>NC_092717.1:167713676-168913676 GCF_047496885.1 Scyliorhinus torazame | reverse complement strand
TCCAGCGTGTTCCCATTGATCCAAGATGCCACGAATGACACAAAAGCAATGGAACTCCTTAAGGAACACTATGCGTAGAAGGCGAACACACTCTTCACCAGGCATGTACTTGCCACGCACTCGCAACTACCTGGTGAGTCCATCGAAGACTTCTGGCGGGCCCTAATTCCTCTTGTCCGGGACTCTGACTGTCAGGCCGTTACGGCCGCTGAACACGCAAATCTCCTCATGCCCGATGCCTTCGTGATGAGGATTACGTCGGACCGCATCCGAGAACGATTACTGGAAGGGGCCACGCTCGAACTGGCGGAGACAAAAACCTTGGCGCTCTCCATGATGGTCGCATCCCGTAACGTACAATCGTACCCCTCCCGCCGCGCTGCCCACCCTTCTACTCCTTCCTACCCCTCCGGGACCCCGCCGATGACCTCCTCAGCTGGGGCCCTACCTTCCCAATGCGCCTGCGCCGCACGCCTATACGTGCACCCCGGGGGTCCCCGCTGCTACTTCTGCGGTCAGCAGAAGCACCCCCACCAACACTGCCCGGCCCGCACTGCAGTTTGTAAAGCCTGCCGTAAAAAGGGCCACTTCGCGGCTGTGTGCCAGGTCCGCGCAGTCGCTGCGATCGCGCCCGCTATCGCCCCCTCCCCCACGCCAGACGCACAATGGGAGCCACCATATTCTCCTCCCGGGTCCATGTGCGACCAATGGGCGCCGCCATCTTGTCCCCCTTCGGCCACCTGCGCCCCATCTTGTCCTGAACCCGCAATGTGCGCACCATGGCCGCCACCAACTTGTCCCGACCCCGCAATGGGCGCCGCATTGTCCCCCACAGGGTCTCCGGACATCCCGACATCGGAACTGCACACGCTAGCCACCCGAAGCATCCGATGGCTACCCACAGCTACTCCATGCGAACCCGCAGTACGCCTACATAGCGTACCCCGACGGCCGCCAAGACACAGTCTCCCTCAGGGATCTGGCACCAGCTGGGTCCCCACACATCCCCCCCTCCCCCGGCGCCACCCTCCATTCCCCCGGCGCACCCCACCGCAGCCTCCGCTCCAGGACAATCCGTCCTCCCCTTGCTCATTCCCAGGGATGAAGAGGATTTTGACACGCTCCCGGAGTCACTTTTGACAAGCCGCCTGAGTTGCCACCAGCACTGCGGCGCTCTCAACGCTCAATGACAGATCAAGGCGCCCGATCGTCTAAATTTGTAACCTTCTCTGTAATTTTAAAACCAATCTGTATGTATATAGTTCCCCCCCTCCGCTCCGCTGGTCTCATTTTTAACAGGGGGTGAATGTGAGTATTGTATTATATTGTATATATGGGTATTACGGTAAGGCCCCTGTACTCCTGGCTCCACCCAGGAGGTGGAGTATAAATGTGTGTGTTCTCCGAACAACAGCCATTTCGTAAGCTGCTGGAGGAGGCCACACATCTCTGTGTAATAAAGCCTCGATTACATTCAAATCTCGTCTCGTCGTAATTGATAGTGTATCAGTGCTTAACTGCTTTAGTGCGTTTAAACATATGCGCACAAGCCTGTGACTAATGAATTGGAATCCACAATGCAAGCCACAAAAAGCCAAAATCATTGCCAAAGTGCTTTAGTGATCTTTAACTTATGGGAACATGCCTGGTACTGATAAATTAAAATCTAAACCTACCTGTTGTGAGCATGACGGTAGAGATGGTCAGTATTGTGAACTGTGATCCTGCCCCCGCCTGCCGCCGAATTCTCCGGCGCCGGTCGGCGGGCACCTCCCGCCGATTCTCCCGCCCGCGATGGGCCGACGTCCCGCTGCTGAAATGCCAGTCCCGCCGGCATGAATTAAACCACCTCCCTTACCGGTGGGACCAGGCGGCGCGAGCGTACTCTGGGGTCCTGGGGGCGGGCGCGGGGCGATCTGGCCCCGGGGGGTGTCCCCACGGTGGCCTGGCCCGCGATCGGGGCCCACCGATCCACGGGCGGGCCTGTGCCGTGGGGGCACTCTTTTACTACACGTCGGCCGTGTAGGTCTCCGTGATGGACGACGCGGAGGTGACCCCCCCCGCGCATGTGCGGGGATGACGCAGCAGCCTCCGACGCTCCCGCGCATGCGCGGACGTCTGCCGGCCGGCAGAGTCCCTTCGGCCCCGGCTTGTGTGGCGCCAAAGGCCTTCCATGCCAACCGGCGGGACGGCAACCACTCCGGCGCAGGCCTAGCCCCTAAAGGTGAGGGCTTGGTCCCTAAAGGTGCGGAGAAATCCGTACCTTTGGGGCGGCCCAACGCCGGAGTGGTTCACGCCACTCCATCCAGCCGGGACCCCCCGCCCTGCCGGGTAGGGGAGAATCCCGCCCCTTGTTTCCTGCACTTTTTCTTCACAAAATAATCAATCAAATCATCATAGGTAAAATCTTATAAGGACACATCAATCGTCAGTCTTCAGAACTTATCAAATGTTCCTGACTCATCATACTTGACAGATAATTTTCCACTCTTTTCAATACACAGAAAGAATGTTCAGCAGCAGCATTTCTGACAGGTATTGTTTCAAAATATTTTCAGAATGGTATCCACATTGGGAAATATTGTCTGCAACCCATCATGCACAAGTCTGATTTCTCAAACAGAGCTCATCATTATCGATGAAATGAATGAACTGTTTTACTTCATCATTTGTGTCTATGTCCTCCTGATAGAATTCAATTAACCTCTTACTGCAGCAGCTCTTAGCATTCTCATCCACGTTTTAGCAAAAAACACACAAAATAATTCAACAGTTTTCTTCAGAGATTCACTTCTGCTTTGAAATTGCACCATTATTCTGTCACAAATAACACTGACAGCCTCAATGGTGATCTTCTCTTTCCCTTTTTATGTGATTTCATTGAATCTAGTTTCATCAGAAATATAACTTCCTGTGATTCCTGCGTCATTGCTTCTCATCATCAGAGGGACCTGTATTCTTTGTTAATGTTAGTGACTCTGATTCCACTGAAATATAGTCACTTTGAAATTCCATGACAAAACATCTGACTGAAGCTAACAATTGTGAACATTCAATGAAGTTATTTCAAACTTTTGCAGCGATTAGCTGATGGCATTAATTATTTGAAGTAAATGGTTCCACAAAATAGTAAAAACTGCAATTTCGTACTTTTCAAACACCTGTGCTCAGGACTTTGCTTCAACTTTTTCTTGTGGTTTCTCTGATTTTGGTGTGGCTATGTCGTATAACCATTCCTTTATATCAAAGTTCAGTCCCCAAGTCAGAACAGGATCAGCACGAGCGGCCAACCTGGTGTCACAAATTATTTGGACTGTTAAATGTTTTTCGTGTGCCTGCTCCAAGTGTGATTGTAGCCTATTCCATTCGGTTTCCAAGTTTTGAATAAAGTCAAAAAGATGCACGGCTGCCTCACAGGATTCAGCTGCTGTGATGCAGATTGAATTCAAGGAGTGACTGGAACATGGGATGAATAATGCACAGGGGCTTACATTATCCAGCCTTGCTTGTAGAGCTAAATATTTCCCCACCATATTTGCAGCATTGTCGAAGATCTAGCTATGAGGAGATATTAGGGAATTTAGGGTTATTTTCCTTGGAAGGAAGAAAACTGAGGGGGTGACTTGATTGAGGTGTAATAAAGTATGAGGGGAAAAGATAGAGTGGACAGGATAAAATTGTTTTCTTTGGCGGAGAATTCTAGAACCAGGGAACATAGATTTAAGATAAGTGGCAGGTGGAGGGGACAAGAGGAAGGTTGTTTTTATGCAGAGAGTAGTGGGTGTCTGGAATCCGCTGCCTAAGTTGGTGTTGGAGGCATAGACCCTAAACTCTTTTTAAAAGTACTTGGATCTGCACCTTAAGTGCTATAGGCTACGGGACTATGGACCGGGAGCAGGAAAGTGGGATTAGAGAGGGCACCTAGGTCTCCTCGGGCTGGCATGGACAAGATGGGCTGAATGGCCTCCTTGTGTGCTGTAACATTTCTACGGTTCTACCTGCCCACAAAAAATTTTCAAGTCCAAATCTAAATTTGCAATGATTTCCAAAAAACAGATGTCTCTAGGCACTCAGAAGCACGGGATTGTAGCTGGTCAAAAAAAAGAAATGCTTTACAGCTTCACCATCGCTGGTCACATCTCACTCCCAGCCCTGACCTTTGGTCACACTGCCCGCTGATCCCCAAAAATACAATGGCAGAATCTACCTGGCACTCGCACCTGCCGACTGCTCACACCTCTCGCTCGGGTGGTCGGGACTTGAGCCTCGATGACTGCATGTGCTCCTGCCTGGCAAACTGGCTGCTGCCGTTGACTATCTGGTCTGGCCTACGCTCTCGCCCTTGCCAGTCCAGTTGCTAACCAGCACTCTCACTCTCAGCCCTGTCTTCTGGCTCTGGTCGAGTCGCCCCACTAGCTGCTGCTCCCTGAAAACCATGGTGCCAGCGCTGGCATGGCCCTTGCTTCTCCCCACAGGTTACCTCAAGCTTGGGTAACTGGGCCTTGAGCCTCTACGAACGTGCGTGGCCGCTAAGCTCCCTCACTCTCAGCCCAGCATCTTTCCCTGGTCGAGTTGACCCGCTGGCCGAATGCAAACTGGAGGAACAGCACCTCACCTTCCGATTAGACACGTTACAGCCTTCCAATCTACCACTGAGTTCAACAACTTCAGACCGTCAACTGGCTCCTCCATCTTCACCCCATTTTTATTTCTATCAATTTATTTCATTTCTTCCATTTGATTCTTTTTACCATCCCCCCTTTTCACCCCACTTTCCATCTTGGTTTTCCCTTGTCCCCTCTCCCCACCTGTTCTCTGCTCCAGGTTGTCCTTTGATGTACTGCTGACCTTTGCCCTGCCATTTACACATTCCTATTTCTTAATGTGTCACTATCAGCACCTTCTTAGCCACGATCAGCACTATTTACATTTCTTTTGTCTTTTTTGTCCATAATATCTTTGCCAATCTCTCCCCAGCCTCTACCTATCGCTGGCTCTCTATCCTGCCCATGCTGCTCCACCCCCCCCCCCCCACCCCCCTCCACAACAGTTAAGTATCATCATATTTGCATGGTCTCTCGAGCTCTGACAAAGTGTCACCCAGACTCAAAACTTTCTCTCCACAGATGTTGCCAGACCTGCTGAGATTTTCCAGCATTTTCTGGTTTTGTTTCAGATTCTAGGATCTGCAGTAATTTGCTTTTATCTAAGAATCTATATGAGTTGCTCTAAAATGTTGTTTGGGAGAAGGTTGCGCCCATCCCATTGATGGGTTGGCTAGGGTGAGAGGGTACCAAGGGGTGGGTGGCCAGGGGGACACCCATATGACGCGTGGCACTAAGTTCACAGTCAGCGGTGCGCGCCGCCACATGGCTGCCTTGCAGGCCACAAATAATGGTGTTCCAAGGGCAGCAAGTGGCACTGTGGTTAGCACTGCTGCCTCACAGCACCAGGGACCCAGGTTCAATTCCGGCTTTGGGTGACTGTGTGGAGTTTGCACTTCCTCTCCATATCTGAGTGGGTTTCCTCCGTTTGCTCCAGTTTCCTCCTACAGTCCAAAGATGTGCAGGTTAGGTGGATTGGCCATGCTAAATTGTCCCTTTGTGTCCATAAAGGGTAGGTAGAGTTACTGGGTTACAGGTGTAGCGTGGAGGTGTGGGCCTAGATAGGGTACTCTTTCCTAGGGCCGGAGCACAACTCGATGGTCCGAATGGCCTCCTTCTGCACTGTAGCGATTCTATGGATTCTATGTTTCCTGCCCATCCACCTCGACCCCACGACCCACCTCCTGGCCACCTCTGTTACTCCCCCGGCCATGGCAGAAGACCCCCTACCAGCGGCACAACTGTCAGAACACTACAGCGATGTTGTACACTTTTCATACTCCCTCTCTCTCCCTCAGCAGCCTGTTTCCAATTTTTAAAACCACAAGTGAAACTCACCCTCGGTAATTCCTCCTGTCGGTGGCGGAACATTGTGGGTGCCCCGGACAATACCGGGTCAAGGCCGTTAATGATATGTCATCGGTGTCTACTGTATGTGTAGAGTAAAACGCATTGATGCTGCTTGCGAGGTACTGGAGCATGGAATTCTGTCGAGGACCCGGTGCCGGCCTTGATTTTCGGCTCAAGCGCGATTCTTTGCCCAATCATGCTTCCCAATTCTGCCGTTGGCTGATGGAGGATCCCGCCGAAAATATCTCAAGTGTTCGTATGTCTCAACTTGTCGGTCGCTGCTTAGATGGGAGCCGTGCTTTCTCATCTGAATCGGGCCAGATTGTAAAAAGCCGAAAGGAATTCTCCATTTTGTAATAACGCAACTTAAATGGCGGCAGCAATCAAGAATGGTGACTTTTCACAGTAACTTCACTGCAGTGTTAATGTAAACCTACTTGTGACAATAAAGATTATTATTATTAGAATGACAAAGAAAAGTAATGGCAGGAAAAGTCTCAAAAATACATGAATGGTGGATCACCCAGCAAAAAGAACCAAGTCTTCTGTCATAACTGTGGAAGTAGCCCAGCAGCTATGCTTGAACACACTCAGGCTTACTGGAGGAGATCAGAACATTCCCTGTGAAAATTCATAGCTCTAATACATGGAGCAAAATGCGAATTAAATAAAAACACCGAACAATGGATCAGTGCAGATACAAATCAGAGAAGTGAATAAACTCTTTATCTTTATTGAGTGTCACATTATTACCTTACACAGAAATCTCTAACCCAAGCAGTTTTACATTGATTTGGATTTCTTTTTGCAAATGCTTATTACAAGATTTGTTTTATTTAATAAACCAGATTGGGCAGAGAATATGGGAGTCAGTGGATGACTTTACTTTGAATTATTAATAATAATCTTTATTAGTGCCACAAGTAGGCTTACATTAACATTGCAATGAAGTTAATGTGAAAATCCCCTCGTCACCACACTCCGGCGCCTGTTCTGGTACACTGAGGGAGAATTCAGAATGTCCAATTCGCCTAACAATCACGTCTTTCGGGACTTGTCAGAGGAAACCGGAGCGCCCGGAGGAAACCCACGCAGACACGGGGAGAACGTGCAGTCTCCGCACCGACAGTGACCCAAGCCGGGAATCAAACTTGGGTCCCAGGCGCTGTGAAGCCACAGTGCTAACCACTGTGCTACCTCGCTGCCCATCTATATACCATTTTGAAAAGAAAGCTACATCTTCTATCTTTTAATTACATCCGTGGCTAGCAATTAATTTCAGGATATGGGATGAGTAAGCAGTTACAGTATTTCTTAATATAGTCTTCATGGAAATTAGCTATGACAGCAACAACTAACCACATACAAATTTCCTGCAGGCTGCCTATGTTGTTCCTCGTTTGTTTTGTTATGGGCCAGGGTTTAGAGAACCCCAAAGTGTATAATGGAGTTCACCTGACCCACAACTTTTAATAGATTGTGGTATGGGGAGCACACGGCTCTCTCTACAGATGTGGTACAGCAGAAATGGAACAGAAGTTTTAAAAACAAAACAATGTTTATTCTATGAACTCAAGTTAACCTTTTTAAAAAAAACAGTGAACATCTTAGCAACCAGTAAATCAAATACACCCCCCAAAGAATACAACACTAAGTAACCTGTATGCTGTCCTTTTAACATCTAAAAGACTTAACAAACCTTTAAACAGAAGCACATCGGAGTTTACATTCAATACTGAAAACATTTATAGTTCTGAATTCACCAAATGATTAAGAGATAGTCCTTCATGGCAGAGAGCTCAACAATACAGCTGCTTTGGGTGACTTCAGCTGCAACACACTGAAAAATGAAACCAAAAAAGATAGACACACCCAAGCTTTTCTCAAAGTGAAACTAAAAAGCAAAACCAGAGCTCAGCTCCACCCACACTCTGACATCACTGCAGCAACACGAGCAGCTAATCATTTCTTAAAGCGACATTCTCATGACAGTTTATTACTGCTTTTCTGATAGGCAATCAAAGCAATTCTAATAAATGTAGTAACACCACCTATAATCACTTTAATATCTCAGCCACAAATATAAAGTGAATACCTACACGAGGTAAGTTTCAGCCAGAATATGATCTATTGACTGATTATGTTCTGCTCTGTCAGAAACCCATTCAAGTCTCAGGCACGTACGAGGGCAGGGTATCTGAAGGAATATTCTTTCCTCACAATTTTAAAAGAAGTATTTGTGCTAGCTTGTCTTCTAGCTTGTCTTGCATGCAATGAGAACAAAACGAAAGAGACACCTTTTTGGCCCAGGGAGATGTGGGTGGAGAGGGAGTTGTCATCTGCACCCATCGCACGTAAGGACCACTGTTGATCATCAATCCAGTATCCATAGCCCGTGTGCCCGTCCCTGTTCACTGGAGCTTAGTGTGGGGTTAGAACGTTCTGATTCAGAAGCTGGAACTCTAATGCTGATCCAGCGGTCACCCTGACTGGACATCAGCTCCTGCTGGATATCGAGCCAATATTACGTGACCACTGCTGAGGCCCAAGCACTTCACCACTCAGCCAGGGCTGACTAACATGATAACAGTGCGATATTTAAAACTGGTGAAAGTGACAGACTAAATTCTTCAGAGATTTTCCTGATGTGCCACCTTTGGTTTTGATCCTGCTCGATCATACATCAACATATTGACTTTTTTCCCCCCAAATAACTGATTTTTCATTTGTCCTTTCAGCCCTTAACTTAAATGAAAATACAGACATTAAATCAGCAGAAAATTAGAGCAGATTGGAAGCTGTCTGTGAGGATAATTGTTTATTGTTGTCTTCCTTCGTACTTGTTTACTGTTAGACACTAATGCACAGTTGCCCTTTCTGTATGCACTGTTTTAAGGCAGTAAATTAAACTGTCAGCATTGAGTGTCGACAAAGTCACTGTTAGTACAATGTCAAGTGCCATCTTCGAACTCCAATAGCCTCTATTGTACTTTAAGAAGAAATCATCGTTGTTTAAGTTTAGGAGGCTAACTTCAAATCAATTTTATATTGTAATATCAATTGCTTCCGCATTTTTACAATAAGAGCGAAATGTGGCTTCCATAGAGTGTGTTAAACAATGAACCCCACCACCATCCCCATCAAATTATCAGAGCAATATTTTACCAGTTGTTAAAAATGTAACAATGGCCACTTTCTGCTGTAATTAATTTCATTCATGGAAAAGCTAATCACTCTGTTTCCATAACATATTATAAGCATCAGAATCCCAAACTTCCAGGGCTTATGATTTTTGGTGATTGAACAAGTAAAGTTAATTTTTACAGCTCCAATGTGATGTGAGCGCGAGAGCGGTTGCATTTTCATGAGCTCTGCCATGGAGCTCTACTTGTCATTTCATACTTCATTTTATCCTTATGTATATCGCATAATTACTTTTTTTTTTAATATAGACGACCCAATTCATTTTTTCCAATTAAGGGGCAATTTAGCGTGGCCAATCCACCTATCCTGCACATGTTTTTGGGTTGTGGGGGCAAAACCCACACAAACACGGGAAGAATGTGCAAACTCCACACGGACAGTGACCCAGGGCCGGGATCGAACCTGGGACCTCGACGCCGTGAGGCAGCAGGGCTAACCCACTGTGCCACTGTGCTGCCCTAAAAAGATCCTCCTTTGATTGAAGTGGTCAGCGGGAGTTGGGGCCCAGCTTGCAGTGACGGTTTTGCTGGTGAGTGGGCCTTCACCTCGGCGATGCTGTTGGCATCAAGGTGATGGCTGCCATTACAAATGATATTCTAGGCAATAATCTTGGCTCCGTGGTGCAGGCTTTTGATGCTCACTTTGATGAACTGCAAAATACCCTTGAGAGGATAGTGGAAGCGGAGAAGAGAATCCTGCTATTTGATAGAGCTATTTCCCTAGTCAGCGCTCGCCTTCGGTCTTTGGAAATCCTGCCGCACGGTATGTCGGTTATCTTGACAAACTCGGGGAGTAGGGCCAGACAAGGATTGATCGTGTGCCCAGTCTCTTGCGAGGAATGGGGAAGCATAGGACAGCCAAGTTCCCAACGATTTTGAGAGTCGGCTGCCATGCTTTCCCAATCTCGATTTGAAGACTGGGCATTTCACATTTGACAGAGCACATTGTGTCCGGTCTTCGAGGCCTGAGGTCGGTTGGAAACCCTGACCATGGGTCTTATGTTGTCCTGTCCCTGATGCTCATTGTGAGGGGTTGGAGGCAGCTGGATGTGTCGAATCATCCCACCTCTCCTGGCCAGGGCCTAGATTCCTTGTTGCCTGGGCATCAGGGCAACGTCCTGGCAGAGGTGAAGGTGATTCATTCAATGGAACTTTGGAGGGATCCTGAGGTTTGCTTAATGATCCTGTCATGGCTTTGGATTTCCAAGCCACATGGATGGTGTTATTATCCTGAAGTTTATCAATAATTCTGGACTTTATTTCCTTGTAATTAAGCTGTTGATTTTATATTATTGTCTTTTGTCCTGACAAGGGTTTGAGCATGAGGGCGAGGGTCGCTTATTATCCTGTTCAGGCAAAAACCATACTGAGTCGGTTAAGTGATATGTGATTGTGCATAGTATTGTCATTTGTTATGGGCTGTAATCCTTGCATTTATGTGGAGGGAGTACATTTAAGGCAGCGCTTACCTCCTTTATAGAGAAGATGAGTAGACCCACAGATGGTGATGGGTGGGTGGATGGTTGGTGTGGTGGTGGGTGGTAGGGTTAGGTAAGTCCTCACTTGGATTGAGGAAAGCCCCCAGTTAGAGCTACCTGTATCGGGTTTTTATTTTGCATTCTTGTTACTTTGAGTCTTGAGACACCGTGCCCGTCTCCTATGAAAACCCGGACAGATTCTGCATCCTTGGTTCCTTGTCAGAGAATCATAGTATTTTCAGTGCAGAAGGAGGACATTCGGGCCATCAGTCTACACCAGCCCTTGGAAGAGCACCCTATCTAAGCCCACACCTCCACCCTATCCCCATATCCCAGCAACCCAACCTAACTTTTGGACACTACAGGGCAATTTAGCGTAACTAATCCACCTAACCCGCACATCTTTGGACTGTGGGAGGGAACTGGAGCACCTGGAGGAAACCCACTTAGGCACGGGGAGAACATGTAGACTCCGCACAGACGGTGATCCAGGCCGGGAATCAAACTCGGGTTCCTGGCGCTGTGAGGCAACAGTGCTAACCACTGTGCTACTATGCTGCCCGTGATCTTCTTGTCTCTTGATTGTTGGAGTGGAGGGAAATATATGGTTGGGTTGTGAGTTTTGGTAGGTACTGGGTATCCTGAGGGTAGTGACTCCTACGTGCAAGAGTGTGCTGGACAAGGCCAGTTCTGGCACTGTGGCTGGTATCCTGTTGTCCCCTTATGCTTGGGACATCCCTTCTCAAAGGCACTTAGTAAGGATGTCCTGAGAGGCTGAGTCTTAGTATGATCTGAGTATCCTTGGCTTACTGACTCCTAAGTGCACAAGGTACGGGGCTGGGCCAGGTCCTGTGCTATATTTGATATCCTGTTATCCCCTTGTGTTTGGGACATTCTTTCTTTTAGCTGGGATGTTATGAGAGGATGAGTGAGATATGAACGAGTAGCTTTTCTTCTTCTTTGTCTTATGGTGAGGGGCGACACTGGAGAATCAGGGGCTTGTGGCTGTGTCCTGATCCTTTTTCTCCTGAGACCCTCCACTCTTAGTTATCCTTTTTTATCTTGCCTTGGTTAGTTCATTGGGAGGTGCTGACCGTACTGACTATAATGTGAACTATTGTATGAATATTTGCTGGTCCTTTCTGTAAATATGTGGAATGATGATCATTCTTTACCTTGCCTGAGGTTGGGGGTTTTGTTGCATCTTGAGGTATCTTAGAATCCCTACAATGCAAAAGGAGGCCATTCAGCCAACAGGTTTGCACCGGCCCTCGGAAAGAGCACCCTACCCAGGCCCACATCCCCACTCTATCCCCGTAACCCCGCTTAACCTTTTGGACACTAAGAGGCAATTTAGCATGGCCAATCCACCTAAACTGCACATCTTTGGTATTAATAAGATATCCTTTTAAAACTGGTGTTAACAAAAGTTTTCTCTGTAATTTTTTTATTTTTGTTATTGTTGGGTTAAAGTATCTGTGATTGGCTCCTGCAAGGGTACAGCCGAGTCGGATACCCAAGTGGAGGACATTATTGATGTCTCGTATTGCTGGAGCTGAGGGAGATATATCCTGGTGCATGCCAGAGCATGGTGCAAAGATCTGGGCCGGGATTCTCCCCTACCCGGCGGGGCTGCGGGTCCCGGCGGGATGGAGTGGCGGGAACCACTCCGGCGTCGGGCTGCCCCAAAGGTGCGGATTTCTCACCTTGAGGGGCTAGGCCCGCGCCGGAGTGCCTGGTGCTCAACCGGCCGGTGGGAAAGGCCTTTGGTGCCACGCCAGCCGGGGCCGAAGGGACTGCACCGGCCGGCGGAAGTCCGCACATGCGCGGGAGCATCAGTGGCTGCTGATGACATCCCCGCGCATGCGCAGGGGGGGTGTCACTTCCGCATTGGCCATCGCGGAGGCTATGGCCGAGGCAGAAGGAAAAGAGTGTCCCCACGGCACAGTCTCCCCGTGGATCGGTGGGCCCCGATCGTGGGCCAGGCCACTGTGGGGGCACCCACCGTGGCCAGATCACCCCGCGCCTCCCCCCCGCCCCCTCCCCCCCAGGATCCTGGAGCCCACCCCGCCGCCAGCCCCACCGGTAAGGTAGGTGGTTTGATTCATGCCGGCGGGACTGGCATGACAGCAGCCGCACTTCGGGCCATCGCGGGCCGGAGAATCGCGGGGGGGGTGTTGACTGGCGCGGTGCGATTCCCGCCCCCGCCGAATTTTCGGTGCCAGTGAATTCGGCGGCCAGTTGGGGCGGGATTCACGCCGCCCCCCGACGACTCACCGACCTGGCGGGGGGTCGGAGAACCCCGCCCAATCCTGAATTTCTATCGTCATTGCGAACGATCGCTGTGTGGGAAAGTGGGCACCGTTTTACCATGTTTTCATGGCCATATTCCCTTCTCCCTAGTGCTCTCGCAATGCGTATTGAGGCACGACGTAAAGTCTTACAATTGTCCTGGGCCAACTATATTGCTGTCCTCCCCTCCTCCTCTGTATCTGTGTATGTTGAGACATTGGCTCGTAACTTCCGAATATCGGCAGAAATCCATGGGCCGCCGATTCTGAGATAGAAAACTGTGCACTTACCTGCCCTCAGAAAGCGTGATGAACCTTCTTGCTCCAGCAGTAGCTTTGGGCCTCCAGCGCAACAGTCTGCGCAGCCTACAGCACGGCGCAGTTTCGATGTAGCCACATTCCCTTGTGATGCAGAGGGGAGGCGGTGGCGTAGTGGTATTGTCGCTGGACTAGTAATCCAGAGACCCAGGGTCATGCTCTGGGGATCCTGGTTCGAATCCCGCTGTGCAGATGGTGAAATTTGAATTCAATAAAAATCTGGAATTAAAAGTCTAAAGGTGACCATGAAACTATTGTTGATTGTCATAAAAACCCATCTGGTTCACTAATGTCCTTTGCGGAAGGAAATCTGTCATCCTTACCTGGTCTGGCCGACATGTGACTCCAGATCCACAGCAATGTGGTTGACTCTTAAATGCCCTGAGGGATGGGCAATGAATGCTGGCCCGGCCAGCGATGCCCACATCCCATGAACAAATAAATGAAAAAAAAGCTACAGGAACGTCCATTGAGGGCAGGCATTAAAACTGCAGATTTATATTGAAGGCAACATGCTTAACAAGTGTTCTGAAGGTATGAGTAAGATGTTTCAACTGTTTTCTTTTGCTCTTTCTTTCATACAGGCATTGTTGTTATTGGTAATTTTAAGTGATGAAAAATTATTATTTGTAAGTGAATATAGGTTTTGTTATTTGTTTTAAATCTGTGAAACTATTTAAATCTGCACTATATTATTATATAGCTTTATGTATGGCATGCTTAAAAATGTTTGTATGTTTTAATTTAGATTCTGGTCATAAAATTTTAAAAGTGCCCCAGGGCTATTTGCTGTCACTGTCTTTGTAACATCTGATATTTGCAGTGATTCTATTTGACCATCGAGTCTGCACTGACACTCCAAAAGAACACCCTACCCAGGGCCACCTCCGTAACTCCTTCGAACTATTAGACTCCAATGGGCAATTTAGTATGGCCAATCCACCTAACTTGCACATCTTTAGACTGGTAAGAAGTTTTACAACACCAGGTTAAAGTCCAACAGGTTTGTTTCGATGTCACTAGCTTTCGGAGCGCTGCTCCTTCCTCGGGTGAATGAAGAGGTATGTTCCAGAAACATATATATTGACAGATTCAAAGATGCCAGACAATGCTTGGAATGCGAGCATTAGCAGGTGATTAAATCTTCACAGATCCAGAGATGGGGTAACCCCAGGTTAAAGAGGTGTGAATTGTGTCAAGCCAGGACAGTTGGTAGGATTTCGCAGGCCAGATGGTGGGGGATGTATGTAATGTGACATGAATCCCAGGTCCCGATTGAGGCCGCACTCATGTGTGAGGAACCTGGCTATAAGCTTCTGCTCGGCGATTCTGCGTTGTCGCGCGTCCTCAAGGCCGCCTTGGAGAACGCTTACCCGGAGATCAGAGGCTGAATGACATCGAAACAAACCTGTTGGACTTTAACCTGGTGTTGTAAAACTTCTTAGCAAGCTCACCCTAGTCCAACGCCGGCATCTCCACATCTTTAGACTGTGGGAGGAAGCACCCTGGTTAGCACTGTTGTCTCTCGCCGCCAGGGATCCAGGTCCAATTCCGGCCTTGGGTGACTGTCTGTGTGGAGTTTGTACGTTCTCCCCGTGTCAGCATGGGTTTCCTCTGGGTGCTCCGGTTTCCTCCCACAGTCCAAATATGTGCAAGTTAGGTGAATTGACCATTCTAGTTTGCCCCTTATTGTTCAGGGATGTATAAGTTATGTTCTGGGGATAGGGCGGGGGAGTGGGCATAGGTAGGGTGCTCTTTCAGAGGGTCGGTGCAGACTCCATGGGCCAAATTCCCTCCTTCTGCATTGGAGGATTCAATGGTTCTATTCTATGGTTCCAGAAAACCCATGCAAACATGGGGAAACTGCGCAAACGCCACACTGTCATCCGAGGTCTGAATTGAACAGGGGTCCCTGGTGTTGTGAGGCAGCAGTGCTAACCAGTGTTACTTGTGTCATTATGTTTCTGCCTGATTCACTTCAATTATCTTATTCGTTTATAATTACATCATAATTAAATGTAGTCTTTTGCTATTTCAATAAGACATTTGTCGAAGCTTGTAAAGTTTAATGGAAAACATTTATTACCAAAAATAATTTTATAATTATCAAACTTTAAAACCAGCTAACATTTAACAGAACATTTAACTTTATCAGCTGAACAATAACATAAAACAACTTTAACTTTTACAAATTTCTTTGGCTTTCTAGAAATGGCTATCTTGCTGCACACCCACTGACAACCAACTTGACCCCTGGTTCTGCAGAGCATCACAGGCCGAATGAGCATCCCCATCCCCCCATCCCTGAAACCCCGCACCCCCCCTCCCCTGCCACCCCCCCCCCCCCCCCCCTGCCACCCCCCCCCTCCACCTGGCCACCACACACCGGCGACCCACCCAGGGCAACACCCACAGTAGCCCCTACGAGGGCTGCAGTGCATACCAATGGTGGGGGCAGTGTCAGCAGATAGTACCCCTGGTATCAGGGATGGGCGCCAGGGGCAGAGGCCCCTACGGTGCCAGCCACTGATGTGGCCAGGTATGTGGGAATAGGGGGAGGGTATGAGGCAGCAGAGCCCATGGTGCCAACTGGGCCACCATGTAGCCCATTGGACCTGGTTGGACACGCAGGTACACATCATGCTAACATGTCTGTCTTTCACACCCTGCAGACAATGAATATTGGAATTCAACCAGCAATGGTGGCCTTCCTGCGAGTCGCTGCAGCCCTGGGGATGCCCTGTGGCTGTACGAGCTGGAGCTGCTCGAGGAGGAGGAGGAAGCTGCAGCAGCGGAGCATGCAACAATGGAGCATGCAGCAATGGAGTGTGCAGTAGCAGATCGTGCAGCAGCAGACCGTGCAGCAGCGAAGCTTGCAGCAGCGGAGCATGCAGCAGTGAAGCTTGCAGCAACAAAGCTTGCAGCAGCGGAGTGTGCAGCATCCGAGTGTTCAGCAGCAGCGCATGCAGCAGCAGAGCATGCAGCAGCAGTGAAGCTTGAAGCAGCTAATTGTGCAGCAGCAGATCGTGCAGCAGCAGACCATGCAGCAGCGAAGCTTGCAGCAGCGGAGCATGCAGCAGTGAAGCTTGCAGCAACAAAGGTTGAAGCAGCAGATTGTGCAGCAACGGAGTGTGCCGCAGCAGATCGTGCAGCAGCGAAGCTTGCAGCAGCGGAACGTGCCTCAACGGAGTATGCCGCAGCAAATCGTGCAGCAGCAGAGCATGCAGCAGCGAAGCTTGCAGCAGTGGAGCGTGCAGCAATGGAGTGTGCTGCAGCAGAGCATGCAGCAGAGCATGCAGCAGCAGACCATGCAGCAATGAAGCATGCAGCAGCAGAGCATACAGCAGCTGAGCATGCAGCAGCGGAGCATGCAGCAGCGGAGCATGCAGCAGCGGGCTGTAAAGTAGCGGAGTGTGCAGCAGCAGAGTGTGCAGCAGCGGAGTGTGCATCAGTGGCGCGTGCAGCATTGGAGCGTGCAACAGCGTAGCGTGCAACAGCGTAGCGTGCAGCAGTGGAGTGTGCGGCAGTGGAGTGTGCGGCAGTGGAGTGTGCGGCAGAGGAGTGTGCAGCAGAGGAGTGTGCGGCAGTGGAGTGTGCGGCAGAGGAGTGTGCAGCAGAGGAGTGTGCAGCAGCGGAGTGTGCCGCAGAGGGACAGGACGCAGCCGGCCAGGATGGAGAGCCGGCCGCCAACTGACCGAGGAGAAGGAGTTGCCAAGGAGGCACTGCATGAGGACTCGTGTGTCCCGGCACCGCATGTCATTCGAGGACCTGACGGACAGAACATGCCGTCGGAGACTTCGGCTGAGCAGAGAGACAGTGTGACACATCTGCCAGTTCGTGGCACAACTGGCACCAGGGAGCATGGGGGAGGAAACCTGCTCCGGGTGGCCATCAAGGTGGTGGTCGCACTGAGGTTTTACGCGATGGGGTCCTTCCAGGCACTGAGTGGGGACCTGTTTGGGATTTCACAGAGCTCGGTGCACAGGTGCATCCGTGCCGTCACAGAGGCCCAAGATGCCCAGTCGACACAATGCACCCATGTCAATGTGGACTGAGCTCACCAGAATGCCTGGGCAATGGGATTCGTCGACATCGACGGGATGCCCCGGCTCCAGGGGGTGATTGACAGGATTTATGTCCCCCTACGGGCACCATATGATAACAGGCTGTTCTACGCAAACCAAAAGAGGTTCCACTCAATGAACGTGCAGCTGATATGTGACCATCAGCTGAGCATCATACAGGCCTGCGTCTGATACCTGGGAAGTGTGCACGACGCCTTCTTCCTTGCATAATCGACGATTACTGACATGTTCAAGACGCCCCCTCCAGTTGGGGTGTTGGCTCCTGAGTCACAGGGGTTACCCACTGTGGTGGTGGCTGATGACACATATCCTAAGGCCACAGACCATTCTTCGGCCTCCTGAAGATGCGATGCAGGTGCTTGGACAGCTCTGGAGGGGTATTCCAGTGTGAAGTTGAGAGGGTCGTCCCCATCGTGGCGGCCTGCTGCGTCTTCCACAACATCGCGCAGCAGAGAGATGATGTCTTGGAGGAGGAGAGGAACGCCAGGCCTTGTCCGGCGAGGAGAATGTGGAGGAGGGCGAGGGTGGGCAGGACATGGGGCCCAGGCAGGCAAGGGAGGCCACAGGACGTGTGCGCCAGGGGCAACATGCACAGGATGCTCTGATCGCCTACAGGCTCACTGACTAGGGGGATTGGTGGTGGGGTAGGGGAGACTGGCCAGTGGCACGGACACCGCATCCCACACCCAGACCCCCTCACTTCTCCCTGCTGCAACCCCCTCCATGATACGTATCTGTCGCATTACAGGCTGGGTTTGCAGTAACAGCGGATCTTGTCCATGGGATGGAGGATGAAGACAACCTGCTCTTGGATGAGCTGTTGGTGCTCTGCATCATTTGACAATGTCTGACTCCTGCCTATGGTAGCACTTTTTACCTTCCACCTGGGTGAATCCTGTATGCGAGCTGGCCATTCCAATTCCCTCGGTCGACGACGGTGGTGGGGACGGTCGGGGGGGGGAGCCCAGAGCTCAGAGCCCAGGCTACCTACAGGGCCCACCCATCTCCCCCTCCCCCCCGCAACATCGGCCCATTACCCGCTCCCCCCATCCAGCCCAGACCAATCCACCCCTCTCACCCATCTGACAGAGCATCGAGGCAGGTTGCAACAGTGTTAACAGGTGTCTAATGTGAATGAATATGTCCCTGCACCTGTGCCAACGTAACTGGTGTCTATCGTCCTGGCCTTACAGGCCCTAACACTATGTCTAAGTGGTTCCCCAGAACATACAGTAGGAGTGGAGGTGGCCTGCTGTGATTCCTACCCTGCAACCTAATAATAATAATCGCTTATTGTCACAAGTAGGCTTCAATGAAGTTACTGTGAAAAGCTCCTAGTCGCCATATTCCAGCGCCTGTTCGGGGAAGCCGGTACGGGAATTCAACCCGTGCTGCTGGCATTATTCTGCATTACAAACCAGCTGTATAGCCCACTGTGCTAAACCAGCCCCTAACGTGGGTCCCTGTTGCCGGAGGTCTTCTGGGACGACCGGGCCTGGATGGGCTCGGCTGCTGCTCGGGCGTCCCGGGTGGCGTGGTGTCGCCCTGTTCTTCCCACTGCCCACCAGATGCACCAGGGAAAGCTGGGGGGCAGGAGTCCGAAAAGCTGCGGCATTCCGGCACCTCTCCTGAGGGAGTCACCGGCATAGGTCCCATCTCCTCCAACTCCCTCTGGGTGCCCGATAGCCCCCGGGCTTCTCCATGGGACAGGGGTGCGAGCAGATCCCCGAATGCTCCCATGCCACCTGATGCTGCCAGTCCAGAAAGCCTGCTCTGGATATGACCAGAGTCCGCGGCCATGGAACACAAGGAGTGGACCATCTCTGTCTGGGACTGTGCCACATCATTCATTGACTGCCACCACCTTCTGGGTTTGTGTCACATCAGCCATTGACTGCGCCATCTCCCTCTGGGACTGGGCCACCTCCCTCTGTGTCTATGCCATGTCGGCCAGCACCTGGGGAATGCTGCTGACGTTCCCAGCCATGGCCCGCTGTGACTAGGCCTGGCTCAGGAGCACCGCTGCAATGTCCAGGTGGCTCTGGCACACGGTTGCCTGTGAGAGGGCAGCCCTGTCCTGGGCCTCTGCCAGTGCCTGCACAGAATGCCCCAGACCCTGGACATACTGATCCATGGCCACTACCATCGCCCCTCAATGCCTCCCCCGCGGATACCACCCATGCGGTTTGGCCTCGGTGGCATGCATTGTCGGCACCCCCTCCTACCGCCTGTTCCAGACGTCCAAGACCAGTCTGCACAGCAGCTAGTTCCCGAGGCGGCCTGCCCTCCGACCGTCACCCCCTCGGGTGTTCCTACCTCCACCTGCTGTACCGGGTGAACTGTGTGGTGTGCACCAGAGTGTCCCAGCAGCCTCTTCACCAGCATTCCCAACTGAGGTGAGTGTCTCTGGGGTGATGGATGGTGTTGGAGACAGCTGTGATGGAAAATCACTGTCAGCTTCCGATCCGAGCTCCGGAATCTCATGAGTCTTGGGCAGAGGGTTGGAGTCCGAGCTGCTATCCCCATCACTGCTCGGCTCACGCAGGGGGGGGGTGGTCCGGCTGCAGGACTGGCTGGGGGCGGGGGATTCCAGGTGGGCCCGCCCCATCTCCCGCAAGACCTGAAAGGCACAAGATAAGACCCATGATTAGACCACAGGCTGGGTGGGGGTGGGGGTGAGGGTGGTGTGGTGGTGGGTGTGCTGTTGGGGGGGGGGGGTATGACACATGTGTCATGGGAAACCGCAACTAAGTAGCGTCTCACCTCTGCGCCCAAGGCTGAGCTCCACCGCGGCGATGTCCCTTTCTTACGGACTGCCGACCATGTCTAGGGCCCCCTGCTCTGCCATGGTGAGGGGCCACAAGTCCAGCGATCCCCCTCCTGTCTTCTCCCGCTCCTGGCGGTTTTTCACAGCACTCTTCTGGGGTGGGGGAAAAAATGGAAAAACAAAACGACAGTGTTAGACAGCCCGACTCATGCATCCCAGGGGATGGGTAGCTGGTGGCCTGAGTTTAAAAAAAATAAATTTACAGTACCCAATTCATTTTTTCCAATTAATGGGCACGTTAGCGTGGCCAATCCACCTACCCTGTACATCTTTGGGTTGAGGGGGCGAAACCCACGCAAAAACGGGGAGAATGTGCAAACTCCACACGACAGTGACCCACAGCCGGAATCGAACCTGGGACCTCGGCATCGTGAAACAGCAATGCTAACCACTGCGCCACCATGCTGCCCTTGCTGGTGGCCTCAGTGATCAGGGCACCCAGCCATGGTGGCTGGTATAGGTATTGGCATGTGGAGCAGGGTCGCTGTTTGGCCGCACTCTGGGTGGGAGTGTGACTCGGGTTATGGGTGTGTGGGACAGGGGTTGGTGCCAGGGCCTCTGTGTTGTCTACTCACCCTGGTCGCCCTGAGGAGGTTGTGCTGTTTTTCTCTGCACTGCTGGCCTATCCGGATTACGTTGCCCACAGCACTGACCGCCTCTGCCACCCGTGCCCAGGCGCGACGAACAACGGTGACTGGCAGCCTCCTTCCCAGGCCGGGGTACAGGGTCACCTTTCTGTACTCCACAGCATCCAGCTCTGTGTCTGGGAAATGTGGACTGCGCGTCTTACTGCCATCTTGTTGGCTGGGATGGTGTGTGTGGGGAGTGCAGTGTGTATTTGTGCCTGCAGCTTGTCAGCCTCCTGAGTGTCAATCGCAAAACCGGTGAATCCGGCACTGTTTCTCATTGTAGTCAATTGTGTTCCACGTGGAGCCGGTGCTAGCCCAGTTAACAGTTGCAGAATCTGAAATCTCAAAAACTGAAGCGGGAGAATCCGTCAAAGAAAGGTGAGAATTGTTGGGCTGAGGAATCGGATGATCTCCTACGGGACTGCTGAGGGTCAGTGGACTGATCTGGATTTAAAAACTCTGTGACCAGCCTGAACGACTGAGTATGCCACTACAGTAACTGACTTCATTAGTCAGTGTGCAGAAGACTGTGTGCCAAAGAAGCAAATCCGCGTGTTTGCCACAGGAAATCCTGGATGAACTGGGATATCCACTGCTTGCTGAAGTCTAGGTCTGAGGCGTTCAACTCAAGCGACCGTGACCTATACAAGAAAGCCAGATATGATCTAAGGAGATCCATCAAAGATGCCAAAAGACAGTACCGGACCAAGGTCGAGTCCCAGGCTGGACCCGCGCTGACTATGGCAAGGTCTGCAAGACATAACGGGCTACAAGAATAAGGCATGTAAAATCACCGGCTCCAATGCACCCCTCCCTGATGAGCTCAACGCATTCTATGCACGCATTGAACAAGAGGTCAGCGAAAACAAGCCCTCCACCCCAGAAGCCTCGGATGAACTTGTATCTGAGACCACCATTGCAGACTTCAGAGCAGCCTTCTCAAAGGTCTACCCTCGGAAAGCCACTGGCCTGGATGGGGTACCCGGACGGGCACTCAGGTCTTGTGCAGATCAGCTGGCAGGGGTATTTGCAGACATCTTCATCCTCTCTTTACAACAATCTGAGGTCCCTATCTGCTTCAAGAAGACGACCAGCATCCCTGTACCAAAGAAAAGCCAAGCAGCGTGCCTTAATGACTATCATCCAATGGCTCTGACATCCATCATCATGAAGTACTTCGAAAGGTTAGTCATGGCATGAATCCATCCTCCCGGATTGCCTTGATCCACTACAGTTCGCCTACCGCTGCAATAGGTCCTCAGCAGACGCCATTTTCGTGGCCCTGCACTCTACCCTGGAACACCTAGATATCAAAGACACCTATGTCAGACTCCTATTTATCGACTACAACTCAGCCTTCAACACCATCATTCCTACGAAACTCATCTCCAAACTCTGTGGCCTTGGCCTCGGCTCCTCCCTCTGCGACTGGATCCTGAACTTTCTAACCCATAGGCCACAATCAGTAAGGATAGGCAACAACACCTTCTCCAAGATCATCCTCAACACCGGTGCCCCACAAGACTGTGTCCTGAGCCTCCTACTATACTCCTTGTACACCTATGACTGTGTGGCCAAATTCCCTTCCAACTCGATTTTCAAATTTGCTGATGACACCACAGTAGTGGGTCGGATTTCAAACAATGACGAGACAGAGTACAGGAATGAGATAGAGAATCTGGTGAACTGGTGCGACGACAATAATCTCTCCCTCAGTGTCAACAAAACGAAGGAGATTGTCATCGACTTCAGGAAGCATAATGGAGAATATGCCCCTGTCTACATCAATGGGAACAAAGTAGAAAGGGTCAAGAGCTTCAAGTATTTAGGTGTCCAGATCACCAACAACCTGTCCTGATCTCCCCATGCTGACACTATAGTTAAGAAAGCCCACCAACGGCTCTACTTTCTCAGAAGACTAAGGAAATTTGGCATGTCACCTACGACTCTCACCAACTTCTACAGATGCACCATAGAAAGCATTCTTTCTGGTTGTATCACAGCTTGGTATGGATCCTACTCTGCCCAAGACCGCAGGAAATTACAAAAGGTTGTGAATGTAGCCCAATCCATCATGCAAACCAGCCTCCCATCCATCGACTCTGTCTACAATTCCCGCTGCCTCGGAAAGGCAGCCAGCATAATTAAGGACCCCACGCACCCTGGATTCTCTTCCACCTTCTTCCATCAGGAAAAAGATACCAAAGTTTGAGGTCACGTACCAACCGACTCAAGAATAGCTTCTTCCCTACTGCCATCAGACTTTTGAATGGACCTACCTCGTATTAAGTTGATCTTTTCTCTACACCTTGCTATAACTGTAATATTATATTCTGCAGTCTCTCCTTCCTTCCCTATGTGCGGTATGTATTGTTTGTACAACATGCAAGAAACAATACTTTGCACTGTATACTAATACATATGACAATAATAAATCAAATCAAATCAAATCAAAGAATTGGTCCACGTGTGTTGCCAATTTTACTGTTGTGAAAGTCCACGGATTCTACGTTGGTGTCAACACTTAGTCTCAGAAACGGAGAATCCCGCCGATCGGTTCTGTCTACTTGTAAAGTGGACGGGATGGAAGAGGGGGTAAGGGGAGGGAAGAGGGGGCAAGGGGAGGGAAGAAGAGACAAGGGGAGGGAAGAGGAGGCAAGGGGAGGGAAGAGGAGGCAAGGGGAGGGAAGGGAGGCGAGAAAATTAGGGGGAGGGAGGGTTTTGACATATCAGTTAATTTTAAAAACTCAATGCCTGAAAGCAGCAGCTGCCAGGTGATCTCAAATGACCCTTGCATCACCTGGAACCTGGGCTTGCACAGTTGCACCCTCTCATGCCTCTGGTCTGGTCTTGAACTCATTTGTGGAGATTGACATGTAGTTCATACTCTGGGGCCTCCAATCACAGTAACTTCATTGAAGCCTACTTGTGACAATGAGCGATTATTATTATTATTAACACTGGTGGCTAGCAATGGAAAATTGGAACCCCTGTATGACCATAACACTGTTAGAGTCAGGTTATTGATGATTTAATGGTTGGCTAAAGCTGTTGCTTGGTAAATTTGGCTCAAACAGGAATACAATGGGGTTAATTCTCACTGTTTCTTAATCTGATTTTCAACAACTCATCATTCGTTAACCTAGACTCTTGTAAGGCTATGGTGCACTGTCACATGGACCTTATCAGCGTTCCAAATAGATTTCCTTGTTTGTGCAGATTCAGCTGAAACTGCACTTTTTCACGAGAAAGAGACTTCAAACTTATACAGTCCATGTTCAAAAGTAATAAAACCTGAGCAATATCTAGGTTTGGGTTGACAAGTAGCAAGTAACATTCATGCCACACAACTATATGGTCATGACCATCTCCCACAAGAAAGAATGCCCCTTGACATTCAATGACATTACCATCTCTGACTCCCCCACTATCAACATCCTGGGGTTACCATTGACCAGAAACCCAGCTGGTCTGGCCATGTAAAGACTGTGGTTACAAAATTAGATCAGAGGCTATGAATCCTGTGGGGAGTAACTCACCTGCTGACTCTGCCTGTCGACCATCTACAAGTCAGGAGTGTGATGGAATACTCTTCATTTGCCTGGACGAGTGCAGCTCCAACAACACTCAAGAAGTTCAACACCATCCAGGACAAAGCAGCCCGCTTGATATGCACACCATACACAGACATTCACTCCCTCCAACATTGATGTACAGGAGCAGCAGTCTGTACCATCTGTAGATTCACTGCAGGAACTCACCAGTGTTCCTCAGACAGCACCTTCCAAATCCACGACCACCACCACCTGGAAGTTCACCTTCAAATCACTCACTAATCTGACTTGGAAACATATCACCAGTCCTTTACTGTCACTGGTCCACAATCCTGGAACTCCCGGACAACATTGTGGGTGCACTTACACCACATGGGCTTCAGCAGTTCAAGAAGGCAGCTCACTACTAAATTTTCAAGGGCAAGTAGTTACAGACATTGAGAGCTGACCCAGCAGCGATGGACACATCCCTCGAATGAATGAATTAAAAAAATACATGAAAACTTAAACGAAAACCTTGCCTTTCTAATGTGATTACCAATTACATTGATTCATTGATTATATCTCTACCATTATCATCAAGCCAGTGGATCAACCCTGGTTCAATAAGGAGTGCAGGAAGGCATGCCTGGAGCAGCTCCAAGCATACCTGAAGATGAGGTATCAACTTGGTGGAAGCTAAAACACAGGACTACCTGCGTACCAAACGGTGGAAGCAGCATATGATAGGCAGACTGAGGAGATCCTACAATTACTGGTTCAGATTTAAACTCTGCAGTCCTGCCACATTTAGTCGTGAATGGTGGTGAATAATTAAACACCTGACGTGAGGAGACAAAGATATCTCCATTACCAAAGATGTAGGGTCTGAAAGGCAAGACTGAAGCATTTGCAACCATCTTCAGTCAGAAATGCCAAATTAATGGACCATCTCAGCCTTTTCCTGAACATTACAGATGTCCATCCTCAGTCAATATGATTTGCTCCATGTGACATCAAGGAATGGCTGAATGCACTGGATGTATGAGTCCTGGCTACAGTACTGATGATTTGTACTCCAGAATTAGCCATGTCCATGGCAAACAGGTCCAGTTCAGGAATGTGCCTGGCAATGCGGAAAATTGCCCAAGTATGACCTTTCCACAAAAAGGAAGTCAAATCCAACCAGGCTGATTACCTCACCATCTGTCTACTCTTGATCAGTGCTGTCAGGCGGTACTTACTCAGCAATAACTTCCTCACTGACACTCAGCTTGGGTTTCGCCACAGCCACTCTGCTCCTGACCTTTTTATAGCCTTGATCTAAACATGGACAAAAGTGCTGAACTCAAAGTGAGGTGAGAATGATGAAATGAAATGACATGAAAATCGCTTATTGTCACAAGTAGGCTTCAAATGAAGTTACTGTGAAAAGCCCCTAGTCGCCACATTCCAGCGCCTGTTTGGGGAGGCTGGTACAGGAATTGAACCGTGCTGCTGGCCTGCCTTGGTCTGCTTTAAAAGCCAATGATTTAGCCCAGTGTGCTAAACCAGCCCCTTGATTGCCCTTGATATCAAGGCAGTATTTGACCAATCATGGCACAGGATGCCCAAGCTAAATCAAAGTCAATGGGAGTCAGAGGAAAACTCATCACTGTTTGGAGTCATACCGAATGCAAAGTAAGATGATTGTGGTTATTGAAGGCTAACCCTCTCAGCCATGGATATCATTGCAGGAGTTCCTCAGGGTCATGTCTTAGGTGCAACCATCTTCAGCTTCACTTCCTGGACAATAACTTGGAGGATCAGATCACTCATTATTCATAGAGCTCCCAGATTTTCATTCCATTGCTTACAGGCAGCAAAGTGGAAAATGACACCTCCTTCTCAGCCCACCTACCAAACCCTTGGGAGTATTGATTGCATACTTATGTTTGTTTGCTTTTATATTCAAATTCCCAAACAAATGTTTATCTATTTTTCTGATTAAAAAATGTAACTCATGTCCTTGTTTATAACAGTATGCTAATTTATACTTTCGTGAAAATGATTTGAATGCAAATTTCCGGATGCATTTATGAAGGAGTGAAGATAAATTCAAATAAAGGCCTTTTTATCTCTTTGGATGAGTTAAGCTGATAGAGTCTGCTGAAAGAATGGAAAGCTGATAGTTGAAAATTGATAAGGGCACTTCCACTGTCCCCTTGTGTTACGATCCCAGTTGGCATTATAACTTGACGGGTGTAATAATAATAATAATCTTTATGATTGTCACAAGTTGGCTTACATTAACACTGCAATGAAGTTACTGTGAAAATCCCCAAGTCGCCAAACTTCAGAAAGTCAAATTCACCTAACAAACACGACTTTCAGACTAATGGGAGGAAACCAGAGCACCCGGAGGAAACCCATGCAGACACAGGGAGAATGTGCAGACTCCTCACAGATCGTGACCCAAGAAGACCCCAGAATGGAGCCCTGACTCAAAAGACTGTAACCTTTCTTTTGTAAAACACGGAGGAACAGAGTCACAGGATCATTAATTAGTTTTAACAATAAGGAAAACACATTTATTAAACGTGAAAAAAATGGATTATGATATAACACACCTTTACCCCCCCCTTAACTTAACACTTACACACAGGTTTTAGGATTAACATAGATTACAGAGTACATTTTAATCTGCAATGATCTCATTAACACAAAAAGTCCCTTTTGAGCACACAAGATGAATGTGGTCAAATAAACTTGCGACTCTGAAACCCAAGTAAATGTTCGTGGATATCGTCTTAGAATACCTCCCCAGATAATTGTCAAATGAGAGCTTCCAAGCTCTACTTCCAAGAAACATACTTTCAAATCTTCTATTCTAATTATATAAACCTTTCTATTAAAGGTTTGCATTCCAAAATGCAGACCAGGGTTTTCAAAGGGCACTTTTAAACAAAGCTTCCACTCCATTTTGAACAGTCAATCCAGTCCAGGATTTTACACCAACCCCTTTAGACTTTCTTTGGCTTGACTGATGTGCAAACTGCTCATAATTGCTTTAACTCTCGATTCCCAGACTGTAGTAAAATGGCATGAGACATTTCGTCTATCTCTGGAGTCTGCTGTCTCATTTGAAACCTAGTTGCTGCGATTGTCTCTTTAACACATAACACTTTGTTTACCCTTCCTTGGAGTCTTCTGAACAATACCTTGGTCCCTGTTCTTTTAACTCCAGTCATCTTAAACACTCTTTCAGTCCCAATTCTCTGGTTATTTGGACAGTGACTTGTAAACTTGTACTTTAGGAAGTCTGCCTCTTTGCAGCTCCCGTCTTGTCCAGTCTTTCTTCTGGCAGAGTTGAGATATTGAGTCCCCGAGAGCCTGTCTCCAACCGCCCACAAATTCAGTTGAAACTAAATGTAAAACGTTTCTCTAACTTACAAGGACCTCCAGTTGCTAAGCAACAGCCACATGCTTAAGCCGTTTATTTATTTTTTGCACTGTAGCAGATAAAATCCAATGCAGAGAGGAATGAAGTGGTACATTTTGGTAGAACAAAGAAGGGCAAATACAAAACTGTAACTCCAGCCGCCAAATAGAAAGGCACCTGGATTTGTTGCGCATGCGCACTCGGCCTACACTACGATTGCCGGCGCTTGTTCTGGACATCTTTTCATTTGGCAGTATGAGTACCAGTGGTGCAGAATCGCTGCAATGCATCAAACCCTGGATTTATTCTTTATTATGCGGATAAACTGCTTGAATTTGCAATGCGCCCAGATATACAAAGTGTAAATTGTGATTTAATTAATTATCATTCAGGCTTATGTATCAGTGTTTTGGTGCAAATTGGAAAGATTTTGTGGAGGTGATTCCTGACTAGCTGACTTGATTGTTAATTGGGGACTTAATCCCAGAATCCTGATTTTAAACCCCACATTAAGTGGTGATCTTTAAAAATGTAATATTGTTCATTTGTTTTTTTATTCAAAATACAAGAATTGTGGTGATCAAAGGACCCTGTTGCAGGCAGAAGAATTATCCAGAGTGAACAGGGGCTTTCTGAGAGAATCCAGCCACTGAAGGATACATTATTTTGTACAAAATAGTAAAAGTTAATAAATGATGCCAGATGGAGTAAGCCCATAGATTTTGCTGGATCTGCAAAAGGGGCTGTTAAAAAAGCAATATCACAAAGTATTTCTAAAAAGTAATAATAATAATTGACAAATAAACAGAACATTATAGGGAAGTCAATCCTAATGTGATTCTATTTTAAGTAACTTCCTGACATCAAGATTCAGTTTGTATCTCAAAACCTAATTTGGACTGTCCATCTCGTTGCAACTGATGATGTCATAGACTGATTCACTGCCACAGATAGTGGATCTGCACCTATGCAGGAAGTGCTCTCCCTGGTGTGGCAGCGCAAATAAATGTGGCCTATTAAATAAAGGGCAGAATTCTCCATGTGCACACCAGCAGAATTCTCCATCCGTGCACGCCAGGGGAATTCGCCATCCTGGAAACCCCAGCGAGATTCTCTGTTCATTCACGCCAGCGAGATTCTCCGTCCCTTCATGCCAGCGGGGTTCTCCGTCCGTTCACGCCAATGGGATTCTCTGATCGTTCTTGCTGGCAGCGGTGGTGGGACAAACCTGGGGCGTCATTCTCCGCCGGCGGGAGTCTCCGTTTTGCCGGCGCCCGGGGTTTCCCGACGGCGTGGGGCTGCCCCACAATGGGAAACCCCATTGACCAGCCGGTGTAACGGAGCATCCCGCCGGCGGGTCGGGGCAGAAATGTGGCGGGGCGGGATGGAGAATTTCGCTCCTGGATCCTGGCAAAGAGTACAATTCTAAGCTGGTAAAAAATTTGAGAGATCTGGCGGTGTATGTGTACAAATTATTGATGATGTTAGGGTAAGCCGAGAAAGTGGTTGAAAAGATATCTACGATTCCGTACTTTATAAATAGAGACATTGGGTCCAAAAAAGTTACATCAACTCATATATAAAACAATGGTTCAGCCTCATCCAACGTATAGGGCGGGACTTAACAGAAACATTTCGAAGAGTCATTTTGGCCGTGTTTGACGGGGTATTTCTTGATGGCCATATTGGCGAGATCGCGGCCTGTATTCACTTTGGCACTTAGTGCCGAAAGTGAGCCCCCATGAGATTCTTGCCATTACTGGCTCCCTTGCCATCTGATTCGCCTGACACATATGTCAGCATCTTGCCACTAACAAGAGGGAGCTAATTTTAAACGTTCCCACACCTAACTCACTCCCAGTCAACACACAAGCATGGCTTCAATTTCCAAACTCCCCCATAATCACTGCTTGACACCTCACACTCTCCCCACATCTGATCTTCGTGCCTGTTCCTCAGCACCTCTTGGCACTCACCAGAACAACCTCTTCCCGTCCATTTGCGGTGCCCCTACATGACACCTGCTATAGACGCCCCCTGGCAAATCAAGCTTGCGGCTCACAAAGCCCTCACTTTCTCTCCACAGGAGAAGATAACTCATAATAGGGGGAAAGGGCAAAGGCAGGAGAGGGCAGGATGCCAGAGATCCGAGTCCTCACCCCCTATGAAGAACGGGCCTGAAAATTGTGGGGTTGTCCGAGGCGAGAGCAGTCACCAGCAGTGAGGTTGGCCTGCACCGCAGAGGTGAGGAACCATAGACCCTGTCTCAAGTGAGATATTCATGTCAGACAAAATGATCCTTCCCTTTCACTGACCACATGTCAATGTTTCGCTGGATCTCCATCTGGATCTCCAATGAGATTACCATCGAGGTGTCACAGTATCACCCCACCTTCTTAGTGGACAGGCTTCTGGGGTACAATCTGATAAACACCACACAGTTGCTGATGTACATGAGGTGGAGGAAGGAACATCCAAGGAAGTCAGCAATCGGAGGTCCACTGGATCATAGGACTTAGCTGGGTCTCAGTCAGATGCTGAGCCTCTGGGCAAGGTTATCCCAAAAATGCTGCAGATGATTGTCCAGAACCATGACCTTCAGGAGGGGTTATCAGCGATATTCCAGCAACTGGAAAGCTGATTGGCCACATCAGGAGCAGATAGATCCCAGATCCCAGACCTTTGTTGGGAACATTAGGGATGCCACGCTCAGGTGCCATCCCCTGATCCACACACTTACACTTTGGTTGTGAGATGATCCACTGTGCTGAAACCCTGCTCTTTAGTGTTTAATTGTTGGAAGCTGCCCCTACAGTGCTGACTCTCCTAGATTTAAGACGCACTGTTCAGGCATCAAAGTTTGCTTGACATGCTATGCACTAATCATCTTCTGAGACATGGCACATGTGCCTTCCAGTTGGCAGTTGAGAGTTCTGGGGTGTGAAGTGCTATCGCAACTAATATCTCTTTTGAAATAGCCTCCAGATGTGAAGCTAGAGGCTGCTCACAGTCAAAGGGAGTGAAATTGACTTTCAGGATAGAAGCCATACCAGGGCTCTGTCCCGGAAGTGTTTGGTAGGACAAGCAAGATGCAGCTGTGGTTGCCCCTGTTATGGATATCCACAATATTTAAAGATGGTCTGCAGGCCTAAGCCCCTCAATCCCCCCCGCCCCGCCTCTGGCCCAAGGGCATCTCTGACCTAGAATGCTTCAGTCCCCTGACCAACCCCAAGCCCAAGCTCCCTAGCGGGTTCCCCACCCCCCAAGCCCCTGAGCACTGGGGTGACAGCTCTGGTGCCCGTTAGCTGCATTCCGTAAATTGATAATTGGCTGCTCACCTCCTCACTTCCCCTCAGCAGCCATTGCACCAGCTTCACATTTTTGAGAAGGAGTACTAAACAATCCTGCGGGATTTCTTGCTGGGGAGTCGGGTAATTTCCAGGAGGCCACTGCATTCGACTTCAATCTCGCTAATGTGGTTAAAATTAATGATATGAGGGTTAATGTATTCTCACCATCTTTGGGCGAGATTTTGAACTCGCCATCGGGAGCAAGTCGGGTGCACTGCAAACTGATTTACTCCTGGAGGGAATCTCGAATTTGGCCTCGCTGCTATTCACCCGGTGCACCCCGATATGCGGTGGGCTCAATGCAGTTGTTAAATCGTGCCTATTGTGTCTAATTTTGGTTACTACACTTGGAGAAGAATGTAAAGGTATCAGAATGGGTGCAGAAAACATTTCCAAGAATGGTTCCAGGGATGAGAACATTCAGTAAATTGGATAGATTGGAGTATATGGGGTTGTTGTTCTTCCAGTAGCATTTTAAATGTAGTTCAACTCTGAAAACGGGTTGAGAGGAGATTTGACAGAGATATTCAGAATCTGGCCTTCTAGGGCGGGCTCACCAAGACAGCGGACATGCATTTGACCCAATCTTTGCTTCATCCTTCTGGTTTCTTTTGTCTTCATCCAAGGCAAGTTGGCACATGACAAATGAGAGAGGGTCAAGACAGGCAGACGGACAGCTGAGACCATCACCCTCGCTGAATTTGAGTAGACTGCAGCAGACCTTGCTGGGATGTGGAGTTTGGCCTCTCTCAACAAGGGTTGCAGTGCCAAGGTGCCAGGCTGGCAGTGCCAAGGTGCCTGACTGGCAGTGCCAAGGTGCCCGAGTGTCAGCGGGAGTGCCAGGGTAGCACCCTTCCTGAAGCCTGAATACTCGGGGGCCTCCGATATCCTGAGAGATTCCCCAGGTGCTGTTACACCTGGCCTATATTTATATGGACCAGAGTTAAACGGAGCCATGGCGAGGTCTCTCAGGCCTGGGCATTCATTCCCGAGCCTCACTTCAATATGTTAATCTGGATCTTGCCCAGCTAGGATAATATACAGATTGTTAAATCTCACGAGGTGTTCCGAACATCACAAATCTCGCGAAAGGCTGTCATGATATTCAGGTAAACATCATGGTACAAACATACATACATACTGATGGACAGATCAACGGACCGATCAACACACACACAACACCACAGCCAATCACAGGCAAGAGCATACACAGTACAAAACAGGGAACACAACACTTCCCGGGCATTCCAGCAGGAGACAGCTCAGGGCACAGAGCTCACAGCAAGCCAGTCAGACATCCGCCATGTGCTGAGTGCCACTCCAAGATAGTATTAGGAATAGGTCCACAGATTCTAGGGTTATGATCGAACCTCAGTAACCAGTTTACCACTGTAAATAAATGTTAGTAATAAAACTGAGTTGTACCATTCGCAACCGTGTTGGTTCGTCTGTGTAGCAGAGTACCCAACACATCAAGGCCACTCGTGAGTTTTAACGGACTCATTGCGTCATCGAGTCGGGCACAAGAAGGCCATTCGATTGTGCCCATAGTTTGATAGATTCACTCCGGTATAACCATTCATTGTTGTGGATGTATCAGGTTTCAGTTTAATTACCTGGTTTACCTTCCTTCCTATTATATGTACAAATGTTTTATGTTTCTTCATTCAAGTTGCAGATTGCATCACTGGCAACAAAGAGAACAGATGTTGTTATTTAACAGATTATCACATCTCATCTCTTGGGTGAAAGAGTACAATCACTGTTGATTAAATCCAGTGCCTGAATGCCAATGTGTCGCTTAAAGATTGAAAGGCAAAGTAATGTTTTCATGCCATGAATTTATTAACACATAGAATAATTCACAAACGCTGTGTTAAATGAAATTCAAAACCTAATCTTGTTGTTATAAAAATAAATAACCCGAACTAATGTGGCTAATGTGGAAAATCATGAGCAACATGTTCGTCTGTTATTGAAAACCATCCAGCTATTTAAAAGAAGAAGAAGAAGAAGAAATCGCTTATTGGCACAAGTAGGCTTCAAATGAAGTTACTGTGAAAAGCCCCTAGTGAAAATTAAAGAACAAAAGGTTTCACTTTGGTGTGATCTTTCACCATTAACTGTGTCACTGAGCTGAATTTCATCTATCTCTTAAGTAGCAAACACTATACATAAGTCATGTGCTCACCTAACTACTTCGCAATGGATTAAGTGCCCTTCAATTGCTCAAGAGACAATCTCTAACCCACAGTAGATTTACTAACTAGCCATTTGTGTGGAAAAATGTTTATATACATATATTTATTTGTTATTATAACTTGACTGTTTAAATGAGGTCACTGCACTAATGTTTTTCGATGCAGAGTATCTTATAATGATTTATGGAGAGCACATTCATCAAATTAATTATTCAGATCTGATTAATAAATTGAAGCTGTTTAAGACTCTCACATACAGGGCACGGAGGGCAAGTAAAGGAAGAAATAGTAAGCTGATGAGACTGTTGCTCTTTGCTTGGACCAAATATTAATATTTATGTGAGTAATTTAGTTAAAGTAACCCCTGGAGGATTTGGGTCATGCTCATCGCAGAATTAAGTAAGTTTGTGAAAATGGTGATATAAAACAGAAATAATGACCTGTCACTCAAGCCTACAAGTTTTACAGCATATTTCAGTAGAAGGAGCAATTATTTTGATAAGCTCGAAAATTTAAAGGGAACATAATTGTAGTTGCTGAGATCAGGCCTTACATTCTGTTCTGTGTGGCTTACATTGATGTTTAAACCTTCAATGCACCTAGAATTTCCAAAGGGAGTTCCCCTGAACTCACGCCAGAGATTCAGTAGAATACTCAAGGAAGCCCTGGTGAAACAGCATAAACAACATTAACAGCCTGACATCTCTTTTGCTGTTCGGAGGTTTCTCAGGGTTGTTGGGGGGGGGTATGGGTGAATGGGGTGATGGGGATTGGGGGCAGCCGTAACTATGGATTCAGAAGATAGGTATGTTCACCCAAGAGCTGCCCATCCAGTTCCATTCATCTTTCAGCGAATGTGGGGTCATTGAGCACCTGCTTTCTGGAATTCAGTTAATGATGTACAAGATGAAATAAAAGTTTCAAACACTGCACAGAAATCTTTGGATCCTCGCTGTCTTCAGGGGATGTCCCGGAGGACTGGAGAATAGCCAATGTTGTTCCTCTGTTTAAGAAGGGTGGCAGGGATAATCCCGGGAACTACAGGCCGGTGAGCCTTACTTCAGTGGTAGGGAAATTACTGGAGAGAATTCTTCGAGACAGGATCTACTCCCATTTGGAAGCAAATGGACGTATTAGTGAGAGGCAGCACGGTTTTGTGAAGGGGAGGTCGTGTCTCACTAACTTGATAGAGTTTTTCGAGGAGGTCACTAAGATGATTGATGCAGGTAGGGCAGTAGATGTTGTCTATATGGACTTCAGTAAGGCCTTTGACAAGGTCCCTCATGGTAGACTAGTACAAAAGGTGAAGTCACACGGGATCAGGGGTGAACTGGCAAGGTGGATACAGAACTGGCTAGGCCATAGAAGGCAGAGGGTAGCAATGGAGGGATGCTTTTCTAATTGGAGGGCTGTGACCAGTGGTGTTCCACAGGGATCAGTGCTGGGACCTTTGCTCTTTGTAGTATATATAAATGATTTGGAGGAAAATGTAACTGGTCTGATTAGTAAGTTTGCAGACGACACAAAGGTTGGTGGAATTGCGGATAGCGATGAGGACTGTCTGAGGATACAGCAGGATTTAGATTGTCTGGAGACTTGGGCGGAGAGATGGCAGATGGAGTTTAACCTGGACAAATGTGAGGTAATGCATTTTGGAAGGGCTAATGCCGGTAGGGAATATACAGTGAATGGTAGAACCCTCAAGAGTATTGAAAGTCAAAGAGATCTAGGAGTACAGGTCCACAGATCACTGAAAGGGGCTACACAGGTGGAGAAGGTAGTCAAGAAGGCATACGGCATGCTTGCCTTCATTGGCCGGGGCATTGAGTATAAGAATTGGCAAGTCATGTTGCAGCTGTATAGAACCTTAGTTAGGCCACACTTGGAGTATAGTGTTCAATTCTGGTCGCCACACTACCAGAAGGATGTGGAGGCTTTAGAGAGGGTGCAGAAGAGATTTACCAGAATGTTGCCTGGTATGGAGGGCATAAGCTATGAGGAGCGATTGAATAAACTCGGTTTGTTCTCACTGGAACGAAGGAGGTTGAGGGGCGACCTGATAGAGGTATACAAAATTATGAGGGGCTTAGACAGAGTGGATAGTCAGAGGCTTTTCCCCAGGGTAGAGGGGTCAATTACTAGGGGGCATAGGTTTAAGGTGAGAGGGGCAAAGTTTAGAGTAGATGTACGAGGCAAGTTTTTTACGCAGAGGGTAGTGGGTGCCTGGAACTCACTACCGGAGGAGGTAGTGGAGGCAGGGACGATAGGGACATTTAAGGGGCATCTTGACAAATATATGAATAGGATGGGAATAGAAGGATACGGACCCAGGAAGTGTAGAAGATTGTAGTTTAGTCGGGCAGTATGGTCGGCACGGGCTTGGAGGGCCGAAGGGCCTGTTCCTGTGCTGTACATTTCTTTGTTCTTTGTTCTTTGTGCAGTTGCTGGAGATCTGAAATAAAACCAGAAAATGCTGGAAAAACTCAGATGATCAGGTAGAATCTATGGAGAGGAACAGAGTTCATGGCCCGTAACTTACTTTAGGGTCCCCAACTTGAGTCGCTGGTCCACCGCAAATGCACAGCGCGACGACCTGGAATTGCGGACGCACGGGCATGTGCTTTGGAAGTTTGTGGTGTTCAAACCCCCGGCCTGCTTTTTTTTAACAAACTTGAACTCCTGTGTTCGACCTGCTGCGACCTAAAAATCTAGGGACAGTGCTAACTTGGTCGACTTGCCCCGATGTTCGGTAAGTTTTGTGATGATATGTGAACTATCATCTGTGAGGATAATGTGGTGACCAAACTGTGTGTAGACGTTCGTGCATGTATGTGTGGATTGGTATTCTAGCATGGACAGCAGGCACTGTGACAGCAGTGCAGAAGCATATCGAGCAGCTCCTGAGTCAACATTAATTAATAATAGTTTATCATAGTTGTTTGTATTTAGCCATTGTATTCAACTGTAATCTTAGTAGACATCATAGAAACCTTTGAGTGTTTTAGTTAGTTAATAAACAGGTTTGTTCATTTACAAAGCCATACATTCTCTGACCACTTCAACTACAAAGACCTCGCCATCTGTGCATACAGAGAACATTACAGTTTTTACACAATTTTTAATTCTCAATCCAGGATCATCGATAGTAGGTTTGTTTGGTAGGTTAATGTTTTATATTATCAGTGTATAGCATTTATAAATATGTTTTAAATTAAAATAAAGTAAAGGAAGATATATATATATTTTTTAAACTTTGGGTTGTCATGAGGCTGTTAAATTCATTAAAAAGGTACTTTATTGTAGAAAGTGAGTTTGGAGTCACAGAAAGTGAAAAAAGACTTTGGTTTGACATGAGGATGTTATTCCATTAAAGGAACTATAATGGATCGAATGGATTTGGAGCGTATGTAATCTTCAGCGATCACTCACTAACGAGTATGATTGTCCACTGAAGACACTCCGTTATACTCGTCACAGGTTCTGTGTGTCCTTGCGTGGCTGATAAGCCTGATCCTAGAGCCATATCTTCAATCGCTCACTTGGCAGGAGTTTCCAAAAGGTGGGATCGGTCATTGGAATCCAGGTCGCAAGTATTCCTTTCTCAGGCTCCTTTTCTGGGCCTCCTCTTGCTATCGGGTGTTCTTGAAGAATTGTGTCCCATCAATCAGGCGGTTCTTCCAAATAGGTTTCTTTTGAGCAAAGACGTCCCTGGCATTGACGTCTATGTTTCATTTCTTGAGATGAGCGTTCAAGGTGTCTTTGAAAAACTTCCTTTGTACTCCTCTTGTTTGGAATCCTTCCTTGAGCTGGGTGGAGAAGATTTGCTGTGGCAGTTGGGACTCTGACATCCTAAACATATAGGCAGCCCAGCGGTGTTTGTTTCGGATGATCGTTGCCTCGGTACTGACTCTTCCAAAAACACTAATGTCAGCATGCTTGTCTTCCCAGCTGATTCAGAGCTAACGGACATTTAGATTTTGCAATGTATTTTAAGCTGTGTTGTTTCAGAGTGTCCCTGATGTAATGTCCATCCTGACAAGCCTCAGTGATTACTTCAAATGCTTCAACCAGCTCAATGCCTTAGATGACGTATGTAAGCCTCATGTAAGCTAATGTGAACTATCTCACTGATAGGTATTGCACAATTCAGTGCAGATTCAAAATCTGTAGTCATACTTCACCTCCGCTTGGTCATTACACTTACAGTAGGGCTTCTTAAAATCCTTGAACTTCTTTTGAGGCTTCAATGTAGGCGCAGGAACCTTGAGAGAAGAGTCAGCTTACATCTCTGCCATTCGAGGAAGCAAATCAATTACCCACCCCTAAGAGTGTAGAGGCAATGGAATCCCACAATGATGTCAGAGGTGATGTGTTCCAGGATACTGCACTTCAGCAGCTGCTACTTTCCGACTTTGAGTTTATAAAATTAACGATTGCTATGTCTGAACCCTCTCTCCCTCCTCATCCTCCTCTCTCCCTCTCTCCCCTTCCCTCCTCTCCTGCTCACCTTCCCTCCCGCCATTTCTCCCCTTCTCTCCCCTCTCCTTTACAAATAATGATAATAATAATCTTTATTGTCACAAGTAGGCTTACATTAACACTGCAATGAAGTTACTGGGAAAAGCCCCTAGTCGCCACATCCCGGTGCCTGTTCAGGTACACAGAGGGAGAATTCAGAATGTCCAAATTACCTAACAGCGCATCTTTCGGGACTGTTGGGCCGAACCTATAGAACCTAGGCAGAAATAAGAAAAACAGGCAGAACAGTTGTGATTTTGTGGAAAAATATACTTTATTGACTTGTGTTTAAGTGAAAAAATATATTTTATTGCAAAACATTTGTAGAAGTTGAGGTTATGACACCAAATGTCATTGTTCAGCTGATAAAGTTAAACATTAAGTTAAAAGTTAACTGGTTTCAAAGTTTGGTATTTATAAAATTAGAGAAGAGAATGCAGAGATGTTCCAGCTCCCAAGAGGGATATTTAGATATCTGTGGGTGCAAACTTTTGTGGGTCAGCAGTTTTCTTTTTTCACCTGGCACCAGCGTCTACATTTATGACTAGGATTCTGTCCTTAGATGAGCTCAGGGAGGGATGGATCACAGACCTTTGTGGGCACATGTTGGCGACAGAGCATGCATCACTGGACGAAATAAAGAGGAAATGGGAGGATGAGCTGGGTTTGGCCTTCGAGCGGGGTGGGTGGAGTAAGGCTCTTCATATGGTTAGCTTCACCTCCTCGTGCGCAAGGTTAAGTTGGATACAGTTCAAGGTGGTGCTTAGGATGCACCTGACCAGAGCGCATATGAGTGGGTTCTTCTCGGGCGTGGAGGATAATAATAATCTTTATTATTGTCACAAGTAGGCTTACATTAACACTGCAATGAATTTACTGTGAAAATCCCCTCGTCGCCACACTCCGACGCCTGTTCAAGTACACAGAGGGAAAATTCAGAATGTTCAATTTGCCTAACAAGCATATCTTTCGGGACTTGTGTGAGAAAACTGGAGCACCCGGAGGAAACCCAGGCAGACATGAGGAGAACGTGTATACTCCGCAGAGACAGTGACCCAAGCGGGAATTGAACCCGAGACCCTGGCGCTGTGAAGCAACAGTGCTAACCACTGTGCTACCAGGTATGAGTGGTGTTCCAGGGAGCCGGAGAATCACATGCTCATGTTTTGGATTTGCCCCATTTTCTGAAACAATGTCTGGGATTCTGGGTGTTAAGGTGGAGCCGTCCTCGATGGTGGCCATTTTTGGAGCATCGGACTTGCCAATGCTACAGGAGGGGAAGAAGACAGATACCTTGACCTTTGCCTCTCTAATCGCACAAAGGTGAATCTTGCTCTGGTGGAGGTCCCCGGCACTGCCTCAGGCTTTGGCTTGGTTAGGAGACTTGGAATTTCTGCACCTGGAGAAGATCAAATATGCCATGAGGGGGTCGGTGGATGGCTTTTACACAAGGTGGCAGCCGTTCATTACCCTTTTTAAGGAGCTGGTTACTGTCAGCTTTTAGAGTTCGAACATTTTGTCTGTTATAAATGAAAATTCTTGAATAATTAAAAAAAAACTTTTTCCATTTAACTTTACAAGCTTCAACAAGTGTCTTACTGGAACATCAAAATACAACATTTAATTATGAGATCATTGTAAATGAATAAGACAATTGAAGTAAACAGGCCGAAACATAATAACACGGTGGCACACTGGTTAGCACTGCTGCCTCACAACACCAGGGATCTGTGTTCAATTTAGGCTTTTGGTGACTGTGTGGTGTTTGTAATTCTCCCCGTGTTTGCATGGGTTTCCTGGAACCACAGAATAGAACCATAGAATTACTACAATGCAGAAGGAGGCCATTCGGCCTGTTGAGTCTGCACTGACCCTCTGAAAGAGCACCCTACCTATGCCCATATGCCTGCCCTATCCCCAGAACCTAACTGTAAATCCCTGGACACTAAGGGGCAATTTAGCATGGCCAATCCACCGAATCTGCACATCTTTGGACTGTGAGAGGAAACCGGAGCACTCGGAGGAAACTCATGCAGACACGGGGGGAGCAAACAAACTCCACACAGACAATCACCCAAGGCCGCAATTGAATCCGGTGATGTGTTATGCAGGTTGGTTCGGTGTGGACTGCACTTGATGCAGTGATGCGAGAAACAGACCTCTAACACTGTAGAAGATCCAACACCGTTTTATTGAACAATAGAACTGATATACATATTTAACTGTGGGTCGACACTTTACTGAACTGACTGGAGACCTTATACTAGCCTGACCAGACTTACTAGCTACCACATGGTGTTTGCACTGTGCTAGCTCATGGACTCTGACTGTCTCAGTGGCTGGGTCCAGAGAGAGCGGGAAACCTAGTGCCCTCTGTCTTTATAGTGGTGGTGTCCTGTCTGGTGATTGGCTGCACTGTGCTGTGTGCTTACTGGTCGTCCTGTGTGTCAATCACTGCTTGTCTGCACTTCATTATATACATGCGTGGATATTATGACACCCGGATCCTCGGCACTGTGAGGCAGCAGTGCTAAAAATTGTGCCACCATGCTGCCGCCGTTTCCTCCAGGTGCTTTGGTTTCTTCTCACAGTACGAAGATGTGCAGGTTAGGTGGATTGGCCACGCTAAATTGCCCCTTAGTATTCAAACGTTAGGTGGGGTTATGGTGACATGGCGGAGGCGTGGGCCTGGGTAGGGTGCTCTTTTGGAGTGTCGGTGCAAACTCAATGGCCCGAATAGCTTTCTTCTGCACTGCAGTGTTTCTATGATTCTATACATAAAATCAGGGGCGAGATTCTCCGACCCCCCGCCGGGTCGGAGAATCGCCGGGCGCTGGCGTGAATCCCGCCGGTTGCTGAATTCTCTGCCACCAGAGATTCGGCGGGGGCGGGAATCGTGCCATGCCGGTTGGCGGGCCCCCCCCCCCACGATTCTCCGGCCCGAATGGGCCGAAGTCCCACCGCTAAAATGCCTGTCCCGACGGCGTAGATTAAACCACCTACCTTACCGGCGGGACAAGGCAGCACGGGTGGGCTCCGGGGTCCTGGGGGGGCGCGCAGGGCGATCTGGCCCCGGGGGGTGCCCCCACGGTGGCCTGGCCCGGGATCGGGGCCCACCGATCCGCGGGCGGGCCTGTTCCGTGGGGGCACTCTTTCCCTGCCGCCTTTGCCACGATCTCCACCATGGCGGAGGCAGAAGAGACGCCCTCCACTGCGCATGCGCAGGAATGCCATCAGCGGCCGCTGATGCTCCCACGCATGCACCGCCCGGAGATGTCATTTCCGCGTCAGCTGGCGGGACACCAAAGGCCTTTTCCGCCAGCTGGCGGGGCGGAAATTTGTCCGGTGCGGGCCTAGCCCCTTAAGGTTGGGGCTCGGCCCCCAAAGGTGCGGAATGCTCCGCACCTTTGGGGCGGCGCGATGCCCGACTGATTTGCACCGTTTTGGGCGCCAGTCGGCGGACATCGCGCCGTTTCCGGAGAATTTCGCCCCAGATGTTACAAGGACAGTGACAACAAAAAGCCCTGGGGTACTTTTAAAATTTTATGATCATAACCTAAATTAAACATACAAACACTTTTAAGCATGCCACACATAAAGGTATAGAATAGTACGTTGCAGATTTAAATAGTTTCACAAATTGAAAACAAATAACAAAACCAATGTTCAATTATGGCTTAACAATGAATGTTTGCTGATGGAATTAGCCTCCTAGTTCGTGAACTTCTTTAGCTGGGATCGCCAGGATAAGTCTGAGAAAGTGAAGCTGGAAACTGTTCAACTTTTCTCCTGCCAAGCATATGTTGACCAGGTCTTACCACTGTAGAGGAACATGCTGAGGACACAGGCTTGGTCGAATCGCAATCTGGTGTTCTCAGTCAGGTTGTGTTATTCTGCACTCTCTAACTCAGCTTGGACATGACGCTGTAGCTTTTGTGATGCATGTGTTGATTGCAGCAACAAGTGACAGATTGCTGGTGTTGGGAAAATTCAAAACAAGCTTCTGTAAATGAAAAGCAATTGCATTATTTGAACTCTTGCATGCTAATCTGGGGCGAAATTCTCCGTTATCGGCGGAATGTCCGCCGATCGGCGCAAATCCCACTTGCGTCACGTCATAAAAATGGGACGATAGTCTCCGGCCCGAAATGGGCTAGCAGCGACGTAACGGGATCCGCGCTTGCGCAGTGGTTCACGCCGTGCAGCGTCATACGCGCTGCGCGGCGTGACGGCTCATAAGGCCGCGCAGCTCCCCCCCACCCGACCGGAACACCCGACCGCAACACCCGACTGGATGGCTGGCCGTCGCTCAGCCCCGAGGTTCGAGTCACGCGATGTGGAGGCGCTCCTGGACGCGGTGGAGCAGAGGAGGGACGCCCTGTATCCCGGGCACGGCCGCAGAGTTGCCCCACGCCACAGCCGGCGTCTGTGGAGGGAAGTGGCAGAGGCCGTCACCGCTGTGGCCCTGACACCATGGACAGGCACCCAGTGCCACAAGAAGGTGAACGACCTCATCAGAGCAGGCAGGGTGAGCCTCCCCCATATCCCCCCTCCCCATATCCCCCCTCCCCCATATCCCCCCCTCCCCCATATCCCCCATATCCCCCCCTCCCCCATATCCCCCTCCCCATATCCCCCCTCCCCCATATCCCCCATATCCCCCCTCCCCCATATCCCCCCTCCCCCATACCTCCCCCTCCCCATATCCCCCATATCCCCCCTCCCCCATATCCCCCCTCCCCATATCTCCCCCTCCCCATATCCACCATATCCCCCCTCCCCCATATTCCCCCTCCCCCATATTCCCCCTCCCCCATATTCCCCCTCCCCCATATTCCCCCCTCCCCCATATTCCCCCTCCCCCATATCCCCCCTCCCCCATATCCCCCCTCCCCCATATGCCCCATATCCCCCCTCCCCCATATCCCCCATATCCCCCCTCCCCCATATCCCCCATATCCCCAAGTGAATCCAGCCCTAACCTTAACCTCTGCAATGCACGCGCAACCGATGGCGTGCATTCATATACCTGCCTAACACTGTTGCCTTTTACCCCTGCCACCAACCCCCCCCCCCACAGGAGAAGCGCGCACACAACAATAGGGAGCATGTGAGGACTGGAGGAGGGCCCGCTGATGAGAGGCCACTGACCGTACACGAGAAAAGGGCCCTGGAACTGGCTGGCGGACCTGAGGACCGGGAGGTTGCTGTTGCAGAGGTCGGGGGCCCACCAGCAAGTGAGCCACCGACAGCCCGTCCCCATATCCCCCCTCCCCTATATCCCCCTCCCCCGTATCACCTGATCACTGCCTGATGTCTAACCATGCATGCTTCATTGTGTATCGCAGGACCAAACGTCCAGGCACCCATCCCCGCAGAAGCACACCGCCCGCAGGATGCCCCTCGGAGACCACAGGAGACGGAGAGACCCGCACCCTCCAGCATGCGACGCCCGCAGGATGCCCCTCGGAGACGACGGGAGACTGAGAGACCCGGACCCTCCAGCATGCGACGCCCGCAGGATGCCCCTCGGAGACCACGGGAGACGGAGAGACCCGGACCCTCCAGCATGCGACGCCCGCAGGATGCCCCTCGCACACCACGGGAGACGGAGAGACCCGGACCCTCCAGCATGCGACGCCCGCAGGATGCCCCTCGGAGACCACGGGAGACGGAGAGACCCGGACGCTCCAGCATGCGACGCCCGCAGGATGCCCCTCGCACACCACGGGAGACGGAGAGACACGGACCCTCCAGCATGCGACGCCCGCAGGATGCCCCTCGCACACCACGGGAGACGGAGAGACCTGGAGCAACAGGGAGACGACACCCCCGTCACGTGCGGGAGCGACCACCCAGCGATGAGGGGGGCAGCCACAGGCCCCCGTCACATCCGAGCCAGGACACCACTACCCAGGACACCACTACCCAGGACACCACTACCCAGGACACCACTACCCAGGACACCCCTACCCGGGACAGCACTACCCAGGACAACCCTACCCGGGAAGACGAAATACCGGACAGTGACTCAGAGTGGATGGGTGGAGACGAACCCCCAACCCAAAGTGCCATGGAGTCAGAGTGGGACGAAGAGCACGACACAACGCCACTGCTGTCACCAACACCCTCCACCATCGCAGAAACACTCACCACGGTTGGGCACTTTAGTGATGAGGCGTCTGGTACACTCACTGGTGTGCACAACACAGCCGTCCCGGTACAGCAGGTGGAGGTAGGAGCAGCAGAGGGACCGGGCGGTCGGAGGGCAGCTCAGGCCAAGCGAACATCTGCCGCCCAGATGGATCCCGGGTTCCTGCAGTTACCACACCCACACATAGATCCGATGCAACCACCGACCCGGAGACGAGCGAAGAGGGTGACGGGCGGCTTGCGGCGGCTGCGGTCACAGGTGGAGGAGTCCACCCGCGTCCAGGAGCTGGGAGTGGTCCCGGTCATGCGTGCCACCCTGGCTGACACCGCACGGGTGGCGTCCGCGGTGGAGGCAATGGTTGCGACGGTGTCAGACATGGGGAACGGTTTGCGAGGCCTGGGGCCTTCCGTGCAGGCGGCGTCTGTGGCCCAGGAAATGGCTGCCCTCTCACAGGAGGCCATGAGCCAGTGCCAGCGCCAGATGGCAGAGGCGCTGAACGCCATAGCCCAGTCTCTGCAGGCCATGGCCCAGTCTCAGCAGGCCATGGCCCAGTCTCTGCAGGCCATGGCCCAGTCTCAGCAGGCCATCGCTGAGGGCATCGGCGCCAGTGGCCATGTGCGAGCCGGCGTCGCACTGTCACAGACAGGGTTGGCCAACACCCTGGGCTCCATGGCTGCAAACCTGCAGACCCCTGTCGATACCAGCACGGGCCTCCAGGACTGGCAGCGCCAGATGTCGGGGGGGCGTCGGATGGCCAGTCCGTTCGCATCCCCCACCCATGTAGAGGCCTGGGGGCCATCTGGCACCCCGAGGGAGGAGGAGGTGGTGTGGTCCGTCCCGGCTCCCTCTGTAGGGGAGGTCCCGGTACACCGCGACACCTCGGACTCCCCCCCTTCCGTCCCAGGTGCATCGGGTGGGCAACGGGCAGGACAGGCTGGCAGCTCGCCATCCCAGTCGACCGGGCCGCAGCCTGGCCCATCTAGGCCAGGACGCCCCAGGAAATGGCCGCCAAAGGGATCCAGTGTCAGAGGGCAGGAATCACAGGAGTCCACCTCCAGTTCTGCTGTACCGTCTGGGGAACCACGGAGACGTAGTCAAAGGGCCCGTAAGGCCAAACAATTAGACACTGAGTAAGTTGGCACGGGTGCAGGGCACAGATGAGTTTTAGGGGCTAGGGCACGTGCATGAACTCCTTTGGTTATTAAAGTCAATGTTACACCTACCGAAGCTGCCTTTGTGCTCTGTACAAAGTGTGCGGGCGTGTCATGTACGTTGAGCGCAAGTGTGTGTGTGAGGGGTGGTCTTACCTCAGCCCCAGGTGAGTCTGCCCCCTTCCCCCTGGGCCGCCATCAACATCCCCCGGGCAGAGGACGGGACCGTGCGCTGCAGTGTCACAGCCGCATGCAGGGATGGTCCGGGTGGATGGTGGTACTGTGGCCATGGGTCAGACATAGTCCAACGATGTAGAGCCAGGAGCTCATCGCAGGGCGGGTTGTCATCATCCTCCATGGCCTGCGATAGACACGCGTCCACCCGCAACTGGGTGAGCCCGGCCCGTTGTGCTGCCGGTGGATCGGCAATGGGGGGGTGGTGGTGTGCATGCGGGTGGGGTGTGTGGGGTTGGGGAGGGGGGTGAGGGTGCTGGGTGGGTGGATGGGTGGGGGGTGTGGGTGGTCGGCTGTTGCCATGGTGTGCGGCCATACTACCCGATTCCCACGCCCATCTAGTCAGTGAAGCGGGCGTCTATCAGTCTGTCCCGTGCCCGCTGGGCCAGCCGGTAACGGTGGACAGCCACCCGCCTGTGTCTACCCCGTCTGCCCTGACCATTGCCCCCATCCCCCTCATCTGGGGAGGACTGTGCCTCTTCCTGCTGCTCCTCCACTCCGCCCTCCTCTGCCTGCGGCACATCGCCCCTCTGCTGGGCTATGTTGTGCAGGACGCAGCACACAACAATGATGCGGCCGACCCTATCTGACCGATACTGGAGGGCGCCCCCAGAGAGGTCCAGGCACCTGAAACGCATCTTCAGCACGCCGAAGCACCTCTCGATCACTCCCCTTGTCGCTACATGGGCATCATTGTAGCGGTTCTCCGCCTCATTGCGTGGCCTCCGTATAGGCGTCATCAGCAACGATCGCAATGGGTAGCCCCTGTCGCCCAGCAACCAGCCCCTCAGCCGGGGATGGCGTCCCTCGTACATGCCGGGGATGGATGACCGCGACAACACGAATGAGTCGTGTACACTGCCTGGGTGACGGGCGCAGACGTGCAGGATCATCATGCGGTGGTCGCAGACCACCTGTACGTTCATCGAATAGGTCCCCTTCCTATTAGTGAACACGGCCCTGTTATCTGCAGGTGGCCGCACGGCGACGTGCATCCCATCGATCGCGCCCTGGACCATGGGGAACCCGGCCACGGCAGAGAAGCCCACGGCCCGGGCATCTTGGCTGGCCCGGTCCACGGGGAAGCAGATGTAGTGGTGCGCCATGGCATAAAGGGCATCTGTCACTGCCCGGATGCACCGGTGCAGCGATGTCTGCGATATGCCGGACAGGTCCCCACTCGGTGCCTGGAATGACCCCGTTGCATAAAAGTTCAGGGCCACCGTAACCTTGACGGACACGGGGAGAGGGTGTCCCCCGCCAGTGCCACGCGGTGACAGGTGTGCCAGCAGGTGGCAGATGTGTGCCACGGTTTCCCGGCTCATCCGGAGTCTCCTCCTGCATTCCCGGTCCGTGAGGTCCTGGTATGACTGCCGGGGCCGGTACACACGGGGCGCCCTCGGGTGCCTCCGTTGCCGTGGGGCCGCGACGTCCTCCTCCCCCTCCTCGTCCTGTCGGTCAGGTGTCCCTCCAGCCTGGGCGGCTGCCGCCTGCCCCTCTGCGGCAGCCTGCGCCGCCTCTCTGGCACGCTCCTCCTCCTCATCCAGGGCAACATAGACATGAGCGGCTGCCACCACGGCGGCCAACATCGCTGGATGATCTGAAAACATGACGGCCTGGTGGGGGGGAGGGGAACGACGACATGTCATCATTGCCCATATCCCCTCCTCCCCCCAGCCAGGTGGCATGGACCGCATGGGTCCAACTGTTGGAGGCTGGAACCTGGCCAGGTGGACCAACTCATTTGCCCTCCCATCACCCTCCTCGGCACGGACCCCCTCCCCAACCTCCACCCCAGCACGGACCCCCTCCCCAACCTCCACCCCAGAACGGACCCCCTCCCCAACCTCCACCCCAGCACGGACCCCCTCCCCAAACTCCACCCCAGCACGGACCCCCTCCCCAACCTCCACCCCAGCACGGACCCCCTCCCCAACCTCCACTCCAGCACGGACCCCCCCAACCCCCAACCTCCACCCCAGCACGGACCCCCCCAACCCCCAACCTCCACCCCAGCACGGACCCCCCCCAACCCCCAACCTCCACCCCAGCACGGACTCCCCCAACCCCCAACCTCCACCCCGGCACGGACCCCCCCCAACCCCCAACCTCCACCCCAGCACGGACTCCCTCCCCAACCTCCCCCCCAGCACGGACCCCCTCCCCAACCTCCACCCCAGCACGGACCCCCCCCAACCCCCAACCTCCACCCCGGCACGGACCCCCCCCAACCCCCAACCTCCACCCCGGCACGGACCCCCCCCAACCCCCAACCTCCACCCCAGCACGGACCACCCCCCAACCCCCAACCTCCACCCCGGCACGGACCCCCCCAACCCCCAACCTCCACCTTGGCACGGACCCCCCCAACCCCCAACCTCCACCCCGGCACGGACCCCCCCCCAACCCCCAACCTCCACCCCGGCACGGACCCCCCCCAACCCCCAACCTCCACCCCGGCACGGACCCCCCCAACCCCCAACCTCCACCCCGGCACGGACCCCCCCCAACCCCCAACCTCCACCCCAGCACGGACCCCCCCCAACCCCCAACCTCCACCCCAGCACGGACCTCCCCAACCCCCAACCTCCACCCCGGCACGGACCCCCCCCAACCCCCAACCTCCACCCCAGCACGGACTCCCTCCCCAACCTCCACCCCAGCACGGACCCCCTCCCCAACCTCCACCCCAGCACGGACCCCCCCAACCCCCAACCTCCACCCCGGCACGGACCCCCCCCAACCCCCAACCTCCACCCCGGCACGGACCCCCCCCCAACCCCCAACCTCCACCCCGGCACGGACCCCCCCCAACCCCCAACCTCCACCCCGGCACGGACCCCCCCCAACCCCCAACCTCCACCCCGGCACGGACCCCCCCCAACCCCCAACCTCCACCCCGGCACGGACCCCCCCCAACCCCCAACCTCCACCCCGGCACGGACCCCCCCCAACCCCCAACCTCCACCCCCGCACGGACCCCCCCAACCCCCAACCTCCACCCCGGCACGGACCCCCCCCAACCCCCAACCTCCACCCCGGCACGGACCCCCTCCCGGCACTCCCCCGGAGCCCAGCCTACTCTAACCACACACCCCCCCCCGCCGCACACACACACACACACAAGCCGAGACACACCTCTCCTCACGCAATCAGTCTGCGACCACGCCATTTCCTGCCCAGAGCCAACCCCCCAGGCCGTCACTCGCCTCCTCGCTGGTCGGCGTGAGCCTGGAGCACCGGGTCACGCCGATGAAAAGGAGGTTTGATTCACGTCGACGTGAACGGTCATCACGTCGACGGGACTTCGGCCCATCCGGGAGGGAGAATATCGGCAGGCCGAAAATCGGCTGCCTTGCGCAGACCCGTGACATTCTCTGCGGCAGCTACGCCATTAACGCCCCGCCGACTTTTCTCCCTTCGGAGACTTCGGCGGGGGCGGGGGCGGGATTCACGGCGGCCAACGGCCATTCTCCGACCCTCTGGGGGGTCGGAGAATGACGCCCCTGGTGTTTTTTTTTAAGAAGTTCATAAATTCACTTTGGATTAGGAGCAAGCCTGCCTTCTTTCAGCAAATCACCTGACCCGCATGGTGCTTGAGGAAGATCTGTCTGTTTATTTTGAACTACATTTACTTTAATTGATGCGGCATAAACTAAACCCAAAGGCTCGTGACTTACTGGAATTCACATGGAAGAGACAAGCTTTAAGTTTTAAACCTATTGGTTTTGAAGTCAATCTAGTTGGGGAATAATGTGAGAAAGATAGGCTACCCTACCCGGCTTTCTCTACCTCTCTCTCTCTGCCTTGCCTGAATTGCCATGTGTGTTTCTCAACTTGCTACCAGAGAATCCCCATATGAGTGTAACTTGTTTGCATTTGGACCTACAAAGCTGAGAATAAAATAATTGTCCCAGCCCTGTATCCACCCCCCCCACCCCACCCACCCCCACCCCCGCCACGTACAATCATACATTACCAGTTCTTGCCACTTATTAAAACATATGGTTTTATAATAAACAAAACAATCATTCAAAGATTAGTGAAAGAAGCCTGGTTAAAGTGTCATGTGAGAGTACCTTTAAGAAATGAGTGTTTAAGAAATGTACCTTTAAGAAATGGGTGTTTATCAGTGATGTCAGACTGTGGGTGGAGCTGGGCTGTCTGTCAACTTTTTACTTTCGATTTAGGCTGTTTGCTGCTGCAGAGTGTGTTTTACTTTCGTTTTCAGAGCTGGATAGCTGCAGTCACAGCCAGAAGGTGTATGAGTCTCTCTCTCTGTAATCTAAAGACTGTAAATCGATCCTTTGGTGATTTAAAACTAATAACTGCTCTCAGGAGTGACTTTAACCTGATGTGCTTCTCTTTAAAAAAAAATTTCAGTCTTATGGATGTGAAAAGGACAGCTTTAGGATTACTTAGTGTTGTATACTTTGGGGGTTATATTTGAATTGATGGTTGCTAAAATGTTCACTGTAAGTTGTAAAAAACTTGAGTTCATAGAATAAACATTGTTTTGCTTTAAAAAATACTTTTCCATTTCTGCTGTACCACACCTGTAGAGTGGGCCGTGTGTTCCCCATACCACAATCTATTAAAAGTTGTGGGTCAGGTGAACTCCATGATACACTTTGGGGTTCTTTAAACCCTGGCCCATAACAAAAGTCTTTTATTTAAGGTATCAGTAGAGAAAATGAACAATTGTTCATTTTGGTGAGTAAATTGAACTTTTAAATCAATGGTATGACCTGCGGAATTGTCATAACACTGGTAATTGTGATGCCCAAATATGCAAAACTATCCACAACCTACAAAGGTACATTTTCAATACTGATTGATGGCAGTGTCTCAACATCCTGGAAAATGGCATTTGTCGACTTGATGCTGACGGCTAAACCAATTTTTTTACAGGCATGCTCTTTTGACACTGGAAGTTTTCCTTGGTATGGAATCCATGATGTGGCGATGCCGGCGTTGGACTGGGGTGGGCACAGTAAGAAGTCTTACAACACCCGGTTAAAGTCCAACAGGTTTGTTTTGTATCACTAGCTTTCGGAGCGCAGCTCCTTCCTCGGGTGAAAGCTAGTGATTTAAAACAAACCTGTTGGACTTTAACCTGGTGTTGTAAGACTTCTTGGTATGGAAAGTTAGTGTTGCATCATCTACTAGGGTGTCAGGTGAATTGGACATTCTGCATTCTCCCTCACCGTACCCGAACAGGAGCATGGTGACTAGGGCATTTTCATAACAACTTCATTGCAGTGTTAATGTAAGCCTACCTGTGACACTAATAAAGATAATATTATTACACTGATGAGGACTCCCTGATGAGGACTTATAAAAACATTCATTCTTGGGATATCGACATTGCAGGCATTTATTGCCCATCTCCAATTGCCCTTGAGGAGGTCGTGGTGAGCTGCCTTCTTTAACCGCTGCAGTCCATGTGGCGTGGGTACAAACACAGAGCTGTTCGGCATGGAATTCCAGGATTTTGACTCAGCGACGTTGAAGGAACAGCGATACATTCCAAAGTCAGGGTGGTGGATAGTTTGGAGGGGAACTTCTAGGTGATGGTGTTGTCCATGTATCTGCTGCCCTTGTCCTTCTAGATGGTGGTGGTTGAGGGTTTGGAGGATGTGGTCTAAGAAGGCTTGGTGAGTTCCTGCAGTGCATCTTGTAGGTGATACACACTTTGGCCACTGTTTGTCAGTACTGGAGGGAGTGAATGTTTGTTGATGAGGTATCAATCAAGTAGGCTGCTTTGTCCTGGGTGTTGTTGGAGCTGCACTCATCCAGGCTAGTGGAGAGTATTCCATTGCAATCTTGACTTATGCCCTGTAGGTGGTTACAGTCTTTGTGGAGTCAGAAGGAGTTACTCACTGCAGGATTCCTAGCCTCTGACCTGCTCTAGTAGACACAGTATTTGTTTGGCTTGTCCAGTTAAGTTTCTGGTCAATAGCAGCCCCCAAGATATTGATAGATTGACGTACCTTAATCTTGGATCTCAGGCAAGCAAGGCTGAACAGCTTTCTATTAGTTCTAGTATGTAAGCAGCGATCCTCAACAGATGACCGGGGGGGCATGTGACAGCAGGAAAGAGAAGAATATGTCGAAGAGAAGTCATTTTCAAACCCAGGGTCGCAACCTGAAGATGGTAATGGGCAGGTGTCGGGAGGGTCACGGACCTTGCATTGTGGCCTTTCCAATCATGGGAAGTAGTGTCCAATGGCCGCAGCTTTTAAGAATTCCGGTCTTGACCGGCTTTCAGAATGTCTGTTGCCACGCACAAAAGTGCCCCCTCAACATTGTGCAGGCCCAGAACCCAATGGGACAGACCGCCTCCTCCTGACATCAGCACGCTGACCCAGGAGTAGATTTTGTTTCAAAGTCAATGGAGTCTTCCTGCTTGGAGCGGTGACAGAGAGCAGGTCATGGGCCCCGTGCACTAACGTGTCATGCCCTGGACTGAAGAGAGTTTCCTCCATTTTGTTAGCAGCAAGCAAGCAACAGGACTGAAGAATTTTAAATGGATTGTTTCATAATAAGGATGAGAGGGCCGGAAACACAAACAGGCCAGGATCTCACAACTAAATCTGCTGGAGAGGGCGCTTCAGGAGAATCCATAACAGGACAAAGCAGTGCTGGTGTGAGCTCCAGGGACTCTGGTGAGCAGCCCATTAAGAAGAAGCTGAAATCAGGAACAAAAGAGTATCAAGATGATTTTTTAAGGTATTGCTTTATTAATTGTGCCAATGCAAATCAGGATGCCAAGCCCATGTTTGTTATATGCAGGGAAGTCTTGGCAAATGAAAGTTTAAAACCCTTAAAACTTCAAAGGCATTTGAAGACATCAGGGGCGAAATTCTCTGTTATCGGCGGAAAGTACACCGATCGGCGCAAAAAACGGCGCAAATCCCACTTGCGTCACGTCATAAAAATGGGACGATAGTCTCCGGCCCGAAATGGGCTAGCAGCGACGTAACGGGATCCGCGCTTGCGCAGTGGTTCACGCCGTGCAGCGTCATACGCGCTGCACGGCGTGACGGCTCATAAGGCCGCGCAGCTCCCCCCCCAACCGACCGGAACACCCGACCGCAACACCCGACTGGATGGCTGGCCGTCGCTCAGCCCCGAGGTTCGAGTCACGCGATGTGGAGGCGCTCCTGGATGCGGTGGAGCAGAGGAGGGACGCCCTGTATCCCGGGCACGGCCGCAGAGTTGCCCCACGCCACAGCCGGCGTCTGTGGAGGGAAGTGGCAGAGGCCGTCACCGCTGTGGCCCTGACACCACGGACAGGCACCCAGTGCCACAAGAAGGTGAACGGCCTCGTCAGAGCAGGCAGGGTGAGCCTCCCCCATATCCCCCCCTCCCCATATCCCCCCTCCCCACATCCCCCATATCCCCCCTCCCCCATATCCCCCCTCCCCCATATCCCCCATATCCCCCCCTCCCCCATATCCCCCATATCCCCCCTCCCCCATATCCTCCCTCCCCCATATCCCCCATATCCCCCCCTCCCCCATATCCCCCCTCCCCCATATCCCCCCCTCCCCCATATCCCCCCTCCCCCCTCCCCCATATCCCCCCTCCCCCCTCCCCCATATCCCCCATATCCCCCCTCCCCCATATCCCCCCCTCCCCATATCCCCATTACCCACTCCCCCATATCCCCCCTCCCCCATATCCCCCATATCCCCCTCCCCCATATCCCCCCTCCCCATATCCCCCATATCCCCCCTCCCCCATATCCCCCCTCCCCCATATCCACCCTCCCCCATATCCACCCTCCCCATACCCCCCCTCCCCCATATCCCCCCTCCCCCATATCCCCCATATCCCCCTCCCCCATATCCCCCCTCCCCCATATCCCCCCTCCCCCATATCCCCCCCTCCCCCATATCCCCCCTCCCCCATATCCCCCCTCCCCCATATCCCCCCCTCCCCCATATCCCCATATCCCCACTCCCCCATATCCCCCCTCCCCCATATCCCCCATATCCCCCTCCCCATATCCCCCCTCCCCCATATCCCCCATATCCCCCCTCCCCCATATCCCCCCTCCCCCATATCCCCCCTCCCCCATATCCCCCCTCCCCCATATCCCCCATACCCCTCCTCCCCATATCCCCCCTCCCCATATCCCCCATATCCCCCCTCCCCATATCCCCCTCCCCCATATCCCCCATATCCCCCCTCCCCCATATCCCCCCTCCCCATATCCCCCCTCCCCCATATCCCCCATACCCCCCTCCCCCATATCCCCCATATCCCCCCTCCCCCATATCCCCCCTCCCCCATATCCCCCCTCCCCCATATCCCCCCTCCCCCATATCCCCCGTCCCCCATATCCCCCCTCCCCCATATTCTCCATATCCCCATATCCCCCCTCCCCCATATCCCCCATATCCCCAAGTGAATCCAGCCCTAACCTTAACCTCTGCAATGCACGCGCAACCGATGGCGTGCATTCATATACCTGCCTAACACTGTTGCCTTTTACCCCTGCCACCACCCCCCCACCCCCACAGGAGAAGCGCGCACAGAACAATAGGGAGCATGTGAGGACTGGAGGAGGGCCCGCTGATGAGATGCCACTGACCGTACACGAGGAAAGGTCCCTGGAACTGGCTGGCGGACCTGAGGACCGGGAGGTTGCTGATGCAGAGGTCGGGGCCCCATGAGCAAGTGAGCCACCAACAGCCCGTCCCCATATCCCCCCTCCCCTATATCCCCCTCCCCCGTATCACCTGATCACTGCCTGATGTCTAACCATGCATGCTTCATTGTGTATCGCAGGACCAAACGTCCAGGCACCCATCCCCGCAGATGCACACCACCCGCAGGATGCCCCTTGGAGACCACAGGAGACGGAGAGACCCGCACCCTCCAGCATGCGACGCCCGCAGGATGCCCCTCGGAGACCACGGGAGACGGAGAGACCCGGACCCTCCAGCATGCGACGCCCGCAGGATGCCCCTCGGAGACCACGGGAGACGGAGAGACCCGGACCCTCCATCATGCGACGCTCGCAGGATGCCCCTCGCACACCACGGGAGACGGAGAGACCTGGAGCAACAGGGAGATGACACCCCCGTCACGTGCGGGAGCGACCACCCAGCGATGAGGGGGGCAGCCACAGGCCCCCGTCACATCCGAGCCAGGACACCACTACCCAGGACACCACTACCCAGGACACCACTATCCAGGACACCCCTACCCGGGACAGCACTACCCAGGACACCCCTACCCGGGACAGCACTACCCGGGACAGCACTACCCAGGACACCCCTACCCGGGAAGACGAAATACCGGACAGTGACACAGAGTGGATGGGTGGAGACGAACCCCCACCGCAAAGTGCCATGGAGTCAGAGTGGGACGAAGAGCATGACACAACGCCACTGCTGTCACCAACACCCTCCACCATCGCAGAAGCACTCACCACGGTTGGGCACTTTAGTGATGAGGCGTCTGGTACACTCACTGGTGCGCACAACACAGCCGTCCCGGTACAGCAGGTGGAGGTAGGAGCAGCAGAGGGACCGGGCGGTCGGATGGCAGCCCAGGCCAAGCGAACATCTGCCGCCCAGATGGATCCCGGGTTCCTGCAGTTACCACACCCACACATAGATCCGATGCAACCACCGACCCGGAGACGAGCGAAGAGGGTGACGGGTGGCTTGCGGCGGCTGCGGTCGCAGGTGGAGGAGTCCACCCGCGTCCAGGAGTTGGGAGTGGTCCCGGTCATGCGTGCCACCCAGGCTGACACCGCACGGGTGGCGTCCGCGGTGGAGGCAATGGGTGCGATGGTGTCAGACATGGGGAACGGTTTGCGAGGCCTGGGGCCTTCCGTGCAGGCAGCGTCTGTGGCCCAGGAAATGGCTGCCCTCTCACAGGAGGCCATGAACCAGTGCCAGCGCCAGATGGCAGAGGCGCTCAACGCCATAGCCCAGTCTCAGCAGGCCATGGCCCAGTCTCAACAGGCCATAGCCCAGTCTCTGCAGGCCATGGCCCAGTCTCTGCAGGCCATAGCCCAGTCTCTGCAGGCCATGGCCCAGTCTCTGCAGGCCATGGCCCAGTCTCAGCAGGCCATCGCTGAGGGCATCGGCGCCAGTGGCCATGTGCGAGCCGGCGTCGCACTGTCACAGACAGGGTTTGACAACACCCTGGGCTCCATGGCTGCAAACCTGCAGACCCCTGTCGATACCAGCACGGGCCTCCAGGACTGGCAGCGCCAGATGTCGGGGGGGCGTTGGATGGCCAGTCCGTTCGCATCCCCCACCCATGTAGAGGCCTGGGGGCCATCGGGCACCCCGAGGGAGGAGGAGGTGGTGTGGTCCGTCCCGGCTCCCTCTGTAGGGGAGGTCCCGGTACACCGCGACACCTCGGACTCCCCCCCTTCCGTCCCAGGTGCATCGGGTGGGCAACGGGCAGGACAGGCTGGCAGCTCGCCATCCCAGTCGCCCGCGCCGCAGCCTGGCCCATGTAGGCCAGGACGCCCCAGGAAACGGCCGCCAAAGGGATCCAGTGGCAGAGGGCAGGAATCACAGGAGTCCACCTCCAGTTCTGCTGTGCCGTCTGGGGAACCACGTAGACGTAGTCAAAGGGCCCGTAAGGCCAAACAATTAGACACTGAGTAAGTTGGCACGGGTGCAGGGCACAGATGAGTTTTAGGGGCTAGGGCACGTGCATGAACTCCTTTGGTTATTAAAGTCAATGTTACACCTACCGAAGCTGCCTTTGTGCTCTGTCCAAAGTGTGCGGGCGTGTCATGTACGTTGAGCGCAAGTGTGTGTGTGAGGGGTGGTCTTACCTCAGCCCCAGGTGAGTCTGCCCCCTTCCCCCTGGGCCGCCATCAACATCCCCCGGGCAGAGGACGGGACCGTGCGCTGCAGTGTCACAGCCGCATGCAGGGATGGTCCGGGTGGATGGTGGTACTGTGGCCATGGGTCAGACATAGTCCAACGATGTAGAGCCAGGAGCTCATCGCAGGGCGGGTTGTCATCATCCTCCATGGCCTGCGATAGACACGCGTCCACCCGCAACTGGGTGAGCCCGGCCCGTTGTGCTGCCGGTGGATCGGCAATGGGGTGGTGGTGGTGTGCATGCGGGTGGGGTGTGTGGGGTTGGGGAAGGGGGTGAGGGTGCTGGGTGGGTGGATGGGTGGGGGGTGTGGGTGGTCGGCTGTTGCCATGGTGTGCGGTCTGTGGCCATACTACCCGATTCCCACGCCCATCTAGTCAGTGAAGCGGGCGGCTATCAGTCTGTCCCGTGCCCGCTGGGCCAGCCGGTAACGGTGGACAGCCACCCGCCTGTGTCTACCCCGTCTGCCCTGACCATTGCCCCCATCCCCCTCATCTGGGGAGGACTGTGCCTCTTCCTGCTTCTCCTCCACTCCGCCCTCCTCTGCCTGCGGCACATCGCCCCTCTGCTGGGCTATGTTGTGCAGGACGCAGCACACCACAATGATGCGGCCGACCCTATCTGACCGATACTGGAGGGCGCCCCCAGAGAGGTCCAGGCACCTGAAACGCATCTTCAGCACGCCAAAGCACCTCTTGATCACTCCCCTTGTCGCTACATGGGCATCATTGTAGCTGTTCTCCGCCTCATTGCGTGGCCTCCGTATAGGCGTCATCAGCCACGATCGCAATGGGTAGCCCCTGTCGCCCAGCAACCAGCCCCTCAGCCGGGGATGGCGTCCCTCGTACATGCCGGGGATGGATGACCGCGACAACACGAATGAGTCATGTACACTGCCTGGGTGACGGGCGCAGACGTGCAGGATCATCATGCGGTGGTCGCAGACCACCTGTAAGTTCATCGAATAGGTCCCCTTCCTATTAGTGAACACGGCCCTGTTCTCTGCAGGTGGCCGCACGGCGACGTGCATCCCATCGATCGCGCCCTGGACCATGGGGAACTCGGCCACGGCAGAGAAGCCCACGGCCCGGGCATCTTGGCTGGCCCGGTCCACGGGGAAGCGGATGTAGCGGTGCGCCATGGCATAAAGTGCATCTGTCACTGCCCGGATGCACTGGTGCACCGATGTCTGCGATATGCCGGACTGGTCCCCACTCGGTGCCTGGAATGACCCCGTTGCATAAACGTTCAGGGCCACCGTAACCTTGACAGACACGGGGAGAGGGTGTCCCCCGCCAGTGCCACGCGGTGACAGGTGTGCCAGCAGGTGGCAGATGTGTGCCACGGTTTCCCGGCTCATCCGGAGTCTCCTCCTGCATTCCCGGTCCGTAAGGTCCTGGTATGACTGGCGGGGCCGGTACACACGGGGCGCCCTCGGGTGCCTCCGTTGCCGTGGGGCCGCGACGTCCTCCTCCCCCTCCTCGTCCTGTCGGTCAGGTGTCCCTCCAGCCTGGGCGGCTGCCGCCTGCCCCTCTGCGGCAGCCTGCGCCGCCTCTCTGACCCTCCTCCTCCTCCTCCTCCTCATCCAGGGCAACATAGACATGAGCGGCTGCCACCACGGCGGCCAACATCGCTGGATGATCTGAAAACATGACGGCCTGGTGGGGGGGGAGGGGAACGACGACATGTCATCATTGCCCATATCCCCTCCTCCCCCCAGCCAGGTGGCATGGACCGCATGGGTCCAACTGTTGGAGGCTGGCACATGGCCAGGTGGACCAACTCATTTGCCCTCCCATCACCCTCCCCGGCACGGACCCCCTCCCCAACCTCCACCCCAGCACGGACCCCCTCCCCAACCTCCACCCCAGCACGGACCCCCCCCCCCGCCGCACGCACACACACACACACACAAGCCGAGACACACCTCTCCTCACGCAATCAGTCTGCGGCCACGCCATTTCCTGCCCAGAGCCAACCCCCCAGGCCGTCACTCACCTCCTCGCTGGTCGGCGTGAGCCTGGAGCACCGGGTCACGCCGATGAAAAGGAGGTTTGATTCACGTCGACGTGAACGGTCATCACGTCGACGGGACTTCGGCCCATCCGGAAGGGAGAATATCGGCAGGCCGAAAATCGTCTGCCTTGCGCAGACCCGTGACATTCTCCGCGGCAGCGGCGCCATTAACACCCCGCCGACTTTTCTCCCTTCGGAGACTTCGGCGGGGGCGGGGGCGGGATTCACGGCGGCCAACGGCCATTCTCCGACCCTCTGGGGGGTCGGAGAATGACGCCCCAGAACTTTGAAAGGCATCTGAGCTTTGACAAAGGGTCATCTGGACTCAAAACGTTAGCTCTTTTCTCTCCCTACAGATGCTGCCAGACATGCTGAGATTTTACAGCATTTTCTCTTTGGTTGAAGACTAAGCATGGCGAGTTCGAGGATAAATCTCTTGTTTTTTTTTAAAGGGTTCAGCAAGAATTCAAATTGTCAGCAGAAAGTGTCATTGAATGACAAAGTACAATTAGCCTCTTACATAGTAGCTTACCGAAAAGCTTAAGATAAATGCCTCACACTGTAGTAGAGAGATAATCCTCCCTGCAGCAATAGACATAGTTTGTACAGTCGTAGATGAGAGGTTAGCATCCCAGTTAGTGATAACACAATGGCTCGCCGAATTTGTGATATTGCTGAGAATTTAGAAGCCCAGCATATTTCTTGTTTAAAATCAGCACAGGATTTATCAATGCAACTGGATGAAAGTACAGACATTTCAGATTGTGCAACCTTGCTAGTTTATGTTTGGTATGTTTGCACAATGAATTTGTTGAGGATTTGCTGTGCTGCTTGACATTACCAACTGACACAACTGGCACAGAGATTTATGAAGTAATAATTGCGTGGTTGGAAAGTGAGAGCTGAAATGGGTTAATCACAAGCAAGGACCTGCTCTCTTATTACCACAGTATTAGTATGGCTAGGCCAGTTCAGCTTCTGATTAATGGTAACCCCCAGGATGTTGATTGTGGGGATTCAGCAATGGTAGGTAGTGCCATTGAATGTCAAGGGGCGGTGGTTCGATCCTCTCTTGTAGGATATGGTCATTGCCTGGCACTTGTGTGGCACCAATGCAACTTGCCGCTTGTCATCCCAAGCCTGGATATTGTCCACGTCTTGCTGAATTCTGACATGAACTGCTGCATTCTGTGAGGAGTCGCGAATGTGCAGTCATCAGCGAACATCCCCACTTCTGACCTTATAAGGGAAGGGAGATCATTCATGAAGCAGCTGAAGATAGTTGGGCCGAGGACATTATCCTGAGGAATTCCTGCTGTGTTGTCCTGAACCTGAGATAATAGACATCCAACAACCATAAGGATCTTCCTTTGGATTGGATTGGATTTGTTTATTGTCACGTATACTGACCCTGTCGGAATCCATATAGTGCAACCGTGAGCATGTTATTCCTGAGTAAGTGGTGCTTGATAGCATTGTTTTTTTAAAAAATATATATTTTATTGAAATTTTTTTCCCTGAGCAACATTTTTCCCGCATACAAAACAAGCGAAACGATAACAGTAACAAAACAGAAATTTTTAAACTTTTTAACAATAATAATAATAGTAGTAATAATATACAAGTAACAAATCCTCGTACTCTATTGACCTATACTCAACTGCCTCCCCCCCTCCCCCCCCCCCCCTCCCCCCTGGGTTGCTGCTGCTGGTCATCCGTCTTCCCTCTAACATTCCCCTAGGTAGTCGAGAAATGGCTGCCACCGCCTGGTGAACCCTTGAGCTGATCCTCTCAGGGCAAACTTTATCTGCTCCAGTTTAATAAACCCCGCCATATCGTTTACCCAGGCCTCCAGTCCGGGGGGTTTCGCCTCCTTCCACATGAGTAGGATCCTGCGCCGGGCTACGAGGGACGCAAAGGCCACGACATCGGCCTCTTTCGCCTCCTGCACTCCTAGCTCTTCCGCAACTCCAAATAGAGCTAACCCCCAGCCTGGTTTGACCCGGGCCTTCACCACCTGCGAAATCACTCCCGTCACTCCCTTCCAATACCCTTCCAGTGCCGGGCACGCCCAAAACATATGTGCGTGGTTTGCCGGGCTCCCGCCACACCTCCCACATTTGTCCTCCACTCCAAAGAACCTGCTCAATCTTGCCCCCGTTATGTGTGCTCTATGTAGCACCTTAAATTGAATCAGGCTAAGCCTGGCGCATGAGGAAGAGGAATTTACCCTGCTTAGGGCATCAGCCCACATACCCTCCTCTATCTCCTCCCCTAATTCTTTTTCCCACTTTCTTTTTAGTTCGCCCACCGACTCCTCCCCCTCTTCCCTCATCTCACTATAAATCTCTGACACCTTGCCCTCTCCGACCCACACCCCTGAAAGCACCCTGTCCTGTATCCCCTGTGTCGGGAGCCGCGGAAATTCCCTCACCTGTTGTCTAGTAAACGCCCTCACCTGCATATATCTCAAGAAATTCCCCCGGGGTAACTTATACTTTTCCTCCAGTGCTCCCAAGCTCGCAAAAGTCCCATCTATGAATAAATCTCCCACCTTCCTAATTCCCAACTGGTACCAGCTCTGAAATCCTCCATCCATTCTTCCTGGGGCGAACCTATGGTTGTTCCTGATAGGGGACCCCACCAGGGCTCCCCGCACCCCTCTCTGTCGCCTCCACTGTCCCCATATGTTCAGTGTTGCCGCCACCACCGGGTTCGTGGTGTACTTTTTCGGTGAGAACGGTAGCAGCGCCGTCACCAGCGCCTCTAGACTCGTCCCTTTAGAGGACCTTCTCTCCAGCCTTTTCCACGCCGCTCCCTCACCCTCCATCATCCATCTACGTATCATTGCCACATTGGCGGCCCAATAATAATCTCCCAAATTCGGTAGTGCCAGTCCTCCTCTGTCCCTACTGCGCTGCAGGAACCCCCTCCTTACACTCGGAACTTTCCCTGCCCACACAAAGCTCGTAATGCTCCTATCTATTTTATTAAAAAAGGTCCCGGTGATTAAAATAGGGAGACATTGAAATACAAATAAGAACCTCGGGAGGACCATCATCTTAATTGCTGCACCCTGCCCGCCAGCGATAAAGGCTGCCTGTCCCACCTCTTAAAGTCCTCCTCCATTTGTTCTACCAGCCGTGTCAGATTAAGTCTTTGCAAGGTTCCCCAGCTCCTAGCGATCTGAATCCCCAAGTATCGGAAGTTTCTTTCCACTTTCCTTAGCGGTAAGCCTTCTATCTCTCTACTCTGGTCCCCTGGATGTATCACATATAATTCACTCTTCCCCATGTTTAACCTATACCCCGAAAATTCCCCGAACCTCCTCAAGATTCGCATAACCTCTATCATCCCCCCCGCTGGGTCCGACACGTATAGCAATAGGTCATCCGCGTATAACGAGACTCGGTGTTCTTCTCCCCCTCTAGTCACCCCTCTCCATTTCCTGGAGTCTCTCAGCGCCATGGCCAGAGGTTCAATTGCCAGCGCAAACAACAATGGAGACAGCGGGCATCCCTGTCTTGTTCCCCTATATAATCGGAAATACTCCGATCTATGTCGACCTGTAACTACGCTTGCTGTTGGTGCCCCATAAAGTAGTCTAACCCAGCGAATAAATCCGTTCCCAAACCCAAACCTCCTTAACACTTCCCATAAATACTCCCACTCCACCCTATCAAATGCCTTCTCTGCGTCCATTGCCGCCACTATCTCTGCCTCCCCCTCCACTGAGGGCATCATTATCACCCCTAATAGCCGTCGCACGTTAACATTCAATTGTCTCCCTTTTACGAACCCTGTCTGGTCTTCGTGCACCACCCCTGGGACACAGTCCTCTATCCTCGATGCCAGCACCTTTGCTAGCAGTTTGGCGTCCACGTTCAATAGTGAAATAGGTCTATAGGACCCACACTGCATCGGATCTTTGTCCCTCTTCAAAATTAGCGATATCGTCGCCTCCGACATTGTCGGGGGTAGTGTCCCCCCTTCCCTGGCCTCATTGAACGTCCTTGCCAACAACGGGGCCAACAAGTCCACATATTTTCTGTAGAATTCCACCGGGAACCCGTCTGGCCCCGGGGCCTTCCCTGTTTGCATGCTTCCCAGTCCCTTAATAACCTCGTCCACCTCAATCGGCGCACCCAGGCCTGCCACCGCCTGCTCCTCCACTTTCGGGAACCTCAACTGGTCCAGGAACTGCCGCATCTCCTCCTCTCCCTCTGGGGGCTGAGACCTATACAGTTCTTCATAAAAGGTCTTAAACACCTCATTTATCTTTCCTGCCCTTCGCACGGTGTCTCCCCTTTCATCCCTAATTCCTCCTATCTCCCTCGCTGCTGCCCTCTTTCGCAGTTGGTGCGCCAACAGGCGACTAGCCTTTTCCCCATATTCATACCTCCTCCCCTGTGCCTTCCTCCACAGTACCTCCGCCTTTCTGGTGGTCAGAAGGTCAAACTCGGTCTGGAGTCGTCTCCTCTCCCTGTACAGCTCCTCCTCCGGGGTCTCTGCAAATTCCCTGTCCACCCTTAAAATCTCCCCCAGTAATCTTTCCCTTTCCTTGGCCTCTGTTTTCTTTTTGTGGGCCCCAATAGAAATCAGCTCTCCTCTGACCACCGCTTTTAGTGCTTCCCAGACCACTCCCACAGGGACCTCGCCGTCGTCATTGACCTCCAGGTATCTCTCGATACACCCCCTCACTCTTGCACACACTCCCTCATCCGCCAACAGTCCCACATCTAATCACCAGAGTGTTCTCTGCTCCCTGTCCTCTCCTACTTCCAGGTCCACCCAATGTGGGGCATGATCCGAAACCGCTATGGCTGAGTATTCAGCTTCTTCCACCCTAGAGATCAACGACCTTCCTAGAACAAAAAAATCTATCCGGGAGTACACTTTATGGACGTGGGAGAAGAAGGAATACTCCCTAGCCCTGGGTCTAAGAAATCGCCATGGATCCACTCCCCCCATTTGGTCCATAAACCCCTTAAGTACCTTGGCCGCTGCCGGCCTTCTTCCAGTCCTTGAGCTGGATCTATCTGGATCTATCTAGCCCCGGGTCCAGCACCGTATTGAAGTCCCCTCCTAAAATCAAATTTCCTGCCTCCAGGTCCGGAATACACCCCAGCATCCGTCTCATGAACCCCGCATCGTCCCAATTTGGGGGGGGGGGGGGGGGGGGTGAAAAAGGCGGAAATTCTGTACAAACTGTATAGTTGATTGTTGGGAAGAATGTTTATTTGCTGTAACTACTTTGATACAAGTTTGAATAAAATGTGTTTTTATTTTTAAAAAACAGTTAGATAATGTGCAATGGCCTTAGTGTGCTTCATGCAATTGTTTGTTAGGGAAGCGGCTTGGGAGTCATGTGTCACACAAAGTTTACTTCAGAGGTCAGGATTTGATTTAAGGGTGATAGGACTGCCTCATCAAGCACCATCGGTAAGATAGCATTTCCCTTGCCATGGCCTTGACTCCTTGCTTTGGATTTCAAGCAGAAAGTCCTTTGAATGAAGACCTTCCCGGTCTCCTGGTCTCTTCTAAAAATTTGCACATTCATGATTCTGCTCCTCACTGTGAGGCTCGTCTGGCTCCTCCTCAAACTCAGCACTTGAATCATCCTCTACGACTTGTGGAGCAGGATCGCTGTCTTCATTCTTCAATGGATCCCCCCTTGACAGAGCCAGATTGTGCAGGACACAGCAGACAACAACAATAAGGGAAATACACTCAGGAGGTTATTACAGTGCACCTCCTGAGCTGTTCTGGCAGAGAAACCTCATATTGAGTAGGCCGATAGTCCTCTGAGTTATTGCTATTGTGGAGGCAGCATGGTGGCATAGTAGTTAGCACAATTGCTTCACAGCTCCAGGATGCCAGGTTCCATTCCCGGCCTGGGTCACTGTCTGTGCGGAGACTGCACGTTCTCCTTGTGTGTGCGTGGGTTTCCTTCTGTTTCTCCCATTTCCTCCCACAGTCCAAAGAGGTGGATTGGCTATGCTAAATTGCCCTTAGTGTCCAAAAAAGTTTAATTGGGGTGACTGGGTTAAGGGAATGGGGTGGAGGAGGCATGTGCTTGAGTGGGGTGCTCTTTCCAAGGGCCGGTGCAGACTCGATGGGCTGAATGGCCTCCTTCTGCACTGTAAATCCTATGATTCTATGATTACTGCAATTGTAACTCTCCCCGACTGCTGTCCTTGGTTCAGTGTCATCGCATCCATCTTTTCAACAGAAAGCTTTTTCTTTTTTTTTCATTTTCCTATTAAGGGGCAATTTAGCATGACCAATCCCGCTATCCTGCAAATCTTTGATTTGTGGGGGTGAGACCTGTCATGATATGCAGACACACACATAATGATATACAGACAGGCACAGACAAGCAGCTAATGGACACAGAGAAGAGGACACGACCAATAAGCAGACAGGACACTCAGGGGTGGGATCTGACTATAAAAGACACGAGGCACTCACACTCCGCCTCTTTCCACTGATGAACATCTAGAGAGTCAGTCAAGGGTGTTGTTACAATCTCACACCTCCACCACGTGGCTAAGAGCTAATCTGGTTCAATCAGACAGAGTAACCACACTTAAGTTAGCAGAGAGTCAAACTCACAGAGAACTGTGCTAACTGTGCTATTAGTTCAATAAACCTGACTGAACTAACTTCAAAGTCTGGAGTATCTTTCTGATCTAAGCTGCATCCAGTTGCAGCCAGTGTTAGACCAGTGTACCTAACATGACAAGACCCACGCAGACACTGGGAGAAATGTGCAAATTCCACATGGGCAAGGCATCATGACAGCTTCCTGGATATCTGGCACAAACCTGCAGTACCTCACTCCTGTGGTCACACACAGTCTGTGCGTTTTGAAATTGGAAACCCTGTCTGTGACAAAGGCACCTGGCTCCCATGCTGGCCCCTTTATGAGCAGGTTGGTGCAGTCAATAGCTTCCTAAATTTGGGGAAATCCTGCAATTGCAGCAAAGACTTTGCTCACCCTGGCTGGCCTGAAGTGAATGAAGGTACTGACCCTCCGGAATAATAGATCAGTGACCAATTTGATGCAGTCTTGGGCAGTCAATTGGGAGACACCAAATAGACCTCCCACTGACCCTGGAACAAATCTGAGGTGTAATGTAACCTTAAGAACCGCTAGTTTGGGGTAGCTACTTACACAGTTGGAGGTGATTTGGAGACCAATCATTTTGCATATCGATGTGACAGTCTCTCTGGAGAGGTGGGCCTTCTTCAGCACTGAACGTCTGACATGTCGAGGTAGCATGATCACTGCCTGTAGACTCTGCCTGCTGGGTAATGGCGTCGTCTCCATCACTGCCTTGCACTTCATGCTGGTGCTGAGATCCTACACCCTTTCTGGCTGCGCCTCACGTTCCACGGGTCTCAGTCTGAGATGGTGCCCGGGGACAGCTAATCTCTCTTCCCTTCTACTCCTCCTCCTCTGAGGAAGTCCGTCCAGCATATATACAATCCTCATTTTGGTGCTGATGAAGGGACACTGAAGGGTCTTATTGGCAGAAGGACTTTGCAAATGCTAAGAAATCAGTATGTTCTCCAGAGCAACAAAAAATACCAGAAAATATCTATAATCCAGCTCCTAACCCCTCACAGGTAAATACATAACCAGTCACCTGTGCATCTGCCTGTGGACCATTTATCCGACCCGGGATGTAGAATGCATTAAAAACCTCGCCGAGTGGTCCATGTGCCGTGCATAAAAGTGCACTGGCCACTCAAAATCGCAGCTATTGCCCTTTAAGTGATCTTAATTGGCCCTTTAAATGTTAGAGGGCGGGTTTCCACTGGCGGGTGAAAGCAGAACTAGGGGGCATAGCCTCAAAATAAGGGGAAGTAGATTTAGGACTGAGTTTAGGAGGAACTTCTTCACCCAAAGGGTTGTGAATCTATGGAATTCCTTGCCCAGTGAAGCAGTAGAGGCTCCTTCATTAAATGTTTTTAAGATAAAGGTAGATAGTTTTTTGAAGAATAAAGGGATTAAGGGTTGTGGTGTTCGGGCCGGAAAATGGAGCTGAGTCCACAAAAGATCAGCCATGATCTCATTGAATGGTGGAGCAGGCTCGAGGGGCCAGATGGCCTTCTCCTGCACCTAGTTCTTATGTTCTTATGTTCTTCTAGCTTCCATGCACATTTGCCGATCGTAATATCACGATGACATGGGGACATCCTCCTGTCATTGCGCCCCATTTCATGATCGATCACGTGTGCCACTCACTTGCTCAGCGAATGCACAATTCTGGTGTCAGTGAACTATGAATCAAAACACCTTCTTCCTACACCACTGTTTGACCTATGTGTTTAATTCTTAATTGATCCTATGTCAATTTGCACATGATCAGGCAGTAATCCAGAGATAATTACTCTTGAGGCTTTTCTTATTAATTTGGGATTCAGTTCAATAAACGCCCTCTGCAGAATCTCATTTTTAGTGCTCCCTATGTTATTGGCCCAAGACATCTGGATCCTCTCCATCCCACCTCAAGTTTATCTCCAGGCACAACCCTGAATTCTTCACCCTCACACCAGGTAGGCAACACAACATTTGGAACTCTTGGTGGCAAATGCAGAGATATTCCCCTGACTATGCTGTCCTCTAACTCTCCCCTAATGTGAATGAGCTCCTGCACTATGGTGCTGTGGCCAGTTTGCCAATCCTCCCTGCTGTCATCGTGCTTATCCAGGCAGCAAGTATCTCATATTTTGTTGGACAAAGTCAAAGTGTGAGGCTCCTCCATGACCACATTCTGGACAGCAAGAACTGCTTTTCTCGCAGTCACATCCTCCTGTCCCTGGACATTGGCCACATCTAAAACCTAAGGGGTAAGAGTGCTTTCCGGGACAAAGTGTCCAAGTAACTTTCCCCCTCCTTAATGCCCCTCAATATTTACAACCCAGCCTCGAGCCCCAACAATTATGAACCATAGTTCCTTGAGCTGCAGACGCTTTCTGCAGAGCTGGTTGTCCGGGTTGAGCACTGTACAGAAACTCCTACATGCTGTACCTGTGGAATGTATAAAACTAAAGCCCCGCTGCCCCGCAAAATATAATGGAGCAGATCTTTGGAATGTTTAAGCAGTGCTTTCACTGTCTGGACCACTCTTGGGAGCCCTGTAGTACTCAGCAGAGGGTATGTCAGAATTTATCATACTCTGTTGCATGCTGAGCGTACAGTCCCCGCCATGACCATACAACAACCATCTGAGCAGCAGGAGGAGAAGGAGGAGGAAGTGAAGGAGAGTGACTCAGACTGTTTGTGGTTTCCTCAATCGATTGCATTATCAGTGAACACTATCCAAATTTCCCATTCCAACATCTTACATTACCTTTGCCGTTGACCATCGTCGTGCCCTCTTAGCCATAATCTAAAATCAAATGAACATTTCAAACCAAATTTTCAAATAAAAGATTGAATGCAAAATCTACTAATCACCCTTATGACTTCCGTGTGTTTTAGCCTGCCCTCAGACTCCTAAACAGTGCCACACATGGCTGCAGCATTTTTGGTGGAAGGCTGCTGAAGTTCAGTGGGAGAGACTGCAGATGGTTTGCAGGATGGCATCTAGCAGTTCTGGCCCCAGATGACCTGGTTTCAGAACCCACCTTGGTAGCATGGTCAGCGGTTTTGGTGATGGTAAGCTGCCTCCTTGAGCCACTGCAGTCCACCCACAGTGCTTTTAGGAACAGTTGAGTCCAGGTTTTTGACCCAATGACAGTAAGGGAACAGTTATACAGTTCAAGTGAAGATTGTGTGGCTCCAACCAGAGCTTCCCCCTTGATCTACATTAACGTCAATTTAGTCAGGGTTCTTTGATGCTGCACTCAGTCAAATGCTGCCCTGATGTCAAGAGCAGCCACTTTGTCTCCTGAGTTCAGCACTTTATCCATGTTAGAACCAAGGATATAATGAGTTCAGGAGATGAGTGGTCCTGATGGAAACTACACTTAGCTTCAGTCAGCAGGTAATTGCCACATAAGCAGCACTTGACTACAATGTTGATGACCCCTTCCATCATATTGTTGATAATCAAGGGTAGACTGAGGGAATGGTAATTGGCTAGATTGGATTTCTGTTTCTGTTTGTGGACAGGGCATAGCTGGGCAATTTTCTACATTGTCGGTAAATCCCTGTGCTATAGCTGTATTGGAATAGCTTGGCTAGGGGTATACCTAATTCTGGAGCACAAGTCTTTAATATTCCTGAAAGGATGCTTTCAGGGCCCATGGCCTTTGCAGAATCCAGTGCCTTCAGCTACTTCTTGACATCACATGGAGTGATTTTAATTGGCTGAAGACTGGCATCTGTGATTCAGGGGACCTCAGGAGGAGGCTGAGGTAGATCATCCACCCGGCACTTCCAGCTGAAAATGGTAGTCAATGAAAATGCCTTGCCTTTAGAACTGATGTTCTAGGTTTCGTATCATTGTGGAAGAAGATGTTATGGAGCCTCCCCCTCTGATTAGTTGTTTAATAGTCTCCTATCTGTTACCATCCCAGTTGATGTCAGAACTGGATGGGAAGATCCCAGTATGGAACCTGTGCTCAAAAGACCGTGGGCGGAACTCTCTGTTGGCCGACGCCAAAATCAGGAAAGGCGATTGGGTGGAGAGTCGGTTTTGACGCCGAAATTGTGGCAGACGGCGGGTTAATGCCAAATTGCAATTCCTCAGTGCCTCGACAGCGGCGTCAATGCATTCCACTCCGTATGTACAGTAAACGCCATTTGCATATCATAAGTGGGACTGACCCGCTGTTCTCTGTGGCCCCCCTGACTCTCCGCTTCACTGGGGGGAAATTCCTGATGGTGATGGCATGGGTAGCGGCAGCCAATGGTACCCCTGGCAGCAGGGATGGGCGCCAGGGCCAGAGAACCCCACAATGCCAGGCATCGACCGGGCCATGGATGTGTGAATGGGAGAGGGGGGGGTAGGGGGACATGCGGGGGCAGAGTCTGCAGTGCCAAGCCGGGCCCTCGTGTAGCCCGGTGGACCTGGTTGGGCATGGGGGTAAGCGCCATGATAACATGTCAGCCTTTCATCCCCTGCAGACAATGGATATTGGAATATAACCAGCAATGGTGGCCTTCCTCCTAATCGCCGCAGCCCTGAGCAGTATTGCAGCTGTACGAGCTGGAGCTGCTCGAGGAGGAGGAAGCTGCAACAGTGGAGCATGCCCCAGAGGAACAGGAGGCAGCAACTCTCTGTGAATTTACTGAACAGTAATCGGCTCTGGTTCCCAGTTTCCTCTGTTCCGTTAACTTCTCCGGAAACTTCCCTTTATTTTTCCCTCGTTTCCTTAACTAGCTGGACTTTAGGTTTCCAGCATTTACTTTCTTAACCAATACTCCATAGTATGGTTTTTCCTTTAGCAATGCTGAGAGAGATGTCTCCTCTTTAACCTTCCAAAATGAAATGCTTCTGGCAGAGCTATGAGAGCTACGTTTTCTCTCACTACCTATCTCCAACTGCAATCAAAAAAGTTAAACTATACTTTGAAGCTTCTCTACCTTACAAGGCCCCAGTTGCTAAACAACCAATGCTGGTTTATTTATTCTTCACACCGTAGGCCTCTCTAAGCACAATTGAATCACAGTTGGGGTTGACGTCAACACCCACACACACAAACACCTTTTTTCAGCATGAATCTAACTATCGATTTTACCATAACAGGCACAGAAACATTAAATAAACTCATTTAAAACTTTATCTTATTTCTAATGTTTACCAATTCAAATATAAATCGCTTAAAGCTAGCGTTTTTCCTAACACATCATTCATGACTGGATGACGTAGTGTGACTACAGAGCACTTAACTGATGCATTGGTTGAAGAATCATTTAGCTCAGTCTGTTAAATCTGCATCTGCTGTTTAGTATGTATGGAGCCCTCCATCGTAGCTTCACCAGTTTGCCACCTCATTTTTAGCTATACTTTGTGCTGCTCCTGGCATGCTGTCCTGCCTGCTTCATTGAGCCCGTGTTGATCTCAGATCAAATGGTAATTGTAGATTGAGGTAAATGACAGGCCTTGAATAAATGATACATTGTATCTGAGGACAATATTGTTGCTGGTGGGCCATATTGCCTCATGGATGCTCAGTTTGAGCAGCTAAATCTGTTCTGAATCTAATCCATTTAGTACATGGTTGCGCTACACAATACGATGGACAGTATTCTCAATGTGAAGATGGAATTTCATCACTAAAATCACTATCCTACCGATATCACCATGGACATATGCATCTGAGGCAGATAAATTGGCAAAGGCAAAGTTAAGCAGGTTTAATATCAGGAGAGAAAATATACTGGAGAAACTCAAGAGATTAAAATCCAACAACTCCACAGGGCCCTAGGGCCTACATTCTAAGGTAGGATGTACCTTAGATAACTGTAGAGATAGAGGGTGTGCTGGCTGTGAGCTTCCAAAATTCCCTAGATTCTGGAACCGCAGATTGTCAAGGCCCAGATTTTTTCAATAAAAGTGTCTCTAGCAGAGAACCTTCTTTACAAGTTTACTAATGAAATGGAGCATGTAACATTGCTATTCAGAAAAGGATGGACAGAGAAAACAGGAATGATAGGCCAGTTAGCCTGACATCAGTCATTGGGAAACTGCTGGAATCTATGATTAAGGAAGTCTTATCAAATGCATGGAATAGAATAGAAGAGAGTACTATAGAATCCCTAAAGTGTAGAAGGAGGCCATTCAGCCCATCGAGTCTGCACTAACCCTCTGAAAGAGCAGTCAACCTAAGGTCAGGCCCTCATCCTATCCCAGTAAGCCCACCTAACTCTTTTGGACACGAAGGGGCAATTTAGCGTGGCCAATCCACCTAACGTACACATCTTCAGACTGTGGGAGGAAACCAGAGCACCCAGAGGAGAGAAACATAGTATACAAGTCCTGTTTGACAAATGTTTTAGTTTTTAAAGATATAGCTAGTAGGGTAGGTAAAGGGGAGCTAGTAGATTTAGTATACTTGATTTTTGGAAAGGCATTCGAGAAGATGCCACACGAGATAAGAGTTTGTAGAGTTGAGGTGATTTTGCAGCATAGATTGTTTCCAGTGCCTGGGTTAATGCCAGATGGTCCATCCAATGTTGTTCTATTTAGGTTCTTCTTTGGGTGTTGGATGGCTGCTCAGCCATTTCACAGGGCAATTAAGAGTCAACCACAATGTGTGGGCCCGAAATGACATCTAGGCCAGACCATGTAAGAATGGCAGATTTCCTTCCCTGTGGGGCATTCAGTACACCAGACAGATTTTTATGGCAAGCCATTTATCTCAGTCATCGTTACTGAGATCAGCATTTAATTTTGGTTTTTCATTGATTGAATTTTAATTCCACCAGCTGCCATGGAGGGATTTAGGTGGATGGCCCCAGAACATTATTCGTGGACTCTGTAACATTACCACACCCCATTGTATTGGCTATCAAACATTGCATAATGGATGGGTCTGCAAGTGTCCTCATGCATTTGGCCATCACTTCCATGCTGGAGAGGATGGGCTTCAAATTCTGAACAAGCCCTGTACCAGGTTTGTGCTCTACTCCTTGACGCTGACTGCAGTCTTTCTGAAAGGGCTGCCAATACAACAAACATTTCAGCGTACATACTCATCAGCCTTCTTCTGTAAGTGACTCCACCTCAATGCTCATCTAAGTCCTGCAGCGATGTGGCATCTTTCATTCGCAATGTCCCCAGCCCATGCTGCAGCCTCATGCCCATTGTCCCACTCATGTGCAGGTCGCGCTTCCAAGTTATTCTCTAAAGTACATGCAGTGTCAGAATCTGAGCTGGTGGCTGCAAGTGAGAGTGACTGGCAATGTTTCTTCATCAGCAGCATCTTCCTGCTTTCCATCTCTTTTCTTTTCACCACTTCCTGCTCAGGTTGCTGTTCTTGGGCATCTGAAAGGAGAAAGGTACAAGGGTAGGTTTGTGGTGGTGGGAGGGGTAATGGGGGGATGAGTAAGAGATGAATGCTTCTACCATCTGTAACTTGTACATGACAAGCAAATGTAGGCAGTGGGGTAAGTGAGATATGGGGTAAGTGGTTTGCTAGAAAGAGGATTAGGTATAAGCAGAGCTTCAACTTTGATGATTTCAGGTCCACCCCTAATCATGGCTTCAGTCATAGCTGCACCAATGCTGGCGGCCACAATCTCCTTCAAGAGGGGAAGGACATGCAGCTGTACCCTGTCACCCATTAGTTAAGTGCTTCAACCTCTAGTTATGTGGCATCTTGTCCTCTGAGAGACTCAATGAGTGCGGTGCAATGTGTTTGGATGATGTGGCTTTTTGTTATTGGTTTTGTTATTTACAGCACAGAAAGAGGCCATTTGTCCCATCGTGTCTGCATTGGCTCCCAAAAGAGCAACCTAGCTAGTCTCATTTCTCAGCCCTATCTCCGTAGCCTTCTAAATTCATCACTTTTAAATATGTACCCTGCTCTCTTTTGAAACCTCCTATGGAATCCACCTCCACCACTCTCCCAGGGAGCGCATTCCAAACCCCAACAACTCTCTGAGTAAAGGAGTTTCTCCTTATCTCATTCCCAGCTCTCTTGCTCACCATCTTGAAATTGGCTTGCATGGTTGTAGCGCACAAAGACTCCGAGAGACGAATAGAGTGAAGTCGATGAGGCTTTATTAAGCGTGACTGTTCCCCCGCAGTTCAGTAGTAGACTGCCTGCGGGGGAGGACTCCTGGTTCTTATACTCTGCCTTCAGGGTGGAGCGAGAGGTCAATGGCCAACCAGGACCCGGGATCTGTCAGCCAATGACATCACGGCTTCACAGTCCCACATGACCCCTAATGCATACTACCACATTCACCCCTTGTTAAAAATGAACCCGGCGGGGTGATGCTTCGCATGGTGGTAAGGGTTTACAAGGCTGGTCCTGGGAGGAAGACCTTCGCATGTTATTACAGTATGTACAAGGTTTTTTTTTGTTTCGAACTATTTACAGTAATCGTCAGGAGAAAAAGACAAAATGTTCTCGTTAAAAGTCCACATATTGTAGTGTTAGATCGACGCCACGAGTCGGTCGGGCGGTCTGGTCGTCCGTGTCGATCGCCTCGGCCCCGGTGGTGGTGGTGGTGCTTGTTCCGGTGTTGTCGTCTCCGGGAGCCTTACGGTTTCAGCTTGGGCTTTACTCCCGGTCGGGCCTGGGAGGTGGACCGATCCTCCTGGGAAGGGGGCAGTCGCGGGGTGCGGCGGTGGCAGGGAGGGGGTGATTGGTGTCGGGGGGGTGTGTGTGTTGCCGGCGGGCGCCAGATCTCGCAGGGAGATCGTGTCCTGTCGGCCATCGGGGTTCTCCACGTAAGTGTACTGCGGGTTCACGTGAAGGAGGTGAACCCTTTCGACCAACGGGTCCGACTTGTGCGCCCGCACATGTTTTCGGAGCAAGATGGGTCCTGGGGCCGCCAGCCAGGTCGGCAGCGACGTTCCAGAGGAGGACTTCCTGGGGAAGACCAGGAGGCGCTCATGAGGTGTTTGGTTGGTGCTAGTACACAGTAGTGACCGGATGGAGTGGAGGGCGTCCAGGAGGACCTCCTGCCACCGTGAAACCGGGAGGTCCCTGGACTGTAGGGCCAATAGGACGGTCTTCCAGACCGTGCCGTTCTCCCTCTCTACTTGCCCGTTCCCCCGGGGGTTGTAGCTGGTCGTCCTGCTCGAGGCTATACCGTTGCTGAGCAGGAACTGGCGCAGCTCGTCACTCATGAAGGAGGACCCCCTGTCGCTGTGGACGTATGCGGGGCAACCGAACAGTGTGAATATGGTGTTCAGGGCTTTAATGGCTGTGGCCGCGGTCATGTCAGGGCAGGGGATGGCGAATGGGAAGCGGGAGTACTCGTCCACCACATTAAGGAAGTATGTGTTGCGGTCGGTGGAGGGGAGGGGTCCTTTGAAATCCAGACTAAGGCGTTCAAAGGGGCGGGAAGCCTTAATCAGGTGCGCACCATCCGGCCTGAAAAAATGCGGTTTGCACTCTGCGCAGATGTGGCAGTTCCTTGTGACTGGACGGACCTCCTCCAAAGAGTATGGGAGGTTGCGGGACTTAATAAAGTGGTAGAACCGAGTGACCCCCGGGTGGCAGAGGTCCTCGTGGATGGTTTGGAGGCGGTTAATTTGTGCGTTGGCACATGTGCCGCGGGATAGGGCATCGGACAGCTCGTTCGGCTTTCCGGGACGATACAAGATCTCGTAGTTGAAGGTGGAGAGCTCGATCCTCCACCTTAAGATCTTGTCGTTTTTGATTTTGCCCCGCTGTACATTATCGAACATGAAGGCTACCGACCGTTGGTCCGTGAGGAGAGTGAATCTCCTGCCGGCCAGGTAATGCCTCCAATGTCGCACCGCTTCCACTATGGCTTGGGCTTCCTTTTCCACTGAGGAGTGGCGGATTTCTGAAGCGTGGAGGGTTCGGGAGAAAAAGGCCACGGGTCTGCCCGCTTGGTTAAGGGTGGCCGCTAGAGCTACGTCGGAGGCGTCGCTCTCGACCTGGAAGGGGAGGGACTCGTCGATGGCGCGCATCGTGGCCTTTGCGATATCCGCTTTGATGCGGCTGAAGGCCTGGCAAGCCTCTGTCGACAGAGGGAAGGTCGTGGTCTGTATTAGGGGGCGGGCCTTGTCTGCATACTGGGGGACCCACTGGGCGTAGTATGAAAAGAACCCCAGGCAGCGTTTTAGGGCTTTTGAGCAGTGCGGGAGGGGAAATTCCATGAGGGAGCGCATACGTTCGGGGTCAGGGCCTATTATCCCATTGCGCTGGGACGGATGGTCAAAGAACAGCGTCTTACCGTGTCGGGGTGGATAAAGCTCTCCGTGCTCCCGGAGTCGACCAGGCATGGTGTCTCGTGCCCGTTTATCAGCACCGTTGTCGTCGTCGTCTGGAGCGTCCGGGGCCGTGCTTGGTCCAGCGTCATTGAAGCCAGCCGTGGTTGTAATGGTTGAGCGTCTTCTTCGAACCCCGTGGAGCCGTCGACGCTGGGGTCCGTTGTTGCCGTCCAAGATGGCGTCGGGGGTGAACAAGATGGCTGCCCCATGCATCGCACATGGCTGGGGGGTCACAAGATGGCGGCGGGGGTGGACAAAATGGCCGCCCCAATGCGTCGTACAGGTTTGGGGTGGTCCAAGATGGCGGCGCCCCTCCTCCCCTCGTGGTGGCCGGGACCCAAAATGGCGGCGCCTGCGGATCGCACATGGGGCGCTGGGGGGTTTGGGGAGCGTTAGGAACATGCAGGACTCCCTCTTCTCTGGGGACAGCGGTGGCCGGGACCCAAAGTGGTAGCGCCGGCGGGTCATACATGGGGCGCGGGGGGGGGCGTTGGGGAGCGTAAAAGGCGTGCAGGCCTCCCTGTTCTCCGGGGAGAGCGGTGGTCGGGACCCAAAGTGGTTGCGCCTGTGGGTCGTACATGGGGCGCTGGGGGATTTGGGGAGCGTAAAAGGCGTGCAGGGCTCCCTGTTCTCCTGGGACCGCGGCGACCTCCCGGGACCGGGACACAGCCGCAAAATGGCCCTTTTTCCCGCAGCTCTTACAGATCGCTGCGCGGGCCGGGCAGCGCTGCCGGGGGTGTTTCGCCTGGCCGCAGAAATAGCAGCGGGCTCCCCCTGTGCGACTTGGCGTTTGAACCGCGCAAGCCTGTGGGGTGTCCGGGGGGGGGGGTCGGTTTGTTGCAACGGGTGCGTACGGAGCCCAATGGGCTGCCGCGCGGTCGGGGCCGTAGGCGCGGGTGTTTCGCGCGGCCACGTCTAGGGAGGCTGCTAGGGCCCGTGCCTCTGAGAGTCCTAGCGACTCTTTTTCTAAAAGTCTTTGGTGGATTTGGGAGGAGTTCATACCTGCCACAAAAGCATCGCGCATTAACATGTCCGTGTGTTCATTTGCGTTCACCGGCGGGCAGCTGCAGGCCCGTCCCAAAATTAGTAGCGCGGCGTAGAATTCATCTATCGATTCTCCGGGACTTTGCCGTCTCGTTGCGAGTTGATAGCGAGCGTAGATCTGGTTTACTGGGCTAACATAGAGACTTTTTAGTGCTGCGAACGCTGTCTGGAAATCCTCTGCGTCTTCGATGAGAGAGAAAATCTCCGTGCTTAACCTCGAGTGCAGGACCTGTAGTTTTTGGTCTTCTGTGACCCGGCTGGGGGCCGTTCTGAGGTAGGCCTCGAAACAAGTCTGCCAGTGCTTGAAAGCTGCTGCTGCGTTCACTGCGTGGGGGCTGATCCTCAGGCATTCCGGGATGATCCTGAGCTCCATAGTCCTTTAGTCACGCTTAATAAATTGTAGCGCACAAAGACTCCGAGAGACGAATAGAGTGAAGTCGATGAGGCTTTATTAGCGTGACTGTTCCCCCGCAGTTCAGTAGTAGACTGCCTGCGGGGGAGGACTCCTGGTTCTTATACTCCGCCTTCAGGGCGGAGCTAGAGGTCAACGGCCAACCAGGACCCGGGATCTGTCAGCCAATGACATCACGGCTTCACAGTCCCACATGACCCCTAATGCATACTACCACAATGGTGAATAGCTGACAGTGTGTTTGTGCAAGCTGGTAGCTCTGGGTTATAGGCTTGCAGCAATGCTGAATGTGTGAGAGGTGAGGTGAAGCTATAAATGCTAGGTAATGTGGTGTTGGGTGTTCTGACACACAGATGAGCCAACACGGTTGTATATGGTACAACGCTATTTTATTCAAACTTACTATGTACAGTTTTGTCTTTGCACTCTGCACGTGGGGGTTCCCTGCTTGTGATGTTTCAACAGCTCTTCCCTGTTTCTTTATCCCCAGACCTACCGACCACCAGGTGTCGTGCTCGTGCTTTTTATGTGGTTGGTGTTCTTGTCTGTGATTGGTTGTGGTGTTGTGTGCTCTGATTTGCCTGTTGGTGTGTCCATCATGATGTGTGTGTTTGAATATCATGACAGGTAAGATTTGTCATTGCAGAGATTGTTGGTCGGAGAAGTACCAGTGTGTGAGGCTAGTGGTGCCAATTTACTGACTTTGACCATTCATGTGAAACAATTTAACTTCTTGACACAGTGTTTCAATCAGGCTTATGGCATTGAACGGCACAGCTGTTTACTTCCACTGGCATGTGAGAGTTTAAGTGGAAGGCCTCGTGGCTCCCTACAGATCTCGCCTCCTCTCTAGCAACTCAACCAGGGCCTCCAGTGCAGTACCGGAGAATCTTTGAGGCCATTTCTGTCTTGTTTTACCAAACTGGTGCATGATGATAAAAAACGGACCATTTGCTACTTTCAGTCGAAGACTGCTGTCATCAAAACATCGTCTGCTACTTCAAATAAAACAGTTGGTTTGTAGCTAATTAGTTGCATTGTTATAAAAAATTGCAGATGCAGTGTTCATTTATCGCTACATAATGGCAAATTGATTAGATTTTAAATTCTTTTCAGTGCCGGCATCACTAAAAAGAAACTGAAATTTATTAAAAATTGGTTCAATTTCAGATTTCAGGAAGAAATCAAATTTAAAACTGAGAGTGCATTTAAATGACTACATATAGAGAAATGTGATTGGCTGGATCCTGAGACTAAGTGCTGACGCCAACCCAGGATTCGTGGAGTTCCACGAAAGCAAAACTGGCGTTTACCTGGACTGATTTCGCTACTGTTGAGCGCCGTGCCACATGGAACACAATCGATTCTAATGAGAACCCCCCCCCCCCCCGCCCGAAGGCTGCCCATAACCGCCGGGAGCAGGATAAAACTGGAAAGGGACCGCCCGATCAGCGGCTCACCGTGTAATGAGCAGACAGCCCTGGACGTGGTCGGCGGCCCAGAGGAAAGGGAGGTCGCCAGGGTGGAGATCGACCACGGGCAAGGTAGTGAGACCCTGCTGAGTGTGGTTCCCCGTGACATGTGTGTCAAGTCCACTCTCACAAAACCCTCACCCCCACCCGCACCCTCACCCCCAACATCTCCAATACCACAGCCCATTCAAGCTCAATTGTTCCAGAAGACGGCCACCAATGGGGACCCTGTCGCAGGGCAGGAATCGCAGCAGGCCACCTCCACCCCTGATATACAGCTAGGGATCCACCAAGACGTAGCATTATGGCCAGAAAGCTAGACACCAGTTAAGTCAGCACGGATACAGGGCATAATTTAGTTATAGGGTCAAGGGCAAGGGTACCAGCAAGTACCTGTATGTATGTTTTCACATTAAACATCTGGGTGCTCTCTGTCAGATGGGTGTTAGCGGTGGGCTGGCCGCAGGGGGGATGGGCATTGTGGTTGTGTTGGGGTCCCAGGGATCCGATGGCACCATGTGATGGAATGGCCAGCTTGCATACAGGGATCCCCCAGGTGGAAGGAGGAAAGTGGTATCGTGGGCAGGAATCAGACGTTGTCAAATGATCTGGAGCACCAGAGCTCATCGCAGAGCCCAGGCATCCTGGTAGAATTGGTCCACATTGAAGTGGATGTATTGTGCCGACTGGGCATATAGGGCCTCCATGTCGGTGCGGATGCACCTGTGCACCGAGGTCTGTGAGATCCCAGACAGGTCCCGACTTGGTGCCTGGAAGGACCCCGTGTCGTAAAGATCCAGAGCGACAGTCACCTTGACGGCCACCGAAAGCGGGTGTCCTCCCTCATTCCCCCGCAGTTCCAGGGGCACCATGATCTGGCAGATAGGTCACACTGTCTCCCTGTTCGACATGCACATTGCGGCAGGTCCTCGAATGACAGGTGGCCGGCTCTCCATCCTGGGTGGCTGCCTCCTGATCCTCTGGGGCACGCTCTGCTGGTGCAGCTTCCTCCACCCTGAGCAGTGCCAACTCTTACAGCTGCAGGGCACCCACCCCCAGGGCTGCAGCGACCAGCAGGAAGGCCACCATTGATGATTGAATTCCAATATCCATTTCTGCAGGGGGTGCAAAGCCGACATGTTAACATGGTGCGTACCCCTGTACCTAACCAGGTCCACCGGGCTACACGGTGGCCCCGGTTGGCACTGTGTGATCTGACCCCACATGCCCCCACATCTCTGCACCCCTGGCCCCATTGGTGCCCGGCACCGCGGGGGCCTCTGACCCTGGCGCCCATCCCTGCTGCCAGGGTACCATCGACTGACGCTGCTCATGCCAATAGTACACTTCGCAGCCCTCACCCGGCGCCCCAATAGAGGCTACAGTGGGCGTTGCCCTTGAGGGACCACGTGATGCCACGCTGACGGGTGGCGGCCGGTTGGGTGGTGTGGTGGAACGTGGGGTGCGGGGTAAGTGCAGGGGTACGGGGTGGGGGTTGGGGCACCCATATGGCCAGTGTCACTCTGCAGAAGCAGGGGCTAAGATGGGTGGTCAGTGGGGTGCTCAGTAAGATTACTGCCTTGCAGGGCGCAACAATGGCGGTCCATGCCTGGGGCCCAGTCCCGTGGGTGGTCACCCTGGCCACTCGACTCATTCCCCCGTCAGCCCACCCCGGCCATGGCCAGGGCCCCCCACCCCAGTCAGCCTGGCCAGTGTCCGACCCGACAGCCTACTGTCGCGCCTCTGTGTCCCACCTCCTCTCCCTCATTCGCCAGGATGCCGGTTTCAAGATTTTTAAAAGCACAATGAGCCTCGCTTCGGGAATTTGGCCCACCGGAGACGGAGAATCACGGAGGCCCCAGGGATTACCGCTAATAAATATGCAAACGGTGTTTACTATACTTGCGTTCCAGAACGCATTGGCGCCACTGTTGAGGCGATGGAGAATTGCAATTTTGCTGTCGGCACCAATTCTCCTCCCAATCCAATGTCCCGATTTCGGCATCAGCTGACGGAAGATGCCACCCGGTGTGTTAAAGGTTTTTTCCTCAGCTTTCAATATGTGTCCAATTTTGTTCCTTTGAACTAAGTTTCGCTAAGGATTAGAATTTTAAATGAGATAAAATTAGAAGCCAGGTTTCAAAAAGAAAACACAAAAGATACCACACCAGTGATGGCCTCCCCGGGTCGAGCAGCAGCAAGCTTGTGGCAGTTCCCGCTCAGTACCTCACTTAGAGGTTTTTCCATTGAATCAGGAACTATAATTGCGTTCATTCAAACTGCACTCATACGATTTAATTTGCTCTACAATGAATCACATAGCAGGACAGAAACATTGTTTGACCAATACCTTTGTTGTGGGTATTGGAGATTTCGGGACCAGGGAAATTTACCATCAGATAATCGTCTGTGGTTATCCCGCAGTGACATTTCTGCTTTTGATTATGAATCAATGCAGTAGAAGTATAAATTGCTGGAAATTCTACCTTAAAACTTAACCTAACCTTTCTCTTTTCAGCTGCTGTCAGATTTCCAACAATTTCAGTATTACTTCTTATTACTGTTTTTTGCAGTTTCTATACACCTCCTTGTGGGAAGATAGTTTGTAACAACAGGGTCCCAATGTCTACTCAACTCTACTTTTGTGAAATCACTCAAATCTGTGGTGTTGGGTGCTCTGGTGCACAGATGAGCCAACACAGTTGTATGTGGTACAACTCTATTTTATTTTAACTCTTATAATACAGTTCGTTCTGGATACTCTGCACGTGCTGTCTCCCTGAGTGTGTTTGGCAACAGATCTGTCCTGGTCCTCCTCTGCAGCTAATACTGACCACCGGGGGTCGTGTCTGTGCTTTTGTATCTTTCTGTCATTGGTTGTGGTGTTGTGTGTTCTGATTTGTCTGTTGGTGTGTCTATCATGATGTGTGTGTTTGAATATCATGACATCCCCCCTTTTTACAAAGATATGTGCCTACGTGGTTATAAATATAATTGTGTCGTGAGTGTTGTGTACAGCATGTGTATATGACGTAACTATTTACATGGGGCGATGTCGGGTGCGTCACACTAGCAAGGTTGTACCATAACAAAACTTGGATGCGAGAGAAAAAAAACTTGAACATTGGTCTGGTCAGACGATATCTGGAACAATAAACAACAACAGGTTATAATACAGAAGTGTTTGACTTTTTGAACGTATGAACAGCGTTATAAGTCCAGTCTAATGGGTGACCGCCTCAAGAATGGGCTGGTCCTCAAGCCGGTTCAGCTGTGGAGATTTGGGGTCACACTGGTTCACCTTGGACTGTTGGAGGTGATGCTGTTGCCGAAGTCTCTACTTTACCATTTGTTGTACTTCGTGCAGTGCTTGGTTTTTTCATTTGTGCAAATATAACATTCAACATCTTTGTTAGTGGTGCCTTGGCTGTGGTTTGGTTCTGGTGGCGATGGAAGGGGCATGATCCGTGGCATCTCCACGAAGTCATCCTTGGGAACCAGTGGAGGATCCGGCGTGTGCGTACGGTTCAGTTGCGAGCGTGGAAGGCGGCGCAAATCTCGCTGATTGCGCCTACGCACCAATCCATCCGCCCTGCATGCCAGGAACAAGGTGGAGTCTTTTTCTTTTTATGTTTGTGGTGGACGGCATCTTGTAGCCGATGGGTCGTTGCCATCGAAGTAGCACCATCACTAATATCATGCAAGGCGATGACTGTGCCAGATGTGGAAGTTGGCCGAGACCGTGCACGCTGGTTCCGGCCACCTGCTGTGCCGGAAGGGTGACTCCGCAGAGAAACGTCGAAGCATGTCGCCTTGGAGAGAGAATTGTTGCTCGCATCAACGTCTGGCGATGGCGCGAATTGGTGTGTCCATCTTGGACCGCCGGTGCTGGTTGCCACTGCCGACCCAGTGGGACTGCCACGCGATCCATTCCCTGTCGCCGTGGCATCCGCCGTCACCCTGAGCGTGCCATCACCGAGGCCGCGACACCGCCCGTCCGGAGCAAGGTCTGGCGTGCGCAAATCAGAGTCGGCGCTTGGCTGCTCCCCATCTGGAGTCCGGTCTGCCTTCCGTCGATGCCCCCCCGTCCGGAGTCCCAACAGGTTCACTGGAGGCAGCCGAGATTCCCTGAAGCTGCACTTCTGGAGTCGGAACATGCAGGAATGCACCAACCAGTGGAGAGGGTCGAGCCATCGAGGGTGGAAGCGGTGCGCTGCCACCGCAGTCGTCAGTGGTCCCACCGTGATCGTCGAGTGCCTCGGTACGCACTAGGCGAGGTCTGTCACCTTGCACCTTTTGCATGGGAAGTGGGATGCTGTCGTCACTCGTCTCACATCCCGTGGATAGATCCTCATTAGCAGCTTGCTGTTCACTAGGGTTGGGTAAATTGTCAGAGTTTTCATCTGGTGGTGCACACCATGTCGGTGGACTGTCATTGTCTTGCCGTTGTCCTTCATTTGGGCTTTTCTTCTTTGGAATTTTAAATCTTCCCCCAGACATTGCAGAACCTTGTTTATTACCCCCAAATTCACCCATATGTATGGTCTCGAATATAGGATCCAATGTTTCTATCGACATTGTACTATTTTCCAAAGAACATTCCGTTTCACTTTTCTTCTCAGGTACCTCATATGTATCTTTGTCTAATGTACATGCCTTTATGGTCTCTGGGTCTGATTTTGCTGGGACTGGCATGGTCACAGTCTCTCTTTAACTGTTCTCAATTGCCCACATTATACTCCCCATACATAACTGCTTAATCACTGGGGTTAGTGTGGTACAATGGATAATCGGGTCGACCTTATCTGCATCTTCACCATTAGTGGAAAGCACACTTGGTTCACTTGAAACTGCTGTGGGTTTTAAATTCGTTATCTGGCTACTCGATGTCGGTGTCCTCAGGATTCTTGCTCCAATGTTCTGCTCATTTATCAGTGGAGTGTGTATAGGTTCAATGCAATTAATGTTCCCCTCAAGGTTTGAAGAGTCATTACTGACTAACTGCTGGTCTCCGAAGTTGGGATTTTGCGGCGTTGTGTTGAAGGGAGACATTTGTCCCTGCTGTAGATATGATTCGGGTTGTGTTATTTCCATTATCTGAGGATCAATGTCTTGTCCATTTTTTCGATCCGTACTAAAACACTGGCAATTCTCAGTCTGCTCCTTGCAAGTTAAACATTCAATTAATTTCGTTAGCAAATCCTCAGCATCCTTCTGTGGCCGTGCAGCATTATTAATCTCTGTTCGGCTATAATGATCCTGAAGGTCAGCGCATAAACCTTTTTTCTTCGGGCTTGGACGAGGCGATTCCTTTGGCTTGTCTTCAGTTGGGCTTGAACAGTCTTCAGCGCTGTGCCCTTCATTGTAGCATGAGAGACCGTCATGGTCATGCTGCTGTGTAGTGGAGCATGGTAGACTTGCATCGTCTGCCGCTGGTTGGTCAGGAGAGGTTGCTAGACCCTCATGGTCTTGTTCCTGCAAGGACTGCACATTGGAGTCTTGCGTTGCTTCTATCGTGGAGGCTGTCCACGAGCTCTCTGTGGAGGCTTGTGACACTGGAGTCACTTCTTGTTCGTGCAAGGACTGCGCTCTGGAGTCTTGCGTTGCTTCTATCGTGGAGGCTGTCCACGAGCTCTCTGTGGAGGCTTGTGACACTGGAGTCACTTCTTGTCCGTGCAAGGACTGCGCTCTGGAGTCTTGCATTTCTGCAATTGTGGAGTCTGTCCACGAGCTTGCTGTGGAAGCTTGTGACACTGGAGTCACTTCTGGTTCATGCGAGGACTGCACTCTGGAGTCTTGCATGTCTTCTTTCATAGAGTCGGGAACGTTGAGCGGGACGTGGACCACGCTCTGTGTGGCAGCAGGGCGCTCTCCGTGTGCTTGCACCACTCCCTGTCTGTTAATGTCAGGCTGCAGCATCATCCGGTACTGATAAGTTGGAACGTCATATCTGCTGGATTGAAGATCCTCAAATCCGAAAAATGAATCCGCATCTGCGTCGGATTCAATGTGGGGGCCGCCAATGTGCAACACGAAAGGTTCGTCCGAGTCATAGTCGTATAGGACCACGGAGCTATCATTGGGCTCGCGAGGTCCGGAAACACTGTAAAGATCGTCATCGAAGTATTCGAGGTCGGAATCATCGGCTTGTGCGTAGGTAACTGCTTGTCAGAGGGTTCTTCGGAGGTCACATTCATCTCCTGGGTCAATTTGCGGCAATGTGCTGTCATTCCAGGTGAGGGAAGTTTGTTTTACAGCTTTAACAGATTTTTGTTTTTTTGATTTGGGACGTTTCCCTTTTAAATTGGATTTGGGACATTTCCCCTTTAAATTGGTGCAGTCTGGGGCCTCTGATATCCTGACACTCGGTATGTAGCACGTTGGAAGCGACTGCGCATGCTCAGATCGCCGTTCCTTTACCGATGGCCGTTTTCTTGACTGCGCATGCGCAGCATCTCGCGTATGCGCAAACGAAACTTCCGGTTCTGCGCACTGCTCGCGCAACTGTGCTAGCGTGATACCTTTAGCAAGATGGCCGCCGACCTCGACCCAGCCCTCTCTCAGGCCCGGGATTTCGGCCTCTGGGAATTCGGGCTCCGGGATCCCAGCCACGAGGTGAGTACTGCCGCTTTTCTTACCTTTACTTGCCGATTGGATTGCGTTTTCTTCACAGTACTTGGAGAATTTGTCCAGGACTGCCTGGTAATCGTACCTTTGCTGCCTCCTGAAGAACCTGAACCTTGTGAATATTTCTCTTGCCCTTGCACCGGCGATGGTGAGGAGAAATTCAATTTTTTCGCTATCATCCAGGTCTTGGAGTTCAGCTGCCACCAGGAACAATTCGAACCATTGCCGGAATCGCTGCCAGTTTTCGCGGAGATCGCCGTAGCACTGGAGCGGCTGCGGAACCGGGAGCTCTATCATTTTGCCTGGGCACTGCTGGTTGTCTCTGTACACTGAGGTATGCCGGCAGGTATCGATCCACTCCTGTACCATGTGGTGTTGGGTGCTCTGGTGCACAGATGAGCCAACACAGTTGTATGTGGTACAACTCTATTTTATTTTAACTCTTATAATACAGTTCGTTCTGGATACTCTGCACGTGCTGTCTCCCTGAGTGTGTTTGGTAACAGATCTGTCCTGGTCCTCCTCTGCAGCTAATACTGACCACCGGGGGTCGTGTCTGTGCTTTTCTATCTTTCTGTCATTGGTTGTGGTGTTGTGTGTTCTGATTTGTCTGTTGGTGTGTCTATCATGATGTGTGTGTTTGAATATCATGACAAAATCCTCATCAAGGACAATATTGTTGCTTTCTCTTCTGTCAAATTATTGAAAACCCAGAAACACCTCAAGGGATGGAACATGGAGCTAAAAGAAAAGCACTGATCCAGCTGCAGCATTGATCCCGACCCAGGTGTGAGCAAAGCAGCCTTTCGGCATTCATGGATTTTGGCTTCTCTCACACTTTTATGTGACAGCTGCCACTTCAGATGCTGCAGCAGTGGTTTCAGAGCCACATATCTGCGACTGGATTCTCCGGTCGCCGATGCCAAAATCGCTTTCAGCGATCGGCCGGAGAATCACAGTTTCCGACCAAATCGAGTACGCCGCACCACGTATCGGCCGCCTCAGGACGTTGCCTGAGACCCTCCCACGATGCTCCTCCCCCGACTGGTCGAATTCCCGACGGCCTCGGTCGCGTGTGGTCTCAGCCGTCGGGAACTCGGCGTGGCGGCTGCGGACTCAGTCCAGCGCCACCACAGTCGGGGGAGGGCCGATCTGCAGGCAGGGGTGGGACTTTATTAGGGGCTGGGGCACTGTGGGGGGGATTGGTTCGGGGTGCGCGAGCCGGCCAAAGCGGGGGCGCTATTTCGCGGGCTGGGTCCGTGAGCGGCCTTCTCCATATAACATGGCGCGGCCGCTGCTAGCCGCCGCCATGCGCATGCGCGACCACGGACCCGACAATTCTCTGGGCCGTATCGGCAGCTAGAGCCAGGTGCTCCACGCTGCCGGCATGCTAACCCCCAGAAAAATGGGGAATCGGTGGTCGATTTACACCATTTTATCTGGGGTAAAACGCCACCATTGCCACGCCGGCGTGGGGGCGTAGCCCCAGAATCGGAGAATCCAGCTCCTGGAATTTTAGACTTGCTTTAGGAGCCCTGAAATTTATATGGCAAGTCCAGTTGAACCTGAATGATGAATCTGTGGATGTTAATGCTGATGGACCACATGATGCTAACTCCATTAACAAGGGAGATGGCTAGGCTCCGTCTTGTTGCAGGTGACCAGCATTCATTTACCGCCTAAACCAGGATGTGGAGGCGAGCGAGTTGGAGGAGTTTAGAGAAAGAATTCCACAGAGTAGGATCTAGATAGCTTCAGGCACAACTTCCAATGCTGGGGTGAATGAAGCGAGGGCTCACAACAGGCCTGAACCGGCGATATGGAGAGTTCTAGGAATGTTCGAGGAATGGAGGGAGTTACAAAGATAGGGAATGAAGGGTTTTAAATATGAGGATGAATACTCTAATTAGGTATTGAAGGATCACTGATGGACCATCAATAATAGACGAAGCGAGTTATAGAAGTAAATTGTGGCTTTAATACACTGAGATGTGTGCCTGCCTGCTGCTGATCCCTCACTGGGGGCAGGGCCACAGATCAGCCAACTATATACAAAGTCCAAGGGGTGGAGCCACAGGCAGAGCCAACAGAAGCAACAACAACAACAGTAAGTAACAATGGAAAAAACAATAACAGTGAATATACATATATATATACAGCAGTGTTGTACCCTCAATAACGATGCTAGAAAGTAAAACGATAAAGAAGGCTTTAATAAGCTAAGAACTAGCCTGGTGCCGAGACGGGTGCTAACTGGGTGCCGCCGATAAGGCGGCCCCTTATATACGACTCCCAGGTGGGCGGAGCTGGAGGCGGAGTCCCCCAGGGTTCCAAGCCCGGTCTTAAAGCGGACATTACCTTCACATGATAATAAGGGTACAGTAATACAGTACCGTTCATCACATTCACCCCCTGTTTAAAAAAGAACTCCGGCGGGGGTGAAGTGAAATTATAAGTCCATTCGTTTTGGCGGCCTGATCGTCCTCATCGACCTCCTCAGCTTGGGCGGTGGTGCGGCAGACACGGACGTCTTAGTTGAGGGTACGTCCGGGGGCATGTTGGTCTGAGCCTTGGTCCGGTTGGGGGAGGGGATCGCGGCGCAGGGGAAATAGCTGGGGCTGGGGGTAGTGGTGCCAGCGCCGGCGGGGTGTGTAGAGAGGGGATGCTACTGTGCGGTCGGTGTCCACCGACGGGGAGTGGGACCGGAGGGGGTGGGGGGGGTGTTATGGGTGCTGGATCCCACAGGGGTGCTGTGAGGGAGTCTGTAGTGGGGGAACCAGCGGGTGCCAGACCCCGGAGGGAAACGGTATCTTGCCTGCCGTCGGGGTACTCGACGTAGGCGTATCTGGGGTTTGCGTGTAGTAATCGGACCCTCTCGACCATGGGGTCCGTTTTATGGCTCCTTGCGTGCCTCCGGAGAAGAACAGGTCACGGAGCCGTCAGCCAAGGTGGAAGCGAGACCCCGGAGGTGGGCTTCCTGGGGAAGACAAACAATCGGTCGTGAGGGGTCTCATTCGTGGCCATGCAGAGGAGCGACCTAATGGAGTGTAAGGCGTCGGGTAGGACCTCCTGCCAGCAGGTGGTTGGGAGACATCTCGACCGTAGGGCCTGAAGGACAGCCTTCCAAACTGTTGCGTTCTCCCTCTCCACCTGCCTGTTTTCCCGTGGGTTATAACTAGTCGTTCTGCTCGAGGCGATGACTTTGCTGAGCAGATACTGACGCAGTTCATCGCTCGTGAACGATGTACCCCGGTCGCTGTGGATATAAGCGGGGGAAACCGAACAGAGTGAAGATGCTGTGCAGTGCCTTTATCATGGTGGCCGAGGTCATGTCGGTACAGGGGACGGCGAATGGGAAGCGGGAGAACTCGTCAATAATGGTGAGGAAGTAGGCATTGCGGTTGGTGGACGGGAGGGGGCCCTTGAAGTCCACATTTAGTTGCTCAAAGGGCCCCGAGGCCTTAATGATACGAGCCCCGTCTGGCCGGTAGAAGTGCAGTTTGCACTCCGCGCAGATCTGGCAAGCCCTGGTCATGGCCTTGACCTCGGTTGATTAAGGTAGGTTGCGGGACTTGATAAAGTGGACGAGCCGGGTAACCCCTGGGTGACAGAGGTAATTGTGGATGGCTTGCAGGTGGTCCACCTGCGTGTTGGTGCACATGCCGTGGGACAGGACATCTGGGGGCTCGTTGAGCTCCCCTGGACGATACTTGATATCGTACGTGTCGGTGGAGAGTTCGATCCTCCACCTCAAAATGTTATCGTTTTTTATTTTGCCCCATTGTGCGTTATCAAACATAAAGGCTACCGGCCGTTGGTCGGTGACGAGGGTGAACCTCCTACCGGCTAGGTAGTGCCTCCAGTGCGGTAAAGCCTCCACAGGCTTGTGCCTCCTTCTCGACTGCAGGGTGCCGAATCTCGGAGGCAGTGAGGATCCGGAAGAAGAACGCTACTGGTCTGCCTGCCTGGTTGAGGGTAGCAGCCAGGGCGATGTCAAACGCATCGCTCTCTACCTGGAAGGAGATAGTTTTGTCCACCGCATGCATCGCGGCCTTGATGTTGTCAGCCTTGATGTGGCTGAAGGCCGATCGGCCCTCAGCCGACAGGGGAAATATCGTGGTCTTTATGAGTGGGCGGGCTTTGTGCGCATATTTGGGGACCCACTGGGCGTAATAGGAGAAAAGCCCCAAGCACCGTTTGAGGGCCTTGAGGCTGCAGGGGAGGGGAAGTTTACCAGAAATGGTAAAGAAGGCTTTAATAAGCTAAGAACTAGTCTGGTGCCAAGACGGGTGCTTACTGGATGCCACCCACAAGGCAGCCCCTTTTTCTACGACTCCCAGGTGGGCGGAGCCTGAGGCGGAGTCTCCCAAGGTTCCAAGCCCGGTATGCCTATGTGGCACACCATGACGGGCGGCAGGACACAGTCTCCCTCAGGGACTTCGCACCCGCAGCTTCCCCAGCGACTATCACCAACACGCCCACCCCTACACCATTTACCACCATCACCACCATTCGGCTGCCTCGGGACTTGGCACCGGCAGCCTCCCCAGTGACCATTACCACCACCCCCGCCCCGATACCGTCTCCCTCTCCATCGGCTCATCGGGGTGAAGAAGAAGTCACGCTCCCGGAGTCGAAGGTCTCGACACCCTGCCCACACCACAGCCGGGACTAAGGCAATCATGGCAGAAGGTTAAAGCTCCTGTCATACTCAATCTGTGAGTCCACTTCACACCCGCTGGACTTTTTTTTTTAACAGGGGGTGAATGTGGTGAATCAGATTCCACTGTTACTCACTGCTTGTGATGAACGGTTACAGTATTTCATGATGATAAGGGTACAGTAATACAGTAACTGTTCATCACAAGCAGTGAGTAACAGTGGAACGTGGTTCACCAAGACCCTGGGGGAGACTGTGTCCTGCCGCCCGTCAGTTTCATTTCATTTCATGGTGTGCCACGTAGGCATACTGTGGGTTTGCATGGAGGAGCAGAACCCTCGCTTTAGTGGTCATTGATCGTGTATCAATTTAATAAGCTAGATTTAAAAGGATGGAGCTCCGAATCAAGCCAGAGTGTCTGCAACTCAGCCCCCATGCGGCGAACTCAGCGGTAATCTTCAAGCACTGGCTGGCACGTTTTAAAGGATATCTTGGATTGGCCGAAAACACACCCATGGGAGAACAGAAATTGCAAGTCCTGCACTTGAGGGTGAGCCGGGAAATTTACACCCTTATCGAGGACGCGGACAACTTCGATGCAGCAATGGAGCTGCTAAAAGGACATTATATTCGCCCGGTAAACCAGATCTACGCCCGACATTTGTTAGCAACGAGGCGACAAATCCCTGGGGAATCGCTGAAAGAATTCTACCGTGCGCTCCTGGTGTTGAGGAGAAACTGCAACTCCCTGCAAGTTTCGGCGAGCGAATACACAGAACTCTTGATCCGGGCCGCATTCGTGGCAGGTATGCTGTCCTCCCAAATCCACCAGCGATTGCTGGAAAAGGACACCCTAGGCCTCAAAGAGGCCTTGCAGGCTCCCTGGATGTGGCCTCCAGAAATGCCCGCGCTTACGTTCCCGACCGCGCGGCAACCCCCTGGGCAGCATGGAATCCCTCCGCAGCCGACCCCGAGACATCCACCATCCCCCCTCAAGCTTGTGCTGCAAGGCGGCCTGGCAACCCCCCGGGAGGCCCCGCTGCTACTTTTGCGGGCAGGCCAAGCACCCCCGGCAGCGCTGCCCGGCCGGCGCATCCACCTGCAAGGGATGCGGTAAAAAGAGCCACTTCGTGGTGGTATGTCAGGCCCGTGCGGTCGCTGCGGTCTTTGGCGGCGAATGCGGACCACCACCACAAACCTCTCCACAGTCCCCGTGCGGCCAGCGGGCGCTGCCATCTTCCTCCTCCAGGGCCACGTGCGGCCCCCGGGCGCCACCATCTTGTCCCGCGGACGCCATGTTCGATGGATAGGCGTCGCCATTTTGTGCACTCTCAGCGATGTGCGACCAATGGAGCCGCCATCTTGGATGGACTCCCAGGACCCCAGCTCGGCTGACCGCACACCGCCGGAAGAGAACACTCAACAGCTGCGATTAGCCTCGGTGACCCTGGACCAGTCCTGGCCTCGAACACTCCCAACTGCTACAACAACAGTACTAATCAACGGGCACGAGATGTCCTGCTTAATTGACTCTGGGAGCACAGAGAGCTTCATACACCCCGACACGGTAAGTCGCTGTTCTCTCCTCATCCACCCCGTTAATCAAAACATTTCCCTGGCCTCCGGGTCCCACTCAGTAGAGATAAAGGGGTCACAGTCCAGGGAAGGGAGTTTAAAAATTACCGGCTCTACGTCCTTCCCCACCTCTGCGCGGCCACACTCCTGGGTTTAGACTTCCAGTGTAATCTCCAAAGTCTAACTTTCAAATCCGGCGGCCCTATACCCCAACTTACTGTCTGCGGCCTCGCGGCCCTCAAGGTCGATCCGCCTTCCGTGTTTGCGAACCTCAACCCGGATTGCAAACCCATCGCCACCAGGAGCAGACGTTACAGCGCCCAGGGTCGGATCTTTATTAGGTCAGAGTTCCAAAGGCTACTGAGGGAAGGGGTCATTGAAGCTAGCAACAGTCCCTGGAGAGCTCAAGTAGTGGTGGTAAAGACCGGGGAGAAGCATAGGATGGTCGTCGACTACAGTCAGACCATCAACAGGTTTACGCAGCTGGACGCGGACCCTCTCCCCCACATATCCGACCTGGTAAACAGGATCGCGCAATACAAGATCTTCTCCACGGTGGATCTTATGTCCGCCTACCACCAACTCCCCATCCGCACTAGTGACCGCAAATACACTGCTTTCGAGGCAGATGGACGACTCTATCCCTTCTTAAGGGTTCCCTTCGGTGTCACCAACGGGGTCTCAGTCTTCCAGCGCGAGATGGACCGAATGGTTGACCGGTACGATTTACAGGCAACATTCCCATATCTCGATAATGTCATCATCTGCGGCCACGACCAGCAGGACCACGACACCAACCTCCGAAAATTCCTCCAGACCCCAAAGATCCTTAACCTTACGTATAACGAGGGCAGCACGGTGGCGCCATGGGTTAGCCCTGCTGCCTCACAGCGCCGAGGTCCCAGGTTCGATCCCGGCTCTGAGTCACTGTCTGTGTGGAATTTGCACATTCTCCCCGTGTTTGCGTGGGTTTCACCCCACAACACAAAGATGTGCATGGTAGGTGGATTGGCCTCGATAAATTGCCCCTTAATTGGAAAAAATGAATTGGGTACTCAAAATTTTTTTTTTTTAAAAAACCTTACGTATAACAAGGATAAATGCGTGTTTTAGACCCATTGGTCAAGAGGGTCCATCTTCTCCACGCTAACCCCCAGTACGCCTACATGGCGTACCCCGACGGCCAACAAGATACTGTCTCCCTACGAGCCCTGGCGCCCGCCGGATCCCCACGCACACCCCAGCCACCAGTCCAATCCTCCCTCCCACCAGTGCACCTTACAGGAGGATCGGTCCTTCCGCCTGCCCGTCTAGGCCCCCCCACCCACCGACACACCCCGCAGACGCTCCCTTCCCAGGTCAACCGTTTTCCCTACCAGCGCCATCCCTAGGGGTGTTAAAGCTGCCACAGAGATCGAGGCCACGCTCCTGGAGTCACAGACACCCGAGTCACCACCGAAGCTTCAACGATCACAGAGGACGACTAGGGCCCCCGATCGACTGATTGCTTCATTTTAAAGTGTATAGTTAATTATGAATCTGTAAATAGTTACAAAACGCTGTACGGAGGTATTACGGTACCTCCATAACTATAATTTCTACCACGTTACCAAGTTGTAATATCAAGCCACCACCTCAATCGGACTCCTTTTTAACAGGGTGTGAATGTGGTAGTCTGTGTGGAGGTATTACGGTACCTGGTAATGCTGGAACACCATTGGTAGATATTGTACGTTTCCTATTGGTCAAGCTGTATGGTTGATCCGTCCTGCAAGGTGGGGTACAAGAGCCCGTGCTGCCCCAGCAGCCTTCTTTCTGTACCTGAGCTGCTGGGGGAAACATCTAGCTTATTAAAGCCTTCAGTTGGACTACAACCTCGCTTTAGTGGTCACTCATCATGCAACAGGCCCGTAGCCCGTACTGGTCAACCATTCGGTCCATCACTCGCTGGATGACCGAGACCCCATTGGTGATGCCGAAGGAGACCCAGAGAAAGTGGTAGAGGCGGCCATCTGCCTCAAAGGCAATGTATTGGCGGTCCTCCGGGCGGATAAGGAGCTGTTGGTACGTGGCCTTCAAGTCTACTGTGGAGAAGACCCGGTACTGCGCAATTTGGTTGACCATGTCAGATATGCGGGGAAGAGGGTACGCATCGAGCTGTGTGTACCGGTTGATCGTCTGACTGTAGTCAACGACCATCCGGTGTTTCTCCCCAGTCCTGACGACCACCGCTTGGGCTCTCCAGGGGCTGGTACTGGCCTCAATGATCGCTTCCCGCAGGAGTCGCTGGAATCCGACCTGATAAAGGCCTTGTCCTGGGCACTGTATCGTCTGCTCCTGGTGGCGACGGGTTTACAGTCGGGGGTGAGGTTAGCGAAGAGCGAGGGAGGGGCGACCTTAAGGGTCGCCAGGCTACAGACGGTGAGAGGGGCAGGGGTCCACCGAACTTCAAAGTCAGGCTTCGGAGGTTACACTGGAAGTCCAGTCCTAGTAACAGGGCAGCGCAGAGATGGGGGAGGATGTAGAGATTGAAGTTTGCGCACTCTACAAGGTTTGCGACACAGTAGCCCTGACCAGAACGGAGTGTGATCCGGAAGCTAGGGAGATAGTCTGGGACGCGGGAAAAATCCGAAGAGAGCAGCGCCTTACCGTATCCGGATGAATGAAGCTATCCGTGCTCCCGAAGTCGAACAGGCAGGTCGTCTCGTGCCCATTGACCCGGACGGCCATCATGGAGTTTTTGAGGTGATGGGGCCGGGACTGGTCGAGCGTGACGGAGCTGGGCTGCGGAAGATGGCTGGTCTGGTCGGTGGTAGCAGGGTGGTCCCAAGATGGCGGCCTCCATGAGTCGCATGTGGCGGGCGGCGTCAAAGATGGCGGCCAAAATGGCGGCCCCCACTGGCCGCACGAGGCGGATGACACGTCAGAAGGTGGTGGTCCCGGCAGGCAAGATGCCACGCTGCGGCACCTGTGAGCTTCAGGTCGGGCCTGGCAGACTTTGGGTCTGGGAGCTTGAGGTCAGGCCTGTCAGACCTTGGCAAAGTGTCCCTTCTTATGCACTCGTTGCAGGTCGTGTTCCGAGCAGGACAACGCTGTCTGGGGTGCTGGCCCTGGCCGCAGAAGTAGCAGTATGGCCCCCCGGAGTTGGCGGGCCGCCACATGGCACAGGCTTGTGACGCGCCTGGGCCGGGTGATGGCCGCGCCTCCGACGTCCACGAGGGTGTCGCGTGGTTGGACGTGAAGGCATCCATGCTCTGGAACGCTACTTCCAAAGAGCTAGAGAGCTGCACAGTGTCCTTGAGGTCGAGGGTACCCCCTTCGAGCAAGCATTGTCGGATATAATTAGACAGGACTCCGGCCTCATAGTCGTCCCTGATTATGAGCTCAGAGTGCTGAACCGCCGTAACTGCCTGGCAGTTACAATTCCGGGCAAGCACTCGCAGGTCACGCAGGAATTCGGCCAGTGATTCACCAGGGCGCTTACGCCTCGTGACAAGGAGATGTCAAGCGAACATCTCATTCACTGCCCTCACAAACTGTCCTCTTAGCAGTGTGATTGCCTCTCCGTATGAGGCCGTGTCTCTGAACAGCAGAAATATTTTGGGGTTCACCCGGGTGTTGAGGAGACTCAGCTCGTGCACCTTGGTGACGGCGTCGGTCGATGAGTCGAGGTAAGCCTCGAAACAGCTTAGCAAGTGCTCAAAGATCGCAGTGGCGTGGGCTGCCGACGGGTCAAGTTCAAGTCGATCAGGCTTAAGAGCGGCATCCATTGTAATATCTCAGTGTATTAAATTGATGGACCATCAATAATAGACGAAGCGAGGTACAGAACTAAATTGTGGCTTTAATACACTGAGATGTGTGCCTGCCTGCTGCTGATCCCTCACTGGGGGCAGGGCCACAGATGAGCCAACTATATACAAAGCCCGAGGGGCGGAGCCACAGGCAGAGCAACAGAAGCAACAACAACAACAGTAAGTAACAATGGAACAAACAATAACAGTGAATATATATACAGCAGTGAGTAACAGTGGAACGTGGTTCACCACAATCACAATCCAATAAGGATGTGCAAGATCAGGTGTAATCAGTGAAAACAATAGACCTTGGATGCTTACCCAACTCCCTTTTGAGAGCCATAACTGAATCTGCCTCTACCAGCTTTTCAGGAAGTGTATTGAAGATCACAACCAATCGCTGCACAAAAAGATTTTTCTTCATGCTGTATTTGGTTATTTTGACAATCACCTTGAATCTCCGCCGTCCTCTTCTTTACCCTTCTGCCAATGGGAACAGTTTCTATCTACTCTATCTAGACCCCTCTTTATTTTGAACCCCTTTATCAAATCTCCAACCTTCTCTCAACTAAGAAGGACAACCCCAGCCAATGTAATGAGGCTTTCTCATGTAAATTGCATAGTAGCTTACAAAATATATGAATGTATTATTTTCTTTTTGAATAAAACATTCTGAAAGAGCTTCGATTTTAACTTTCATCCACTAGTATCTCCTAAATATGCATGAAGCATGTTGAAGTTAAAATGGTTTTTATCTCTGATTGCTGTCTCCTTGTAGCAGCATTCTATAATCATCACTACTTTATCTACACTGTGCACAAAGCAGTTAATATGTGAGCTCTCTGGAAGGTATCACTGCCTACATAAAGCAGGCTGTGATTGAATTAGGTTTCAAAAGCCTGTCACTGTTTATCCAGTGGTGCACTTTTGGTACAAAAGATAATTGATGTTTCAAAAAGTTTCTTAAAAGTCATTTGCAACTCATTATTACAGTGATATGCCACGGCTGAAAAGGCAGCTTCAATTATTAATGAATAGTTGATAACTTTATGTAAATGTACCATTCTATTTGCGGAGGATTTACCGAGACATTTGACAATGCTTCATGTTAGGATGATGTACACATGCTGATCTTTACAGCACAAGCTCATTTTGCGAGTAGGCTCTTAACCAGCCATCACTTTGAATTAATTATCTTTGTGAGACAAATTGAATTAGTGAAGCGCAGCAGTATAAATAACATGGCCATGTGCATATGAGCTGAACCAAAATTTGGACATGAAACATAACTGAGTTCATATTCTGAGAACATACCTACTCTGTCCACAGTGTTGTGTTCTCCTGATCATGAAGGCACACATAGAATACAAAGATGTGATTGCTACAAATATTTATTCTTAACGCGAGTGATGATAACCAGTAATTCTATGTACAAACAATTCTGTCTACGTTACTGTGAAGCTAAGGAGAGAGGTGACTGTCCCATTGTCCGTCCTACTACCAAGTGTCCTCGTTTCGTCAGTCCCCACGCACATATATGTCTGTGCGGATGTCTGGTTCCACCTGCTGGTGGGAGGTCATAACTGTCACTACATGTATTGGTCAGTGGCTATGTACACTGGAGCTGTTATATACAACTATATACATTGATGCAACTAGGTACAGTTGTACATATATGCTTTTGCACATATCACCACACACAGTGTATTAGTTTTTTAGTCATTTAATCATCTTGAGGCATTCAGGAGAGATTTAGATGATTATTTGAATAGAAATAATGAGCAGGTGTATGGAGAAAATGCAGGGGAATGGCAGCAAGTCATGACGCTCGTTTGGAGAACTGGTGCAGACACGATGGGCCAAATGGCCTCTTTCTGCGCCTTAACAATTCTGTGATATCGGGATGTTAGTAATACCTTCACTCAGCAAGTTACCAAAGTGCTAGGCATGATGAGGTAGAGTTTCTGGAACTTTATGTTGGTTTTATTCATTGAATCGAGTGATTAGAAGATCGAGCAATTTTCAATGTAATTTATGGCAACTAAAAATTGAACTTAAACTTGAGTTTAAAAATCACTTTGACTGAAGCTGGCCCAACCACAAAGCTGTCATGCCTTCCCTCATTTGGAATAATGAAGATGCCGAATTTGGCAGTTTGTGGCCATTCAGACGAGTCTTCAAAGAGAGCTTATTTCCTCAGGCATACAGTAGTTTTAAGTGCAAGAAATATAAAAAATTATTAAGAAACTGACTAGTTTTCCGCCAAAGAAACAAATAAAAGTTCAGTAAGATTTTTAAAGTTATTTCAAGGCTTTAAAATTGGGTTATTACAGATGGAGGACGATAAAACATGTTATTTTAGTGATGAAACCCATTTTCAGCTGTATTGCAAAAACAACACCAGGTTGATGAAATTTCTGAAAACTCTTAAATAAATCAATGAATATTTTTGAAGTTAAAAGCAAAAATACACGTTGCCTTTTAAAATGCTGAATGATTACACTTGTTCATGAAAGATTTTACACTTGTTTTTACACTTTAATCCATTTTAGAGGAAACTTGAACTGTTACCATGTCAGTATAATTTCAAGTCCAACTGGCACCTCATTTCCTAATTGTGCCCCAAGTGGAAGCTGACCCCAAACTATAATATCGGAGCAAAATCGACAGTTCTCAAGCTGCAGAGATTTAAATGGGTCATAAAGGTTGATGCACTAGAGGGAGGTCTGACATGTTTGTGAGATAATTCGAAATTTAAATTTTATATATTTCTACTACTTCTCTCCTAACTTATGCTGTGATACCTTGGTATTTAAGTGGCCACTATTCATGTGAGCCTTGATAGGAAATGTCAGAATGTTAGTTGACTGGGGATGTATCTCAGCAGCTAACCTGACCTGTCCTTACCCAACATGATCACATATCACTGGACAAGAATAGGAGCAGAACCCTGATGAATCTTCTGCTTTCTAACCTGGGGTACTGAGGACACTAACAAAGATCCTACCACGACCACAGTTGAGATAAGATAATGTACAACACAAAGTTATATGGGGTGAAACTTTATCCCCCCCCTCTCCCCCGACCAGCAGGATCTACCAGTGCCGCCAAAGTCAATAGAGTGTTTAACGGCTCGCCACACCTCCAGTGGGGCCTCAACACTCCGTCCATAGAATCTATAACACAGAAACCTACCATTTGGTCCAACTGGCTGAGGTCAGTGTTTCTACTCTGCGGATTCCCTCCTCATAATCGAATTACCACTACAACCCGACCCCTTAACTCTATTCCCTTTTTCTCATGTATACATCAAGCTTCAACCACTCCATGTTGCAACAAGTTCTCTATTCTCACTACTCTTTGGGAAAAGAATTACATCTTAATTCTTCATTGACCTGTGGTTCATACATTTGTGCCCCCTATTCTGTACTCACGCACAAGCGGAGGCAGTTTCTCCACTTCTTCTTCGGCGATCACTCGCTCGTGAAGATGATTGTCCACCTAAGAAACTCCAGGCGGGATTTTTCGGCCACGCATGCCCAGAGACAGAAATTCCAGCTCGAGGTCATCGGACCTTTTCATGGTATCCCTTCAATCAAATGGTTCCTCCAAGTAGGTCTCTTCTGTGCAAAGGTCTCCCAGGCATTGACGTTTATGTTGCATTTTTTGAGGTAAGCCTTCAGGGTGTCTTTGAAGCACTTCCTTTCTCCTCCCCTTGTTTGGAAGCCTTCCTTGAGCTGGGTGAAGAAGATTTGTTTTGGCAGTCGGGACTCTGACATCATAAGCACATGACCAGCCCAGCGGAGTTGGTTTTCGATGATCATGGCCTCGATGTTGCTGCTCTTGGCTCCTTCAGGGATATTGATGTTGATGTTAGTATGCTTGTCCTCACAACTGATGCAGACAATCGATCTCAGACAACATTAATGGTACCTCTTCAGGGCCTTGAGGTGGCATCTTTACGTAGTGCAAGATTATGAGCCATATAGAAGAGTTGGGAGGATGACTGCCTTGCACACAAGGGCCGGGATTCTCCCCTACCCGGCGGGGCGGGGGGTCCCGGCGGGATGGAGTGGCGGGAACCACTCCGGCGTCGGCCGCCCCAAAGGTGTGGATTCCTCCGCACCTTTAGGGGCCAAGCCCTCACCTTTAGGGGCTAGGCCCGTTCCGGAGTGGTTGCCGTCCCGCCAGCCGGGGCCGAAGGGACTCCACTGGCCGGCGGAAGTCCGCTCATGCGCAGGAGGGTCAGCGGCTGCTGATGTCATCCCCGCGCATGCGCAGGGGTAGGGGTCACTTCCGCATCGGCCATCGCGGAGGCTATGGCCAAGGTGAAAGGAAAAGAGTGCCCCCACCGCACAGGACCGCCTGCGGATCGGTGGGCCCTGATGGCGGGCCAGGCCACCATGGGGGCATCCCCCGGGGCCAGATCGCCCAGTGCCCCCCCAGGACCTCGGAGCCCGCCCGCGCCGCCAGTCCCGCCGGTAAGGTAGGTGGTTTGATTCACGCCGGCAGGACTGGCATGACAGCAGCGGGACTTCGGCCCATCGCGGGCCGGTGAATCACCGGGGGGGGGGGGGGGGGGCCACCGACCGGCGCGGCGCGATTCCCGTCCCCACCGCATTTTCGGTGCCGGAGAATTTGGCGGTCGGCGGGGGCGGGATTCACGCTGCCCCCCGGTGATTCTCCGACCCGGCGGGGGGGGGGGGGGGGGCGGTCAGAGAATCCCGCCCCTGGATCTTGATGCCAGCACGGATGTGACGATTGCCATAGACTCTGGTCCTTAGGCACCTAAAGGACGCGCTTGCGGTTCAATATGACGTTGGATTTCTGCGTCGATGTCAGCCTTAGATGAGAGGTGGCTCCCTAGGTATGTGAATGTTCCACTCTGGGAGGGTTACTCTGTTGATCTTGATGGAAGGAGAGACTGGATCTTGCCCTGGGGTGGGTTGGTAAAGGACTTGAGTCTTCTTGAGTTTGAGGCTGAGTCGGATTCTGCAGTTAGGGTTAGGGTTAGGGTTAGGGTTAGGGTTAGGGTTAGGGTTAGGGTTAGGGTTAGGGTTAGGACACGAAGGTGTCAAACATGGCTTACAGATTCTCTTCTGAGAGAGTAGAGATGACAATGTCATCCACATACTGAAGTTCCACGAATTATGTCAGTGTCGTTTTCTTTTTCGATTTCAATCTATTGTGGTGAAAAGTATTCTGTCCATCCTATAGACCTTATCCACTCCACTGGGAAGCTTCTTCTTGACAAGGTGAAAGATAGTGGGTGCTGAAGATTGAGAAAAGGGTGGGGGTGATGATCCATCCCTACTTGACTCCAGTCATGATCTCAAAGATATCTGCCTTGTTTACATTGGTCAGGACTATCACCATCATTTCTTATGGAGGAATTGGAGGATGCAGTTGACATTTTCTGGACAGCTAGCCTTTGACAGGGTCTTCCATAGTACTTCCTGACTGCACATCGACCTTATCTTTCCTGGCAATAGCATCTTCTCCCTGTTGGTAACATCCCTGGAAATCTTTTCTGCACTTTTTCCTATAGTAGCCTCAAGATGCTCCCATGATGGACAGAATGTGGACGGACCCCCCTTTATACAGTACGAAGACCAGGGTCGCGATTCTCCACTCCCGCACCCCCGATCCCCTCCCCCCTCACACTCTGGCCACTGCACCACAATCCCCTCCCCCCTCACACTCTGGCCACTGCACCCTCGATCCCCTCCCCCTTCACACTCATGCCACTGCACCCCACCGTGAATGCCGTCGAGTTTCGCGACGGCGGGAAAGGGCCCCGATCGCGATCGATTCAGGGCCCTGAAAATGGGCTAGGAGCGGGGCCGCGAGGAACTCGGAGGGTGTGGCGCGAAAGCAGCGCCGTAAGCACGCGATGCCTGAATGACACGGCGCTGCGCCAGAAATGGCGCGATCCGCGCACGGAAGGACCCAGAAGGAGGAGAGATGGCTGAGCCCCAACGAGTTGCATCGAGGTTCCGGGACACGGACCTGGACACGGACCTGGACCTGGATGAGGTTGGAAAACCGAAGGGCCACCCTCTGCCCAAGATGTGGGCATCGCCAGTCAGCCAGCACGGTGAGGCGTGAGGTTGACGCCGCTGTGAGTGCTGTGGGGCACACACCCCGGTCCAGGGAGCAGCGTCGGAAGAAGTGCCATGAGGATGCCCCTGGGTCACAACCAATCCCCCCCCCCTCCCCCCTCGGGCGGGGGTGGGGGGTTCAGGGTGCACAATGTTGTACTCGACCCACATGAGCACTGGGACACCCCCTGGAGAGATGCCATGGCTTGGCTCCAACTCTCTCTTCACCCAGCATTAATATAGTTTATATCTGCACACTCTGATGATACCCGCCTAATTGTGATGCTTTATCCAACTTCCCCCCCCCCCCCCCCCCGCCCCCCCCCTCCCCCCCCCCCAGGACAAGACAGCTCACAACCAACGTGAGCGTATGAGAACCGGAGGGGGTTCTCCTGTGCTGCACCCCCTAAATGTTCACGAGCAGAGGGCCCTGGACCTCGCTGGGGGATCCGCCACCCGGGAGGTCGCGACATGCCAGGTCGCAGGTGCAGAATCAAGTGAGACAACCCTGCATGTCCTCCCCCCCTCCCCCCAACCCGTCATCGCCCCCCTCACACTCTGGCCACTGCACCCTTGATCCCCTCCCCCTCACAATAGCCACTGCACCCTCGATCCCCTCCCCCCTCACACTCATGCCACTGCACCCTCAATCCCCTCCCCCGTCACACTCTGGCCACTGCACCCCGATCCCCTCCCCCGGCACACTCTGGACACTGCACCCCCGATCCCCTCCCCCCTCACACTCTGGCCACTGCACCACAATCCCCTCCCCCCTCACACTCTGGCCACTGCACCCTCGATCCCCTCCCCCTTCACACTCATGCCACTGCACCCCCGATCCCCTCCCCCCCTCACACACTGCCCCCACCACCACCACCACCATACACCCGGCCCAGCGTGTCTAACAAACCCTGTATCGTTGTGTTCCCCAGGCTGTGACCACCGGAGTGCATGGTTCAGCTATAGCCATGAGTCAGACCTCGGCTGGCGAATCTGAGCGCACAGCTCATCGCAGAGTGGGCTGTCATCATTCAACATGGCACTGATCACAACCGCTTGCACAATCATCAATGTTATGCAATCCCGTAGTGCCGCAGTGGTAAGGTGATGTGGAATTGTTGCTGTGAACGCGGTGCGGGGGTGCGGGGGGTGGGGGGGTGCAGTATGATGCCCGTGTGCAGGACTGGCGGTGCAAGTAGCAGTGTTCAGTAAATCCCTCCCCCACGATGCATGAACCGTGCGGCCACCAACGTGTCGCGTACCCACTGTCCTCGACAGTGCCGTCGTGCAACCTCCTGGATATAACCAGCACCCGGGCAGTGTCCTCCTCCTCCTCCTCCTCCTCTTCAACCTCCCCTTCGTTTGCATTAGCTCCGGTGCCGTCGGGTCCTCCCTCCGACTTCTCCACCAGTGCATCTCCGCTCTGCATGGCAATGCAGCGCACAGCAGACCACAACTATGCGACCGACCCTGTCGGGCCGGTAATGCAGGGCCCCTCCGGAGTGGTCCAGGCATCTGAATCGCATCCTCAGCAGGCCGAAGCACCGCTCCACCACACCCCTGGTTGCTGCATGGGCCTCGTTGTATAGGCTCTCCGCGTTGGCCTGAGGCCTCCGTACTGGCGTCATCAGCCATGACCTCAATGGATAGCCCCTGTCGCCCAGCAACCAGCCCCTCACCTGAATGTTCATGGAGTATGCGCCCTTCCTGTTCATGAACACGTCCCTGCTGTCTGCAGGCGGGCGCATGGGGACGTGCACACCATCGATGACACCCTGGACCATCGGTATCCCGGCCACCTTGGCGCATCCACGTGCCTGTGCTTCCTGCTGTGCTCGGTCCTCGGGGAATTGAATGTACCTGTCCGCGATGGCGTACAAGTCGTCGGTGACGGCCCTGATGCACCTGTGGACCAATGCCTGTGAGATCCCGGATAGGTCCCCGCTCGGCACCTGGAAGGAACCGGTAGCGTAAAAGTTTAGGGCCACCGTCACCTTGACGGAGACTGGTATAGTGTGTCCTCCACCCGTTCCAAGTGGTGCGAGGTGCGCTACGAGGTGGCAAATATGTGCGACCGTCTCCCTGCTGAACCGTTGTCTCCTCCTGCATGTGATGTCCGGTAGGGCCTCGAACGACATTCTGTCACGGTACACCCTAGGCCTTTCTGGACGCCTGTGGTGCCCTGGCACCACCATCAGTGACTCCTTCACCTCCTCCTTCTCCTCCTCCCCCAAGCACTTCGATATCAGTGCCCGCTTCCTGTGCATTCCTCGCCGTCGGGGGGGGTCAATGTTCCCCTCAGCATTCCCCTGGACATTCGGGCCTGAACGCCTGCGGCCTGCACGGCGACGACGGGCCACTCCGCGGCCACCCCCTCTGCTGCAGCAGCAACCGCTGCATCAGCAGCCACTGTGGGTCGTCTGAGTCTACGCTGCCGGATGGCAAACTCCAGAGCTGGGGCTCCAACCACGGCAGTGAACATCGCTGACTGGTTGGCATACATGGTGACAAACAAAGAACAAAGAAATGTACAGCACAGGAACAGGCCCTTCGGCCCTCCAAGCCCGTGCCGACCATGCTGCCCGACTAAACTACAATCTTCTACACTTCCTGGGTCCGTATCCCTCTATTCCCATCCTATTCATATATTTGTCAAGATGCCCCTTAAATGTCACTATCGTCCCTGCTTCCACCACCTCCTCCGGCAGCGAATTGCAGGCACCCACTACTCTCTGCGTAAAAAACTTGCCTCGTACATCTACTCTAAACCTTGCCCCTCTCACCTTAAACCTATGCCCCCTAGTAATTGACCCCTCTACCCCGGGGAAAAGCCTCTGACTATCCACTCTGTCTATGCCCCTCATAATTTTGTAGACCTCTATCAGGTCGCCCCTCAACCTCCTCCGTTCCAGTGAGAACAAACCGAGTTTATTCAACCGCTCCTCATAGCTAATGCCCTCCATACCAGGCAACATTCTGGTAAATCTCTTCTGCACCCTCTCTAAAGCCTCCACATCCTTCTGGTAGTGTGGCGACCAGAATTGAACACTATACTCCAAGTGTGGCCTAACTAAGGTTCTATACAGCTGCAACATGACTTGCCAATTCTTATACTCAATGCCCCGACCAATGAAGGCAAGCATGCCGTATGCCTTCTTGACTACCTTCTCCACCTGTGTTGCCCCTTTCAGTGACCTGTGGACCTGTACTCCTAGATCTCTTTGACTTTCAATACTCTTGAGGGTTCTACCATTCACTGTATATTCCCTACCTGCATTAGACCTTCCAAAATGCATTATCTCACATTTGTCCGGATTAAGCTCCATCTGCCATATCTCCGCCCAAGTCTCCAAACAATCTAAATCCTGCTGTATCCTCTGACAATCCTCATCGCTATCCGCAATTCCACCAACCTTTGTGTCGTCTGCAAACTTACTAATCAGACCAGTTACATTTTCCTCCAAATCATTTATATATACTACAAACAGCAAAGGTCCCAGCACTGATCCCTGTGGAACGCCACTGGTCACAGCCCTCCAATTAGAAAAGCATCCTTCCATTGCTACTCTCTGCCTTCTATGACCTAGCCAGTTCTGTATCCACCTTGCCAGCTTACCCCTGATCCCGTGTGACTTCACCTTTTGTACTAGTCTACCATGAGGGACCTTGTCAAAGACCTTACTGATGTCCATATAGACAACATCCGCTGCCCTACCTGCATCAATCATCTTAGTGACCTCCTCGAAAAACTCTATCAAGTTAGTGAGACACGACCTTCCCTTCACAAAACCATGCTGCCTCTCACGAATACGTCCATTTGCTTCCAAATGGGAGTAGATCCTGTCTCGAAGAATTCTCTCCAGTAATTTCCCTACCACTGAAGTAAGTCTCACCGGCCTGTAGTTCCCTGGATTATCTTTGCTGCCCTTCTTAAACAGAGGAACAACATTGGCTATTCTCCAGTCCTCCGGGACATCACCTGAAGACAGTGAGGATCCAAAGATTTCTGTCAAGGCCTCAGCAATTTCCTCTCCAGCCTCCTTCAGTATTCTGGGGTAGATCCCATCAGGCCCTGGGGACTTATCTACCTTAATATTTTTTAAGACACCCAACACCTTTTTGGGTCTTTTTGGATCTCAATGTGACCCAGGCTATCTACACACCCTTCTCCAGAGTCAACATCTACCAATTTCTTCTCTTTGGTGAATACTGATGCAAAGTATGGATTTAGTACCTCGCCCATTTCCTCTGGCTCCACACATAGATTCCCTTGCCTATCCTTCAGTGGGCCAACCCTTTCCCTGGCTACCCTCCTGCTTTTTATGTATGCGTAAAAAGCCTTGGGATTTTCCTTAACCCTATTTGCCAATGACTTTTCGTGACCCCTTCCAGCCCTCCTGACTCCTTGCTTAAGTTCCTTCTCACTTTCCTTATATTCCACGCAGGCTTCGTCTGTTCCCAGCCTTTTAGCCATTATCTGGACCACTGGGAGCTTTTCCGGGGCAGGTGTGACCTGTATAAGAAGGACGGGTTGCATCTAAACCGGAGAGGCATAAATATCCTGGCCGCGAAGTTTGCTAGTGTCACACGGGAGGGTTTAAACTAGTATGGCAGGGGGGTGGGCACGGGAGCAATAGGTCAGAAGGTGAGAGCATTGAGGGAGAACTAGGGAATAGGGACAGTGTGGCTCTGAGGCAGAGCAGACAGGGAGAAGTTGCTGAACACAGCGGGTCTGGTGGCCTGAAGTGCACATGCTTTAATGCAAGAAGTATTACGGGTAAGGCAGATGAACTTAGAGCTTGGATTAGTACTTGGAACTATGATATTGTTGCCATTACAGAGACCTGGTTGAGGGAAGGGCAGGATTGGCAGCTAAACGTTCCAGGATTTAGATGTTTCAGGTGGGAGAGAGGGGGATGTAAAAGGGGAGGCGGAGTTGCGCTACTGGTTCGGGAGAATATCACAGCTGTACTGCGAGAGGGCACCTCAGAGGGCAGTGAGGCTATATGGGTAGAGATCAGGAATAAGAAGGGTGCAGTCACAATGTTGGGGGTTTACTACAGGCCTCCCAACAGCCAGCGGGAGATAGAGGAGCAGATAGGTAGACAGATTTTGGAAAAGAGTAAAAACAACAGGGTTGTGGTGATGGGAGACTTCAAATTCCCCAATATTGACTGGGACTCACTTAGTGCCAGGGGCTTAGGCGGGGCGGAGTTTGTAAGGAGCATCCAGGAGGGCTTCTTAAAACAATATGTAGACAGTCCAACTAGGGAAGGGGCAGTACTGGACCTGGTATTGGGGAATGAGCCCGGCCAGGTGGTAGATGTTTCAGTAGGGGAGCATTTCGGGAACAGTGACCGCAATTCAGTAAGTTTTAAAGTACTGGTGGACAAGGATAAGAGTGGTCCTAGGATGAATGTGCTAAATTGGGGGAAGACTAATTATAACAATATTAGGCGGGAACTGAAGAACATAGATTGGGGGCGGATGTTTGAGGGCAAATCAACATCTGACATGTGGGAGGCTTTCAAGTGGCAGTTGAAAGGAATTTAGGACCAGCATGTTCCTGTGAGGAAGAAGGATAAATACGGCAATTTACGGGAACCTTGGATGACGAGAGATATTGTAGGCCTCGTCAAAAAGAAAAAGGAGGCTTTTGTCAGGGCTAAAAGGCTGGGAACAGACGAAGCCTGCGTGGAATATAAGGAAAGTAGGAAGGAGCTGAAGCAAGGAGTCAGGAGGGCTAGAAGGGGTCACGAAAAGTCATTGGCAAATAGGGTTAAGGAAAATCCCAAGGCTTTTTACACGTACATAAAAAGCAAAAGGGTAGCCAGGGAAAGGGTTGGCCCACTGAAGGATAGGCAAGGGAATCTATGTGTGGAGCCGGAGGAAATGGGCGAATGAATACTTTGCATCAGTATTCACCAAAGAGAAGAAATTGGTAGATGTTGAGTCTGGAGAAGGGTGTGCAGATAGCCTGGGTCACATTGAGATCCAAAAAGAAGAGGTGTTGGGTGTCTTAAAAAATATTAAGGTAGATAAGCCCCCAGGGCCTGATGGGATCTACCCCAGAATACTGAAGGAGGCTGGAGAGGAAATTGCTGATGCCTTGACGGAAATCTTTGGATCCTCGCTGTCTTCGGGGGATGTCCCGGAGGACTGGAGAATAGCCAATGTTGTTCCTCTGTTTAAGAAGGGTAGCAAGGATAATCCCGGGAACTACAGGCCGGTGAGCCTTACTTCAGTGGTAGGGAAATTACTGGAGAGAATTCTTCGAGACAGGATCTACTCCCATTTGGAAGCAAATGGACGTATTAGTGAGAGGCAGCACGGTTTTGTGAAGGGGAGGTCGTGTCTCACTAACTTGATAGAGTTTTTCGAGGAGGTCACTAAGATGATTGATGCAGGTAGGGCAGTGGATGTTGTCTATATGGACTTCAGTAAGGCCTTTGACAAGGTCCCTCATGGTAGACTAGTACAAAAGGTGAAGTCACACGGGATCAGGGGTGAGCTGGCAAGGTGGATACAGAACTGGCTAGGTCATAGAAGGCAGAGAGTAGCAATGGAAGGATGCTTTTCTAATTGGAGGGCTGTGACCAGTGGTGTACCACAGGGATCAGTGCTGGGACCTTTGCTGTTTGTAGTATATATAAATGATTTGGAGGAAAATGTAACTGGTCTGATTAGTAAGTTTGCAGACGACACAAAGGTTGGTGGAATTGTGGATAGCGATGAGGACTGTCGGAGGATACAGCAGGATTTAGATTGTTTGGAGACTTGGGCGGAGAGATGGCAGATGGAGTTTAATCCGGACAAATGTGAGATAATGCATTTTGGAAGGTCTAATGCAGGTAGGGAATATACGGTGAATGGTAGAACCCTCAAGAGTATTGAAAGTCAAAGAGATCGAGGAGTACAGGTCCACAGGTAACTGAAAGGGGCAACACAGGTGGAGAAGGTCGTCAAGAAGGCATACGGCATGCTTGCCTTCATTGGCCGGGGCATTGAGTATAAGAATTGGCAAGTCATGTTGCAGCTGTATAGAACCTTAGTTAGGCCACACTTGGACTATCGTGTTCAATTCTGGTCGCCACACTACCAGAAGGATGTGGAGGCTTTAGAGAGGGTGCAGAAGAGATTTACCTGAATGTTGCCTGGTATGGAGGGCATTAGCTATGAGGAGCAGTTGAATAAACTCGGTTTGTTCTCACTGGAACGGAGGAGGTTGAGGGGAGACCTGATAGAGGTATACAAATTATGAGGGGCATAGACAGAGTGGATAGTCAGAGGCTTTTCCCCAGGGTAGAGGGGTCAATTACTAGGGGGCATAGGTTTAAGGTGAGAGGGGCAAGGTTTAGAGTAGATGTACGAGGCAAGTTTTTTACGCAGAGGGTAGTGGGTGCCTGGAACTCGCTACCGAAGGAGGTGGTGGAAGCAGGAACGATAGTGACATTTAAGGGGCATCTTGACAAATACATGAATAGGATGGGAATAGAGGGATACGGACCCAGGAAGTGTAGAAGATTGTAGTTTAGTCGGGCAGCATGGTCGGCACGGGCTTGGAGGGCCGAAGGGCCTGTTCCTGTGCTGTACATTTCTTTGTTCTTTGTTCTGACAAATGCCTCCTTTTTCTTTTTGAAGAGGCCTACAATATCTCTCGTTATCCAAGGTTCCTGAAAATTGCTGTATTTATCCTTCTTCCTCACAGGAACATGCCGGTCCTGAATTCCTTTCAACTGACACTTGAAAGCCTCCCACATGTCAGATGTTGATTTGCCCTCAAACATCCGCCCCCAATCTATGTTCTTCAGTTCCCGCCTAATATTGTTATAATTAGCCTTCCCCCAATTTAGCATATTCATCCTAGGACCACTCTTATCCTTGTTCACCAGCACTTTAAAACTTACTGAATTGTGGTCACTGTTCCCGAAATGCTCCCCTACTGAAACATCTACCACCTGGCCGGGCTCATTCCCCAATACCAGGTCCAGTACCGCCCCTTCCCTAGTTGGACTGTCTACATATTGTTTTAAGAAGCCCTCCTGGATGCTCCTTACAAACTCTGCCCCGTCTAAGCCCCTGGCACTAAATGAGTCCCAGTCAATATTGGGGAAGTTGAAGTCTCCCATCACCACAACCCTGTTGTTTTTACTCTTTTCCAAAATCTGTCTACCTATCTGCTCCTCGATCTCCCGCTGGCTGTTGGGAGGCCTGTAGTAAACCCCCAACATTGTGACTGCACCCTTCTTATTCCTGATCTCTACCCATATAGCCTCACTGCCCTCTGAGGTGTCCTCCCGCAGTACAGCTGTGATATTCTCCCGAACCAGTAGCGCAACTCCGCCACCCCTTTTACATCCCCCTCTATCCCACCTGAAACATCTAAATCCTGGAACGTTTAGCTGCCAATCCTGCCCTTCCCTCAACCAGGTCTCTGTAATGGCAACAACATCACATCATAGTTCCAAGTACTAATCCAAGCTCTAAGTTCATCTGCCTTACCCGTAATACTTCTTGCATTAAAGCATGTGCACTTCAGGCCACCAGACCCGCTGTGTTCAGCAACTTCTCCCTGTCTGCTCTGCCTCAGAGCCACACTGTCCCTATTCCCTAGTTCTCCCTCAATGCTCTCACCTTCTGACCTATTGCTCCCGTGCCCACCCCCCTGCCATACTAGTTTAAACCCTCCCGTGTGACACTAGCAAACCTCGCGGCCAGGATATTTATGCCTCTCCAATTTAGATGCAACCCGTCCTTCTTATATAGGTCACACCTGCCCCGGAAGAGCTCCCAGTGGTCCAGATAACGGAAACTCTCCCTCCTACACCAGCTGTTTAGCCACGTGTTTAGCTGCTCTATCTTCCTATTTCTAGCCTCACTGGCACGTGGCACAGGGAGTAATCCCGAGATTACAACCCTAGAGGTCCTGTCTTTTAACTTTCTGCCTAGCTCCCTGAACTCCTGCTGCAGGACCTCATGCCCCTTCCTGCCTATGTCGTTAGTACCAATATGTACAACGACCTCTGCCTGTTTGCCCTCCACCTTCAGGATGCCCTCTACCCGTTCGGAGACATCCTGGACCCTGGCATCAGTGAGGCAACATACCATCCTGGAGTCTCTTTCACATCCACAGAAGTGCCTATCTGTGCCCCTGACTATAGAGTCCCCTATTACTATTGCTCTTCTGCGCTTTGACCCTCCCTTCTGAACATCAGAGCCAGCCGTGGTGCCACTGCTCTGGCTGCTGCTGAACTGCAGGATGGTGGTGGGGGGCAGAAAAATGACATGTTACGCGGAGGTTCTTCCACACCTCGTCAGCCGGGTTGCATGGGATACCTGTGTGCCCCGGTGGTCTGGTCACGCTGCAGATACGCAGCCTGCCTAACACCTAGTCACTGTCTGCGCCCAACGGTCAGTTCACACTGTCCTCCTCACCAGTGTGCCAGTCGTCTGTGCCCATCAACCACGCAACAATCTGCGGCCATGTCCTTGTCACCCTACTGCCATATCAGGCGGCTGGCATGTGGCATCCGCGGATGGACGACACCCTCCACACTCTCCCTCACCCCCCTCCCACCTCCACTCCATCCCTCACCCCCTCTCACCTCCACTTCCTCCCTCACCCCCTCCCACCGCCACTCCCTCCCTCACTGCGCACCCACCTCCACTCCCTCCCTCACCCCCCTCCCACCTCCACACTCTCCCTCACCCCCCCCTCCCACCTCCACTTCCTCCCTCACCCCCCCACCTCCACACTCTACCTCACCCCCCCTCCCACCTCCACACTCTCCCTCATCCCCCTCCCACCTCCACACTCTCCCTCACCCCCCTACCACCTCCATTCCCTCCCTCACCCCCCCTACCACCTCCCCGTTGGCCGCAGCGTTCTCAGGGAAGCTGACCCGGTCTGCAGGAGCTCCGGAACAGTCCGCTCACCTCCTCCCTGCCCAGCGTCAGCCAGCACGACTGGCTGACGACTTTATTTACCAGGTGTGAACCGCGACAGCGTGAACTGGGATCACGCCGTCGGAACTTTGGCCCATCCGGGCCGGAGAATAGCAGGGGTAGCACAGAATCGCCATTTTGGGTGTCTCGGGCGATTCTCCGGCCTGCGCCGCGCAGGATTCGACGGGGCCGATCTCGCCGCTTGGGTGAATCGCGGGAGGGCGTTGGACCGGCGTCGCGGGGAAGAATGGCGCGCCACGCGATTCTCCCAACCGGCGCGGCATCGGAGAATCGCGCCCCAGAATTTTGCACAAATCAAGGTACCATACCAATTAAACAGTAGCTCTTTGCTTTTGTATTTTATTTCTCTCAAAATGAACCACAGTACCTTTTAATATGTTAAACCTTATCAAATTATGGTTCTACTTTCAGCAATCTATGCATCTATATTCACAGGTCCTCTTGCTCAACTACTCCATTTACTTTCTTATATACCAATGTTCTGTACATTCCTTTATGTTATAACTCTACCAAGTCCAGGCTTCGTACAAACTCTCGTTCATTTGGACAAAATAAATATCCGCAGCTGCAGAATACAATGCTTGCGTCCCAGCCCGAGGACTATCGGGAATGCCGGTCCGGGTCTGGGCTTCAGGTTTTAAACTGCCGCTGAATAGTTCCTATTGTGCGAAACTCCACCCGCTCAATACAGGACCTCGTATTCCACAAACCCCACAGGGAGATCTCTCAATGATCTCCTGCGGCCTTCGTGGTTGTCATAACATCCATGTCCCCTCAAGTCCGCTTCACCCTTGATGCTTCCATGATGAGGGGATCTTCTCCGCTTCTTCACAATTGCCCTCGAGTCTGTGGCAGATGGAGCCGGATTGGGAGGTGTGAGGTGGATCGCCGATCTTTGCTTCTACAGAGGGCGGCTAAGGGTCACCGAGGTAGGTTATTCTTCAATATTGGCTATCGGGGAAACCCCCAATTGCTCTGCCACCATATCTGAACTCAATTCCTCACAATCAAGAGAGATGGGCATAGAGTCCTCGCCTGGCAGTAGACCTGTGCCAGTGACGGCCATCACTGGAGATGGAGGCAAAACCTCAACAGAGGCAGGCTCCCTACATCTTTGATGGTCCAGGTGCTTTCTCAGAACTTGGTCTTGAACCTTCACCTTGTAAGATTCAGGTCCTGTTTTTTCTAATATGACTCCTGGGGCCCAAGTGGAGTCAATTCCGAAATTCCGTAAGTAGACTGCGTTACCAGTCTTGAACACTCTCTCAGATCTTATGGCATCGTGATTTCTTTTTTGATTTTCCTGTTGGAACACCATCCTCCATTTGTAAATAACAAGGTTAACCTGGTGCAAAGCCAACATCCCATCAATTGTTTTGCCTGAGTGACCCCTGTCGTGGTATGGGGAATGGTTCTGTAATCAAATAAGAATCATGAAAAACTATTTTCTATAGATGAGGCCGGCTGCTGCTTCATACCGTTTTTGAAGGTATGCACTGTCCACTCCAAACCGTTAGAGGATGCATGATATGGCCTGATCCTAATGTGCCTGCGCCATTTGATTTCATGAAGGCCTGGAACTCCCCACGAATGAATGTTGCGCCATTGTCAGAGACTACGACTTCTAGGATGCTGTTTATACAAAAACTCTGTTGTATAGATCAGAATCGTGAAATGGATGTTGTGAGGAAGACATGGGATCAGAGGGGATCGAACAGAGGTTGGGTGAAATGCATATCTTCTGTGTGTGGCATGCCCGACTAGGAAGGGACAGGGAATGGAGTGTGAGAAACAAGACAGGTGGGAAGGAGGTGTAAAAGTTTTGTTGCGAGAGTAGATCATAGATCATAGAATTTACAGTGCAGAAGGAGTATGTGTTGATATGAGTCTCCTGTGATGATGAGCCTCTGGAAGTGGCTGTCAGCTCACTGGTGGAGATGCAAAGACAGGCAGTGGAGCATCAGGCAGAGCTTTGGAGGTTTTTAGCAGATGAGAGCACTCGATGGTGGCGGGGGTGGGGGTGGGGGGTCCATCCACGTCTGTCTGTCTGACATGCGAGTACCTTGTGGTCACCATGGGAATGTTGGCGGCCACCTTAGTCCAGCAGCTCCTGCCAGATTTGCACTTGGCTATGCACTCCAGGCCACACACCCTGTGGGCCATATGGGGAGGAGCACCTTGAACTCCCTCCACGAGTAATGGCCCATAGGAGGTTGAGCATCAGCGTGACACCCCGGGGGCCTCCAGTTAGGACACTTCAAGAGTATATAGTCGCTCAGTGTGCCCTCTGCCTGTGTCCGCACCAACTCCAGCAGCACAAGCTGGCGAGGGTGCTTCTGCCATTGAGCAGGGGACCCTTATGAGGCTGGGCCCCCTTAGGACTCAGGCTGCCAAAGGATGTCTACCAAGGTCACCACAGGCATCAGGACGGAGCAATCAGCAGTCTGCCTCCACTCCTGCTACTGATGTTGGGGTTGCAACATGGTGTAGTGGTAGAGTGGAGAAAGTTAAAAAGTTTAAATATCACCTCAGAGTCACGGGTGCACTGTCACTGTAAATAAATTGCACTTCTTAAAAATTATTCCATGTATATGTGAATGTAACAGCCAGATGAAAGCGTTTTGGTTTGGATCATTGTAATCCTCTTATTCCAGGGTTCAGACTTCCTCACACTCAGAGTGTCTCGTTTAAAAATTAACATTTATGTGATGACAACCTCAGTGCAACTTGGGACTGTACCCATGTGTGCTGTCAGGGAGGTGTGTATAATTCTTTATTCAGTGTGTGATGGGTGAGTTCTTAATCATTAGTCCTCAAGGCTGAGGAGGACTCATCAAAAATATTGCTTGCTGCACATCTGGGTTTTCTAACTGATAATGTCCCAAACCATGATGTACACTTTAGGATGAGAACCCGAGGCTGGTCCACATTTCCTTCGCTCGTGTTTCCATCCTTGCGTAGCGAGGGAAATGTTCAGTCTCAACTTGCATCACTGTTCTTCCTTGCTGGACTTTAAGGAGCCAGAGTGAATGTATCACCAGGACGCCGATGACCACATCTAAGATCTGATCCTATTGAGTCATGAGCACTTAAGGCCCAAGTGTAGATGTAGGACCCATCCTCTCAGTGATGGTTTGGTCCTGATGATTGGGCTTAAAGATTTACTCCTCTTGAAATCTTTCAGCTCTGAAGGTATCATGGGCACGCCTCATATGTCTCCCTTCCTCCATGACATCATGGCACACATGTTGTCTCTCATCATCCCCCAGGCTTCCTGTGCCTCCTCATCCTCATCTTCCAAGGAGGTCTCCTCCTGGTCCAGTGCACCCTATGGCCGGGCCTTACCTTCCTGCTTGGCCATATTGTGAAGGGCACAGCAAACTGCAATGATGTCACAGACCATCTCAGGTGTGTATTGCAGAGAGCCACCTGAGTTGTCCAGGCACCTGACTCACATCTTCAACAGTCCTATGGTCCACTCTGTGAGGGAGAGTGTTCAGAGTGTACAGTTCCTCTGCTGGAGTCTGAGGGCAACAGATTGGAGTCATTAGCCAGTGTTTAGTTGGGTAGCCCATATCCCCCAGCAACCATTGTTGCAGATATTCTGGTCACTCGAAAATCTGAGGCACCTGGGAGTGACTGAGGATGTATGGCAACTCCCAGGAAACCGTGCACAAATGTGCAGGATGTGCTTTTTATGGTCGCACACCAACTGCATGTTGACTGAATGGAAGCCCTTATGGTTGATGAACCTCAAGGGCTGCTGCCAGGGAGCATGTATATCCACATGGATCCCTCTATTTTTCTATTATTCCCTGCATCCTTGCAAACACAGAGATAGCTGCAAAGCCCGTGAATCTTTGAGCCTGGCTAAACTCATCCAGAGAAAAGTTCACACAATGATGGACACTGGCCACCTCCTGAACGCTGCGATGTGTTGCTGACTGAAAAATGCCACCGTGTCCCCAGTTGCTCCTTGGAAAAACCCAGAGGCAAAGTAGTTGAGTTCTGCCATCACCTTCAGGGCCACTGGCAGGGGAAAGCGTCCAAATGTACATGATGTCAGCTCTGCTCAGAACCTGGCGTATATGTGGCAGACAAGGGGCGTCATTCTCCGACCCCCCCGCCGGGTCGGAGAATCGCCGGGGGCTGGCGTGAGTCCCTCCCCCGCTGGTTGCCGAAATCTCCGGCACCAGATATTCGGCGGGGGCGGGAATCGGGCCGCGCCGGTTGGCCGAAGTCCCGCCGATAAATTGCCTGTCCCGCCGGCGTGGATGAAACCACCTTTTGAATGGCGGGACAAGGCGGCGTGGGCGGGCTCCGGGGTCCTGAGGGGGGCGCGGGGCGATCTGGCCCCGGGGGGTGCCCCCACGGTGGCCTGGCCCGCGATCGGGGCCCACCGATCCGCGGGCGGTCCTGTGCCGTGGGGGCACTCTTTCCCTTCTGCCTCCACCACGGTCTCCACCATGGCGGAGGCGGAAGAGACTCCCTCCACTGCGCATGCGTGGGAAACTGTCAGCGGCCGCTGACGCTCCCGCGCATGCGCCGCCCGGAGATGTCATTTCCGCGCCAGCTGGCGGGGCAACAAAGGCCATTTCCGCCAGCTGGCAGGGTGGAAATTCCTCCGGCGCTGGCCTAGCCCCTTAATGTTGGGGCTGGGCCCCCAAAGATGCGGAGCATTCCGCACCTTTGGGGCAGCGCGATGCCGTCTGATTGGCGCCGTTTTGGGCGCCAATCGGCGGACATCGCGCCATTTCGGGAGAATTTCGCCCAAGATCTCTGGACAATCGCAGCCTTGCCCTGCACTGTCTCTCACTCATTTGTAGAAAGGAGACTCATTGATCAAAGGCCCTTGGTATTGCCAGTCATCTCCATAGTCAGGGTGTCTGCTGCCCAGCCTCTTGTTCATGCTCATGCTCCCCTTGGCTTTGACCCACATGCACTGCCTCTTGCTGGAGTTGCGTGCACAGACACCTTTCCCTCCTTCACTCCTGCCTTGAAGGAGGATTCGTAGAAAAGCTCCCTAGACAACTAGGTCTATTCTCACTTTTTGTTCTTCTCTGAAAACAGATATTAAAGACCAGAATGGTTAAAGGGTGCTGAAAAGAAAGGTGTGAATGAGGGACCTATTGGAAAAGTTGGGCACTAAACTTTGGCATTGTTCCTAATGCTGCCTTATTCCTGGCACTGTCACACATACAGATGTTGGCAACATTCCTCATAGAAACAATCTGGCTCTGAAATCCACTCATTGATTTCACATAACTGTAAATTTTGGTTGCTTATGGTGAATTAATGGAATCGATTGGCCACTGATGAATGACATTAATTGGGAACCTATGACTCCCTTTCACTGATGGGATGGCTGAATTGATGCATTTCTGCCCCCTTCACTATAGCCTTCACTCCCCAAGGCTGCATTCCTGTCTTCCATTAAGTGGCTTCTCAAAATTTGACATGAGGCTATTGAATTGCGCTAATCCTTTTAAAAGTGCGAAATTAGGAGCAACGTGGTGGTCCAGTGGTTAGCACTGCTGCCTCACGGCGCCGAGGTCCCAGGTTCGATCATGGCTCTGGGTCACTGTCTGTGTGGAGTTTGCACACTCTTTCCGTGTTTGCGTGGGTTTCGTCCCCACAACCCAAAGATGTGCAGGGTAGGTGGATTGGCCACGTTAAATTGCCCCTTAATTGGAAAAAATGAATTTTTTTAAAGTGCAAAATTAGAAATCTGGCTTGCTCTTTCTCCCTGGGCAAAGGGCTCTGAGTGCAATTTCTCAATTGAGCCACTATAATGGAATCAACAAGTGAATATCTGTCATAAGAAGAAGCCCCAAAGCCCAGGTCAACGGTCCTCTCACACTTCGGCATAACTCTCCCAGATATAACCGATCTTACTTTCAATTTTGGAAGATGACATTCTACCTGTGTATCGAGATGATGGTGTTGCACCCACCTTTATTACAGGACAGAGTTCACCCCTCCCTTCCTCAAAGTCTGCATGCCTCCGATTTACCTGGAACCTCACGATGTGCTCTAATTCTGGATCCTGACATTGTGGTGGTGGACATTGACACACTGCTCCCCACTCATCCCAAGCCTATCACCTATAAGAAGGCCATATCTCCCATGGACCTGTATCCACCCCATTTGGAAGCTTTGTGCACCATCACTTACAGGAACTTCCCCTCCCCATGAGAGCTTCACATATCCACCCCGCATAATATGTGTTCCCTATCTAAATGCTGCAGATGCTCCCAGTTGAACTTCGGAACTTTGTTGTGGTGGCTGCATGAATTCCGCAGCACAGTGCTGTCTGGACAGACACTGGTGTGTGGAACTGATGGGGAAGGAAACTCCTGCAGTCCCCAACCCCAGGTGCAGTACTGATCAGAGTTGGTGATACAGGAGGGTCGATGGGCCCAGCAGCATGGTGCTGCCCATAAAGACCAGCTTGGAATCGTGATGGAGGGCAGGGACCGGTCTGCGCTGGCGTAAAGTGAAGCAGGAGCTGTGCAGCACTATAGCGGCTTGGCTTTGCATGTTACACTCACCTTGAAGTCTCTGGAAAACTGAGGGCTGTTTTGTGAAGGCCAGCTTTTATCAATCGGGTTTGACGTCGACGCGATTTCCCGTTGGTGTGACGCAAGATTGGAACGCCAGACGGAATTCAAGCGGGCAGCTGTTTTAATGAACATTCATGAGATGCAAATAGCATTTACACCACCTGCCAGTGGGAAGGGCGACCTGCCATCAACCCGCCCTTGAGAGCATTGCAATGGGATGTTACGATGGCAGGTTTCCGACTTTTTGGCTCCCGCCAGATTCATCGCACCCGCCCGCCACCAAACCCACACGTCACAGGCAGCTTGGGAGAATTCTGCTCTTCGTCTCAAGTGTGGTATAAATTTGCGAATATAAAGAAAGTTTAATTTTATTATCATGTCTGTGTTTGATTTTAGAAAATTATACATTCAAAGGACTTCAATGCCTCCCACTGTGACGTGAAGAGAGCTTTCACCTCTTGCTGTAACATTCTGTGTGTTTTGTTAAAAAAACCCTACTAGTAATGCTTAGCCTAGTTCAATATAGGCTCCGACTCAAGAGAAACCCACCCCTCATTCCACCTCCATTTAAATCCGGTTTGGGTTCCTGTTTCAAATTTTTAGCCTTTTAGGCTCCCATTCATTTTGTTGTGGTCCTGTACAATCACAAAATGTATTTGTTTATCAACTTACCCTGCAGTTCCCTTCCATTTTGGGCACTAATAATCTATCACTCTATATTTTAAAGAAGCATGAGAACAAGAATGTAACCGGAAAGCTAGATATCAAAAAAAGGGACTAAATTCAGCTCTTTTCCAAACAATAGCACATCTATTTAGAATGCCACATACAAAATTACAGAGGTTCTCCAGAACACCTGGAAGATTTGCTAAAATATTTGTTAAAAGGTGGATTGTTACTGAACATTAACTGAAGTAATTCTGGAACTTGTGATGAACGGTTACTGTATTACTGTATCCTTATCATCATGTACGGTGATGTCCCCTTTGTGGTGATCCACTGTAATAGGAGATGGAAGGTAGGACCTGCACTACAGCTTCGCCGGTAGCTCCTGCCGGCTGGCTCCGCCCACGGAGAACTGTATAAATATGCATGACCTCCAGTGCCCTGCCATTTCGCCAGCTGCAGCAGGAGGCCACGCATCTGACTGTAATAAAGCCACAGTTGTACCCAACTTCAGTCTTTGAGCAATTGATCGTGCATCAATTTATTACAGTCAGATTTTACACAGAATGGATATCCGAATTAAGTCCGATCCCCTGCAGCTGGGTCCTCACTCGCCCGACGCCAGGAAAGACTTTACTCACCGGCTAGCATGTTTCGAGGCTTACATCAACGCGGCGGACCCCGTGCCAATGGAGGCTCAAAAGATAAACGTCCTGTACTCCAGACTGAGCTCCAGCGTGTTCCCGTTGATCCAAGACGCACGACTTACACAAAAGCGATGGAACTCCTCAAAGAACACTACGCGCAGAAGGCGAACACACTCTTCGCCAGGCATGTACTTGCCACCCGCTCACAACTACCTGGTGAGTCCATCGAAGACTTCTGGCGGGCCCTAAATCCACTCGCCTGGGACTGTGACTGTCAGGCCATCACGGCCGCTGAACACGCTAATCTCCTCATGCGCGATATCTTCGTGATGGGGATTGCGTTGGACCGCATCAGAGAACGATTTCTGGAAGGGGCCACGCTCAAAGTGGCGGAGACGAAAACGTTGGCGCTCTCCATGACGGTCGCATCCCGTAATGTACAATCGTATCTCTCCCGACGCGCTGCCCACCCTTCTACCCCTTCCTACCCCTCCTGGACCCCGCCGATGACCTCCTCAGCCGGGGCCCTGCCTTTGCAATACGCCTTTGCCTGCGCCGATCCACGCACCCCGGGGGTCCCCGCTGCTACTTCTGCAGTCAGCAGAAGCATCCCCGCCAACACGGCCCGGCCCGCACTGCAGTTTGTAAAGCCTGCAGTAAAAAGGGCCACTTCGCGGCTGTGTGCCAGACCCACGCAGTCGCTGTGATCGCGCCCGCTATCGCCCCCTCCCCCACGCCAGACGCACAACGGGAGCTGCCATCTTCTCCTGCCGGGTCCATGTGCGACCAATGGGCGCCGCCATCTTGACCCCTTACGGCCACGTGCGCCCCATGGGTGCCACCATCTTGTCCCGACCCCGCAATGTGCGCACCATGGGCGCCGCCATCTTGTCCCGACCCCGCAATGTGCACACCATGGGCGCCGGCATCTTGTTCCCCACAGGGTCCCCGGACATCCTGACATCGGAACCGCACACGCTCGCCACCCGAAGCATCCGATGGCTACCCGCAGCTCGCTTCGATAACGCTGGACCAATCTCGCCCGCACAACCTGGCCACCGCGTCGACAGCCACGCGACCTCGTGCCTTTTGGTCTCCGGGAGCATCGAAAGCTTCGTTCACCCAGATACGGTAAGGCGCTGCTCCCTCGCAGTCCACCCTGCCAATCTAAGGATCTCCCTAGCCTCCGGATCCCACTCCATCCCGATCCAAGGCTTTTGTACAGTCACCCTCACGGTCCAGGGCATAGAATTTAGTAACATTCCGCCTCTATGTCCTTCCTAATCTCTGCGCTGCACTTCTGTTGGGCCTGGACTTGCAGTGCAACCTCCAGAGCCTCACCCTCAAATTTGGCGGGCCACTACCCCCCCTTACCGTTTGCGGCCTCACGACCCTCAAGGTCGATCCCCCCTCCCTTTTTGCCAATCTAACTGCGGATTGCAAGCCCGTTGCCACTAGGAGCAGACGGTAAACACCCAGGACAAGACCTTCATCAGGTCCAAAGTCCAGCGGCTGCTTAAGGAGGGTATTATCAAGGCTAGAAACAGCCCCTGGAGAGCCCAAGTGGTAGTGGTTAAAACCGGGGAGAAACACAGGATGGTCGTGGACTACAGCCAGACCATCAATCGGTACACGCAGCTCGACGCGTACCCCCTCCCACGCATATCTGATATGGTCAATCAGATTGCGCAGTACTGGGTCTTCTCAACAAATGACCTGAAATCCGCCTACCACCAGCTCCCCATCTGGAAGTCGGACTGGCCATACACGGCCTTCGAGGCGGACAGTCGCCTCTACCACTTCCTTAGGGTCCCTTTCGGTGTCACAAATGGGGTCTCAGTCTTCCAAAGAGAGATGGGCCAAATGGTCGAGGAGTACGGTTTGCGGGCCACCTTTCTGTACTTAGATAATGTCACCATCTGCGGCCATGACCAGCAGGACCACGACGCCAACCTCGATAAATTCCTCCACACTGCCACTCTTCTCAACCTGACCTACAACAAAGAGAAGTGTGTGTTCAGCATGACCCGGTTAGCCATTCTCGGCTATGTAGTCCAAAACAGAGTTCTCGGGCCGACCCCGAGCGCATGGAACTTCCCTTCCCCCCACTGCTCCAAGACCCTCAAACGCTGCCTGGGGTTCTTTTCCTACTACGCTCAGTGGGTCACAAACTATGCGGACAAGGCCCGCCCACTCATTCAGTCCACCCAATTCCCCCTTGTGGCCAAGGCACAACATGCTTTCGCCTGCATCAGAGTAGACATCGCCAAGGCCGGGATGCGCGCAATGGACGAGTCACTGCCTTTCCAAGTAGAAAGCGACGCTTCAGACTTCGCCCTTGCCACCACTCTAAACTAGGCAGGCAGACCTGTGGCATTCTTTTCCGCACCCTTCATGCGAAATTCGACACTCATCCGTCGAGAAGGAGGCCCAAGCTATCGTTGAAGCTGTGCGGCATTGGAGGCATTATCTGGCCAGTAAGAGATTCACTCTCCTGACGGACCAACGGTCGGTAGCCTTCATGTTCAATAACACACAGCGGGGCAAAATCAAAAATGATAAAATCTTGCAGTGGAGAATCGAGCTCTCCACCTATAATTACGAGATCTTGTATCACCCCGGTAAACTCAACAAGCCCCCAGACGCCCTCTCCCGAGGTACATGTGCCAGCGCACAAGTGGACCAACTCCGGGCCCTACACGACAGCCTTTGTCACCCGGGGGGTCACTCGATTGTACCATCTGGTCAAAGCTCGCAATCTGCCCTACTCCGTCGAGGAAGTAAGGACAGTCACCAGGGACTGCCAGGTCTGTGCGGAGTGCAAGCCACACTTCTCCCGGCCAGACCGTGCGCGCCTGGTGAAGGCTTCTCACCCCTTTGAACGCCTCAGCGTGGATTTCAAAGGGCCCCTCCCCTCCACCGACCGTAACACGTATATTCTCAGTGTGGTCGATGAGTACTCCAGATTCCCCTTCACCATCCCATGCCCCGATATGACGTCTGCCACCGTCATCAAGGCCCTCAGCACCACCTTCGCTCTGTTCGGTTTCCCTGCCTACATTCACAGTGACAGGGGATCCTCATTCATGAGCGATGAGATGCGTCAGTTCCTGCTCAGCAGGGGTATAGCCTCCAGCAGGACGACCAGCTACAACCCCTGGGGAAACAGGCAAGTAGAATGGGAGAATGGGACGGTTTGGAGGGCTGTCCAGCTGGCCCTACAAAGAACAAAGAACAAAGAAATGTACAGCACAGGAACAGGCCCTTCGGCCCTCCAAGCCCGTGCCGACCATACTGCCCGACTAAACTACAATCTTCTACACTTCCTGGGTCCGTATCCTTCTATTCCCATCCTATTCATATATTTGTCAAGATGCCCCTTAAATGTCCCTATCGTCCCTGCCTCCACTACCTCCTATGGTCCAGGAATCTCCCAGTCTCTCGCTGGCAGGAGGTCCTCCCTGACGCTCTGCACTCCATCCGGTCACTATTGTGCACCGCCACTAATAACACACCCCATAAACGTGTTTTTACCTTCCCCAGGAAGTCCACATCTGGTGTGTCGCTCCCGACTTGGCTGGCTGCTTCAGGACCGGTCCTTCTCCGTAGGCACGTCCGACTCCACAAGGCGGACCCCTTGGTGGACAGGGTTCACCTGCTCCACGCCAACCCTCAATATGCTTATGTTGAATTCCCCGACGGCCGCCAAAATACTGTCTCACTCAGGGACCTGGCACCGTCAGGTTCCACCCCAACAGCCCCCCCCTCCACCAATGTGCCCCACCTCCCACCGCGCCAGCAATATTGACCCCACCAGACCACCCCCCCCTCCCCTTTTCCGCACAAGAGGACGAAGAGGACTTCAGTACGCTCCCGGACTTCCCCGATGACTGGCCAGCAACAGCACCGCCACCACCGCCATCAGTGCCCCTCCACCACCGCCAGCACCGACTTCGCTGCCACCGTTACCCCGCTCCCAACGAAGCACCAAAGCACCGGACCGGCTGAACCTTGGACGGACTCCGGACCGTCAACATGGACTTTTCATTCCCTACCACTGTACATAATTTCACTAATTGTATATTGTTTCACGTCATCCCCGCCGGACTCGTACAGGGGGTGAATGTGGTGAACCACTTTAATAGGAGATGTAAGGTAGGACCTGCACTACAGGTTCGCCGGTAGCTCCTGCTGGCTGGCTCCGCCCAGGGAGAACGGTATAAATATGCATGACCTCCAGTCCCCTGTTATTTCGCCAGCTGCAGCAGGAGGCCACGCATCTGACTGTAATAAAGCTACAGTTGTACCCAACTTTAGGCTTTGTGCAATTGATCGTGCATCACCCTTTAAGACCGGGCTTGGAACCCTGGGGGACTCCGCCTCCGGCTCCACCCATCTGGGAGTTGTATATAAGGGGCCGCCTTGTGGTCGGCACCCAGTTAGCACCCGTCTCGGCACCAGACTAGTTCTTAGCTTATTAAAGCCTTCTTTACCGTTTACTCTCTAAGCGTCGTTATTGAGGGCACAACAATTTAATAAGCTAAACTACATCAGGATGGACGCAGGCCTAAAACCAGAGAAGCTCAACCTGGAAGCATGGACACCGGAGGCAAAATACATTTTTAAATACTGGCTCTGATGCTTCGAGGCCTATCTGGACTCCTCAGAGACTCCCATCCTGGGGCCACACAAGCTGCACCTACTCCACTCCCTGGTGAGTCACGGAATCTCCGCCATGCTCGAAAAGGCGACTACTTATGACGAGGTGGTCGAGTTACTCGCAAGCAGTTCGTCAAACCCATCAACGAGATACATGCCAGGCACCTGATCTCTACCTGCCGGCAGCGCTCGGGGGAATCGCTAGACGAATTCGTTGAAAAACTGTGACCATCAGGATGTGACAGGGGAAACCCATATGAACCTGCACATCAGAGACGCGTTCGTCTCCGGCATCCGCTTGACCTACATCCGGCAGCGGCTACTCGAAAATGGGGCAAAAGACCTCCAGGACACACTAACGCTTGCCTCCTTGCTGGAGGTGGCCCGACATAATTTGGGCATGTACCCCGCGGACTCTGGGAGCCCCCCTCGGACTTCCTCAGACTCAGCCACGTTGCAGGCCTGCACCGCGCGGCGACCCGCTCATCCTGGGGGCATACCGTGCTACTTCTGCAGGCTCGGCCAGCATCCACGCCCATGCCGCACATCCTGCTCCGCTGTCTGCAGCGACTGCGGGAAGAAAGGGCATTTTGCGAGGATCTGCCTGGCCAGGCCCAGGGGCCAGAAAAACAAAGAACAGCCGGCCCGAAAATCAGGCTCACAGACCCGCAGGCCTTGCAAGGTGGCTGCATATCGACACGACACGCCCCCTTCTGACGCATCATCCGCCTCGTGCGAATTATGGGAGCGGCCATCTTGTTGGCGGCCATCTTCTCGACCCGACACGTGCGACCGACGGCGGCGGCCATTTGACGAGTCCGACTCGGCTGAGGACTCGGACTGCCCGCGAGTGGGAGCGATCACCCTCGATCAAACTCGGCTAAAACATCTGCAGAACTCGATGAAGAAGGTCCAAGTCAACGGGCGTGACACTTCATGCTTCTTCGACTCCAGGAGCACGGAGAGCTTTATACATCCAGAAACGGTAAGGCGCTGCTCCTTGCGTAGCCATCCCGCATCCCAAACCATAGCCCTCGCATCCGCGTCCCACTTGGTACAAATCAAGGGGCACTGTATTGCGGATCTCTCGATCCAGGGCGCCAAATACACCCGTTTCAAACTTTATATCCTCCCCCACCTCTGCGCCCCCCTACTGCTTGGACTGGATTTCCAGTGCAGCCAGCGAAGCCTGACACTGAAGTTCGGCGGACCCTTGCCCCCCCCTCACGGTCTGCAGCTTTGCGACACTGAAAGTCGCACTCCCCTCCCTATTCGCAACTGTTTGGTACTGTGCCCAAATCATGACTTTTATCAAGTCAGAGGTCCAGCATTTACTGGGAGAGGGGATCATCGAGGCTAGCAACATCCCCTGGAGAGCACAAGTGGTGGTAGTCCGGTCAGGGGATAAGAAACGGATGGTCGTGGATTATAGCCAGACCATAAACCGTTTCACGCAGCTCGATGCGTACCCCCTCCCTCGCATAGCAGAAATGGTAAATCGGATCGCCCAATACCGAGTATTTTCCACGGTCGATCTCAAACCGCCTACCACCAGCTCCCCATCCGACCGAAAGACCGCCCCTGTACTGCCTTCGAAGCAGCCAGCCGCTCTTCCACTTCCTCAGGGTCCCCTTCGGTGTCACAAATGGGGTCTCAGTCGTCCAAAGGACGATGGATCAAATGGTGGACCAGTACAGTTTGCGGGCTACATACCCGTACTTGGAAAATGTCACCGTCGGCGGCCATGACCAGCAGGACCATGACGCAAACCTCGAAAAGTTCCTCCAGACCGCCCGAGCCCTCAACCTGACTTATAACGAGGAAAAATGCGTATTCCACACTATCCGGCTAGCCATCCTCGGCTATGTCGTGGAAAACGGGGTCCTCGTTCCCGATCCTGACCGCATGCGCCCCCTAAAGGAACTCCCCCTTCCCCGCAGCCTTAAGGCCATCAAACGGTGCTTGGGGCTCTTCTCTTATTACGTCCAGTGGGTCCCCCAATATGCGGACAAAGCCCACCCACTCATAAAGACCACGATATTTCCCCCGTCGGCTGAGGCTCGATTGGCCTTCAACCGCATCAAGGCCGCTATCACCAATGCCGCTATGCGCATGGTAGACAAAACTATCCCCTTCCAGGTTGAGAGCTATGTGTCAGACATCGCCCTGGCTGCTACCCTCAACCAGGCAGGCAGACCAGTAGCGTTCTTCTCCCGCCACCTCCGAGATTCGGCACTCTGCAGTTGAGAAGGAGGCACAAGCCATTGTGGAGGCTGTACGGCACTGGAGGCACTACCTAGCGGTAGGAGGTTCCCCCCTCATCACCGGCCAACGATCGGTAGCCTTCATGTTTGACAACGCACAACGGGACAAAATAAAAAACGATAAAATTTTGAGGTGGAGGATCGAACTCTCCACCTACATGTACGATATCAAGTATCGTCCAGGGGAGCTCAACGAGCCCCCAGATGTCCTGTCCCGCGGCACGTGCACCAACGCACAGGAGGACCACCTGCAAGCCATCCACAATGACCTCTGCCACCCGGAGGTTACACGGCTCGTCCACTTTATCAAGTCCCGCAACCTACCTTACTCAACCAAGGAGGTCAAGGCCATGACCAGGGCTTGCCAGATCTGTGCGGAGTGCAAACCGCACTTTTACCGGCCAGACAAGGCATGGCTCGTGAAGGCCTCGGGGTCCTTTGAGCGACTAAGCGTGGACTTCAAGGGCCCCCTCCCGTCCACCAACCGCAATGCCTACTTCCTCACCATTATTGATGAGTTCTCCCGCTTCCCATTCGCCATTCCCTGCCCCGGCATGACCTCTGCTACCGTGATAAAGGCACTGCACAGCATCTTCACCCTGTTCGGTTTCCCCGCTTATATCCACAGCGACCGGGGTACATCGTTCATGAGCGATGAACTGCGTCAGTATCTGCTCAGCAAAGGCATCGAGGGTAAACGGGCAGGTGGAGAGGGAGAACGCGACATTTGAATGGCTGTCCTTCTGGCCCTACGGTCGAGAAGTCCCCCAACCACCCACAGGCAGGAGGTCCTACCCAACACCCTACACTCCATTCGGTCGCTCCTCTGCACGGCCGCTAATGAGACCCCTCACAACCGATTGTTTGTCTTCCCCAGGAAGTCTACCTCCGGGGTCTCGCTTCCACCTTGGCTGACGGCTCCGGGGCACGCTAGGAGCCATAAAATGGACCCCTGGTCGAGAAGGTCCGATTACTACACGCAAACCCCAGTTACGCCTATGTCGAGTACCCCGACGGCAGGCAAGATACGGTTTCCCTCCGGGATCTGGTACCCACTGGTTCCCCCACAACAGACGCCCCTTACCTCACAGCTCCCTTGCAGGAACCGGCACCCACTATAACACCCCCCCTTCCCAGCCCCACTCCCCGTTGGCGTGCACCTACCATGTGCGCCCCCTAGCGCCACCCGTCTACACACCCTGCCGGCGCCGGCACCGCTACCCCCAGCCCCAACTATTCCCCCTGCGCCCCGATCCCTACCCGGACCAAGGCTCCAACCACCGTGCTTCCGGACGTACCCTCAACTAAGACGCCCGGGACCGCCGCACCACTGCCCGAGCTGAGGAGGTCGATAAGGACGATCAAGCCGCCGAGGCGAATGGACTTATGATGGCACTTCACCCCCGTCGGACTTTTTTTAAAAACAGGGGTTGAATGTGATGAACGGTTAATGTATTACTGTACCCTTATCATCATGTAAGGTGATGTCTCCTTTAAGACCGGGCTTGGAACCCTGGGGGACTCCGCCTCCGGCTCTGCCCATCTGGGAGCCGTATATAAGGGGCTGCCTTGTGGGTGGCACCCAGTTAGCACCCGTCTCGGCACCAGGCTAGTTCTTAGCTTATTAAAGCCTTCTTTCCCGTTTACTCTCTAAGCGTCGTTATTGAGGGTACAACAGAACTTGAATCAACATTCGTCCTGGTTAAATTATTTAACTGAAAGATTGTTAAAGCGAAAAGAGCAAACAATTGGTTGTAAGTCCAGGCTACTGCTGCAAGCATATTTTGATCTTTAACTATACTGCAGAGATCAATCTGTGCTATTATGGGACTACTGCAAATGTATCGACAGTAAGGGATTAAACCAACAGTTAATGGGTGTTCTGTAGAAGTGCCCGACAAATTGAAACATTAACTCCATTTCTTTCTCCACAGCTGCTGCTGGACCTGCTGAGTTTATTCAGTCTTTTCTGTTTATATTTCAGATTTCCAGCATCCGCAGTATTTTGATTTTAGTCAATGGGTGTGGTCTTGCTGCAAGAAAACTGTGGGTGTACCTGCACCACATGGTCCACAGTGGCTCACCACCACCTTCTTAATTGCAATTAGGGATGGGCAATAATTGCTGGCCTAGTCGGTGAGAGTGCATATTGGAAAAATGCAGGAGGCATGTGCATGTAGGCAAATAGGCGTCAAGTAACATTATTCAGAGTACGTATGAACATATGAATTAGGAGCAGGAATAGGCCATTCGGCTGCTCAAATCTGCTCCACCATTCAATAAGATCATGGCTGCTCTGCTTGTAACTTCAATCCCACATTCCTGCCTACCCACTGATAACCTTTCACCCCTTGTTAGTGAACTTTTTGTCTCTGTCCACCCGACTGCCACCAGCTGCTATTCCTGTCTGCGAACCCTAAGAAGATGGACATAGAGGAATCCTCAGCTCTTGCTTGGTAAAGTTGAATTAAACTTTTGATGAACCTTGGGCTGGATTCCCCGCTCCCTGATGCCGAAATCACGTTCGGCGACGGGACGCAGAATCCATTTTGGCGGCAAAATTGGGAGTGATGCTGGTTTTTGAATTCTCCGCCCCCTGAAAAGCAGCGTACTCTAGGAGTACACCGCGCTGAGTATCCACCACCGCAGGCCATTGACTGAGGCCCGGCCCGCGATGCTCCGTTGCCGACCGGCCGAATTCCCGACGGTGTGGGTTACGTGTGCTCACACCATCCGGGATCCTCAAGTGTCGGGGGAGGGCCGATCGTCGGGCAATGGGAGCTTCATTCGGCGCTGGGGGCAATGTGAGCAGGCTGTCTGGGGCGCGCGAGCGGCTGGAGGGGGGCACTACTTTGGCGGTTCAGGTCGCGGACTGAGTCCGCCATGGAGCATGGCACGGCCGCTTTAGGCCGCTGCCGTGCGCATGCGTGGCCTCTGAACGGGAAGTGCAGGCAGTTAGAGCTGTGAATTCTACGCTGCCTCCTTGCTAGCTCCCAGCAAAACGGGGAATCAGTGGCCTTTTGACGCCAGTTTTCCTGGTGTAAAAGGCCACGGTTTTCAAGCCAGCGTGGGGACATGAGAATCCAGCCCCTTTTCTTGTAGTCACTTTTGGGTTTTACAATTTAATGGACTTGAAAACTTACATCATTGTTGCTGTGCATTCTGTAGCGCACAAAGACTCCGTGAGACGAATAGAGTGAAGTCGATGAGGCTTTATTAAGCGTGTCTGTTCCCCCGCAGCTCGATAGTAAACTGGCCTGCGGGGGAAGACTCCGGCTTCTTATACTCCGCCTTCAGGGCGGAGCTAGAGGTCAACGGCCAACCAGGACCCGGGATCTGTCAGCCAATGACATTAGGGCTTCCAGTCCCACATGACCCCGAATACATACTACCACATTCACCCCTTGTCAAAAATGAACCCGGCGGGGTGACGCTTCGTATGGTGGTAAGGGTTTACAGGGCTGGTCCTGGGAGGAAAAAAAACATTCACAAGGCAATACAGTATTGTACAATTTTGTCCTGTTGCAACTATTTACAGGGGGTATGGGAAGAAAAGCAAAATGTTCTTGTGAAAAGTCCATATTTAGTTTTAGATCGACGCCACGAGTCGGTCGGGTGGTCTGGTCGTCCGTGTCGATCGCCTCGGCCCCGGTGGTGGTGGTGCTTGTACCGGTGTTGTCGCCTCCAGGAGCCTTACGGTTTCAGCTTGGGCTTTATTCTTGGTCGGTGCTGAGGGGAGGGGAACCGATCCTCCTGGGAAGGGGGCGGTCGCGGGGTGCGGTGGTGGCAGGAAGGGGGGGGTTGGGTTGATGGTGTCGGGGGGGTGTGCGTGTTGCCGGCGGGCGCCAGATCCCGCAGGGAGACCGTGTCCTGTCGGCCGTCGGGGTACTCCACGTAGGCGTACTGGGGGTTCGCGTGGAGGAGGTGAACCCTTTCGACCAACGGGTCCGCCTTATGTGCCTGCACATGCTTTCGGAGCAGGATGGGTCCTGGGGCCGCCAGCCAGGTCGGCAGCGACGTTCCAGAGGAGGACCTCCTAGGGAAAACAAGGAGACGCTCATGAGGCGTTTGATTAGTGCTCGTACATAATAACGACCGGATGGAGTGGAGAGCGTCCGGGAGGACCTCCTGCCACCGTGAAACTGGGAGGTCCCTGGACCATGTCGGATATGCGGGGGAGAGGGTACGCGTCTAGTTGTGTGTACCTGTTGATGGTCTGGCTATAGTCAATGACCATCCTTTGTTTCTCCCCTGTCTTCACTACTACCACCTGCGCTCTCCAGGGACTATTGCTGGCCTGGATTATGCCCTCCTTTAGTAGCCGCTGGACTTCGGACCGAACGAAGGTCCGGTCCTGGGCGCTGTACCGTCTGCGCCTAGTGGCGACGGGTTTGCAATCCGGGGTGAGGTTCGCAAACAAGGATGGGGGTTGCACCTTGAGGGTTGCGAGGCCGCAGATAGTGAGTGGGGGTATTGGACCGCCGAATTTGAACGTAAGGCTCTGTAGATTGCATTGGAAATCTAATCCCAGCAAGGTGGGGGCACAGAGTTGGGGAAGGACGTTTAGTTTGTAGTTTTTGAACTCCCTCCCCTGCACCGTTAGGGTAACTATGCAGAATCCCTGGATCTGTACGGAGTGGGATCCTGCAGCTAGGGAAATCTTTTGTGCGCTGGGATAGGTGGTCAAGGAACAGCGTCTTACCGTGTTGGGGTGTATAAAGCTCTCCGTGCTCCCGGAGTCGACTAGGCATGGCGTCTCGTGGCCGTTTATTAGCACCGTTGTCGTCGTCGTCTGGAGTGTCCGGGGCCGAGCTTGATCGAGCGTAATTGAAGCGAGACGTGGTTGTAGTAGTGGAGTGGGGTCCGTTGTTGCCGTCCAAGATGGCGTCGGGGATGGACAAAATGGCCGCCCCCATACATCCAATACATACTACCACACATTCTTCACTCATATTGCTCACAGTGTTGCTTCTTTCTATTCATGATGAAAAATATATCTCCCCCTTGTGATTCTTAACTGCCCAATTTCTCACCTCCAAGTCTGTGATTTGCCTTTTGGGATCATGCTTTCACTGATTGTAGGGCATTGAAACTTTCCGCTGTTGAAACTTTTATGTGTGTTTTTTGAACTTCTAAACTCAACAATTCCAACATTCGCCTTGTTAGCCTTGCATCCTCCAACCTCCGTGAACTGTAGCTCTTCAAAATGTATGCTTTCTGTTTTATATCCTGCTTATCCAGCAATCCCAGTGCTTTCTGACCCAGGTTAGCTTCTGATCCTCACAGTAGCTCAAATTTAAAAATTCTCATCTTGGGGGTTAAATTTCTTTCTGCCCTCGCCCTTCTCTGTCTATGTAGCCTCCATTAGCCCTCCAGCCCTCCAGTAACTCTGTATTCTTCCAACTCTGACATCTCCGGCTCCTTTCACCCCGCAACTGGTCACGTGGCTTTACCTGTCGAGGCTCTACAATGATTACAGTGTGCAGAGCTATATGCACTTTCTGAGTATGGGGTAAGAAATCGTTAGAGGCTGGCGCCACTGAAAGTGATTCTGTACTTAAAGGGAAGGTGCACTTTGGCTGGAACAGGGTTCAGAAGAAAATGCAAAATAAGTGGGACTCAATAATAGCTATTAACAATTGTTTCTTGGAATAATTAATCTTTTCATCATAATGGATACCTTAGAAATTCAGTGTAAATAAATAAAATTTTAAAAAGCTACTAAAGCTGGAAATCTGAGCTAAGAATAAAAATTGCTAGTCCTTCAGCATCGTTGAAGAGGGAACAAAACAAATCATCCATTTATATAGCACCTTTCCCAACCTCAGGGCCGCCTAACGCATTAAAAAGTAAGCCGACTAATTACTTTCGAAGAACTGAAAAAGTGGCACAATGCAGCAGAGTGCAGGCTCTAAGATTTCCTGACATTGCACTGGAGGTTTTGGATACAGAAGATGTGGAGGAGGAGAGATGCCATCCCTCCCATTGGGGCCAGCAGGCCGTCCAGACAAACTCTCAGAAAGCAGTGTGAGCTATTAAGTGTGGTGATCAATCCTAAGAGTGAAGCCCCAAGCAGCTGGATGGGCTGTCGTAAAAGTCCTCACATGAGTGCTCAAGCTCAATAAATTCAACTTGAAATTAAAAAAATGAAATGAAATGAAAATCGCTTATTGTCTCGAGTAGGCTTCAAATGAAGTTACTGTGAAAAGCTCCGAGTAGCCACATTCTGGCGCCTGTTCGGGGAGGCTGGTATGGGAATTGAACCCACGCTGCTGGCCTGCCTTGGTCTGCTTTAAATGCCAGCTATTTAGCCCTGTGCTAAACCAGCCCCTCTCATACCCTACCAACTGTACCACGAGCCTCACACGCTGCTCAATTCACCACATCCCCACCACGTATCCACCAGCAATCTCTATCACCCATTATTCTAACCCAGGCATTGTCAAAGTCGGGGACACGACCCGCGGGTGGGTCACGGGCGGGTGTCGGGAGGGTCGCGGAGCCATCCGTCGCGGCGCTACCGAACGCACAAATCGCAGCAGGCTCAGCAACTATGCCGGCTGCGAGTGGCCGCGAACATATAAACAAATGTGGCCACACTGCACATGCGTACCCGATCATCGGGGCGCGTGCGCAAAACTTTGCACTTGCGCACCAATGATCAGGCACGCATGTGCAGTGCGCCCGCATATTTTTTATATGGTTAAAAAGGCTGCTGTTGGTGCTGAAGAGAAAAGGGAAGAGCTGAAACAAGAAGAATCTGAAGAGTCTGGCGATGACATGGGCTTTGGTCTCTTTGAATAAACGTGTCGTGCAACAACATTATTACAATTTACAAAAAATAAATAAAAATTGAATGTAAAAGCCGACTGCTACGGCTGAAGATCGCGAATTTGCGATTCTGAAAAAAATTCTATGTAAAAAATCTTCCTGCCTGAGGGAGGAAGAGTGCAGGTCACGGCCCCCGAACGCCGCCATGACGTGATTTGGGCGCGATTGCGATACCTCCATTTTGTCAGCAGCAAACAAGGTAAGAGAAAATGGTGGGTCGTGAAGGTCGGCCGGCGTGGGTCGCAAAAACCGGCCGGCGTGGGTCCCAAAGGTTGGCCAGTTGGTAAAAATGGGTCCCCGGAAAAAAAGTTTGAAAAACACTGTTCTAACCTAACATTCATATGCCTCGCATCACCCGAACACATTTATACCCATATCTCACACACTGCCAGCCAATCAACCATGACAGCAGCAGGGAGGACAGGGTGGCACACAACTGGAAACAGAAGGAGTTAATCAGTATGGGACAGCCGTACCTTCATATCCACCAATTGAGGTGAAAACACTTGCCAGTATTGAAGCAGCAATGGCTGAGGCTATGGTCAGCAGCAGGGATAAAACCATTGAAGCACTCAGCATGAACATACCTAATCTTCCTTCTCACATCCGACTCCTGCCACATTACACAATCTCTTCCGAGTCCCAAGTTGCAGATGATGTAAGTATGCAGCTCTTGCATCCTCCCACTCTCCTCTGCACAACCCACCCACATGCCTATCTCCTTTCAGATACCCAAGAACTGCAATTTGACCAGACAGTGGTGGAAGGGAAGGAGGTGGAACAGCACAAAGACAGTGATGAGGAAGAAACAGCATCATTCACTCCCACATTTGTAATCACCAGCTCAGATACTGGCATTACTTGGACATTTGAAAGTAACTTAGAGGCAGGACATGCAGTGTTAGACTCTACCATTCAGGGTTAATATGAAGTACATATAAATTAACATGCAAACTGTAGTCAAACGCACCACACTACACAGTAAATGACAGATGTGACCAAGACATATTCCATGTTTTTTTCAACATCCCTGCACAGACATCTGTAAACATTGTGAGTTAACCAATCTTGATGAAACTCTCTCTCATGAAGGATTCAAGTCTTCACTTTCAAAAGTCCAACCTGGGAATCTTCTCCAAAGGTTGCGCTGACTCAGACTGCCCCAATGACTGCATTCTTCTCAGGGTTTCAATCTCCTCTCCCAAGATTACATTCTCCTGGTTTCCTGAGAAAGCACGCCAGTCATTACTTACAGCCAAAATTTCAGTTTTATTAAACTGCTGCCTTCGCTAAGCTGGCAATGTCCCTGAGTTTCTCTGAACTCCAATCTCCGGGCTGTAGACACCTATATATCACTTCCAGTGCTCCTTCTTCCATGCTAAACGCCCTTTCAGCATAGACCTTTTCAGCTCTTCATGACTTCTTGGGAATCTACCAGCCACAAGATTTTGGGGCCTTTCTGTATCTCCTCTCCTTCTCCCCTGCCTGGGACTCTTCTCTGAACATGGTGCTCCGCTCCCACTCAAATGACTGGGTTTTTTGCGTCATTTCTTTTTTTTCTCTTAATGCAGGTGTCTAAGAACTTCAAATTCTGTGCTGCGTGTGTGCAGCCCGCTGTCAGTCTGTTCATGTCCGGAAACCCCCAAGGACTGTTGGGACTGTTAGTTCCCAACCACTCACTTGACGGGAAGACAAGTTTGAATTTCTTAACAATCGTCTTGCTCGTTTACATGAATTTTTAAGCTAAGTGTGGTGGCTAGTAGCTCCGACAACCAACAAGGCATAATCCCACACCCGAATCACCACTTTGAACCTCATTAATTATGCACATGCAAACACCGACTCTCCAGTTGGGCTGTCAGCTGATTTGTCCCCCTGCCTTCAGCTGGTGGGTTCGAAAACCCCTGCATCATATTTAAATACCTGTCAAACACACCCATATCACTCTCTCTAGTTCATCTGTCTTCACCAGACTATACAGCATGTCAGAACCCCAGAAGGAAAAGAAGAAACCTGTTCCTCGATTCAACCATCCTGAGCCCACAGCGTGCATGGCGCCAATGCCCCACTTGGACTCACTGCATCTGAAATCTTCATCCATCCCCTTTCAGTCAACATGTAGTATCCCTTTGACCCCTTTGTGGTGATACGCCTACAGATAATATTACATGTATTCAGCGGTGTCACCTCCCACCAGTGGGTGGCGTCAGAAATAAGTCAGGGCACATCCGGCTATCAACAGAAGATTGTAAGATGTGCATGTGGACAGTCGTGCATGGGATAGTTCCAGGGGAGTCTAAAGAAACTTGCTCTGTTTCTGATCGCTACCTTACCACATGTACATGAATAAATCCTGGTTTTGGCTAAATCACCAGCAGTTCTGTAAATTCCTTGCTAGACAAAGAACATGGAACACAACACCCTTGTTTGTGAGCTCTCCTTGCAGCCTTGTTGACATCCAGCTTCCCTCGTCTCAGACTTCCCTCTGCCTTTCATTGTTCACCATCTTAATCTACCTCCTTTCCACTTTGCCTGCTGTCACGAGCCTTTGCCCTACCCCACTCCTTGCACAATCTTCCTTCCACATTACCCCCCTTGTCTTTGTCAGCCCACCAGCAACCACTGCCCTCCACACCCTTCCCCCCCCCCCCCCCCCCCGCCGCCCCCACCACCACCCCGCTCACCTCGCCCGGTTGAACTTTGGGCCTTTGTTGTGGTGGCTGCATGAGTCCCACAGGTAGACACTGGTTTGTAGCAATGGGAGGAAGGAGATCCCTGTACACCCCAACCCCAAGCGCAGTACTGAACTGACTCAGTGGCACAGGAGGGTCCAATGGTCCGGCAACCCAGTGCTGTCCATGAAGACCAGCTCGCAATGGAGATGGAGGACAGGAACTGTTCGGCCCTGGAAGAGTGATGACTCTTTGCTGTACTCACCTTAAAGTCTCTGGCGAATTGAGGACTGCCTTGTGCATGGTACTCATTAGAAATTGGACTTGGTGCTGACATGTTTTCCCACTGGCGTGATGCAAGATTGGAAGACCTGACGGGACACCAGCGGGCAACTATTTTAACGAACATTCATGATATGGAAAAGAATGCAAATGGCAGTCACACCAGCTGTCTGCGGGATTAACCCGCCATTTGAAGAATTGCAATATAATTTTACGGCGGCAGGTTTCCAACTTTTTGGCTCTCACCAGATTGTCTGTGCCGTCCCACAACCAAACCTACTACGGGCAGGTTATGAGAATTTCGCCCTATATTTCCACATCTGTTATATGCACATTAGAGGATTTTGAGGCACCTTATCCAGCTTTAGATCTCCCATGACCATGACTCTATGACTTTATTTAGAATAGTTAGTAGGTTGTTTTTGACCAGTGCAGAATTGATGGGCCGAAGGGTCTTTTCTGTGCTGTATGACTCTATGACTCTCTATGAATCTATAACATGGTGATGACCTGGAGCTTTCACATGACCTGAAGCATTACTGTTTTCCCTACTCCTGCGTGCCATCTGGATATGACCAATTTTCCCACAGGTATAGCACTTTGGTAATACAGGTGTTTGGTTAATGGCCACCATGGCACAGAGACATCTAAAAATCTAAATCTGTGAACTTTGCTGCCATGGCCTGGATCTCACTGAAATCTGGTAAACTTCTACTGCCAGCTCACAGCAGAACAACCTTGCAATCTGACTATCGCATTCTACTATTTCCATGGCCATGACCTCCACACAGTCCTCCTGCTTTGTCAGCCCATTACCTTTATTCAAATGTTTGGCCTGGGTTTTATTGCTCTTTAAACCTCCCATAAACATGTCTCTAGCATTGATTTCTACACCTATGGTGATGAGATTGTTTCTTTAGTTAAAGAATATCATTTGCAACAGTCTCACTTGATAACTGCTTCCTTTCACAGAATGTAACTATCAGTGCAACCGAATCAAGTTCATCCTCCCAACATCCACCCTGTCAAATCCCCTCAAAATCTTACGTTAGAAACATACATAGAAAATAGAAGCAGGTGGAGGCTATTTGGCCCTTCGAGCCTGTTCTGCCATTCATTATGATCATGGCTGATCATGAAGTTCAATACCTTGATCCAGCCTTCCCCACATATCCCTTGATCCCATTAATCCCATGAGCTATTTCTAACTCCTTGAAATTATACAGCATATTGCCTCAACTACTTTTTGTGGTAATGAATTCCACAGATTCAACACTCTCTCGGTGAAGAAATTTCTCCTCACCTCAGTCCTCAAACTATGACCCCTAGTTCTGGACGCCCCCACCGTCGGGAACATTCTTTCTGAATCTATCCTGTTTGTCAAGTTTTATAAATTTCTATGAGATGCCCTCACACTTTTCTAAAGTACAATGAATATAATCCTAACTGACTTAGCCTCTCGTCATATGGCAGTCCCACCATACCAGGAATCAGCCCGGTAAACCTTCGCTCATTCCCTCCATAGCAAGAAAATCCTTCCTCAGAGAAGGGCACCAAAACTGCACACATTGCTCCAGGTGTGGCTCCAGCAATGCCCTATACTATTGCAGTAAAACATCCCTCTTCCTATAGACAAATCCTCTCGCTATGAAAGCCAGCATACCATTTGCCTTCGTACTGCTTGTTGTACTGCACACTTACTTTCAGTGATTGATGCACAAGGACACCAAGGTCTTGCTGAGTATCTAACTCTTTCAATTTACACCCATTCAAATAATAATCTGCCTTCCAATTTTTGCAACCGAAGTGAATAACCTCACATTTACCCATATTATACTGCATATGCCATGCATATACCCACTCACATAGCCTGTCTAAATGCCACTGAAGCATCTCCGCATCCTCCTCAAAGCTCACCCTCCCACCCAACTTTGTATCATCTGTAATTTTGGAGATAATTCATTTAGATCCCTCGTCCAAATCATTAACATGTAATGTGAACAGTTGGGGTCCTAGCACAATCCCTGCAGCACCCTAATAGTCATTGCCCATTTATTCCAATTTTTTGCTTCCTGTCTGCTAGCCATAGAACATAGAACATTACAGCGCAGTACAGGCCCTTCGGCCCTCGATGTTGTGCCGACCTGTGAAACCACTCTAAAGCCCATCTACATTATTCCCTTATCGTCCATATGTCTATCCAATGACCATTTGAATACCCTTAGTGTTGGCGAGTCCACTACTGTTGCAGGCAGGGCATTCCATGCCCTTACTACTCTCTGAGTAAAGAACCTACCTCTGACATCTGTCCTATCTCTATCTCCCCTCAATTTAAAGCTATGTCCCTTCGGATGGTGCTAGACATCACCATCCAAGGAAAAAGGCTCTCACTGACCACCCTATCCAATCCTCTGATCATCTTGTATGCCTCAATTAAGTCACCTCTTAACCTTCTTCTCTCTAATGAAAACAGCCTCAAGTCCCTCAGCCTTTCCTCATAAGATCTTCCCCCCATACCAGGCAACATTCTGGTAAATCTCCTCTGCACCCATTCCAATGCTTCCACATCCTTCCTATAATGCGGCGACCAGAATTGCACGCAATACTCCAAATGTGGCCGCACCAGAGTTTTGTACAGCTGCAACATGACCTCATGGCTCCAAAACTCAATCTCTCTACCAATAAAAGCTAACACACCGTACGCCTTCTTAACAACCCTCTCAACCTGGGTGGAAACTTTCAGGGATCTATGTACATGGACACCGAGATCTCTCTGCTCATCCACACTACCAAGAATCTTACCATTAGCCCAGTTTTCTATCCATCTCAAGATACTACCTTCCAATCCCATGCGCTTTAACTTTACATCGTAATTTGCTATGTGAGACCTTGTTGAAAGCCTTCTAAAAGTCTCAATAAACCACATCCACTGGTTCTCCCTGGTCAACTCTACGAGTTACATCTTCAAAGAATTCCTGTTAAATTGTGAAGCATTATTTCCCTTTTGCAAATACATGCTAACTTTGTCTGATTATACAATTTACACTGTGTACCTTGTGTTGCTCTGTTATCTATTTTCGCTTCTTTTCATGTACTAAGTGATCTGTCTGAGCTGCACGCCGAAAAATACTTTTCAGTGTACCCGACAATAAACAAATCCAAATGCTGTGCTATGAAATCCTTGATAATGTCTACAGCAACTTCCCTACTACCAACGTTAGGCTCACTGATCCAAAGTTCCCTGTTTTCACTCTAACTCGTTTTTTGAATAGTGGGGTTATATTAGCTGTGCTCTAATCTGCAGGAACCGCCAAAAGACTTTTGGACACGAGGGCCAGTTCCTTAAGTACTCTGGAGTGAAGATTATCAAGCCCTGGACATTTATCCCACTTTAATCCCATTAATTTCCCCAAAATCATTTCTCTACTAATACTAATTTCCTTCAGCTCCTCACTAAAACATGTGTTACTCAGAACGTCCAGTACCTTATTCATGTCTTCCTATATGAAAACAGAAACAAAGAACAAATTTAGTTCCTCAGCCATTTCTTTGTTCTCTGTTATGAATTCCCCGATTTCTGATTGTGAGAGCCTACATTTGTTTTTATCAATCATTTTCTCTTTACATACCTATAGAAACTTTTACATGTCAGTTTTTATGATCCCTGCTAGCTTACTTTCATATTGTATTTTCCCCTTCTTAATCAATCCCTCGGTCCGCCTTTGCTGAACTTTAAACTGTTCCCAACCCTCAGGTCTATTGTTTTTTTCTTGCTAATGTGTATGCCTCTTCTTTGCATCTAATACTATTTCTAATTTCCCTTGTAAACCATGGCTTGGCTACAGTTCCCTTTCCACTCTTGCGCCAAATAGGGACAAACAACATCTGGAGTTCACCTATTCGTTCCTTGAATGCCTGCCATTGCCTGTCTATTGTCCTTCATTTCGGTAATGTTTCCCAGTCCTTCATAGATAACCCATGTCTCATGACATCGTAGTTACCTTCCTTGAAATTCTGAGGACCCTGGTCTCAAAATCAACTACCTCACTATCCACTTTGATAAAGAATTCTATCATATTCTGGTCACTCATCCCCAAGGGTTCTCTCACAAATATATTGCCAACTAATCCTTTCTCATTGCAAAACACCCGGTCCAAGACGGACTGTTCCCTTGTTGATTCCTCAACGTATTGGTCCATATAACTATTCAGTATACACCTCTCTATTGTACTGTGACTAATTTGATTCACCCAATCTATATGCAGATGAAAGTCACCCATAATAACAGATGTTCCTTTGCCACATGCATCTCTGATTTCCTGTCTCATGCTATTCCCAAAATTACCACTGCAGTTTGGTGGTCTGTATACTACTTCTATGAATGTTTCTTGCCCCTTGGTGCTTCATAACTCAATGCATACATATTCCACTTACTCTGTGCTAGTATCTTTCCTCAATATTGTATAAACATCTTCTTTAATCAACAATGCAGCTCCACCACATTTTCCTTTCTGTCTGTCCTTCCCAAAAATTGATGAGCCCTCAATGTTTAGTTCCCATCCCTCGTCACCTTGGAGCCATGTCTCTGTCATCCCAATTAGGGCGGCACAGTGGCACAGTGGTTAGTACCGCTGCTTCACAACACCAGGGACCTGGGTTCAATTCTGACCTTGGGTAACTATCTGTGTGGAATTTGCCTGTTCTCCCTGTGTCTGCATGGGTTTCCTCCGGGTGCATCGCTTTCCTCCCATAGTCCAAAGATGTGCAAGATTGATGGATTGGTCATGATAAATTGACCCCTTAGTGTTTAAAGCTTAGGTGGGATTACAGGGGATAGGGTGGAGGAGTGGCCTTAGGTAGTGTGCTCTTTCAGAGGGTCAGTGCAGACTCGATGGGATGAATAGCCTTCTTCTGCACCGTAGGGATTATATATCATGCCCTTTTACATCTACCAGTGCAACTAATTCATCCATTTTATTTCGAATGCTCCAAGCATTCAGATAGAAAACTTTAAACCTAGTCATTTTACCGTTCCTTGCCCCGTCCTACTATTTTTATTGAGTCCTTATCTGATTCGGGCCCTTGATTCTCTGCCTATCACTTTTCTTATTTTCCTTGCTGCTTTTTCCTCTTGTGCTTGATTCCCCCTGCTCTGAATCCTTACATACGTTCCAATACGATCGCCTCCTATTCTTTTGAACTCCAATGAGTAAAAGCCTAACCTGCTTAACATTTCCTCATAAACATAGAACATAGAACATAGAACATAGAACAATACAGCGCAGTACAGGCCCTTCGGCCCACGATGTTGCACCGAAACAAAAGCCATCTAACCTACACTATGCCATTATCATCCATATGTTTATCCAATAAACTTTTAAATGCCCTCAATGTTGGCGAGTTCACTACTGTAGCAGGTAGGGCATTCCACGGCCTCACTACTCTTTGCGTAAAGAACCTACCTCTGACCTCTGTCCTATATCTATTACCCCTCAGTTTAAAGTTATGTCCCCTCGTGCCAGCCATATCCATCCGCGGGAGAAGGCTCTCACTGTCCACCCTATCCAACCCCCTGATCATTTTGTATGCCTCTATTAAGTCTCATCTTAACCTTCTTCTCTCCAACGAAAACAACCTCAAGTCCGTCAGCCTTTCCTCATAAGATTTTCCCTCCATACCAGGCAACATCCTGGTAAATCTCCTCTGCACCCGCTCCAAAGCCTCCACGTCCTTCCTATAATGCGGTGACCAGAACTGTACGCAATACTCCAAATGCGGCCGGACCAGAGTTCTGTACAGCTGCAACATGACCTCCCGACTCCGGAACTCAATCCCTCTACCAATAAAGGCCAACACTCCATAGGCCTTCTTCACAACCCTATCAACCTGGGTGGCAACTTTCAGGGATCTATGTACATGGACACCTAGATCCCTCTGCTCAGCCACACTTTCAAGAACTTTACCATTAGCCAAATATTCCGCATTCCTGTTATTCCTTCCAAAGTGAATCACCTCACACTTCTCTACATTAAACTCCATTTGCCACCTCTCAGCCCAGCTCTGCAGCTTATCTATATCCCTCTGTAACCTGCTACATCCTTCCACACTATCGACAACACCACCGACTTTAGTATCATCTGCAAATTTACTCACCCACCCTTCTGTGCCTTCCTCTAGGTCATTGATAAAAATGACAAACAGCAACGGCCCCAGAACAGATCCTTGTGGTACTCCACTTGTGACTCTACTCCATTCTGAACATTTCCCATCAACCACCACCCTCTGTCTTCTTTCAGCTAGCCAATTTCTGATCCACATCTCTAAATCACCCTCAATCCCCAGCCTCCGTATTTTTTGCAATAGCCTACCGTGGGGAACCTTATCAAACGCTTTGCTGAAATCCATATACACCACATCAACTGCTCTACCCTCGTCTACCTGTTCAGTCACCTTCTCAAAGAACTCAATAAGGTTTGTGAGGCATGACCTACCCTTCACAGAGCCATGCTGACTATCCCTGATCATATCATTCCTATCTAGATGATTATAAATCTTGTCCCTTATAATCCCCTCCAAGACTTTACCCACTACAGACGTGAGGCTCACCGGTCTATAGTTGCCGGGGTTGTCTCTGCTCCCCTTTTTGAACAAAGGGACCACATTTGCTGTCCTCCAGTCCTCTGGCACTATTCCTGTAGCCAATGATGACATAAAAATCAAAGCCAAAGGTCCAGCAATCTCTTCCCTGGCCTCCCATAGAATCCTAGGATAAATCCCATCAGGTCCCGGGGACTTATCTATTTTCAGCCTGTCCAGAATTGCCAACACCTCTTCCCTACGTACCTCAATGCCATCTATTCTATTAGCCTGGGGCTCAGCATTCTCCTCCACAACATTATCTTTTTCCTGAGTGAATACTGACGAAAAATATTCATTTAGTATCTCGCCTATCTCTTCAGACTCCACACACAATTTCCCATCCCTGTCCTTGACTGGTCCTACTCTTTCCCTAGTCATTCGCTTATTCCTGACATACCTATAGAAAGCTTTTGGGTTTTCCTTGATCCTTCCTGCCAAATACTTCTCATGTCCCCTCCTTGCTCGTCTTAGCTCTCTCTTTAGATCCTTCCTCGCTACCTTGTAACTATCCATCGCCCCAACCGAAACTTCACACTTCATCTTCACATAGGCCTCCTTCTTCCTCTTAACAAGAGATTCCACTTCCCTGGTAAACCACGGTTCCCTCGCTCGACGCCTTCCTCCCTGTCTGACCGGTACATACTTATCAAGAACACGCAGTAGCTGATCCTTGAACAAGCCCCACTTATCCAGTGTGCCCAACACTTGCAGCCTACTTCTCCACCTTATCCCCCCCAAGTCACGTCTAATGGCATCATAATTGCCCTTCCCCCAGCTATAACTCTTGCCCTGCGGTGTATACTTATCCCTTTCCACCATTAACGTAAACGTCACCGAATTGTGGTCACTGTCCCCAAAGTGCTCTCCTACCTCCAAATCCAACACCTGGCCTGGTTCATTACCCAAAACCAAATCCAACGTGGCCTCGCCTCTTGTTGGCCTGTCAACATATTGTTTCAGGAAACCCTCCTGCACACACTGTACAAAAAACGACCCATCTATTGTACTCGAACGAAATCTTTTCCAGTCAATATTTGGAAAGTTAAAGTCTCCCATAATAACTACCCTGTTACTTTCGCTCATATCCAGAATCATCTTCGCCATCCTTTCCTCTACATCCCTAGAACTATTAGGAGGCCTATAAAAAACTCCCAACAGGGTGACCTCTCCTTTCCTGTTTCTAACTTCAGCCAATACTACCTCGGAAGAAGAGTCCCCATCTAGCATCCTCTCCGCCACCGTAATACTGCTCTTGACTAGCAGCGCCACACCTCCCCCTCTTTTGCCTCCTTCTCTGAGCTTACTAAAACACCTAAACCCCGGAACCTGCAACATCCATTCCTGTCCCTGCTCTATCCATGTCTCCGAAATGGCCACAACATCGAAGTCCCAGGTACCAACCCACGCTGCCAGTTCCCCTACCTTGTTTCGTATACTCCTGGCATTGAAGTAGACACACTTCAAACCACCTACCTGAACGCTGGCCCCCTCCTGCGACGTCAAATCTGTGCTCCTGACATCTATTCTCTCATTCTCCCTTACCCTAAAACTACAATCCAGGTTCCCATGCCCCTGCTGCATTAGTTTAAACCCCCCCAAAGAGCACTAACAAATCTCCCCCCCAGGATATTTGTGCCCCTCAGGTTCAGATGTAGACCATCCTGTCTGTAGAGGTCCCACCTTCCCCAGAAAGAGCCCCAGTTATCCAAAAATCTGAAACCCTCCCGCCTGCACCATCCCTGTAGCCACGTGTTTAAATGCTCTCTCTCCCTATTCCTCATCTCACTATCACGTGGCACGGGCAACAACCCAGAGATAACAACTCTGTTTGTTCTAGTTCTGAGCTTCCATCCTAGCTCCCTGAAAGCCTGCCTGACATCCTTGTCCCCTTTCCTACCTATGTCGTTGGTGCCAATGTGGACCACGACTTGGGGCTGCTCCCCCTCCCCCCTAAGGACCCGGAAAACACGATCCGAGACATCACGTACCCTTGCACCTGGGAGGCAACATACCAAACGTGAGTCTCTCACGCTCCCACAAAATCTCCTATCTGTGCCCCTGACTATAGAGTCCCCAATTACTAATGCTCTGCTCCTCTCCCCCCTTCCCTTCTGAGCAACAGGGACAGACTCCGTGCCAGAGGCCCGTACCCCATGGCTTACCCCTGGTAAGTCGTCCCCCCCACAAGTATCCAAAGCGGTATACTTGTTTCTCAGGGGAACGACCGCAGGGGATCCCTGCACTGACTGTTTTTTCCCAGTCCCTCTTACAGTTACCCACCTATCTCCAATCTTTGGTGTAACTAATTCCCTGAAGCTGCTATCTATGACCCCTTCTGCCTCCCGAATGATCCGAAGTTCTTCCAACTCCAGCTCCAGTTCCCTAACTCGGTCTTGGAGGAGCTGGAGATGGCAGCACTTCCTGCAGGTAAAATCAGCAGGGACACTAACTGCATCCCTCACCTCAAACATCCTGCAGGAGGAACATTGTACTCCCTTCCCTGCCATTCCTCTAACTTTCTACCAAGATCTGGCTAACAACTAAATTAAATTTTTATAAAAAATAATAATAATATAATAAAAATATGGTACTTACCTCAGACCAATGGGTTTTATTATTAGGTTAGAGGAGGAGGGCGGGTGGGAGACACTACACGTGTAGTGTCTCGGGTTTCCTCTCCACCAGAATTTATTGGTGAGGGTCTTCCCAGACGTCCGCGGGTCGACTTCCTGATCCCGCCTAAAAAACTAATTTAAAGAAAAGAGAAAAAGTCTCAGCTCCTGCTGAAACTGACTCACCACTCACCAGCTGTTCTCACGCCGCCGAAATCGACTGGCCTGCCCCTGCAAAGAGAAGTGCTTTTAAAGGTTGACTTACCTCCCAGCACCCTCCTTCCGCAATGCTCCCGCTGAAACTGACTCACCAGCTGCTCTCACGCCGCCGAAATCGACTGGCCTGCCCCTGCAAAGAGAAGTGCTTTTAAAGGTTTACTTACCTCCCAGCACCCTCCTTCCGCAATGCTCCCGCTGAAACTGACTCACCAGCTGTTCTCACGCCGCCGAAATCGACTGGGAACCAACTCCGTCATCCCAAGAACCGGCCTGCAGAACCTCCTCTAACCTACTTCCAATGCAGCCATATCCTTCTGAAAATAAAAGGACCAAAACTGTACCCACTGCTTGAGGTGTGGTGTGCGATTCAATGGAAAAATACCTGTGTTCGGTATTGGGTGTGTTTAGTGCGGTGTCTTTCGACAGCTGCAGCACCGAGAAGCACCTGACTATTTACCGGCACTTTGCCGTCTTTTTGGCATTGGGGAATTTCTCTCTGCTGAAGCCACACACAGAGGGATTTCCTACTGGTGAGTCCAGCAAGAAAGGCTCCTTGCAAATCTGGATGCCAATTGTCTGGCAGCCTTGATCTCCCCCCTCCTTTCAGACCCCTGCCCCCTATTTTCAATCCGCCCTCCCTCCCAACCTCGGGAGGCCCCTAGGAACACCCCCTCACCCTCTCACCTCCACCTGGTAAGGCCCCCAGGCTGGATCCCTGGCAGTGCCAACCTGACACCTGGTTACCCTGCAACTGCCAGCCTATTATCCTGGCAATGCCAGAGGTGTGACAGAGTGCCACCCTGACCTGTCCCCCACTAACCAGGGGTCTCTAATAGCCTGGGAGAACCTCGCAGGTGCCATTATGACTGGTCTACATTTGTGGAAACCAGTACCAAATTGCACTCTGCTGAGGTCTCCCAGACGCAGCTGTTAGGCACTGTGCATCAGGATAATCCTGCAAATGCATATTTAAATGAGTTATTTAAATATGCAAATCTGGATCACGCACAGTGAGGGCAAGATCCAGATCATGATCTCTCGTGAGATTTAATGGAATCTCTCACTGCCTTTTGAGTGTCGCAAATCTGAGTGTTGAGAGGCCAATCCCGAGATTCAACAGTCTCGTCCCAACACCAAGTCCGGCGCAATGAGACCACTAAACCGCATCCGTGGCCTGACCAATGCCCACGGCCGTTGTTGCAAGACATCCCTACGTTTTGCAATAAAGACCAACATTCCATTTACCTTCCTAATTATTTGCTGCGCCTGCATGCTGACGTTTTGTGATTCATATACAAGGACACCCAGATCCCTTTGTGCCACAGCTTTCTGCAGCCTCGCTCTACTTAAATAACTATTTCACAGGTTCCATTCGAAAAGGTAAATAGAATGTTGTACTTTGTTACGCAAGGGTGGAAATAAAAAGGCGAAGCAGAGATAGTTCAGTTGTACTTCTGAAATACTGCATTCAGTCTGTGCACCAACATTCAGGAAACATACGTTGGCCTTGCGGTGGGTACATCACAGATTTACGAACATGATACCAAGGCTAAAAGGGTTACATTTCATTAACAGGTCTCTTTTGAAATGATATTCGGAATCAATAGAGTGGATTCAGAGAAACTGTTTCCTCTGGTGGAGTAATTCAAAATAAATGTAGATAACCATAACATAACGGTTATCAGTCAAGCTGATCATGAAACCATCAGATTGTCACAAAAAACATCTGATTCACAAATGTGAATTAAGGAAAGAAATCTAGTCTCCTTACATTGTCTTGCCGCTATGTGACTCCAGATCCAAAGCAATGCGGTTGTCTCTTAAATATCCTCTGAAATTATCCAGCAAGCCATTGGGTGGGACCAAAATCCTATTAAAAGGACTAATAATAATAAAACAAGTTGAACCACCCGACATCAAACTTGGCACTGGGTGCTTACCCAGGTGACTCCACAAAATCCTCATTAGTAGCTGGAAACCTGTACCAAAATTGAGAGCGCTGTACCAAAGATAAGTCAACAACAGCCAGACATAATCATATTAAGAGAATCATGATTTGATTTGATTTGATTTATTATTGTCACATGTATTAGTATACAGTGAAAAATGTTGTACATAGGGAAGGAAGGAGAGATTGCAGAATGTAATGATGTGGAGATGCCACTGTTGGACTGGGGTGAGCACAGTATGAAGTCTTACAACACCAGGTTAAAGTCCAATGGGTTTGTTTCAAATCACTAGCTTTCGGAGCACTGCTCGTTCCTCAGGTGAATGAAGAGGTAGAATGTAATGTTAGTCATAGCTAGGGTGTAGAGAAAAGATCAACTTGATACGAGGTAGATCCATTCAAAAGTCTGATGGCAGCAGGGAAGAAGCTGTTCTTGAGTCGGTTGGTCCGTGATAGAAATTGACTTTTCGAGTCAGCTATAACCATGAGAGTAAGGGAAGATGATAGAGGTAAAAGGGTTAAATGAGAACTCATTAAGAATAATTAACTATAATCATCGTAAGCAACAATAGCTGGGAATCCACGAAGGGTTAATCTTTCTTAAACCTAGGTTTCACATCTGCAAGGTCAGTGACGTCAACTGGCTAAAAGGCCCCATTGTATTATTGAATTGTAAGAACTGGTGCTGCTGTCCCAGCACCGATAGTCCCATTTCTATGGTAACAGCCAGTCGAGGGTGATAATGTCTTAACAAAAACTGTGTTTTTCTAATTAATGTTAGATGCAGGTGTGGATAATTTGGAAAATTGGCAAGTGATGGAATGGGAAATTTGCACCGATACATTTAAATGCATATATCTCTTAAATTGATGGACAGACATTTTGGCCGAATTGAGTAACTTATAAATTAGTTAAAGCCAATCAGAAGTAAAAAGAAGGCTAGACCTTAAGATAATAATCTCCTTAAGAATCACTTACCGGATGGAAAAACTCATCCCAGGATCACCCCATCTATATTTCTAAAACCTATTTCCTTTACTGCTTGCTTTTGCTAATCGCCATCTTTCTTTTGTTTAAATTACTTAGTTATTTTATCCTGTGTTTTATGATTTGAAGAATTACTACGATCTGTAATTGAATGAAAACTCAACTACTGTATTTGCTAAAGACAACCAATCTGACGAGCTTGCTGCAAGGCTAGTTGGAAACTTTCTAAATTTTGTATTGAGAATAAGTTTATCAGTGGCACAGGTGACAAATAAAGTACAAGTGGACTTTGCCAAAAAGCACAGACTTGACCTCTGTTATTTGGGAACTGAGAAGGGATAACGGACATCCAGGGTTCCGAATAGACACAGGGACCCATCAGTACATGGCCTCAAACTTTTGTATCTTTTTCCTGACGGAAGAAGGTGGAAGAGAGAATGTCCGGTGTGCGTGGGGTCCTTAATTATGCTGGCTGCCTTTCCGAGGCAGCGGGAATTGTAGACAGAGTCGATGGATGGGAGGCTGGTTTGCATGATGGATTAGGCTACATTCACGACCTTTTGCAGTTTCTTGTGGTCTTGGGCAGAGCAGGAACCATGCCAAGCTGTGATACAACCAGAAAGAATGCTTTCTATGGTGCATCTGTAAAAGCTGGTGAGAGTCGCAGCTGACATGCCAAATTTCCTTTGTCTTCTGAGAAAGTAGAGTCGTTGGTGGGTTTTCTTAACTATAGTGTCGGCATGGGGGGACCAGGACAAGTTGTTGGTGGTCTGGACACCTAAAAACTTGAAGCTCTCAACCCTTTCTACTTTGTTTCCATTGATGTAGACAGGGGCATGTTCTCCACTCTGCTTCCTGAAGTCGATCACAATCTTCTTCATTTTGTTGACATTGAGGGAGAGATTATTATCGTCGCACCAGTTCAACAGATTCTCTATCTCATTAATAAAAGCAAATTACTGCGGATGCTGGAATCTGAAACCAAAGAGAAAATGCCGGAAAATCTCAGCCGCTCTGGCAGCATCTGTCGGGAGAAAAAGGAGTTAACATTTTGAGCCCAGATGACCCTTTGTCAAAGCTATAGACAGAGAAAGTGGGAAATATGTATACTATGGAGTGAGAATGAAAGATGAGTCATAGCCACAGAAACCCAGGGAAGTGGGGTGCTAATAGCCACATAAACCAAGGCAGTCCCCAGAGAGAACAAAAGGTATGAAAGGCCAAACTGCAGAGAAACTAACATCAGAGGGTAAGCTGTGAAGATGTAGATATGGGGAGGGAAAGCAAAGGGGAGAAAGGGTAAGGAAAGGTGGATAAGATGGGGGGGGGGGGGGTAATTATATATAAAGAAAGACAAGAGAGAAAGAAATGGTAAAAGACAGTTAAAATGAAATGGGATGAAAACAAATGGGTCGAGGTGGGATAGAGCTAATCATCTGAAGTTGTTGAATTAGATGTTGAGACCGGAAGGCTGTAGCGTGCCTAACCGGAAGATGAGATGTTCCTCCAGTTTGCGTTGAGCTTCACTGGAACATTGCAGCAGGCCAAGGACAGACATGTGGCATGGGAGCAGGGTCTTGTGTTAAAATGGCAAGCATCGGGAAGGTCAGGGTCCTGAATGCGCACAGACCTAAGGTGCTCAGCAAAGCAATCACCCAGTCTACGTTTGGTCTCTCTGATATAGAGGAGACCACATTCGGAGCAGCGAATGCAATAGACCAAATTGGAAGAGGCGCAAGTGAAACGCTGCTTAACCTGGAATGAGTGTTTTGGGCCTGGGATGTTAAGATGGAAGAGGCAAAGGGGCAGGTGTTACACCTTCGGTGATTGCATGGGAAGGTGCCATGGGTGATGGGAGAGGTGTTGGATGTGGTGGAGTGGTCTAAATTGTCTCAGAGGGAACGGTCTCTGCGGAATGCTGACAGAGGGAGTGAAGGGAAGATGTGTTTGGTAGTGGCATCACGCTGGAGTTGGCGAAAATGGTGGAGGATTATGCTTTGCATACGGAGGCTAGTGGGGTGAAATGTGAGAACGAGGAGGACTCTATACTTGTTCTGGGAGGGAGGGGAGGGGATGAGGGAAGTGGCGCAGGAGATGGACCGCACACTGTTGAGGGCCCTGTCAATAACTGTAGGTGGGAAATCACGGTTGAGGAAGAAGGAACACATTTTCGAAGAACACATTCCCTATCATTCCTGTACTCTGCCTCGTCATTGTTTGAAACCCGACCCACTACTGTGGTGTCATCAGCAAATTTGAAAATCGAGTTGGACGGGAATTTGACCACACAGTCATAGGTGTATAAGGAGTATAGTAGGGGGTTGAGGACACAGCCTTGTGGGGCATCGGTGTTGAGGATGTTCGTGGAGGAGGTTTTATTGCCTATCCTTACTGATTGTGTCCTGTGAGTTAGGAAGTTCAGGATTCAGTCGCAGAGGGAGGAGCTGAGGTCCAGGCCACAGAGTTTGGAGATGAATTGCGTAGGAATAATGGTGTTGAAGGCTGAGCTGTATTCAATAAATAGGAGTCTGTAAATAGGTAGTCAATAAATAGGAATCGTACCTTTCAGCTAACATCCAAATCTCCTTCACAGTTGGACCCATGGGAGGAGGAGGCACAATTATAAACAGTCATGAGGAGGTGACCCTGGAAATCCTCAAATGGACTCTGGACCCCAGGAAGACTCATGACATTAGGCCAAATATGGACAAGGAAACCCTCCTGCTGATTGCCACCTACTGCCCTCCCTCAGCTGTTGAATCATTATTACACAATGTTGAACACCACTTCAAAGAAGCACTGAGGGCAGCAAGGGCAAACAATGTACTCTGATTGGCAACTTCAAAGTCTGTCACGAAGAGCTCAGACGTTGCTCTACTAGTTGAGCTGGCCAAGTCCAGAAGGACCTAACTGCCAGACTGGGCCTGCAGCAGGTGATGAAAGAACCAACTCAATGGAAAAACCTACCTAACTTTGTCTCGGTAATCCACTGTTGCAGTTACACTTGTCCTTAACAATAGTGGGAAGAAAGACCACAGCACAGTCCTTTTGAAGAGAAATTTTCCTCTGCATACAGAGGATACCACCATAATGGTGTGTGGCACGATCATCATATTAAGTGGGAAAGAGGGTGGCATGTGGAGCAGTGGATAGCACTGGGACTGCGGCGCTGAGGACCCGAGTTCGGATCCCGGCCCTGGGTCACTGTCCGTGTGGAGTTTGCACATTCTCCCCATGTCTGCGTGAGTTTCACCCCCGCAACCCAAAGATGTGCAGGTTAGGTGGATTGGCCATGCTAAATTGCCCCTTAATTGGAAAAATAAAGAATTGGGTACTCTAAATTTAAAAAATATATATTAAGTGGGAAAGATTCAGCTTGCATCTAGCAACTCATAACTGCTCCAATAAAGCACTATAGGCATCAGTAACAGCAAAATTGTATTCAGCCACAATCTGTAATATCATGGGTAGGAGTCTCCATTGGCTGACGCTGAAATAACTAAACGGCGATTGGGCGGAGAATAGGTTCCGACACCAAAGTCGCGGCGGGCGCCAATTTGAGGCCAAATCGCAATTCTCCGTCACCTCGACAGCAGCGTGAATCCGGTCCGGAACCCACGTACAGTAGACAACATTTGCATGTCATTAGCTGGCCTGAACCGGTATTCTCCGGGGTCTCTGCAATTCTCCACCTCTGATTTCCGAGTTCCCGACGGCGCAGTTCACTTGTGCTTTTAAAAATTATGCTCCTCCAATTCTGATCTCTTTTATATCCCAGGTTTTACATGCTCCACCATTCGGATGCCATATAAATCCAACCTATTGTTATTAATATTGTTAAGATAATGTTAGGGGCAGCACGGTAGCATAGTGGTTAGCACAATTGCTTCACAGCTCCAGGGTCCCAGGTTCGATTCCCGGCTTGGGTCACTGTCTGTGTGGAGTCTGCACGTTCTCCCCGTGTGTGCGTGGGTTTCCTCCGGGTGCTCCGGTTTCCTCCCACAGTCCAAAGATGTGCAGGTTAGGTGGATTGGCCATGCTAAATTGCCCTTAGTGTCCAAATTTGCCCTTAGTGTTGGGTGGGGTTACTGGGTTATGGGGATAGGGTGGAGGTGTTAACCTTGGGTAGGGTGCTCTTTCCAAGAGCCGGTGCAGACTCAATGGGCCGAATGGCCTCCTTCGGCACTGTAAATTCTATGATCTATGATGGTACATTCTCTTTCTTTCTTTAAAATGTCAGTTTGAGCACAGCCAAGATTGATAGAAGAAAAGTCAGGTTATTAGGATCCTGTATAAAGGGAGTTAGGACACTTTTATGAAAATCTTTTTACCCATCAGTCGAAGATAGATATAAACCAATATTAGGACACAATTCCTGGATCATGAAAGTAGAAAATTAGGTTTCCACCTTGAATGGAACCTACTTCCATTTGGCTTCTGCATATTGCTCAACGTGCCAATTTAAATTTAAGTGGAGAAGAGAAATGGAGGGAGCTTTCACCCCATCCTCCAGCCTGATGGACTGTGTCTGTGGGAGTTACTGAGCCACCCTTGGAATTTCATCTATTTCCCCCTTTAAATCCTCAATAGTTTTATTTCACCAATGTGTCGCAGAGCAATATTTTGCTGAAGGGCATAATCTCAAACAATATCTTGCTCAAGGGCCATTCTCTTCGCTGGAATGCATTAAGACCTTGTACAGAATGATGAGATACAGGTTTGCTCCTGCGATCAGCCACATGGTAAGCTAATGATTTTAATTGAACCACTGTGGATAATAGCTTAACAAGGGGCATTTCTTCTCGGAAGAGGGTTGTTTAGGACATAGATGGGGAGGCTAGGTCTATGGTTACTTTTCTAGGGTTGATTTAAAATGTTTGCACTCCTGGTGAGGATCCTTGTATGCTGGAACACCCATGGTTATCGATTCCTTATTGGTCAGGCCTCCCGCTTTAAATAAACATTCATGGAACCAACAAACTAATACCATTCACTAATTTTACTGGACAAATGGAAGAGCAGGGAAACAGCACTGAAAACAATTTGAATCAAGAAATGGAGGAGATCCTCATGATAGGCTTAGAATCACATGATTTTATTCTGTACAATTATACTAGCCTCATTTTACCCAGGACTGTATGTGTGACAGCCAGTAAGATTTGCTGTTTAACATGTTTACTGATGGACATGGTGAAGAGAACTACCAGTGATTTAATTCCAAAGGAACTAGATGTGCCTAGTTTCAAGTTATAAGAATTTCTATGTTGTGTATTTTATAATAATCAATATTTGTCTAGGTTTCAGCTCTGCGATGATTAAATGTAGTCCATTACAATGATAGAAATTGTTAGAAATTAGGAATAAATTTATATAAAATTATCTTGAAATAGGTAAAGGTTTAAGGTTTTTAATTTCATTTCTGCAAAACATTTCTTCGGGCTTCACTGTCATGGAAATGAGGCTAGAGAATAACTATTCTTGGATAAGGTTATTAGTTGGAAGAAAAAGCCATAGTTTAAACCGATAACAAGTAACAGGAAGCTGTGTTTGGGTTTTAATTTAATCTTTCTTGTTGAAATATCCAGTAGTATGTTGGAACATTAGACGTGATTGCAGTGAACAATAGACCAGTTTGCCAGCCTGATAGAGGGAAAGAACAGCTGCACCGAATATCCATTGTGAATGTTTGCTGGTAGGCTTCATGAACAGGTCTAGGTTTAATGAAATGATTGTGAAATGAATGGATATTTTTGGGAAGTTTGTGTGGTACGAGCGATTGAATTTTATGGGAGCAGAGATGTACTCAGCAGAGGACAGTTTGAGAGGTAATAAGGAAAAGAGAAGGTCAGAATAAAAGGATATGGCCATATGATAGGTGTGAAATGGCAAGTGATCAAAGTTGAGACATTGAACCCAAAATTTAGACAAAGAACTCAATGCTCAATGCCAAAAAGTATTTATATACTTAGAAAAATATCAGCTATGATTGAATGGCGGAGCAGACTCAATGGGCTGAATGGCCTAATTCTGCTTCTATGTCTTATGGTCTTAAATAAACTAAATCTTTAAAGGACAAAAAGGCCTTGTCAATAATCTTTCCAGATATCCACCTATTGAAAAGGTCTAGCAAGTAAAAGTCTGTGGAAGGGTTCATTGCAGTAGTTGATGGAAAAGGACTCTGAAGGAAGACTCCATGCAAAGCTTCCTGAAGAGTTCCAGAAGTCGAGAAGACTTGAGCATTGAGAAGAGAAGAAATTAAGATGCAGTTCAGCCATTCTGCCTAATCCGGACCAATACATGCTACTTGCTATGGTCTTATATATTTTGTAGTATAACTAGCAATGTTATGTCCATTTTATGCTCTTGTTAAAAGTCAATACCCCACTATATTACATAAGAACAGAGGACACTGGTCTGCTTGCATCTATGAGGAGAGAAACAGAGTTAATGTTATGAGGCCGTTGATTCTTTGTCAGAACTAAATAATAATAATCTTTATAAGTGTCACAAGTAGGCTTACATTAACACTGTGCTGAAGTTACTGTGAAAATCCCCTCATTGCCAACCCCCGGGAGAATTCAGAATGTACGATTCACCTAGCAAGCACATCTTTCAGGACTTGTGGGAGGAAACCGGAGCACTCTGAGGAAACCCATGCAGACATGGGGAGAATGTGCAGACTTTGCACAGACAGTGACCCAAACCAGGAATCAAACCGGGGTCCCTGGTGCTGTGAAGCAACAGTGCTAACCACTGTGCTACTGTGACCCCACTTTATTTGTTGCACATCAATCCTGATTTGTTGATGTATTGGATCATGATAACTCTTAGGTAACTTTCTAGTTCAACTGAGTGAAAATTTCAAAGAGTAAGATTCTCATAACAGCTGTGTTAGGAATTCCTTTTTCTTGACGTGAAGACTTGAGGGCAGTGTAGTCCACAGAAGCTTGCCCACACTGGACTTTCAAAAGGGATCCACTTTCTGCAAACTTCTTTTTAAACGATCTGTCATATCAGATCAAAATTAGTTTGATTAACCTCTGAAGCAATGTTGCAAGTTTGTCGTCACGGGTTCTCGTGTAAGAAACAGGAAGGGGACAGGAAATACATCGGAGCTGTTCCCACTCTGCCAGCCTGGGTTCACAGGTAATGTGGCAAAAATCCAGTAAGACCTACAAAGGAGCACTTGTGCTTTTGAAACCTGATTTGATTGTCATCTCTTAGAGGTCCCTCCAACAGAGGATTCAAAAGAGAATAGTTGAACGATTCTTTAGTTTAGGCAGAACTACATATCTAAGTCACTGCAGCTTAGTGTAACATTGTGCAGCTGAAGTATGTCCCTCAGAGAATCATAGAATCCCTACAGTGCAGAAGGAGGCCATTCAGCCCACCAAACTGCACCGACCTTCTGAAAGAGCGTTCCATCCAAGTCCACTACCCCGTCTTACCCCAATAACCCTTAACCCAACCTATACATTTTGGACGGTAAGGGGCAATTTATCATGGCCAATCCACTTAACCTGCACATCTTTGGACTGTCGCAGGAAACCAGAGCACCCGGAGGAAACCGACACAGCCACGCAGAGAATGTGCAAACTCCACACAGGCAGTCACCCCAAGGCAAGAATTGAATCTGGGTCCCTGGGATCACTGTGAGGCAGTTAACCATTGTGCCATCCTGCCACCCAAGTATGATCAAAGGACGATAACAAATCTAAAATGCTTTGTTTCTGTGTCTCAAAAAAACAGTTTCAAAGCATAAGTTGAGAATTATTGATATCAAAAATATATTTGCACCTTTCACAACCTCAAAATGTCTCAAAAGCTTTTATAGTTATCGGAGTAATTTTGAATTGTAGCCACCATTGTAGTGTATAGAAATCTTGACAAGATCCCATTAGCAGCAATGAGATAACTGATATTGATGAAGTCAGTCTGTACAGCAGGAGAACACCCCTACACTTTGATTGCCATAGGATCTCATTTATCCATTTGAAAGGGCAGACAGGCCAGGATTTCCTGGCCCCTGGTGTAATGTTTTCCGGCATTGGAGGAGGTTCACCATTGGCTGCTGGTGAGATTGTCAAATCCTGCCGAGCTGTGTTTTGTATGGCTCGCCCGTCCTGCTGCTGGGGAACCCACTGGAAGTAGCACCAGCAGGAAGGGCTGGAAAATACCATCCTGGGGCTAAGGTTAACACCTCATCTAAAAGTCCACACCTACTATAATGTAACATTCTTGCAGTTACGCACTGCTGTGTATCTGCTCAAATCTTTGGAGGGCCCCTTGAGATACCACTTTCTAACTAACGCAGTTCCAAACCAACTACTGCAACCAAAGCTGGCACCTAATTATGGTATAGCATTCTTAGCCTGTTGACATGGTAGATTTTCAACTTTTAAAGTAATCAGAAGATTGAAGACACCTAATGCAATTTCCAACGTATAACCCTTCTATTAACTTAAAGTATCATACTGTATACTTCAAGAATTAGGCAAACTCCCAGTTCATAAGTGCGGCCTGCCTATAATGGTTAACTTTTGCGCTAAGTTTGAATAAAAGGTTTTGGGAAAAGCAGAATTGGTAACCGTGGTGACTATTGAAATCTCCATGAACTATAACTAAAATAAACTAGCAGACTGACGAGAATCTCATGTATTATGTCTTTGGACAATCCAGAATAACAGAATGTACATTTGATCAGGAAATAACAGTTTAAAAAATGCAGGTGATAACAGAATAGAATACAGATGTAAAAAGCTGTCGGCTGTTCACATATTTTATGCCATTTTAGTTCAATTTAGATATTTCCATGATCAGATTACTGCTCAGTAAGGATAAATAATCTGGACATGGAATTAAAAAGAGAGCCTCAGAAAATTCGATATGTCTTTCTTCCAATCCATGTAACTGCTGAATGATAAAAAGATGTTTTTCCAACTTTTTTTTTCACCCTCTGAACATTAAAACAAGGAAATCTGATCAGCAGTTATGATTACCCATCTTCACATACCCTGGGCACAATCTTATCATATTTTTTCAAAGTGTTGGTTCCGGTGAGTAAACCAGTGAGAATTTCGCCAATGCTGATGGTGGGAAAACTCACCGAACATTTAGTTTCTTTAACAATTTTTTTCCCCACATGATTCAAGCCACGCTCGTGATGGTATGCCTCTGATTCGCTCGCTACTGGAAAATGTAATCTCTGCAAACAGTGGGTGTTGCTTCAAAACTCCTCCACAGCACCAAGGGGCCCTTACCAAGGTCCTGGATGATGTGGAGTAGAGATGTGACATCCTCCGCCTGCATCTGCAGATGTCCATCAACCAAGGTCACCACTCCCGTCTGGGAGGCTGTGGTCACGATAGTGAGGGCCACCTCTCTCCACCAGAGGGCAGGGTTACAGTGCTGGAACAAGATGAATGAAGCTTCTTTGCACAGCTAGGGTAATTCTGGTTCCTGATGTATGCCGCTGCGGCCCTTCAAACACCTGTCACATCATCTCCATGTGATTTCTTACCCAGCCACCTCCCAGATTCCCAAGACTTCTCATGGCACCCTCCGCCCCGCACTCCCCTTCTTTACTCCCCATGTTCGCCCAGTAGATAATCTGCTCCTCACATCCCCACTCCCATCCATCTCCCACGGATGCCAGGCTGCATCACCATCCGACCTGGCAGGATCCCTACCTACACTCTCACCATCTGTCTCATTGCAGGACAAACCCGAACACAGCTGGCATGAGGGGGCACAGCCTGTCGGAGTCATATCCGAGCTGAGATGCCGAAGGCCTGTTGAGGAGAGAGCCCTGAGCTGTCAAGTGAGGAGAAGGTTTGCACTTGTGCACTGGGCAAAGTGAGGGCAACAGGCAAAGGTCAAGACATGTAACCATGATGCAAGCCTCACATAACTTTTTCAAATGTTTTCCAATTGAGGGGCAATTTAGCGTGGCCAGTCCACCTACCCTGCACATCTTTGGGTTGTGGGGGTGAGACCCACACAGACACGGGGAGAATGTAAAAACTCCAAACGGACAGTGACCCAGGGCCGGGGTCGTATCTGGGTCCTCGGCGGCATGAGACAACAGTGCTAACCACTTTATCACTGTGCTGTCCTGAAACTCACATCACTTTCTTCCATCATTTATCCCCTATGATGCACTCATGCCATCTCGTTTCCCTTGCAGGTTAATCAGTCAACCAGCCCAGACCATGCTTGCGTCCTCTGGACAACACAAACCCAAGCATCTTTGAGGGAGGCATCTCACAGCCAAGCATTGAGGAGGCATCACATCTGTCACCCTCACCCTCCATTAAAGCAGACACTCACACCTCAGTGGGCTTAACTAGTAGGCTAGTTTCTGGGTTACTGGTTGGTGTGCATCTCACAGCTGAAAATACACATCAGGCAGTAGAAGAACGCCGAATGGATCTGGCACTCGGAGGGATGCTGGAGCCCTGGACTCTGCTGAACCCCTGACCGATGACATGCTCCTGGGGTGGTTGCCCCAGAGTTGCTGGAACTGCAAAGAAAGAGTCTCAATCATCAGGCAGGGATGACAGAATCCCTCCTCGGACTGAAAGGCTGACTGGAGGAGCCCCATCGCTTTTGAGAAGATGGTGCTGTCCCTCCAATGTAACAAGACCAACACTGCGAGGGTGATGTTTGCAGTGAATACCTTGGCGCAAGATGTGCATTTCATGGTGGCCGTGGCTTCTACATGGTTCAACTCATGACCTCCATGGCTGGGGGCATGAGCTCCAAGTTGTAGTCATGAGTGGGAATCCATGGGTTTTAGTGGCAGACGACAGTGGGGCTTCTCACTCCAGCTGCCTCTCTATCCAATGGAGGAGCCCAGGAGCCTTCAGGCACCGAAGAGAAGAGGATCAGCAGAAACACAGCCTGAGGCCTTCTGCTAGCAGGCCCTGGGGATTTTCAACCCATCTGACATCCCCCTTCCATTGAACAATGCACCTCCAGCCCCACACACCAAGATGGAGAAAAACGCCAGGACCCCTGACCTTGGAAGAGGCAGTACATAGAACATAGAACATAGAAAATACAGCACAGAACAGGCCCTTCGGCCCACGATGTTGTGCCGAACCTTTGTCCTAGATTAATCATAGATTATCATTGAATTTACAGTGCAGAAGGAGGCCATTCGGCCCCCTGAGTCTGCACCGGCTCTTGGAAAGAGCACCCCACCCAAACTCAACACCTCCACCCAACACCAAGGGCAATTTTGGACACTAAGGGCAATTTATCATGGCCAATCCACCTACCCTGCACATCTTTGGACTGTGGGAGGAAACCGGAGCACCCGGAGGAAACCCACGCAGACACGGGGAGGACGTGCAGACTCCGCACAGACAGTGACCCAAGTCGGAATCGAACCTGGGACCCTGGAGCTGTGAAGCAATTGTGCTATCCACAATGCTACCGTGCTGCCCTTAAGAACAAATAAATCTACACTATATCATTTTACCGTAATCCATGTACCTATCCAATAGCTGCCTGAAGGTCCCTAATGTTTCCGACTCAACTACTTCCACAGGCAGTGCATTCCATGCCCCCACTACTCTCTGGGTAAAGAACCTACCTCTGATATCCCTCCTATATCTTCCACCTTTCACCTTAAATTTATGTCCCCTTGTAATGGTTTGTTCCACCCGGGGAAAAAGTCTCTGACTGTCGACTCTATCTATTCCCCTGATCATCTTATAAACCTCTATCAAGTCGCCCCTCATCCTTCTCCGTTCTAATGAGAAAAGGCCTAGCACCCTCAACCTTTCCTCGTAAGACCTACTCTCCATTCCAGGTAACATCCTGGTAAATCTTCTTTGCACCTTTTCCAAATCTTCCACATCCTTCCTAAAATGAGGTGACCAGAACTGTACACAGTACTCCAAATGTGGCCTTACCAAAGTTTTGTACAGCTGCATCATCACCTCACGGCTCTTAAATTCAATCCCTCTGTTAATGAACGCGAGCACACCATAGGCCTTCTTCACAGCTCTATCCACTTGAGTGGCAACTTTCAAAGATGTATGAACATAGACCCCAAGATCTCTCTGCTCCTCCACATTGCCAAGAACTCTACCGTTAACCCTGTATTCCGCATTCATATTTGTCCTTCCAAAATGGACAACCTCACACTTTTCAGGGTTAAACTCCATCTGCCACTTCTCAGCCCAGCTCTGCATCCTATCTATGTCTCTTTGCAGCCGACAACAGCCCTCCTCACTATCCACAACTCCACCAATCTTCGTATCATCTGAAAATTTACTGACCCATCCTTCAACTCCCTCATCCAAGTCATTAATGAAAATCACAAACAGCAGAGGACCCAGAACTGATCCCTGCGGTACGCCACTGGTAACTGGGATCCAGGCTGAATATATGCCATCCACCACCACTCTCTGACTTCTATCGGTTAGCCAGTTCGTTATCCAACTGGCCAAATTTCCCACTATCCCATGCCTCCTTACTTTCTGCAGAAGCCTACCATGGGGAACCTTATCAAATGCCTTATTAAAATCCATGTACACTACATCCACTGCTTTACCTTCATCCACATGCTTGGTCACCTCCTCAAAGAATTCAATAAGATTTGTAAGGCAAGACCTACCCCTCACAAATCCGTGCTGACTATCCCTAATCAAGCAGTGTCTTTCCAGATGCTCAGAAATCCTATCCTTCAGTACCCTTTCCATTACTTTGCCTACCACCGAAGTAAGACTAACTGGCCTGTAATTCCCAGTAGTAGCCAAGAATTGTCATCCAGCATCTTTGGACCCCATGATATGCCCATTCATTGGCAGGATACATTCAGTTCTCTGTCAGGGAATCTTGACTACCTTATACACTTGTGTTGCCACTTTCAAAGATCTGTGGTCCTGCACACGCAGATCTCTCTGACTTTCTGTATTCCGAAGAGTTTTGCCATTTACGGTATATTTCCCCTCTATGTTAGACCTACCAAAATGCATTACCTCACATTTATCCAGATTAAACTCTATTTGCCATTTCTCTACCCAAGTCTCCAACCTATCTATGTCCTGGTGTATCTTCTGACAATCCTCAACACTATCTGCCACTCCACCAACATTGGTGTCATCCGCGAACTTACTGATCAGACCAGCTACATTTTCCTCCAAATCGTTTAGATACGCTACAAACAACAGACGACCCAGCACAGATCCCTGTAGAACACCACTAGTCACAATCTTCCATTCAGAAAAACACTCTTCTACTGCTATCCTATGCCTTCTGTGACCGAGCCAGTTCTGTATCCATTTTACCACCTCATCTCTGATCCCGTGTGACTTCACCTTTTGTACCAGTAAAAGGGAGGTAAGGCTTTCCTCGAGCCCTTTGTCCCTGAAAAGCTATCCCTCCAGCCATTGCCCTCCCTAAAAGATGGCTAGGATCTCTAACCATTGCAAGATGTAACTATCATGAATGTTCCACCGGGAAACGGGCACTTACCTGCATGATGCACATCGTGTGGTCACAGGCGAACTGCACATTGAGGGTGTGGTATCCCTTGCGGTTCAGAAATTGCCTGCTATGCAGGCGAAGCCCATGGCCCTGGCATCCTGGCTCACCTGGTCCCAGTCCAACTGGGTCCTCATAGATAGTACATCTGTATAACCCTTATGCACTTGTGCACAGCTGACTAGGATATGTCGCACAGGTCACCCATGCTGCCCTGAAATGAACTGCTAGCATAGATATTCAGAGCAGCAGTTACCTGTTTTCTCCTGTCCCTTGGGGCAGAAGCACTCTTCTCTGGTACTGGAGCACTGATAGCTGGAGGTAAAAAGTTCTCCTTCGGAACACCAGTGGCCTGTAGTGTCTCCTTTGAGGCTATGCCATCTGTGGCCCTGCTCCCCGAAGATCAAAGGGCCCTGCCTCTCCCTCCTCTGCAGGGCGCTGTTCCTGACTGCGGACAACGGCATATCACTGTTGTCGGAAGGCGCAGAAGGGTGGGTGAGTAAATTTGCAGACGATACTAAAGTCGGTGGTGTTGTCGATAGTGTGGAAGGATGTAGCAGGTTACAGAGGGATATAGATAAGCTGCAGAGCTGGGCTGAGAGGTGGCAAATGGAGTTTAATGTAGAGAAGTGTGAGGTGATTCACTTTGGAAGGAATAACAGGAATGCGGAATATTTGGCTAATGGTAAAGTTCTTGAAAGTGTGGATGAGCAGAGGGATCTAGGTGTCCATGTACATAGATCCCTGAAAGTTGCCACCCAGGTTGATAGGGTTGTGAAGAAGGCCTATGGAGTGTTGGCCTTTATTGGTAGAGGGATTGAGTTCCGGAGTCGGGAGGTCATGTTGCAGCTGTACAGAACTCTGGTACGGCCGCATTTGGAGTATTGCATACAGTTCTGGTCACCGCATTATAGGAAGGACGTGGAGGCTTTGGAGCGGGTGCAGAGGAGATTTACCAGGATGTTGCCTGGTATGGAGGGAAAATCTTATGAGGAAAGGCTGATGGACTTGAGGTTGTTTTCGTTGGAGAGAAGAAGGTTAAGAGGAGACTTAATAGAGGCATACAAAATGATCAGGGGGTTGGATAGGGTGGACAGTGAGAGCCTTCTCCCGCGGATGGATATGGCTGGCATGAGGGGACATAACTTTAAACTGAGGGGTAATAGATATAGGACAGAGGTCAGAGGTAGGTTCTTTACGCAAAGAGTAGTGAGGCCGTGGAATGCCCTACCTGCTACAGTAGTGAACTCGCCAACATTGAGGGCATTTAAAAGTTTATTGGATAAACATATGGATGATAATGGCATAGTGTAGGTTAGATGGCTTTTGTTTCGGTGCAACATCGTGGGCCGAAGGGCCTGTACTGCGCTGTATTGTTCTATGTTCTATGTACTGTTGCTGCTGCTGGCCAATCACAATCAATAGAATTGCCATCTCGACTGGTGCCCTGATTCTCCAGAATCATAAACTAAATAGAACATCACAGAGAGTGATAAGAATTCCTGACAATGCCCTGATCTTCAGCCCTCGAGCATCTGAGACATCCACCCATGCGAATCCCCCTATGTGAAAACATTTCCATTGAGCTTCACTCCCTTCCCTGTCACACAATAGACACTTCCACACAGTTGACCTTCTCAGCTCCACCTGAATGAAGCTCTTCAATCCTTCAGAGTGTCACCGGTTCCAAACCCCTACCCCACCCGTCCTTCAAAGTGTGATGTGTTAGGGCTGTCGAATGCATTCAATGGTCCAGTGGCATAACCTCGTTGGGACCTAGATAATGCCCCTCATCATCACCTTGAAAGGGGTGAGCATTGAGAGACTTCACCATATTGCCTTGCATTGGGGTCCATGGCCAGAATTCTCTGGTTGCCCTGATTTACTTTTCCCGCTGGCATCGCACACCCACCGCCAGCGGGTTTCTCAATTGCATGGGGTGGTTTCAAAAGGAAATCCCTTTGATAAGCAGCGGGAGAATAGAATCCCACCACCAGTGAACATCGCGTGGCCGAGAAACATGTACCTTGCAGACCGCGAATCCCGTTCTACAGCTGTATCATTGGTCATGACTGCGACTAATGAATATTCAGTGAGTGGGGAAGATCTGGAATGAAGGCTCGCCGATGATATAATGTATTGAAATGAGGATCCCGGTCGTCCACTGAGGATTTCTCATCACGCCGCCAGTGAGAGGCCTGGATAATTGGAAATTGCAAGCTTGACCGAGAGAATCGCGTTTTCTGAATCTCACCAAATTTTCCCCCGGGTCGCCCATTCTCACTAACAATTAACACAGGCTCAAAATTGCCCCCTGTATATCCGTTTCTTATTCGCCCGCACATTTGTGAAAACCTGAATGTTTATTTTGTATTTTCTGACTATCAGTTCGTGAAGTTGTGACACACATAGCCATACCCAGAGGGGGAGAAAAGTCAGCACCGAGGAGCCCTCAGGAAGTGTATGATATATCAAGGTTTGAGCCATCATTGTAATGGTGTGGAGCTGGTGTTTGTGCACAGAAGTTATGTAATAATGCAATCTTTAATTACAATTCCCTTTCCTCTAACCATGTGACAGGTTCAACAAGACTGTTAATATCTTACTGATTTGATCATTCATTGTGTAAATCAGCTATGGTCGAACATTACAGACAAGCACAATTGAACATGGTGAGAAATCCAGTTAAAAATAGTGATCCTGTGTAACATGAACAATTCAGGAGATATTCATGATAGACGAACAGTGTTGTTGTCATGGTATTTTTCATCTGCTGAGAGCTGAAGTGCAATTCATTCCCACTCAATTTTCAGCTGACAGCCATTAGGGATGTTGCAATACGATTTTATTTAAACAAAGGTGTTCAAGGTTCTTTGCAGTGTTAGCTAGCAGAGGGAAGCTGAGCTCAATGAAGTTAGTGGCAGACCAAACATTTCGAGGAGAAAATCAAGTATGTTAATATCAAAAACATCAATCACAAAATTGGAGATGTTTTTTACGCTTTACATGTGAATGAAATATGGCTGTGATTTATTACCTGGAGGTCTCTTCCACTGAAGATTTTGGAAATCGCAACACAGAAGGCGTCCACTTCGCCCATTATACCTCTGCCAATGTTAGTTTCACTTTAGAGCTGTTCTCTAATCTAATTTAGCCAATATTTCTCCATATTCTTTAATACGTTTCTCTTTGATTGTTTGTCTAATTCCTTCTCAAATGTCATGATTGATTCAGCTTCAAACCAATTTGCAGTAATGAGTTCCAAATTCTAATGATTCCACATGGATTGTTTATCTAACATCTCCCTTTATGGTCATGGTATTAATGTTACATTTATGGCTACTTATTATTAATTCACTGACTACTGAAAATAAGCTTTCTCTATTTACTCCGAAACACCTTCTAAGTATTCTGCATTTCCTGTTAGATTTCTCCCTAACTTTAATTGTCTCCAATGAATACAGCCCCAGATTATCATGTCTTTCATATTTATTAAAGACTTTTATCCGTGAAATAGTTGTAAACTTATGTGACAACTTTTTTAGGTTCCAATATTGGGCACAATTTGATGGCCTTGTCGTGCCCGATCTGGTGACATGGCGTTGAATCTCACGAGAAGCGTCTGGAGGGCGAGATCCAGATCGACATGTTTAAGTGAGCCATCAGGCTCATTTAAATATGTCTGCGCTGTAATCTTCCGTGGCCCGGGAACTAACGGCCGTGCCTGGGAGTCCTAGCCAGGGTGTCGTTTAGCATTAATTTCCCCAAATGTGGACCTGGCGTAATGGTACTGGGGGGGGGGGGCAGGGGGGGGGTCTCCCAGGCCATTGGAGATCCCTGGGTGGTCGGGCTGTGAGCAGGGTGGTACCCTGGCACTCCCGCTGGCACACAGGCACTTTGGCACTGCTGGCCTGACACCTTGGCACTGACATGTGGCCATACTGGCAGTGCCACCCTTGCACAGCCAGGGTGCCTGAGTGACACTGCTGGGCTGGCACAGGCACTTCCAGGGTGCCAGGCTGGCAGTGCCAGGGTGTCTGGGCACCAGGTTGCCTGTGCCAGTGATCGGACCTGGGGGTGCCTAGACCTTAAATGGTGGAGTGAGTTGGGGGACTCAAGGACCCCTTAAGAGGTAAGTTGGGTGCAATGGGGCGTCTAGAGGCTGCGGTGGGGTAGCTCAGGGGGGTTGAAATATCAGGAAGGCATTTTTAAAAATTCATTTACGGGATGTGGGTGTCACTGGTTCGGCCAGCATTTATCGTCCATCCCTAGTTGTCCTTCAGAAGATGGTGGTTAGTTACCTTCTTGAACCGCTGCAGTCCTTGAGGTTTAGATACACCCACTGTGCAGTTATGGAGGGCGTTCCAGGATTTTTGCCCTAGCAACAGTGAAGGAACGGCGATATATTTCCAAGTCAGGGTGGTGAGTGACTTGGAGGGCAACTCGACCGGGCCGTTCCCGCCGCTTGGGAGAATCGCGGGATCTATGGACATGGACACCGAGATCTCTCTGCTCATCCACACTGCCAAGAATCTTACCATTAGCCCAGTACTCTGTCTTCCTGTTATTCCTTCCAAAATGAATCACCTCACACTTTTCTGCATTAAACTCCATTTGCCACTTCTCAGCCCAGCGCTGCAGCTTATCTATGTCCCTCTATAACTTGTAACATCTGCCCGCACTGTCCACAACTCCACCAACTTTAGTGTTGTAGCGCACAAAGACTCCGAGAGATGAATAGAGTGAAGTCGATGAGGCTTTATTAAGCGTGACTGTTCCCCCGCAGTTCAGTAGTAGACTGGCCTGCGGGGGAGGACTCCTGGTTCTTATACTCCGCCTTCAGGGCGGAGCTAGAGGTCAACGGCCAACCAGGACCCGGGATCTGTCAGCCAATGACATCACGGCTTCACAGTCCCACATGACCCCTAATGCATACTACCACATTCACCCCTTGTTAAAAATGAACCCGGCGGGGTGATGCTTCGCATGGTGGTAAGGGTTTACAAGGCTGGTCCTGGGAGGAAAACGTTCGCATGTTATTACAGTATGTACAAGGTTATTTTTGTTTCGAACTATTGACAGTAATCGTCAGGAGAAAAAGACAAAATGTTCTCGTTAAAAGTCCACATATTGTAGTGTTAGATCGACGCCACGAGTCGGTCGGGCGGTCTGGTCATCCGTGTCGATCGCCTCGGCCCCGGTGGTGGTGGTGGTGCTTGTTCCGGTGTTGTCGTCTCCGGGAGCCTTATGGTTTCAGCTTGGGCTTCACTCCTGGTCGGGCCTGGGAGGAGGACCGATCCTCCTGGGAAGGGGGCGGTCGCGGGGTGCGGCGGTGGCAGGGAGGGGGTGATTGGTGTCGGGGGGGTGTGTGTGTTGCCGGCGGGCGCCAGATCTCGCAGGGAGACCGTGTCCTGTCGGCTGTCGGGGTACTCCACGTAAGCGTACTGCGGGTTCGCGTGAAGGAGGTGAACCCTTTCGACCAACGGGTCCGACTTGTGCGCCCGCACATGTTTTCGGAGCAAGATGGGTCCTGGGGCCGCCAGCCAGGTCGGCAGCGACGTTCCAGAGGAGGACTTCCTGGGGAAGACAAGGAGGCGCTCATGAGGCATTTGGTTAGTGCTAGTACACAGTAGTGACCGGATGGCGTGGAGGGCGTCTGGGAGGACCTCCTGCCACCGTGAAACTGGGAGATCCCTGGAACGTAGGGCCAGTAGGACGGTCTTCCAGACCGTGCCGTTCTCCCTCTCTACTTGCCCGTTCCCCCGGGGGTTGTAGCTGGTCGTCCTGCTCGAGGCTATACCGTTGCTGAGCAGGAACTGGCGCAGCTCGTCACTCATGAAGGAGGACCCCCTGTCGCTGTGGACGTATGCGGGGCAACCGAACAGTGTGAATATGGTGTTCAGGACTTTAATGACTGTGGCCGCGGTCATGTCAGGGCAGGGGATGGCGAATGGGAAGCGGGAGTACTCGTCCACCACATTAAGGAAGTATGTGTTGCGGTCGGTGGAGGGGAGGGGTCCTTTGAAATCCAGACTAAGGCGTTCAAAGGGGCGGGAAGCCTTAATCAGGTGCGCACCATCCGGCCTGAAAAAATGCGGTTTGCACTCTGCGCAGATGTGGCAGTTCCTTGTGACTGTACGGACCTCCTCCAAAGAGTATGGGAGGTTGCGTGACTTTATAAAGTGGTAGAACCGAGTGACCCCCGGGTGGCAGAGGTCCTCGTGGAGGGTTTGGAGGCGGTTAATTTGTGCGTTGGCACATGTGCCGCGGGATAGGGCATCGGACGGCTCGTTCAGCTTTCCAGGACGATACAAGATCTCTAGTTGAAGGTGGAGAGCTCGATCCTCCACCTTAAGATCTTGTCGTTTTTGATTTTGCCCCGCTGTGCATTATCGAACATGAAGGCTACCGACCGTTGGTCCGTGAGGAGAGTGAATCTCCTGCCGGCCAGGTAATGCCTCAATGTCGCACCGCTTCCACTATGGCTTGGGCTTCCTTTTCCACTGAGGAGTGGCGGATTTCTGAAGCGTGGAGGGTTCGGGAGAAAAAGGCCACGGGTCTGCCCGCTTGGTTAAGGGTGGCCGCTAGAGCTACGTCGGAGGCGTCGCTCTCGACCTGGAAGGGGAGGGACTCGTCGATGGCGCGCATCGTGGCCTTTGCGATATCCGCTTTGATGCGGCTGAAGGCCTGGCAAGCCTCTGTCGACAGAGGGAAGGTCGTGGTCTGTATTAGGGGGCGGGCCTTGTCTGCATACTGGGGGACCCACTGGGCGTAGTATGAAAAGAACCCCAGGCAGCGTTTTAGGGCTTTTGAGCAGTGCGGGAGGGGAAATTCCATGAGGGAGCGCATACGTTCGGGGTCAGGGCCTATTATCCCATTGCGCTGGGTTGGATGGTCAAAGAACAGCGTCTTACCGTGTCGGGGTGGATAAAGCTCTCCGTGCTCCCGGAGTCGACCAGGCATGGTGTCTCGTGCCCGTTTATCAGCACCGTTGTCGTCGTCGTCTGGAGCGTCCGGGGCCGTGCTTGGTCCAGCGTCATTGAAGCCAGCCGTGGTCGTAATGGTTGAGCATCTTCTTCGAACCCCGTGGAGCCGTCGACACTGGGGTCCGTTGTTGCCGTCCAAGATGGCGTCGGGGGTGAACAAGATGGCTGCCCCCATGCATCGCACATGGCTGGGGTGTCACAAGATGGCGGCGGGGTGGACAAAATGGCCGCCCCCATGCGTCGCACAGGTCTGGGGTGGTCCAAGATGGCGGCGCCCCTCCTCCCCTCGTGGTGGCCGGGACCCAAAATGGCGGCGCCTGCGGGTCGCACATGGGGCGCTGGGGGGGTTGGGGAGCATTAGGAACACGCAGGACTCCCTCTTCTCTGGGGACAGCGGTGGCCGGGACCCAAAGTGGTCGCGCCGGCGGGTCATACATGGGGCGCGGAGGGGGGGGATTGGGAGCGTTAGAGACGCGCAGAACTCCCTCTTCTCCGGGGAGAGCGGTGGTCGGGACCCAAAGTGGTTGCGCCTGCGGGTCGTACATGGGGCGCTGGGGGGGTTGGGGAGCGTAAAAGGCGTGCAGGGCTCCCTGTTCTCCTGGGACAGCGGCGACCTCCCGGGACCGGCACACAGCCGCAAAATGATCCTTTTTCCCGCAGCTCTTACAGATCGCTGCGCGGGCCGGGCAGCGCTGCCGGGGGTGTTTCGCCTGGCCGCAGAAATAGCAGCGGGCTCCCCCGGTGCGACTTGGCGTTTGAACCGCGCAAGCCTGTGGGGTGTCCGGGGTGGGGGTGGGTTTGTCGCGACGGGTGCGTACGGAGCCCAATGGGCTACCGCGCGGTCGGGGCCGTAGGCGCGGGCGTTTCGCGCGGCCACGTCCAGGGAGGCTGCTAGGGCCTGTGCCTCTGAGAGTCCTAGCGACTCTTTTTCTAAAAGTCTTCGGCGGATTTGGGAGGAGTTCATACCTGCCACAAAAGCATCGCGCATTAACATGTCCGTGTGTTCATTTGCGTTCACCGGCGGGCAGCTGCAGGCCCGTCCCAAAATTAGTAGCGCGGCGTAGAATTCATCTCTCGATTCTCCGGGACTTTGCCGTCTCGTTGCGAGTTGATAGCGAGCGTAGATCTGGTTTACTGGGCTAACATAGAGACTTTTTAGTGCCGCGAACGCCGTCTGGAAATCCTCTGCATCTTCGATGAGAGAGAAAATCTCCGTGCTTAACCTCGAGTGCAGGACCTGTAGTTTTTGGTCTTCTGTGACCCGGCCGGGGGCCGTTCTGAGGTAGGCCTCGAAACAAGTCTGCCAGTGCTTGAAAGCTGCTGCTGCGTTCACTGCGTGGGGGCTGATCCTCAGGCATTCTGGGATGATCCTGAGCTCCATAGTCCTTTCGTCACGCTTAATAAATTGTAGCGCACAAAGACTCCGAGAGACGAATAGAGTGAAGTTGATGAGGCTTTATTAAGCGTGACTGTTGCCCCGCAGTTCAGTAGTAGACTGGCCTGCGGGGGAGGACTCCTGGTTCTTATACTCCGCCTTCAGGGCGGAGCTAGAGGTCAACGGCCAACCAGGACCCGGGATCTGTCAGCCAATGACATCACGGCTTCACAGTCCCACATGACCCTAATGCATACTACCACAAGTGTCATCTGCAAATTTACTCACCCATCCTTCTACGCCCTCCTCCAGGTCATTTATAAAAATGACAAACAGCAGTGGCCCCAAAACAGATCCTTGTGGTACACCACTAGTAACTGGACTCCAGTCTGAACATTTCCCATCAACCACCATCCTTTGTCTTCTTCCATAGCCAATTTCTGATCCAAACTGCTAAATCGCCCTGAATCCCATGCCTCCGTATTTTCTGCAGTAGCCTACTGTGGGGAACCTTATCGATTCCAATGGAAAAAGGTGTCCAATTCATCGGGGTCAGGATTGCCATTCGAGAGGCTGTCAAGCTGCAGCCACATATTAACACTCCACTCCCCACATACACTCACCCCAGCTAAAACGATGGCAGCATGGAGAGTGGCACCCCGGTTTGCGGACATCGAGTTGTTCCCCAAGAAGGAAAGGAAGCTGTCACCCGTCGCCGTACAACGGGCCTGGGTGCAGGTGGCAGAGGCCATGAGCGCCACGGGCCCACTGCCAGGACTGCACAGCAGTGTCGAAAGAACCTCCTTAGGGCACCCAGGGTGAGTAGGCAGCACTGTGTCCTGACACCAACCCCAGTCCCACACATCCGTAGCACCCCTCCCACCCGAGAATGACCAAACCCCACCCCCTGGAAGTTTGCACGCTACCCACCTTGCACTACATGTTGGCATATAATGCAAGAGGGCTGAGTGAAAGAGTAAGCAATTCTTGCTGCAATTGTACAAGGCCTTGGTGAGACCACACTTGGAGCACAGTGTATAATGTTGGCTCTGTATTTAGGGAAGGCTGTACATGCCTTAGAGGAGAGTACAATAAGATTGATTCCTGGGAGGCCTGTCTTATGCAGATTGATTGAGTACAATTAAACCAATACTCTGTAATTGGAAAGAATGAGAGGTAATCAGATTGAAACCTACAAAATTCCGAGAGGGATTACAGAGTAGTTACTGGGAGGCTATCTTCCCTGGGTAGAGAACCTAGAACTAGGTGGCATGATCTAAGGATAAGGGTCCTTCACTCAGATGGTTATTAATCTTTGAAATTCTTTACCCCAGAGGGCTGTGGATGCTCAATCTTTGTGCACATCCAAGGTTGAGCTAAATATATGTATGGACTACGGGAATGATGTAAGTGGGAACCATGGGAAAGTGGAGTTGAGAGTCAAGAATTAACCATATCTATTTGTGTTGTTGTGGCAGGATTTAGGGACAATATTGTCCACTCTGGTTTCTATTTTTTATGTTGTTACATAATCCTAGAGCGGCACGGTGGCGCAGTGGTTAGCACTGCCGCCTCACGGCGCTGGGGACACGGGTTCGATCCCGGCCCCAGGTCACTGTCTGTGTGGAGTTTGAACATTCCCCCCATGTCTGCGTGGGTCTCACCCCCACAACCCAAAAAGATGTGCAAGGTAGTTGGGTTGGCCATGCTAAATTGCCCCTCAATTGGAAAAAATGAATAGGGCTCTCTAAATGTATTTTTTTTAAAGTTCTTAGAAAATCCTATTAATCTTTTGAAGAATAAATAGTTGGACTCTGTGACACCCTGCAAGTGCCTTTGAATACAAATATCTGCAGCTATGATGGCAGCAGTCTAGCTTCCATGCAGAAAGCTGACTGTGGTGGCTCAAGGCAATACCTGGTAGATGGTAGTAATGAAGAACAAAGTGGCAATTAACAAAGATAACTTATGTCAGGCACAGAGTGTTAACACTCTGGCTCCTGGATTCACTCTGGTAGGGACCTGCTCCACGGGCCCATATCCTTTCCCTCATTGGCTCGGGGCCTATTGTGTGGAAGTGCGATTAGTCACATGGATCGTAAGACATGCCCCAGAAAGGAGCCATGCCACCACATCCCTTCCCACTTAAGTCCCTCAAATACCCTGTGCACAAACAAACTGTATACAGCAATTATACACAGTATAAGGCTGAGGAAATAAAAGGGAAGAGAGTCCAAACAGTCCATCAGAGTGTTAACCTATCAAGAGATTCCTGGTTCTCATGGACCGTCTTAATTCCCCAACTGGCTTCTCCAGCTCGGAAGTAACAATGTCGTCACTCATAATGGAATGTTCCTGAGAGTCAACCAACCCCACAGGGTTATTCCCTTCTGTAGCTTGTTGCTGGATCAACGATGGAGTCTCCTCGAGAATTCTGGATCCCCATTGTTCCCGCACCACCACAGGAGCACTGGTGCTGACCACCAGCTCCAACTGTTCCGAGATTGGGGTTGTGGCCTCCGACTTCTCTCGTGGTCAGAGAGTTTCCTTACTATCTTGCCATCCAAGTCCACTACATAAAAAATTGGGCTCGACTTGGATATGATTTTGTTCGGGACAATGGTGAGGCAACATATTATCTAAATGGGGAGAGACTTCGGGGTGCTCCGGTGCAGAGGGATCTGGGTGTCCTCGAGCATGTGTCACAGAAAACTAGCATGCAAATATAGCAGGTAATAAAGACAGCGATGGAACTTTGGCATTTATAGCTAAAGGAAGAGTATAAAGGTAAGGGAGTGTTGTTGCAACTATACAAGGCATTGGTGAGACCGCACCTGGTGTATTGTACACAGTTTTGGTCCCCTTATTTGAGCAAAGATGTAGCAGCATTATAGGAAGTTCAGAAGAGATTCACTAGATTGATTCCAGAGATGAGGGATTTGTCATATGAAGAGAGATTGAGCAGTTTAGGCCGATGCTCTCCAGAGTTTAGCAGAATGAGGGGAAATCAAATTGAGGTTTACAAAATGATAAAAGACATAGATAAAGTAGACATGGAGCGGATGCTTCCTCTTGTGGGGTATTCTAGAACGAGAGGCCATAGTCTCAGGATAAGGGGTAGCAAATTTAAAATAGATTTGAGGAGAAACTACTTCGCCCAAAGGGTTGTGAATCGGTGGAATTCGCTAGAGTGTGGTGGATGCAGGGACAGTGAGTAAATCTAAGGAGGAGTCAGACAGATTTTTAATGGTAATGGGTTGAAGGGTTATGGAGAACAGGCAGGACAGTGAGTTGAGGCCATGATGAGATCAGCCATGATCATATTGAATCGTGCAGCAGGTTTGAGAGGCTAAATTGCTTGCTTCTGCTCCTAGTCCTGAGGTTCCAAGAAAGAACTATTGTGTCTGATTTCACTATCCAGCTCTGTCGTGTTGGGTGTTCCGATACACAAACGAACCAACACGGTTGTAGATGGTACAACTCTGTTTTATTGTTCTGTACAATAATAACGATTAACTTCTGGCTGTGGTTCGTACTTCACCAGCTAACCTGTGGACCCAGCCCTAGCACTATCTTGGTGAGGCACTCAGCACATGGTGTATGTCTGAGTGGCACGCTGTGAGCTCTGTGCTCTGAGCTATCTCCTGGTAGAAATGAGCGGGAACTGTGGTGTTCCCTGTTTTATAGTGCGTGTGCTCTCACTGGTGATTGGCTGCGATGTTGTGTGTGTGTTGGTTGGTCCAACTACCTGTCCATCAGTGTGTGTGTGATTGCACCATGATATGTTAATATGGATATCATGACATCCTCCCTTTTCACAAGGATATGTGCCTACATGCTAATAAATATTGGTGTGTACTGAGTGCATCTGAGTATGTGTGTGCAATATTTACAACATGTACATGAGGCTAAACGATATACAGAGGAAGGTGTCAGGTGCAACAGAGCAACGAGGTTGTACCACGAACAAAACAAGTGCAACCAGTAAACATTGAAAGAGAACTTCTGGAACGACAAGAAAGAAACACGTTAACAGTATTGTAAAACAATTCAGTGAGTCCACTGTGCTAACAGGCTCATAAGTCAAGTCTCTCAGGTGGGCGACGAATTCTGGTTGACCGCCTCAAGGGTGGGTCAGGATCCACCGGCTGAGGAATGGGCCTGGCCACGGGCGAGAGAGGAATAGGCAGAGTGGCAGGAAACTCAACGAAGTCGACATCAGGGACAACAGGAGGACGTGGCACCGGTGCATGATCTCGTAGCGAGCGCGGAAGCAGCCGAAGGGCGCGCCGATTACGCCGGCGAATGGAGCCATCAGGCAGGTGAACCAGGAACGAGCGGGGAGCCACGCGGCGGAGAACCTCGGCGGTTGCCGACCAACCACCTTCTGGTAGGTGTATGCGGACGTTGTCTCCGGGCGCCCGGCGGGAAGATCAGTTGCCCGAGCGTCATGTGCCACCTTCTGCTGAGCACGCTGTTGTTGCATCCTTTGCAGTACTGGAGCATGGTCGAGGTCAGGAAAATGAATGGATGGCACAGTGGTCCTGAGGATGCGACCCATCAACAGCTGGGCTGGCGAGAGGCCCGTGGACAGTGGGGCCGAGCGATAGGCCAGCAGGGCTAAACAGAAGTCAGATCTGGCATCAGCAGCCTTGCAGAGGAGCCGCTTCACGATATGGATGCCCTTTTCCGCCTTGCCATTCGACTGGGGATGCAAAGGGCTGGACACTTCACGTGTGTGAAGTCGTATGAAGCGGCAAAAGAAGACCATTCTTGGCTCGCAAAACAGGGCCCATTGTCAGACATGATGGTGAGCGGAATTCCATGGCGAGTGAAGGTTTCTTTGCATGCCCGGATGACAGCTGATGACGTTGTGTCGTGCAGGCGTATGACCTCCGGATAATTTGAAAAATAGTCAATTATAATGACGTATTCCCTGCCGAGCGCATGGAAGAGGTCCACACCCACCTTTGCCTAGGGGGACGAGACCAACTCATGGGGCTGAAGTGTCTCAGGGGGTTGCGCCGGCTGAAACCTTTGGCAGGTGGGGCAGTTGAGCACCATGTTGGCGATGTCGTCGCTGCTGCCCGGCCAGTACACCGCTTCTCGAGCCCTCCGCCTGCACTTTTCAACTCCGAAATGGCCTTCGTGCAGTTGTTCGAGGACAAGCCGGTGGATGTTGTGTGGGATCACAATGCGGTCCAACTTTAGGAGGACACCATTAATGACGGCCAAGTCGTCCCGGACATTGTAGAATTGTGGGCACTGCCCCTTGAGCCACCCTTCCGTCCTATGGCGCATTACACGCTGTAGAAGGGGGTCAGCCGCAGTGTCACGGCGAATGTGGGCCAGACCATAAGACCATAAGACATAGGAGCGGAAGTACGGCCATTCGGCCCATCGAGTCCACTCCACCATTCAATCATGGCTGATTTCAACTCCATTTACCCGCTCTCTCTCCATAGCCCTTAATTCCTCGAGAAATCAAGAATTTATCAACTTCTGTCTTAAAGACACTCAACGTCCTGGCCTCCACCACCCTCTGTGGCAATGAATTCCACAGACCCACCACTCTCTGGCTGAAGAAATTTCTCCTCATCTCTGTTCTAAAGTGACTCCCTTTTATTCTAAGGCTGTGTCCCCGGGTCCTAGTCTCCCCTGCTAATGGAAACAACTTCCCTACATCCACCCTATCTAAGCCATTCATTATCTTGTAAGTTTCTATTAGATCTCCCCTCAACCTCCTAAACTCCAATGAATATAATCCCAGGATCCTCAGACGTTCATCGTATGTTAGGCCTACCATTCCTGGGATCATCCGTGTGAATCTCCGCTGGACCCGCTCCAGTGCCAGTATGTCCTTCCTGAGGTGTGGGGCCCAAAATTGCTCACAGTATTCTAAATGGGGCCTAACTAATGCTTTATAAAGCTTCAGAAGTACATCCCTGCTTTTATATTCCAAGCCTCTTGAGATGAATGACAACATTGCATTTGCTTTCTTAATTACGGACTCAACCTGCAAGTTTACCTTTAGAGAATCCTGGACAAGGACTCCCAAGTCCCTTTGCACTTCAGCATTATGAATTTTGTCACCGTTTAGAAAATAGTCCACGCCTCTATTCTTTTTTCCAAAGTGCAAGACCTCGCACTTGCCCACGTTGAATTTCATCAGCCATTTCTTGGACCACTCTCCTAAACTGTCTAAATCTTTCTGCAGCCTCCCCACCTCCTCCATACTACCTGCCCCTCCACCTATCTTTGTATCATCGGCAAACTTAGCCAGAATGTCCCCAGTCCCGTCATCTAGATCGTTAATATATAAAGAGAACAGCTGTGGCCCCAACACTGAACCCTGCGGGACACCACTCGTCACCGGTTGCCATTCCGAAAAAGAACCTTTTATCCCAACTCTCTGCCTTCTGCCTGACAGCCAATCGTCAATCCATGTTAGTACCTTGCCTCGAATACCATGGGCCCTTAATTTACTCAGCAGTCTCCCGTGAGGCACCTTATCAAAGGCCTTTTGGAAGTCAAGATAGATAACATCCATTGGCTCTCCTTGGTCTAACCTATTTGTTATCTCTTCAAAGAACTCTAACAGGTTTGTCAGGCAGGACCTCCCCTTACTAAATCCATGCTGACTTGTCCTAATCTAACCCTGCACTTCCAAGAATTTAGAAATCTCATCCTTAACAATGGATTCTAGAATCTTGCCAACAACCGAGGTTAGGCTAATTGGCCTATAATTTTCCATCTTTTTCCTTGTTCCCTTCTTGAACAGGGGGGTTACAACAGCGATTTTCCAATCCTCTGGGACTTTCCCTGACTCCAGTGACTTTTGAAAGATCATAACTAACGCCTCCACTATTTCTTCAGCTATCTCCTTTAGAACTCTAGGATGTAGTCCATCTGGGCCCGGAGATTTATCAATTTTTAGACCTCTTAGTTTCTCTAGCACTTTCTCCTTTGTGATGGATACCATATTCAACTCTGCCCCCTGACTCTCCGGAATTGTTGGGATATTACTCATGTCTTCTACTGTGAAGACTGACGCAAAGTACTTATTTAGTTCCTCAGCTATTTCCTTGTCTCCCATCACAAAATTACCAGCGTCATTTTGGAGCGGCCCAATGTCAACTTTTGCCTCCCGTTTGTTTTTAATGTATTTAAAGAAACTTTTACGTGCGTCAGTAGCCGGCAGATTGGCCGATGTGAAGGCTACTTGTGCGCCGACCTGACAAACGAACCCCTACGATTTGGGCGGTTTGTTCACTGCCCTGGACAGGGCATCCGCGATGATGGGGTCCTTTCCCGGGGTGTAGACACGTTGGAAGTCATACCTCCGGAGCTTGAGCAGAATGCGCTGGAGGCGAGGGGTCATATCGTTGAGGTCCTTCTGAATGATGCCGACCAGTGGGCGATGGTCGGTCTCCACAGTGAACTGTGGAACACAATACACATAATTGTGGAATTTGTCGATGCCGGTCAACAAACCGAGGCACTCCTTTTCAATCTGCGCATAGCGCTGTTCTGTGGGGGTCATGGCCTGCGAGTCATAGGCGACCGGGGCCCATGATGCAGTGTTGTCCCGTTGCAGGAGTACCGTCCCAATGCTGGACTGGCTGGCATCAGTCGAGATCTTTGTGTCCTGAGTGGTGTCGAAGAACGCCAATACCGGGGCGGTGGTGAGCTTGATCTTGAGCTCCTCCCATTCTTTCTGGTGTGCGTGCAGCCACTGGAATTCCGTTGTCTTCTTGACCAGGTGGCGAAGAGCCGTTGTGTGCGAGGCAAGGTTGGGAATAAACTTCCCCAGGAAGTTGACCATCCAGAGAAAGCGTAACACTGCCTTCTTGTCTGCCGGCTGCGGCATGGCTGCGATGGCTGCCACTTTGTCGGCATCCGGCCGCACCCCTGACCGGGATATGTGGTTCCCCCAGAAACTTTAGCTCAGTCTGGCCAAAAGAGCACTTGGCTCGATTGAGGCGCAGGCCCTGATCTCGTATCCGTGCAAAGACACGCTGAAGACGATTGATGTGCTCCTTTGGTGTGGTGGACCAGATGATAACGTCGTCAACATCAACGTACCCCTTCGATACCCTCCATCATCTGTTCCATGATGAGATGGAACACCTCAAATGCCGAGATGATGCCAAACGGCATCCTATTGTAGCAGTATCTGCCAAAGGGAGTGTTGAAAGTGCACAGCCTCCTGCTGGACTGATCCAGTTGAATCTGCCAAAAACCCTTTGAGGCATCAAGCTTGGTGAATATTTCTTGCCCGGGCCATTTCGCTCGTGATTTCTTCCCGTTTGGGTATGGGGTAGTGTTCCCTCATGATGTTGTTGTTCAGGTCTTTCGGGTCGATGCAGATCCGGAGTTCGCCAGAGGGCTTTTTTACGCACACCATGGAGCTGACCCATGGCGTGGCTCCGTGACCTGGGAAAGCACTCCTTGGTCCTGCAGGTCCTGCAGCTGCTGCTTGAGGCGGTCCTTGAGTGGTGCTGGGACTATACGAGGTGCGTGAATGACCAGGGTGGTGTCCGGTTTGGGCTGTATTCTGTTTGTGTCAGGCAGTGTGCCCATGCCCTCGAAAACCTCCTGGTTGTGGGTGAGGAGCGAGTGGAGCTGCGCCCTAAAGTCTGCATCCGGGAAGTCGGACGTGCCTTCTGGAGACAGAGTGTGTACCCGCTGAACGAGGTGGAGGATCTTGCATGCCTGTGCACCTTACAGAGAGTCCTTCGAGGATCCAACTATCTCAAAAGACAGTGTGGCTGTATGTGAGTTGTGTGTAACCTTGAGCTGGCAAGACCCCATGGCCGGGATAACGTTTCCGTTATAATCAACCAGCTGACAGTGGGATGGCAGAATCGGTGGTTTCACCTTCAAGGTGTGGAAGGCTGACCATGCAAGGAGATTGGCGGAGGCACCAGTGCCTCAGCGGAATGTGATTGGTGATCGGTTGACCATTAGGGTGGCACACCATTCACCGCCCGGATCAATGCTGTGCACTGGCATCGGCTGGTGGGTCCGACTTGGGGACATCCGGGGCGTCATTCTCCGACCCCCCGCCGGGTCGGAGAATGGCTGTTGGCCGCCGTGAATCCCGCCCCCGCCCCCGCCGAAGTCTCCGCTCCCGGAGATTGGGCGGGGGCGGGAATCGGGCCTCGCCGGTTGGCGGGACCCCCCGCTGGATTCTCCGGCCCGGATGGGCCGAAGTCCCGCCCAGGAATTGCCTGTCCCGCCGACGTAAATCAAACCTGGTATTTACCGGCGGGACCAGGCGGCGTGGGCGGGCTCCGGGGTCCTGGGGGGGGGGCACGGGGCGGTCTGACCCCGGGGGGTGCCCCCACGGTGGCCTGGCCCGCGATCGGGGCCCACCGATCCGCGGGCAGGCCTGTGCCGTGGGGGCACTCTTTCCCTTCCGCCTCCGCTACGGCCTCCACCATGGCAGAGGCGGAAGAGACTCTCCCCACTGCGCATGCGCGGGAAACTGACAGCGGCCGCTGACGCTCCCGCACATGCGCTGGGAAACTGACAGCGGCCGCTGACGCTCCCGCGCATGCACCGCATTTCCGCGCCAGCTGGCGGGGAAACAAACGGCATTTCCGCCAGCTGGCGGGGCAGAAATCCCTCCGACGTCGGCCTAGCCCCTCAATGTTGGGGCTAGGCCGCCAAAGATGCGGAGCCTTCCGCACCTTTGGGCCAGCGCGATGCCCGTCTGATTGGCGCCGGCTTTGGCGCCAGTCGGCGGACATCCCGCCGTTGGGGAAGAATTTCGCCCCCGGTTCTTGTTTATTACCGCAACGCGGAAGGGTTCCCGGACGTCGGTATCACCGGTCTGCATGTCATCAGGGTATGACTCAGTGTATGGGGGCTGAATGGCCCGCACGTCCCTGCGAGGCTGGCGGAATTGCGGAAAGTTGGCAGGTTGAGCTGCTCGTCAGCAGGCAGCGTAGTGGCCCATCCTGCCACAGCGGAGGCATTGTCGCGCTTTGGTCGGACATTGCAGCTTTAAGTGTGCGGATCCACAGTTGCCGCATGTCGTGATGTCATGGCATTCGTTGCGCCACCGCGCATGCGCGGTGTGGTCCTGCGTAGAGCGCGCCTGCGCATGGCGTCACTCTGCGTCGACGTCCCCTCTTTTAGCGCGTACAAGCGCGGGAGGCCACGGAAAGCGTGCGAAATGACCGCTCTCGTCCGTGCCGCGGGCCGGAGGAACTCGATCGACTGGACCCGCTCGGCCTCGTAGGACCCCTGCCGTGCCGATTCGGCCGCCTGGATTTGGGAGTACCGGCTGGTCGCGTTTTCGTGGAGGACGCAGGTCTCGATGGCGGTGGCTCGGGTGAGGCGTTTTATTTTGAGGAGCTGCTGGCGTAGGGTGTTCGAGGTGACCCCAAAAACTATCTGATCCCGAATCATGGAGTCGGAGGTGGCCCTCATAGCTGCAGGACTGCGCGAGGATACGGAGGTGTGTCAAATAAGATTGAAAAGGCTCATCCTTACCCTGCAGGCGCTGCTGGAAGAGGTACCTCTCGAAGCTCTCATTCACTTCGACGCTGAAGTGTTCCTCAAATTTTAGAAGGACCGTCTTGTATTTCGTCTTGTCCTCGCCTTCCGCGAATGCCAGGAGTTGTAGATGTGGATGGCGTGTTGACCCGCCGTGGAGAGGAGGAGGGCGATCTTCCTGGTGCCCGATGCACTCTCCCTGTCTGTGGCTTCTAGGAAGAGTTGGAAGCTCTGTTTAAACAGCTTCCAGTTGACGCCAAGATTTCCAGAGATCCGGAGCGGCTGCGGTTGGCTGATGGTTTCCATGGCGCAGGATGGCGGGTTTCTGAAGAGGTGCAGGTAGGTCTCACAGTCGCTGGCGAGTTTCCAGACCTGGTATCATGTCGTGTTGGGTGTTCCGATACACAAATGAACCAACACGGTTGTAGATGGTACAACTCTGTTTTATTGTTCTGTACAATAATAACTATTAACTTCTGGCTGTGGTTCGTACTTCACCAGCTAACCTGTGGACCCAGCCCTAGCACTATCTTAGTGAGGCACTCAGCACATGGTGTATGTTTGAGTGGGACGCTGTGAGCTCTGTGCTCTGAGCTATCTCCTGGTAGAATGAGCGGGAACTGTGGTGTTCCCTGTTTTATAGTGCGTGTGCTCTCACTGGTGATTGGCTGCGATGTTGTGTGTGTGTTGGTTGGTCCAACTACCTGTCCATCAGTGTGTGCGTGTGATTGCACCATGATATGTTAATGTGGATATCATGACAAGCTCTTGGTCTATAGCCCTGTAGGTTACATAACCTCAAGCACAAATCTGGTGTTCTTGATTAATAAGGCGATTTCTTGATTAATATGGAGACCAGGAGTTATGGGGAGAAGGCAGGAGAATGGGGATGAGGAACATATCAGCCATGATTGAATGGCGGAGTAAACTCAATGGGCCAAATGGCCTAATTCTGCTCCTGTATCTTATGATCTCATGATTTGGCCTGGTAAGCATAATGGGCTTGAGGCAAAGTTTCTGACAAGGACCAGGTTGTCTATTTGGAAAGCTCTGTCCCCTTTTTGTGCATTCTGTTGCTTCCTCTGGGAGGCCTGACATGCCTCCACCCTCCCGCCACATTTAGGAAGACCAAGCCCAACCGGGCCCTTAAACAACGGTCCATCTGTAATTCTGCTGGTGTGACGCCTGTAGTAGCATGGGCCGTGCGATGTGAGAAGGAGGCTTAAATATAAGCATATTGTTATCTTTGAACTTTGTTGCTGACCACAGCCTCAGTTATTGTAGCTCCAATAGTAGTGAGCAGCTTTCCTGCCTTGGGATAAGGACATGCAACCATAGTGTCATGCCAAATGGTGTGTTTCTGTGCTGTACATTCCATATAAGTCTCTTTTAGTTTATTCTTAGAAATATTATTGCTTATTAATAATTTGATCCCTTGTGTCAAAGAAAACATAGTCCATTTGAATAACACAGCTGTACAAGGTTCTCTTAAAAGGCATTTTTCAACATATTATGAAAATATTTCATGTTGTAAAAGTCGGTAATTGGACCCTAATCTTATGAAGGTCCCAAATGAGTGTTTAAAAAAGGGATCAGCTGATAGGAGAGGGAAGAATCAAAATTCAGGTAATACTTGCCTTTAATTCCAGCAATACATTTTTTTATTTGGCAGAGTTACATTCAGCTTAATTGTTGTGAGCAGCACTCAGCCCAAAACTTGTATGCTCTGCTGCAGCTTGACAAGAGGTTAATGAAATATGTCAGCCCATGATTGACAGAAAAGGCATTACTTGAAGAGTTTGTGCTAAAACGTAACACTGACTGACACGATTGTGGAGCATCAGGCATTGAGCCCGACAGACCCTGGAAATAATGCATTAGAGAGGATGCAATGATTTAGAACAGTCCGAATTTCAAATAATTTTAAATGAATGAGACCTTCTATATTATAATTGCCAACTTGTTATTCAGAATTTTTAATTTTCCAACCAAACAATGTCAAGTTAACACAGCCGAGAAAGAGCTTGCAAATCCCATTTTGATGTTATATATGTTGTGGCATGTGTGGAGATGAAATGCATTCCAAGAAAGATGGAGCTAATTAATTTCTTCAGGAAAAATGTGAGTTTTGTGGACTGGATTCACAAGTGAAATAAAATCTTTCGGGACTTGTGAGAGGAAACCGGAGCACGTTCACCCCGTATCTGCATGGGTTTCCTCCGGGTGCTCCGGTTTCCTCTCACAAGTCCCGAAAGATGTGCTGTTAGGTGACCTAGGGGTCATTGTCCGTGTGGAGTTTGCACATTCTCCCCGTGTTTGCATGGGTTTTGCCCCCACAACACAAAGATGTGCAGGGTAGGTGGATTGGACTTGCTAAATTGCCCCTTAATTGTAAAAAATTAATTGGGTACTCTAAATTTATTTTTAAAAAATTAATACTCTGGGAGTTGAGAGTTAAGCAATTGTGAGCAGTTTGCCCAGCAGTCAAGACAAAGAAATCCTAATGGCATGGGTATAAAATTTGGACTGTATTCACTATTAGAAGTGGAGTGGAAACTTTGTTTGAAAGTGTCATTTGTAAAACCTTGACTGGATTTTGAAATGCAAGCCGCTAATGGAAAGCATTATTTGTGAGCAGAATCTAAAGCCTGTTTTTGGGAGTGGAGTTTGTAAACTTTCATGTGACAATCATTTGGGGAGACTCTGAGAAGGAAATCACACACAGACTTGGGTTCAGAGCGGTGTGTGTACTTTAAAAACAATTGTTCATGTGATGTGGGCGTGACTGGCTGGGCCAGCATTTATTGCCCATCACTGAGGGCATTTAAGAGTCAACCACATTGCTGTGGGTCTGGAGTCACATGTAGGCCAGACCAGGTAAGGACGACAAATTTTCTTCCCTCAATGGCATTAATGAACCAGATGGGTTTTTATGAAAATGGTTTCAGGTTCATTCTTAGACTTTTAAATTTACCAAATTCAAATTTCACGATCCGCCAGGGTTGGATTTGAACCTGGGTCCCCAGAGCGTTATTACCCTGGGTCTCTGGATTACTAGTCCAGTGACAATACCACTATGCCACTGCCTTCCCTTGACCACAGTCATCTTATGTGCTTAACAGGGACTTTGTGTTATTGAGATCATTATGGCATATGGTGTACTTTGTAATCCATGCTACCTTTAAATCTATGTGTATTGTTAAGCTAAGTGGGGAATAAGGAAGTATTGTATTATAATCCAATTTAACGGGTGGGATTCTTCATTTTCCCAGCTGTGCTTTTCTTGGCAGCGCACCATTCGCAGGCGGCATGATTCTCTGTTCATGCTACTTCTCAATGGGATTTCCCATTGGAGCTACCCGATGCCGCCGGGAAACTGATGGACGGGGGCGTGCTGCTGGTGGGAAAAGAGGATCCCGGACTTCATGCTTTTTCTTGTTGAAATAAATTAGCAGTCCTGTGACTCTGTTCATCCATGTTTTATTTTTTTTTTAAAGTTACAGGGCTGGATTCTCCAATTTTGAGGCTATGTCCAGAGGAAGTGTCTACTTCTATGATGAAAAAATCAGCAAGGCCCAGCACTGACTCTCCAACCGGTGTGGGGTTAGCAGCCACGCCACGTAAAACACAAAGCCTTTACGAAATAAACAGCCGGAGAATTGCCGGGTCTGTAGCCGCGCAGGCGCATGGCAACGACCTGCAGCGTTCGCGCCGTACAACATGGCACCGGCCGCGCCCTTGTCACCCCTGGGCCAACCCTCACCAGTCCCCCCAGCACTCGCCGAAGCCCCCCAGCTAGCGGCATGGCTGCCCCCCCCCCCCCCATCGACTGTGGCGGTGTTGGACACAGTCCGCAGCCGCCACGCCAGGTGCACGAAAACTGAGAGCACAAGTGAACCCTGCCGTCGGGAACTCGCCCATCGGGGGCGGAGCATCCTGAGCCGTCTCAACAGCATATGCCGTAGTCCCCGATGATGCCCTTTTGGAGGGGGTGGAGCATCCAAAAACAGGCACCGCGCCCGATTCAGTCGTAAAAAGGGATTCTCCTCCCGATTGCCGATTACGAAATTGGGGTCGAGGAATGGAGAATCCCGTCCAGTCTTTTGAGCCAGGGTTCCATTCTGGATCTTCCCGTCCAGTTTGACGTAACTGGGAATGTAACAAAAGTCATTCATCTTCAAATGACACTGCAGCCCCATCCTCTTTTGGATTGAGATGCTGCTGACAATCTGAGGCTGAGTTGGTCACTTTGCTGGATGGATGTCTGCCAGATCATGTGTAGAGGGTTTCTGGCCTCTGCTGAAGTTTGCTAAGGGCTCCCTCTGCAAGACGTGGTGTAGTCTTTCTATCAGCCTGGGTGGTTGCTGTCCTCTCTGAGTCCACCCCGCAAGAAGATGGCGGACGGATCTTGCGGGGCCGCAGAAGGAAGGAGGTCCTCCTTTAGAGAGGACGGCCCGACGATCGGTGGGCACCGATCGCGGGCCATGCCACATTTGAGGTACCCCCTGGTGCAGGATCCCCCCTCACCTCCGCAGGCCGCCCCCCCCAACATTCCTGCGCTGTTCCCGACGGCAACGACCAGGTGTGGACGGCGCCGGGGGGAACCCGCCATTTTGGCCTGGCCGCCCGGCCCATCCGGGCCTGAGAATTGAGGGGGTGCCGGAGAATCGCCATTTTGGGTGTTTCCGGCGATTCTCCGGCCTGCGGCCCACGGAACTCGACGGGGCCGTCCTCCCGCTTGGGAGAATTGCGGGAGGGCGTCGGACCGGCGTCCCGGGAAATTTTGGCGGCCCAGGCGATTCTCCCAACCGGCGCGGGAGTGGAGAATCTCGCCCAGTATATCTCTACCTTTCTTCACTTCTGGTGAAAGGTCATGAATCTGTAATTGTTTCTCTTCTCAGACGCTGCCTGACCTGTTGAATTTTCAGCATTTGCTTTTCTTATCTCAGATTTCCAGCAAGTGCAGTCCCACCCAGCTGGATGATTGCAGAGGGAAGGTGGAGGAGAGAAGAGTGAAACGATCGACTGTACCAAAGAGTGCTGACAGGTCAAGAAGAACGGGGTGGGATGGGCAACATTTGCCACGGCCACATAGGATATAATTTGCGACTCTGAGAAGAGCTGTTTCAATACTGGAGTAGGGATGGAAACTTGATTGGAAGCATTCAGGAGAGAGTTGCGGGGAAGAAGGGAATGTATTTAGGGCCTGACAACACAAAGATGTCGGAGAGCAAAGGGAGTTTGAAGTGGAGCAGTGACTTGTGACCACATAGGGTCAAGGGTTTTCTTTTAATGAAATAGGTACTAACAGCAGATTTGAGGGAGAGGGGAACAGACCCTGAGGAGGGAGAATCGGAAACAGTATTAGCTGACATGACAGCCAGGAAGGGAGCCTGTCTGATTTTCCATTCATTATTTTAAACAGACATGTGCATATGGATTTCTCTGCTTTGTTTGACTCTAAATGCTGCAGTCTATTTGTTTTTTAATGAGGGTGCAGAATTTAGTTAAAACCTGCCCTGTGACATGAAATTTTATTTTACTGCATGATTTTTTATGATAATTTGGGGATTACATTCTGATTTATTTCACTTTAACAAAAACCCTCAACTCCTGGGGCCGGGATTCTCCGAAATCCCGGCCAAGTGTTGACGGCGGTGTAAACACCGGAATGTTGTACTGCGGCATCAACGGGCCTCCTGGACAAGCGATTCAGAGGCCCTCAGGGGTCCAGCACGGCGCCAGAATGCTGCACGCTGCTCCGGTGCAGAAAGGCGGCCCTGCACGGCCGGCGCGGGTCCGCGCATGCGTGCGACGGCTATCTCTGCACCGACGCATGCGCGTGGTGGCTGTCTCCGCACCAGCGTCATGCAACATGGCGGAGACCTACAGCGGGCCCGCGCAGAAGGCACCCTCCAGATTGCGGGCACCCGCCGATTGGTAGCCCCCGATCGCGGGCCTGGACGCCGTGGAGGTCCCCACGAGAGTCAGATCCCTCCGCGCACCCACCCCCCCACCAGGACGGCCACTGTGGCCACAGGTCTGAGCTCCCGCCGGGTGGTACCAGGTTGGAACCATGCCGGCGGGACTCGCCGGAACTCAGCGGGAATTCGGCTGGTCGACCGCGGAGGTTCAGCGGGGGCCTCTTTCAGCGGCACCCGACCGGCGCCGCATCGACTGCGCGGGCGTGATTGCAGCCGAATCTCAGGTCGCCGGAGAATTGTGTCCCGGCGTCGGAGCTGCGTGGTGGGAATTTCCCGTGTCACCGGCAATTCTCTGACCTGGCACGGGCTCGGAGAATGACTTTGTTGATGACAAACACTGCACTTCACAAGGGCTGAGTTCTTGAGTAACCTTTCCAAGCTGACATTGTTTAAAGCAAAATCTCTGGCCTCTATTAAATCCCCCCTTTATGAGTAGGTAAAGGTTAAGGGGAATAGAATAGTGGGGAATGTGCCCGCATCCCATCATGTGTGTCACTATTTTCATTGGTATTGTGGCATCTGTCAAATAGAGGCATGTTTTAAATTTAATAATTGCTGCATGGATTTCCCAGACCTAGCGGAAAGAGTAATAGGAAGAGTAATAGGAAGGTGGGAGCTTCAAGCTTAAGAAGCTAAGTGCCTTTTATAGTATGCTTTATGGGCATGGAGGAGCAAGCTTTTTCCCCGGACTCCTTAAGAAAGCCTTTGGTCTTCAAGCCACTGATCGTGACTGCTGCCTTGAGCCTCCTGTGATTATAGGCCTCCCTCAGCTCGTATATCTGCTCCAGGTTACAATTGGTGAATTTCCCTATTGATTGCAGTCTTCCCCAACTTCAGTCTCCTGCCATTGGTTTTGCTGCCTGGCAGCTGGTTAGACGATCAATTTGGCCAGTTACTGGGTGAGGTGCTTGTGGTAAACCACTGAAAACATGAAACATGAAAATCGCTTATTGTCACAAGTAGGCTTCAATGAAGTTACTGTGCAAAGCCCCTAGTCGCCACATTCCTGCTCCTGTTCGGGGAGGCTGTTACGGGAATCGAACCGTGCTGCTGGCGTGCCTTGGACTGCTTTCAAAGCCAGCGATTTAGCCCTGTGCTGGACTCGCATCCATCGTAATCGACCAGTCCAGACCACACACTCTGACGAACGCATCCACCAGCGTGAAAGTCAACGGCCACGTGACCTCCTGCCTACTGGACTCCGGGAGCACCGAGAGCTTTGTACATCCAAATACGGTAAGGCGCTGCTCCCTTAAGGTACACCCTACCAATCAAAGTATCTCCCTGGCCTCCGGATCCTATCGCGTAGCGATCCGGGGGTACTGCACGGTCACGCTCACAGTCCAAGGCGTAGAGTTCCACGGTTTTCGCCTCTACGTCCTCCCTAACCTCTGCGCTGCACTTATCCTTGGCCTGGATTTTCAGTGCAACCTCCAGAGCCTGACCCTTAAATTCGGCGGACCCTTGCCACCCCTTACTGTGTGCGGCCTCGCGACCCTAAAGGTCGATCCTCCTTCCCTCTTTGCCAATCTAACTCCAGATAGCAAACCCGTCGCCACCAGGAGCAGATGGTACAGCACCCAGGATAAGGCCTTCTTCAGGTCTGAGGTCCAGCGGTTGCTTCAGGAGGGTGCCATCAAGGCCAGCAACAGCCCCTGGAGAGCTCAAGTGGTAGTGGTTAAGTCTGGGGAGAAAAATCGAATGGTCTTGGACTACAGCCAGACCATCAACAGGTACACGCAGCTCGACGCGTATCCCCTCCCACGCATATCTGACAGATTGTACAGTCCCGGGTCTTCTCAACGGTGGACCTGAAATCCGCTTACCACCAGCTCCCCATCCGTAAATCGGACGGGCCATACATAGCCTTCGAGGCAGACGGCTGTCTATATCATTTCCTTAGGGTCCCCTTCGGCATCACCAATGGGGTTTTGGTCTTCCAAAGGGAGATGGACCGAATGGTCAACCGGTACGGCTTGCGGGCCACGTTTCTGTACCTAGATAATGTGACCATCTGCGGCCATGATCAGCAGGACCACGACGCCAACCTCGCTAAATTTCTCCGCACCGCCACTCTCCTCAACCTCACGTACAACAAGGAGAAGTGTGTGTTCCGTACAAACCGCTTAGCCATCCTCGTCTACGTGGTCCAGAATGGAGTTCTGGGGTCCGATCCCGACCGCATGCGCCCCTTCATGGAGCTTCCCCTCCCCCACTGCCCCAAGGCCCTCAAACGCTGCCTGGGGTTCTTCTCGTATTACGCTCAGTGGGTCCCAAACTATGCAGACAAGGCCCGCCCAGTCATACAGTCCACTCATTTCCCCCTGACGGCAGAGGCCCAACAGGCCTTCGGCCGGATCCGAGATGATATCGCCAAGGCCACAATGCACGCTGTAGATGAAACACTTCCTTTCCAAGTAGAAAGCGACGCATTGGACGTCGCCCTTGCCGCCACCCTCAACCAGGCAGGCAGGCCCGTGGCATTCTTTTCCCGCACCCTCCATGCCTCCGAAACTCGGCACTCATCTGTCGAAAAGGAGGCCCAGGCTATCGTTGAGGCTATGCGACATTGGAGGCATTACCTGGCCGACAGGAGATTCACTCTCCTCACAGACCAACGGTCGGTAGCCTTCATGTTCAACAACACACAGCGAGGCAAGATCAAAAATGGCAAAATCTTACGGTGGAGAATCGAGCTCTCCACCTATAACTACGAGATTAAGTATCGCCCTGGCAAACTCAATGAGCCCCCAGGCGCACTATCCCGAGGTACATGTGCCAGCGCACAGGTAGACCGACTCCTGACCCTGCACGACAACCTTTGTCACCCAGGGGTCACTCGGTTGTACCACTTCATTAAGGCCCAAAATTTGCCCTACTCCGTCGAGGAAGTAAGGACGATCACCAAGGACTGCCAGGTCTGTGCGGAGTGCAAACCGCACTTCTACCGGCTAGACCGCATGCACCTGGCGAAGGCCTCCCGCCCCTCCTCCGACCGACACACGTATTTCCTCAGTGTAATCGATAAATACTCCCTGTTTCCCTTCGCCATCCCATGCCCCGACATGACATCTGCCACCGTCATTAAAGCCCTTAATTCTATCTTCACTCTGATCGGCTTCTCTGCCTACATCCACAGTGACAGGGGATCCTCATTCATGAGTGATGAGGTACACCAGTTCCTGCTCAGCAGGCGTATCGCCTCCAGCAGAACGACGAGCTACAACCCCGGGGAAACGGACAGGTAGAAAGGGAGAATGGGACGGTATGGAGGGCCGTCCAGCTGGCCCTACGGTCCAGAAATCTCCTGGCCTCCCGCTGGCAAGAGGTCCTCCCTGATGCACTACATTCTATTCGCTCATTACTTTGCACTGCTAACAATACACCGCATGAACGCCTTTTTGCCTTCCCCATGAAGTCCACATCCGGGGTATCACTCCCAACTTGGCTCACAGCTCCGGGAACCGTGCTTCTCCGTAAACATGCGCGGCTCCACAAGGCGGACCCGTTGGTGGAAAGGGTGCACCTGCTCCACGCAAACCCACAGTACTCCTACGTGGCATTCCTCGATGGCTGCCAGGATACCGTCTCCCTCAGGGACCTGGCACCAGCAGGTGCCGCCCCCACACCACCCCCGTCGCCCCCAACGCCAACCTCCCCTCCCTCGCCGCCCCCATCACCCCATCAAGGACCGTCCGTCCTCCCCCTGCCCACCCCCGTTGATGAAGAGGATTTCGGTATGCTCACGGAGTCAACTTCGACCACGACAGCACCAACATCGCCGGCTCCACTTCATCGATCCCAGAGGACGATCAAGGCGCCAGACCGGCTGAACCTCTGACCGGCCCACCGGATGACCAGAGACATTTTTATTTTCACTGTCCTGTAAATATTAAAGATTGCGAATAGTATATAGTTATCCACCAGCCCCGCTGGACTCAATTTTAACAGGGGGTGAATGTGGTAAACCACTGTGTTCCTATATTAAGGGTTATACGGTAGAACCTGCACTACAGGTTCACCTGGGCCCCTGCATGCTAGCTCCGCCCAGGAGCCGGGTTATAAATATGCGTGGCCTTCAGCTAGCAGCCATTTCGTCAGCTGCTGTAGAAGGCCACACTTCAGATACTAATAAAGCCTCAGTTTGAATTCAACTTTGTCTCCAGCCAAATTGATCGTGCCTCAGTGCTGCTATTCATATCAGTAGGACCTCCCCAAAACTCATGTCAACGTATTGCCCAATTGTTTTCACCATCCTCCGCCTCCCTCCTCGTAACCATCAAGGCACTTGTCTTCTTACTGTGATATGCACATGGGCTGTCCTGTTAGTTTGTATGGACAAGTGTCAAGCGGTTGCTAGAGATTTTCAATGCGAGATGAAATATTAGAAGACAATTTCCGACGTGACATTGAAAAATAATATTACACTATATTAATTGAGGTATGAGCATATAATGCAATATTTCATTGAAATTATAGTCAAAGTAAATGTGCAAATCACCTAAAAAAATTGATTACAATCATAACAAATCCCCATTAATTATGAACTAACAGGGCAGAATGTTCTGTTGCTCAGGTGGGTATCCGGATCTTTCCAGGGGTCAGTGAGGGATCTGAGTGGAGTGTCCTAATCAGCTGTCCACAGTTACGTCAAGTTCATAACTGGTGCTGTGCTCAGACATCCACACATTCATCCATGACTGCATGGATCAGGCCAGCCAGGCTGAGCGGGCCAGAGGCTTTGCAGCTATTGTAGGGTTCCCCCGCATCCAGACTGCACTCTTGTGGCAGGTGAGCCGGCTGACTTTGTGAATAGGAAAAGCTATCATTCCATGAATGTCAGATAGCATGTGACCACAAGACCCAGATTCAGAAGGTACGTGCGAGGTACCTTGGCAGCTCCCATGATGCATACATACAGTGACACTCCCAGGTGCCAAGGCTGTTCATGGCTCCAGCTCAGCTGGATGGTTGGTTGCTGTGTATCCATTGAAAAGGTGGTTCATGGCGACGCTTTGGCACACTAACAGAGGCGGAAGAAAGAAACAATCAGTGCCAAGCCTCCATAAAGACAATAGTTGCTGCTGAAGATAAGGTTCCGCTGTTTGGAGCATTCCCAGGGTTCCTGGAATAGCTTCCAAAGCACGTGTTGCTTATCGTCGGGATATGCTGCGCTTTGCACAATCTGGCACTGCTGCTCGAGGATAAGGACACTGCGGTAGCTCCACACACCTCAGACAAAGACTCCATAGATGGATCTGATGAGGAACTGGGGCAGGTAGAGAGTGAGAAAGAGGAGGCATCCTTGCTGAACCTTCAGAGAGATGGTGACACCAGAGAGGCATTGATTGAGCACTTAATTAGTAAACTTAACCAAATCTTAATATCTCATTCAGTCCTCCCATGCTGTTCCCATTCCATGCCATTCCCATCCCTTACATGTCATTCCCATCCTACCACACTTCCATATTGACCATGATGCTACACCCCTCAACACCTTCCTGGGATCAGCAGTTACTTGGATATCCAGTCAGTCCCACTTCCTGACTGCTGACCATAGCCAATGTATGGCTGCTGACTGAGCTGGCAGTCAATGCTAAGATTATTCGAGATAATGCTCACATATTCTTATCTCCCAGCTACCGTATGTTAACACCACCGGAAGGATGTGAGAGGAAGTGTCAGATCCTGATGCTTCTAACTCAGTTCTGCCTCAGCTTTTTCAAACAAATAACGGACCTTCATAACTGTTGAGGAGAATCTTAACCGCTTCTCTCTCTCTCACGCACACACACAGGCTCCATCTTTGCATGGGGACAACAACACACCAACTGTTGGCAGCAACATGTATTTTTTGAATGTGCCAAAAGCACCTCACATAAATTACGACACCAGGATCTGTCAGTACTATATCTGGATATTGCACTCAAGTTTTAAAATATTGAATTAACTTTCATCCCATCGGTGCTGAGGTACCCTCAATAATGACGCTTAGAGGTTGGGGAAACTGGCACGTACGGGTGAGGGCCAGTGTACAAAGCCGTGTAAATATATAATTTTGCCATGTATATATCTTGCTCTGCCCAATTTCTCTTTTTTTTTATGTTACGGGGGGAGGGGGGGGGGGGTTATTGTTTGTAAGGGAGAAAAATTATGTTAAAAAACTTTAATAAATATATATTTTTAAAAAATAATGACACTTCGAGTGTAAACGGTAAAGAAGGCTTTAATAGACTAAGAACTATGCTAGAGCTGAGACATGTGCTAACTGCTGCACAGCCCACAAGGCAGCCCTTTATATACGGCTCACAGATGGGCAGAGACAGAGGCGGAGTCCCCAGGGTTCCAAGCCCGGTCTTAAAGGGGACATCACCTTACATGATGACCAGGCAGTAACCGTTCATCACATTCACCCCCTGTTTAAAAAAGAGTCCGGCGGGGGTGAAGTGCCATCATAGGTCTATCCGTCTCGGTGGCCGGATCATCCTCATCGACCTCCTCAGTTCGGGTGGTGGTGCGGCGGGCACGGACGTCCCGGTTGAGGGTACATCCGGGAGCACAGCGGTCGGAGCTTTGGTCTGGGTCGGGGCAGGGGGACTAGACAGGGCCGGTGGTAGTGGCGCCGGCGCCGGCGGGTTGTGTAAAGGGGGGGCGCAAGGGGGTGCGCGCGGTAGGTGCTCACCAACGGGGGCGCTGGGTCCTGCAGGGGAGCGGCGCAGGAAGGGGCGTCTGTAGTGGGGGATCCAGCGGGTGCCAGATCCCGGAGGGAAACCGTATCTTGCCTGCCGTCGGGGTACTCAACGTAGGCGTAACTGGGGTTGGCGTGGAGCAGTCGGACCTTTTCAACCAGGGGGTCCGTTTTATGGCTCCTCGTGTGCCTCCGGAGGAGAACAGGTCCCGGAGACGTCAGCCAAGGTGGAAGCGAGACCCCGGAGGTAGACTTCCTGGGGAAGACAAACAATCGGTTGTGAGGGGTCTCAATCGTGGCCGTGCAGAGGAGTGACCTAATGGAGTGTAGGGCATCGGGTAGGACCTCCTGCCAGCGGGTAGTTGGGAATCTTCTCGACCGCAGGGATAGAAGGACAGCCTTCCACACTGTCGCATTCTCTCTCTCCACTTGCCCGTTTCCCCGCGGGTGATAACTGGTCGTTCTGCTCGAGGCGATGCCTTTGCTGAGCAGATACTGACGCAGTTCATCGCTCATGAACGATGTACCCCGGTCGCTGTGGATATAAGCGGGGAAACCGAACAGAGTGAAGATGCTGTGCAGTGCCTTAATCATGATGGCTGAGGTCATGGTGAATGGGAAACGGGAGAACTCATCGATAACGGTGAGGAAATAGGCATAACGATTGGTGGATGGGAGGGGCCCCTTGAAGTCCACGCTCAGTCGCTCAAAGGGACCCGAGGCATTCACGAGCCGAACCTTGTCTGGCCGGTAGAAGTGCGGTTTGCACTCCGCACAGATCTGGCAGGCCCTGACCATGGCCTTGACCTCCTTGGTTGAGTAAGGTAGGTTGCGGGACTTGATAAAATGGACGAGCCGGGTAACCCCCCGGGTGGCAGAGGTCATTGTGGATGGCATGCAGGCGGTCGTCCTGCGTGTTGGCACATGTGCCGCGGGACAGGGCATCTGGGGGCTCGTTGAGCTCCCCTGGACGATACTTGATATCGTACGTGTAGGTGGAGAGTTCGATCCTCCACCTCAAAATGTTATCATTTTTTATTTTGCCCCGTTGCGTGTTATTGAACATATAGGTGACTAACCATTGGTCGGTGACGAGGGTGAACCTCCTACCGGCTAGGTAATGCCTCCAGCGCCGCACAGCCTCCACAATGGCTTGTGCCTCCTTTTCGACTGCAGAGTGTTGAATCTCAGAGGCGGTGAGGGTTCGGGAGAAGAACGCTACTGGTCTGCCTGCCTGATTGAGGGTAGCAACCAGGGCGATGTCTGATGCAACGCTCTCTACCTGGAAAGGGATGGTTTCGTCCAACGCGTGCATTGCAGCCTTGATGATGTCGGCCTTGATGTGGTTGAAGGCCAATTGAGCCTCAGCCGAGAGGGGAAAAATGGTGGTCTTTATGAGTGGGCGGGCTTTGTCCGCATACTTGGGGACCCACTGGGCGTAATAGGAGAAAAGCCCCAAGCACCGTTTGAGGGCCTTGAGGCTGCGAGGGAGAGGGAGTTCCTTAAGGGGGCGCATGCGGTCGGGGTCGGGACCTAGGACCCCGTCTTCCACGACATAGCCGAGGATGGCTAGCCGGGTGGTGTGGAAAAGCATTTTTCCTCGTTATAGGTCAGGTTAAGGGCTCGGGCGGTCTGGAGGAACTTTCCGAGGTTAGCGTCATGGTCCTGCTGGTCATGGCCGCAGATGGTGACATTGTCCAAGTACGTGTATGTAGCCCGCAAACCGTACTGGTCCACCATTTGGTCCATCGCCCTTTGAAAGACGGAGACCCCATTTGTGACACCGAAGGGGACCCTGAGGAAGTGGAAGAGCCGGCCGGCTGCTTCGAAGGCAGTATAGGGGCGGTGTTTTGGTCGGATGGGGAGCTGGTGGTAGGCGGATTTGAGGTCGACCGTGGAAAAGACTCTGTATTGGGCGATCCGATTTACCATTTCCGCGATGCGAGGAAGGGGGTACGCATCAAGCTGCGAAAATCGGTTTATGGTCTGGCTATAATCCACGACCATCCGTTTCTTCTCCCCGGACCGGACTACCACCACTTGCGCTCTCCAAGGGCTGTTGCTAGCCTCGATGACCCCCTCTCCCAGTAAACGCTGGGGTACGTACCCAAGTTATGTCGGGCCACCTCCAGCGAGGAGGCGAGCGTTAGCGTGTCCTGGAGGTCTTTTGCCCTGTTTTCGAGCAGCCGCTGCCAGATGTAGGTCGAGCGGATGCCGGACACGAAAGCGTCTTGCGATTGCCCCGAGCGCTGCCGGCAGGTAGAGAGCAGATGCCTGGCGTGTCCCTCGTTGATGGGTTTGACAAACTGCTTGCAGAGTAACTCAGCCGCCTCTTCATAAGTCGTCGCCTTTTCGAGCGTGGCGGAGATTCTGTGACTCACCCGGGCGTGGAGTAGGCTCAGCTTGCGTGGCCCCAGTATGGGAATCTCTGCGGAGTCCAGGTAGGCCTCGAAGCACCACAGCCAGTATTTAAAACTTTCCTTTGCCTCCGGTGTCTGTGCTTCCAGATTGAGCTTCTCTGGTTTTAGGCCTGCGTCCATCCTGATCTAGTTTAGTCTATTAAATTGAGGTACCCGCAATAATGACACTTAGAGTGTAAACGGTAAAGAAGGCTTTAATAGACTAAGAACTATGCTAGAGCTGAGACATGTGCTAACTGCTGCACAGCCCACAAGGCAGGCCTTATATATGGCTCACAGATGGGCGGAGCCAGAGGCGGAGTCCCCAGGGTTCCAAGCCCGGTCTTAAAGGGGACATCACCTTACATGATGACAAGGCAGTAAACATTCATCACAGGTGCAGATAGTCAGTGCCTGCCATATCAACCCACCGAACAAACAGAACAGTGAGCACAGGAAGTGCATATTATTATTATAGATTAATTCTGTTAAATCTGAATTACAAATGCACTGTTTTGAAAGTATTATGCCTGCCACTATTGAATTTTCACTGGCATTTAGAACTGATTGCTGGCTGGCACCAGAGGCATGCCAGTCATGAGCAAGCCAACAGACAGGTAAAGCAGAAGCCAATCGATAGCTTAAACAATGTCATCATGGATTGATGAACTGGTCAAATACTTCAAAACTTGAGGATCAGCTGTCAACATTTGCTTCCCTATCCATGGGAAGACACACAAGGAAACTTGTAATACACACCCTTGAGGATTAATCAGAAAAACATGCATTCCCAAAGGAGATCTGGAGCACCATCCAAGACAGACATACCAGTGGGAAATCATGATTGCTTCAAGGGCTGCAGCTGTAGCCATGAAGATTAATATTTTTCTCAGTTACCAAAGGGAAATCAATCTCCTGGAGGAACAACAATGAAAGCGAACAAATGGTGAGAGGTTTTTCTAAATAGGAATCAAGGCAACAATACTAGAATCTATTGTACATATTTACTTCCTCTTGACCTCTAAAGCAAAAGTACATCCAATTTATCAATTCCATGCACTTTACAATTTTTTAAGACTTAAATCATGACCTTCCTTCAGCCAAACATCATCCTGAAATATTAACCTGCCTTTTGATAATGGCCCTGTTATGGCTTCACCATTTTCTGTTTTTATTTCAGATTTTCAGCTTTTGCATGATGTTTTCAGTCACATCGAGCGACTATTACCTGATTTTTAAGATAGTAGGCAGGTGGACAGGAATCTGTCCTGTCTCATTGCAGCCACTGTTGTTACCAATCAGTTTTTGTGCCATTTTTTCTGGTTTATGTAATAAATTATAATCTTTTATGGGCAAGCAGATCAGGTGGCAATGACAGAGCTACCACCTCCTACCATTTTATTTTGGGAGCAATTGTCATCTACCACTTGCTTGTTTCTTTCCTTCAAAATGGGCAGCCTGCAGCTGAAATTGTGAGAGAGGACAGGAGGGGTGCTACACCAAGGTATACCCAGTGGTGATCTCTGACACTATCCTGTCAAAGTTGGCAGTGTCATGATATCCACATTAGCATATCATGGTGCAATCACACACACACTGATGGACAGGTAGTTGGACCAACCAACACACACACAACATCGCAGCCAATCACCAGTGAGAGCACACGCACTATAAAACAGGGAACACCACAGTTCCCGCTCATTCCACCAGGAGATAGCTCAGAGCACAGAGCTCACAGCGTGCCACTCAGACATACACTATGTGCTGAGTGCCTCACCAAGATAGTGAAAGGGCTGGGTCCACAGGTTAGCTGGTGAAGCACGAACCTCAGCCAGCAGTTATTAGTTATAATTGTACAAGACAATAAAACAGAGTTGTACCATCTACAAGCGTGTTGGTTCATTTGTGCATCGGAACACCCAACACGATAGGCAGCACAGCAGGGAACATCATCTAATTTACATGATGACAACACACTCATGCCATTGGGTCATATGTTGGGTTCCTGCCTGCCTGAGGAGGCTGGGAATACTGTCTCGCAAGCAGGTGCTCATTTTGTACATGTAAAAAGAAGAAAAGACTCGTATACTGGAAATCTGAAGTGAAAACAGAAATCCCCTGCAGAAGCATATCAACGCTGGGTTATTGGTGCCATTATAAAGGATAAAGAGAAAAAAATGCCATATCTATGGTCTCAGACCTGGATTCCCAAGATATTCCCCACGTCTGTGGTTGGTGGGGCTTGTGGTCCCACAAGTACTTTGCACTTAGTTTCCAGTGGGAGCGGTCTAACTTTCTTGGTGGGCCCATGAGAAGTATTCTTGTTCCTCCTGGGCACACCTGGAGAGTAAAAAATATTTTAAAGATTTAAATTTCATGACTTCTTCTATTGCTAACTCCCTTCCCTGCTGTCTTCACCTGGTAAAAAGCTCGATGCTTCTTAGTCAGGCCACCAAAATTAAAATTGCAGTTGGTCCCAAAGACATAACTGGGACCTTTCTGGTTAAAAAAAAGTACCTTGGCAGCTTGTGTTCCCGTTGTCTGTTCAGTTGAACAGGTTAGAATCAGGAACTGTCAATTCCAAGATTCTCCCACCTGCCTGGTTTTGTTGAGCAGATTACAGTTAAAATCAGCCTCAATTGTCAAAAATAACCGTTGCAAAAGGTTGTCAAATCATTTACCTTAAAATGCATATTCAGGTAGGTATCACATGAAATCTGAAAAATATTAATTTATACTCAATGTAAATGAGCCCATACTAGGAAAGTTGTTCGAGCAACATTGTAGTTGTCAAAAGGATGATTAATATTAGTATTTCAGTTAATATAAAGGATGCTCGCCAGAAAATGCAGTGAAACAGACATTTCTGACACACGTTTAGTTTTACAACTATTAGATTTCATATTTAAAATGTTCCTCTGATTAGTATATAACCTCTTTTCATCTTCGCAGTAATGATTCTGAGTATGAAATACCTGACAGATTGACACCGATTCTGTTTACCTGAAGAGAGCCTTTCTTATTTTTCAATTTCAGGCTGATCAAAAATTTAATTTTAGAAATAAACTGAGGGGATGGAAAAAATTGAATGCATCTGAGATACACGGCAACACCATCTCCAAAGAAACTATTGATCTTACTGGAGAAATGGAAATGGTTTTGAAACAATGTGAACCAGTGAAAGGCTGAAGATCTCCACAGAGAACAAACTGCAGACATCTTCACTTTGCTCTGGTCAAATGAATTCTAGCCAGAGCTGTCAAAAGCTATCAGTTTCAAACAAGCATTGCGTACTTCTTAATTTATAGCAACAAGCTCTGGCAACCAGAGTGACGAGTGAATCCTTGTACGCATTATGATAAAGTACAAACACAATGTACAACCACACTGAACTTATTGGGGACTAAATTCGATAGCCTCTAAAATTGTACACTGGAATCATGATGCACAAGTAACCACGCCCGCTCAAAGTAATGCAGACAGCAGGCAAACTTTGCTTTGCTTGCTAAATATAATGATTGGAAACTTACACAGCACACACCATTGAGCACTGCATGCCTCAGCAAGGTGGTTCAACTTCATATGAGGCTAGCACCACTTAAAGTTAGTCTACATTACTTAAAGTCAGACTTTAAGGTGAGGTACATGTGGTGACATGCTCGTGGGTTATGTTATAGATGGATAGTGTGTGACGTCCAACCAACAGGTGGTGGTGCAGACACACCATGTGGTCTCAAGACCAAGATCATGACTCCCATATAAGGGGAGACATACCCAGCCATCTTCAGATGAAGATTGAGAGGGCAATAAGACATACAAATGAATGGTCGGTGCTAGATGCAGATTCCAGAGGAGTAATAAGCAGACTCCATGATAACGTGCTCTGTAACAGATTGCTATCTTACCACACGAGACTCAATAAAGAATCTGGTTTGGAAAAGTTGAAGTGTTTGGTGGATTCCTTCGTTAGGTATAAAAGACGAAACACAACAGTGCATTCTGACTGGAAGTGCTGAAGGAGGAGTTAAAGAAAAGGGACAGCCTACAGAAAATGGAGGAACAGGCTGAAGCAGCGCTGGAGGCCTCAGGAGGTGCACCTTTCCTTTCCGGTGTGTATGTGGTGATCAGCTTGTGAGAATATCTGTGAACCCGACCTTTCCATGATGAACTGTTTTAGCTTCCATTGCAGCATTAGGAGAAGCCACCCGATGCCTGAGTGTCGCACCTCAGACTGAAATCATGAAGTCTTTTTTGCCATGCAAACTTAGAGTGCTGCCAATAGTACAGTATACTTGTGCTCAGAGGGTTTGGAGAGTCTCACAGCAGTTCAGCAATCCACTGCAGCTAATTACTCAGATTGCTCTGGAGGTTGTTCTGTTCAACCTCCTGCAGTCTCCCCCACTGAAAGTCAGCAGTCTTTCATCAACTATACTGCAGCTACTGGGGTACCACTGCATCGGAACACTAAGATAGACAAGGGCACTCACAAGACTAAGCAGAGTGCACAAGGGTGATTATTTGACTTCAATATGGAATATTGGATGCTACGCTGCATAAAGTTGGCACGCAATTGTTGTTTTCTGGTGGCTGTGGTCAAGGGAATGTTGCGGTCAGTAACTGTGGGATGGTAAAGTGTGGGACTAGTTACAATGCAATCTGGAGTTGTATTCAGTGGGAACGGTCAAGTGAGTGGTTCCAGCCAACTTGCCTGGAACATGAGTTTGCAGTTGGGGTGGAGAGGGGTGGTTGTTGGGAGTCATTCTTTTCCTGGGATGATTTTAGCACATTATTCATCCCCTCCAAAGGCTCTGCATTTCCCTGAGTGTCATCTCCTTATGAAGGTCCTTGCATAGGGCAGGATCGTCTGCTCACCCTGTGCGCAAGGCACAGATGGTGGCCATCTTGCAGGCTTCCTTACACACCTGCGCAGTATGACCCTTGTGGTACAGGAACCATTACCTTTGTTTTTAACCATACCTTCAATTGGGTTAGGGTTAGGATTCAGATTCTCAATCAGTGTCCTGATAGAGGACTTTTACAGAAATTATAATATCAGTGATAACACAGCACTCGGTGTCCTGTGTTAGCCCTCACAATGCCTCACAATTGAGAGTGAGAATTCAGAAACTGCTATAATTAGTTGAGAAAAATGCGAGGAGGAGTTTCTGAGATTGGAGAATCTAGGTATAGGTTGAGGATAGATTTCTTGGTCAAGAAGAATTGTTAGAATTTTGGCTACACAGGATTGGACTTGTTGCTAAATGCTTTATTTATTATATGAATACTGGAGACTAAAAGGACATTTTCTGAAGTTTAGCTCTTAAGTAGTTCTACCCAGCTCGTACAAGCCAATCACTTTAATTTGCATGCACAATGCTCTGGCTCATGACATTCCCAATGTGCACATCATCAAAATTGTTGAAAAGCCACCTATTGTGTGTTACCAAAAATTATGGGCAGCCCATCACTCAGTGAATTGTTCTATTGCTGTCATTTAAAACATATTAGATTGGACAAATAAAGATATTCATAAACAACCTGTGCACAAAATAAAGTTACAACTCAAGCCATCCAAACCATTGCAAAAAATCTAGCAAACGAGGTACAACATTTTGTCACGTCTACAGAAAACATTGTGATTATATTGATAATGGCACTGCAGTAAATTGTGTGTTTGGGCAATAGATGAGCAGTAAGATTTGTGAAAGGATGAGAAATTCTGTTTGTGTTGGTGTAATCTCTTGGGGTAGAAAGCATGTTGAAACCAATGGAATTCCTCAGTCTGCTGAAAGCATTAACCACTAATAATGTTGTGAGTTACTAATAATACATAGTACCGTTTTCATACAAGCATATAGCAAACTAGCCTACATCATTACAAAAAATATATAAATCGGTGGTATCAGAGTGGGATGTAATTTAAACATCTCCCCATCTGATTCGAAAATTGACATGTACTAATTATTCACATAGTTGTCGGTGTTGAAACATGGCTTTGATTTTAACACAGGCCTGATTTTAGGTGGGTGAATTTTGAACTCTGTTTTTTTACAACGGACAGGCATGGTAGGCATTCAAGGAACGAATAGGTGAACTCCGAAAGTTGTTCATTCCTGTTTGACGCAAGAGCAGAAAGGGAACTGTGGCCAAATCATGGCTTACAAGGGAAATTATTGATAGTATTAGGTTTAAAGAAGAGGGCAGCACAGTGGTGCAGGGGTTCGCACTGCTGCCTCACGGCGCCGATGTCCCAGGTTTGATCGCAGCTCTGGGTCACTGTCCATGTGGAGTTTGCACATTCTCCCCGTGTCTGCGTGGGTTTCGCCCCCACAACCCAAAGATGTGCAGGCTAGGTGGATTGGCCGCGCTAAATTGCCCCATAATTCGAAAAAATAATTGCGTACTCTAAATTTATAAAAAGAAAAAAAAAGAAAAATTTAAAGAAGAGGCGTACAAATTAGCAAAAAAAAGCAAAAGCTGGTATTTCCCTGTCTGCGTTTGGCAGCGACATGGGTCTGTATGAACAGTATTCTGTTGGGTCTTTGTCTTTCTTAGGCTTGTGCTAGCATCGACGGCAGGGTGCCCTTCGCCAGTGAGTCTGTGAACATCTCCTGCAGGTGTGGGGCCAGTGCTGCTGTAAATCTTTTGTGGAAGTCCGTCAGGAAACCATCCGGTCCCGGCGCCTTCCCCGCCTGCATGGAACTGATGCTCTCCATGACTTCTCCCAGTTCTAGCGGTGCTTCCAAGTCCCGTCTCCTATCCTCCCCCATGACTGGTATGTCCAGTCCATCGAGGAACTGCTTCACCTCCGAATCCCATGCTGGGGGCTCTGAGGTGTACAGCCCCCAGGTAGAAGGTCTGAAATGCCCTGTTGACCTTTTCTGGCTCCGTTACTAATCTGCCTTTGCTATTGCTAATCTGGGCTATTTGCCTCGTGGCTGCCTGCTTTCTCAGCTGGTGAGCCAGCAGGTGGCTGGCATTGGCTCCACAGGGTCCCCTGAGCCTGGTGGAGTTGGTGCTCTGCTTTCCTCATGGAGAGCAGGTCAAAGTCCATCTGTAACTTTTTACACTCTGCCGGGGGTTCTACAGTCGGAGCCTCAGAGTATCGCCGGTCCACTTCCAGTATGGAGTCGACTAGCTGTTGCCTGGCCACCCTCTCTTCCCTATCTCTCCATGCCATGTAGGCTATACTTTAACCCCTGATCACAGCCTTCAGCGCCTCCCAGAATGTTGAGGGTGAGACCTCCCTGTTCTGATTATTATACTCATCTATGGCCTGTGATATTTTCTCGCAGCAAGCCTTATCGGCCAGGAGGGCCATGTCCAACCTCCATGGAGGGCGTTGGGCACGATCTGTCTCCAACCTCACATCCATATAATGTGGAGCGTGATCGGAGATTAAAAACACAGAATATTCCCCACTTACTAGCATTGGAAGCACCAAATTCCCCACTACAATGAAGTCAAATCATGAATTGATGTTATGTACTTGGAAGAAGAAGGAGAACTCCTTTTCCCCTGGGTGGGTGAATCGCCATGGGTCCACCGCCCCATCTGTTTCATGAATAGGTTGAGTTCCTTCGCCATATTGGAGGTCTATCCCGTTTTGGGGTTCGACCTGCCCCTCCGTGGGTCAAGACCCCCTGCCCACGATCAGTCTTTTTGTGTCTATATGGGGGATTTCCACCTTGGTACTCTTTACAAACTCCATGTTGTCCCAGTTGGAAACATACACATTCACCAGGACTACCTGTGCCCGTCAAGGACACCGCTGACCATGACGTTCCATCACCCTGGGTCTGTAACCGTCCTTGTCGCCGTGAACATCGTCCTCTTATTTAACAAAATGGGTACCCCCCTTGGCCCTTGTCCCTTAGCAGGAATGATAAGTCTGTCCCACCCAGCCTTTCCTTACCTTACGGTCATTCTCTCTCAGGTGCGTCTCTTGGAGGAAGACTATGTCAACTTTCATACTTTTCGGTGGGCGAAGACTCTGGATCTTTTCACCAGCCGTTAAGTCCACTGACGTTCCAGGTTACTACCCTGATGGGTATTTTTGTCCCCCTGCTCCTGCGTGATCAACCATACTTACCTGGTGGATGTGCCCCTTCACTCCGGGGTTTCCCTTTGTTAGGGGCCATCCAAGATGGCCGTGGTCATTGTTCACCCCATGAGCTTGGGCCCCTGTGCTCCAGGATTTCCTTTAGTCCAGGGAGCATTAACATGGCCGCCAACTGTGGGTTCGCCATGTGTGTGAGCCCCTGCACTCTGGGGTTTCCCTTTGTTCAGGCACCCTCCCGAGTGGTTTCTTGCAGCGCCATTTTTTCCAAGTCACCACGTGTAGCCTGTTGTAGCCAGTCTAATGCTCTCCATCTTTCTTTACCTATCTCTTCCTTGTCTTTCTGCTCCCCCAATCTTCCCCCCCCCCCTATCCTGTACCTTCTCCCCCCTTTCCCCTCTTTCTTCCTCTAGTTGTCCCGCTGTACCCGATGTATGCCACCCCCCCCTTGCGGGGGACGTGCTGCAGCCTCGCTTTCCTGCATAATTCCCTGTGCTAGCGACCTCACTAGTGTGGTGGGCACCGTCCTGCGGCTAGTTATACATCCTCCCGTCGCCCCATCTCTGGGCTCCCTGTCCGCCATTCCCCTCACCTTCTCCTGCACTTTGCTGTGTTCGTTTATAACTCCCTCTCTTACTGCTCTCGTCCCCAGAATGAGGCAGTCAATCCTGCGTGAAGTGGTCGCTGTGGTGATGGTTCACAGTTGGCTGTACAGAATGTAAAGAGAAAAAACTTTAACACTAAACATTAAGGGCGAAATTCTCCCGAAACGGCGCGATATCCGCCGACTGGCGCCCAAAACGGCATCAATCAGACGGGCATCGTGCTGCCCCAAAGGTGCGGAATGCTCCGCATCTTTGGGGGCCGAGCCCCAACATTGAGGGGCTAGGCCGGCGCCGGAGGAATTTCTGCCCCGCCAGCTGGCGGAAACGGCCTTTGTTGCCCCGCCAGCTGGCGCGGAAATGACATCCCCGGGCGGCGCACGCGCGGGAGCGTCAGCGGACGCTGACAGTTTCCCACGCATGCGCAGTGGAGGGAGTCTCTTCCGCCTCCGCCATGGTGGAGACCGTGGCGGAGGCGGAAGGGAAAGAGTGCCCCCACGGCACAGGCACACGGGTGGGCCCCGATCGCGGGCCAGGTCACCGTGGGGGCACTCCCCGGGGCCCCCCCCAGGACCCCGGAGCCCGCCCACGCCGCCTTGTCCCGCCGTTCAAAAGGTGGTTTAATCCACGCCGGCGGGACAGGCAATTTATCGGCGGGGCTTCGGCCCATCCGGGCTGGAGAATCGAGCGGGGGCTCCCGCCAACCGGCGCGGCGCGATTCCCGCCCCCGCCGAATCTCCGGTGCCGGAGACTTCGGCAACCGGCGGGGGCGGGATTCACGCCAGCCGCCGGCGATTCTCTGACCCGGCGGGGGGTCGGAGAATGACGCCCTAAGAGTCTCTTTCTGTGGGCTCTTCATTGCTGCCCCTGCTGTCGCTTTCCCAATCTGATCTCCGCGATGAACTTCTCTGTGTCCGCAGTGACCGTGAAAAATGCTCCCAGCTTTGGTACATGACCCAGAGATTGGTGGGTTCAGCATTCCAAACCTTATGCCGTTTCTGTACAGCACGGCCTACATCTTATTAAATTCGGCCCGCCGCTTGGCTAGGTTAGCCTCAATGTCCTGATAAATCCAGATCGGTGGCCTTCCCAGTTAAAGTTTTGTGGATTGCTTGGCCCAGCACAGGATTCTTTCCTGGTCCTGATACCGGTGCATCTTTGCAATTATTGCCCTCGGCTGTTCGCCGGTTTTGGGCTTTAGTTGAAGTGACCTGTGTGCTCTGTTGATTTTTGGTGGGTTGCGTAAGCTGTCCCTTCCCACCATGTTTCCCAGCATTTGGCTCACATCGTCAGTGGGGTTACTACCTTCGATCCCCTCCAGTAGGCTCACGATTCGTAATTTTTGCCACCTCGACCGGTTCTCCTGGCCCTCGACCTTTCCCTTTAGGTACCCTTGTGTCACGACAAGCCTTGCCACCTCCATTTTCAGGGCAATGATCTGGTTGCCCTGGTCTGTTGCAGGCCTTTCCAGGTCCTTGATTGTTTCTTCCTGGGCTTCCACTTGCCTCTCCGCCTTGTCCAGGACCACCTGCATGGTCGCCATAGCTTCGGCAACCACACCCTTCACCGCAGCTTGGATGTCCGATTTTGTTTCCTCCCAATGCTCTCTCAATTCTCTTGAGAGAAACATCCTCCACCATCCCCTGGTGTGGGGGGCTTTTCGTGTGGCAGGCCGGTGCCTCTCGCTCTGGTGAGGCCCGAGTTTCGCCGCCTCGTGCGTCGGCCAGTTCAGTCGTTTGCTTGTCCAGGTGTTCTCCGCTCCTGGTCTCCATCCATCATCTGGATTGGATGCTGTTTGGCATCTTTTCCTTCTTCTGTGTTTTGGTAGTGGTGGTGGGGACGTTTTGTGGTGTAAGCCGACATTTTACGGCAAAAAGAGCCCATTTTCAGGTTTTTGCGACTTCACAGCACATCCCTGTCACCGGAAGTCCAGAAAATACAATTTGAAAGTAAAAACTGACTGTAAAGGTGTCTGATGCACGATCAATTACACTCAAGACGAAGTGATTTCATAACTGAAGGCTTTAATCGACTAGAGCTTGTTCCCCAGCAGCTTCGGTACAGAAAGTGAAGGCTGCTGGGACGGCACCAATTCTTATACTCCGCCTGTCAGGGCAGAGCTACGTATCAACAGCCAATGGTAAACTCCTAGGTTTAACCAATGGTCATCAGCCTCTTAGGTACAGCAATACCTGATAATACCACATTCACCTCCGGCGGGGGTGGTGGCCAGTGGTAACAGTCTCCTTTAACATGGTATGATCAGATATGGAGGTACCGTGATACCTCCTCACAGAGCTGTCGAGAATATTTACAAAGTGTTCGTTCATGGATAAAGTCACAGCAAAGCAATCAGTCGATCGGGTGGCCTGGTCGTCATTTTGCATCGTCTGGTCTTCGGTGGTGATTCTGGTGGGGGTCCAGGTGGTTGCGACTCCGGGAGCGTGGTTTCGGCCTCCCTGACAGCTTTGTCGCCCCTAGGTGGCGCTGTTGGGGAAACGGTTGACACGGGGGGAGGGGGGGGGGGCGCCTGTAGGGGGCGTCGGTGGGTGGGCGGGCCTAGGCAGGAGCGGCAGGAGTACTGACCCTCCAGTGAGGTGCTGTGGAGGGGGTGGGGGTAATGGTTCGGGTGCGCATGGGGTTCCGGAGGCAGACTGTATCTTGCCTGCCGTCAGGGAACGCCACGTAGACGTACTGGGGGTTAGCGTGCAGCAGGTGGACCGTCTCGACCAATGGGTCTGACTTGTGCGCCCGCATGTGCTTCCGAAGCAGGATGGGTCCGGGTGTCGCTAGCCAGGTTGGGAGCGAGGTCCCGGAGGAGGACATCCTGGGGAAAACAAGGAGACGTTCATGAGGTGTCTGATTGGTAGTTGTACAGAGCAGCGACCGGATGGCGTGGAGGGCCACTGGGAGAACTTCTTGCCAGCAGGAGACTGGGAGATTCCTGGACCGCAGGGCCAGTAGAACAGTCTTCCAGACCGTTCCGTCCTCCCTCTCCACCTGTCCGTTTCCCCAGGGATTGTAACTGGTCGTCCTGCTTGAGGCAACGCCCCTGCTGAGCAGGAATTGACGCAGTTCATCGCTCATAAAGGAGGACCCCCTATTACTGTGTATGTACGCGGGGAAACCGAACAGTGTAAAGATACCCTGGAGGACCTTGATGACGGTGGTTGCAGTCATGTCTGGGCAGGGGATGGCGAATGGGAACCGGGAGTACTCGTCAATCACGTTCAGGAAATACGTGTTGTGGTCGGTGGAGGGGAGGGGGCCTTTGAAATCCATTCTGAGGCGTTCAAAGGGACGGGAAGCCTTGATCAGGTGCGCCCTCTCTGGCCGGTAGAAGTGTGGTTTGGACTCCGCGCAGATTTGGCAATCCCAGGTGACTGTCCTTACCTCCTCGATGGAGTAGGGCAGGTTGCGGGTCTTGATGAAGTGGAAGAAACGAGTGACCCCCGGGTAGCAGAGGTCCTCGTGGAGGGCTCGGAGGCGGTCCACTTATGCAGTGGCACAAGTGCTGCGGGACAGGGCATCAGGAGGCTCGTCTAGCTTCCCCGGACAGTACAAGATCTCGTAGTTGAAGGTGGAGAGTTATATTCTCCACCGCAAGATCTTGTCGTTTTTAATCTTGCCCCGCTGTGCATTATCGAACATGAAAGCAACTGACCGTTGGTCCGTGAGGAGAGTGAATCTCCTGCCGGCCAGGTAATGCCTCCAATGTCTCACAGCTTCAACTATGGCTTGTGCCTCTTTTTCGACCGAGCAATGGCGAATTCCAGAAGCATGGAGGGTACGGGAGAAGAAGGCCACGGGCCTGCCCACTTGGTTGAGGGTGGCCACCAGAGCTACGTCGGACACATCGCTCTCGACCTGGAAGGGGAGGGACTCGTCGATGGCGTGCATCATGGCCTTTGCAATGTCTGCTTTGATGCGGCTGAAGGCCTGGAGGTCCTCCGTCGACAGGGGGAAGGTTGTGGACTGGATTAGGGGTCGGGCTTTGTCTGCGTAGTTCGGGACCCATTGGGCGTAGTAACTGAAAAACCCTAGGCAGCGTTTCAGGGCCTTGGGGCAGCGAGGGAGGGGGAACTCCATAAAGGGGCGCATGCGCTCAGGGTCGGGGCCTATAACTCCATTTCGCACTACGCAGCCTAGAAGGGGCTGGTTTAGCACATTGGGCTAAATCGCTGGCTTTTAAAGCAGACTAAGGCAGGTTAACGGCACGGTTCGATTCCCGTACCAGCCTCCCCGAACAAGCGCCGGAATGTGGCGACTAGGGGCTTTTCACAGTAACTTCATTTGAAGCCTACTTGTGACAGTAAACAATTTTCATTTCATTTCATTTCAGAATGGCTAGACGGTCGGTGCTAAACATGTATGTCTTATTACCCTCTCAATCTTCTTCTGAAGATGGCGGATGTGTCTCCCTTTGTATCGGTGTCACAGGTCGCAGGACCTTAGTTTAGAGTCTATACTGCCACCTGCTGGTTGGAGGTCGCACACCATCCAACTGTGATATAGACCATAGGCATATCACCACAAATTCTGACCTTAGGTGTCTGTCTGTGTGGAGTTTGCACATTCTCCCCATATCTGAGTGGGTTTCCTCCGTATGCTCCGTTTTCCTCCGACAGTCGAAAGATGGATTGACCATGCTAAATTGCCCCTTAGTATCCAAAAATGTGCGGTTAGGTGGGGAGTACAGGGCGAGGGCGCAGGAAGTGGGCCTGCATGGAGTGCTCTTTCAGAGGGTCAGTGCAGACTCCACAGGCAGAATGGCTTCCTTCTGCATTGGAGGGATTCTATGATTGGATATCAATGACCTGACCATCTTTGTAAGGGCTAGTTTAGCACAGCGGACTATGCAGCTGGCTTGTAATGCAGAACAAGACTAGCAGCACGGGTTCAATTCCTGTACCAGCCTCACTGAACAGGTGCCGGAATGTGACGACTAGGGGTTTTTCACAGTAACTTCATTGAAGCCTACTTGCGACAATAAGTGATTATTATTATTAATCTGCTAGCTGCCAAAGAATATATACCTTAATACGGCCCAAAGATTGTGGCCAAGAGTGGATAATCCTTTGAAAGATTGAAATGATGCCCTTAAAAGTAATGGTGAAACCATCTTACGCCAGAAATGATGCTCAAAGATTCTTTTTCTAGCTGACCGTAATTCATTTCTATGCGAGTCAGAGTTTGTGAAGCAAATGCTGTCATTCCTCTTCTGAAGCCATAATGCGCAAGACACTGAAAGAGTGAGGCATCACAAGAAAGTTGCAACTTCAGTTCATGATTATAACATAGACATAGAACATACAGCGCAGAAGGAGGCCATTCGGCCCATTGAGTCACCGACCCACTTATGCCCTCGCTTCCACCCTATTCCCATAACCCAATAACCCATCTAACCTTTTTTGGTCACTGAGGGCAATTTATCATGGCCAATCCGCCGAACCTGCACGTCTTTGGACTGTGGGAGGAAACCGGGGCACCCGGAGGAAACCCACGCAGACACGGGGAGAACGTGCAGACTCCACACAGACAGTGACCCAGCAGGGAATCGAACCTGGGACCCTGGCGCTGTGAAGCCACAATGCTAATCACCTGTGCTACCGCTAATGATGCCCGACTAATGAACCAATAGCTCTGACTTCTGTAAGGATTCTTTCACTTCATTGTATTGTGGCCATCTAATGATGGGAATTGTGGTCAGGTTTGGGACACAGACAAACTGAAGCTTGTATCTTTGCAAACGGTAGCCCAGAAGTATGCAGGAATTCACACCTGCAAATGGACCATTCAAGGTGACTAAAGTAACAATGGGACCATCAGGTCCATCGCATCATCTTCCAAACTAGGCGGCACCGAGCCTCTGCTCGGCGCCCATCCAAAATTGGCCACTGAATGCCAACCCCAAAAGTGATACGGCAGCCCCTGGTTGGATGAGGCCAATCAGAGGGTGGAGCCCTGAGGAATTGATTGACAGTGACCCTGAAACCGTCCACAAAAGGGGCGGGGAAAACTCAAGGGAAAAGACAATGCAGCCATGATTTCTGACTCTTTTGGGACCGGCCTCTGCCCCACCAACTGTAGCACATCGACCAGCCAAGTTCAAGGAACTACGATCGCTACCAGAAGGACGAGCCGCAGCCCAGGCGCACCTGACAACTTCCAGCCACCATTAGTGGGGAACCAGATAAAGGCCTTATCTACCCTGCACAGAGCCGGTCACTTGAAAGTTAAGTAAAGGTCATTTAAGCTGTATAGTTTAATGAGTAGTACCACGTAGGTTATTAAGTATAGAACCAAGCCCATGTTTAATAATAAACAATAATTGAACTAATATACTGGTTGTGTGGTCATTTGTCCAATACATGGATCATACTTGTGTCTTGTGGTTAATATTAATAAAGATAAAAGAGCGACAGTATGCTCACATTCTTCTGACCAGTGCCATGCCTGTTTGGCACATAGAAATGTTTGTATGGGCTTCAATCAAGTTGCTAATTTGGTACAAATTTACCATAATAATTGATCAATCCTAAAACAACCTGAATTGTGTCCCCTTTTGAGGATGTATATTTCTCAGATTGCTGACATTTTTGTTGGCTGCCTGTGCAAGCCATCTTTGTCGAAGATATGACCTCGGTAATTTATGGATGATTTAAAAAAATCACACTGTTCCATTTTAACTCTCAGATTGCGGTTCTGTAAATGCTTCAGGTTAGCTTCCAAATTCTCTATGTTTTCCTGTTTACTCGAACTGATGATCAGTATGTCATCGAAATAACATTGCACTCCATTCAACACATTCAGAATTTAATCAATGTATCTTTGAAAAAGAGCAGGTGTAAATGTTATTCTAAAAGGAAGTCTTCTGTAATGAAACAGACCTTTGTGCGTTACTATGGTGAGTAACGACTGATTAGACAGCCACATTCATCTGCAAATATGCCTGTGAAAGATCAATTTTACTGAATTTCTGCTCTCCAGAATGTCCAGCAAAGAAGTCTTCAATCAGGGGTGGTGGATAATGATCTGCACACAGTACTTGGTTAATAGTTGTTTTAAAATCTCCACAGATTTTCTCAGGAACTATTGGTGTTGCCCAATCACATGCAGCAGCTGGTTCAATGACTCCTGTTCATACTAATCTTTCTAGTTCTTCTTTAAATTTTGTCCTGATGGTGTATGGTACAGTTCTAGCTGGTGTGCTGTTTGGCATGATTTTTAGGTGCATCACAACACCAGTCGTAGAATCTAGTGAATCTGCCAACACCTTTTCGTACTTCATCAGAAGTTGTTGCAAGTTGCTTGTAGAATCCACTAGTTGATTTACTGCTTCCGAGTTAAGCCTAATCTTTGCCATGCTGTGCCATATAGAGCAGGAAAATGTGCACAGACAATATGTTGCCTGTCCATTTGCTTCTACTTTTACCATATTGATACAACCTCTTCAGTGTACATCCTTAGCATCACATTCTATGGTTATAAAAGCAGATGCTTGAACTTTTGATGAATAATTGTCTCGGATGTTAATGATACTGCTGTGCCCGTATTCACTTCCATTTTAATTTCATGATTTTCAAGTTTTAGATATGCCTAAAAATGTTGTTGATCTCCCAACATTGACAAGATGCCTAGCTTCAGCTCCTGCAGTAGCTCGGGTTATATTGCTTTTTGAATGATCTTGAGCGCCGTCTATGAGTTGATAGACATGACTTAACTGTTTAGATGTGCTTTTTTTATTGCACATTCTTGGTGTGGGGAAAGTTTTATGAGCCCAACAAACCTTGGCGATGTGGCCCTTCTTGCCACAGTTCTTGCATGTATAGTTCTACTCCAGTATTCCTCCACTGAGTACATTGGTGACATGATACCTGTGTACATTGGTGACGTGGTTGCACCCCTATTCCTTGTGGTATCCATTTTGTAAATCTTTGCTCCAGCCCCTATCTGTGAAGCTTCTTTTATTGCTAGCTCCATAGATGTGGCAACTTCCACAGCAGCTTTTAGAATTAGCAGCTTCTGAATAGCTTAATTGCGGAGTCCACAAACTAGCCTATCATGAAGCATATCATCCAGTGGTGTACCAAATTCTCAATACTTTGCTAACCTTCATAAAGTCGCTATGAATTGTAAAATGCTTTCACCTTCTGCCTGACTATAGGTGGAAACCAATCCTTTCTGCAATCAAAAATGGAGAGAAATGCCCCTCTAAGATTTTCATTAATTCAATGCAGGATGTATCTCCTCAATTTGCTGAGTGAACTCAATTTTGAAGAGGTATAAACCCCCCCCCCCCCCCCGCCCCCCTACTGAGCTGAGAAATGTTCAGACCTTTAGGTCCTCCAGTGTCTCATTTCTATGAAATATGATTGGAATCTTTCCTCATACGAGTTCCACATCTCGTAGTCTTCATCAAATGCATCTATGGCACCCGTTTTTCCCACCTTTATGGATCCTGGCTTCTAGGGTCTATCTTCAATCAACAACCTCCCTTCCAATTTTTAAAGAAAACATGCACAAATGGATTTGGGACTCAGGAACATTTCCAAATCCTGTTTCCTACCCATGGAGGGAAAATGCAGCTTTTATTTACTTTTGTTGGATCTAAATGGATAATTTAGTATAACAGGTAATCTGTGTTGCATTTGTTACAAAATAACTGACAGACTTCATATTTGTAATGTGCTTATTTATTTGAGAACTGTCTGTCAAGTTCAACCTTCAGACTATGATGAATTTGAAGAATATTTTTTTTGATGCAAAATCCAGCTGTGGCAATTTCTCACTCACGTAGAATTAAATAATGAAATAAGAGGATGTAGATTGATTGCAGGCTATCAAACAAATATCACAAGGTAAATCATTCACAAGGATCATGAAAAAGATGGAAAGGTCAGGAAAGTCAATGCGAAGGAGGGTCTGCTCCAAGGTGAGTTAAATATTATCTCACTGAAGTTGAAAGGTCCACCTAATGGATAGAAGTTCAGAAATCATTTATGGTAGACACTCGTCTTAGATCTTTGACTTAGAAGAAACAGAGTTACAATAATGCGAACATTACTTAGAATTCTTTCCAACAATGATTAGAACATAGAACGTAGAACATAGAATATTACAGCGCAGTTAAGGCCCTTCGGCCTTCGGTGTTGCGCCGACCTGTGAAGCCACTCTAAAGCCCATCTACACTATTCCCTTATCATCCATATGTCTATCCAATGACCACTCTGAGTAAAGAACCTACCTCTGACATCTGTCCTATATCTATCTCCCCTCAATTTAAAGCTATGTCCCCTCGTGCTAGACATCACCATCCGAGGAAAAAGGCTCTCACTGTCCACCCTATCCAATCCTCGGATCATCTTGTATGCCTCAATTAAGTCACCTCTTAAACTTCTTCTCTCTAACGAACACAGCCTCAAGTCCCTCAGCCTTTCCTCATAAGATCTTCCCTCCATACCAGGCAACATTCTGGTAAATCTCCTCTGCACCCTTTCCAATGCTTCCACATCCTTCCTATAATGCGGCGACCAGAATTGCACGCAATACTCCAAATGCGGCCGCACCACAGTTTTGTACAACTGCAACATGAGGTCATGGCTCCGAAACTCAATCCCTCTACCAATAAAAGCTAACAAACCGTACGACTTCTTAACAACCCTCTCAACCTGGGTGGCAACTTTCAGGGATCTATGTACATGGACACCGAGATCTCTCTGCTCATCCACACTGCCAAGAATCTTACCATTAGCCCAGTACTCTGTCTTTCTGTTATTCCTTCCAAAATGAATCACCTCACACTTTTCTGCAAAAAACTCCATTTACCACCTCTCAGCCCAGCTCTGCAGCTTATTTATGTCCCTCTATAACTTGTAACATCCGTCCGCACTGTCCACAACTCCACCGACTTTAGTGTCATCTGCAAATTTACTCACCCATCCTTCTACCCCCTCCTCCAGGTCATTTAAAAAAATGTCAAACAGCGGTGGCCGCAAAACAGATCCTTGTGGTACACCACTAGTAACTGGACTCCAGTCGGAACATTTCCCATCAACCACCACCCTTTGTCTTCTTCCAGCTAGCCAATTTCTGATCCAAACTGCTAAATCACCCTGAATCCCATGCCTCCGTATTTTCTGCATTAGCCTACCGTGGTGAACCTTATCAAACGCTTTACTGAAATCCATATACACATCAACTACTTTACCCTCATCCACCTGTTTGGTCACCTTCTCAAAGAACACAATAAGGTTTGTGAGGCACGACCTACCCTTCACAAAACCGTGTTGACTATCTCTAATCAAATTGTTCCTTTCCAGATGATTATACACCCTATCTCTTATAAACCTTTCCAAGATTTTGCCCACAACAGAAGTAAGGCTCACTGGTCTATAGTTACTGGGGTTGTCTCTACTCCCCTTCTTGAACAAGGGGACAACATTTGCTCTCCTCCAGTCTTCTGGCACTATTCCTGTAGACAAAGATGACTTAAAGATCAAAGCCAAAGGCTCAGCAATCTCCTCCCTAGCTTCCCAGAGAATCCTAGGATAAATCCCATCCGGCCCAGGGGACTTATCTATTTTCACACTTTCCAGAATTGTTAACACCTCTTCCTTATGAACTTCAAGTCCTTCTGGTCTAGTAGCCTGAATCTCAGTATTCTCCTCGACAACATTGTCTTTTTCCTGTGTGAATACTGACGAAAAATATTAATTTAGCACCTCTCCTATCTCCTCGGATTCCAAGCACAACTTCCCATTACTGTCCTTAACTGGCCCTACTCTTACCCTCGTCATTTGTTTATTCCTGGCATATCTATAGAAAGCGTAAGGGTTATCCTTGATCCTACCTGCCAAAGACTTCTCATGTCCCCTCCTGGCTCTTCTTAGCTCTCTCTTTAGGTCCTTCCTAGCTAACTTGCAACTCTCGAGCGCCCTAACTGAACTTTCATGTCTCATCTTTACATAAGCCTCCTTCGTCCTCTTGACAAGTATTTCGACTGCTTTAGTAAACCACGGTACCCTTGCTCGACCACTTCCTCCCTGCCTGACAGGTACATACTTATCAAGGACACGCAGTAGCTGTTCCTTGAACAAACTCCACATTTCCATTGTGCCCATCCGCTGCAAATCTAACATCATCCATCACCTACCTCCAAATCTAACACCTGACCTGGTTCATTACCCAGTACCAAATCCAATATGGCTTTGCCTCTCGTTGGCCTATCTACATACTGTGTCAGGAAACCCTCCTGCACACATTGGACAAAAACGAACCCATCTAAAGTACTCGAACTATAGCGTTTTCAGTCAATATTTGGAAAGTTAAAGTCCCCCATAACAACTACCCTGTTGCTTTCGCTCCTTTCCAGAATCATCTTTGCAATCCTTTCCTCTACATCTCTGGAACTTTTCGGAGGCCTATAGAAAACCCCTAACAAGGTGACCTCTCCTTTCCTGTTTCTAAACTCAGCCCATACTACCTCAGTAGACGAGTCCTCATCAAACGTCCTTTCTGCCACCGTAATACTGTCCATGACTAACAATGCCACCCCTCCCCCTCTTTTACTACCTTCCCTGAGCTTACTGAAATATCTAAACCCCGGCACCTGCAACAACCATTCCTGTCCCTGCTCTATCCATGTCTCCGAAATGGCCACAACATCAAAGTCCCAGGTACCAACCCATGCCGCACGTTCACCCACCTTATTCCGGATGCACCTGGCATTGAAGAAGACACACTTTAAACCACCTTCCTACCTGCCGGTACACTCCTGCAACTTTGAAACCTTACTCATGACCTCACTATTCTCAACTTCCTGTATACTGGAACTACAATTCAGGTTCCCAAGCCCCTGCTGAACTAGTTTAAACCCTCCCGAAGAGCATTAACAAATTTCCCCCCCAGGATATTGGTACCCCTCTGGTCCAGGTGTAGACCATCCCGTTTGTAGAGGTCCTACCGACCCCAGAATGAGCCCCAATTATCCAGAAATCTGAAACCCTCCCTCCTGCACCATCCCTGTAGCCACGTGTTCAACTCCTCTCTCTCCCTATTCCTCATCTCGCTATCACGTGGCACGGGTAACAACCCAGCGATAAATAACTCTGTTTGCCCTAGATCTAAGTTTCCACCCTAGCTCCCTGAATTCCTGCCTTACATCCTATCCCTTTTCCTACCTATGTCGTTGGTACCTATGTGGACCACGACTTGGGTCTGCTCCCCCTCCCCCTTAAGGATCCCAAAAACACGATCCGAGACATCACGCACCCTGGCACCTGGGAGGCAACACACCAACTGCGAGTCTCTCTCGTTCCCACAGAATCTCCTATCTATCCCCCTAACTATGGAGTCTCCAATGACTAATGCTCTACTCCTCTCCCCCTTCCCTTCTGAGCAACAGGGACAGACTCTGTGCCAGAGACCTGTACCCCATGGCTTACCCCTGGTAAGCCCCCCCCCAACAGTATCCAAAGCGGTATACTTGTTACTAAGGGGAACAACCACATGGGGGGGGGGATCCCTGTACTGACTGCTTCCTCCCAGCCCCTCTCACCGTCACCCATCTATCTTTATTCTTCGGAGTAACTACATCGCTGAAGCTTCTATCTATGACCATCTCTGCCTCCCGAATGATCCGAAGTTCATCCAGCTCCAGCTCCAGTTCCCTAACGTAGTTTCTGAGGAGCTGGAGATGGGTGCACTTCCCACAGATGAAATCACCAGGGACACTGATGGCGTCCCTCACCTCAAACATTCTGCAGGAGGAACATTGCGTTATATTCTGTCACTTTTGCAGCAGCTGCTGCATTTCCCAACTGGGATTCAGTTATGCATCTTGAGACATTTTCTGCCCAGTTTTTCCCACTGTTGTCATCCTTTTTCCTCCTCTCTTTACCTGGTGGGATTGTATTTTTGATTTAAGCATCTTGCTGTGACTGAACACTGTTTCATACTTTGTCCAAATGGCAATGATCATCTCAGGGTCAGCGAGTAACCGGAGGGCACTGAACAAAAGGGTAGGGGATACCATGTGCATTTTACAACAGGATGGCTGGATAGCAATCAGGAATGGGAATCTCTTGCCCATTTTTATTCCCTAAGCCTAATTGAAGCATCCTTAATGCTGCATAAGCGGAGATAAACAAACTCAGAATGGATTGAAAATATTTTTGTGTGGCTCACCTACTATTTGTATAAAACTTCTGAACCAGTAGGGGACTTTGAATTACATTGGCCAGTTGACTCTGGGCAAAATTCTCCACCTCGCGACGCTGCAAACGCGAACCATGATCAGGCAGAGAATCGGACGTCCGGCCAAAATTGAGGTCCGCACCCGGCATCAACTTGGGCGCCATGCTCCGGTCTCTCGCTGGTGATGATAACGAGGTTTGTGCCCCGGCGGAGGGATGCAAAACTGACATTTGCATACATTTCAATGTGATTAGTCGGTTTTACACAGTATGCTCCACCCTTCCACAATGCTCCTCCGCTCCTCTCAGACGGAAGTCTCCTGGGCGTGAATTACTACAAGTATTGACAAACGTGGACTGGGCGCCATGGTTGGGGAAGGGGAACGGAAGGCTAAAAAAACACTGAAAAACATTGAAAGCTGTCGGGCATGCTGGCGGATGGATTCCTGGACCGGGGGCAGTAGCGGGCAGTGACTTGGTGCCAAGTGGGTATCCCCCTCAGGATCAGGTGGCCTGGCTCAGACCGCCATTGTTGCAGTCTGTCTTTTAAACTCCTTTGGTGTTACTTACAGGCTCATGGCTGCTCACACTGTTGAGTGCTGTCTGTGTACTTTAAATGCTCAGAAGACCTCTGATCATCTGGGAGTCCATTCAGTCTGCGCCTCTGCGTATCCTCATAGCCCAACTGAATCATCAAGGGGATCAAAGAATCATAGAATTCGTAAGGTGTAGAAGGAGACTATTCGGCCCATCATGTATGCACTAACTCGCTACCCTACCTCTGTAACCCCATCTAACCTTAGGACACTCGGGGACAATTTAGCATGACCAATCAACCTAACTTGCACATCTTTGGACTGTGAGAGGAAACCAGAGCATCCAGAGGAAACCCACGCAGACACAGTGCTAACCACTGCGTCACCGTGCTGCCGTGGGTGTGGGCAGGCTGAATCAGGGGCCCACCAGGTGTTGACACTCCTCAGACTTGCTGCCCCATTGCAGAGGAAACAGGGCATCAGCAGAGCTCGTCCCCACCTGAGGACACCTGTACTATGGCCTTTGGGATCCTCCCTGGTTATCTGACCCTCTCACCAGTGACCCCCCACCCCTCTGGATCACCAGTTGTCTCCTGCTGGTGAGACTGGCAGCGCTGATTGCCTCTACCACCACATCCCAGGCAGTGTTCAGGAGGACAGGCTTGAGTCTGAGGCCTACCCTGGGAAAGAGTGTGCCCCTCCACTACTCACTGGCATGGAGCTGCGGGTCCACCTTGGCCTCTCGGCCTCAGGGGGCAGGTCTTCTGTGAACCATTCCGGTGGCTGCAGTGAGTGTGTGGTAGGTAGAGCACTTAAAAACATCTCCAGCTGCCAGGTTCTTTGGTGCTAACTCCGGCCCCAGCGGTTCGAGCACCTGCTTGGCCGGCAGTTGCTCAGGATTCACGCCAGCAGAGTGCTTGCGTCATTAACATGTCTTGAATTGCTCCACAAATAGCCCCTCCAGGAAGAAGTCAACACTTCCAAACGGAGAATTTCACCCCCTATTTGCCTTTTTGACCCTTGAGAATGTGTGTTGGATTGTATGTTTGCTTGGTTTGAATCTTCACTCAATCGTCAGAAAACTCTTTTCAGCAGAGCCAATGTTCAATGTGACCTTGAAGATTAAATAACCTGCACAATCTGCACAAGGGATTACGATCAAATCTGCAAGACAAAGGTATGCTCATCACAAGTGTTTTGCAACCTAAACTATTACCTCTTTCTCTATTAAGGAGTAATTCCTTTCAACCCTATTTATATTTGTACTGGCAAACTAATAACTTTCTCCCAGTTGTCCTGCACAAAATAAAATACCTCATCCCTTTGACTGATGCACTGTTGTTGCAGCAAAATTGTTTATTAAACTGCAAAAACGTAAGCACCAAGATAGCGCTAACTAAGTTTGGCATTTCAGAGTCTGACGAAAAGATCCTTTTCTTTCAAGTTAGTTAGTGTGGGGTGCTGCTAATAATATACAAAATACCTCTAGTAGGACAATAAAAACCTGAATCCTAAAAGCTATGGATTTCATTCATACTGACCATAATTCTGGTGTTTGATGATCGGATAAAACAGCTGATTTCAGCTTGATCACCCATAAACCATTTATTCCCATTTTTGTTTCCAGTGACTTCAGTCAGGCGAGATGCCGAACTATGCCTGGTTTACGCTGCCACGTTAAGTTAAAATTAAAAGCATCAAATGTACAGAAATGATTAGGGGCATTTCTCTTGTATTTAGTAAGCAGATAACGCCTGAAAAATAGAGCCAGAAAGATGAATAGTTTTTCTTTGTTTTGCACCTGAATCGCACTGCCCTGAATGTTTTTGGTCAACTTGGCTGTACCTGAAGCAGCTGTGCCAACCTAAATTTCCTGAAATCCTTCACAAGCTTTTATGTATTTTCCAAAAATGCATCTCCAAAGTCACAAACCACAGTTTCTGTCTGCTCCTTTATCTCAGTGTATAAATAAGTGAATCGCCAGTTTGTGCCCACCACCTGAACACAATGAATATACAATTAACATATATTTTCGACATCTAAAAAGCAAAAACAATTCATAGAGTAATCTTAAAGGATAAGCTGGTGAGTATTACCTTTGCAATTTTTCTCCTCTCTAAGTTAGGATTAAATTACGGAATTCAGTCAGTGCTCTAGTAACAAAAGCATGGCACAGCATCTCAATTCCATCGAATGCAAATCCTGAGTCATGTGTGTAGGACCCACTACATGGTCTAAAGTTTCTTCTGTCCCTACTCTGAGGTTCCGCCAAGTTGATACAATTTTATTAAACCACTAAGCAAGAGTACATACTCATGATAATTGCAGTTACTCAGATTCCATGCGTGCAAGCTGGAGTCCGTCTCGTGATTAATTCAATGGCAAACCCCCTGCACACGTTTTCGGAGCAATTGACCAAATCTCAGCAAAAATGTGTTTGTGGACTCTTTTATACCCTTCTTTGCTACGACCCTGTGCCATACAAGGTAGCACACGTTTCAAGCCCATTTCATTGGTTTTCAATTACATCATTGCCTTTTCCCTCATTAGTATGTCCTAGCCCTCTCACAATGGCATGCTTCGAGGAATAGAACCAGTCTGACTTTGCTTTGTTATCTATTATACTGTTATCAGTCACCAGGCTGTTACAGACGGATGCCTTTATTTCCTCTAACGAACACAAAAAGGGTCTATCTTTCTCACAGTTCGAGGCCAGTTTTTCTGCACAGTTCAATTAATTTTCCAAACCTTGCTAATTCTGGCAAGATTTTGACTTGATTAAAATAACCACCATGCTTCCTGTTTGAGCTCACAGTACCATTCTTCAGATACCTTCAGTCTTCTACTTTCACCCCAATGTTCCATGTTACCACCATGAGACAGACTCCATACACAGTTACAATACAACTGGTCTACATTAATTACATAGTGTAATATTCTGCATGGGACTTACAGGGTGGTGTGATATTATCATAACTGTAAGAACTGCAAGGGTTAAGGAAATGTCTAGAGTGGCCACTAGAGGGAGCTACAGTTACAAGTATATAAGGCATTGATGCTAAGCCTTGTGGGAGTTAGAAGGCAGGAGAAGATGGTGAGGCATTGGAGCAATTGTGTATTATAGAATCATAGAATTTGCAGTGCAGAAGTAGGCCATTCAGCCCTTGGAAAAAGCACCCTACTTAAGTCCACACCTCTACCTTATCCCCGTAACCCAGTAACCCCACCTAACATTATTTGGAGACTAAGGGCAATTTAGCATGGCCAATCCACCTAACCTGCACATCTTTGGACTGTGGGAGGAAACCAGAGCACCCGGAGGAAACCCAGTCAGACACGGGGAGAATGTACAGACTCCGCACAGACAGTGACCCAAGCCGGGAATCAAACCTGAGACCCTGGAGCTGTAAAGCAACATTGCTAACCACTGTGCTACCATGCCACCCTGAACTACAGAACCTGAGAGGTCTGCAGTTAGAGATAGCATAGTTTAACATCGTAACCTTGTACTTTAGGAATGCGTACAAATCTTAGTAGTGTTAATAAATTAGGTTTGTTCGTTAACAAAGCTTGGTGTTCTTTATTCAACACTACGCATCCAAGCCAGCCAGGTAAAGCAAAGTAGAGAACACCACATGGTATCAGGAATGGTTCCTAAATTAGAATAGTCAGGTTAAGGGAAAAAGAAAGAATCTCTGTTCGAAGAAAGAAAAAAAAAACTTGCGAAAAGAAAAATCTCAAACCAGTCTCCAGTAGCAACAACCAGCAACATCGCAAAAAGAAACACCCAGCCGAAGCTTCATGGAGGGTCTGCAGACTCCAAAGTCATTCAGAACATCAGGATTACCGTAACAGCCTCCCCGAACAGGCGCCGGAATGTGGCGACTAGGGGCTTTTCACAGTAACTTCATTTGAAGCCTACTTGGGACAATAAGCGATTTTCATTTCATTTTTCATAATGTAGATGTAAACTGGAAAATTTTCAAACAAGAGTTTGAACTATACCTCTCAGCCATAAACCTCCAAGCAGTCCGTGAGAAGCGAAAGATTGTGCTGTTACTGAATTTGGATGGACCGTAGGCTACAAACCTGTACAACTCATTCCACTTTGAAAATGAAGTTGGAAAAAATAAGTTTAAAGTGGTCATTGAAAAATTTGATAGCTATTTTGAGCTTAAAAGAAATGAAAAGCTGAGAGAACAAATGCAAAAACAAACAGTAATGCTGGCGGAGTCTATTAAACTGTCCCATGCAAGTAAAGCAACTAAAAATATATGTTCCGAAATGTTGAATCGGGAAAGTGGCACGAAAGTTTTTGATTCCGTTGAAGCAGTGGCGCAGCTAGAAATTCAGCACGCTTTAAAAGAAGGCCAGTTTGTGCAAGTGCTCTTGGAAAAAAAGCGCGCTTCGGAAGACGGACATTTCGCACATGCGCAGTGGAAGATTGGAAGATAGCCATTCTGCGCATGCGCATAATATTGTGCAGGCGCACTTGAAAAAAGAGGGCACTCCGGACGACAATCGATTTGCGCATGCATAATGGAAGTTTGCACATGACGTCACAGACGTGATGATGTGCGGATGTTGTGGCCACGCCCACTCAAATAAAACATGCCCGGCGATCGGAAAAACAAGTTTAAACTGCAAACAGAAGCATTTTGCCTCGCACGGCAGAACATTTATTGAATTTCAACTAACAGCTGAACAAGACATTTGCAGCAGCATCGAACTAGCGGTTTACAGCATGAAAGAAGCAGACGACGTTAACCAATATAAGAATACAAAGGACAAATTATACGTTGAACAATATTGCACAGATATGGCAAAAATATTCGGGTAAGTGATCATGCTGTTAGTAACTCATTGAAAAAATGAATAGTACTCTACTAAAGATACATGAATCCAATACATTGATTGAATGGCATATAATTGTGACATTGATAGCAGTAATCTGACAGATGAGCAACAAGAAGAAGACTATGAAGCCTATCTAGTTTATTTGCTGAGCCAGAAGAAGACTATGAAACCCTATCTAGTTTATTTACTGAGCCAGAAGAAGAAGACTATGAAAGTCTATCTACTGTATTTGCCAGTAATGACAACTGTGAAGAAACAGATGATGAGCAACAAAAAGAAGATTATAACGGTCTATCCACTTTATTTGTGACTAGTGACAAAGTGATCACAAATAGCATACAAGCTGTGTAGGACAATGGCGAGACTGACAGATCTCAGCTGGATCTGGACAAAGGCTGAAAATCAGATTGCAACAGTGAACAGATCAAGTGAGAGCACATCAATTGTGAACAACCAACAAGAACATAACAATGAAAGTGCAACGGTGATCAGATCAATTGAGAACACATCAATTGTGAACAGCCCACAGGAAAATTACATCTTGGAGAAGTTGACTCCAGATGAGAAGTACCAAGAGCTCAAAGACACATCAGATCATCCAAAAGGAGCTGCTATCACAACGTTTAGCGCTGCAACAGATCATCCAAAGGGACCTGATACCACAAAGTTCAAAGATACATCTGATAATCCAAGGGATACTGATAGTAAAAAGGCTGAAAATGAATCAGCTAAGCCAAAAGGAACTGATCTTGAGAACACAAAGAGTAACTACAGAACAATAGAATTTACACAAAGGTATGACTGTGAAACCAAAGGACAAATAAATAACACATTGCAATTCAATGAGAAGAAAGTGTTTGAACTTGTACAGTAAGAGGTCTTACAACAGCAGGTTAAAGTCCAACAGGTTTGTTTCGATGTCACTAGCTTTCGGAGCGCTGCTCCTTCCTCAGGTGAATGACGAGGTATGTTCCAGAAACACTGGAACATACCTCTTCATTCACCTGAGGAAGGAGCAGCGCTCCGAAAGCTAGTGACATCAAAATAAACCTGTTGGGCTTTAACCTGCTGTTGTAAGACTTCTTACTGTACTCACCCCAGTCCAACGCCAGCATCTCCACATCATTTGAACTTGTAGTCAGACTTGACAGAGCATACAGTATGAAAAGCAATCCAGATGGCAACCGAGCAAGGTACTGCAGGACAGCGTGTGAAAAATAGCTACCATTCGAGATAAAACAGACAAATGCATGTGTAGGCCATACCAAGTTCACGCATGATGGCACAAATGGCAGGAAGAAAAGGACATTGTATAAAAAGAGTAAACATCATTCCAACAATCTCGCAGAGTTGGTCCTTGCTAAAAAAAACAGAAAGCAAACTGGGTTTTAGGGCAAAGGAAACACAAAATCAACACCATAAGCACAGAAAAAAGACCACGTCAGGAAACAAAAATGGTACAACCAGTGAAAAACTGATTGATTGAACTGATGACTTGTTGGTTATGTACCACACTACCACAGTGAAGACTGAGTACAGACTCAATTTGTGGACTGTAAAAAGTTTTTTTTAAATTGTTAACTACTGTACAATATCAGTACTCAATTGCATGTGAAGAACATACAATGCTCTTAATATACATATGTCTGTAGAAATCTCCAAACACCTTGACAAGAAAAGGGGGATGTCATGACATGTATATTGACTGGAATGTAAAAATAATATGAAGTTAATGACTAATACTAGCTAATAGTAAGGTTCACACATGCAATGCAATGTTTAAAGAAAACTATCACAACCAACGTTTAGAATATTTTTTTCTTTTACAAAGAAAGGGGGATGTGGTATTATCATAACTTGAAGAACTGCAAGGGTTAATGAAATGTCTAGAGTAGCCACTAGAGGGAACGACTATTACAAGTATATAAAGCATTGATGCTCAGCCTTGTGGGAGTTAGAAGGCAGTAGAGGATAGTGAGGCATAGGAGCAGTTGTGTACTTGAGAGTTCTGTAGTTCGAGATAGCATGGTTAATATAGTAACCTTGTACTTTGGGAATGCATAAGAATCTTAGTTAGTAGTGTTACTCAATTCGTTTTGTTCATTAGCTAAGCTAGGTGTTCTTTATTTAAAGCTACGCATCCAAGCCATCCAGGTAAAGCAAAGTAGAGAACACAACAGGTGGGGTTGGTTATCTTCCCTGTGGTTCTCGTGCAGTTCAAGCACCCCTGCACAGGGGTGGGGGAACTCCATTAAGCGTTGTATTAAAGGTCAGCCAGCAAGGCACCAACCAGAGAGAGACACGGTAGGGATCTACCAGGAAGTTTATATATTGTAATTTCAAATCAATCAATGTTCTATATTTTACTCGGTGTGGACTCCCCCTGTCCTTATTGAATTGGTGACGATGAGTAAACTGTTTGTAAACTGGTTGCTGTTGACAGTGCGACCTACTCGGCTGAGCCACCTCCCCGATTTTTTGGGCCCAGGTTGCAACCCATTATTTCTCCATGCCTCTGTTTGGGCGATTAGATGCATTTGATGTTGGTGTTGAAGACTGGAACCAGTACGCAGAAAGGATGTGTTACTTCTGCCAGGCCAACAATGTCATGGAGAATATGTGACTCCAGCCTCTGGTGAAGTGCTGGCCGTCGAGACGTGAATGTTCCCAGACTCAGCTGAAGGAGATTCTGGCCTGTGTGTGACATGCAGGTGCCGGTCTTGGAGTAAGTGCAGGCAGCAGGATGGCTAGCGCTCCAAGCGTCTTGGTTCGGTTATGCGTCAGCCCTGGGACCAGGACCTGGATCTGGATGACCTAAAAGAGGCATAGGATGAGTCTGGGATGCCGTTTGGCCCCTATTCATGTTCCGATACAGGTGAATGGTCATATGGTCCAAATGGAATTGGATACGGGAGCTGCCATTTCTGTGGTGGCGCAGAGCATCTTTGATCTGATTAAATGGGGTGTGCACACTTTCACTTTGGCTGACACGGTTGCTCATTTGGCCACTTATACTGGGGAATAAGACCATAGGACATTGGATCAGAATTAAGCCATTCGGCCCATCGAGCCTGCTCCACCATTCAATCATGGCTAATATTTTACTCATCCCCATTCTCCTGCCTTCTCTCCATAACTCCTGATCCCCTTATGAATCAAGAACCTACCTATCTCTGTCTTAAAGACACTCAGTGATTTGGCCTCCATAGCCTTCTGAGGCAAAGAGTTTCACAGATTCACTACCCTCTAGCTGAAGAAATTCCTCCTCATCTCAGTTTTAAAAGATTGTCCCTTCAGTCTGAGGCTGTGCCCTCGGGTTCTAGTTTTTCCTACTAGTGGAATCATCTTCTCCACGTTCACTCTATCCAGGGCTCTCAGTTTCCTGTAAGTTTCAATAACATCCTCCAAAACTCCAACGGAAACAGATCCAGTGTCCTCAATCACTCCTCATATGACAAGTTCTTCATTCCAGGGATCATTTTTGTGAACCGCCTCTAGACCCTTTCCAAGGTCAGCACATCCTTCCTTAGATACGGGGCCCAAAACTGATAACAATACTCCAAATGGGGTCTGACCGGAGCCTTATACAGCCTCAGACGTACATCCCTGTTCTTGTATTCAAGCCCTCTCGACATGAATGCTAACATTGCATTTGCCTTCCTAACTGGCAACTGAACTTGCACGTTAACCTTAAGAGAATCTTAAACAAGGACTCCTAAGTCCCTTTTGTGCTTCTAATTTCCTAAGCCTTTCTCCCATTTGGAGTATTGTGAGCAGCTTTGGGCCCTGTTTCTAAGGAAGGATGTTCTGACCTTGGAAAAGGTCCATTTAGAAAATAGTCTCTGTCTCCATTCTTCTGATCAAAGTGCATTACCTCACACTTTTGTACAGCGTATTCCATCTGCCATTTTTTTGCCGACTCTCCTAGCCTGTCCAAGTTCTTCTGCAGCCCCCCTACTTCCTCAATACTACCTGTCCCTCTGCATATCTTTGAATGACTGAATATTGTGCGGTGACGCCTGCTCCGGTAGTTTATAGTCGTCAATCGGCTCACCTTCCCCTCACTGTCATGCAAGGAAGTGATCCTAGTCTGTTGGGCTGCAATTGGCTGCACCAACTGCAGTTGGGTTGGGAACATATCATACAAGTGGGATATGGCGGTCTATGTGCGGTACTGAGGTACTGAGCAAGTTCCCCAAGATTTTCCAGCCTGGCTTGGGTACAGTTAAAAGAGCCTTGGGAAAGATCCAGGTGGACCCGGAGGCAACACTCTACAACAATGTAGATGGCACTCTTCTAGATGTGATCACCTTGCAGCTAAAATATGCAGGCAGGAATGGGTGACTGCCAGATGGACTGGAAGGACCAGGTAGATAGTTTATAAGTTCCCTGAGCGTATCTTGCTGTCCAACTACTATTCGGTTCTGTGAGTACAATGGTTCTTTTGTGGAGTACAGCTAGAACCAAGGCCCGGCACTAGCACCATGGATGGTTCAGCTGTGTGGGCAGGGTTGAGGAGGAAGATCGGGAAAACAATAGTGACAGGGAATTCAGTAGTTAAAGCAAGAGTAGAGTTATGGTTCAGCTGTGTGGGCAGGGTTGAGGAGGAAGATCGGGAAAACAATAGTGACAGGGAATTTAATAGTTAAAGCAAGAGTAGAGTTATTTCTGCAGCCATAGACATTATTCCAGGAAGTATGTTGTCTCCCTGGCGGCAGGGTCAAGGGTGTCATTAACCAGCTGCAGAATACTCTGAGGGGAGAGGGTGAACAGCCAGAGTTGTGATCCATATTGGTATCATGCTGTAGGTACAAAGAGAGATGTCTTGCAGGCAGATTTTAGGGTTCTAGGAAACAAAAAGCATAATCAACATGGTAGAAATCTCCAGATTTCTCCTTGTGCCACACACTAGTGACGACAGAAATAAGAGTGCAGATGAACAATTGGCTGGTGAGGCTGCAGAAGGGACGATTGTAGATTGCTGGGGGATTGGAACTAATTCTGGGGAAATGGAACCTGGATGGTTGCAGCCCAACAGAACTGGAGTCAATCTCAGTTCTGCAGTGCAGTTTACTGATGGTGTTGGGGATGGTTTAAGGTAGCTTGGCAGGGCGATGACATGGATTCAGAAGGGAGAGACGTAACAGTGGAAATAGAGGGCAGAGAATTAGAAAGAGAGTATGGAAGGCAATGGAAACAAAATAGAAAATCAACAACAAAGAAGGTGAGTAATAGTATTCATTTATAAAATTAGATGGTGTGGAGAAAGTCCGACAAGAGAAGGAACAATTCTGGATTTGGTTGGCAAGGCGAGGGGGTTTCAGTGAGAAGATAATTCTGGTGGTAGTAATTCTAAATCAATTAGATTTAGCGTAGTTATGGTAAAAGACAAAGATAGACCTAGAGTAAATATTTTAATTTGGGGACGGCCAATTTTATGATACCAAGTTATGATTTGGCAAAAATGGACTGGAAACAGCTAATTGAAGGTAATTTAGTGTCATTCAGGAAGAGGTATGAGGGCACAGATCAATGGGGGTCCCACAAAGGAAAAGGGTGCGATTCTCAAATCTCCCAATGCAGACACGATAGTAAGGAAGGAGAGTGTGAAATATTGGATTAGATAGCAAGAGAGCAAGTATTAAGGGGTTTAACATCTTTGATTACAGATAAACTGCTAGGCACAGATGAAATGTATCCCGCCTTTCTAAGAGAAACAAGGAAGGAGATAGCAAAGACTTTAACCAGCATTTTCCAATCCTCTCTGACTACAGGCATGATGTTTGAGAACCATAGAGTTTTTTTAAAAAAGGGGGGGGGTGGAGCAGACTGATAATTATAGGCCAGTTAACCTAATCTTGGGTCATTAGCAAATCATTGGAAAAGAATTCTGAAGGCCAGCATAAATTGTTATTTTAAAGGGCATAATTTAAACAAGGACTGTCAGCACGGATGTTTTAAAAAGAATCACATGCACATGGAGTCACACAATGAAACCAAAGATAGCAAATCACTCTAAATAGTTTATAGCCTAATCTTAGACACAAAACCAATAGTTCCAATTGGGCGGCACAGTGGTTAACACTTCTGTTTCACAGCGCCAGGGACCTGGGTTCCATTACAGCCTTGGGTGACTGTGTGGAGTGTGCACATTCTCTCTGTATCTCTGTAGGTTTCGTCCAGGTGCTTTGGTTTCCTCCCACAGTCTAAATATGTGCAGGTTAGGTGGATTAGCCATGCTAAATTGCCCCTTAGTGTCCAAAAGGTTAGATGGGGTTATGGGGATAGGATGGGGCCTGACCCGAGGTAGGGTGCCCCATCAGAGTGTCAATGCAGACTCGCTGGTCCGAATGCCTCCTTCTGCACTCTAGGGATTCTGTGAAATCATCCACATTGTGCTCTGACATTGGATGCCTGCAGATACAATCCCATCTCTCACTTCTAGATATCTTGAAGAAACATTTTCATGTAGATCCTGTAAACCATGTTCATCATGGACAAGCTGGGAAAGCTCTGAACCTGGGCAAAATCTATGAGGATTTTGGTTACCTGTTTAAAAGATGAAAATGAGAAGAAAATCCTGGTACTGACCCAGGACCCAATGGGTATTAACCTGTCTCATCATAAAATTCAAACTCAAATTATTTGCAAACTTTTGTGTTTTAAAAAAGATATTCATCCAAGGATTTTTAATACAACCCATCTAGCCAGTATTTATTGGCCATCTGAAGAGCAATGACAAATGGCAAATAAATGCTGGCCAACCAGCGGCGCCCACAAAAATTGAATAACCATAATCACTTCAAATGTTCTGAATTCCAATTGTTTCCTCTCTACTCCTTGAAGGTTCACAATTGACACATCACACAAACGACACAAGATTAATAGTATTCACTCTTTATTTGTACTAATATGTCACACAGACTTTAAACTTGATAAATGTCACACAGACTGTTTTGTCATTTAATTCTTTTACTCAATGAATGCCACACAGACTTTTTAACTCAATATACTAATAAACGTTACTCAACTCACAAATTGAACTCTTCTACAGGGGTACTTCACTGGTTTCCGAGCCACTGACTCGGGGAGGGTCTTCTGTGATGCTTATTCCCAGATTTTTGCTCCCGAGACTTCAATCTCCTGTATTTTTATACCAATTTCTACAGCTTTCACGAATGTTCAATGACATATGTGCATGACACTCATGTAGCTAAGGTCAGTCTTCCCGTTGTCTGGTAAACCAAGACATATCTGCTCGTGTTCCTTGTGCAGCTTTAACCTTAATAGTCCATTGCAACTACAAAAATCAGGTGACCCTCTTGCTCAGGGTCTACAAATATCTGCAGTTGTCTAGCTCCGAAGTTCCTTCCTCCTTTTTGCTACAAAGGTGCTTTCTTTGACTTATGGCCTTTCTATGGTTCTTGTGTCTGGACACCTGTGGTTTACATTGTTCACCATTTATTTGTCCGAATAAATTTGAATATTTCTTTACTTGACTAAATTGCCCATCATGTAATCCGGTTTGGCTCCAACTCAATCAAACTTTAGCAAAACTCAAAACTGCCAGCTGCTCTATGTGTGATCTATACATCCAGAATTAAAATTTCCACATTTTATCATCATAAATAGAATCTCATTTTGGCCCTGTTGAAATTCTCACAACTTAACAAGTTAGCTTAAATTAATGTGAAATTATTAACTAAACATAGACACATACTGTAAACAAGAAAAGAATTGCATCATTTCCTGTCCTTTCTTCGGGCATCTTTTCAAAGTAACTAATAAAATGAAATTAAACAGAAGCAAACTTCAATGTTCTTACTTCAAAAAGAATCAAAGGGCAACAGATCTTCCCTTGCTTGTCAATATCAACCATACGCAGCCACATTGATGTTCAAAGAGCCAATACTGTAATCAGAACCTTTCCCATTTCTCCGTCGTTCCATGATAGATTAATTTATCCTTTCCTGAGTTAAACCATTTTCTACTTTTGGTTGTGTGGTCATATGCCTGTGAATAATATTGTACATAGTTAGCAATGCAACCTCCAATCAGCTGGTGGCATCAGACGGTCATGTGACATCCGACTCTCGGCAGTTGGTAGTAAGGCGTGCAACAGGATAGTCGCACATAGGGTAGTTCCAGGAGAATTCACGAAGCTCAAATAGTAACTTAGTCTGTATAGTATTCTGTATGTTATCTTTCCATGTGTTAATCAATAACTCATCATTCTAGTTAAGTCACAAGCAGTTCTGTGTGCATCATTGAAATGGCAAGGTCATATAACACATGGTACCAGGTGTATTGAACGTTTAAAGATAACAGCAGAAAAGAAGAAGCAAAATCGGCCAAAGGACGAAAAAAAGATTCTCCACCAACCTGGTGAACTACGGCTATTGACTCAATGCAACAAACAACGGCCGGTTTAAAGGCACCTCACCAGCTTCAAGTCAAGATATATATTTTGTATGCGTAGCCAGGAACCAGGCGAATCTTTCGACAGTTTTGTAAATGACTTGAGGCTGAAAGCCCAGACCTGCAATTTCAGTGGTCTAAAATCATCGATGATCTGCGACCAAGTAGTATTTGGCATATTGAATGATAAGCTTCGTGAGAGATTGTTACGGGAAGAAGACCTGAAATTGGAAAATGTGGTTAAGGTTTGCCAAGCGAGTGAGTCGGCTACACCGCAAATCAGTACAATCACTTTGAAATATTTTGGCGCCAACATGGAAGACACCAGCACCATCAGCACTGTGATGCAGTTTAATGCAAAATGTAGTCTCAGTGCAGGTGGCCATTTTAAGCGACCGACAGGAGCCATCATATTATGCCAGAAATGTGGCAACCTACATGGCCGACGGTAATGTCCATCATATGGAAAAGTATGTTCCAGGTATGGCCATACAAATCATTTTGCGAAACAATAATTTACGCGTCATACATTGGACCAAATTGGATCAATTAAATCATGGAAATCATGGAATTTACAGTGCAGAAGGAGGCCATTAGGCCCATCGAGTCTGCAACGGCCCTTGGAAAGGGCACCCTACCTAAGCCCATACCTCCACCCTATCCCCACACCTCCACCCTATCCCCGTAACCTGCACATCCTTGGACAGTGGGAGGAAACCGGAGCACCCGGAGGAAACCCACGCAGACACAGAGAGAACGTGTAGACTCTGCATAGACAGTGACCCAAGCCGGGAATAGAACCTGGGACCCTGGAGCTGTGAAGCAACTGTGCTAACCACTGTGCTTCTGTGCTGCCCCAGAGCAGCTGATGAGATGCCTCCAGATGAACAGTTTTTCAATGATCTAAATTCAACCAAGGACCAGAAGAGTCCAACCAATAAAAGTGAAGAAGGCCTTCCGAAAAGATAATAAGGACAAACCTGGTGCCATCGAAACCAGATGGAAAACTTTAGTGTGGATGAACAACACACTGGCAAAATGCAACTTGATAAAATACGACCTCGACATGGGAACGAGGGCCAACCTCCTCAGTCTGTCCGATTTGCACGGGCTGCATGTTAAGACGAAAGTTGTCGATCAACCGAGACTGCTGGTACACTATGGTGGGGGTTTGAAACGCTGGGTGAATGTGAGCTTGAATTAAGCGTGCACAACACTACGTATATGTTACCATTTTCCATTGTGGATGTGAAAAGTGAGTCCATCATAGGAACGGAAGCGTGTGAGGCCCTGAACTTAGTTGAGCAGCTGTATGTTTCTTGACAGCGAGTGGCCAGACAAATACTACAAATCTCAACGAGATATGCTGGTGCAGTCATTCGATGAGAAACAAACAAAAGTCCAGGTTCATAGATTGGTGGACAACAAATCAAATGAAGAGATGGAAGAGCCGTAGGGAATTCTAGACTTCTGGTTAACAATCTTCAAGAAGGTGTATATACTCAGTGGTATGATACAGGAGCTTGATGAGCCCATATTAAAGCATCTACAAGATGTGAACGTTAAATGTTCAGAGTGTGAACAGCCAATGAACTTCATTATGAAGTTTAAATTAGAGCCAAATGAGTATTTTACAAATGAGGTAATTCCGAAAGTAGTTTATACTTGAGCTAAATGTGTATTTTACAAATAAGGGAATTACGAAAGTATACCAGCTGGAATCGCAGCCTGTTAAGTTTGAATTTTCAATCTTTGGTGAACCAGAATTCACGAGATGCAGAGGGTGCAGAACGACTGGAAGAAAGAAAAAAATGTCACATTGAAAACCTTTAAAACAAAGCTGAAGCATAAGCGATGGAGTTCCCGTAAAACAGTTTGGAAAACTGTACCAAATTACTCATTCTTCAATTTCTTCAGTCCTCCTGAAGTTCCACAGCATGGAGTGTTAAATAAAAGTTCTGCAGCAAAACTCACTGCTGACTTTGAAATTGGTCACCTTCTGTGCGAAACATGATTTCCGTGTGCAATGTGTATTTTACTCGTCGATGATGAGTACTATGATGATATTTACGAAGACCATGAATACGATGAAGAAAGTAAAGGCTCGGAGGCTGAGCCAGATTAATACAACAATGAACGCTAGTAAGGTTGTTTTGCGGTAGTGATGGCAAGCTAGATGAGGAAGTCTGTGATAATCTTTACTGTCACAAGTAGGCTTACATTAACACTGCAATGAAGTTACTGTGAAAATACTGTGAAGCACTACTCAAATGGTTTGGTGGGAATGGCGGGAATAACAAGATGGTCACAAGGAATGCCCAGTCTGTGCAGGACACTGAGAAGTGTGAAAGCTCTGAGATGACACACTCAGATGGAAAGTGAGATTGCGGTAGCAGAGACCTTGGAGAAAAAAAGACTCAGCTGCGAACAAACTAATAACAGAAGATATAATACCAATTCTGAAGAAACTGGCTCCAGAGGCATATGGTGAATCATCTCAGGCCTCTGAAACGGTTCCGGTAATGGACTTCCTAGTATTCAAGGCCAGTCCACCGAAGGATGAGCTAGAGAAGCGAGCAGGTGGCTATTTCAAGATGCCGTTCTACCACAACGGATGATATGTATATCATATTACAGAACGAGGGTGAGCCATTATATATCATTTGACAAGACGAGGATGAATCACCACTTGGTTCTTAAGGAAAAGATGACTTATGCTTTGTAATTTTGAGTGACGAGGAACATCACTTGAGGCTCAAGCACAGGATGTAGGGACAGCACCTAACTGCGGATGTGGATCCAACCCAGACACCAGAGTGCGAGGCTCTGCAGCCAGCTATTGAAAGTGAAGACTTGACCATGACCGCATAGTCCCTTGGAAACATGCCAACACAAGACGTCTCAGCAGAGAATCCACAAACTACTGCTTTCATGGCGCAGATCAGCAGCAAGAAACTGTATTACGCAAAAGGGAGGACTGAGTCCCAAGTGGTGTTGTTTTGCTGGACAATTTTTCAGCGCCCCAAGGCTCGCAAACGTCCCATCTATAAATAGGTCCCCCATCCTTCTAATTCCTGCCCTGTGCCAGCTCAGGAATCCTACATCCATTCTCCCTGGGACGAACCGAAGCCTATGGCATCTCCACTGCCCCCAAATTTTCAAAGTCGCCTCCACCACCGGATTCATGGTGTACCTTGTCGGCGGGAGTGGCAGCGGTGCTGTCACCAGCGCTCTCAGAGTCGTGCCACACAGGACGCCATCTCCAGCCTCTTCCACGCTGCCCCCTCCCCCTTCATTACCTACTTGCATATCATCGCCACATTGGCAGCCCAGTAGTACCCACACAGATTAGGCAATGCTAACCCCCGCCTGTCCCTTCTCCGTTCCAGAAACACCCTTCTCACCCTCGGGGTCTTTTTCGCCCACACAAATCCCATGATGCTCCTGCTAACCCATTTAAATCCGATTCATGGCCACACTCGCCACCGGGGCTTCGTAAAGTAACCTAACCCAACTAATGAACCCCTCCCCGAATCCAAACCTCCTCAACACTTTCCAAAGGTACCCCCATTCCACCCTATCAAAGACCTTCTCCGCATCCATAGCCGTCACTATCTCCGCTTCCCCCTCCACTGCAGGGATTACGTTAAGGAGCCTCCACACATTGGTATTCAGCTGCCTTCCCTTCACAAAACCTATCTGGTCCTCGTGAATCACCCCCGCCACACAGCCCTCAATTCTGGTAGCCAACACCTTCGCTAACAGCTTCGCGTCCACCTTGAGGAGCGAGATTGGCCTATACGACCCATACTGTAATGGGTCCTTGTCCCGCTTCAAGATCAGCGGGTTCAGTGCCCTGGACATCTTTGGGGGTAGGGGTCCCCCCCCTCCCTGGACATCTTTGGGTGTAGGGGTCCCCCCCCTCCCTCGCCTCATTGAAAGTCCTCACTAGTAGAGGGCCCAGCAAGACCATGTACACCGGTAAAATTCCACCGGGAACCCATCTGGCCCCGGCGCCTTCCCCGCCTGTATACTCCCCAGCCCCTTAGTCAGTTCCTCCAGCCCTACCGGTGCCCCAAGCGCAGCCACCTGCTCCTTCTCCACCCTAGGGAACCCCTGCCGATCCAAAAATTGACGCATCTCCCCTCCTCCGTCGGGAGCTCAGACTTATACAGCCCTTCATAAAAGTCTCGAAATACCCCATTTATTCCCACCACACTTCGCACCGTGTTCCCCCCTTTATCCCTAATTCCCCCAATCTCCCTCGCTGCCTCCCGCTTACGGAGCTGATGTGCCAGCATCCGGCTCGCCTTCTCCCCGTATTCATACACCACCCCTTGCGCTTTCCTCCACTGCACCTCTGCCTTCTTGGTGGTCAACAGGTTGAACTCGGCCTGGAAGCTTCATCGCTCCTTGAGTAGTCCCTCCTCAGGGACCTCTGCATACCTCCTATCCACCCTTAAAATCTCCCCCACCAATCTCTCCCTCTCTCTCCTCTCCTTCCTCTCCTTGTGGGCCCTAGTGGAGATTAGCTTTCCCCTAATCACCGCCTTCAGTGCCTCCCAGACCACCCCCACCTGCACCTCCCCATTATGGTTGCCTCTAGATAGCTTTCAATGCACCCCCGGATCCGCCCGCTCACCTCCTCATCCGCCAGCAAGCCCACATCCAGGCGCCACAGCGGCCGCTGGTCCCTCACCTCCCCTAGCTCCAGCTCCACCCAATGCGGGGCATGGTCTGAGATGGCTATGGCCGAATACTCAGTGTCCTCCATCCTCGCGATTAGTGCCCAGCTCATAACGAAGAAGTCTATCCGGGAGTAGGCTTTATGGACGTGGGAAAAAAAAAGAAAATTCCCTGGCCACTGGCCTGACAAACCTCCATGGGTCCACTCCTCCCATCTGGACCATAAACCCCCTCAGCACCTTGGCCGCCGCCGGCCTCTTACCCGTCCTGGACCTGGAGCGGTCCAATGCTGGATCCAGTACCGTGTTAAAGTCTCCCCCCCCCCCCCCTATTATCAAGCTCCCTGGGCGGGATTCTCCACTCCCACGCCGGTTGGGAGAATCGCCTGGGCCGCCAAAATTTCCGGGGACGCCTGTCCGACGCCCTCCCGCGATTCTCCCAAGCGGCAGGAACGGCCCGGTCGAGTTTCGCGGGCCGCAGGCCGGAGAATCGCCGGAGACACCATAATGGCGATTCTCCGGCACCCCCGCTATTCTGAGGCCTGGATGGGCCGAACGGCCAGGCCAAAACGGCGGGTTCCCCCGGCGCCGTCCACACCTGGTCGCTGCAGTCATGGGCAGTGCGTGAACGCTGGGGGGGCGGCCTGTGGGGGGGCGAGGGGGGATCCTGCACCAGGCTTCACCTGGAATGTGGGGTGGCCTGCGATCGGTGCTCACCGATCGTCGGGCCGTCCTCTCTGAAGGAGGACCTCCTTCCTTCCACGGCCCCGCAAGATCCGTCCGCCATCTTCTTGCGGGGCGGATTTAGACAGGACGACAACCACGCATGCGCGGATGACGCCCGTTATGCGGCGCCGGCCGCGTCATCTATGCGGCGCCGCTTTTACGCGGGCGACAAGGCCTGGCGTGTGTAGATGACGCGGCCCCGATCCTGGCCCATTGTCAGGGCCTGAATCGGTCGGGACCGGGGCCGTTCCGCGCCGTCGTGAACCTCAACGGCGTTCACGACGGCACGGCCACTTCGGCGTGGGAGTGGAGAATCCCGCCCCCTGTCTCCAGGTCCGGAATCTGGCATTGTCCCAATTTGGGGCATATACATTCACTAATACCACCTGCACCCCCTGCAGCTTACCCCTCACCATTACATACCTACCTCCATTGTCTGCCACGATGTTCAGCGCCTCAAACGACACCCGCTTCCCCACCAAAATCGCCACCCCTCGATTCTTTGCGTCCAACCCCGAGTGGAAAACCTGCCCTTCCCACCCCTTTCTCAGCCTAACCTGATCTGCTATCCTCAAATGCGTCTCCTGGATCATAACCACGTCTGCCTTCAGTCCCTTCAGGTGTGCGAACACACGGGCCCTCTTGACCGGCCCGATGAGGCCTCTCACATTCCAAGTTATCAGCCGGATCAGGCGCCCCGCCCCCCCGCCCCCCCATTCCGCATCGTCCGATGTGGCTGTGCGGTGGGTGGTGACTGGGTTCATTGGAGCCTGAACTATCTGCTGTGTGGGGGGTTGGGGCGCTTTCCTCTTTTTGTGGCTTTCCCTGCGCACATGTTCCCTGAACATATCTCTGCGCTGTCTCGTTTAATTCTTCCCAATCAGGGCTGTCTTCCTGATCTAATTTTGCTCCAAAGGTTTCCTGGAAGCCTTTCTGAACTGAAAGCAGCGATTGCAGCTCTGCAATCTGCTTCCGGCACTTTGCGTGATCTAGCGTGCTTTGTCTTTGCTCTGTGGTGGCAGCATGGAGTGCTCTTAACGCTGCCTTTAGGTCGCTGCACTGTCTCTGCAATGCTTCTATCTGCTTTTCTGTTTCTTCACGTACCAGGACTGCACGTGGCGTGTCCTGATAGACCTTTTCATATTGAGACTAGAAGCTGCTTACGTGCGCCAGACAAGACTGGTGAGCCCTTTTGGCATCCTCCACCTCTCCATCTTTTGCTGCCAATTTCCTCCTCAATTCTAAGTTCTCTCTTTCTACCTCGCTGACATCGACCTTACTCATTCGATGTATGCCCTCTACTTCTTTCCGGAGCGTCCTAACAACCTCCTCTGTGCCTCGCAATTGTGCCAAGCAGGACACGATTGCCATCGGCTTGCGAGCTTTTCCAAAGCTCTTTTTGTGGATCTTGCTCAGGTTCTCCCACCAAGTATGTCCTATACTCCCGGGGCCTGATTCCTTGTTGTCACAGAATTCATTCCAAAGGGGCCATCCTTTCCCTTTGAGATATTTCCTGATCTCTTCCTCCCAAATGGGACATTGTCCCACTCTACTGCTGCTGGTCGCTGCGACCGCAAATTCCTCTGGGTTCATGAGGCGTCGCATTACCTGCATTGCCATCTTTCCTATCCGAATGCTGCTCTTCAAATTTGGGACGGGGTATTAAGGCGGTGCTGTAAATAAGGGTATGGCTTTCGCTACTTTCTGATATACAAACTCCTGACAGTTTTGTCGCAACAAAAAAATCTATCAGTTTTACCTTATCGCCCTGTTAGTTATGCATGCATACACACACTTCCGAATTATGAGTATTGATCAGAACTGCTTGAACGCTTGGGGTTTTCTGTTCCCAATTGGATCTCTAATTCAAATTCTTGGGTTCTGCCGGAGTGGTTATGCCACTTTGCAGAGGTTAATACACAGCAAACCTGCAGCTGCTGGTTTCTGTCTATGTTGGCTGACTTTCCCATCAGCTTTTGCCGTTTGCCATTTTAAATCGGGAGTTGGCCAATTTAGGTGATTACACATTCCTCCTGGAGCTCATCCATCAATTGGTTTATCACAGCCTGTCTATCACTCGCTTCCTTTTGTGACTCTGCTCCTTCTAATTCTGCCTTATTTTCTCCTCTTGTCCCTAGATTTGCACCTGATATGCCAGAGGGGGCTTAGTGAGAGAACCCTCTGTCCAGTCACTAGTCTTTTCCACTGGATTCTCCTCAACTCACGATTACAACACCTTAATTTTTTTAGAAATATCTCGGTCACCAATTCTTTCATACTCTTATTGGATTTAGCCATTCTGTCAATCCCTGCCTGACTTATTTCTTAAACTCCGAGGTCAAGAATGATGATTGACATGATCCCAGAATAATTCCAAAACCTTTATTGAGAACGTTAAACAAAACAGTTTCAACAACGTCACTCAGTTACTCCTTAGGTGGTCAATCTGAGAAGAGTGCAGGTCACAAGTGACCTTTGATCAAGATCTTCCTGCTAGGCAGCACAGTAGCACAGCGGTTAGCACTGTTGCTTCACAGTGCCAGGGATTCGATTCCCGGCTTGGGTCACTGTCTGTGCGGAGTCTGCATGTTCTCCCCGTGTCTGCGTGGGTTTCCTGCAGGTCCTCCGGTTTCTTCCCACAAGTCCCAAAAGACATGCTTCTTAGGTGAATTGAACATTCTGAATTCTCCCTCAGTGTACCCGAACAGGCGCCGGAATGTGGCGACTAGGAGATTATCACAGTAACCTAATTGTAGTGTTAATGTAAGCCTACTTGTGACACTAATAGGGATTATTATTACTAGGTTCACCAGGACTCTTCCCATCGATATATGTTTTCTTTCTTGAGTGCTCCCCTTAGATATGTTTTTTCTGTGTTCCTTCTAATGCACTCCTATTTCAGAGGTTTGAATACAGAATAAAGTGTGTGACAGAGCTAATGCCTAATCCTCTACTGGATGTGGATTGGTTAGTTGCATAATCGTCTTGTGTTTGACTAGCATATTTCCAAATTGTCCTCCATCGGCTTAACCATTAAGGATTTCTTTCCATCCTGCTGTGATTAACACGTTCCAGTGAAGCCCACTGCACGTTGGAGGAACCGCATCTCATCTTCCAATTAGGCACGTTACAGCTTTGTGGACTTAACAATGAATTCAACAACTTCAGACTGTGGCTCTCTCCTCCACCTTCACCCCGTTTTTATTTCTCTCCAATTATTTCCATTACTTCCATCAATCCATTTTTCCCACACTATTGTCTTCCCTCCTTCCACCCCACTTCACGAAGGCCATCTGATCCCTGTTCCAACTTGTCCTTTGACACACTGCTTACCCTTGTTTTGCCATTCACACATTCTGACCTCTTAATCATAGAATTTCTACAGTGCAGAAGGAGGCCATTCAGCCCATCGAGACTGCACTGGCCCTTGGAAAGAGCGGCCTTTCCCCGCAACCCTACCTAATGTTTTGGACACTAAGGGGCAATTTAGCATGATCAATCTACCTCACCTGCACATCTTTGGACTGTGGGAGGAAACCATAGCACCCGGAGGAAAGCCACACAGACGTGGGGAGAAAGTGCAAACTCCACACAGACAGTCACCCGAGGCCGGACTTGAAGCCAGGTCCCTGGTGCTGTGAGGCAGCAATGCTACCACTGTGCTGCTGTGCCGACCTTGTAATTTGCTTTTATGCTCTTACGAAAAGTTCAATTCGATTCAAATTGTTCCATTCAATCCAGTAGTATCACTGCAATTAACAAGTATTGATGTAATTCGCAAGTATCGGACCCATCTATTTTTCGCATAACCAACACTGCTCTGAGCTTGCAGCCAGTCTATTAACCCTTTGCTTACAATGAAGAATGGTAGCTTCTCTATTTATTCAGATAACTGTAATAGTTCACCTCTGGAACCATTCTCGTAAATCTTTTCTGTACCCTCTCCAAAGCTTTCATGTCCTTCCTAAATTGTGGAGCCCAGGACTGGAAACCGTCCAGCTGGAACTAGTTTTATATAGGGTTAGCAAGCATCCCTTGGTTTTGTATTGAATGCATCCATTTATAATGGCCTAGATCTTATCTGTTTTACTATCTGCTTGCATAGCTTTAAAATAATTGGTCGAAGAATTAGAAGAGAGTTGAAAATTTTTTTTTTTCACTGAGAAGGTGACGAGAGTTTGGATCTGACTGCCTGCAAGACTCACAGAGACAGAAACCCTAAACTGCTTTTAATAAAAATACAGCTGCAAAGTGGAAGTCGACTGGAGAGTTCTTTTGCAGCTGGCACGGACTTGATGAGGCAAATGGTTCCCTCTGTTGTTAATGTTCTATGTTTCTATGTTTTTCTGACTGCACTGGCGACAACTAAAAGTGAACAATCCCAAGCTCCTTCAACAGCCGATGAAAAAAACGATCTTGCCTGCCCCAGAGACAACATCAACAGCTTCACGAGCTAGGGGTAGGAATCTTCCTTCCACCTTTTTATACAGCAATTCAGTCTGACAATCAATACTAAGAAAATCCTCCCACTCGAGCCTATACTCCCACCAAGTTCCCAATCCTCGGTACACACACCCACACTTATTTACCCTATTCAGAAGTGGTAAAAAGGCACAAAGACTTGATTGAGTTCTACAATGTCTTATTAAAAATGCTGCTTCCTTTTCATATATTTTTTGCATGATTGTAGTGTCAGTACATGGCTATTTATCAAAGAACAAAGAAAAGTACAGCACAGGAACAGGCCCTTCCGCCCTCCAAGCCTGCGCCGACCATGCTGCCCGTCTAAACTAAAATCTTCTACACTTCCAGGGTCCGTATCCCTCTATTCCAATCCTATTCTTGTATTTGTCAAGATGCCCCTTAAACGTCACTATCGTCCCTGCTTCTACCACCTCCTCCGGCAGCGAGTTCCAGGCACCCACTACCCTCTGTGTAAAGAACTTACCTCGTACATCTCCTCTAAACCTTGCCCCTCGCACCTTAAACCTATGCCCCCTAGTAATTGACTCCTCTACCCTGGGAAAAAGTCTCTGACTATCCACTCTGTCTATGCCCCTCATAATTTTGTAGACCTCAAGCTCCTTCATTCCAGTGAGAACAAACCAAGTTTATTCAACCTCTCCTCATAGCTAATGCCCTCCATACCAGGCAACATCCTGGTAAATCTCTTCTGCACCCTCATTAAAGCCTCCACATCCTTCTGGTAGTATGGCGACCACAATTGAACGCTATACTCCAAGTGTGGCCTAACTAAGGTTCTATACAGCTGCAACATGACTTGCCAATTGTTATACTCAATGCCCCGGCCAATGAAGGCAAGCATGCCGTATGCCTTCTTGGCTACCTTCTCCACCTGTGTTGCCCCTTCAGTGACCAGTGGACTGTCAATACTCTTGAGGGTTCTACCATTCACTGTATACTCCCGACCTGTATTAGACCTTCCAAAATGCATTACCTCACATTTGTCCGGATTAAACTCCATCTGCCATCTCGCCGCCCATGTCTCCTAACGATCTAAATCCTGCTGTATCCTCTGACAATGCTCATCGCTATCCGCAATTCCACCAACCTTTGTGTCGTCCGCAAACCTACTTATCAGACCAGTTACATTTTCCTCCAAATCATTTATATATACTACGAACAGCAAAGGTCCCAGCACTGATCCCTGTCCAACACCACTAGTCACAGCCCTCCAATCAGAAAAACACCCTTCCATTGCTACTCTCTGCCTTCTATGACCTAGCTGGTTCTGTATCCATCTTGCCAGCTCACCTCTGATCCCGTATGACTTCACCTTTTGTACCAGTCTGCCGAGAGGGACCTTGTCAAAGGCCTTACTGAAGTCCATATAGACAACATCCACTGCCCTACCTGCATCAATCATTTTTGTGACCTCCTCGAATAACTCTATCACATTAGTGAGACACGACCTCCCCTTCACAAAACCATGCTGCCTCTCGCTAATACGACCACTTGCTTCCAAATGTGAGTAGATCCTGTCTCGAAGAATTCTCTCCAGTAATTTCCCTACCACTGAAGTAAGGTTCACCGGCCTGTAGTTCCCTGGATTATCCTTGCTACCCTTCTTAAATAAAGGAACAACATTGGCTATTCTCCAGTCCTCCGGGACATCACCTGAAAACAGTGAGGATCCAAAGATTTCTGTCAAGGCCTCAGCAATTTCCTCTCTTGCCTCCTTCAGTATTCGGGGTAGATCCCATCAGGTCCTGGGGGCTTATCCACTGTAATATTTTTCAAGACGCCCAACACCTCGTCTTTTTGGATCTCAATGTGACCCAGGCTATCTACACACGCCTTCTCCAGACTCAACATCCACCAATTCCTTCTCTTTGGTGAATACTGATGCAAAATATTCATTTATTATCTCGCCCATTTCCTCTGGCCATTTAGTACCTCGCCCATTTCCTCTTATCGAAGCGCTTATTCTAAATGAACACTGAGAGGTGTCTTGGTAAGGGGCTAAGCCAACTTTCTGCAGTTTGGGATATCTCTGCAGATTTGTTGACAGCCTGGCTGAACATGCTTTCAGGTGCTTAGGACCTGGTTTGAGGGGTAGTGTGGAATGTTGCCTTCCTGAAATGAATTATTTTTCATTCTTTTATTCGTCCTGACATTTCTTGCAGCCTCAGTGTCACTGTACTCTTTGATCTGTAAGTGCAAATTCCTGATGTTTTCACTTGCTTCCAGGACAGCTATCAACATCTCACTACTCACTTGGAAGGATCACCAATAATCGTGCACAGTAGATCAGATTTTCAATACTTTTTTCATTCTCACCAACTGTTATAAATACAAAACTTTATAAGATGGTTATGTTTTAAAATGTCTCCTTTAACTTCACATGGACAAGAATGTTCTGGATGGAGGAAATGGTAGGAATGGGCCGGATTCTCCGGCTGTGTTTGCCCAGTGACCGGAGAATCCCGCCTATTGAACTTCACCTCAGAGACAGGCCCCTGTGATCTGGTTATCATGGAAAAGGAACTGCAAGCTATGAAAAATTAAGTGATGGTTTTCATACGTTGAACAGGCAAGAGACAGCTGTTTTTCTAGACACAGAGGGTTGGATTTTGTGCTCCCCCACTGGCAGAGCTGAAGACAGGGGGGACATGTAAAATCCAGTGAGTATCCCTACTGCCTTCTATCCACCCACCTCCAACCTGTCGGAAATATTGTAAGGGGAGGGTGGGCAGCAGGAATGGCATTGGGTGGCCTGCTCCCCCTTGGCTGATTGAGGCCCTTACAGGGTCATTTACCCATGGCTGGGGACTCACACAATGCAGAAAACTCAGCAAAGCTAACTCAGCTTTAGCAAAGAGTGGGGTGGAAAACACCTCTATGGCTCCCCTGGGGCGATTGGGTTTAGGCCCCCTTCAAAGTCATTCCCCAGTCTTCTTGAAGCCTGGTCCCCCCCCATTCGGTCACCTCCCTCACTGAAATCCCAATCCCCAGAATTACCGAGGCTCCTTGGCATGGTGCCTATAGTCCCAGCAGGACCACTGCTTCCAGTTGGCACTCTAGGACTACAGAGCTACGAGCCATCCAATTTGCTGGCAGCTCTCTAAGTTGAGATTTATTTTTGAGATAGTTTCGCCTTAAAGCAATTAATGCTGCTTCCAATGTCAGTTTGCTGTGGGACAGTCATTGGGATTGTAAGAGGACTCCCCACTGACATTTTAGCTGAAGGAGTGGGATCACAGCAATCTGTGAAATCCAGCCTTAAGACACAGCAAGAGTGATAGAGACGCTACAGCATGGTGAGAGCTGTTTATCTGTTTGAAAATAAGATGGAACATATGGGGCCTTTGGAGCTTTAAGGAACAAAGACTGTCTTGGGTTTTGACAGTCAAAGTCGTTTCTGAAATACTAAAATGTAGTCGGCTGTCTTTTGAACGACAGTGGAAGATGTGATCTTGCGTGGCAGGGAGAACTGAAATTGTTGGAAAGCGGGGAGTAACAAGGGACTCATTCTTGTAATGCTATTCATCTGTCAGAAATGTGGTGCACAGTGGTAGGAGTAGTCTGATGTATTCCCATTGCATTGATTTGTTAATGTGAAAATACTTGTCCTTTAGTTTGATGTATTAGTTGTCGGTTAAGTAATGTTTGATTTATGTTGATTTTAGTTGTTTGTTACAGTAAAAGTCGTAAAAAGCTAAATCTAAATAAAATAAAATAAATCTTGTCCACCGGTTTATTTCATGGGTCATTTGGGAAATTAATCTCTTTTTTACTGGAACGAAAGAGAAAATGCTGGAAAATCTCAGCAGGTCTGGCAGCATCTGTAGGGAGAGAAAAGACCTAACGTTTCGAGTCCGATGACTCTTTGTCAAAGCTAACAGAGAATGTGGGGAATATTCATACTGTGGAGTGAGAATGAAAGATGAGTCATAGCCACAGAAACCCAGGGAAACGGGGTGCTAATAGCCACAGAAACCAAGGGAAAAGAGTGCTAATGGCAGTCCCCAGGGAGAACAAAAGGTGTGAGAGGCCAAACAGCAGAGAAACTAATATCACAGGTTAAACTGTGACAGATGGAGATGTGGGGGGAGGGGAAGGGGGAAGCAAAGGCGAGAAGGGGTAAGTAAAGGTGCATAAGATTGGGGGGGGGGGTTAAATATATATTAAGAAAGACAAGAAAGAAAGAAATAGTAAGAGACAGTTGAAATGAAATGTGATGGAAACAAATGGGTCAGGTTGGGTAGAGCTCATCATCTGAAGTTGTTGAATTCGATTGAATACAACAGGACGGTAGCACAAGTGGATAGCACTGTGGCTTCACAGCGCTAGGGTCACAGGTTTGATTCCCCGCTGAGTCACTGTCTGTGCAGAGTCTGCACGTTCTCCCCGTGTCTGCGTGGGTTTCCTCCGGGTGCTCCGGTTTCCTCCCTGATTCACTACAAGATGATGAGAACGAGTGAACATAGGCTTTATTATCCAAGAACTTGCCTGCCTGTGACTGCTGTAACAATGAGCGCCGCCCACAGCCGGCAGGTCTATATACTGCCCTGGGGGGGGAGGGGGGGGCGTAGCCCACCAGGGTTCCAGTACAATACGTGGAAGGCGGGGCGGGGTGTTCCGGCGGGATGGAGTGGCGTGAACCACTCCGGCGTCGGGCTGACCCAAAGCACCTTTCGGGGCAAAGCCATCACCTTGAGGGGCTAGCCCCGCGCCGGAGTGGTTGGCGCGCCACCAGCCGGCGGGAAAGGCCTTTGACGCCACGCCAGCCGGGGCTGAAAGGACTTCGCCGGGCGGCGGAAGTCCGCGCATGCGCGGGAGCGTCAGCGGCTGCTGATGTCATCCCCGTGCATGCGCAGGGGGGGTGTCTCTCTTTCACGTCGGCCATGGTGAAGACTGTGGCCAAGACAAAGGGAATAGAGTGCCCCATGGCACAGGCCCGCCCGCGGATCGGTGGGCCCTGATCGCGGGCCAAGCCACCGTGGGGGCACTCCCCAGGGCCAGATCGCCCCCCCCCCCAGGACCCTGGAGCCCACCCGCACCACCTAGTCCCGCCGGGAAGAGAGGTGGTTTGATCCTCGCCGGCGGAACAGGCATTCCAGCAGCGGGACTTCGGCCCATCGCAGGCCAGAGAATCACCGGGGGATGCTCGCCGACCAGCGCGGCGCGATTCCCGCCGCCGCCGAATATCCGGTGCCGGCGAATTTGGCAACCGGCGGGGGCGGGATTCACGCCAGCCCCCGGCGATTCTCCGACCCGGCAGGGGGTCGGAGAATCCCACCCCATATTACCATTCCCTGTCCATAGACCACAGCACTATACAGACAACTTATACTATGGTGAATACATTCACCACATTCACCCCTTGTTAAAAATGAAGTTCAGCGGGGGAGAAGTGGGATCATCGTCTTTTTAGTCTGTCTGGAGGCTGGATTGTTCTTTCGGACCTCCTCAGCTCTGGCAATGCGGCGGGTAAGGGCGTTGTCGTTGTTGACTCCGAGAGCATGTTGTCTGGAGCTTCGGTCCGGCGTGTCGGCAATGGTTGAGGGGTGGGGGTAGGCAGGGGGGTTGTGGATGGCGGCAGTGTTGGTGCGGGACAGTACAGGAGCCCCAGGGGGGTGTTTGGGATTCGGGGGGTGGCGGTAGGCGGTGGGGAGGGGGGCGCGTTGACATGGAAACCAGCGGGCGTCAGGTCCCAGAAGGAGACTGTATTTTGCCGACCATCTTGGTGCGCGATGTAGGCATATTGGGGGTTGGCGTGCAGCAGCTGGACCCTCTTAACCAGGGGGTTGGTCTTATGGCTCCTCATATGCTTCCGGAGAAGGACAGGTCCCGGAGTTGTCAGCCAGGATGGAAGCAAGGCTCCGGAGATGGACTTCCTAGGGAAGTCAAACAAACGGTCGTGAGGGGTCTCGTTCGTGGCTGTGCAGAGGAGCAATCTAATGGAGTGGAGCGTGTCGGGGAGGACCTCCTGCCAGCGGGGAATCTGGATACTTCTAGACCGAAGGGCAAGAAGAACGGCCTTCCATACCGTCGCGTTCTCCCGCTCCACCTGCCCGTTTCCCTGCGGGTTGTAGCTCGTAGCCCTGCTTGAGGCGATGCCCTTACTGAGCAGGTACTGACGCAGTTCATCGCTCATGAAAGAGGTGCCCCGGTCACTGTGGACGTATGCAGGGAAACTGTACAGAGTGAAAATGCTGTGCAGTGCCTTTATAACAGTGGCCGAGGTCATGTCGGGATGTGGGATAGCGAAGGGGAAGCGGGAGTACTCGTCAATGATGGGCAGGAAGTATATATTGTGGTTGGTGGAAGGGAGGGGCCCTTTGAAGTCGATACTGAGGCGCTCAAAGGGCCGGGAGGTCTTTACCAGGTGGGCCTTGTCTGGCCGGTAGAAGTGCGGTTTGCACTCTGCGCAGACTTGGCAATCCCTGGTCATGGCCCTGGCCTCCTCGGTGGAGTCGGACAGATTGCGGGCCTTAATAAAGTGGTTAAGCCGGGTGACCCCCCGGGTGACAGAGGTCATTGTGGATGGCCCGAAGTCGGTCAGCTTGCGCGCTGGCGCATGTGCCGTGGGACAGGGCATCTGGGGGCTCATTGAGCTTCCCTGGACGATACACGATGTCATAATTATATGTGGAGAGTTCGATTCTCCACCTCAAGATTTTATCATTCTTGATCTTGCACCGCTGTGTGTTGTTGAATATAAAGGCTACCGACCGTTGGTCGGTGATGAGGGTGAACCTCCTACCGGCTAGGTAGTGCCTCCAATGCCGCACAGCTTCCACAATGGCTTGAGCTTCCTTCTCGACAGAGGGGTGTCGAATCTCGGAGGCATTGAGGGTACAGGAAAAGAAGGCCATGGGCCTGCCTGCTTGATTAAGGGTAGCGGCCAGGGCGACATCCGACACGTCACTCTCCACCTGGAAGGGGATGGACTCGTCCACCGCGTGCATTGCGGCCTTGGTAATGTCTGCCTTGAAGCGGCTGAAGGCCAGGCAGGCCTCAGTCATCAGGGGGAATATAGTGGCTTTGATAAGTGGGCGGGCTTTGTCCGCATAGTTGGGGACCCACTGGGCGTAATAGGAGAATAGCCCCAGGCAGCGTTTGAGGGCCTTGAGGCTGTGGGGAAGGAGAAGTTCCATGAGGGGGAGCATGCGGTCGGGGTCGGGCCCTAGTACCCCGTTTTCCACGACATAGCCGAGGATGGCGAGCCGGGTTGTGCGGAAAACGCACTTCTCCTTGTTATATGTGAGGTTGAGGGATTGGGCAGTCTGGAGGAACCTCTGAAGGTTGGTATCGTGGTCCTGCTGATCATGGCCGCAGATGGTAACATTGTCCAAGTACGGGTATGTAGCCCACAGCCCGTACTGGTCCACCATTCGGCCCATCGTTCTCTGGAAGAACGAGACCCCATTAGTGACGCCGAAAGGGACCCTGAGGAAGTGGAAGAGTCAGCCGGCTGCTTCAAAAGCAGTGTAGTGGCGATCTTGCGGGCGGATCGGGAGCTGGTGGTAGGCAGACTTCAGATCTACCGTGGGGAACACCCTGTGCGATCTGGTTGACCATCTCCGCTATGCGGGGGAGGGAGTGCGCATCTAGTTGCGTGAACCGGTTTATGGTCTGGCTGTAGTCCACAACCATCTGATTCTTTTCCCCGGTCCTGACAACCACCACTTGTGCTCTCCAGGGGCTGTTGCTGGCCTCGATGACCCCCTCCCTCAAGAATCGCTGGACCTCCGACTTGATAAAAATCATGTCTTGTGCACTGTACCACCTGGTCCTGGTGGCGACGGGCTTACAGTCGGAGGTGAGGTTCGCAAAGAGTGAAGGGGGGGTGACCTTAAGGGTCACGAGGCTACATACAGTGAGAGGGGGTCGGGGTCCGCCGAACATTAGGGTCAGGCTTCGGTGACTGCATTGGAAGTCGAGTCCAAGCAGTAGGGGGTGCAGAGGTGAGGGAGGACATACAGTTTAAAATGGGCGTACACAGCGCCATGTATCGCGAGGTTCGCGACACATTATCCCCGGATCTGTACCGAATGGGATCCGGAGGCAAGGGAGATTGTCTGGGACATGGGGTAGATGTGGAGAGAGCAGCGCCTTACCGTGTCGGGATGGGCGAAGCTCTCTGTGCTCCCGGAGTCGAAAAGACAGGGGGTCTCGTGCCCATTGACCCAGATGGCCATCCTCGATTTCTTCAGACGTTTTGGCTGCGACTGGTCGAGGGTGACTGCGCCGAGCTGCGGGGAGTCTGCGTGGTCGGAGGTATCGGGGTCACAAGATGGCAGCCCCCACGAATCGCACGTGTCGGGCTGAGTTGAAGATGGCAACCAAGATGGCCACCCCCATCGGTCGCACGTGTCGGTTGGTGTTGAAGATGGCGGGCAATATGGCCACCCCCATGGGTCGCACGTGTCGGGCTGAGTTAAAGATGGTGCCCCCCACGAGCTGCACGAGGCTGATGACGCATCTGAAGGGTGCGGTACCGGCAGGCACGCAGCCACATTGTGGGGTCTGTGGGCCTGTGAGTCCGTGGATCGGGCCTGGTAAGCTTTTGACTTTGGGACTTTGGATCGGGCCAGACAGACTCTGGCAAAATGTCCCTTTTTGCCGCAGTCGCTGCATGTCGCGGTGTGGGCTGAGCAACGCTGCCAGGGGTGTTGGCCCTTACCGCAGAAGTAGCAAGATAGTCCCCTGGGCTGAACAGGCAGCCGCGCGGCATAGGCCTGGGACGTAGTCGGGTCTGGTGAAGGCCGCGTCTGTGGTGCCAACGAGGGGTTCGCTGGGTCCGCCGGGAACACGCTGAGGCTCTGGTAGGCCACCTCTAATGAGGTGGCTAGATTTTCCGTGTCCTGTAGATCAGTGGCCCCGTTTTCCAGCAGTCGCTGCCGGACGTAATTAGACCGGACCCCAGCCACGTAGGTGTCCCGGATCATCAGCTTCATGTGCGCATTGGCCTTCACATCCCTGTAGTTGCAGTTGCGGGCGAGAAGTGTTAGGTTCTCTAGATACTCATCCAGCGATTCCCTGGCGAGTTGACGGTGGGTAGTGAGGAGGTGCCGCGCGAACACTTTGTTCACGCACTTCACGAACTGTCTCTTTAGAATCATGACCGCCACTTCGTACTTGACTGCGTCCTCAATCATACCTGAGATTCGGTGGCTCACCCGGGTGTGGAGGAGGCGCAGCTTGAGAGCACCGGAGGGAGGCGCTTCAGAGGAGTCGAGGTAGGCTTCAAAACAGTGGAGCCAGTGGGAGAAGATTTCCTTAGCTTCTGCTGCTCGTGCGTCGAGCTCCAGTTTATCAAGCTTCAGAGTGGTTTCCATAGTGATGTCTTTGGATTGTAAATTAATGTATCATCAATTCACTACAAGACGATGAGAATGAGTGAACATAGGCTTTATTATCCAAGAACTTGCCTGCCTGTTACTGCTGTAACAATGAGCACCGCCCACAGGCGGCAGGTCTATATACCGCCCTGGGGGGGGGGAGCCCACCAGGGTTCCAGTACAATACATGGAAGGAGATCATATTACCATTCCCTGGCCATAGGCCACAGTTCTATACAGACAGCTTATATTATGGTGAATACAATCACCACATTCCCACAGTCCAAAGACGTGCAGGTTAGATGGATTGGCCATGCTAAATTGCCCTGAGTGTCCAAAAAGGTTAGGAGGGGTTATTGGGTTACGGGGATAGGGTGGAAGTGAGGGCTTAAGTGGGTCGGTGAAGACTCGATGGGCCGAATGGCCTCCTTCTGCACTGTATGTTCTATGTTCACTGCCTTCATTGTATTACTGATTCCTTAAGAATATATCAGACACTTCCGGGTGCGGCGATGACCAGCTAAGTCGCACGTTTCGGCAGCTCCTGTTGGAACGGACTTTTGTGATCTTGATAAGAGCCCCAACGGCAATTTTAAACGGCCAAAATCACTGTGCGGTAAAGTAGAAGGGAATCCCCCCGGATAGTGATGGAAAAAGGAGAGGATAGCGGCAAGATTGCAGCGGATCCTTCGGAGCAGCGGCAAGGAAGGGAAGCTCGAAGCAAGATGGCGTCGGAAGGTGGCCGTTCGATATGGGGCCCGGAGCAACAAGAGTTCCTGCGGCGCTGTGTGGAAGAGCTGAAGAAGGAGGTGTTGGCCCCGATGCTACAGGCGATTGAAGGGCTAAAGGAGGCGCAGAGGACCCAGGAGCTGGAGCTTCGGGTCGTGAAGGCAAAGGCTGCTGAAAATGAAGATGAAATTCAGGGCCTGGTGGTGAAGACAGAGATGCACGAGGCGCAACACAAGAGGTGTGTGGAGAGGTTGGAAGCCCTGGAGAATAATTCGAGGAGGAAGAATCTAAGAGTCTTGGGTCTTCCCGAGGGCGCAGAGGGGGCGGACGTCGGGGCATATGTGAGCACGATGCTTCACTCGCTAATGGGATCGGAGGCCCCGACGGGCCCTTTGGAGGTGGAGGGAGCTTATCGAGTTATGGCGCGAAGACCAAGGGCAGGAGAAATACCTCGAGCCATAGTGGTGAGGTTTCACCGCTATAATGACAGAGAGATGGTCTTAAGATGGGCGAAGAAAACTCGGAGCTGCAGGTGGGAGAACGCGGTGATCCGCGTATACCAGGATTGGAGTGCAGAGGTGGCGAGAAGGAGGGCAAGTTTCAATCGGACTAAGGCGGTGCTTCACAAAAAGAAGGTGAAATTTGGAATGCTGCAACCGGCGAGACTGTGGGTCACATACCAAGGGAAGCACCACTACTTTGAGATGGCAGAAGAGGCGTGGACATTCATAGTGGACGAGAATCTGGAATAGTCTGGCGAGAGAATGCGCTTCTGGGACAAAGTGGTGGGGTGACTATGTGGGACGAGGAAGGGGGGGGGGGATGATTTTTCAATTGTTGGCTCTTTGGTCCTGTGGATTTTCTCTCTTCCCCTCGTTTGGGGGGGGGGAGTGTGGGAAACTGTGGGCGCCGGTGGGTAGGAAAGCGGGGCTGAGTGGGAAACGCGGGCCTCGTTCCCGCACTATGGTAATTATGGCGGGAACAGGGACGCAGGAAGTTGGGGGCCTCGCACAGTGAGAGGCCGAGGGCAAACGGGGAAGCCGAGGTCAGCCAGAGTTCGCTGACTTCTGGGAGCAACATGGGGGGTGCAATTACGCTAGAGGGGGATCTAGCAGAGGGTGGGGGGGGAGGGAGCTAACTGGGTTGCTGCTGCTAAGGGGAAGGGGGAGCTGTTATGGGGCGGGGTGGTCGAGGCGGGAGGGCACCGTCGGCAGGATATACGGGTACGTGGGAACCAGGTGAGGAGCTGGGGTAAAAAAAGGGATGGCTAGTCGACAAGGGGGGGGGGGGGGGGTAAAGAGCCCCTCAACCCGGTTGATCACGTGGAACGTGAGAGGGCTGAATGGGCCGATTAAAAGGGCACGGGTACTCGCACACCTAAAGAAATTAAAGGCAGATGTGGTTATGTTGCAGGAGACGCACCTGAAATTGACAGATCAGGTCAGACTACGCAAAGGATGGGTGGGACAGGTGTTTCATTCGGGTTTGGATGCGAAGAATAGGGGGGTGGCTATATTAGTGGGGAAACGGCTACTGTTTGAGGCAAAGACCATAGTGGTGGACAGTGGGGGTAGATACGTGATGGTGAGTGGCAGACTGCAAGGGGAGGCGGTGGTTCTGGTGAACGTGTACGCCCCGAACTGGGATGATGCAAACTTCATGAGGCGTATGTTGGGGCGTATCCCGGACCTGGAGGCGGGAAAGTTGGTAATGGGGGGAGATTTCAATACAGTGCTTGATCCAGGGCTGGACCGGTCGAGGTCCAGGACCGGGAGGAGGCCGGCAGCGGCCAAGGTGCTTAAGGACTTCATGGAGCAGATGGGAGGAGTAGACCCTTGGAGATTTATTAGACCTAGGAGTAAGGAGTTCTCATTCTTCTCCCATGTTCACAAGGTATATTCACGGATAGACTTTTTTGTCCTGGGAAGGGCACTGATTCCGAAGGTGACAGGGACGAAGTACACGGCCATAGCCATCTCGGACCATGCTCCACATTGGGTAGATCTGGAGGTAGGAGAGGAAAAGGAACAGCACCCACTCTGGAGAATGGATATGGGCCTGTTGGCGGATGAGGGGATATGTCTAAGGGTGAGGGGATGTATCGAAAGGTACTTGGAGCTTAATGACAATGGAGAGGTTCAGGTGGGAGTGGTCTGGGAGGCGTTGAAGGTGGTGGTCAGAGGGGAACTGATATCCATAAGGGCACATAAAGGGAAGCAAGAGAGTAAAGAAAGGGAGCGATTGCTGAGAGAACTTCTGAGGGTGGACAGGCAATATGCAGAGGCACCGGAGGAGGGACTGTACAGGGAAAGACAAAGGTTACATGTGAAATTTGACCTGCTGACCACGGGTAAGGCAGAGGCACAGTGGAGGAGGGCACAGGGAGTACAGTATGAGTATGGAGAGAAGGCGAGTCGGTTACTGGCCCAACAATTGAGGAAGAGGGGAGGGGCGAGGGAGATAGGTGGGGTGAGGGATGAGGAGGGAGAGATGGAACAGGGAGCGGAGAGAGTGAATGTGTTGTTTAAGACATTCTATGAGAGGTTGTATAAGGCTCAGCCCCCGGAAGGGAAGGAGGGAATGATGCATTTCCTGGATCAGCTGGAATTCCCGAAGGTGGAGGAGCAGGAGAGGGCGGGACTGGGAGCACAGATTGATGTGGAGGAGGTGGTAAAGGGGATTGGGAGCATGCAGGCGGGGAAGGCCCCGGGACCGGATGGGTTCCCGGTGGAATTTTATCGGAAATATATAGACCTACTGGCCCCGCTTTTGACGAGAACCTTTAATGAGGCTAGGGAAAAGGGGAAGTTGCCCCCGACTATGTCGGAGGCGACAATATCGTTACTTTTGAAGAAGGAAAAAGACCCGCTGCAGTGTGGGTCCTACAGGCCCATTTCCCTTTTGAATGTAGATGCTAAGCTCCTGGCCAAGGTAATGGCGACGAGGATAGAGGATTGTGTCCCGGGGGTGGTCCATGAGGATCAAACTGGGTTCGTTAGGGGGAGACAGCTGAACACGAACATACGGAGGCTGCTAGGGGTGATGATGATGCCCCCACCAGAGGGGGAGGCGGAGATAGTGGTGGCGATGGATGCCGAGAAAGCATTTGACAGGGTCGAGTGGGACTACCTGTGGGAAGTGCTGAGGAGATTTGGTTTCGGTGAAGTGTTCATTGGATGGGTACAGCTGCTGTATAGGGCCCCGGTGGCAAGTGTGATCACGAACAGGCAGAGGTCTGACTACTTCCGTCTTTATAGAGGGACGAGGCAGGGGTGTCCCCTGTCTCCGTTACTGTTTGCATTGGTAATTGAGCCCCTGGCCATAGCACTGAGGGGCTCCAGGAAGTGGAGGGGAGTACTCAGGGGAGGAGAAGAACACCGGGTATCATTGTATGCAGATGATTTACTGCTGTATGTTGCGGACCCGGTGGAGGGGATGCCTGAGATAATGCAGACGCTCGGGGAGTTTGGGGAATTCTCGGGGTACAAATTGAACATGGGGAAGAGTGAATTGTTTGTGGTACATCCGGGGGAGCAGAGCAGGGGAATAGAGGATTTACCGCTGAGGAGGGTAACAAGGGATTTCCGGTACTTGGGGATCCAGATAGCCAGGAGTTGGGGAACCTTACATAGGCTTAATTTAACACGATTGGTGGAACAGATGGAGGAGGATTTTAAGAGATGGGACATGGTGCCCCTGTCACTGGTGGGGGGGGGGGGTGCAGGCGGTCAAAATGGTAGTCCTCCCGAGATTCCTTTTTGTGTTTCAGTGCCTCCCGGTGATGGTCACGAAGGCTTTTTTCAAGAAGATCGAGAAAAGTGTTATGAGTTTTGTGTGGGCTGGGAAGACCCCGAGAGTGAGGAGGGGGTTCTTGCAGCATAGCAGGGAGAGGGGGTGACTGGCACTACCGAGCTTAAGTGAGTACTATTGGGCCGCCAATATTTCAATGGTGTGTAAGTGGATGGGAGAAGGGGAGGGAGCGGCGTGGAAGAGATTGGAGATGGCGTCCTGCAAAGGAACCAGCCTACAAGCACTGGTGACGGCATCGCTGCCGTTCTCCCCGAAGAAATACACCACAAGTCCAGTGGTGGTGGCAACACTGAAAATTTGGGGGCAGTGGAGACGGCATGGGGGAATGACGGGAGCCTCGGTGCGGTCCCCAATAAGAAATAATCATAGGTTTGTCCCGGGGAGAATAGATGGGGGATTTGGAGCATGGCAGAGAGCTGGGATTATGCAACTGAGGGATCTGTTCTTGGACGGGACGTTTGCGAGTCTGGGAGCGCTGACGGAAAAATATGGGTTGCCCCAAGGGAATGAATTTCGATACATGCAACTGAGGGCTTTTCCGAGGCAACAGGTGAGGAAATTCCCGCAGCTCCCGACGCAGGAGATTCAGGATAGCGTGATCTCAGGGACATGGGTGGGGGATGGTAAGGTGTCAGATATATACAGGGAAATGAGAGACGAGGGGGAGAACATGGTGGATGAGCTGAAGGGAAAATGGGAGGAAGAGCTGGGTGAAGAGATTGAAGAGGGGCTGTGGGCAGATGCCCTAGGTAGGGTAAACTCTTCGTCCTCTTGCGCCAGGCTTAGCCTGATACAATTTAAGGTTTTGCACAGGGCACATATGACAGGAGCAAGGCTCAGTAAATTTTTCGGGGTAGAGGATAGGTGTGGGAGATGCTCGAGAAGCCAGCAAACCACACCCACATGTTTTGGTCATGTCCGGCACTGCAGGGGTTCTGGGTGGGGGTGGCGAAGGTGCTTTCAAAGGTGGTGGGGGTCCGGGTCGAGCCAGGCTGGGGGCTGGCTATATTCGGGGTTGCAGAAGAGCCGGGAGTGCAGGATGCGAGAGAGACTGATGTTTTGGCCTTTGCGTCCCCAGTAGCCCGGCGAAGGATACTGCTTATGTGGAAGGAAGCCAAGCCTCCGGGCGTGGAGACCTGGATAAGCGACATGGCAAGGTTTATAAAACTGGAACGGATAAAGTTTGCACTAAGGGGTTCGGCTCAGGGGTTCACCAGGCGGTGGCAACCGTTCATTAACTACCTCGCAGAACGATAAAGGAAATGGGAAGGTAACAGCAGCAACCCAGGGGGGAGGGGGGGGGAGGGCTCAGGTGGGTCCTCAGGGGTGTTTTTGTAAAGATATTGGTACTTGGTTATGTATATTGAATTGCTGATTTTATTATTTGGGAGAGCTATTATTTTTGTTATGGCAGTTGCCATTTAGTTTATATATTATTTATTTATTTGTTAAAATACGGCCACGGTTATTTATATTGTTTTGCTGTTGTAAAAAAGGGGAAAAACCTTTGTACTGTTTTGTATGGCCGAAAAAGTTGAATAAAATATATTTTTTTAAAAAAAAGAATATATCAGACCAGAAGGCAGGAGCATAACTTGGTACAAATCTTAACAAACTGTAACTATGGTGGTTTCAGAGCCAGTAAACTGGTTTTCTTTTGAAACTTGTTTCAGGGACTATTGATTCGTGGCATTGAACATATTGGCATGAAATCTCACTGAACTTCAGCGATCAATACAAGATCTTGTAATTCCATCTTGTCTTTCAGAAAAGATACAACATTATCAAGCCACAATGGAGAATCCACAACATTGCACACAATAATCTGCTTTGAAAATCAGGCTTAAAACTTCGGCTAAAGCATGAGCCCCAACACAAAAAAGCAGAGTTAAATGGACAAAGTCTTGCTGGCAAAATATGCCTTAAACATTTTAAAGCCCAATATACTGGTAATGATCTTTTCTGTTCTTCATAGATTTAAATTAGAGTTCATCTTGTTTGCATTGTGTACACATCTGGCACCCTGGTATCTTTCTAAAGGTCTCAGATATTTCATATCCTAAGAGGGGTCTTTACCAGCTGTCTTGAGAGTTTGTTAATACATTTACCAGCTGTCTCCACAATATTAAAAATAGCTTGCACTTTCCAGTTATGAACCCCTGCTTGCTGAACCTAACACAGATTCATTGTGATTTTTGTAATTATTGTTTTGTATGTCATGACTTTAAGTGAGAAGATATAGGCCGGAATTCTTAAAATGGATGCAAAGTGTTGACGCCGGCATAAACACCAAAGCATTTCACACGGGCATCAACGGGCCTCTTGGTCCAGCAATTCCATGGCCCACAAGGGGTCAGCACGGCGTTGGAGTGCTCCACACAGTTCCGGCAGCCAATATGCGGCGCTGCACTGCTGGCCAGGTGGCGGACCCACACAGCGGGCCGGCGCCAAAGAAATAGGCGCCACCCCCAAGATTGCACGCACCCGCCGATCGGCGGCCCCCGATTGCGGGTCTGGCCGTCGTGGAGTCCCCCCCCCCCCCAGAGACTGCTCCCCCCCGCCCCCCACCAGATGGCCACCGCAGCCGTGACGGCGAACTCCCGCAGGGTGGAGCCATACGAGAACCACGCCGGCAGGAACTCGGACAGTTGACCGCAGAGAATTGCAGTGAGGGCCTCTTTCAGAGGCCCCCGACCGGCGCCACGTTGACCGCGCGCGTGCGGCTTGTGCCGATTCTCCGGTTGCAGAAGGTTTGTGTACTGGCGTCGGACCCGATCGCAGGTCCGACGCCCCAACCTCTGACCCCACGCCGAGCAAGATAGTGGCGCGGGGACTCGGAGAATCCCGGCCACAGACAGAAAAATGCATGGAACCATTTGAATTCTGTAGAAACATGGAAAAAATAGGAGCAGGAGGAGGCCATTCGACCCTTCGAGCCTGCTCCGCCATTCATTATGATCATGGCTGATCATCCAACTCAATAGCCTAATCCCGCTCTCATCCCATATCCTTTTATCCCCTTCACCTAAGTGCTATATCTAACTGCTTCTTGAAACCATACAATGTTTTGCACTCAACTGCTTCCTCAGGTAATGAATTCCACAGGCTCATCACTCTCTGGGTAAAGAAATTTCACCTCATCTCTGTTCTAAATAGTCTACCCCTATCCTCAGGCTGTGCCCACTGGTTCTGGACACACCCACCATTGGGAACATCCTTGCTGAATCTACCCTGTCTCGTCTTGCTAGAATTTTATAGGTTTCTGCTGCCTCACGGCACCGAGGTCCCAGGTTCGATCCCGGCTCTGGGTCACAGTCCGTGTGGAGTTTGCACGTTCTCCCCATGTTTGCGTGGGTTTCGCCCCCACAACCCAAAGATGTGGAGGCTAGGTGGATTGGCCACGCTAAATTGCTCCTTAATTGGAAAAAATGAATTGGGTACTCTAAATTTATATTTAAAAAATAATTTTATAGGTTTCTATGAGATCCCCCCTCCTTCTTCTGAACTCCAGCGAATACAATCCTAACCGATTCAATCTCTCCTCGTACGTCAGCCCTGCCATCCCAGGAATCAGTCTGGTAAACCTTTTCTGCATTCCCTTTATAGCTAGAACATCCTTTCTCAGATAAGGAGACCAGAACTGCACGCAATATTCCAGGTGTGGCCTCACCAAGGCCCTGTATAATTGCAGCAACACATCCCTGCTCCTGTACTCGAATCCTCTTGCAGTGAAGGCTAGCACCTTCAGAACCATTTGCCTTCTTTACCGTCTGCTGCACCTTCAGTGACTGGTGTACGAGGACAAGCAGGTCTTGTTGCATGTTCCCCTCTCCTAATTTATGGCCATTCAGATAATAGTCTGCCTTCTTGTTTTTGCTACCAAAGTGGTTAAACTTGCATTTATCCAAATTATACTGCATCTGCCATTCATTTGCCCATTCACTCAACTTGTCCAAATCACACTGCAGGATCTCTGCATCCTCCTCATAGCTTATCCTCCCACCCAGCTGGGGTCCTAACACCGGTCCCTGTGGTACCCCACTAGTCACTGCCTGCCAATTTGGAAAGACCCGTTAATTCCTACTCTTTGTATCCTCTCTGTACCAACATGCTAACTTTCTGTTCTTTGTATGAACACATCCATGTCCTTTAGAACATCAACATTTAGAAGTTTCACACCCTTTAGAAGATATGTTAAATAACGTTTTTCCCCTCATCAGTTCCACAATGTATTGTTCCAAGAAGCTGAGATGAAAATATCTTACAAGCTCAAATTTAGACCACTCTTGGCATCTTGTTTGTCCCAGTAAAAATAAAGATTAAAATCCCCCATAATTATTACATCACCTTTGTTACAAGCTCTAATAATTTCTTGTTTAATGCTCTGCCCCACATTATAATACTGTTAGGGGCCCAAAAACTATTCCCACCAGCATTTTCTGACTTTGCGATTCTTTGCTGTATGTCTTGCTATTCCTAAGCTTCACCAATGCTGATTCAACTTCATGGTCCTCATCTATCTTATTGTGCGAAGCATCCACATCCAGACTGTCATCTGAATGTTCCTTTAAGAAAAGTGTGCCTTATCAAATGGCTGCAGTGATGTCATTGTGTGGGTGGAGCTGGGCTCTGCTCTGCGTTTTACTTTCGTTTTGCACTGAAAGCTTTTGGCTCTGTGTTTAGATTTGCATTCAGTTGGAGAGCCGCATTCAAACTGAGCAGATATGTGTATTGATCTCTCTCTCTACAAGCTAAAGAATGTCTTCAGCTCACTTGATGATTTCAAAGTAATACCTGTTTCTGTCGAGAATTTAAACCTACTGTCGTTGTTAAAAAGGGTTTAACTTATGAATGTTGCTAGGAAAGGTATTAAGGGTTACCTGTAGAGAATTGTATCTGTGGGGTTACGTGTGTTGGTAGTTGATAAGATGTTTACTGTGTGTTTATAAAATGTTAATTGGGTTCAAAGAATAAACATTGTTTTGTTTTAAAAATACTTAAGGTCTCTGTTGCATAACACCTGGAGAGTGGACCCTTATGCTCCCCATAACTAAAATCTATTAAAAGCCGTGGGTCAGGTGAATTCCATGATATACTTACGAGTTTTCTAAACCCTGGCCCATAACAAGACACATAAGCCTTTCATTTCATTTTATTACTATTATTCCCTGTTTGGGCCTTCTTCAATGGTTAATTACTGTTGAGTTCTCTGTCTTACTTTGCAAGCATTTAACTATTATTGTGCACTGTTCCATTACAAAGAACAAAGAAAAGTACAGCACAGGAACAGGCCCTTCGGCCCTCCAATCCAGTGTCGACCATGCTGCCCATCTAACCTAAAACCTTTAAAGAACAAGGACCTTTCTCTTTGAATTTCAAAATTTCTCTTCAACTCGCCTTGGTCTACGTTGCACTCTGATATAATCGCCACTCCTTACGAAGCCTTTCACTTTGTTAGTCGAACTTCCTGACATCAGTTCCACATTTTCCTTTAACCAGTTCAAATCTGTATCCCCTTTCCCTGCTGTTATGATTTACCTTGTGATACTGCTTGGATTGATCTGTTCTGTACTATTGTCATATTGTACAATATATAAGGTTCCCCTTCTTTGTTGTTTACATCTGAGACAAGGTGACAAAGTTAAAAAATTGTTCCAATATATTTAAATCGCAGTGAGACTCAACAAAACAAAAAATATGATCCCAATTTAATATTCATCGGCTTGATGCCTAATCATAAGCAAATAAGTTATAATTCTTAAGTAAATGAATTGGAGATATAAATTATTATTCAGTGTTGCAATGGTATCTGGTATTTGTGGGGCCTGGCAATGACCAGCCAAATCCAGCTGCTGGTGACCCTGCTGTGTATGTGCTCTGACTAGCATTGTGCTGGTTGACCTCCTGATCCACAACTTTATAACATTTATTTCACTGAACGCTGCTGCCTAGCCCATACCAAGCACTCAATTTTACACAGGCCAGCTCACCCTGCAGCCATTTTACAGCTGTCAGACTGTTAATTGCATTGAGATGTGCCTTCCATCCAGTTGGAGATGAACTCCTGCAGTGGTGGCCACTGTTGGGATTAAAGGTACTTCCGAAGAGGATATATCATGGACCTGGACTTTCAGGTAAGTCTGGGGTCTTGCTGTGGCCAGGCTGACAGGTCCTGGCAAGGTAGGGTTGGGACCAAGATCTTGAGGGTACAGGAGAGGGGAATACCATTTGGGTAGGGAGGGATGTGAGGGGCGGGGCGGTGGTGGCATCAGTGGGCAAAGGATGCCTAACCGGAAGGAAACACTGAATCCAACAATGAATGTTTTCACCTGCTTGCCAGGACACTTGACGTGCACTGTGGGAAACATCTCACTGACAGTGGGAGGAGACCTTTAAGTCATCCTTAAATGTTCACTTAAGGGTCTATGTTGGCAGTTGGGTCACCCTACACATTGTCCGCTACAAATAAAGTACATGCCACTGCAATTTTAACAACTCCCTTCCCTCACTGCATACCACCCATCGTGGGACTGTGAAATTTAATCCCAGATCACACTCATTCCTTAACTGTGTTGACATACTTGGCCTCTGGTCTCCCAAAGCCTCAAATTTAACATTCTTATCCTTGTTTCTAAATCTCTCCAGAGCCACACCTTTCCTTATCTTTGGAACTGCCTCCAGATCCCTCCCCACCCCAGATCCAACCTACTCCCTGCTCCTCTGACTGTTGCTTCTTGTACACCCCCATTCCTTCATCATTAGCTTTTTTTCTTTTAGCCACCATACTCTGTAATTCTCTTTTTCAATCTTTCTGCCTCTAGATTGCCTTCTCCTCCGAAAAATCCCTTTATTTTTTCATCCATCTTCCTTGTTGGCTCAATATCTGTCATCTCCTTCACATCCTGTGAAGTGGATGGTTTTCTGTGTTGAAGGTATTATATAAGTACAATTTGTTTTGTTCCAGTGAGATGTAAGAGTTGATACCAGTGACAACTTGTTTTCTATATTTTGTCCCGTTTGACAGGTAAAGCAAAAATAATGGCAAATAAATATTTTAACCTTCAAATAGAGGGAAATAAAATGTATTTGTTGCCACAACAACCTGAAGTCATCATCATTAACAACATTTCAATATTAAAAAATGACCCTAAAATCTTTTAAAATATTGCAGGGAAATAAGCATTTTGATTTAGGAAGTAAAGAGGAGACAGGTGCCACAAACCATATATTCCCCATTTACATTTGATCTTGTCTGTGTGGGCTAATGGCTAACTACAATAATGTAAATGGGAACTTATGTATCTAAAGATAGTACACAGATAAAAATTAACACAGTTTTTTCCTATCTGAGGAATGTTGTGTGGTAAATCTGTCATGATTGCAGTAGGGATTTTGAATTGAAGATGATTATTACACAACGGAGACAAGGCAATGTAGACAAACCATTTGCCATCTGCACTTTTCTCACTTTAATATAACGAGACAGCCATAATTGCCATAACCTTCACAAGAGTGTCAAGAATTCTCTTTCAGTCATTTCCTCTCTAAGATTCATGTTGAATGGAGTAATGAAGATCACAAAAACCTTTCTTCCCACCCTAAAAAGTTGGCAAACCACAGGTTAGGCAACCGAGATGATATTTTTAAAAATCTCCAATGATTCCCATTGTGCTATGACTTTAATCTTGTGGTTACAAAGTTCTCCACCTACCACTGTTCTGGTAATTCCAAACTCTCTTGCATACAAATAAATATTGGTCGAGCGCCAAAAAGATTAACTTCAGATGCATGTGCAAGGATGTTGTGTGACAGTTTTGAGCACTGAAGCCCAATGTCTTATTACAGCGGTTACCTGGTGAGAGGAATTATTCTGGGCACTATGTACCTGATAGGAATACAATGGTGGGTTCTGAGTGGCGTTGGGCAATTGGGTGTGCAAATCATGAATGTAAAGTTAGCGGTTCAGATTCTCCAATTTCAATTAACTGAATCATTACTTTGGTCCTTTGGGTTTTGAGTCTCCATGCAGCACAGTGAGCATGATGCACACCCACAGAGTTTAAAACATTTAAAGTTTCAATGCAGAGATCAAAATTGGAAGAGGTAGGAGATGTTTAGGATGGATTCACAAAGAGTCAATGGGGATGAAGGGGAAAATTCGCGACTGGTTGGAGTCCTACCTGGCACAAAGGAAAATTGTTGCAGTTGTTGAGGTCAATCATCTCAGTCTCACGACATTGTAGGAGTTCTTCAGGAAAGTATCCTAGGCCCAATCATCTTTAGCTGCTCCATCATTGACCTTTCCTCCATCATAAGGTCAGATGTGGGGTTGATTGCACAATGTTCAACGCTATTCATGACTCGTCAGATTCTGAAGCAGTCCGTGTCCAGATGCAGCAAGACCTGAACAATATTCAGGCTTGGGCTGCTAAGTGGCATACATAGATACATAGAAGATAGGAGCAAGAGGAGGCCTTTTGGCCCTTCGAGCCTGCTCCGCCATTCATCACGATTATGGCTGATCATCCAACTCAATAGCCTAATCCTGCTTTCTCCCCATAGCCTTTGATTCCATTCTCCCCAAGTGCTATATCCAGCTGCCTCTTGAATATATTCAAAGTTTTAGCATCAACTACTTCCTGTGGTAATGAATTCCACAGGCTCACCACTCGTTGTGTGAAGAAATGTCTCCTTATCTCTGTCCGAAATGGTTTATCCTGAATCCTCAGACTGTGACCCCTGGTTCTGGACACACCCATTATTGGTAACATCTTCCCTGCATCTACCCTGTCTAGCCCTGTTAGAATTTTATAAGTCTCTATGAGATCCCCCCTCATTCTTCTGAACTCCAGCGAGGATAGTCCCGCCATCCCTGGAATCAGTCTGGTAAACCTTTGCTGCACTCCCTCGAGAGCAAGAACATCCTTCCTCAGAGAAGGAGACCAAAGCTGCACACAATACTCCAAGTGTGGCCTCACCAAGGCCCTGTACAATTGCAGCAAGACATCCCTACTTCTATACTCAAAACCTCTTGCAATTAAGGCCAACATACCATTAGCCTTCTTTGCCGCCTGCTGCACCCGCAAGCTTACCTTCAGCGAATGGTGCACAAGGACACCCAGGTCCCGCTGCCCTCTCCCAATTTACAACCATTCAGGTAGTAGTCTGCATCTGCCATTGGTTTGCTCACTCACCCAACCATCCAGATCTTGCTGTAGGAGCCTTGCATCCTCGTCACAATTCACCCTCCCACCTAATTTGGAATCATCTGCAAACTTTGAGAGGTTACATTTTGTTCCCTCATCCAAATCATTAATATATATTATGAATAACTGGGGTCCCAGTACCAATCCCTGTGGTACCCCACTAGTTACTGCCTGCCAATTTGAAAAGGACCCATTAATTCCTACTCTTTGTTTCCTCTCTGCCAACCAGTTTTCTATCCACCTCAATACATTTCTCCCAATCCCATGCACTTTAATCTTGCACAATAATCACTTATGCTGGACTTTGTCAAATGCCTTCTGAAAATCCAAATATACCACATCGACTGGCTCCTCCTTGTCGACTGTACTGGTTACCCCTTCAAAGAATTCCAACAGATTTGTCAAGCATGATTTTCCCTGATCCTGCCACTGATTTCTAAATGTTCCGCTATAAAGTCCTTGATAATGGATTCAAGAATTTGTCCCACTACTGATGTGAGGCTTTCTGGTCTATAATTCCCTGCTTTCTCTCTACCTCTCTTTTTGAATATCAAAGTGACGTGAGATACCCTCCAATCTGCAGGGACAGTTCCAGAGTCTATAGAATCCCGGAAGATGACCACCAATGCATCCACTATATCCAGGGCCACCTCCTTAAGCACTCTGGGATGCAGATTCTCAGGCCCTGGGGATTTATCCACCTTCAATCCCATCAGTTTTCCCAGCGCCATTTCTCTACTAATGTTGATCTCCCTCAGTTCTTCCCTCTCACTAAATCTTTCATCCTCCAACATTTCTTTGATCTGATTTGTGTTCTCATTTGTGAAGACAGAACCAAAGTATGTATACAATTGCTCAGCCACTTCTTTATCCCTTATTACGCATTCCTCTGTTTCTGTCTGTAGGGGACCTACATTTCTCTTTACCAATCTCTTTCTCTTCACATATCTGTAGAAACTCTTAGTGTCAGTCTTTATGTTCCCTGCAAGCTTCCTTTCGTACTGTACTTTCCCCTTCTTAATCAATCCCTTTGTCCTTCTTTACTGAATTCTAAACTGCTCCCAGTCCTCAGACCTATTATTTTTCTTGGCCAATCTTTATGCTTCTTCCTTGTATCGGATACTATTTCTAATTTCCTTTGTAAGCCATGGATTGGCCCTCTTAACCCCTTTGCTTTTGTGCCAGACAGGAATGAACAGTTGCTGTAGTTCCTCCATGCGTTCCTTGAATGTTTGCCATTGTCTATCCACTGTCATCCCTTTAAGTAACTCTACCCAATCTATCAAGGCCAACTCATGCATCATATCCTCACTGTTCCCTTTATTAAGATTAAGCACCCTGGTCTCCGAATCAACTAAATTCTATCATGTTATGGTCGCTCATCCCCAAGGGGTCTCGTACAGCCAGATTGGCAATGATTCCCTTCTCATTAAACAGTACCCAGCCTAAGATGGCCTGCTCTCTAGTTGGTTCCTACACATATTGGTGAAGAAAACCATCCCGTATACACTCCAGGAATTCGTCCTCTATGGCAATGTGACTAATTTGATTTGTCCAATCTATGTGAAGATTAAAATCACCCATGCTCACCGATATTCCCTTGTTACATGCATCTCTAATTTCTTGTTTAATGCCATCCCCAACCTCATCACTGCAGTTTGGGGGTCTCTATATGCACCCACTAATGTTTTTTGTCCCTTGGTATTTCTCAACTCTACCCATAAAGATTCCACATTGTCAGAGATAATATCCTTTCTTACTATTGTGTTAATTTCCTCTGTTAAATGGCATGTAACATCCATGCCACACAAGTGCCAGACAATGATCATCCCCATCAAGAGCGAATCCAGCCATCTGACCTTGACATTTAATGGCATTCCGAGTGCTAAATCCCCCACTGGCAACATCCTGGGGTTTATCAGTGACTAGAAATTGAACTGGGCTCGCCATATAAATACTGTGGCTACAAGAGTAGGCCAGAGGCTGAAACTTCTGTGGTGAGTAACTCGCCTTTTGACTCCTCAAAACCTGTCCACCATATACAAGGCACAAGTCAGATGTGACTTGTATGGATGAGTACAGCTCTAAGAACACTCAAGAAGCTCAACACCATCCAAGACAAAACAGCTCGCTTCATTGGCACTCCAACCACCACATGGCAGCAGTGTGTACCATCAACAAGATGCACTGCAGAAACTCACTAAGGTCCCTTTGGTAGCACCTTCCAAACTTGCGCCCTCAACTACCTAGGACAAAGGCAGAAAATGGACGTGAACACCTACACTTGCAAGTTCCCCATCAAGCCACACACCATTTGGACTTGGAAATATATTGCCGTTCCTTTACTGTCACTGGTTCAAAATCCTGGAACTCCCCGGCTAACAGCACTGTGGGTGTATCTGAAACACGTGGACTTCAGGGGCGGGAATCTCTGAGCCTCCGCGCCGAAATCGTACTTGGCGCGGGGGCGGAGAATGGGGTGTCAGACCCGCGAATGGGTCCGACGCTTTCCCGTGATTCTCCGAGGACCGGAGAATCCCCGCCAGTCGCGCGCACGTGATTGACGCGGCGCTGGTCGGGGGCCATTGAAAGAGGCCCCTGTGACAATTCTCCGCTGACAACTGGCCGGATTCCCACCGGCGTGGTTCACTCATGGTTCCACCTGGCGGGAGCTCAGAGTGGCGGCTGCGGACCCAGTCCGTGGCCGCCCTGGTGCGGCGGGGGGATCCGTCACCGGAGGGGGGCCTCCAGGACGGCCAGGCTCGCGATCAGGAGCCACCGATCGGCGGGCGCGTGCGATCTGGGGGGGCCTATATTGTCGGGGCCGCCCACGGTGTGGGTCCGCCATGTTGTGTGGGGCGGCCACGCGCATGTGCAGACCCGTGGCCGGAAGTGCAGGGCTCCGTATCGGCAGCCGGAGCTGCGAGGCCCCCTTCAAAACGGAGAATCATGGAGAAAGTCCAGAGTGATTTGCACCCGTTTTCTCATGGGTGTGAGGACATAGCCCCATTATCAGAGAATTCTGCCCCAGTAGTTCAGAAAGGCAGCTCACCATCACTTTCTCAAGGGCAATTAAGAATGGGCAATAAAAATGCAGGTTCAGTAATGCTTCCTTAGAATTAAACACTGGGTGTAATCATTAATAGGAGGGAAATATTTTTTTTTTCCCAGCAAGGAAAGAACAAGCCTGTTGCTGATGCCAGGAATGAATGGTTAGAGGTGGCCGAGTAAAGAGCTGAGCAGCAGCAGGTTGTGCAGGTTTGGATGCAGTCCATAAGCAATTTAATGACCTCAGCGGGTCAGGAAAATTCTGTCCATCTGTGTTCAAATGCCCTCCATCCCTTCACTCTGCCAACCAAGCATGCTTAAACTGCCATGGATATATTCACTGACTCAGCCTCCATTGCTCTCTGGGGTGGAAAATTACAAGATTCTTGATCCGTTGAAAGAAGAAATTCCTACACACCTCCATCTTAAATGGAAGACGACTTTGAAAGTATGCCCACTAATTCTCAGTTTCCACATGAGGCAAAGCACCATCTCAGAATCAGCCCTGTCATCCCCCCTCAGATTCTTGTATGTTTCAATATGATCATCTCTCATTCTTCTAATCTTCACAGAGTCACAGAATTGTTAGGGCAAATAAGGTGGCAATTTGGTCCATTGTGACTGCACCAGCTCTCCAAATGAGCACTTTGATTTGGTGTCATTCCTCTGCCTTTTCCCCGTACCACTGCACATTGTTTCTATTCAAGTAATCATCTAATGCCCTCTTGAATGCCTTGATTAAACCTGCCTCCATCAAACGTCCAGGTAGTGCATTGCAGACCCGAACCACTCACTATGGGAAACAGTTTTTTCTCACATCGCATCTGTTTCTTTTGCAAATCACCTTAAATCTGTTCCCTCTCGTTCTTGATCCTATCTACTCTTTACAGCCCCCTCATGATTTGAACATCTCTGTCAAATCTCCTTGCAGTCTTCTTCGCTCCAAGGAGAACAGTCCCAACCTCTCCAATCAATCCTTATAACTGAAGTTTCGCATCCCTGGTACCATTCTTGTAAACCTCTTCTGCACTCTCTCCAATGATTTAACATCATTCCTATAGTATGGCGTCCAGAACTGTACACACTATTCCAGTTGAGGTCTAACTAGTGTCTTGTATAAGATCAGCATCTTGTACTCTATGCCTCGATTAATAAGGCCCAGAATACTGTTTACTTTATACGTTTACTGGCAACTAACAGAGAATTCCTCAAGATGTTTCTTAAATACATAAGAAATGGGAGCAGGACTAGGCCATTTGGCCCTTCAGCCCACTTCATCATTCACCAAGATCATGGATTATCTGATTGTGGCCTACTGGAAGGAGCCAGAGGTGAAGCAATTGATTGCATTGGTCCACCCTTTAACCTTGATCTCTCTGTTTTCTTCCCTGCTATTCCCTACTCTGTTTTTCTCTCCACTGCTCTGCATCTCTCTTCTGTCCATTTGCTGATACCCCGCAGCATATTGCTGTGACTTTCTCCCTCTGCCGATGTGACGTTGAAACATCCATTGTGACCTCCATCCTTCTTGTGACTATTTGAAAGTCTCCAAATTTCTGAAAAACCTCTATACTGACAAGAACTATCGACATAGTTTTTTTCTAACACCCAAAAGGACCTGACAAAGCACTGTAAGAACTGAGCCTTTATTGCCACTGGTCAATCTGAAATGCAAAGATATCTGTGCCAATCCTCAGAAAATCTATAATGGAGGCGTGAAATTCAAATACATGTTTAATTCAATTGAAAATTGGCTTATTAGCATGTGTTAATGATGTTAATGGATTTGCTAATTAAACACCCACCTGTTTGAATGATTATGCTGACTTCAGTGGGCATGTTACACACATGCAACCAAATGTGCAGCAATTAAACTCTGCAGTGAGTGCATTGGAACCGTATTGCAATTGACCATCGATTTTCTCCAATTTGCACTTGCCACCTGACCCCCCAAAGCACCTGTACTCGGAGGACTAAATTCCCTCTGATATGGAAATACATTAAAAAAGAACACGTTGATGGTGTCACTACATATAGCAACCAGCAGAATCCTCCCCCCCCCCTCCCCCCCACCTCCCCCAATCACACACACTCACACAGGGACATTTTGTCTATAATAAATATTAAAAGATGCTTGAACAATTACTCATGCCATTCTGCTTGCATCTAATTGTTCCGAATATTAATTCAATGGAACACACATGACTGACATTATCATTGATACCCCACAATTTATCACATCATTCTTAAGAGCAAAACCTGAAGGCTGTCAAATCAAATATTTTTCTTTTCCATAAATGGCTGGTGTTGGCATTCTCGTTGGCATTGGTGGATTTTTTCTTTTGTATTCTGCTATCAGACAGAATTGACATTCTGAGTAAGCTGCTTCTTAATAGGAAGGTTCAAAATTCATTAGGCAAGCTGTAATTAATATTTAATCTGAACAGACAAAAGGATTGTTTTCACTAAAAGCCTTTGAAAAAAAAGAACTGTATGAAGAAATGTAGAAAAATCGATTTAAAACATCGACTATTACCTTAAGAGTGGATATTTTAAAATTAAACATGTATAAATTAAAAGCAGAAAAGTAATATTTTCTATATTGAACCAATTGCTGAAATGTTCTGAGTTTGCAGTTAATGTTCAATTAATACACCTTTCTAATGTCTGTGTTAATATTGGGCTCGAGGAAAAAACAATACTGAGGTAGAATGGGGATGACTCAACCGTTGAATTTTCTCCAAGCAATTTGCAAGAAAAACTGTGTGGGATAATGAATGGCAGCAGAAAAGTGAGAAAAAAACCAGGACAATCTGAATCAGAGGCTGCTGTCAACAGCAACAGAGAAGGAAATGCAGCAGTGAATGCAGCTCACATCAGAGGTAATAAAGCAATGCAGGAGTACTGTCATAGAAATTGGGTGAAATTAAAATGATCCCCAAGATAAGAATATACCTTTAAATTTGAACAATTGCTGGTCCTCAAGGAAGAGAGTATTTAAGAGACCAAATTCCTAAATAGATTACATTGGAAACATAATTGACGAGTTTAAGTGGAAGTTCGTGGAAGAAAAATTACCCAAGACTCACTTTGATAAATTTGGAGGAAGCCCAGTAAGTGCAGATTTAAATTAATTTTAAATTATCCATCACTTCTAATTTTGAAAGTGCATTACCATACACATTCATAATAGTCAGAAAATAAACAAGTTCATTTGGTAGTACAGAACTTGAGGATTGTTGAAAGCAAAGACTTGCTGGTGAAGCTTTTCACCTTGCTCCCAACAGGACAGTGGGGTTGGTTTAACTCAGTTGGTTAGACAGCTGGGTTGTAATATAGAGTGAGATCAGCAGTGCGGGTTAAATTCCTGTACCGACTGAGGTTATCCTCAACCTTTTCCCCTTTCTTGAGGTATGGTGATCCTCAGGTTAAAGCACCACCAATTAGTTCTCTGCCTCAAAGGCGAGAGCAGCCTATAGTCATCTGGGACTATGACGACTACCTAACAGGATGGCTTGAAAGGTGAGCCAACAGTAAAGGAAACAACAAATTACACTGCATGAAAAGAGGGTGCTGCTTATTGGTAAATGGACTTTGATCTATAGAGGCATTGCCATGGAGAATGGAGCAGAGAACAGTTAACTGCCAAGTTTTTCTTCAAACACACTTTTAGTCTAAATCAAGTTAACCTTGAAGGTTTTTCAAAAATTTGAGCAACAGCTGAAGCTTGCCACTGTGCGTTATTACAATGCGGTAGTAACACAGGTGGTATTCTCTACAAACAAGATGCTGCCTTCAAGCCAAAAAGATGTTCTGCCTATCACACAAATGAGTAAGGTGGTATATGAATTTCAATGTTGGTGTAATGCCAGGTATATAAGCTATGCCCCAACAACTGGCAAATTGTATCAAACAGCATATCCCTCTGGTTGTTCACAACAGGCTTAGTTCTGAAAGTATTCAACCAGCCTATGCTTGCAAAACACAAAACATAGAGTGGAAATCTCTGTTTTTGAGACTATGTGCAGTGGTGGGTGTCTCCAGTGATGCCTTTCCTGCTGCTGGAATGGCAGGATCCCGCACCAGGGGCGAAATTCTCCCCCAACGGCGCGATGTCCGCCGACTGGCGCCAAAAACGGTGCCAATCAGACGGGCATCGCGCCGGCCCAAAGGTGCGGAATGCTCCGCATCTTTGGGGGCAGAGCCCCAACATTGAGGGGCTAGGCCGACGCCGGAGGGATTTCCGCCCCGCCAGCTGGCAGGAATTGGCGTTTATTGCCCCGCCAGCTGGCGGAAATGGTGTTTGGTGCCCCGCCAGCTGGCGCAGAAATGCGGCGCATGCGCGGGAGCGTCAGCGGCCGCCGACAGTTTCCCGCGCATGCGCAGTGGGGAGAGTCTCTTCCGCCTTCCGCCTCCGATCGCGGGCCAGGCCACCGTGGGGGCACCCCCCGGGGTCAGATCGCCCTGCGCCCCCCCCAGGACCACAAAGCCAGCCCACGCCGCCTGGTCCCGCCGGTAAATACCAGCTTTGATTTACGCCGGCGGGACAGGCAATTTCTGGGCGGGACTTCGGCCCATCTGGGCCGGAGAATTGAGCGGGGGGTCCCGCCAACCGGCGCGGCCCGATTCCCGCCCCCGCCCAATCTCCGGTACCGGAGACTTCGGCGGGGGCGGGGGTGGGATTCACGGCGGCCAACGGCCATTCTCCGACCCGGCGGGGGGGGGGTCGGAGAATGACGCCCCAGATTCTGTACTTGAAACCTCATTAATTATGCACAGATGAGTTTCCCTCTGAATCTCCTCGTGGGCTGGCAGCTGATTCTTCGACCTCACGTCTGCCAGTGGGTTTGAAGATCCCATGCCACACTTAAATACCAGTTCAGCACACTAATATCACTCTCCTTAACCCACCTGTCTTCACCAGACCGCAGAAACGGTGAATCCAGCCCTATGTTCTCCCACTGGAGGTGAATTGGAACTGACAGTGGGAGAGCACATGAGGAAGCTATTCAATATCCCTCACCATACAAATTTAGGCATGGCGAGGAATACAAGGGATTCCTGAGGGAATCTCACTATTGGGCCGCCATTTTGAGCAGATGCCTCCCCCCCACGGCATTGCAAAGCAGTCACCAATCCTCCGCAAAGCGGATGAGGCCCCCACATCACATGTTTACAAACATCAACCACTTCAAAGAGAGCTAGGCACTGTCAATTTCCAGCTCAGCGCTTCAAAATCACTCAAGTGTGGAGGGAGTGATTGGAATGCACTTAACTCTCTTTGATGTGGTTGATGTCTGTAAACAGTGTGGTCAGAACACTTAGAGTTATTTATCCATGAAGGAAGATGAATGAAGCCAGGCTAACAGCTGTGTTTGTGGAAGCTGCCAATCACAGCCCACTAAGAGAAATGAATGAATTGCTTGCAGCTAAAGGATCTGAGGGGTTTAAACATAGGTCACTAACATCCTCTTTCCAGAAATGGACATGTGGGGCAGAATTCTCCATTCCTGAGACTACGTGTTGATGCCGGAGTCAGGATTTGTGGACTTCTATGACAGCAAAACGTGAATCCCGCCCCACTGCCCCGACGCCACCCGCGATATTCCTCGGAAGCCAAAAATCCGCACCGACGGGAATCGCAGCACGCGCCTCGTAGAATAGCGAGGAACGGCACGACGCTATGGGCCCTGAGGCTGCTCCAATTCTCCGGGCCGGATGGGCCGAAGTCCCGCCGGCGTGACCACGGGTCATGCTGGCGTAAATCAAACAACCTATTTAACGGCTTCAACCAGTCGTGCTGGTTGACGCCGGCCAGTGCGGAGGCAGGGGTGTGAGTGCCAGGGATGGGGGGGCGAGTGTGAGTACCGGGGTGGGATGGCGAGTGTGAGTGCCGGGGAGGGGGGGTGAGAGTGAGTGCTGGGGAGGGAGGTTGAGGGTGATTGCCGGGGAGGGGGGTGAGGGTGCGTGCCGGTGGAGGGGTGGGGTGAGTGTGAGCACCAGGGAGGGTGCCTGCCGGGGTTGGGTGGGTTGTCTGCCCAGGTGCTAGCTGGCAACATGCAGCCCATGGCATCTGGCTGCGGCGGGGGTATGGGCAATGATGACATGTCATCTATCCCTCACCCCCACCCCCTGCAGACCGTAATGTTTGGGCATCACCCAGCGATGTTGACTGCCGTTGTGGGAGCCGCCCTTCTACATGTTGCCCTGGGGGAGCTGGAGCAGGAGCGTGGCAGGGAGCCGGCGGATGCTGCCGCAGAGGAGCATGCCGCAAAGAGGCAGGTGGCAGCCGCCCAGACTGGAGGGCCACCCGCCCGACACGAGGAGGAGGAGGTGGTGGTGGTGGTGCCACGGCGACGGAGACGCCCGATGAGGCCCCCTTTGTACCGGCGCCCCATGACATACCAGTACCTCACGGACCGGGCATGCAGGAGGAGGATCCGGTTGAGCCGGGAAACCGTAGCCTATTATTGCCATCTCATGGCACACCTGGTACCACATGGCACTGGGGGAGGACACCCTCTCCCGGTGGCCATCAAGGTTACGGTGGCCCTGAACCTTTATGCCACTGGGTCATTCCAGGCACCGAATGGGGACCTGTCCGGCATCTCGCAGTCATCGGTGCATCTGTGCAGTGACGGACATGTATGCCATCGCGGACTGCTATATTCAGTTCCCTGTGGACTGGTCCAGCCAGGGTGCTTGGGCAGCCCGCTTCGCTGCCGTGGCCAGGATGCCCATGGTCCAGGGGGTGATCGATGGGATGCACGTCGCCGTGCGGCCACCAGCTGATAACAGGGCCGTGTTCACGAATAGGAAGGGGACCTACTCCATGAACGTGCCGGTGGTCTGTGACCACCGCATGAGGATCCTGCACGTCTGCGCCCGGTACCCAGTCAGTGTACATGACTTATTCATATTGGCGCAGTCGTTCATCCCTGCAATGTTCGAGGAACGCCACCCTCGGTCTGCAAGTTTGCAGCAATGGAGCTCAGGGAGTTGGCCATCCCTGTCTGTGTCTGGGCGATGCCGGCCAGAACCTGGGCAATGGCTCCGATGCCCTCAGCGATGGCTTGCTGGGACTGCGCCATGGGCTGTTGAGACTGGGCCACGGCCTGCTGAGACTGGGCCATGGCGTTGAGCGCCTCTGCGATCCGCTGCTGGCTTTGGCTCATGGCATCCTGTGAGAGGGTAGCCATGTCCTGGGCCACAGATGCCACCTGCATGGACAGCCCCAGGCCCTGCATACTTCTCCCCATGTCTGACACCATTGCACCCATTGCCTCCACGGCGGATGCCACCCGTGCGGTGTCGGCCTGGGTGGCACGCATGACCGGCACCACTCCCTGCTCCTGGACGCGGGTGGGCTCCTCCAACTGCGTCTGCAGCTTCCGCAAGCCGGCCGTCACCCCCTTCGATCGTGCCTGGGTCCGTGACTGCATCGGGTCTATGGGTGGGTCTGGCAACTCCAGGAACCCGGGACCGTCTAGGCGGCAGATGGTTGCCTGCGCCAGGCTGCCCTCTGGCCGCCCGGCCCCTCGGCTGCTCCTACCTCCATCTGCTGTACCGGGACGGCTGTGTTGTGCGCACCAGTTAGTGTACCAGAGGCCTCATCGCTAAAGTGTCTCTGCGGTGGTGGAGGGTGTAGGAGATAGCAGTGGCATCATGTCGTGCTCCTCATCCGACCCGACGTCCGGGGTCCCCTGGGGTGGTGTTTCCTGTCCATCCGTCCCCTGTGTGTGGGTGTCCTGGGTAGGTGTGTCCTGTATGTGGGTCTCTTGGGTGGTTGTGTCATGCAGCACGGGCAACACCTTAGCACAAGTGGCTAGCACTGTGGCTTCACAGTGCTAGGGTCCCAGATTCGATTCCCCGCTGGGTCGCTGTCTGTGCGGAGTCTGCACTTTCTCCCCGTGGCTGTGTGGGTTTCCTCTGGGTGCTCCGGTTTCCTCCCACAGTCCAAAGACGTGCAGGTTAGGTGGATTTGCCATGATAAAATTGCCCTTCGTGACCAAAAAGGTTAGGAGGGGTTATTGAGTTACGGGGTAGGATGGAAGTGAGGGCTGAAGTGGGTCGGTGCAGACTCGATGGGCCGAATGGCCTCCTTCTGCATTGTATGTTCTATGTGTGTCAGTGTCCTGGGTCAACGGGGACGGGGGCCTGTTGCTGCGGCTGCCCTCCTCGTCGCTGGGTGTGGCCCGCCGGCGTCGCCGAACTGGCAGAGGGTGGGGGCGTCGTATGCCTGGCACTCCGGGTCTGTCCCTGTCTCGTGGGTGGCCTGGCATGTCCTGGTTGGCTGTTGATCCCTACACAACCCACACAAGCAGAGCCATGCTGCAGCCTGCCTGTCCTACAAAACTCTCACAGGACAGAGCCATGCTACAGCCTGCCTGTTCTACAAAACCCACACAGGCAGAGTCATGCTGCAGCCTGCCTGTTCTACAAAACCCACACAGGCAGAGCCATGCTGCAGCCTGCCTGTCCTACAAAACCCACACAAGCAGAGCCATGCTGCAGCCTGCCTGTCCTACAAAACCCACACAGGCAGAGCCATGCTGCAGCCTGCCTGTCCTACAAAACTCTCACAGAACAGAGTCATGCTGCAGCCTGTCTGTCCTACAAAACCCACACAGGCAAAGCCATGCTGCAGCCTGCCTGTCCTACAAAACTCTCACAGAACAGAGTCATGCTGCAGCCTGTCTGTCCTACAAAACCCACACAGGCAGAGCCATGCTGCAGCCTGCCTGTCCTACAAAACCCACACAAGCAGAGCCATGCTGCAGCCTGCCTGTCCTACAAAACCCACACAGGCAGAGCCATGCTGCAGCCTGCCTGTCCTACAAAACTCTCACAGAACAGAGTCATGCTGCAGCCTGTCTGTCCTACAAAACCCACACAGGCAAAGCCATGCTGCAGCCTGCCTGTCCTACAAAACTCTCACAGAACAGAGTCATGCTGCAGCCTGTCTGTCCTACAAAACCCACACAGGCAGAGCCATGCTGCAGCCTGCCTGTCCTACAAAACTCTCACAGGACAGAGTCATGCTGCAGCCTGCCTGTCCTACAAAACCCACACAGGCAGAGCCATGCTGCAGCCTGCCTGTCCTACAAAACTCTCACAGAACAGAGTCATGCTGCAGCCTGTCTGTCCTACAAAACCCACACAGGCAGAGCCATGCTGCAGCCTGCCTGTCCTACAAAACTCTCACAGAACAGAGTCATGCTGCAGCCTGCCTGTCCTACAAAACCCACACAGGCAGAGCCATGCTGCAGCCTGTCTGTCCTACAAAACCCACACAGGCAGAGCCATGCTGCAGCCTGCCTGTCCTACAAAACCCACACAGGCAGAGCCATGCTGCAGCCTGCCTGTCCTACAAAACCCACACAGGACAGAGCCTGCTGCAGCCTGCCTGTCCTACAAAACCCACACAGGGAGAGCCATGCTGCAGCCTGCCTGTCCTACAAAACCCACACAGGGAGAGCCATGCTGCAGCCTGCCTGTCCTACAAAACCCACACAGGGAGAGCCATGCTGCAGCCTGCCTGTTCTACAAAACCCACACAGGCAGAGCCATACTGCAGCCTGCCTGTTCTACAAAACCCACACAGGCAGAGCCATGCTGCAGCCTGCCTGTCCTACAAAACCCACACCGGCAGAGCCATGCTGCAGCCTGCCTGTCCTACAAAACCCACACAGGCAGAGCCATGCTGCAGCCTGCCTGTCCTACAAAACCCACACAGGCAGAGCCATGCTGCAGCCTGCCTGTCCTACAAAACCCACACAGGCAGAGCCATGCTGCAGCCTGCCTGTCCTACAAAACCCACACAGGCAGAGCCATGCTGCAGCCTGCCTGTCCTACAAAACTCTCACAGAACAGAGCCATGCTGCAGCCTGCCTGTCCTACAAAACCCACACAGGCAGAGCCATGCTGCAGCCTGCCTGTCCTACAAAACCCACACAGGACAGAGCCTGCTGCAGTTCGTCTCTTAAACGTCCATTTTAGCACCGTTGAAGTTCCAATAGACTCTGTGGTTTCAATGTTACAGAATGACCTCTTTTCTCCCTTTGTACTTGGTTGTTTACATTCCATGTCACCCCATTGACACTGACAAACATCCAGCTTGACAGCTGAAAGCTGTCTCAAAGGAGGGATTAACTTTGTTAGTTATGAAAGCACTTCTCAGTCCCTGAACTCTGAAGTGCCTCCTTGAAAGATCCGATGGCCTGTCTGAGAGGATGATTGCAACTTTTGGGTGTGATTTAACCAGAAAACATTTATGTCCGGTTTTGGGCGTGCTCAGTAAAAGGTGAGGAGCCCATATTGTTATGGGCCAGGGTTTAGAGAACCTTAAAAGTGTATCATAAAGTTCACCTGACCCACAACTTTTAATAGATTGTGGTATGGGGAGCACACGGCTCACTCTACAGGTGTGGTACAGCAGAAATGGAAAAGTAATTTTTAAAAATCAAAACAATGTTTTTTCTATGAACTCAAATTAACCTTTTTAAAACATACAGTGAACATCTTAGCAACCATTAATTCAAATACAACCCCCAAAGACTACAACACTAAGTAATCTTTTAAGCTTTCCTTTTGACATCCATACGACTTAAAACACCTTTTACCAGAAGCACGTTAGGTTTACATTCAATACTGAGAACATTTATAATTCTGAATTCACCAAATGATCATGCGATAGTCTTTTCATGGCAGAGAGAACACCAGTACACCTGCTCTGTCTGGCTTCAGCACCAACACTGAAAACAAAACTAAAACTCACCCTGCAGCAAACAGCCTAAAACGAAAGTAAAAAGCTGACAGACAGCCCAGCTCCATCCACTCTCTGACATCAGTGCAGTAGTAAACACCCATTTCTTAAAGGTACTCTTACTACAGATATTTATACACACCCATTTATAAACACCCATTTCTTAAAGGTACTCTCACATGACAATATATAATAGTTGATGACAATTGTGCCTAATCAGGAGTGTACTAAACCAGGAGGAGTCTCTGATTTAGTGCCTATAAGCAAGGGGAATTATGATGATCAATAATTAGGACCATAATTTCAAGCCGCAGCACTGAGAATCACCCCGCTATTCAACGGCACTTTGCCGTTTCTTTTGGCCTTGGGGAGTTTCCCTCCACCGAGGCCATACTTAGAGTCGCTTCCTGCTGGCGAGCCGATCTGGGAACCATTTTGCCGGCTGCCCCGATCTTTGCCCTCCCACCTCAACCTCTACTCGTCCCTTTCAGCTTCTACCCCCGCCCCATTTTTGACCCCGCGTCACCCCAAACTCAGGGAGGCCTCCGGGAACACCCCCTCACCCCCCTCTCCCCTCTACTTGGTAAGCTCCCATACCCCGGGCTTGATGCCTGACAGTGTCCTGTCCCCACCCTCCCGGAGGGTCTCTCATGGCCTGTGAGATCCTCCAGATACCATTACGATTGTTTCATATTTGTGGAAACCAGTACTAAACAGCACCCTGGTAAGGTCTCGCAGACGTGACCGTTAGGTCTCGGGTGCCAGCAGAATCCCCCAAACACATATTTAAATGATCCTAATGGGCCATCTGGATCATGCCTAGAGAAAGCGTTATCCAGATCGCGAGGTCTCGGGATACTCCCGCGAGATTCAACGGCCTTGTCCCGACACCAAGTCAGCTGTGATGAGGCTGTTATATCGCTCCCTTGATGCTTGAACAGTGTGCCTGTGCTCTTGGTTCATCAGCAGCATAGAGGCAGCTGCCAACTATCAAGCAGTAAAGAGCAGGATTCACCACTGAGGACCCTCTCGTGGCCAATGGGGTCAATCTGGATGAGTGGAAAAGGGCTGCGCAAGACCTCCCTGATGTTACTGGCAGTGGGTCCAGGGATCCGGGCGGGAGTGGGCATTCAGAGCAAAGATTGCAAGTACTAGTGGCTCACTGGACAGCTCTCTGAGAGAAGGCGTTAAGGACCATTGGGCTTAAAGCACAATGGAAGCCCTGGCAGCCCAGATGCATTGAGTATGACGGCATGACAGCAATATGATCTCAGGTTGTCCAAGGCTGGGTATCGAGTGTGCATAGTTGTATCTCCCCTCGTTGACTATGTTAGATCTTGTATCCTCTCACAGTTCAGCCAGTCGGGCCACTAAAACCACTTGGCCATCACTCTTAGCTGAATCACTCTTCAAGTCTGGGCAGAGGATAGCTCCCTCACATGCAAGGTCTGAGGGTCGCTGGCCAGGCAACGTGCGTAGTTGCCGCGGGCACTGGGCACTGTGATGGTTGGTCAGCTGCCAGGATCATGGGACAAAGGGTTGTGGGAATGGTTGTGTGTGTTAGGAGTCCTGGGATGGATGAGCTTACTGACTGTCGATCTCTCTCCTTCCCTACATCGTACCTGATAAAAGATGAATTTTGTGGTTGGTCCAGCTGTTGTCAGGTTCAGCCTTGACCCAGCTGCTCATCAGGCTGAAGAGAGGTCAGGAGGGTACACTGATTACGAGCTAGGGTGTGCAGGCCTCAATGGTCCTTCAACAAGCTAACAGACACCATGCCGCACAGAAGACTGCGTCTCACCAGGGAGGACTTGTGCGGCATCTCACAATTAGCAGCCCACAGGTGTATCCAGGTGACGGATGCTCTGTATGCCCGGGCATCAGACTGTGTCCACTTCGACCTGGACCAGGCCATACAACACGCACGGGCTGCCGGATTCGCTGTCATCGCAGGGATGCCCCAGGTCCGGGGGGGTCATCGATGTCACCCCTCAGCCTGAGAACCATGGCATTAGGGAGTGCACTTTATCACCAGGAAGGGTTGCACTCTCCTAATGTCCAAATCATCTTGGACCACCTCTTCAGAATCATACACGTGTGTCCCCGCTACCTTGGAACAGATACATCCTGGGGCACACGGGCTCTTCGAGGAACACCCCAGGCTGACATATTGGCTTGTGGGGAAGAAGGGATAACCACTGAGGATATGGCTGATGAGGAGTCCGAGGAGGACCCGAAGGATAGAGGACAGGCAGTGGCAAAGATCCAACATGTCAGGAGGGCCACAGAGGCATTCATAGCCTCCAGATTCACATGACAGGAGGCTCTGTGTCCATCAGCTGAACAACTACCCCCTGCCTCCTACATCACACAGCCCTCTTCCCCGTTCACCCAGTTCCCCATCTCGATGAGTGATGGGGACTGCATTCCAGGATGTCCGTTACTGTGTGTTTCATGGGCTCTCACTGGTGGCGTCTCTTTGTAGACCTGTAGCAGGAAGAGACTCCAAATGGTGAGAGAGACCCACCCTGGTGGAAAGCTTTAAATAACAGGCATTACATTTTTCAGGTGTGGCATATTTTAATGGTGAACATTTCATGTGACAATTATCAATTCCCTAACTACAATTACTGAACTCATCAGTGCCCTCTCAGTGCTTCTACAACTTTTTAATGTTCCGTGGTCTAGTGCTATGACAAGGTGTGTCCCCAGGATGCACATCAGAGGTGGAGGCTCTGCTGTCTTCTGTCCCTGTGGCATTTGATGCCCTTGGCTGTAATTCTCTGGAGGGCCTGGAGTCGGAGGGCCCCGGCTGACTTACCAGTGGCACAGGTATTCTTGTGTCACCCTGTTCTGCTGCTGCTCCTGAGATATGACAGTGTCAGGATTGGGGGAGTCAGAAGAACTGGAGACCACATGGATCTCCTCGGTGCAAACCCCTGGGATGAGGAACCCGGGCTTCCTCCTCCCTCAGGGTGCTCATGGGTCCCTGGGTGATGGCATGGGACCGGAGGGCAGCTGGAGTGAGTTCCAGAAGCCTCTGGGTCATCTGGCACTGCCAGTCCTGGAGACCCCCCATTGTCTGTGCCATGGTGTTGAATCCTTCAATGGTGGCCCTCTGTGAATGGGCCAAGCTCTTGAGTGCCTTAACAATATCCACCTGTATCTGAGACATGTCCCTCAGAAAATGCAATGATGTTGAGGCCCTTAGCAATGGTCGTCACAGACTGATCCATGTCTTAACTCTACCACTCATAGCTTGGACGTCATATCCCAGGCTTTCCACTGCACATGCCACACTTGCAGTGTTAGACTGGGTGCCACATATCGTTGGCACAATCTCCTGCACTTGATGCCTTTGGGACACCTCCAGTCAGTCTTGTAGTTGCAGGATTCTCATTTACATCCCCTCCTGAATCTCACAGCTTGGGCCTATTATCTCTAGCAGCTCAGGGAGAACCTTGTCCAGAGGCTTGGCATCTGGTTGGGGGCCATCTGAGTCCTGAGGCCCCGCAGGCCTCCAAGTGCCATCTCCCTTAGCAGTTCCTGCTTCCACCTGATATGCATCAGCAACTGCGTGGTGCTCACCAGTTAGTGACTCAGAAGCTTGTCTGCTAATCTCGCCTGCCGAGGTGAGAGTCTCTGCGAGAGTGGAGGGTGCGGGTGATAGCTATGATGTATTGTCAGTGTCCGAGCTCTCCTCCAAGGTGTTTTTTTAGGTGTTTGTGGGGAGCAACTCTGGATGGCCCGGCCCCATCAGATGTTGATCCTGCAAGACAATGGGTTCAGTGAAAGGAGAGGACAAGGGCCGAAGACATCAATAGTGCTGAGGGACTGTTTAAATGCTCCTCCACCTGCAGACAGCTGAGACCGAGTCGGGCGAATCAAATGCATGTGGACTTTGGCTCGGCACTTTTGCATGGGGATCATACTGTGCACTAATTGTGAGTGGATTGCAATCAGAATCACAGCCATCCACCTGGCGGGAATCACCCCGCAGTTCCTGCCCAAAATTACACTTTGTCATTTCCCAGGAGAATTGCAAATATAATGTGAGCTCAAACCCTATACCCTATTATTTTATCAACTGCCTATTTGTTCCTGTAATTTTTTATTTGTTTATGAGATGTGGATGTCGTTGGTTATACCAGCATTCGTTGTCTATCCATAATTGCCCTTGAGAAGGTGGTAGCAAGCTGTCTTCTTGAACTACTGCAGTCCATTTGTTGTAATAACACTCACAGTGCTGCTTGGAAGGGAGTAAAGTCATCATAGATCAGATGACCGTAGGCTGCTTTCCCCTTTGAGGGGGAGAGCTGACTGGTGGTGATTTAACCTGGGGATCCCCACACCTCAGGCAAGGGGCAAGGTTGAGAAGGTGGGGCCTTCATGAATAACCTGGAAGGGAGTACATTAGCACACATAGCTACATCAGAACTCAACTTTTCATAAACCCACAGACCTACTGAGGATCATTCAGGGACAAACATGGGGCGGGAATCTCCGTCCCGCCAGCCCCGTTTACCAGTTCCCCCTCTGGCAGCAGAATCCTGCATTCCGGCAGCTGCCCAATGGCGTTTCCCATTGTGGCCATCCCACTTCCGTTGGGAAACCCGCTGGCGTGGGTGCGCTGCCGGCGAAGCGGAGGATCCCGCCAACGGAGAATCCCGCAGATGGGGCGAAATTCTCCCCCAACGGTGCGATGTCCGCCGACTGGCGCCCAAATCGGAATGCTCCGCATCTTTGGCGGCCGAGCCCCAACATTGAGGGGCTAGGCCGACGCTGGAGGGATTTCCGCCCCGCCAGCTGGCGGAAATGGTGTTTGTTGCCCCGCCAGCTGGCGGAAATGGCGTTTGTTGCCCCGCCAGCTGGCGCGGAAATGCGGCGCATGCGCGGGAGCGTCAGCGGCCGCTGACAGTTTCCCGCGCATGCGCAGTGGGGAGAGTCTCTTCTGCCTCCGCCATGGTGGAGGCCGTGGCGGAGGCGGAAGGGAAAGAGTGCCCCCACGATCGCGGGCCAGGCCACCGTGGGGGCACCCCCCTGGGGTCAGATCGCCCCGCGCCCCCCCCAGGACCCCGGAGCCCGCCCACGCCGCCTGGTCCCGCCGGTAAATACCAGGTTTAATTTACGCCGGCAGGACGGGCAATTTCTGGGTGGGACTTCGGCCCATCCGGGCCGGAGAATTGAGCGGGGGGTCCCGCCAACCGGCGCGGCCCGATTCCCGCCCCCGCCAAATCTCCGGTACTGGAGACTTCAGTGGGGGCGGGGGGCGGAATTCACAGCGGCCAACGGCCATTCTCCGACCCGGCGGGGGGGTCGGAGAATGACGCCCATGGTCTTTAAACCGATGCAATATCCTGTGCCCCATTAAGAAACTGAATTTTGCTCACAAAAAAATTGCAATGCACAAAATTTCAAATACTTAATTCCAAACCTACATACACAACCACACCGTTAATAGTATTAGTATTTACCACTCTATATTATTGACGCTAAAAAGTCCAAGACGTCACAGACTCACGGAGATTGTGCATATTTCCATGTATTTGATTTATTCCACAATTCTTTAACCTTGCTGAACAGTTATTCAAAGGGAGGACTGATTTCCTTCCCTCACCTTTACATATATATAAAAAATAAATCAATTGGAGAAAATTATGACAGAACTGAACAGCAGGTTCTTTTGATTTTTTGAACATTTTCTGAGTTGTGAACGCTCATGACACCACCAGGGTACTCATTGAGTGGATTTACTTATCCTGATAGGGGAAGAAAGCTGTATTAAATTCAGTTGACACCATCATTAACCTTTGTGATTCTGTTTTATCTGTGCATACTAATTCAGTCCTTTACCCCAGTGGCTTATTAATTCATTTGAGCCCTCAGTTGTGCCCTTTCCATTCAGTGTTTGAACAAAAGGAAATTGTCAAAATCTTTAAAGAAGGTGCTTTTAATGAACTGTTTGATTCTTGAATAGTATTCTGATGATGTCTCCCCTTTAAACATTACTTTGATGGCAAATGTGAATTATTTGCCTGCTGTGCATCAGTTTTAATGGAGAACGTGATTAACAATCATATGACTGAGCACTTTGTTAAAAGTGTAAATAATTGTGCATGTATATACTTAAGGCACTGGAAAACAGTGATAAAATAATTTTGTCTAAATTAGTAATGGGTGACACAGAAAACATACGTTGGGGGCAATTCTCCGCTTGCTTTGCATCCGACGCACATCCCGCTATGCCTGGAGAATAGCGGGAAAGCCGGGCCAATGCCGGGCACCATACAGAGCACGATGCTCCCAGCTGACTGCAGCTGATGCAATCTGGTTCACGCCACATTTAAATATGCTTTGTCAGCTGAAAGCCAGGGGGCTGGATTCAGCGTTTTTGAGACTAAGTGTTGACGCCAGCGGAGGATGTGTAGAGTTTTATGACAAAGAAATCGGCACAACAGCTGCACCTATCCAGCAACTTTCAATGGGCTGGCACCGGCGCCACATGGAACACAATCAATTCCAGGAAATACACTGCCGGATTCGTCCGCTCCGTGATTGGCACTCATGAGGCTCACATGCCACAGCCACACTTAAATGTGGCAACAAGCTGGCTGGATGGAGAGCAGCGCCACAGTTCAGGGACGCCGAGCTGGACACCCTCCTGGAGTGGAGGAGAGAAGGATAACCATGTACCCCGGCCTGGGGGGAAGGCCACCAGGCTCCGCCATTCGCCGTGCCTGGGCGGAGTTGGCAGAGGCGGTCAGCATCTTGGACTACGTCGCCCGGACTGGCATGCAGTGTCGGAATAAACTCCACGACATTCTCAGGGCGGCAAGGGTAAGTTGGCTGCTCCATGACGGAGCACTAACCCCTCCCCCCCCACACACCCGTAACCCAGCCCCTCCCCTCCGGGAACGACCGAACCCCCACTCTGTCCCACATGCCAGCACCCATGCCATCCGCCATGGCCAGGAGCCCTGGCACTGAGGCCACCATCTACCCAACCACTGCAACCGTCTAACAGTTTTGTTGTATGTGCTTCCCCACCCCCCTCCCCCCCCCCCCCCAGGAGAAGGCTGCGCACAACCACCGGGAGCGGGAGAGGACCGGAGGGGGACCACCAGGCCTACAGCCCCTGACCATGCCTGAGCAGAGAGCCCTGAACAACCTAGCCGGTGGCCTAGAGGAAAGGGAGGTCACTGGGGTGGAGTGCGGTCACAGGCGAGCAACTGAGATCCCGCTGAGTTGCGGTTCTCCATGACATGTGTATGGGCTGTCATCCCCTCGTCCCAACCCCCCCCACCTGCACACCACCCTCACCCCCACGCCCCTCACTCCCACATGCCCCTCACCCCACACTCCTCACCCCCACACCACCCTCACCCCTATCCCCCACCACTCCTCTTAACCCCACACCCCCCTCACCCCCATTGCCCCCTCAACCCACATTCCACTTACCCCACACCGCCTTCACCGCCCCCCAAACCTCCGCCCCCCCCTACTCCCCCCGGCCCGCTGCCTAATCATACATGTCGTCTTGTGTCTTGCAGGACCTGCCGGAGTTGGTGCCGGTCCATCCGGTGTTCCCCACTCCCAGTCAGTGCCAGAGCCAGAGCCCCCCCGACAGCCGAGTATTAACGGGGAGAGGAGCCCGGACGCCAGCGCTCTGCCCCAGACTCAGGACACCCCAGAGTTCGGGTCGGTGGAGGACACTGACTCTCCATCACAGCTGCCTCCTCCACCCGCCACCATCCCAGAGACTACCACCTCGGTTGGGCACATTAGTGAAGAGGCTCCTGGACACTATCTGGTACACACCACACATCGCATCCGGTACAGCAGGTGGAGGTAGGAGCAGCCGAGGGGCCAGACGTTCGGAGGACAGGCCGGCCCCAGCAACCAGCTGCCATCCAGACGGGCCCCGGCCTTCTGGAACATCCAGTCCCAGCCACAGTGTAGATGCAGTCAGACAGCCAGGGACTACAAGAGGGGATGATGGCGAGCATCCAGCACCTGAGGGCGCAGGTGGAGGAGTCCATCCGCATGAAGGAGCAGGGTGTGGTGCCGACCATGCATGTCACCCAGGCCAACACCGTACGAGTGACGTCCGCGGTGCAGGTATTGGGGGCTGTCATGATATTTAGATCAGCATATCATGGTGCAATCAAACACACACTGATGGACATGCAGTAGGACCAACCAACACACATACAACATTGCAGCCAATCACCAGTGAGAGCACACACACTATAAAAACAGGGGACACTACAGTTCCCGCTCATTCCAGCAACAGCCAGCTCAGAGCACCGAGCTCAGAGCCTGCCACTCAGACATTCACCATGTGCTGAGTGCCTCACCCAGATAGTAATAGGACCCAAGTTAGCAGTGTGCTGTTGCAATTGAGTAGTTAATAAAATTGAGTTACACCATCTCCAGCCGTGTTGGATCGTTTGTACATCACAACACCCAACCGACAGGGGCGAAAGTTATGGCTATGGATCAGTGCAAACAAGGCCTGGGGCATTCTGTGCAGATGGTGGCTGAGGCCCAGGACAGGGCTGCCCTCTCAAAGGCAGCATGTGCCAGAGTCACCTGGACATTGCAGCGGCACTCCTCAGCATGGCCCAGTCACAGCAGGCCATGGCTGGGAATGTTGATGGCATTGCCCAGGTGCTGGCTGGCGTGGCGCAGACACTGGGCGAGGTGGCCCAGCCCTGGCCCAGTCCCAGAGGGAGGTGGCCCAGTCTCTGGCTGATGGTGCACAGACCCAGAGGGTGGTGGCACAGTCACAGCATGAAGTGGTGCAGTCCCTGATGGAGATGGTCCACTCTCGTTGGGGGGGGGGGGGGGGGGGGGGGGGGGGCGGGGGGAGGGTGCGAAAGAGGCAGAGAATGTTAGCAAGGTAAGGATTCCCTTGGCCATCCAGAGCCAGCAGGTTACATGGTTAGCATGAGTTGCACTGCTGCGCCATCCTCAACACGTCCCCCCCACCCCCACCCCTCACCCACCCCTCACCCTGCCCTTTCGATATGCTGCCATCCGCACTGCACAGCTGTCTCCATCAGTGAGTAACACCTGGCCTGTGATGTGGGGATTCTCTATCCTCACCACCCGCCCCTGTCAACAGGGATACTGGTGACGGCTGCAACTCATATCCTGTTTCCCTCAGTGGGATCCACTGTGGGTCTCCTCGCTGGTGCACTGCGTGTTATCCTGACAGTATGGTGGCAACTGATTGTGTGATGGAGATGGTCAACGTGTGCTACCAGTCGCCTCCATGCTTCGAGGCTTGTGTGTGGGCAGATTCTACAGATGTGGGTGAGTGAGAGAAGTGCGCGTTGGGTGAGCGAGGGATGTGTGCGTTTGCTGGGAGCTTAGCTGCAGTGTGATCTGGGGCCTGGGTGTAACACATAGATTGTGACAGGGAGCTCGTCAGATGTCCTGGCCAGGGGCAGGATGGATGGGGGCAGGGGCACAGTGGGCAGGCAGGGCCTGCAGTCAACTTCTGGTCCTGAGGAGTGGGCTGCCTGATAATGTCACTGGTGAGGTCTCTACTCTGCAAGGGGAAGTGTGCCAGGGAGGGTGCCAAAGGCCATGGTGCATGTTTCCTTTGTGTGGTTAGTTCTGCCAGTCTCTTGCTTGCCCTGCAGTGGGGCCCCATTTCTGATAAACGCACTGAGGAGTGCTAGCACCTGGTGAACCGGTGATTTAGCTTGGCCACGCCCATCCCGTTGATGATACCGCTGGGGTTTTCAGAGGGATGGCTTGGTGCATTCCCACATGACCAGATGCTCTCTGACATTTATCATGTGAGAGTACCTTTAAGAAATGGGTGTTTATAAATGGGTATGTATATAAATATCTGTAGTGAGAGTACCTTTAATAAATGGGTGTTTACTACTGCAGTGATGTCAGAGAGTGGGTGGAGCTGGGTTGTCTGTCAGCTTTTTACTTTCGTTTTAGGCTGTTTGCTGCAGGGTGAGTTTTAGTTTCGTTTTCAGAGCTGGATAGCTGCAGTCACAGCCAGAAGGTGCATGAATCTCTCTCTGTAATCTAAAGACTGTAAATCGATCCTGGTGATTTAAAACTAATAACAGTAGTGACTTTAACCTGATGTGCTTCTGTTAAAAGGTGTTTCTTTTGTAAGTCTTCTGGATGTTAAAAGGACAGTGTAAGCATTACTTAGTGTTGTATTCTTTGGGGGTTGTATTTGAATTGATGGTTGCTAAGTTGTTCACTGTATGTTTTAAAAGGTTAACTTGAGTTCATAGAATAAACATTGTTTTGCTTTGAAAAATACTTTTCCATTTCTGCTGTACCACACATGTAGAGTGGGCTGTGTGCTCCCCATACCACAATCTATTAAAAGTTGTGGGTCAGGTGAACTCCATGATACACTTTGGGGTTCTCTAAATCCTTGCCCATAACACATATACAGGAAACAGTGAGCAGTCAGCAGTGTGAACAGCGAGGGGCCTCTACGTTGCTGCAAAGGGATACGTTTAAATAACATACTGCAGCCATTTTGATCCCTTCACAGTTCTGTATAAAGGTCATATGGACTTGAAACATTAACTCTGTTTCTCTCTCCATAGATGCTGCCAGACCTGTTGCGTTTATGCAGAATTTTTATATTATATTTGAAATAAGTGGAATTTCATTTTTCTATGATAACATTCAGTTTGAGACCATATTTTCTGTCCTAGTGGTTTTCAACTAACAACACCAAAACCAGATTAAGCATCTTTTCTCATTGCTGTTTTGAGATCTTCTTATGTGTGAGGAATGTCGGAATTTCATACATATTGTATGATATGTACTTGGTGCAGTAAGAGTTAAAAACCCGGGGTAATGTGTATGACTGTTGCATAGAATTTACAGTGCAGAAGGAGGCCATTCAGCCCATCGAGTCTGCACCGGCTCTTGGAAAGAGCACCCTACCCAAGGTCAACACCTCCACCCTATCCCCATAACCCAGTAACCCCACCCAACACTAAGGGCAATTTTGGACACTAAGGTCAATTTATCATGGCCAATCCACCTAACCTGCACATCCTTGGACTGCGGGAGGAAACCGGAGCACCCGGAGGAAACCCACGCACACAGGGGGAGGATGTGCAGACTCCACACAGACAGAGACCCAAGCCGGAATCGAACCTGGGACCCTGGAGCTGTGAAGCAATTGTGCTATCCACAATGCTACCTGCCCTGTTGCAATAATTTTTTTAGAAACCATAGTTTGAAAGACAACTGTGCTTTGTGACTACAGAAGGGATAATTAAAGCATTGTAAAAGTAAGGGCGAATGGAACTTTTCTTATATAATGAAGGTTCCCTGGGGATAATAGTATGAGTTAGTTAATGGAAGGAGCCAGGGGTTGAAGCAGTGAGGTGTTGAGTTTCTGTTTTGGAATTCAGTTAAAGATCTGTCTGAACAGATCAGCAGCTTTTCGAGATGATGCCGGAGCCGAGGCGACTCTCTGCGAGCTTTCCCCAACAGATCCACTTTTCACTTAACTTACAATCGTTCTAATCTTTTAAAATTTAATTCTAAGACTAACATTATTACTAACCTCTCTCTTTTGTCTTTTCTTGACATTGAATACCTTGTGTTGCCTTATTCTGTATTTTCTTTTATTCTCTTTTCTTCCCATGTACTTAATGATCTGTTGAGATGCTCACAATAAAATATTTTTCACTGTACCTTGGTACACGTGACAATAACCAAATCCAATCCAATCCAATCCAATCAAAACAGTGAGTTTAGATTTTGTCTCTGAACAGGACAGAAGTTTTTTGCCAAAGACTGGCTGGTTAAACAGTCGTGTGAGATAGATAAGAATCTGCAGACTGTTTCCTGACCGGATGTTTCTCTCTCCCCAATCAGTCTTTTAAAAGGAATTCTATTCCAGTGTACAACAGGTAACCTCTGTGTTTGCTAACTGTATTTAAAAGTGGATTTTTACTGGAGTGCTTGAGTGGAGATAAAATATAGTAGTTAGGAGTTAGTGCTACGTTTTCATTATTAAGCATTGTTTAATGGGTAACTGTAAGTTATTTTCTTCTATGATGTTAAAGTTATTTTAATCCTGTGTTCATAACAAAGTTTGTTTCAATATGCCATACCCCGATGTGTGTGTGGAATCACTTCTGGAGCAAGGTCTCCTTTCCTCACAGTCGTACAAATTGAAGAAAATATTGGGGGTTCTGTCTGGTATCCTGGCAACAGTTGGGTTCAGGTCCACTATTGTAATGGGTGCACCAAAGGACAGTTACTTTGATGCATATAACATCACCAATAAGAGATTGAAATTGCTTTTTGTCTCCATTATGCTCCATAAATGAGAGCATGTGGTAACATTTTTTTAAATTTAAGTTTTTACTGCCATTCCTTCCCCTTCAGATGTTCATTTGTGCTTACTGCTACTCTGCCTGCTATCAACCAACTGAACTGAGTTTGGGGTTTTCCTGGTCCCAATCGATCAGCTATCCATTGGATAGACCCAAGCACCTTTTAGGAGGCAGCAGATTGAAGCTTTGATGGGGAAAAATGGAAGAAACTATTAATGCCAACAAAAGTCAAAATTTGAGTAAAGATAAGGCTCCAAGAACATGCAAACAAGCAAAATATAAGAATAAACAGTCAAATTCCAGCACTAAAGGGACCGAGAACCATGGAAGAGATGTAACAAATTTGAAAGGTGTTGAAAAGAGCAAGATCTGGCAAATAAAACTTGAAAATTGATGCAATGCCAGGTCTGTAAGAAGCAAAACAAAAACAAAATAATAAAGATGCTGTAAAAAAAAAAGTAAAGTGAGTGGAATCTTGGAATAGCAAGTTCAATTTCAAAAATTTGAATGAAAACTGATAAACAATGGAATCTGAGGTAAAACAATCACTTTCAGTTATGAATGAGTAATGCTTTACTTAAAGTGGAGTGAATTATTGAGTTCAGAAAAAATAGCAAAACAAAATGGAAGGTTCTGAGTACTTTACACACGATGTGAAATATTCACAGCAAAGCATGAAATACTCAGTTAAGTGCTTTGTGTTTTGCATTTAAAAGCTTAGGTAAAAGGAGCATAGAAATAACAAGCAATGTGGAAGCGAAGTTGCAAAACTAGACCATGAAATTAGAGCTCCTTTAGGAAAGCAAACTATTCTGAGACTGATAAAAACTGATGGGAAAACTGTCTAGACATTGGCCTTTAGCCCATGGGGCCTGCCTCAGACCTAAAGTAGAGCAATAGGATGAAAATCCACTCAGTAAAATTTTGAGAAAGCTCTTATCTCAAATAGTTTGATCACAATATTTGACTCTCTTGCACTGTTGGTATTGGAGATTTAAAAAAATGGTGAATACTCTGCTCCCAATTATGAGAAATGAGCATTTTATGTTGTTTTTACATGTATAACTCTGGTTCACAATTAAGATGTCAACAATAGGGCTTGATGGGAAATTAAAATGACAAGTTCTGTGTAAGCTACAGTGAGCAAGTTGTTGTAACTATGTACAGGACTGACCTTCGGGGAAGAACGGGATGTACAATAACAGAAGCCACTAAGCAAGGGGGAAGACAGCAGGTGCAAGCAGGGGGCCTCATTCTTATCTTTTAATTGACGGTCCAAGGATATATCAGGATCTAACAGAAACCACTATGCAAGGGGGAAGACAAAATGAACATAACAAGTCCAAATAAGGAATCACTGATAAGGAAACTGCCCTTTCGGCAGTTTGTGGGATGTGTTTCTCACAGATTGTATATAACAAAGTGATTCTGTATGAATTCTTTGTGTCGGCTATTGCTTACCAGTGGCACCCGTTCTTGCAAGATCGATTGAAATAAATACTTCTTCAGAATTTGACTAAGTGTAAATTATTATCAAGTGAGCGGTGTTTCTCACACAATGAATTCCGGCACTGCTCTCACTGATCACTATTGTCATGAAGGGAGATAATATGGGTATGGCCAGTGCAGAGTGGGAACATCACAATGTTAATCATGTCAAATGCTGATATGACAGATGACCTGCCATTTTAAACCTCACAACTACAGGTCATGCCCTCACTTAAAACTCAGAGCTGAGCATGTGGGACCTACCATCCCACAAAAAGTGCTGTTTCAAAGCATCACCATTCAATTTTGTGAAGTACTTTTTTTTTGTTGCTGCAAAGAGAAAAGGTATGGAGTTGCCCACACTCTGGATTCTTGTAAAGCATGATGAGAGGTTTAGTAATGGTGTTGTTCATACAATCAAGATGGTGATCTGCTCAAAGCCAAATGAAATCTCTGCTGAAGTCACTACGTGATGCAGAGCCAGCAAGATGGCATTCCCAGATACATAACAACCCTCCCTCTTTACTTCATTAATGGAACAACAACAATGAACATTTATACAACAGATCCCCTGATATGTTATATTTATACATATATACAATTCAATAAGTCTCTGTGATGGATGTCTATTCTATTTTTGTGGAATTCGGCATTCTTGAATTAAGCAACTTGCAACCTCAGAATGTCCTCATTCATTTCTGCAGCTGGTACTCCTTGAGTACTTATTTCAGTATTTGTCACTCCAGGCATTGAAACGTCCTCAGAAACAGAATCTGAACTCGTCACTGTCTCTGGTCTCCATTGTAAAGTTAGCTCGATAGCTTTTCCAGGGGAAGAACCTTTTGAGAAGTTTCTGCAAACTCACTTTGTGCAACAAGTAACTGATCAGCATGAGGTCACCAAACTCTTTCATCATCCATCTGTATGGTGTATGATAGTGGAACTTTGCTAGGATCATAGCTGAGACAATTTCTCATTGGTGGTGCAGCTCCTAGCTAACACTCTCGTTCCCTGGTTGAATACGTGCTTTTTAGAGATTTTCTCCCTCCTCGCAATTTGTGCTTGTTGTTGTTGTTTGACAATCTCTGAAGTATCAGGTGGAGTTCACAAATCAAAGTGTTCATAGTTTCCTCTTAAACAACAGCATTACCAGTGAACTCTGCATGGTAGCATGTACAGTTTTCCGACAAGATATTAGAAAATTGGTTACTCTTCTTGATAATGTCCCCCGATCCTTTGATGGTTCAATGATTGCATAAAACACTCAGTTAACCCATACATTGCTGGATGACATGGAACTGACTTGACATGGTTTATACCATTCCCTTTCAAGTAGTCCTCAAACGCCTCTGAAGTAAACTGTGTATTATTATTACTATCACTGACAATCTGTTTTGGTGTCTGAATCTTGCGAATATTTCATCTAGTTTTCCAATGGTCTGCTCAGTCATCACTGACTTCATTATCACGACTACTGGTCATTCCGAGTGCATGTCCATAATCACAATGAATAAGTATCTCTCCAGTTGACCAGCATAATTAATGTGTATTCTCTGCCATGGCTGAGTCGGCCATTCCCCACAGATATAATGGTTGTAATAGTGGAGTTTAGTTTTGCACAAGGTTGGCATTGCACAGCTCTTTCTTCAATTTGAGCATCTAATCCTGGCCACCAAAAATAACTGCATGTAAATTCCTTCATCCTTACAATACCAGAATAACCCTTATGTAGTTGGTCGAGGACTCTACTACGTAAGCATAGAGGAATTTTGTAAGGGCCACGAAGAATCCAGCACGAGTTTTAAGGATACAAAATAATAACGTTTATTTACTATAACAATATATACATAACAGTAGCAGTAACTTCCCTTGCTACCTTCTCCTTCCCGCTGGTTCCTGAACTGGCCAGCTTATTTATACTAGGAGTTTCTCCGCCCCCCTCATTGGGGAAGTTCATACTCCCATAGGATTGTGGGATAGTCATTAGTCCCCAGCCAATCGTAAGTAGGCAGGTTATAACAAGGAATAATAACATGGATTCCCCACAGTAGAACTCCATTCTGTACTGTCAGCTCAGTTTTCCATGTGATGTAGGGCTTGAGGTCTGGATTTTTCTATGAATGTCTGACAGTATTTCTTTTTCGACCAAATCCTTTCCCATCACTGGATCGGGATTTGTGTATCTTTAAACTTGAGATGAAGTCACAGGTGCACTCCCCACAAGCGAGAAATACAAAATATTGACAAATCTTTCTTTTGGGTCATGCTTGATTTGTAACAGCAATCATGATAAAGCATCAACACTTGCATGCCACTCGGACTTACAATCCTGGAGATCGTAAGTGTGTGTCGACAATATCCATGACCATCTTTGGAATGTACTGGCTGCCGAAGAAAGTATACCTTTATACAGCCCTAATATTGTAGTCAAGGTTTGGTGAGCCATCAAAAGGGTAAAATGGAAGATTAAAGGTAATGTTGGAACCTTCTTATACGGAAATGATGCTCAAAGCCACTTTTCTAGTTGAGTGTAATTCATTTCTGCACTAGTAAGAGTTTGTGAAGCAAATGCTAATGGTCGTTCCTCTCCTGAAGGGATAATGTGCGAGACGACGGCACCAGCCCCATAGGGTAAGGCATCGCAAGCAACTTACAACTTCATTTTTGTATTGTAATCAATCAACAACTCTGACTTCAGTAAAGCTTCTGAGAGTATTTTCATAATCTCCTGACCAGTGCCATACTTTGTTTGAAACAGAGCAAAGCATGTCATGGCTTCAACCGAGTTGCTAAATTCGGCACAAATTTACCATAATAATTAATCAATCTTCAGAACGATCTTCATTGTGTCATATTCTAGGGCATAAGTTACGAAGATTGCTGATGTTTTCTTTGATTCTTTATGTAAACCATCTTTGTCAATGATATGACCAAGGTAACATGGATGACTCAAAAAAGTCACATTTTTCCTTCTTAACCCACGGCTCGTGGCTTTGTAACCACTTCAGAGTAGCTTCTAAATTCTCCAAATGTTCCTGTTCACTTGAACCAGTGATGAGCATGTCATCTAAATAACATTGCACTCCATTCAACCCACTTCGTATTTGATCCATGGATCTTTGAGAAAGAGCAAGAGCTGATGTTATTCTAAAATTAAGTATTTGGTAACGAAACAGACCATTGTGCATCACCATGGTGAGCAGAGGCTGTGATTCAGCAGTCACATTCGTCTGCAGATATACCTGTGAAAGATCAATGTTGCTGAATTCCTGCCCACAAGGAAGGCCAGAAAACAAGTATTCAATCAATGGCAGTGGATAATGATCTACGCACGAAACTGGGTTAATAATAGATTTAAAATTGCCAAAAATTCTCAATGAGCCATCCCATAATAATACAGCAATGACTGGAGCTGCCCAATCACCCGTAGAAACAGATTCAATGACTCCTGTCCTTACTAATGTTTCTAGTTTATCTTCAACTTGAGGCTTGATGGCGTATGGCATGGTTCTAGCTTTGAGATATTTGAGTGTGCTGTCTGGCTTGATGTTTTAGGTGTAACTTAACTCCACTCACAGCCTCGGAATTTGTTCCCTTTTATGACTGAGTATTTTGACTTTTCCACCATGTAGTGGGCCATGCAGAGTTGACAGACTTTGAAATCCCCATTTTCCATATCCTGTGTAGCTTTGCCACATGCATGGTCCCTGCAGCCCAGACCCCACTCACTTCAACACAAGCAAGTCTTTCCCAGCTGTCGGTCTTCTTACTCACAGTTGCAATCGAAAATATTTGTTAAGCCTTCAGATCCGCAGCATGTAGTGACCTCTGTATGTGCTAATACATGTTTAGTTAATGTGAAGTCAGTACAGACAGATGATCACTAGATGGCAACACTAACAGGACCTATAAAAGGAGTTTTAATAATAATAATCGCTTATTGTCACAAGTAGGCTTCAATGAAGTTACTGTTTAAAGGCCCTAGTCGCCACATTCCGGCGCCTGTTTGGGGAGGCTGCTACGGGAATTGAACCCGCACTGCTGGCCTTGTTCTGCATTATAAGCCAGCTGTTTAGCCCACTGTGCTAAACCAGCCCCTTTTTCCACTCGTTCTTTAGTTAGTGTGTGTGGAGAACAGCTAGACTGAAGACATGATCAGATCAGAGTGTAGTGTATTATGATAATTGTTAGTTTAATTGAATCTTACTTATTTGCTTTACTAATCAAAGTATTCAAGTGAAAGAACTCACAAAATTATTATTATATTACTCAATAAATAATGTGTCATCATCTCGAAGACTTCGACTGTTTACCTTCAGAATTCAATACAACTCGGCAAGACAAGAGAGTAGTATTTATATTACAATTCAGTAATATAACTCAGCAGTGCTTTGCCCGAATTCTGTCTGTGTGCGCGTCCGGTGCTGAGAATCTTCCATTGTTCTCAATGCCCTCACACACTTGGGTGATGAAAATCTTCTTTCTGGCTGTTCTCCTGCCTCAATCCTCATTGCCAGTTCTCTCTTCTGTTATATTTCTTTGTTGCCACAAAGAGAAATGATCCACTCTCTGGATTGTGTAAAACATGATGAGAGGTTTATAAAGGGTATCGCTCACACAAATAAGATGGTGATCTGCTCAAAGCCTGTGCTAACACTCTGCTGATGTCGCTGCACATCACGTGATGCAGAAGTAGCAAGAACATATTCCCGGATACATAATAAGTGCTTTAGTCTTTCTTTTGAAAAGTTAGTGGCGGTACTGTGTTGTCAGAGGAGTTCACACACGTTTTTCAATCCGAAGAGAGTGGTGCTGCAACTTTGGAAGAAGAATGGAATTGAAAGGCCTCTGAATCATGACTTTCTCCCAATCATGGAGATTATTGTTGCAGTTCGTCGTGGGCTGCAACATCTCAAGGAGATGGAGCAGAAGTAGCAGAGAGAAGGAGATATTCACTGAGGAAGGAGGAGGATGGCTTTCGACAGAAGGACATATCCACCATAAAATCTTAATAGAAACTTTTCAATCTCAGTCAAGAATAGTTTCTGTGGTGACTACATCAAGGAGATGTTCACAAAACCAAGCCAATCCCTTCAGCCTGACCTGTAGGCTCAGAGCAGGGTGAGAACAATGCCATGTCCTGTCAAGGTCACTGTCACCCTCAATTTCTACATCAGCCAGTCTTCTGTGGGTGGAACCAGCAAATTATCAAAATACCTCTGTTCACCAGACATTGCATCATCCAAGTGGACACTGAAGCTTTGTATGCTAGGAAAGGAAACTTCACTGTTTTCTCTCCCAGCAGAGAGAAGCAGGAGAAGTTGACATTTGCCAGGATAATAGGTTTCCCAAAGGTGATCTGAGCCATTTACTTATTTTAAAATAAATTTAAAGTATCCAATTCATTTTTTCCAATTAAGGGGCAATTTAGCATAGTCAATCCACCTCCCTGCATACCTTTGAGCTGTGGGGGTGAGACCCACACAGACACGGGGAGAATGTGCAAACTCCACTCGGTCAGTGACCTGGGGCCGGGGTCGAACCTGGGCCCTTGGTGCGGTGAGGCAGCATTGTTAGCCACTGCACCATCATGCTGCTCCCTGAGCCATTTACTACATGCTTTGAAGTTGCCATATTTTAAACGGGAGATGCTCTGTAACTGCAAACATTTCCTTGGCCTGAACTTGCAGTTTAAGTTTGACACCATCCAGTCCATCTTGTTGGCAAATTCCCACTATTCTGGCAGAAGATAAAGTGCTGTCATCCTGCACCAGTCAACCATTCCCCCCAATTTTGAGCCACCACATCAAACCAGAGGTTAAATGCTTGGCGACAAGGGCTACCCTGTGCAGTCTGGTCACACCTCGCCACTGCTCTTACAATGAGAGCTATGCCATGACTAAGAATGTCATGGAGAAGGCTGTTGGCATCCTTTAACAATACATTTGATGCCTGCAACACTTGAGGTGTGCCCTTCAGTATTCAATGAAGTATGTTTTGTGAATTGTGATAGTCTGTGGCATCCTTCACAACCTGGTCATCATCAGAGCACAGGCACTGCATAGGAGGAGGAACAGGAGCTGAAGAAGGAGGAAGGGAGGAGGCACCTGGGACATCATCGCTCTGATGGGATGTGCATGGGTGTCTCATAGAATTTACAGTGCAGAAGGAGGTCATTCAACCCAGCAAGTCTGCACTGGCTCTTTGAAAGAGCACCCTATCCAAGCCCACACCTCCACCCTATCACCATAACCCATTAACCCCACCCAACACTAAGGGCAATTTTGGACACTAAGGGCAATTTATCATGGCCAATCCACCTAACCTGCACATCTTTGGACTGTGGGAGTAAACCCACGCACACACGGGGAGAACGTGCAGACTCCGCACAGACAGTGACCCAAGCTGGGAATCGAACCTGGGACCCTGGAGCTGTGAAGCAATTGTGCTAACCACTATGCTACCATGCTGCCCATGTTGAGTCTCATGAGACTCAACTTCCCATATAAAAATTCTCAACCTACAATTACTTCACACTTTCCCATCTTTTTATCTCTCTGTTTCAAGCCATTATGGTGTCCTTTTCATCTGGAAAGGATAGTGTCCAAGCACTGCATGAAGCCCAGTACCAAGTTGGTGCCAGACTCATCCATACTCTTGGTGACACCAAGCTGTCTGACAGGCCTGCCAATCCACCATGTATTTCAGTGTGAATTCCATCAGACTTTTACTGTTTACCAACCCATCACAGACCTCATCTGAGTCCTCTGCAGCAGAACTTATCTGTGACCTTGTCATCCAGGGACCTGACCCATGTCCTATCCTTTCTCTCTAGGCTGCCTGCAGCTCACATGTGCCTGTTCACTCATCAGGTGCCATTACTGTCTCTGTACTACCCTTTAAGTTAATTGCATTGTCAGTATCTGAGCTGCAGGCTGACAGTGTTAGGGCAAGTTATGTTTCTTCTTCCTCAGAGCTGTACTCTTTGTCTGGACCTTCAGCCTTAGACGCCATTTTCTGGCCAGGTAGCAGGTGAAAATGAAAAATGAAATGAAAATGGCTTATTGTCACAAGTAGGCTTCAAATGAAGTTACTGTGATAATCCCCTAGTTGCCACATTCCGCCACCTGTTTAGGGAGGCTGGTACGGGAATTGAACCATGCTGCTGGCCTGCCTTGGTCTGCTTTAAAAGCCAGCTATTTAGCCCTGTGCTAAACCAGCCCCTATGGGTCAAGGATCTTTAGAGTCAGAAGTGCATGGGATTTTGGGTGAGGGAAGTTTGGGTGGGTGGAAAGAAAGAGGTGCAGGTTAAAATTCATACCAGATAGTGAGATGTGGATGAAGTGAAATTTCAGAAGCTGCATGACATTGGAACATATCATCATCCTGAATGGCACCAGCAATGCCGGTTGCCATGGCCTCACTGCTGGCTGCATCAATAAAGCTGTGCATCATTTCATAGGATTTCAATGGATTACAAAGGATGTACGGGACATTCTGATTTCTGAGATAAGAAATACTACAAGGCTACTGGGAGAATAAGTTTATGAAACTCATGTGTTTGCTCTGCATTTGAATCAATCGTGAGTTTAGAGTGTGGCTTTTGGATGTTTCAGGGAGAAATACGAGTTGGTCAAGAAGCATCAAGTGAATGCTCAATAATTCACTGGAAGAAATTAATTTGCACGTCTGCCAGTCCCAAGCAAGGAGCATTTGTGCCAAACACTTCATTACTTTATGTGTCTGTAAAAATGTTGCTGGGTAAAGAAATATTGGGAAATTGAATAATCTTCTTGTGTTTTTACTGAAATCTTTCAATCCTTTTTATCTGTTGTAATGTGGTTCATTTTTCTTGTATTAATAAATATTGTATTCTTTGTGTTCTGTAGATTTTCAGCATGCCCAATTTTGTACTTGGGGCAATTTAGTGAGGTTGTGCGATTAACGTATTTAGACCTCATTAAAATATGCAAAATTGTCATAATCACAAGTGCACAGATCACGTCAATTCTATCTCAGCATATCAGAGGTGAACTATGGCCTGTCTTTTACTGTAAATGAAGTGACTGAGCTTTGCCACCTATAGCAGTCTACCCTACAGTGTTGAGAACTAGGATGTCCTTCCTGTTAATGTCAAGGGCATAGTGGTATTCAATATCTCTGCAACATTGTCTTATTTGTTTCTTTATTCTTTCAGGGGATATGGGTATCACTGTCAGGATCAGCATTTGTTGCCTGTCCCTAATTGCCCTTGCTGGGCCATTTCAGAAGTCAGGTAAGAGTCTACAGAATTGTTGAGGGTCTTGAGTCAGGAGTCACATAGTTCAGGTCAGGTAAGAATGGCAGATTTCCTTCCTTGAAGAGCATGAGCAAACTAGATAGGTTTTTGTAACAATCGATGATAACTGTCATGGTCACCATTAATGAGGCTAGCTTGACATTCTAGATTTATTCACGGAATGTAAATTTCATCAGCTGCCATGGTGAGATTTGAACCCATGTCCCCAGAGATTCGATTCTGGATTACTAGTCCAGTGACATTACCACTGCGTCGCCAGTCCCTCTTCTAGCTTGCTACACTATCAGAGAGAGCATTTGCAATTATTCCTGCAAATGGAATGTATGATATCATGTTATCTTTATTTGTTCATAGAAAGGGAGTGACCCTGACATGTATTGCTCATTCCTAGCCACTGCAGTTCTGATGGTAGTGATATTAACAAGATGATGTTGGGTAAGACGTTTGTGAGGGAAAACATCTTTTTATCACTTTTCCATTGGAAAGTAGACATTACCTAGACAAAGCACAGCACCGTTGCAATTTGTAGTCTTCCCTAGAGGTGCAAGGCATTGTAGATGAGGCTAGATGACCAGCAGGGCTCCTTACAGTGAGCCCAAAACATGCTTTAATAGGAAGCAATGCCACTCTATCAATCTGCAGAGTAGCTTCAGTCTGCAAGTGTCAACCTTAATTTAATTCATGCTATCCAGGGGACATCCACAACATTTTTATTCTACAGCAGTCCATTCTACCTCCGCTGTTTGGAGGTGACAAGACAATATCCAAATGCTGCTGGAGAGACGAGGCTTTCTCTATAGCCATGATTTCTGACCCCAGTTAGAAACTCCGCAGTCAGCTATTACATGTAGTTATACTCAGGCTCCTGCCTCCACTTCAGTCATTGTGCAGGATATTATTTTAGATTGCTCTGGCAACAGTCTGCTGTACTGCCCATTTAAGATATGAACACTCTTTATAGTCTACTGCACAATGGATGAAGTGCAGTTCAGAGAGGGATGAGAGGAGTTGGAGGATGAGGAGGCCACTGGGCTGCAAGTCCCACACAATGTTGGGAGGAACAGGAGGATGAAGAGGCAGAGATAGAGAGTTGGTGTTTAAGTAGCGAGAGTTGTCCAAAGCTTTGTCATAAGGAACTATTCAAGTGACACCTACTGCTAGTTATATTCTTTCAAACTATGAAAATCACAGAGTGGAAGTAGCATATTCTCTGTGTTCATATTGACTCACCATTCCTGACACATAGAGCCTCCCCCATCAAAAGGATTTGAACACCAAGAGGAAATAAGGGTCTGGATTCTCCGGTCGCCGACGCCAAAATTGTGTTTGGCGACGGGCCGGAGAATCCGAGTTTATGACAGAATGGGGGGCGGCGGCGCTTTCGCGATGCTCCAAAGCAGCACACTCGGAGAGTACGCTGCGCCACATATCGACGGTCTCAGGACATTGCCTGAGGCTGGCCCCCGATGCTCCACCCCCGACCGGTCGAGTTCCCGACGGCGTGGGTCTCTCATGATTTCACCCGTCGGGAGCTCCGCGTGGCGGCTGCGGACTCAGTCCAGCGCCGCCAGAGTCGGGGGAGGGCCGATCTGCGGGCAGGGGGGGGGACATTATTTGGGGCTGGAGGCACTGAGGGGAGGTGATCTGGGGCGCGCGAGCTGGCTAAAGGGGGGGACTATTTCACGGGCCGGGTCCGCGAGCAGATTCCGCTCTGAAGCACGGCGCAGCTGCTGCAGGCCGCCGGTGTGCGCATGCACGCCCATGGACCCGGAAATTCTCCGGGGCGTATTGGCAGCTAGAGCCAGGTGCTCTATGCTGCCGGCATGCTAGACCCCAGCAAAATGGGGAATCGGTGATCGTTTTGCACCAGTTTTCCCGGCATAAAAAGGCAACCATTCCCACATTGGCATGGGGACATAGTCTCCAAATCGGAGAATCCAACCCAAGGTTTCATGATCTCTTTCAATGTCTATGGAAAAGAGAAGTTAGTTAACCCTTTCAAATGGCTATGTTTCCCCTTTGTTAACCAGGTGTGTTTGATTTACTTCATAACTTTAAATTAAATTGAAATGTATTTTGAGCGAGATAGATAGAGGTGGTTCAGTGCGCACATCAAGTTAGATTTTGAGCTAGAGAGATTGCTGACCCCATTTTCAGATGTCATACTGTGGTAGCTTGGGCCCTTTAAGTGACGATCCTTCGTAGGCCGCGTGACTGGCCGGAGCCTATTGGGACGGAGCAAGCAAACATTAACCCCATCAGGTGTTTAGGCGTGGACCTGGCTGTTGGGGTTTTGGTCAGAGTATGCTTGGGATTCAAAGGGACTAGACCTGTATAGTAGTTGTACTGTTCTGTGTATAATGTTCTTAGTTAAATAAATCACCATTGTGATTCAACACTGCCTCGTCGCATACCTCGCAATACAACATTGGCGATGAAAATAAATAAATCCAGTCAAAGGAAATTCATCAAAAATTGGAAGGAGGGGCAGAGTGGCCTCTCAGAGACCAGGTTTAAAGTTGCGGCCAAGATGTTGAAAGGCTTCGATACTTTTTCATTGCCAATGAAACTATGGCAGAAGATAAACAGAAACTAATATTACTTAGTTTTAAGCCCACAAAGATATTGAGGTGAATTCTCCACCTCCCCTGCTGCATGTACCTTGGCGGCACACCGTCACTGGCAGCGCAATTTTCTGTTCAGGTCCTGGCTAATGGAGTTTCCCATTGTAGCCGTCACACGCTGCCGGGAAACCCTTGGCGGGAGTGTGTTGCTGGCAGAATGGAGAATCCCACCAACAGAAAATTCACCGCATTACCTCATGTGAAGCTTAACATCTCTGGAGGCTCCAGACTAAGTCCTTTGATTAGTTGGAGTAACTAGTGAGAGACCATTACAATCCCTGACCCTCCATCATTATGCAGTGCTATAAATTGCATACAGTCATTAGGGGTTCTGGGGAAACGGTAAACACCTTTGTAGCCAGACTTCAACAAATGTCGGAACATTGTGAATTTGATACTTCTCTCAATGACATGCTGCAAGACCGATTGATCTGTGGGATCAACAACTTAAATATTCAGAAGGAGTTGCTGGCAGAAACCAAGATATCCTTGGACAAAGTGGTTGAGTTGGCTCAAACGACTGAAACTGCTGAACAAAGTGATTTTGAACTACAAAGCATGCAAAGCAAGGCGAACCGGTAATGTTGGGAAGGGACAGACGCTTGAGGTTGCTGAAGTTAGGGATCACAGGAGCCAGAGGAGAAGAACGGTAATTGGCAGTCACAAGGTTAAGTGGCTTGTTACCATTATGGGCGAGAGGATTCGCAAGACAGATAGAAATGTAAGGAATTCATCTGTTTCAGATGTGAGAAGAAAAATCATACACAAGCCAAATGCAGGGTCAAACAGTCTACTCCAAGTCTCCAAAGAAAACATCAGCGACTCCAGTGAAAAATCTTCAGGAAGACCTTCAGGAAGAAAATTCAAAAATATACAAGCTTAAGTAAAACACCCCCATTGAGATTGTCCTTGTCAACAACTATCCGCTTAAAATGGAGGGTCGATACAGGGCCAGCTTTCACAGTCGTGGGTGAGCAAACATTTAGATAACTTCAGGGAGGGATGCAATCTGTGAATCTCAGCAGTACATCGACCACCTTAGCCACCTATACTGGGGAGGCACTGAGTATATTGGGAATGCATCAACACCAGCAAAGAAAGTCTGCCGGCCATTTATGCCATTAAAAAATTTCATTAATATGCTTCTGGTCAGCACTTCACCATCATCTCAGATCATAAACTATTGTTTTGCATTTTTTGTGAAGATAAGCTTGTCCAGCATACAGCATCAACCTGGGTGAAAAGATGAGCACTGCTCTTGGCCTCATAATCATATACCTTCTAGCATAGACTGGGTACCCAGATATCAAATGGGAATACTTTGAGCAGGCTTCCACTGTCACAAACAATATCTGAGCCTCCCACTCCACAGGAGATCATTCTGGCTCTAAATTTTGTTGACACTCTACCTATTTCATTCGGCCACCTTAAGGCATGGACCAACAGACAGCCTGTGTTGTCAACAGTTAAAAGGATGGTTCTCACAGGCTGACATTTTGGGAAGTCAGAACATATCAGGCCCTTTATGTAACACAGGGACAATATCACTTGTGAGGATGGGATTCTCCTGTTTGGTTGCAGAGTGGTAGTGCCACTCCCGGGACGAAAGCCTTTTCTCCAAGAATTACACCACAATCATCCTGGTCTGTCCAAGGTGAAGATGCTGGCCAGGAGTTACGTTTGGTGTCCGGGAACCGACGAGGAGATCAAAAGTATGGTCAACCAATGCGGACAATGTCAGACGCAACACAACCTTCTGCCTGCGGCAGGTTTGCACCCTTGGGATTGGCCAGGAAGTCCATCCACAAGCCTTCACATTGACTTCATCATTTGTTTTTGGGTATGATATTTTTGATTATGGTAGATACTTACTCGAAGTTCAGTTTATGCGTTCAACCACTACGGCTGCCACCATGGACAAGCTGCGTCAAATCTTTGCCATTCATGGCCATGCCAAGGTGATCATCTCAGACAACGATACTGCCTTCACAGCCAAAGAGTTTCAACTCTTTGTTAATTCCAAGAGGATCCAGCACGTAAGGACAAGCTCCTACCACCTTGTATCAAACAGGCTGGCTGAAAAAGCAGTCCAACCTTTCAATGTGTGAATGAATAGGATTGTTCTTTCATGAATAGGATGGGACCCCGGAAGTGTAGAAGATTTTAGTTTAGACGGGCAGCATGGTTGGCACAGGCTTGGAGGGCCAAATGGCCTGTTCCTGTGCTGTACTTTTCTTTGTCCTTTGTTCTTTGAAAAAGCAATCAAACTGGCCATTACTTCTTTGTTTAGCGGACTTCTTGCTCTCATACAATAAAGCCCGCATACCACCACTGAGGTCACCCCAGCTGAGTTGTTAATGGACAGCGCCTTAGGAACTGGCTTGACATTAATTCATCAAAATTTATCAGGGAGGGTGGAGGCTAAGAAAGCCTCACAGGAAGGCCACCACGATACAGCCAAGAAGGACAGGTCTTTTCAAACAGAATATTTAATGTGCTTGCGGAACATTCGTGGAGGACCAGAATGGTTACCTGGGAGAGTTGTTGCCAGGACTGGGCCAGTATCAGATGTCATAGGCCTAAAGGGCCACAAAGTGAGAAATCCTGTTGATCATTTGAGGAGAGAATCTGTCATTCCTGTAAATGGGCGAGTGGACCATATCTCAATTACCAGTATACCATTTGCTGAGTCAGTAGTGTTAGAACGGAGATCTTTTCAAGGGGCATCATCAGAAGCCACAGAAGGGGACTTCCGGGTGTGGTGATGACCAGCTGAGTCGCACGTTTTGGCAGCTCCCGGTGGAACGGACTTTTGGGCTCTTAATAGGAGCCCCATCGGCAATTTTAACGGCAAATAACACTGTCCGGTAATCCAGAAGGGAATTCCCCCTGGACACGGATGGAAAAAAGAGAGGAAAGTAGCCGGATTCCGGTGGATCCTCTAGAGCAGCGGCCAGGAAGGCAGGCACAAAGCAAGATGGCGTCGGAAGGAGGCAGTTTAATATGGGGCCCTGACCAACAAGAGTTCCTGCGGCGTTGCGTAGATGAACTCAAAAAGGAGATGAAGAAGGAGCTGTTGGCCCCGATATTACAAGCGATTGAGGGGCTAAAGGAGGAGCAAAAGACCCAGGAACAGGAGCTTCAGGTCGTGAAGGCAAAGGCTGCTGAGAATGAGGACGACATACAGGGCCAGGTGGTGAAAACGAAGATCCACGAGGCACAACACAAAAGATGTGTGGAAAGGCTGGAGGTGTTGGAGAATAATGCGACGAGGAAGAACCTAAAGATTCTTGGTCTTCCCGAAGGTGCAGAAGGGGCGGACGTCGGGGCATATGTGAGCACAATGCTGCACTCGTTAATGGGATTGGAGGCCCCGACGGGTCCGCTGGAGGTGGAGGGAGCCTATCGGGTTATGGCGCGAAGACCGAGGGCTGGAGAAATACCTCGAGCAATAGTGGTGAGATTTCTCCGATATAAGGACAGAGAGATGGTCCTCAGATGGGCAAAGAAAACTCGGAGCAGTAGGTGGGAGAACGCGGTGATCCGCGTATATCAAGATTGGAGTGCGGAGGTGGCGAGAAGGGAGGGCAAGCTTTAATCGGGCCAAGGCGGTGTTGCATAAAAGGAAGGTCAAATTCAGAATGCTGCAACCGGCAAGACTGTGGGTCACACATCTAGGGAAACACCACTACTTCGAAACGGCAGATGAGGCGTGGACATTTATTGTCGAAGAGAAGCTGGAGTGAGCGGGCCAGAAAAAGAACGTTTGGGACAAAAGTGGGGGGGTGAATATGTGGGATGAAGGGGGGATAAGGGGGAAGAGATGACTTCCCAAGTTGTTAAACCTGCGACCCTGTAACTTCTCTCTCTCCCCCATGTCGTGGGGGAGGGGGTGAGGGAGGATGAGGAGCTGAGGGCGGCGGCGATTGGGGGCGGGGCCAAAAGGGAAGCGCGGGCTTGGTTCCCGCGCTATGGTAATCATGGCGGGAACAGGGAAGCAGGAAGGAGGGGGCCTCGCACAGTGTGAGCCGAGGTCACGGGGGGAAGCCGAGGTCGGCCAGAGTTTGCTGACTTCTGGGAGCAACATGGGGGGTGCAATTACGCTAGCTTGGGATCTAGCGGGGGGGTGAGGGTTAACTGGGTTGCTGCTGCTGGGGAGAAGGGGGAGCTGGTATGGGAGGGGGGGTCGGGGCAGGGGGGCGCCGCCTGGGGGGGACACAGCTACGTGGGAACCGGGTGAGGAGCTGGATTGAAAAAGGAAATGGCTAGTCGTCAAGGGGGGGGGGGGTAAAGAGCCCCCCAACCCGGTTGATCACGTGGAATGTGAGAGGGCTGAACGGGCCGATTAAGAGGGCACGGGTACTCGCACACCTAAAGAAACTTAAGGCAGATGTGGTTATGCTTCAGGAGACGCATCCGAAGCTGATAGACCAGGTTAGACTTCGCAAAGGATGGGTGGGGCAGGTGTTTCATTCGGGGCTAGATGCAAAAAACAGGGGGGTTGCCATATTAGTGGGGAAGCGGGTAGTGTTTGAGGCAAAGACTATAGTGGCGGATAGTGGGGGCAGATACGTGATGGTGAGTGGCAAACTGCAAGGGGAGGCGGTGGTATTAGTGAACGTGTATGCCCCGAACTGGGATGATGCCAATTTTATGAGGCGTATGTTAGGACGAATCCCGGACCTAGAAGTGGGGAAGTTGGTAATGGGTGGAGACTTTAATACGGTGCTGGACCCAGGGCTGGACAGATCGAGGTCCAGGACTGGAAGGAGGCCGGCTGCAGCTAGGGTGCTTAAGGATTTTATGGAGCAGATGGGAGGAGTAGATCCCTGGAGATTTAGTAGACCTAGGAGTAAGGAGTTTTCGTTTTTCTCCTCTGTACACAAAGTATTTTCACGAATAGATTTTTTTGTTTTGGGAAGGGCACTGATCCCAAAGGTGACGGGGACGGTGTACACGGCTATAGCCATCTCGGATCATGCTCCATACTGGGTGGACCTGGAGATAGGGGAAGAAAAACAACAGCTTCCACCCTGGAGAATGGACATGGGATTATTGGCAGATGAGGGGGTGTGTTTAAGGGTGAGGGGGTGTATTGAAAGGTACTTGGAACTTAATGATAATGGGGAGGTACAGATGGGAGTGGTCTGGGAGGCACTGAAGGCAGTGGTTAGAGGGGAGCTGATATCTATTAGGGCACATAAAGGAAAGCAGGAGGGTAGGGAAAGGGAGCGGTTGTTGAAAGAACTTCTGAGGGTGGACAGACAATACGCGGAGGCACCGGAGGAGGGACTGTACAGGGAAAAGCAAAGGCTACATGTAGAATTTGACTTGTTGACTACGGGTAATGCAGAGGCACAATGGAGGAAGGCACAGGGTGTACAGTACGAATATGGGGAGAAGGCGAGTCGGTTGTTGGCCCACCAACTGAGGGAAAGGGGAGCAGCGAGGGAGATAGGGGGGGTGAGAGATGAGGAGAGAGAGATGGAGCGGGGAGCGGAGAGAGTGAATGGAGTGTTCAAGGCATTTTATGAAAGATTATATGAAGCGCAGCCCCCGGACGGGAAGGAGAGAATGATGTGCTTTCTGGATCAGCTGGAATTTCCTAAGGTGGAGGAGCAGGAGAGAGTGGGGCTGGGAGCACAGATTGAGATGGAGGAAGTAGTGAAAGGGATTGGGAGCATGCAGGCGGGGAAGGCCCCGGGACCAGACGGATTCCCAGTTGAATTCTATAAGAAATATTTGGACTTGCTGGCCCCGCTACTGATGAGAACCTTTAATGAGGCGAGGGAAAGGGGGCAGCTGCCCCCGACTATGTCAGAGGCAACGATATCGCTCCTCCTAAAGAAGGAAAAGACCCGCTGCAATGCGGGTCATACAGGCCCATTTCCCTCCTGAATGTGGATGCTAAGATTCTGGCCAAGGTAATGGCAATGAGGATAGAGGATTGTGTCCCGGGGGTGGTTCATGAGGACCAAACTGGGCTTGTGAAGGGGAGACAGCTAAATACAAATATACGGAGGCTGCTAGGGGTAATGATGATGCCCCCACCAGAGGGGGAAGCGGAGATAGTGGTGGCGATGGATGCCGAGAAAGCATTTGATAGAGTGGAGGAGTGGAGTGGGATTATTTGTGGGAGGTGTTGAGGAGATTTGGCGAGCGTGGTCACGAATGGACGGGGGTCTGACTATTTTCGGCTCCATAGAGGGACGAGGCAGGGATGTCCTCTGTCCCCGTTATTGTTTGCATTGGCGATTGAACCCCTGGCCATAGCACTGAGGGGTTCCAGGAAGTGGAGGGGGGTACTTAGGGGGGGAGAAGAACACCGAGTATCTCTGTATGCGGATGATTTGTTGCTATATGTGGCGGACCCGGCGGAGGGGATGCCAGAGATAATGCGGATACTTGGGGAGTTTGGGGATTTTTCAGGATATAAGCTGAACATGGGGAAAAGTGAGTTATTTGTGGTGCATCCGAGGGAGCAGAGCAGAGAGATAGAGGATTTACCGTTGAGGAAGGTAACAAGGGACTTCCGGTACCTGGGGATCCAGATAGCCAAGAATTGGGGTACATTACATAGGCTCAATTTAACAGGTTGGTTGAACAGATGGAGGAGGATTTCAAGAGATGGGACATGGTGTCCCTGTCATTGGCAGGTAGGGTGCAGGCGGTTAAAATGGTGGTCCTCCCGAGATTCCTTTTTGTGTTCCAGTGCCTCCCGGTGGTGATCACGAAGACTTTTTTCAAAAGAATTGAGAAGAGCATTATGAGTTTTGTGTGGGCTGGGAAGACCCCGAGAGTGAGGCGGGGATTCTTGCAGCGTAGTAGGGACAGGGGGGGGCTGGCACTACCGAGCCTAAGTGAGTACTACTGGGCCGCCAATGTTTCAATGGTGTGTAAGTGGATGGGAGAAGGGGAGGGAGCGGCATGGAAGAGATTGGAGAAGGCGTCCTGCAGGGGGACTAGCCTGCAAGCAATGGTGACGGCGCCGTTGCCGTTCTCACCAAAGAAATACACCACAAGCCCGATGGTGGTGGCTACATTGAAAATATGGGGGCAGTGGAGACGGCATAGGGGAGGGACGGGAGCTTCGGTGCGGTTCCCGATAAGAAACAATCGTAGGTTCGTTCCGGGGAGAATGGATGGGGGATTTGGAGCATGGCAAAGAGCTGGGGTAGTACAACTAAGAGATCTATTTGTAGATGGGACGTTTGCGAGTCTGGGAGCGCTGACGGAGAAATATGGGTTGCCCAAGGGAATGCATTTCGGTATATGCAATTGAGGGCTTTTGCGAGGCAACAGGTGAGGGAATTCCCGCAGCTCCCGACGCAGGAAGTGCAGGATAGAGTGATCTCAGAGACATGGGTGGGGGACGGTATGGTGGCGGACATATACAGGGAGATGAGGGACGAGGGGGAGATCATGGTAGATGAGCTGAAAGGGAAATGGGAAGAAGAACTGGGGGAGGAGATTGAGGAGGGGCTGTGGGCTGATGCCCTACGTAGGGTAAACTCATCGTCCTCGTGTGCCAGGCTAAGCCTGATACAATTTAAGGTGCTACACAGGGCGCATATGACTGGAGCACGGCTTAGTAAATTTTTGGGGGTAGAGGATAGGTGTGCGAGATGCTCGACAGGTCCAGCGAATCACACCCACATGTTTTGGTCATGCCCGGCACTACAGGGGTTCTGGGTGGGGGTGGCAAGGGTGCTTTCGAAGGTGGTGGGGGTCCGGGTCGAACCAAGCTGGGGGTTGGCTATACTTGGGGTTGCAGATGAGCCGGGAGTGCAGGAGGCGAGAGAGGCTGACGTGTTGGCCTTTGCGTCCCTTGTAGCCCGGCGCAGGATATTGTTAATGTGGAAGGAAGCCAAACCCCCGGGTGTGGAGACCTGGATAAACGATATGGCAGGGTTTATAAAGTTAGAACGGATTAAGTTCGTGTTAAGGGGTTCGGCTCAGGGGTTCACCAGGCGGTGGCAACTGTTCGTCGACTACCTCACAGAAAGATAGAGGGAATGGAAAAGAAGTAGACAACAGCAGCAACCCAGGGGTGGGGGGGGTGGGGGGGGGGGGGGGGGGGGAAGGGCGGGGGGGAGGAATCGGACGGACTCTCAGGGATGTTATTGTATATGTATAGGTATTTGGTATATGTAATTGTATATTGGATTGTTGGATTGTATTTTTGGAGAGTATTTATTTTGGACAAGGCAGTTGCCATTTAGTTTTGTTTTTTTTGTTTTTGTTTATATATTACTTATTTATTTGTTTAAAACTGGCCTCGGTTATTTATATTGCTTTATTGTTATGTAAAAGAAACACTACGTATTGTTATGTTTGGCCAAAAAACTTGAATAAAATATATTTTTTTTAAAAAGAAGCCACGGAAGGAGTCGAAGAAGTACTGCCCCTACTTTGGACTCTACTAGTTTACCTGCCCTTGCTGTAGACTCGGATACCTCCAGTCAGGAAAAGCCAATTGCCAATTTGAGACACAGGCGTATCTACATCATAACAGGAAGGCACACGCGATGGACAATGCTAAGCAATTCCGCATACAATAGATCAGCTCAAAGCTCTTGCTGTGCTGCAACATCTAGTCATAAATGGACGATGAAACAACAAACTGGAGGAAAAGACTCCTCAAATATCCCCATCATCAATGATAGAACAGTCCAGAACATCAGTGCAAAAGACAAGGCTCAAACTTATATAACCGTCTACATACAGCAAGAAGTGGTAAGAGAATGACCAATTTCAACCTCCAGTTGAGGTCCCCAGCAATACAGATGCCAGTTTTTAGTTAATTTGATTCACTCCATGTAATATCAAGCATTTGTTGAAGGCATTCAAAAAAGAAGGGCCTCTGCACCCAAACAACATTCGGTAGTTGTACTGAGGAACATAGAACATACAGTGCAGAAGGAGGCCATTCGGCCCATCGAGTTTGCACCAACCCACTTAAGCCCTCACTTCCACCCTATCCCTGTAACCCAATTACCCCTCCTAACTTTCTTTGGTCACTAAGGGCAATTTATCATGGCCAAGCCACCTAACCTGCACGTCTTTGGACTGTGGGAGGAAACCGGAGCACCCGGAGAAAACCCATGCAGACACGAGGAGAACGTGCAGACTCCGCACAGACAGTGACACCGCAGGGAATCGAACCTGGGACCCTGGCGCTGTGAAGCCACAGTGCTAATCACTTGTGCTACCGTGCTGCCCAGAGGACTTGTGCTCTGGAACTAGCTATGCTTCTAGCCAATCTGTTCCTCACCCTAACCCTTACCCTAACACTGGTAACTAACTGGCAATGTGGAAAATTACCCAAAAATGTCTGGTCCACAAAAAGCCAGACAGAACAAACGTAGCCAATTATCGTCCCATCAGTCGACTCAGCAAATGATAGAAGTTGTTATTGACAGTGCTATCAAGTGACATTTACACAGCAATAACTTGCTTGCTTTCGCCAGGGTCACTCAGCTCCTGACTTCAATAAAGCCTTGGTGCAAACATGGACAAAAGAGCTGAATTCAAGATATGAGGTGAGAGTGACTGACATCAAGACAGCATTTAACCAAGTCTGACTTCAAGGATCCTAATATTAAAGTAAGTGGTACTTGGGGGATAGCTCTTCATTGGTTGCAGTCATGCTTATTACCTAAAAGCTGGTTGTGGTTGTTGGAGATCAATCAACTCAATCCCAGGGCATTGCTGCAGGGGTTTCACAGGGTAATGCCCTAGGCCCAACCATCTTCAGCAGCTTCATCAATAACCTCAGCAGTGTGAAAGTTCACTGATGGTGTGGGCAGCATGGTAGCAGATAGAAACAGTCTATCCAATACTTGCAAAGTCAAGAGAAGGCAACTTAGATACAGGATTGGGTGTGAGAGATTAGCCACCAAAACTGGGATTGGTGATTGAAGAGTTTCCAGAGCTACCCCCACTTCTCCATTTCCATTTGTTATTGTAAATTCACCCATTTAATAATAATCCAGCTGATCCCAATATATATACATATGTGTGGAATCAGCACATTGTTGAATTAACTCCTTCCATCCATAAGGCAGTATGGCCCTTGGTTGTTTTTATAGCTTTGCCAAAGCCAGTCTTCCAGTACAAGTAAATAACGTAACAAAAAGGTCACTGCTGCAGCTTTCAGCACACAGTCCAAGACCGGAAATGGACGGGATATCAATCCAGATTGGAGCAGAGGGTTTTAAACTCCCGTTGTACGCTTCCTATTGGGCGAGCTGCTGCCCGCTTAACAGGGGAATTCATATTCCATGAAGCCCACGGGAAGATTTATTGAGGATTCTCCGTGTCCTGCATGGCCACCATAACAGTTGTGCAATCAGCTGATCTGACGTACTTGCTGTTAGCAGATAGTTTTACAACAGTTGTTCAAGATGTTAAGGCATTTCGTAGCAGCCCTGAGATTAAGGATATTTATTTTGCCTCCAGCCTTAGTCGAGGGACTTAAAGTTGTAACTGGTCTGAAGGAGTGTCATACGGACTTGAAACATGAACTCTACTTTCTCTCTGCACAGATGCTGCCTGACCTACTGAGTTTTTCCAGCATTTTCTGTTTTTGTTTGTGACTTAAAATTTTGCCTGTTTAAATGATTTGGATTTATTTGCTTATTATTTGCAGCACTATTTCAACTCCATAAAGAGGAATTGGCCATAGGCATCATAGCAATATGAGATGATATAGTGTTAATATTAAGGCTGAATCAACAAATGTATTGCAATCTATTAACTAAAGGCAATCTCCAGGTCTAAATTGAGGCATCTCATATAAATCCAAACCAGTGCATTAGGTGTCTTTCATCAGAAGTAGGATGATAAGTATTTGCTGGTCAAGTGGACAGTTTCATATAACATTATTTACCTTAACAACAGGGAACAATACACTTCAGGCATTTGCAACAGTGCAATGTGACATCACGTTGCCTAGCAATTTATCTAGCAACGGAGATTACAGATATCACAGAGCCATACAACAATCCTGATGCTCCATTTCTATGCGTGATAAAACAAAGGCATACATGATTGAATATTAACATACATCAGAAGCAAATAGCAGGTGTATGATAAGGGTTCAAGCTACTAAGCATTGCTACCTGAGCATTGAAAATGATTTATAGCCTATTACAAATTGGGATATTGATTGTGCACCACAGCTTCACATACTATTTGTATAACCAATTGGAAAATTAAAGTAAAATATGTTATATTTTGATTTTGGATGGAATTAAATTATGTTATGGTGATACTATTGTGAAATATTTTTTTCTCAGTAGTATTCATTCTTAATGGTGAGGCAAAAACCAGACAGTGCAAAATAGTATAGGAAAATCAAAGCAAAGACTCAGAGGTTGATCATGGGGGAGGTGGTGTTGGGGTCCAGCGCAGGTTGCAGGGTACTCGACAGTGCATGGGTGACCTGCAGATGTGTTAATGTGTCTGTCAGAGGTTTTTTAAAAATGTTTTTATTCTCCTTTTTCACATTTTCTTCAAAATCTACACCCACCAATAAACAGTAAATGGTAACGGATACAATGTCAAACCCCTTATTAACAACAACGATCCCATCCTCCCCCCAACCCCGACACAACAGCCCGCATGACAACTGTCGTGTTAGGTACACTGGTCTAACACTGGCTGCAACTGGAAGCAGCTTAGATCAGAAAGATACTCCAGACCTTGAAGTTAGTTCAATCAGGTTTATTGAACTAATAGCACAGTTAGCACAATTCTCTGTGAGTTCGACACTCTGCTAACTTAAGTGTGGTTACTCTGTCTGACTGAACCAGACTAGCTCTTAGCCACGTGGTGGAGGTGTGAGATTGTAACAACACCCTTGACTGACTCTCTAGATGTTCATCAGTGGAAAGAGGTGGAGTGTGAGTGCCTCGTGTCTTTTATAGTCAGATCCCACCCCTGAGTGCCCTGCCTGCTTATTGGTCATGTCCTGTTCTCTGTGTCCATTAGCTGCTTGTCTGTATATCATTCTGTGTGTGTCTGCATATAATGACATCTCCCCTTTTTTTAATGTTTGGATGACATATGTGAACGTATTTACAAGAGTAGGCCAATATTAACATATATACATGCAGTGGATGTGAACATCTGTACATGTGAAAACAGCTGTCTAATGCGAGAACACAGAACGTAGCAAACAGAACAAATGTTCATAAGTCCAGTCTCTGTGGCTTGCGTCTGATCCTGGTCAACCGCCGGAGAGGTGATGGTGGGGACGACAGCGCCTTGATTGGTGGGATTGAAGCCTGACTGGTGGCCTCATGAGTCGAGGTTTCAGGAGGTGGCAAAACAACAGAAGGAAACGGAGAAGAATGTGGTTGCGGGCAGGCAACTTTGCGCAGTGCCCGTCTGTTTCGTTGCACAACAGAACCATCAGCCAAATGCACAACATACGAGTGGGGGGCAGTCAGTCGAACAATGACAGGTGGAACTGACCAGCCTCCATCAGGGATCTTGACCCGAACAGTGTCTGACAGGGATAACCCGGGCAAATCGGTGGCATGAGCATCATAGCCCTGTTTTTGCCGGTATTGGAGTTGCTGCACCTTCTGCAGCACCGGGGGGTGATCCAGGTTGGGCACGTGTATGGCTGGAAGTGTCGTTCACAGGTCCCTGTTCATCAGGGGTTGAGCCGGCGACATGCCAGTGGACAATGGGGTCGCTCTGTACGCAAGCTGCGCAAGGTGAATGTCAGACGCAGAATCCGCGGCCTTGCCGATGAGCTGCTTCACTATGTGCACCCCTTTCTCAACTTTTCCGTTTGACTGCGGATAGTGTGGGCTGGAAGTGACGTGTTTGAACTGATACGACTGGGCAAACAGAGAACCATTCATGGTTGCTGAAGCACGGGCCATTGTCACTCATGACAGTGAGTGAGATACCATGCCTGGAGAACGTCTCCTTACGGGCCTTGATGACGGTCTGAGATGTGAGGTCTGAGAGCTTCACGACTTCAGGGTAATTGGAAAAGTAATCAATGATTAACACGTAATCACGACCATTTGCATGAAAGAGGTCGATGCCAACCTTGGACCACGGAGAGGTTTCGATTTCATGCTGCTTAAGTGTCTCCTTGCTCTGTGCTGGCTGGATGCATTGGCAGGTCGCACAGTTAAGGACCATGTTCCCTGGCTCTGCGTCTGCACTTTTCCACACCCAGGTGGCCCTCATGGATTTGACGGAGCACCAAGCTCTGGAGACTGTGGAATTACAATCCGGTCCAGTTTGAGGAGGATACCATCAACCACCGTCAGGTCGTCCTTTACATTGAAAAATTGAGGGCACTGCCCTTTTTGCCAGCCATTGGCTAGGTGTTGCATAAAAAGCTGCAAAAGGGAGCCTTTGGCTGTCTTCTCACCTTCTCATCAGATGCCGGGAGGGTGCTAGCACACAGCTGCACCTGTGACTCAACCTGTGACTCAATTTGCCGGATGACGTTCAGTGATTCACTAGGCACGGTGATGGAGCGGGACAGTGTATCGGCAATGATGAGCTCCTTGCCAGGCGTGTAGACCAGGTCAAAGTCGTACCTTCTGAGTTTGAGGAGGATGCGCCTCAACCAAGGCGTCATGTCATTCAGGTCCTTGTGGATAATGTGGACCAGGGGCCTGTGATCAGTCTCGACTGTGAATGTCGGCAGGCTGTAGACATAGTCGTGAAACTTGAGAATGCCAGTGAGAAGGTCCAGGCATTCCTTCTCGATTTGTGCATACATTTGTTCAGTGGGCGTCATTGCCCTTCATGCGTAGGCAACACCTGGTGCCCAGGATGAAGTGTCATCGCGTTGCAGCAGGACCGCACCGATGCCATCCTGGTTCGCATCTGTCGAGATTTTCATTTCCCTGTCTGGGTCGAAAAATGCCAAGACGGGTGCAGTGGTGAGCTTGGCTTTCAGCTCCAACCACTCTGCCTGATGGGCCGCCTTCCACTCGAAAGCAGTGGACTTCTTCACTAGGTTTCGTAGGGCCATGGTGTGTGAGGCCGTGTTTGGGATGAACTTGCCCAGAAAGTTGACCGTGCCCAGGAAGCGCAATACCGTCTTCTTGTCTTCCAGGACCTTCATGGCTGCAATGGCCTTGACCTTGTCTGTGTCGGGGCACACGCCTTGCTGAGAGATCTGCTGAGAGACGGAAGACATGCTCCTCATGGGTCATGGACCATATGATGACGTCGTCCACGTACATACGAACCCCTTCGATGCCCTCCATCATCTGCTCCATGATGCGATGAAATATCTCCGATGCCGAGACGATGCCGAACGGCATACGGTTATAGCAGTACCTGCCAAACGGTGTGTTGAAGGTGCAGAGCCTTCTGCTGGACTCATCCAGCTGGATTTGCCAGAATCCATGTGACGCATCTAACTTTGTGAAAAACCGTGTATGTGCCATCTCACTGGTGAGTTCCTCCTGCTTCGGGATGGGGTAGTGTTTACGCATTATATTCTGGTTGAGATCCTTGGGATCAATGCAGATGCACAGGTCTCCAGAGGGTTTTTTAACCACCGCCATCGAGCTGGCCCAGTCAGTCGGTTCGGTTACCCTGGAAATGATCCCCTGCTGCTGCAGCTCCTTGAGCTGTTCCTTCAGGCGCTCCTTCAGCGGAGCCGGGACCCGGCGTGGTGCATGGACCACTGGCTTGGCATCAGGTCGCAGTAGGATCTTGTACCAATATGGCAAAGTGCCCATCCCATCAAACACATCTGGATACTGAGGGAGGATGTCATCAATGTCAGCTTGAAGATCCACGTTGGAGGATGTCGTTAAATAAACCCGCTGCACCAGGTTTAGCTTTTTGCAGGCATGCGCGCCCTGTAGGGATGCCCTGTCTGGCTTGATAATTTCAAACCTTAGCCGCGCATGGGTACTCCGGTTGGAGACGAGTAGATGGCAGGACCCCAGTGTCGTGATGGCATTACTGTTATAGTCCATGAGCTGGCAGGCTGCTGGAAGGACCTTGGGGGGCTTCTTGATGAGGTGAAGTCTGCCTGTGAGAGGAGGTTGGCAGAAACACCTGTGTCCAGCTTGAACTGGATGGAGCAGCGGTTGACCTGCATCACCGCACGCCATTCATCCTCCGAATCCACAGCGAGGGTGGACTGAATGCGAGATGAGTTAGGTGTGGCATGTTCACGTGTGGTAATGATGCCCACTCGGTAGGCGGATGTGGTGGGGGTATGAGATTGTAACAACACCCTTGACTGACTCTCTAGATGTTCATCAGTGGAAAGAGGTGGAGTGTGAGTGCCTCGTGTCTTTTATAGTCAGATCCCACCCCTGAGTGTCCTGCCTGCTTATTGGTCATGTCCTGTTCCCTGTGTCCATTAGCTGCTTGTCTGTATATCATTATGTGTGTGTCTGCATATCATGACAACAATATAAGCATCAAATAAAAAAACAAACCAAAAAGTAATCAGGAATCGTCCATGGTCACCATTACCATAATAGTCCACCCCCCCCCCCCCACCCAACCCCCTCCCTGCCATCCAATCCCCGAAAGTGTACAATGAATGACACCCAAAAATTGTAAACCCCACCCCCACCCCCCTTCCAGACTCCTCCCCTCCACTTCGTCTCGTAAACACCTCACCCAATATCGGTCCCTTCCCCAACTTTTCACCCCGCTAGGCTCATCGAATCCTGTTCTATCAGGCTCTGGTGGCCGCAGCCTCTCCCCCCACCCCACTCCCGTTCACTGGTCGGCTTAAACCAGCCAGTGTGGAGGCCCTTTGCACGGGTCTCCTCCCTCCCGCCCGGTCCTAGGAAAATAAAGAAAACCCCATAAACACACAACCCCAGCATAAACACACAAGCCCCAAAGAACCATCATTGCAAAGGAAAGCCCCAACTCTTACTTTGTCCAAATAGACAGCGTTGACTCATTTAGGACATACAACAACATGCAGTGAAAAGCTAAAGCTACATACAGCTACATCCTTGATGCACTATCAATTATGACGAGACGAGAGTAGAGAGTAATCGAGGCTTTATTAAGCAGAGATGTGTAGCCTCCTGCAGCTGCTGCCGAAATGGCTGCAGCTCGGTGAGCCCACACATTTATACTCCGCCTACTGGGCGGAGCCAGCAGGCAGGGATCTACCCTCGTACCTGTAGTACAGGAGCCTTACCGTATTACTTCTCATATATGTAATATGTACAAACAGTGGTGACTACCACAATCTTCTCCTACCAACCCCCTGTCCTCAGTACAAGACCAGTCCCCAGTCCCATTTCTCAATTCTGCCACAGCCCTTCTGCCTTCGTAAACACCTCCACCGCTTCCACCGTCTCAAAATAAAAGTCTTTGGATTTGTAAGTCACCCTCAACTTAGCTGGATACACTACGCTGCACCACCGCACCTTGCTGTTATACAGTGCCGTCTCCATCTGGCCAACTCCACCGTAAAGTCCTGTGGCGCGATTCTCCACTCCCACGCCGGTTGGGAGAATCGCCTGGGCCGCCAAAATTTCCGGGGACGCCGGTCCGACGCCCTCCCGCGATTCTCCCAAGTGGCGGGAACGGCCCGGTCGAGTTTCGCAGGCCGGAGAATCGCCGGAGACACCGAAAATGGTGATTCGCCGGCACCCCCGCTATTCTGAGGCCCGGATGGGCCGAGCGGCCAGGCCAAAACGGCGGGTTGCCCCCGGCACCGTCCACACACGGTCGCTGCAGTCGTGAGCGGTGCGTGAACGCTGGGGTGGCGGCCTGCGGGGGGGCGAGGGGGGATCCTGCACCGGGCTTCACCTGGAATGTGGGGTGGCCCGCGATCGGTGCCCACTGATCGTCGGGCCGTCCTCTCTGAAGGAGGACCTACTTCCTTCCGCGGCCCCGCAAGATCCGTCCCCTATCTTCTTGCGGGGCGGACTTAGCGAGGACGGCAACCATGCATGCGCGGGTTGGCGCCGGCCAACCCGCGCATGCGCGGATGACGCCCGTTATGTGGCGCCGGCCGCGTCATCAATGCGGCGCCGCTTTTACGCGGGCGACAAGGCCTGGTGCATATAGATGACGCGGCCCCGATCCTGGCCCATTGTCAGGGCCTGAATCGGTCGGGACCGGGGCTGTTCCGCGCCGTCGTGAACCTCGACGGCGTTCACGACGGCGCGGCCGCTTCGGCGTGGGAGTGGAGAATCGCGCCCCTGGTATATGCGTCTCCCACCTCCAGCCCACTGCATCTCCCGTTTCTGCTTTGCCCAGCACAGGACCTTCTCCTTCACATGGTACGTATGGAAACAGTCACTTCTCTTGGCGGCTCACTCACCTTTGGTATAGGCCTCCCCGACCTATGAGCCCGATCCAGTTCGTATCGAGAGGGATCTTCACCCTCACCCAATAGCTCTGCCAACATTGTGGCAAAATACTCCGTCGGCCTCGGGCCTTCCACCCCTTCGGGCAGACCCACGATCCTCAGATTCTTCCGCCTGATCTGTTTTCCAGGTCTTCCATTTTGGCTCGCAGTCCCTTGTTGGTCTCTATCACCCTCCGCAGCTCCTTCCCCATCGAGGTGAATTGATCACTGTATTGCGATAATGCCTCTTCCACTTCCTTCAGTGTCTCACCCTGATCCCGCACCTCAGCCGCTGCACTCAATACCGCTGCGCTCACCGGGGCAATCGCTTCCTCCACCAGCACTTTCAATACCGCCCCATCTCCTTCCTCATCACTTCCATGTGCTTTGTGAACTGTTTTTAAAGTTCCACGGCCATCGCCTCGGTCATCCTTTCTGCCGTGAGCAGTGTGGCCTCTCCCGGCGTCCCAGCCTCCGCCTTCCTTCCAGTTCCTGAGCAGACCTTTCCCCCCACCGATGGCCCTTCATTAGCCCCCTTTTTCACGGCCATTTTTCTTTGCGATTTGGACATCTCTCTTCTCTATGCCTTCCTACCCTTGTTTAATCAAAAGTTGCTCCTGGGGCGGGGCATCAAAACTCCGAAAAATCAATTCTTGGGCGGGAGCCCTCCAACGTGCGGCTTCCTCCTCCCCTCCGCCACCGGAAGTCACCTGTCAGAGGTTTTATAATGCAGACACGTCAGTAGCTCATTTTTCCCCATCCAATCAGTGGCAATGGGTGTGATGACAACTCGCGTGACACAATCTCAACTTTAGTATTGAAAGGAACGATTCAATCACTGGTTTAAAAATCTTGGGCTGGATTCTCCATCGACGGGATCCTCCCTTTTGCTGGCAGCGCACTCACGCCCGCGGAATTCCCGACGGCGTGGCGATGCCCACAATGGGAAACTTCATTGGCCGGTTGGCAGGACGGAGAATCCCGCTGCCAGTGTGGGCACACTGCACCAGAAAATGGGTGCGGCATCACAGAGGATCCTGCCCTTTGACTGAGTTTATAGACTGTTCTCAAAACAGCTCCTGGATACCATTAATGTGATGAATGGAGAAATTGTTATATAATATATTTTGGCCGTGATTTCATGGAAATATTTCTAAGTGTCATTTTGGATGCGATTGGCGGGGTGTTCCTCAACGCTCCGTATTTAACTGCACTTAGTACCGAAAATGAGCCCCCAAAAGTTGTCGCCATTGTTGGCTGTCTCGCTGTCTGATTCGCCAGACTCGCACCTCAGCTTTCTGCCGGAAACAAGGGGTAGCCGCTTTTAAGCTGTCCCTCACCACTCACCCCCAGTCAAGGCACAAGCATGGTGTGGTAAACCACTGTGTTCTGATATTAGAGGTTGTGCGGTAGAACCTGCACTACAGGATCACCTGTGACCCCTGCATGCTAGCTCCGCCCAGGAGGCGGGTTATACATATGCGTGGCCTCCAGCTCGCAGCCATTTTGCCAGCTGCTGTGGGAGGCCACACATCTGATACTAATAAAGACTCAGTTTGGATTCAACTTCGTCTCCAGTCAAATTGATCGTGCCTCAATTTATTAGTATCAGACTCAGAAGATGGACCTCCGGATTAAACCAGATCGTCTGCAGTTGGATCCACATGCAAGCGACGCCAGAAAGGACTTCCAGCACTGGCTAACTTGTTTTGAAGCGTATATCAACGCGGCGCCGACCCCTGTTCCAGAGGCTCAGAAGATCCAAATATTGTACTCCAGACTCAGCTCCAAAGTCTTCGCGCTGATCCAGGATGCGCCCAATTACGCTGATGCCATGACTCGACTCAAAGAAAATTATGAACAAAAGACGAACATGCTCTTTATCAGACACGCGCTCACAACGCGTACTCAACTACCTGGTGAGTCAATCGAGGACTTCTGGAGGGCCCTGATTCCACTAGTTCGGGACAGTGACTGCCAGGACGTTACAGCTAAGGAGCACTCAGATCTCCTTATGCGGGACGCTTTTGTAACTGGGATTGGTTCTGATGTTATCAGGCAGCGGCTCCTAGAAGGGGCCACGCGTGACCTCGCAGAGACTAAAACACGAGCGCTCTCCATGACGATCGCCCTGCGCAATGTCCAGTCATACGCCCCCAACCGTGCGGCCCACTCCTCCTACGCTTCATGGGCCCCACATGCAGCCACCCCAGTGGGGGCGCTACCCACCCAATACGTCTGCGCCACGCGCCAGCTAGTGATCTCCGGGGGTGCCCCAATGCTATTTTTGCGGCCAGCAAAAACACCCCGCCAATGCTGCCCGGCCCGCGCTGCCCTTTGTAAGGCCTGCAGGACGAAGGGCCACTTCGCTGCGGTGTGCCAGGCCCGCTCAGCGGCCGTGGCCGCCACACCCCGCCCCCCCGGTCACGGACAATGGCCGCCGCCATCCTCCCCAGGCCATGTGCGATTAATGGGTGCCGCCATCTTCTCCCCCGCACAACACGTGCGTTTCATGGGCGCCGCCATCTTGCTCCACCCCCGCAATGTGCGTTCCATGGGCGCCGCCATTTTGTAATCCCCAGGATCTCCAGGCGCCGCCATCTTGTCCACCCTGCAGCACATGGACACCAATGATGTTCCAGGACCTCAACTCAACGGCTGCCTCACTACCCGACGATCAACCTCCATGGCAATCGAGCAGTCCCAACCACATAATCTGACCAACGCATCCACCAGCGTGAAAGTCAACGGCCATGTGACCTCCTGCCTACTGGACTCCGGGAGCACCGAGAGCTTTGTACACCCAAATACGGAAAGGCGCTGCTCCCTTAAGGTACACTCTACTAATCAAAGTATCTCCCTGGCCTCCAGATCCCATCACGTAGCGATCCGGGGGTACTGCACGGTCACGCTCACAGTCCAAGGCGCAGAGTTCCACGGCTTTCGCCTCTACGTCCTCCCTAACATCTGTGCTGCACTTATCCTCGGCCTGGACTTCCAGTGCAACCTCCAGAGCCTGACCCTTAAATTCGGTGGACCCTTACCACCCCTCACTGTGTGCGGCCTCGCGACCCTAAAGGTCGATCCTCCTTCCCTCTTTGCCAATCTAACTCCAGATTGCAAACCCATCGCCACCAGGAGCAGACGGTACAGCACACAGGATAAGGCCTTCATCAGGACCGAGGTCCAGCGGTTGCTTCGGGAGGGCGTCATCGAGGCCAGCAACAGCCCCTGGAGAGCTCAAGTGATAGTGGGTAGGTCTGGGGAGAAAAACTGAATGGTCGTGGACTACAGCCAGACCATCAACAGGTATACGCAGCTCGACGCGTACCCCCACTCTCATGCATATCTGACATGGTTAACCAGATTGCACAGTACCGGGTCTTCTCAACGGTGGACCTGAAATCTGCTTAACACCAGCTCCCCATCTGTAAATCGGACCGGCCATACACCGCCTTCGAGGCAGACGGTTGGCTATATAATTTCCTTCGGGTCCCTTTCGGCATCACCAATGGGGTTTCAGTCTTCCAAAGGGAGATGGACCGAATGGTCGACCGGTACGGCTTGCGGGCCACGTTTCCGTACCTAGACAATGTGACCATCTGCGGCCATGATCAGCTGGACCACGACGCCAACCTCACTAAATTTCTCCGTACCGCCACTCTCCTCAACCTCACGTACAACAAGGAGAAGTGTACCGCACAAACCGCTTAGCCATCCTCGGCTACGTGGTCCAGAACGGAGTTCTGGGGCCCGATCCCGGCCGCATGCGCCCCCTCATGGAGCTCCCCCTCCCCTCTGCCCCAAGGCTCTCAAACGCTGCCTGGGGTTCTTCTCATATTACGCGCAGTGGGTCCCAAACTATGCGGACAAGGCCCGCCCACTCATACAGTCCAATTTATCACGTCCAATCCACCTAACCTGCCCATCTTTGGACTGTGGGAGGAAACTGGAGCACCCGGAGGAAACCCACGCATACACAGGGAGGATGTGCAGACTCCGCACAGACAGTGACCCAAGCCGGAATCGAACCTGGGACCCTGGAGCTGTGAAGCAATTGTGCTATCCACAATGCTACCATGCTGCCCATTAAGTATCGCCATGGCAAACTCAACGAGCCCCCAGACGCCCTATCCCGAGGTACATGTGACAGCGCATAAATAGACCAACTCCGGACCCTGCACGACAGCATTTGTCACCCAGGGGTCACTTGGTTGTACCACTTCATTAAGGCACAAAATTTGCCCTACTCCGTCGAGGAAGTAAGGACAATCACCAAGGACTGCCAGGTCTGTGCGGAGTGCAAGCCGCACTTCTACCAGCCGGACCGCACGCACCTGGTGAAGGCCTCCCGCCCCTTTGAACGCCTCAGCATGGATTTCAAAGGCCCCCTCCCCCCCTCCGATCGGCACACATATTTCCTCAGTGTGATCGATGAATACTCCCGGTTTCCCTTTGCCATCCCATGCCCCGACATGACGTCTGCCACCGTCATTAAAGGCCTTATTTCTATCTTCACTCTGTTCGGCTTCCCCGCCTACATCCACAGTGACAGGGGATCCTCATCCATGAGTGATGAGCTACGTCAGTTCCTGCTCAGCGGGGTATCGCCTCCAGCAGCATGACGAGCTACAACCCCCGGGGAAACGGACAGGTAGAAAGGGAGAATGGGACGGTATGGAGGGCCGTCCAGTTGGCCCTGCAGTCCAGAAATCTCCCGGCCTCCCGCTGGCAAGAGGTCCTCCCTGATGCACTACATTCCATTCACTCATTACTCTGCACTGCTACTAACAGTACACCGCATGAACACCTTTTTGCCTTCCCCAGGAAGTCTACATCCGGGGTATCACTCCCAACTCGGCTCACAGCTCCGGGAACCGTGCTTCTCCGTAAACATGTGCGGCTCCACAAGGCGGACCCGTTGGTGGAAAGGGTGCACCTGCTCCACGCAAACCGACTGTACGCCTACGTGGCGTTCCCCGACGGCCGCCAGGATACCGTCTCCCTCAGGGACCTGGCACCAACAGGTTCCACCCCCACACCGCCCCCGACGCCACCTTCCCCTCCGCCGCCACCCCCATCACCCACCCTAGGCCCGTCCGTCCTCCCCCTGCCCACCCCTGTTGATGAAGAGGATTTCGGCACGCTCCCGGAGTCAACTTCGACCACGACAGCGCCAACATCGCCGTCACCACTTCGCCGATCTCAAAGGACCATCAAGGCGCTGGACCGGCTGAACCTCTGACCGGCCCGCCGGATGACCAGAGACATTTTTTTTACTGCTCTGTAAATATTAAAAATTGCTAATTGTATATAGTTATCCACCACCCCTGCCGGACTCACTTTTAACAGGGGGTGAATTTGGTAAACCACTGTGCTCTGATATTAGAGGTTGTACGGTAAAACCTGCACTACAGGTTCACCTGTGGCCCCTGCATGCTAGCTCCGCCCAGGAGTCGGGTTATAAATATGCGTGGCCTCCAGCTCGCAGCCATTTTGCCAGCTGCTGTGGGTGGCCACACATCTGATACTAATAAAGCCTCAGTTTGGATTTAACTTCGTCTCCAGTCAAATTGATCGTGCCTCACATGGCAGCACACAGACCTGCTCCTCGTTTTGGAGATGCCAACCTGGACAGGTTTCCCGACACTGTCAATGAGAGACAGGACATCCTGTTCCTGGAGAGGGTCAGAGGACCAGCAGCAGGGCCACCAGCACCACGCGGAAGGCAGTAGCAGCGGGTGTTAGTGTGGGCAGGATGACATGGAGGATCACCCTACAATCTAGAAAGAAGACCAACGACCTCCACCGAGCTGCAATGGTAAGTTACCACCTCTCAGGGTAGCATGGTGGCGCAGTGGGTTAGCCCTGCTGCCTCACGGCGCCGAAGTACCAGGTTCGATCCCGGCTCTGGGTCACTGTCTGTGTGGAGTTTGCACATTCTCCCCGTGTCTGCATGGGTTTCGCCCCCACAACCCAAAGATGTGCAGAGTAGGTGGATTGGCCACGCTAAATTGCCCCTTAATTGGAAAAAACTAATTGGGTACGCAAAATTTATTTAAAAAAAATTACCACCCCTCTCCTGATATCAATTCCACTTGCCACCCGTCAAATTCCCAACCGCATCCCCCCCCCAAACAAACACTGGCTGACACCTTGCAACCTCCCCACCTTCAGCCTTTATGCTTGTTCCTTATCAAACCCTGGCTCCACTAGTGCTCAGTTGCAGTGCCCACACATGCCACCTGCTATGGGCACTCGTCTGCCTTGTATATTGACCCATTGATGGTGCCGACACAGGCACATCTCCCTGATGTTACACAGGTCCTGGCGTGGTGGAACAGGCTAGTTCGGGGGATGGGGGTGCAGGAAGTGGAAGGGACAGCAGTTAACCATTCAGAGAATGAAACCCCTTCTGTAAATGAAGGGCACTCCCTGAAGCCCGTGTGCAATACAGGCAACATGCTTGCCATTAATTACCCCCGGACCCGGGGATCTCCAACCCGGCGATGGCAGAGAATCCTGCAACCTGGGCATCTAGGTGGGCTTGGTCCAGTTCAAATTAGATATAGTCTGCTGCCTGGGCATACAAGGCATCCGTGACCTCACAGTGGCATTTGTGGGCTGTAGCTTGTGATATGCTGCACAAGTCCCGCTTGACCTCTGGAATGAACCGGTAGCATAGAGGCTCAAGGTTGGGGTGACCTTTATAGCCACCGGGAGTGGGTGACCTCCCCTTGCACGGAGTGCCAAGTCCGCGAGGATGTAGCACAGATTCTGCATTGTCTCTTTGTGGAGATGGAGTCTCCTGTGACACTTGCTGCCTGTCATCTCCTCAAAAGACCAACGACGCCTGTACATCTTTGTCGTCGTTGGCATCCCCCTCTGGGTTTCTCCTCGGCTGATGGGTTGCGGGTTCTTCAGGGTGTACGGCGGCTCTCTGTACATAGGGTGCCGTCTCCAGCCTGCATCAATGCTACTGCCTTCTCCGTCATTCGGCCGCTTGGGCAGCCACCAGCACCGCGTCCCACCTCTGCGGGACCAACACCACCATCCATTTTGGTCTCTGTAAGGAATTGGAAAAGGAGAGAGACTGACAATCAATTAGGGTTTCCACTCCAGGACCCAAAAAGCTTTGGGATTCACCTTAATTCTACTTGCCAAGGACTATTCATGACCCCTCTCTGCCCTCCTAATTTTCTGCTTCAGTACCTTCCTACTTTCTTACTCCTCAAGGGTTTCGATTGTTCCCACCCTTCTAGACCGTACAAAAGTCTCCTTTTTCTTTTTGATGAGGTTCACAATATCCCTCGCTGTCCAAGGTTTCCTAATCTTCCCATACTTATCCTTCATTCTCTCAAGAATGTGACTTTCCTGAATCCTAATCAGCTGTCGCTTGAAAGACTCCCACATATCCGATGTTGATTTACTATCCAACAACCGCACCCAATCCAAATTCTTCAATTCCTGTCTAATGTTATCGTAATTTGCCTTTCTCCAGATTAGCACCTTAACGTGAGGGTTACCCTCATCCCTGTCCAAGAGAACACTAAAACTTACGGAATTGTGGGCACTATTCCCAAAATGTTCCCCTACTGAACCACCTGTCCAGGCTTATTCCCCAATACCTGATCTAGTACTGCCCCTTCGCTAGTTGGACTATCTACATATTGCATCAAGAAGGCTTCCTGGATACACCTTACAAACTCTGCCCCATCCAAACCCCTAGCACTAAGTGAGTCCCAGTCAATATAGGGGAAATCCTCTACCACAACAACCCTATTACCTTTGCAACTAACCAAAATCTCTCAACCTATCTGCTCCTCTATCTCTCTATCATTGGAAGCTCTTAAAATATTATTGTTTTTCATCACTTTTTCAACTTGCGCATTCTTGGTTATTAGTTGGAAACAGATTGGGAAATGGAATAGCACCAACTGGATGTTTCCTTCCAAGTCAAGCACCACCCAGACTTGGATGAGCTTCCACTCATTCTGACTGACTGACTGTCTTGGCGGATTAAGTTAACATAATTGCCTGTCCAGGCAAGCTGGCCCTCAGTCATTATTTTATGCATTTGTAGGCTGCTGACTGGAAGAACCTGCAAATGTCTCCATCAGAACCCTGGAAAGATCCAGAGGCAGAAAGAAATAGGGTTAACGGTGACTGATAGCCACTGACCATCAGACCCACTCAGCAGTGGGTCTTGCTCCATAAGGCTGAAAATGTCTGCCACAACTGGCACGATACCCTGAACCTCATGTGACACTGGTGTTCAATCATTTTGAGAACGTTTGTCCTCAGTCTGTAGACGGTGTGCACTGGGTGTGGCCTCCAGCCACCATTTCTGCTCCCCACCCCTCTCCTGTCACGCTGCAGGTCTATGACTGACAGGATGTTTGCTGGCACTGTTGCTGGTCATTTTGTCTGAAGTTCAGTTTAGTTTAAGGCAGCATAAGCAGCATTATCTTGGTCTAATAGACCAAACCAAGTGCATATCAGATCCCAAAGTGTTGAAGAAACTCCCGAAGTGTTGAAGTGTATTATGGGCAAAGCCTTTCGCACAAATAGGTAGAAAGTTATGTAATGGAAATTGACTCAGTTCCATCAGTTGGGACTATGTATTCATCTTTGTTTTCACTGGCATGTTCCAGGAATCCTTGGAAAGCGGTGCACCCAAAGTGAAATTGAAAATCTGTATCATTACTGTTCTAGTTGAGCAATTAACATATGGTCAGTGGCAACCTGCCTCTTCATACGCAGGTTTGTTCATACGCAGTCTAAAGCACTGCAGTGAATCCCAGAGATTGGCCCTCAGAGCCAATTTGAGCAGTTTAACCCCTCACCAACTCCGAAACCCGCACACCACTGAAAGTTAAAATTCACGATAGAATTAGCCCAGTGGTAAAATCGGACCAATAATAATTCATGCCTGAAGGAATATTTATGTTATTAAAAGGTGCTAGCTTTTCGATTTTACAAAGTTGTTTGCTGAACACACAAGGGCTAAAATATTTGCACATGCTTCCATGTGCATCTGCATGCATTGACTTGGACCCCACCGAATTTTATAGTTCACATACTCTCCCTTTATAGTTTCCCATATGCTGTAACTTAAAGGACTGCTCAATCTTGAGTCAAAACAGCATTGTTTTCTCCAACAAGGTTGATTTAATGGATAGCATGGTTCTAGGAGCTCCCAGGCCACTTTAGTGACCCAAACCTATGAGTTTACTTGGAGAATATGTCACTGAATAAAATGGCATTTCGTGGGACAAAGAGAACTCCTCCAAATAGAGTCACAGTAAAGCAATTGTGTGACTGGTTCAGGTCAGCTGGATCCACGATGCTCTTTGTATGGCCTTTTACTTCCCAATGTGGCAACTCTCTTTCCTATTTCAAAGAAGGCTGCGCACAAACATCAGTAGAGATTTCACAGTGATGGTGGCCTGGCTGACCTATATTGCATTACCTACTACAAAGGCTAATCTCTGAGAAGTGCAAGCTCTTCTCCAGTTTGCTTCCTCCGCTGCATAGGAGTGAAAAAAGCAGTGGTTATGTAGGCAACTATTCGAGGCATTGGTGTATGGATGACTGACATCAATAGTGGCTTGAAATGAACCAGCTTCATGAAAGTTTAATGCAATGGTGACTTAGCAGGTTTGTTTCTGTGCTGAATGTGATCCGAAGGTCACTTGCTTCTCTGCTAAACTGTAGGCAACACAAATGGGTCTCTTTCAACACGTGCCGTGGGATCCTAATCAAATCTCCTCCCTTGCAGGGGCTGCCGGTAGGTGAGTATTTGGAGTTTAAAATCACTTACCTTGCAGGAGCAGCACTTGGAGTTTCGGCGGGAGTGGCGTGCGGGGGCTGCCGATGGGTGAGTATTTGAGTTTGAAACACTTATCTGGTCCCGTTTCTGTTCTTCTTTGCTGTTTTATTTTTTTAATTTTATTTTTTAAGGCGGGAACCGGAAGTTCGAACCGGAAGTTCGACCCGCGGACTTCTGGGAAGGTCGCCCCCCCCCCCCCCCCACCAATAATTCTGGTGGAGAGGAAACCCGAGACACTACACGTGTAGTGTCTCCCACCCGCCCTCCTCCTCTAACCAATAATAAAACCCATCAGTGTGAGGTAAGTGCCATATTATATATATATTTTTTTTAATTTTAAAAATGTTTTATTTATTAGCCAGATCTTGGTTGGAAGTTAGAGGGATGGCAGGGAAGGGAGTGCAATGTTCCTCCTGCAGGATGTTTGAGGTGAGGGATGCCGTTTGTGTCCCTGCTGATTTTACCTGCAGGAAGTGCAGCCATCTCCAGCTCCTCCAAGACCGAGTTAGGGAACTGGAGCTGGAGTTACAAAGAACAAAGAACAAAGAAATGTTGGATGAACTTCGGATCATTCGGGAGGCAGAAGGGGTCATAGATAGTAGCATCAGGGAATTAGTTACACCAAAGATTGGAGATAGATGGGTAACTGTAAGAGGGACTGGGAAGAAGCAGTCAGTGCAGGGATCCCCTGCGGTCGTTCCCCTGAGTAACAAGTATACTGCTTTGGATACTTGTGGGGGGGGGGGGGGACACTTACCAGGGGTAAGCCATGGGGTACGGGCATCTGGCACAGAGTCTGTCCCTGTTGCTCAGAGGGGAAGGGGGGAGAGGAGCAGAGCATTAGTAATTGGGGACTCGATAGTCAGGGGCACAGATAGGAGATTTTGTGGGAGCGAGAGAGACTCACGTTTGGTATGTTGCCTCCCAGGTGCAAGGGTATGTGATGTCTCGGATCGTGTTTTCCGGGTCCTTAAGGGGGAGGGGGAGCAGCCCCAAGTCGTGGTCCACATTGGCACTAACGACATAGGTAGGAAAGGGGACAAGGATGTCAGGCAGGCTTTCAGGGAGCTAGGATGGAAGCTCAGAACGAGAACAAACAGAGTTGTTATCTCTGGGTTGTTGCCCGTGCCACGTGATAATGAGATGAGGAATAGGGAGAGAGAGCAACTAAACACGTGGCTACAGGGATGGTGCAGGCGGGAGGGATTCAGATTTCTGGATAACTGGGGCTCTTTCTGGGGAAGGTGGGACCTCTACAGACAGGATGATCTACATCTGAACCTGAGGGGCACAAATATCCTGGGAGGGAGATTTGTTAGTGCTCTTTGGGGGGGTTTAAACTAATGCAGCAGGGGCATGGGAACCTGGATTGTAGTTTTAGGGTACGGGAGAATGAGAGTATAGAGGTCAGGAGCACAGATTTGACTTTGCAGGAGGTGGCCAGTGTTCAGGTAGGTGGTCTGAAGTGTGTCTACTTCAATGCCAGGAGTATACGAAATAAGGTAGGGGAACTGGCAGCATGGGTTGGTACCTGGGACTTCGATGTTGTGGCGATTTCGGAGACATGGATAGAGCAGGGACAGGAATGGATGTTGCAGGTTCCGGGGTTCAGGTGTTTTAGTAAGCTCAGAGAAGGAGGCAAAAGAGAGGGATGTGTGGCGCTGCTAGTCAAGAGCAGTATTACGGTGGCGGAGAGGATGCTAGATGGGGACTCTTCTTCCGAGGTAGTATGGGCTGAGGTTAGAAACAGGATAGGAGAGGTCACCCTGTTGGGAGTTTTCTATAGGCCTCCAAATAGTTCTAGGGATGTTGAGGAAAGGATGGCGAAGATGATTCTGGATAAGAGCGAAAGTAACAGGGTAGTTATTATGGGAGACTTTAACTTTCCAAATATTGACTGGAAAAGATATAGTTCGAGTACATTAGATGGGTCGTTTTTTGTACAATGTGTGCAGGAGGGTTTCCTGACACAATATGTTGACAGGCCAACAAGAGGCGAGGCCACTTTGGATTTGGTTTTGGGAAATGAACCAGGCCAGGTGTTGGATTTGGAGGTAGGAGAGTACTTTGGGGACAGTGACCACAATTCGGTGACGTTTACGTTAGTGATGGAAAGGGATAAGTATACACCGCAGGGCAAGAGTTATAGCTGGGGGAAGGGCAATTATGATGCCGTTAGACATGACTTGGGGAGAATAGGTTGGAGAAGTAGGCTGCAAGTGTTGGGCACACTGGATAAATGGAGCTTGTTCAAGGAACAGCTACTGCGTGTTCTTGATAAGTACGTACCGATCAGGCAGGGAGGAAGGCGTCGAGCGAGGGAACCGTGGTTTACCAAAGAAGTGGAATCTCTTGTTAAGAGGAAGAAGGAGGCCTATGTGAAGATGAGGTGTGAAGTTTCAGTTGGGGCGATGGATAGTTACAAGGTAGCGAGGAAGGATCTAAAGAGAGAGCTAAGACGAGCAAGGAGGGGACATGAGAAGTATTTGGCAGGTAGGATCAAGGAAAACCCAAAAGCTTTCTATAGGTATGTCAGGAATAAAAGAATGACTAGGGTAAGAGTAGGGCCAGTCAAGGACAGGGATGGGAAGTTGTGTGTGGAGTCTGAAGAGATAGGCGAGATACTAAATGAATATATTTCGTCAGTATTCACTCAGGAAAAAGATAATGTTGTGGAGGGGAATGCTGAGACCCAGGCTATTAGAATAGATGGCATTGAGGTACGTAGGGGAGAGGTGTTGGCAATTCTGGACAGGCTGAAAATAGATAAGTCCCCGGGGCCTGATGGGATTTATCCTAGGATTCTCTGGGAAGCCAGGGAAGAGATTGCTGGGCCTTTGGCTTTGATTTTTATGTCATCATTGGCTACAGGAATAGTGCCAGAGGACTGGAGGATAGCAAATGTGGTCCCTTTGTTCAAAAAGGGCAGTAGAGACAACCCCGGCAACTATAGACCGGTGAGCCTCACGTCTGTTGTGGGGAAAGTCTTGGAGGGGATTATAAGAGACAAGATTTATAATCATCTAGATAGGAATAATATGATCAGGGATAGTCAGCATGGCTTTGTGAAGGGTAGGTCATGCCTCACAAACCTTATCGAGTTCTTTGAGAAGGTGACTGAACAGGTAGACGAGGGTAGAGCAGTTAATGTGGTGTATATGGATTTCAGTAAAGCGTTTGATAAGGTTCCCCACGGTAGGCTATTGCAGAAAATACGGAGGCTGGGGATTGAGGGTGATTTAGAGATGTGGATCAGAAATTGGCTCGCTGAAAGAAGACAGAGGATGGTGGTTGATGGGAAATGTTCAGAATGGAGTTCAGTTACAAGTGGCGTACCACAAGGATCTGTTCTGGGGCCGTTGCTGTTTGTCATTTTTATCAATGACCTAGAGGAGGGCGCAGAAGGGTGGGTGAGTAAATTTGCAGACGACACTAAAGTCGGTGGTGTTGTCGACAGTGCGGAAGGAGATAAGCTGCAGAGCTGGGCTGAGAGGTGGCAAATGGAGTTTAATGTAGAGAAGTGTGAGGTGATTCACTTTGGAAGGAATAACAGGAATGCGGAATATTCGGCTAATGGTAAAGTTCTTGGAAGTGTGGATGAGCAGAGGGATCTAGGTGTCCATGTACATAGATCCCTGAAAGTTGCCACCCAGGTTGATAGGGTTGTGAAGAAGGCCTATGGAGTGTTGGCCTTTACTGGTAGAGAGATTGAGTTCCGGAGTCATGAGGTCATGTTGCAGCTGTACAAAACTCTGGTACGGCCGCATTTGGAGTATTGCGTACAGTTCTGGTCACCGCATTATAGGAAGGACGTGGAAGCTTTGGAGCGGGTGCAGAGGAGATTTACCAGGATGTTGCCTGGTATGGAGGGAAAATCTTATGAGGAAAGGCTGATGGACTTGAGGTTGTTTTCGTTAGAGAGAAGAAGGTTAAGAGGAGACTTAATAGAGGCATACAAAATGATCAGGGGGTAAGATAGGGTGGACAGTGAGAGCCTTCTCCCGCGGATGGAAATGGCTAGCACGAGGGGACATAGCTTTAAACTGAGGGGTATTAGATATAGGACAGAGGTCAGAGGTAGGTTCTTTACGCAAAGAGTGGTGAGGCCGTGGAATGCCCTACCTGCAACAGTAGTGAACTCGCCAACATTGAGGGCATTTAAAAGTTTATTGGATAAGCATATGGATGATAATGGCATAGTGTAGGTGTTATAACCTGCCTACTTACCATTGGCTGGGGACTTATGACTATCCCACAATCCTGTGGGAGTATGAGCTTTCCCAATAAGGGGGGCGGAGAAACCATTAGTAAACTCCTAGTATAAATAAAGCTGGCCAGTTCACGAACCAGCAGGAAGGGGTATGTAGCAAGGGAAGTTACTGCTACTGTTATGTATATATGTTATAGTAAATAAATGTTATTACTTTGTATCCTTAAAACTCGTGCTGGATTCTTCGTGGCCCTTACAAAACTGGCGACGAAGGTTAAAGTGAATAGCTGTCTACACTGCTGAAGCCACCTCCCTGGATTTTTGTTGGATACAGGTTGGAAGTTGTTTTCTATTATACCATGCCTCTGTACGGACGTTTGGATGTTTTTGATGCTGCGCTGGAAAGCTGGAACCAGTACACGCAATGGATGCGTTACTATTTCCGGGCAAACAATATCACTGAAAACGAGCGCCAGGTGGTCATATTGCTCACCGCCTGCGGCCCACATACGTTTGGGGTGATTAGGAGCCTTATGTACTCAGCTGCGCCGGACACCAAAACGTTTGATGAACTTGTGAATATAGTGGGGCAACATTTTAACCCAACCCCGTCCACGATAGTCCAGCGTTACCGGTTTAATACCGCTGAGAGGACCCCTGGAGAATTCCTTGCCGATTTTCTATCCGGGCTACGCAGGATTGCGGAATACTGTGACTATGGTGAGACCTTGTCAGAAATGTTGCGCGACCGTTTGGTTTGCGGTATTTACAATGCGGCCACCCAGAGAAAGTTGTTAGCGAAGCCAACATTGACTTTTCAACAGGCCATTCAAATAGTATTGTCCCGAGAGAGCGCAGAGCGAGGAGTACAGGAGCTACAGGGAATGGAAGTGCATGCCTTGGGGCGCAACCCCTTCCGTCCGAAATTGTCCCCCCGCACTCCTGCGGTACCTTGGGCGAGGCAATGTCTTGACCGACGCCAGTGGCCGTCGGACATTCCTCCCCGAAGGGAGCCTTCTCCAGAGCCAATGGATGAGGAGCCATGTCCGTGTCAGACTTGTAGTAGCCGACCCCGTCGCGGACGGCGGTCCTGGGGGCGCCGTCGTTCCGACCGAAACTGGGACCAGCCCAGGGGCCGTAACTGGGACCAGCCCAGAGGCCGTACCTTTCATGTGGATGAACCTGCGGCGACTACTCCTGAGGACGTGGAGACGGAGGACGACTGCCTGCAGCTGCATTGTGTGGCAGCTCCCCGTGTGGCCCCCATTAAGGTGACAGTACGGGTCAATGGCCACCCGCTTGAGATGGAGTTGGATACTGGCGCAGCGGTCTCCGTGATCGCCCAGAGGACATTCGACCACATCAAGCAGGGTATACAGACCCTTACATTAACCGACTCACAGGCCAGGTTGGCCACCTACACGGGGGAATCACTGGACATTGCAGGAACTACAATGACCCCTGTTGTCTATGGACGCCAGGAGGGGCGTTTCCCACTTATCGTGGTGCGTGGCCATGGGCCCAGCCTGTTGGGTCGGGACTGGTTGCGCCATTTGCGGTTGCAATGGCAGCACATCCTCCAAACAGTTTCTGAAGGGTTGACAGAGGTGCTAGGACGATACCCAGATGTATTCCAGCCTGGTTTGGGGAAAATAAAAGGGGCCGTAGCCTGTATCCAAGTTGAACCAGGAGCCACGCCGCGCTATTTCTGGGCGCGCCCAGTGCCTTACGCCTTGCCCTCGACCGATATCCAATGCCTCGCATAGAGGATCTCTACGCGAACCTTGCAGGTGGACTCTCGTTCACAAAATTAGATATGAGTCGCGCCTACCTGCAGTTGGAGCTGGACCCTGCCTCCCGACCATATGGAACGATTAATACACACTGGGGCCTGTATGAATATACACGGTTGCCCTTTGGAGTATCCTCTGCCTGCGCAATATTTCAACGTGTTATGGAGGGCATTTTGAGAGGTTTACCACGTGCGGCTGTCTACCTAGATGATGTTTTGATTACAGGGACGTCGGAGCAGGAATGTTTGGACAATCTGGATGCTGTCCTTAGACGCCTTTCGGAGGCTGGAGTCCGTTTACGTCGCACAAAGTGCGTATTTCAGGCAAAGGAAGTAGTCTACCTAGGTTATCGGGTGGACCGCGAAGGTCTGCACCCCGTCGCAGAGAAGGTGCGTGCAATTCAACATGCCCCCGCCCCGACTGACACTTCGCATCTTCGTTCTTTTCTCGGTCTCGTAAACTATTACGGGAAGTTCCTCCCCAATCAGGCAACTGCGCTGGCCCCTTTGCACCTTCTGCTAAAGAAAAATCACACCTGGGTTTGGGGTCAGCCGCAAGAAACCGCTTTCCGGCAGGTAAAGCAACAATTGTCGTCGTCTGGGTTACTAACCCACTTTGATCCTGGAAAGCCTTTGCTCGTCACATGTGCTGCATCCCCGTATGGTATTGGGGCCGTCCTGTCCCACAAGATGGAGAACGGGGCCGAACGACCGATAGCTTTCGCCTCCCGCACATTGACTGCAGCGGAGAAAAAGTACGCGCAGATCGAGAAGGAGGGCCTGGCAGTGGTTTTTGCGGTGAAACGCTTCCACCAGTACGTGTATGGCCGCCATTTCACTATCGTGACTGATCATAAGCCCCTGCTGGGACTTTTCAGAGAGGATAAGCCAATACCGCCCATTGCTTCTGCACGGATCCAGCGCTGGGCTTTGTTGCTTGCTGCATACGAGTATTCTCTGGAGCACAAACCAGGTACGCAGATAGCAAATGCCGACGCACTGAGCCGATTGCCTTTATCGACCGGGCCCATGTCGACCCCCACGACTGGTGAGGTGGTTGCAACCCTAAATTTTATGGACACCTTGCCTGTCACGGCATCACAGATCCGTGAGTGGACCCAGACGCAGCCAGTCCTGTCAAAGGTTCGGCACATAGTCCTGTATGGTGGGCAGCATAGACAGCTCCCAGGCGAGTTGCAGGCATTTTCATCCAAGCTGTCAGAATTCAGCGTGGAAGACGGCATCCTCTTGTGGGGGACGCGTGTGATTGTCCCGGAAAAAGGCCAGGAGCTGATACTATCAGACTTGCACAATGGGCATCCAGGCGTGACCAAAATGAAAATGTTGGCCCGGAGTTATGTCTGGTGGCCAGGCCTCGACACCGACATTGAGAAGGTGGCCCAAAACTGCTCCATTTGCCAGGAACATCAGAAGCTTCCGCCGGCCGCGCCCCTACACCACTGGGAATGGCCAGGGCGGCCTTGGGCACACTTGCATGCAGATTTCGCAGGCCCTTTTCAAGGATCCATGTTCCTTCTACTAATTGACGCCCAGTCCAAATGGCTAGAGGTGCATAAGATACAGGGGACAACGTCCTGCGCAACAATTGAAAAGATGCGTTTATCGTTTAGTACGCATGGCCTCCCCGAGGTGCTGGTCACGGATAACGGCACTCCATTCACGAGTGAGGAATTTGCGAGGTTCACGAAGATGAACGGCATCCGCCATATCCGCACTGCCCCTTACCACCCGGCTTCAAATGGGTTGGCAGAGTGCGCAGTGCAGACATTCAAAAGACGCCTAAAGAAGCAGTCTTCCGGATCAATGGACACGAGACTGGCTCGCTTTTTGTTTACGTACAGGACCACCCCCCATGCAGTGACTGGGGTAGCTCCCGCAGAACTCCTAATGGGCCGGAGACTTCGCACCCGCCTCAGTATGGTTTTCCCGGACATTGGCGCAAAAGTACGCCGCACACAAGAACGGCAGGGACAGGGATTTTCTCGGCATCGGCCGATTCGGCAGTTTGCGCCCGGTGACCCAGTGTTCGTTCGGAATTTTGCTGGTGGTGCCCAATCGGTTCCTGGTGTAATCTTTCGCCAAACGGGCCCTATATCTTACCAAGTGCAAGCCCAGGGCCGTCTCCAGCGAAAACATGTAGACCACGTTCGGCCCAGAAGACCGCCCCCGGAGCTCATTTCAACAGCCGCAGAGACCAGAGACAAGGGAAGGTAGTCCTCACAATCTTCCACTGGTGCCTCACTCGAAGCCTGCGCAGGTCGTTACGGGACCGAATGGAGATAGAGACGCTGACATGACGGAGGCAGCAGACTCTGACTCTGAGATGGAGACACAGGATGCATCAGAGGGGGAATCCTCAGGTCCATGGGCCGTGGATGCACAACTGCGCCGTTCATCACGGAAGCGCCGGTCTCCGTCTCGTTACACGCCGCCTGATCCAGCGCCGTGTGCAAATGGTGTCCGGCCTGCGGCCAAACGAGTCCGACGCTCTCCTTCGCCAGGGTCTTCGGTGGTTTCCTTGGACTTTGGGGGTAGGGATGTTATAACCTGCCTACTTACCATTGGCTGGGGACTAATGACTATCCCACAATCCTGTGGGAGTATGAGCTTCCCCAATGAGGGGGGTGGAGAAACCACTAGTAAGCTCCTAGTATAAATAAAGCTGGCCAGTTCAGGAACCAGCAGGAAAGAGTATGTAGCAAGGGAAGTTACTGCTACTGTTATGTATATATGTTATAGTAAATAAATACTTTGTATTCTTAAAACTCGTGCTGGATTCTTCGTGGCCCTTACAAAAGTAGGTTAGATGGCTTTTGTTTCGGTGCAACATCGTGGGCCGAAGGGCCTGTACTGCGCTGTATCGTTCTATGTTCTCTCTAAGAATTCCACTTTTCCCTCCAATACAGGCACTGCAAGGCCTAATGTGATGCACTGCTTGCATACACAAATTAATATTTCAGCAGCACCTCAGAAGAGATTGATTTAGCTTACTCCAGCATGAGGCACTGACACTAATTGTGCTGTCAAGTTTGAGATAAGTAAACCCAGAAGAGATTGGAAATCAAATCAGGACCCTGTTAGTATGTGTGGTTCATGCTATAGTGGTTAGTAGAATTACCTACCAGACCTATGGTGGGCATCCTGTGGCCCAGGGCTATAGTTCTATTAGTCTGTAAATAATGAAGCATTTTCTATAACTCGATATGAAATATTTAGCGTATTAAATGTATTTAATTTTATTCATGTGGTCATGGTTAGTGAACAAACCCGATTTCAATCTTGTGGCCCTCTGAGGTGACGGGGGCCACTCATGCAGTCTCTTTAATTAGGGGGTCTCTGGTGGGGGGGGATGCTGGGGAGGGGTCTGGTGGCGTTGGGGTGGGCAGGTCTTGCATTATGGGGTGGACTTTGAGTGAAACTCCCTGAAAGAGTTGCCGCCTTGGCCAACCGCAAGATCCACTGCTTCAGAGACCTACAGCAATTCTGGCCCACATGATTCCCAGCCCAGAGGACTGGTGAATCAAGAGGGCTCAGAGACTATAGTGCCAGATCCGTTAATAGGCTGCAAATGGTTCATTAAGACCCATTATTCTCTTGCTAGCGTGGGATGCGAACCTCATTCCAGATTCCAGTGGACTGGAGCATCAGAATGGCACCCGTCACCGTTTTCTTCCTGACGCTGGATTTTCTGCCGCCAGTAGCGAAGTTGTCAACGCGGCGGAGAATCCAGCTCCATGTGTTTTTGTGCTGTCCACTTGATCTAAAATCAAGTTCATTTAAGTTTATGCCATTGTGTGTGACAGGAAATAGAAACCCTTAGTATTGTATTTCCCTGTCACATGCAATGAAACAAAATGTAGAATGACCATTCATGTTAAGTGAAGTCTTTGCAGGAGTCTTTTATAACATACAGCCAGCAGAATCAAATACTGTCACCAATTGACTGCAGGCTGCCTAACATTGCCAGTGTTTATTTCAACCAGTCCCCGAATGCACTTGTATAAATTCATATGCTATTTCAAATCATGCTTTAATGAACCTAATTTAAATGGGTTGGAAGAGTGTAAACAGGAATGTGTGCAATTTTCGAACACCCCGGCCAAAATACGATAGGAAATTAGCCCCATTAATGTATATGTTTTATAAAGGACAGAAGTAGCCAAAATTTTAACCAGGAACAGAAATTGGGCAGGTAGCATGGGGGAATTGTGAAGTCAGTGTCACAGCCCGAACTTCACAACATGAGGCTTGGCAATTTTGATGCCTGGGCTTCATTTGCAAGCCGCTGGTCTGTTTCCCAGCTGAAATAGATAAGAAACAGCGGTGAGCTGGTAATTCAGGCAGCAGGAGGCTGTCAGCTGGTACGACAGAAAACGTTGACAACAAGGTAAGTCACAGGCTTTTGAGATGTCTTATGGAATGGAATGGAAGGAGACTTGGACAGCAGAGGTGTATAGATTCCTGGTGCGGCTCAGGGAATCACTCCTGCTCTCCCTGGCCCCAAAAGGAAAATAAATATTGGCTGGAACCTCCTCAGTGCAAATTATTTAGATGGAGCAGATTTTGTCAGGTGTGTCCAGGAAGGATTCCTGACTCAATATGTAGATAGGCAGACTAGGAGGGAGGCCATATTGGATTTGGTGCTTGGCAATGAACCAGGCCAGGTGTCAAATGTCTCGGTGGGAGAGCATTTCAGTGACAGTGACCACAACTCCTTGACCTTTATCATAGTCATGGAGAGGAATAGGAACGGACAATATGGGAAGGTATTTAATTGGGGGAGGGGAAATTATACTGCTATAAGACAGGAGCTGAGGAGCATAAAGTGGGAACAGATGTTCTCAGGGAAATGCACAACAGTAATGTGGGGGTTGTTTAAGGAGCACTTGCTGCGAGTGCTGGATAGATTTGTCCCACTGAAACGAGGAAGGAATGGTAAGGTGAAGGAGCCTTGGATGACAAGAGAAGTGGAGCTTCTAGTCAAGAGGAAGAAGGAAGCTTACGTATGGTTGAGGAAGCAAGGATCTGGAACGGCTCAAGAGGGTTACAAGGCAGCCAGGAAGGAACTCAAGAATGGACTTGGGAGAGCTAGAAGCGGGCCTGAAAAAGCCTTGGCGGGAAGGATTAGGGTAAACCCCAAGGCGTTCTACATGTATGTGAGAAATAAAAGGATGATCAGAGTGAGAGTAGGGCCGATCAGGGATAGTGGAGGGAACTTGTGCCTAGAGTCTGAGGATGTAGGGGTGGCCCTAAATGAATATTTTGCTTCAGCATTCATTAGAGACCTTGTTGCTCGTGAGAACAGCGTGAATCAGGTTTCTAGGATCGAACAGGTTGATATTAAGAAGGAGGATGTGCTGGAAATTTTGAAATGCATCAGGATAGCTATGTCCCCTGGGCCAGACCGGATATACCCAAGGTTATTACGGGAAGCAAGGGAGGAGATTGTTGTGCCGCTGGCGATGATCTTTGCGCCCTCACTCTCCATTGGTGTAGTACCGGATGATTAGAGGGAGGCGAATGTTGTTCCCCTGTTCAAGAAAGGGAATAATGAAATCCCTGGGAATTACAGACCAGTCAGTCTTATGTCTGTATTGAACAAAATATTGGAAAGGATAGTTTGATTAAAGACAGTCAGCATGTCTTTGTGAGGGCAGGTCATGCCTCACAAGCCTCAAATGAATTCTTTGAGGATGTGACGATATATATTGATGAAGGTTGGGCAGTGGATATGGTGTATATGGATTTCAGTAAGGCATTTGATAAGGTTCCCCATGGTAGGCTCATTCAGGAAGTCAGGGGACATGGGATACAGAGAAATTTGGCTGTCTGGTACAGAATTGGCTGGCCGAAAGAAGACAGCGAGTGGTAATGGATGGAAAGTATTCCGACTGGAGGTCAGTGACCAGTGGTGTCCCGCAAGGATCTGTTCTGGACCTCTGCTTTCTTTGCGGTTTTCATAAATGACTTGGATGAGGAAGTGGAAGCGTGGGTCAGTAAGTTTGCCGATGACACGAAGGTTGGTGGAGTTGTAGATTGTGTCGAGGGCTGTTGCAGGTTACAACAGGACATTGGCAGGATGCAGAGCTGAGCTGAGAAGTGGCAGATGGCGTTCAACCTAGATAAATATGAAGCGATTAATTTTGGAAGGTCAAATTTGAATGCTGAATACAGGGTAAAAGGCAGGATTCTTGGAAGTGTGGAGGAAAAGAGGGATCTTTGGGTACACGTACATAGATCCCTCAAAGTTGCCACCCAGGTTGATAGGGTTGTTAAGAAGGCTTATGGCGCGTTGGCTTTCATTAACAGGGGGATTGAGTTTAAGAGCTGCAAGGTTTTTGTTGCAGCCTTATAAAACCCTGGTTCGACCACACTTGGAATATTGTGTCCAGTCCTGGTCACCTCATTATAGGAAGGGTGTGGATGCTTTGTAGAGATGCAGAGGAGATTTACCAGGACGCTGCCTGGACTGGAGGGCATGTCTTATGAAGAAAGGTTGAGGGAGCTAGGGCTTTTCTCACTGGAGCAAAGAAGGAAGAGAGGCGACTTAATAGAGGTGTACAAGATGATGAGAGGCATGGATAGAGTGGATAGCCAGAGACTTTTCCCCAGGGCGGAAATGGCTGTCATGAGGGGACGTAATTTTAAGGTGATTGGAGGAAGGTGTGTGGGAGGTGACATAGGTCGGTTCTTTACATAGAGAGTGGTGGGTGCACTGCCAGCGGAGGTAGTGGAGTCAGAGTCATTAGGGACATTTAAGCGACTCTTGGACAGGCACATGGACAGCAGTAAATTGAAGGGTGTAGGTTAGGTTGATCTTGGATTAGGATAAGTGGTCGGCACAACATCATGAGCCAAAGGGTCTGTACTTTGCTGTACTGTTCTATGTTCTATGTTCTCAAGAAACTTCTCAGTTTTATACCTTTTCTGTACCTGAGTGGAAGAATGGGGAGGGGGATCTAATTGAAACCTATAAAATTCTGACAGGACAGGCCAGACTGGGTGCAGGCATGTTGGCCGGGATTCAAAGAACAAAAACAAAGAAAAGTACAGCACAGGAACAGGCCCTTCGGCCCTCCAAGCCCGTGCCGACCATGCTGCCCGACTAAACTACAATCTTCTACACTTCCTGGGTCCGTATCCCTCTATTCCCAACCTATTCATGTATTTGTCAAGATGCCCGTTAAATGTCACTACCGTCCCTGCTTCCACCACCTCCTCCGGTAGCGAGTTCCAGGAACCCACTACCCTCTGTGTAAAAAACTTGCCTCGTACATCTACTCTAAACCTTGCCCCTCGCACCTTAAACCTATGCCCCCTAGTAATTGACCTCTCTACCCTGGGGAAAAGCCTCGGACTATCCACTCTGTGTATGCCCCACATACTTTTGTAGACCTCTATCAGGTCGCCCCTCAACCTCCGTCATTCCAGTGAGAACAAACCGAGTTTATTCAACCGCTCCTCATAGCTAATGCCCTCCATACCAGGCAACATTCTGGTAAATCTCTTCTGCACCCTCTCTAAAGCCTCCACATCCTTCTGGTAGTGTGGCGACCAGAATTGAACACTATACTCCAAGTGTGGCCTAACTAAGGTTCTATACAGCTGCAACATGACTTGCCAATTCTTATACTCAATGCCCCGGCCAATGATTCTCCGAGCCTCCGCGCCTATATGGCGCTCGGCGTGGGGTGGAAAATGGGGCCTCAGACCCGCAATTGGGTCCGACGCTGGGACGCGATTTTCCGCTGAACTGAGAATCGGGGCCAGTCGCGCGCGCTTCGTCGATGCGGCGCCGGTCGGGGGCCATTGAAATAGGCCCCTCCAGTGAGTCCCGCGGTCGACCGGCCGAGTTCCCACCGGCATGGTTCACATATGGTTCAACCCAGCGGGCGTATGCCATCACGGCTGCGGTGGCCGTCCTGGTGGGGGGGCGGGGGAATCATTCTCTGGGGAGGGGCCTCCACGACAGCCAGGCCCGCGACCGGGGACCACCGATTCGTGGGTGCACGCGATCTGGAGGGGGCCTACCTTCTTCAGCGCTGGCCCGCTGTGTGGCTCCACCATGTTGTGCGTCACCGGCGCAGAAGCGGCTGCCGCGCGCATGCGCGGACCCACGGCCGGAAGTGTAGAGCCGTGTACGGCAGCTGGAGCAGCGTGGTGCACTCCGACGCCGTGCTGGCCATCTGTGGGCTCAAAATCGCTGGGACAAGAGGCCTGTTGACGCCAGTGTGAAACACTCCAGTGTTTATGCCGGCGTCAACACTTAGCCGCGGTTTTGGAGAATCCCGTCCATTGTTTTCTCTGGCTGGAGGAGTGTCTCGAACAAGGAGTCACAGCCTCAGGATAAGGGATAGGGCATCTATGATTGGGATAAGGAGCAATGTCTTCACTCAGTGGATGGTTAAACTGTGGAATTCTCTACCACAGAAGGCTGTGGAGACCAAGTCACTGAATGTATTTAAGAAGGAGGCAGATAGATTTCTGGAGGTGTCAAGGCATATGGGGAGATTGGTATAATGGCATTGAGATAGAGGATTAGCCATGATCATATTGAAAGATGGAACAAGCTCGAAGGGCCGAATGGCCTATTCCTGCTCCTTTCTATATTTCTTCATTGTGGCTTTACCACAGTGGCTTCTCTACTTAGACCAGCAGCTAAAATTGCAGCTGAAACCTGATGACATCATCAGACCTTAATCTGCATATTTAAAACCATGATGTGGAGATGCCGGCGTTGGACTGGGGTGAGCACAGTACCAAGTCTTACAACACCAGGTTAAAGTCCAACAGGTTTGTTTCGATGTCACTAGCTTTCGGAGCGCTGCTCCTTCCTCAGGTGAATGAAGAGGTCTGTTCCAGAAACACATATATAGACAAATTCAAAGATGCCAAACAATGCTTGGAATGCGAGCATTAGCAGGTGATTAAATCTTTACAGATCCAGAGATGGCGCAACCCCAGGTTAAAGAGGTGTGAATTGTCTCAAGCCAGGACAGTTGGTAGGATTTCGCAGGCCAGATGGTGGGGGATGAATGTAATGTGACATGAATCCCAGGTCCTGGTTGAGGCCGCACTCATGTGTGAGGAACTTGGCTATAAGTTTCTGCTCGGCGATTCTGCGTTGTCGCGGGTCCTGAAGGCCGCCTTGGAGAACGCTTACCCGGAGATCAGAGGCTGAATGCCCTTGACTGCTGAAATGTTCCCCGACTGGAAGGGAACATTCCTGCCTGGTGATTGTTGCGCGATGTCCGTTCATTCGTTGTCGCAGCGTCTGCATGGTCTCGCCAATGTACCACGCTTCGGGACATCCTTTCCTGCAGCGTATGAGGTAGACAACGTTGGCCGAGTCGCACGAGTATGTACCGCGTACCTGGTGGGTGGTGTTCTCACGTGTAATAGTGGTATCCATGTCGATGATCTGGCACGTTTTGCAGAGATTGCCATGACAGGGTTGTGTGGTGTCGTGGTCACTGTTCTGAAGACTGGGTAGTTTGCTGCAAACAATGGTTCATTTGAGGTTGCGCGGTTGTTTGAAGGCAAGTAGTGGGGGTGTGGGGATGACCTTGGCAAGATGTTCATCGTCATCAATGACGTGTTGAAGGCTGTGAAGAAGATGACGTAGTTTCTCCGCTCCGGGGAAGTACTGGACGACGAAGGGTATTCTGTCGGTTGTGTCCCATGTTTGTCCCAACGGGGTATGGCACTCGACTCATCGATCGACAGTTCCAACGCGCCACAGCGAAAAACCGGACCGACCTCCTCAGAAGACAAACATGGGACACAACCGACAGAATACCCTTCGTCGTCCAGTACTTCCCCGGAGCGGAGAAACTACGTCATCTTCTTCACAGCCTTCAACACGTCATTGATGATGATGAACATCTTGCCAAGGTCATCCCCACACCCCCACTACTTGCCTTCAAACAACCGCGCAACCTCAAACGAACCATTGTTTGCAGCAAACTACCCAGTCTTCAGAACAGTGACCACGACACCACACAACCCTGTCATGGCAATCTCTGCAAGACGTGCCAGATCATCGACATGGATACCACTATTACACGTGAGAACACCACCCACCAGGTACGCGGTACATACTCGTGCGACTCGGCCAACGTTGTCTACCTCATACGCTGCAGGAAAGGATGCCCGAAGCGTGGTACATTGGCGAGACCATGCAGACGCTGCGACAACGAATGAACGGACATCGCGCAACAATCACCAGGCAGGAATGTTCCCTTCCAGTCGGGGAACACTTCAGCAGTCAAGGGCATTCAGCCTCTGATCTCCGGGTAAGCGTTCTCCAAGGCGGCCTTCAGGACCCGCGACAACGCAGAATCGCCGAGCAGAAACTTATAGCCAAGTTCCGCACACATGAGTGCGGCCTCAACCGGGACCTGGGATTCATGTTGCATTACATTCATCCCCCACCATCTGGCCTGCGAAATCCTACCAACTGTCCTGGCTTGATACAATTCACACCTCTTTAACCTGGGGTTACCCCATCTCTGGATCTGTAAAGATTTAATCACCTGCTAATGCTCGCATTCCAAGCATTGTTTGGCATCTTTGAATTTGTCTATATATGTGTTTCTGGAACAGACCTCTTCATTCACCTGAGGAAGGAGCAGCGCTCCGAAAGCTAGTGACATCGAAACAAACCTGTTGGACTTTAACCTGGTGTTGTAAGACTTCGTACTGTGCATATTTAAAGGCGAAAGTTGTCAATATCAGGCAGGTATCTCTGAACTGAATAGAAGAGCAGGGTTAAAGTGCAAATGGTGGAATTGGTGTGGGACAGCAATAGATATTTCACCCAACAACTTTAACAGCCCGCCTGCCTCCCTTCCGCAAGGTGAATCAGGTTAAAATTGCCCTTTGCAGTTCAAATACCTAACATACCCTAAGAGTTATCTGATGTTGATCAACTGCGAGAGTGACAACTATCAATTCCCCTTCTCTCCATTGGGATTTGTACGCTGCATCAATAGCAGCATTGCTGAAGAGGCCATTGAAGTGAATCAGCATTCAAAATAATTTAAACAGAGAGATTATTATTGCACATAATGTCTGTGCAGACTCTAGCTCACTGTTACAAGAAGAGTTTAGGCACAGGTAAACATTATCTAGTGTGGGTAATTTAATACAAGGGTTATTGCTGTTGTTCGCAGATTGTCTGATATGTCAAGTCCAGGTATGGATAACTATTTAAAGTGAAGCAGTTTGTATCATTCCAGTATATTATTATCTGTTGTGGTGGCACTTTTGTTTGTTAAATTTTTTGTGATTTATTAAGCATGATTATACTGAAGTACAATAAATTGCATCATCAGGCTAAATTATGAAGGTCCTCTTGTCCCATTTTCCAGCTACATCGTGTTATTTTCCCTCATTCGCCATTAGAATTATATCAGAAACTGCAAGGAAATTCAACCCACCACAGAATAAATATACTGCAAGGGAAGAAAGACAGCAGACTAAATTGAGTGCATTGGAGGTGAGGGGGAGAATAAGGCAAAATTACATTGAGAGAATATTTTGATGTAAAATTCAAATTCGACAAATCTATTCCACACTGGCAGCACAAATCAATTTTCGAACAGACCTTGAAATGGGTGGCAAGTTCTTTCACCCAAATCAGACAGGAGCTTTATTAAAATATTTAACTCAGAGCTTTGTTTAAGACCCTGATGTAATTTTGATTATCTACTATGCAGAGCATGTGCTTTGATCGACTATGTAAGTGAAATTGGGCATTAAGTGGCCAAACCAGCGGTCCTTGAAGGAGCTGCTCTGGAGAACCTTAAGAAAAAAGCTGTAATGCGAATTACTGTGTGGCCAGAAGGATCATTCAAATATCTTCCAGCCATGCCCGCAGTGGTAGGCTATATTAGGGGTATCGTGGTACCGAGGTGCGATGTACCTTATACTGTAGTATGAGTGGTAGAAACTGCCTGCTGGTTCCGTCCAGCAGGCGGAGCATAAGAGTCTGTGTTTCACCCACAGCAGTCATTCTGTACCGGAGCTGCTGGGGTAACTATTTGTTCATTAAAGCCTTCAATTGGACTACAATCTCGCTTCAGTAGTGATTGATCGTGCATCAATTTAATGAACAAAATTAAGAATGATAAGATCTTACGGTGGAGGATCGAGCTCTCCACCTATAATTACGAGATCTTGTATCGTCCCGGGAAGCTCAACGAGCCTCCTGATGCCCTGTCCCGCGGCACTTGTGCCAGAGTACAAGTCGACCAACTCCGAACCCTCCATGACAACCTCTGCCGCCCGGGGCTCACCCGGTTCTTCCACTTTGTTAAAACCTGCAATCTGCCCTACTCCATCGAGGAGGTCAGGGCCGTAACCAGAAACTGCCAAATCTGCACGGAGTGCAAGCCACACTTCTACAGGACAGAGAAAGCGCACCTGGTGAAGGCTTCCCACCCCTTTGAACGCCTCAGCGTGGATTGCAAAGGGCCCCTTCCCTCCACCGACTGCAACATGTATTTCTTAAATGTGATTGATGAGTACTCCCGGTTCCCTTTCGCCATCTCCTGTCCCGACATGATGGCTGCCATCGTCATTAAAGCCCTCCACAGCATCTTTACCCTGTTCGGTTTCCCTGCCTACCTCCATAGCGATAGGCGTCCTCCTTCATGAGTGATGAGCTGCGTCAATTCCTGCACAGTCAAGGGCATTGCCTCTAGCAGGACGACCAGTTACAACCCCTGGGGAAACGGGCAGGGAGAGAGGGAGAATGGGATGGTCTGGAAGGCCGTCCTACTGGCCCTACGGTCCAAGAATCTCCCAGTGTCCCGATAGCAGCAGGTCCTCCCCGATGCACTTCACTCCATCCGATCACTACTGTGCACTGCTACCAACAAAACACCTCATGAAAGTCTCCTTGCCTTTCCTAGGAAGTCCTCCTCGGGGATCTCGCTCCCAACATGGCTAGCAGCCCCCGGACCCGTCCTACTCCGCAAACACGTACAGGCCCACAAGTCGGACCCACTGGTCGAGAGGGTACATCTCCTCCATGCTAACCCCCAGTACGCCTATGTGGCGCACCCCGACGGCCGACAAGACACGGTCTCCCTCCGGGATCTGGCCCCCGCTGGATCCCCACCCTCACCCCCCCGACCAACCCCAACCATTTTTTCACCGGCGCACACCACCGCGACTCCCTTCCCAGGGGGATCCGTCCTCCCACTGGCCCCACCCGGATGCGATGAAGCTGAAGATGACATGCTCGCAGAGCCACGGATGCCCGAGTAGACGCCAGCATCGCCGCCGGGACTGCGACAATTGCAGAGGACGACCAGGACCCCCGACCGGCTGATAGTTTCATTGTAAAATGAACTTGTAAATAATTGTCTGTAAATATGTGTACTGCATGTAAAGGCACCGTGGGGTACTGCTATAACCTCTACCACTGTAAAGCCAAGGCCACCATCCCCGCCGGACTCTTTTTTAAACAGGGGGTGAATGTAGTGGGAAGTTATGCTTGGAGTCCGAGGAGATAGGAGAGGTGCTAAATGAATATTTTTCGGCAGTATTCACACAGGAAAAAGACAATGTTGTCGAGGAGAATACTGAGATTCAGGCTACTAGACTACAAGGACTTGAGGTTCATAGGGAGGAGGTGTTAGCAATTCTGGAAAGTGTGAAAATAGATAAGTCCCCTGGGCTGGATGGGATTTATCGTAGGACTCTCTGGGAAGCTAGGGAGGAGATTGCTGAGCCTTTGGCTTTATCTTTAAGTCAACTTTGTCTACAGGAATAGTGCCAGAAGACTGGAGGATAGCAAATGTTGTCCCCTTGTTCAAGAAGGGGGATATGAGACAACCCCGGTAACTATAGACCAGTGAGTCTTACTTCTGTTGTGGGCAAAATCTTGGAAAGGTTTATAAGAGATAGGATGTATAATCATCTGGAAAAGAATAATTTGATTAGAGATAGTCAACACGGTTTTGTGAAGGGTAGGTCGTGCCTCACAAACCTTATTGAGTTCTTTGAGAAGGTGACCAAACAGGTGGATGAGGGTAAAGCAGTTGATGTGGTGTATATGGATTTCAGTAAAGCGTTTGATAAGGTTCCCGACGGTAGGCTACTGCAGAAAATAAGGAGGCACGGGATTCAGGGTGATTTAGCAGTTTGGATCAGAAATTGGCTAGCTGGAAGAAGACAAAGGGTGTTGGTTGATGGGAAATGTTCAGACTGGAGTCCAGTTACTAGTGGTGTACCACAAGGATCTGTTCTGGGGCCACTGCTGTTTGTCATTTTTATAAATGACCTGGGGGAAGGCGTAGAAGGATGGGTGAGTAAATTTGCAGATGACACTAAAGTCGGTGGAGTTGTGGACAGTGCGGAAGGATGTTACAAGTTACAGAGGGACATAGATAAGCTGCAGCGCTGGGCTGAGAGGTGGCAAATGGAGTTTAATGCAGAAAAGTGTGAGGTGATTCATTTTGGAAGGAATAACAGGAAGACAGAGTACTGGGCTAATGGTAAGATTCTTGGCAGTGTGGATGAGCAGAGAGATCTCATTGTCCATGTACATAGACCCCTGAAAGTTGCCACCCAGGTTGAGAGAGTTGTTAAGAAGGCGTACGGTGTGTTAGCTTTTATTGGTAGAGGGACTTTGGAGCCATGAGGTCATGTTGCAGCTGTACAAAACTCTGGTGCGGCTGCATTTGGAGTATTGTGTGCAATTCTGGTCGCCGCATTATAGGAAGAATGTGGAAGCATTGGAACGGGTGCAGAGATTTAGCAGAATGTTGCCTGGTATGGAGGGAAGATCTTATGAGGAAAGGCTGAGGGACTTGAGGCTGTTTTCGTTAGAGAGGAGGTTAAGAGGTGACTTAATTGAGGCATGCAAGATGATCAGAGGATTGGATAGGGTGGACAGTGAGAGCCTTTTACCTCGGATGGTGATGTCTAGCACGAGAGGACATAGCTTTAAATTGAGGGGAGATAGATATAAGACAGATGTCAGAGGTAGGTTCTTTACTCAGAGAGTAGTATGGGCGTGGAATGCCCTGCCTGCAACAGTAGTGGACTCGCCAACACTAAGAACATTCAAATGGTCATTGGATAGACATATGGACGATAAGGGAATAGTGTAGATGGGCTTTAGAGTGGTTTCACAGGTTGGCGCAACATCGAGGGCCAAAGGGCCTGTACTGCACTGTCATGTTCTATGTTTCTATGTTCTATGTTCTATATTAGGGGTATCGCGGTACCCAGGTGGGATGTACCTTATACTGTAGTATGAGTGGTAGAAACTGCCTGCTGGTTCCGCCCAGCAGGCGGAGCATAAGAGTCTGTGTTTCACCCACAGCAGTCATTCTGTACCGGAGCTGCTGGGGTAACTACTTGTTCATTAAAGCCTTCAATTGGACTACAATCTTGCTTCAGTAGTGATTGATCGTGCATCACCCCCGATACCCTCTTTCCAGGATTTTCTTTTCAGCCTCTCGAGATTCACTTCCCGATCGGTTCTGCAAAGGAGCTGCAAATTCACACATATCAGTGGCTGTTCAGCACTGGCAGCTCATCAAGTTTATTCAATTAGGCATGACCATCAAAATGGGTAAAACCCAACATTTCTAGTTTGGTGGGGAGGGTGAAAGCTGATCTGGCAAGGTGGGATAGTCTCCCTCTGTCACTGGCGGGTCGGGTACAGGCGGTTAAAATGAATGTGCTGCCGCGATTCCTGTTTATTTTTCAATGCCTGCCGATTTACCTGCCAAAGACATTTTTTCTGGAGATTGAAGGGATGATTACCTCGTTCATATGGGGAAGGAAGGTGGCCAGAATTAAAAAGGTGCTACTATAGAGAGGAAGGCAGGCAGGGAGTTTGGGTCTTCCGAACCTGAATGTGGAGAAGGTAAGGAGCTGGGTCATAGGGGTTGTATCTCAATGGGTCAGAATGGAGGACAATTTGGGTAGCGGGGCGGGATTGAAGGCGCTAGCGACAGCGCCGCTCCCGACGGCCCCGGGGAGATACTCAGGGAGTCCGGTAGTAATAGCTTTGTTGAGAATTTGGAGGCAGTTTCGACAGCACTTCGGGTTGGGGGCAAGGTCAAGGGAAATGCCGATTCGGGGGAACCATAGATTTGAGCCAGGGAAGTGGGATGGAAATTTTCGGAGATGGGAGGAGAAAGGAATTAGGACACTAAAAGATTTGTTTCTTGGGGTCGTTTTGCGGGATTGAAGGAGCTAGGAGCGAAGTATGTGCTTTGCCAGAAAGGTGATACAGAGCTTCCCAGGAGAGCCGGCTTCCACATTGCTGGAGGAAGTGCTGACGACAGGGGGACTGGAGAAGGGGGTAGTATCGGTGGTTTACGGGGCTATTTTGGAGGAGGAGAAGGCGCCGCTAGTAGGGATCAAGGCAAAGTGGGAGGAAGAGTTGGGAGAGGGTATGGAGGAGGGGTTCTGGTGTGAGGTGCCCCAGAGGGTGAACGCCTCCACCTCGTGTGCGAGGTTGGGGCTGATTCAGCTGAAGGTGGTGTATAGAGCATTCCTTACAAGGGCAAGGATGAGCCGGCTCTTTGAGGGGGTAGAAGATGTGTGCGAGCGTTGCGGGGGGCCCCATAAACCACGTTCATATGTTTTGGTGTCCAAAGCTGGAGGGTGACTGGAAGGAGGTGTTTAGGGTAATCTCTAAAGTGGTGCATGAGAAACTGGACCCGGGCCCTCAGGAGGCCATATTCGGGGTGTTGGACCAGCCAGGGTTGGAAACGGGTGCGGAGGCAGATATTGTAACCTTCGCCTCGTTGATCGCCCGAAGGCGGATCCTGTTAGGGTGGAGGTCAACCTCTACACCCTGTGCCCTGGTGTGGCGAGGTGGCCTGCCGGAATTCTTGACTCTTGAAAAGGTCAAATTTGAACGGAGGGGAAGGATGGAGGGATTCTACAATTCATGGGTGTTATTCGTTATGCACTTTCGAGAATTGGATCACATCGAACATTAGGGGGGCTGATAGGGTTGGGGGGGAGGGGGACTGTATGTGTTCATGGTGACTATGGGTGATTTCTGATTCCTCTTTGTCATTTGTTTATGTTAACATGCAGGTTAATGTTTGGGGTTTGGTGGGAGGATGGGATCATTGTTATTGATATGGGGATTGACATTAAATTCGTTACTGATTATTGTTGGGTGTAAATTTGGGAGAGATTGGAGGAAATGGAGAATTAAAAAATATATATTTTTTAAATGGATAAAACGTCCTGTTGGTCCCATGGAGCAGCAATGCAATGGCTGTATCCACTGTGCAATGTGCACCCATTCCGAAAATATGCCTCACTAGTTTAAAGCAGCTCAAAACATGTTGAACCGTGCCAAATATAAGGTCAAGTCAAATTAGTTTAAGAAATTATTCAGGGAAAAACAGAAATTGTGGTAGATTATCATCACTAGAAGGATTCCTGTAGTCTTGTGTGAGGATCATTTGGACACTGGGGCAGGGATTTTCTCAGGCTCACAAGTATCTTGCTCACCAGTTGAAGCACTAGCAGTTCCATGGAATAGACCCAATGGAATTAATTGCCTGGTGGCCACCGGTTCATCTTTCCCGTGATTGGGTCCCCAGCAGTGGAAGTCCCACCTACTGAGGGCTGCAGGCAAACAGAGGCTGACAGTTCCTCATGCTGCCACTGTCAGGGTAGCTGCTGGCAGTGCTGACCCCATAAGAGGCCTAGGATCATTGTGGGACCCCAGGTCAAAGGTGAATGGGGGTGGGATGGGGATTGGGGATTTGTCACAGGAAGGAAAAGGGTGATAAGTGGCAAGGGCAAGGTGGTGTCTTGTACAGATACTTACATTTAATTAATTTATGCAGTGGGAAGTAATGATGTGGAGTAGACTGGAAACAGTGGAAGCAGAGGCATGTCTGGAAAAGCTTAAGTCAGAACAGAATAGTGATTTGAAGGTATGTGTGATTGAAAGACGTTGGAGTGAATTCTCCATTTGAGAGACTAGGGACCGGATTCTTTGGTCTGCCAGCCATCAGTTGCAACCCAGCCGGCAGCAGGATTCTCCGTACCTGCAGGCGGCAAATGGGGTTTTCCATTGTGGTCACCTCAAGCTTCCGGGAAACCTGCGGTCACGGGTGCGCTGCCGGTGGACCGGAGGATACCGGCGACAGAGAATTGTGCTGTAAGTGCTGATGCCAGGACTGAATCACGGGTGTTCTACGTGGATGAAAGAGGTGCCAGTCCCAGAGCAATTCAGGTCCCGTTAATGGGCTAGCACCAGCATCACATAGAAGATGCGCAATTCCAATGCATACTGACCTTCATCCCTGATGCGCTAAGCGTCAAGAACCACAAAGACATGTGAGACTTTAACTCAGGCTTTAATATACTACATGGGAGGCTCACCCGACACAGACGACCCCAGACAGAATGGGGCCTGTCCCAGAAGAGGTTCTTATACTGACTCCCGGGGGAGTGGCTAAGGCGGAGCTCTCCGTGGCCAGGTCGGGTTACCTACCAGTGACCGAACCTCTGCAGAGTTACAGTACAATACACAGTATTACAGGGCCACGTTACGCACAACTATTATATACTATGTACAATGGTAGGGAGGTACAGTGGTGTATCACCACAATCCCAGCCAAGATGATGGTGCTGGTTGCGCTGCAGCACACCCGTCCCATTGATGGTTCAGCTGGGGCCAGAGGGTAACTTGGTGCTACCCCTAGAGGGGTGACCTGGGGGGGGTACCCATACACCCACATGACCCGTGGCGCTAAGTACCCAGTGGGCAGTCAGCGGTGTGCACAGCCACATGGCTGCCTTGCAAGCTGCGGTAATGGCAGTTCAAGCCCGGCTACACAAGCCCAGGCCCACCTCAAAGCCCCCCAGCCCTGTCAAACGCGCCCACCCCCCCCCCACATCCCCAGCCGCGGCACAACTGTCAGCACCCTACAGGGATGTTGGGCACTGTTTGTACCTCCTCCTGCACCCTCAGCAGCCACGGGGCCTGTGTCCCGATTTGAAATACCACAAGTGAACCTCGCTGTCGGTAATTCCTCCTGGCACAGGCGGAGCATCATGTAAGGTCCGGAAAATGCCGAGTCGAGCAAGGCATTACGTTTGCCAACCTCAATCTTTGGCTGAAGTTGCATTCTCTTGTAGCCATCTGGGATGGCCACTTACGACAAGAAACATGGACGTTCGCAAAGCCTAAACGGAAATGTGGATAATGTAATATTCAGGCAGGCTCAGAGCCTGAATGTATATTTGTGAGCAAAGAATCCAGACAGCATCGAAACCCCCAACCGATTATCATTTTGATGGCCCATCTCCGTAAGACAAAGGACTGATACTGAGGTAACCGATACAATCCCAGACATTTCGGCGCCACTCCCTTTACTCAGGAAGCATCAACAACAGGGTCAATGACCACTTAGGACACTCCCAGCCATCAAGGCACCCGCCCCTTTATTGGCTCAAATCAAATACAGTGATCGGCAACTACCCAATTAATGGGGTCCAAACCGATGGACCGCCCTTAAGAGCGAGAAACTCCCCAAGGATAAAGAGAGACACCGCCATGTGTTCGGCCTCTTTTGGACCTGGTGCTCCGGCAACGTCCACCTCCAAGTGCAGCACCTCCAGAAGCAAGTTCAAGTTCAACGCCCGCTACCAGACGGATGAGCCCAGCTGAGCAGCAATTACTTCTCCAGACCCAGTAAATCCAGATTCGAACAAAGGCCACTGTTCCTCTGACCTAAGCCGGGTGCCTGAAGTTAAGTACAGGTTGTCATAGTTGATAGGTGTAGTTTAACTAGTAGTGTTTATGTTGCATGATTAATCTTGTGTGTAAATAAAGTATCATTGATCTTCAACTAACTAACTGGTGTTTGGCTCTTTGATTGATACCCGGTTGAACCTTGTGGTGGTATCATTTGATACCTGGCGACTCTGAGCAATATAATATCGATATCTAAAGAAAGAAGGGCAACCTTATTGATTGCTATGTTTATAGTAGGTAAAAAAGGCAACAGTTATTGGTGACTCTGATGGGATTCGACCCAGAAGTGACTGTGTCACTCCGAGAGAACCCACAAAATGTTTGAATTAGAAATCCAATTGGAAAAGTAAGACAAACCACAAGCGTAAGACCAGTATCGATCAAACCTCCAAGATTTGGAAGTGTGTAATTTACATGCGTACTACCAGGGATATAAGGCAACCTCGATAGATTTTGTCACGTGAAACTTTCGGGAGTTATGTAAACCGGAAAATAGCTTAAGCCATACCAGCTGTTTGCATGTACCAAATTCCCGTTAAAGATACAGAGATAATCGTAGAGATGGCAATGGAACACCTTATGCACCCACAAGAACCCACAAGAATCACAGCGACCAACAGAGCAGAACAGTGTCCCATATGGGAAGAGGAAATTAGGAAGAACCTAAAGGGAAAAGGATGGCCCCGATGGTCTGAGTTTTGTGCGAATGAGGAAACAGGGGCGTCATTCTCCGACCCCCCAGAGGGTCGGAGAATGGGCGTTGGCCGCCGTGAATCCCGCCCCCGCCGGTTGCTGAAGTCTCCGAAGGGAGAAAAGTCGGCGGGGCGTTAATGGCGTCGCTGACGTCGGAGAATGGCACGGGTCTGCGCAAGGCAGCGAATTTTGGGCCTGCCGATATTCTCCCTTTCGGATGGGCCGAAGTCCCGTCGACGTGATGACCGTTCACGTCTACGTAAATCAAACCTCCTTTTCATCGGCGTGAACCTGTGCTCCAGGTTCACGCCGTTCCAGCGTGGAGGTGAGTGACGGCCTGGGGGGTTGGCCGCTGGGCAGGCGATGGCGTGGCCGCAGTCTGAATGTGTGGGGAGAGGTGTGTCTCGGGTTGTGTGTGTGTGTGCGGCGGGGGAGGGGGGGGTGGTTAGAGTGGGCTGGGCTCCGGAGGGGTTGCCGGGAGGGGGGTCCGTGCCGGGGAGGAGGATGGGGGGTCCGTGCTGGGGAGGAGGTTGGGGTCCGTGCCGGGGAGGGAGATGGGGGGGGGGTGTCTGTGCCGGGGAGGAGCCATGGGGGGGGTCCGTGCCGGGGAGGAGGATGAGGGTGTCCGTGCCGGGGAGGAGGATGGGGGGGGGGTCCGTGCCGGGGAGGGGGATGGGGGGTCCGTGCCGGGGAGGGGGATGGAAGGGGCAAGTGAGTTGGTCCACCTGGCCAGGTGCCAGCCTCCAACAGGTTGGACCAATGCGGTCCATGCCACCTGGCTGGGGGGAAGGAGGGGATATGGGCAATGATGACATGTCGTCGTTCCCCCCCCCCCCCCCAACCAGGCCGTCATGTTTTCCGATCATCCAGCGATGTTGGCCGCCGTGGCGGCAGCCGTTAATGTCCATGTTGCCCTGGATGAGGAGGAGCGTGCCAGAGAGGTGGCGCAGGCTGCCGCAGAGGGGCAGGCGGCAGCCGCCCAGGCTGGAGGGACACCTGACCGACAGGACGAGGAGGGGGAGGAGGACGTCGCGGCCCCACGGCAACGGAGGCACCCGAGGGTGTGTACCGGCCCCGGCAGTCATACCAGGACCTCACGGACCGGGAATGCAGGAGGAGACTCCGGAGAGCCGGGAAACCGTGGCACACATCTGCCACCTGCTAGCACACCTGTCACCGCGTGGCACTGGCGGGAGACACCCTCTCCCCGTGTCCGTCAAGGTTACGGTTGCCCTGAACTTTTATGCAACGGGATCATTCCAGGCACCGAGTGGGGACCTGTCCGGCATATCGCAGACATCGGTGCATCGGTGCATCCGGGCAGTGACAGATGCCCGATATGCCATGGCGCACCACTACATCTGCTTCCCCGTGGACCGGGCCAGCCAAGATGCCCGGGCCGTGGGCTTCTCTGCCGTGGCCGGGTTCCCCATGGTCCAGGGCGCGATTGATGGGATGCACGTCGCCGTGCGGTCACCTGCAGATAACAGGGCCGTGTTCACCAATAGGAAGGGGACCTATTCGATGAACATACAGGTGGTCTGCGATCACCGCATGATGATCCTGCAAGTCTGCGCCCGTTACCCAGGCAGTGTACACGACTCATACGTGTTGTCGCGGTCATCCATCCCCGGCATGTACGAGGGACGGCATCCCCGGCTGAGGGGCTGGTTGCTGAGCGACAGGGGCTACCCATTGCGATCGTGGCTGATGACGCCTGTACGGAGGCCACGCAATGAGGCGGAGAACCGCTACAATGATGCCCATGTAGCGACAAGGGGAGTGATAGAGAGGTGCTTTGGCGTGCTGAAGATGCGTTTCAGGTGCCTGGACCTCTCTGGGGGCGCCCTCCAGTATCGGTCAGATAGGGTCGGCCGCATCATTGTGGTGTGCTGCGTCCTGCACAACATAGCCCAACAGAGGGGCGATGTGCCGCAGGCAGAGGAGGGAGGAGTGGAGGAGCAGCAGGAAGAGGCGCAGTCCTCCCCAGATAAGGGGGATGGGGGCAATGGTCAGGGCAGACGGGCTAGACACAGGCGGGTGGCTGTCCACCGTTACCGGCTGGCCCAGCGGGCACGGGACAGACTGATAGCCGCCCGCTTCACTGACTAGATGGGCGTGGGAATCGGGTAGTATGGCCACAGACCGCACACCATGGCAACAGCCGACCACCCACACCCCCCACCCATCCACCCACCCAGCACCCTCACCCCCCTCCCCAACCCCACCCACCCCACCCGCATGCACACCACCCCCCCCATTGCCGATCCACCTGCGGCACAACGGCCGGGCTCACACAGTTGCGGGTGGACGCGTGTCTATTGCAGGCCATGGAGGATGATGACAACCCGCCCTGCGGTGAGCTCCTGGCTCCACATCGTTGGACTATGTCTGACCCATGGCCACAGTACCACCATCCACCCGGACCACCCCTGCATGTGGCTGTGACACTGCAGCGCACGGTCCCGTCCTCTGCCTGGGGGTATGTTGATGGCGGCCCAGGGGGAAGGGGGCAGAATCACCTGGGGCTGAGGTAAGACCACCCCTCACACACACACTTGCGCTCAATGTACAGGACACCCCCGCACGCTTTGGACAGAGCACAAAGGCAGCTTCTGTAGGTGTAACATTGACTTCAATAACCAAAGGAGTTCATGCACGTGCCCTAGCCCCTAAAACTCATCTGTGCCCTGCACCCATGCCAACTTACTCAGTGTCTAATTGTTTGGCCTTACGGGCCCTTTGACTACGTCTACGTGGTTCCCCAGACGGTACAGCAGAACTGGAGGTGGACTCCTGTGATTCCTGCCCTCTGACACTGGATCCCTTTGGCAGCCGTTTCCTGGGGCGTCCTGGCCTAGATGGGCCAGGCTGTGGCCCGGACGACTGGGATGGCGAGCTGCCAGCCTGTCCTGCCCGTTGCCCACCCGATGCACCTGGGACGGAAGGGGGGGAGTCCGAGGTGTCGCGGTGTTCCCGGACCTCCCCTACAGGGGGACCCGGGACGGACCACACCACCTCCTCCTCCCTCGGGGTACCCGATGGCCCCCAGGCCTCTACATGGGTGGGGGATGCGAACGGACTGGCCATCCGACGCCCCCCCGGCATCTGGCGCTGCCAGTCCTGGAGGCCCGTGCTGGTATCGACAGGGGTCTGCAGGTTTGCAGCCATGGAGCCCAGGGGGTTGGCAAACCCTGTCTGTGACTGTGCGACGCCGGCTCGCACATGGCCACTGGCGCCGATGCCCTCAGCGATGGCCTGCAGAGACTGGGCCATGGCCTGCTGAGACTGGGCCATGGCCTGCAGAGACTGGGCTATGACATTAAGCGCCTCTGCCATCTAGCGCTGGCACTGGCTCATGTCCTCCTGTGAGAGGGCAGCCATGTCCTGGTCCACAGATGCCGCCTGCACGGAAAGCCCCAGGCCTCGCAAACCGTTCCCCATGTCTGACACCGTCGCACCCATTGCCTCCACCGCGGACGCCACCCGTGCGGTGTCGGCCTGGGTGGCACGCATGACCGGCACCACTCCCAGCTCCTGGACGTAGGTGGACTCCTCCACCTGCGACTGCAGCCGCCGCAAGCCGCCCGTCACCCTCTTCGCTCTTCTCCGGGTCGGTGGTTGCATCGGATCTATGTGTGGGTGTGGTAACTCCAGGAACCCGGGATCCATCTGGGCGGCAGATGTTCGCTTGGGCTGGGCTGCCCTCAGACCGCCCCGCCCCCCTGCTGCACCTACCTCCACCTGCTGTACCGGGACGGCTGTGTTGTGCGCACCAGTGAGTGTACCAGACGCCTCATCACTAAAGTGCCCAACCGAGGTGAGTGTTTCTGCGATGGTGGAGGGTGTTGGTGACAGCAGTGGCGTTGTGTCGTGCTCTTCGTCCCACTCTGAGTCCATGGCACTTTGGGGTGGGGGTTCGTCTCCACCCATCCACTCTGAGTCACTGTCCAGTATTTCGTCTTCCTGGGTAGTGCTGTCCCGTGTAGGGGTATCCTGGGTAGTGTTGTCCCGGGTAGGGGTGTCCTGGGTAGTGGTGTCCTGGGTAGTGGTGCCCTGGGTAGTGGTGACCTGGGTAGTGGTGTCCTGGGTAGTGGTGTCCTGGCTCGGATGTGACGGGGGCCTGTGGCTGCCCCCCTCGTCGCTGGGTGGCACACGCCTGCGTCGTCGCTCCCGCACGTGACGGGGGTGTCGTCTCCCTGTTGCTCCAGGTCTCTCCGTCCCCCGTGGTGTGCGAGGGGCATCCTGCGGGCGTCGCATGCCGGAGGGTCCGGGTCTCTCCGTCTCCCGTGGTGTGCGAGGGGCATCCTGCGGGCGTCGCATGCCGGAGGGTCCGGGTCTCTCCGCCTCCCGTGGTGTGCGAGGGGCATCCTGCGGGCATCGCATGCCGGAGGGTCCGGGTCTCTCCGTCTCCCGTGGTGTGCGAGGGTCATCCTGCGGGCGTCGCATGCCGGAGGGTCCAGGTCTCTCAGTCTCCCGTGGTATGCGGGGGGCGTCCTGCGGGCGTCGCATGCCGGAGGGTCCGGGTCTCTCCGTCTCCCGTGGTGTGCGAGGGGTGTCCTGCGGGCGTCGCATGCCGGAGGGTCCGGGTCTCTCCGTCTCCCGTGGCCTCCGAGGGGCATCCTGCGGGCGTCGCATGCCAGAGGGTCCGGGTCTCTCCGTCTCCCGTGGCCTCCAAGGGACATCCTGCAGGCGGTCTGCATCTGCGGGGATGGGTGCCTCGACGGACGTTTGCTCCTGCGATACACAATGAAGCATGCATGGTTAGACACGCAGGAAGTGATCAGGTGATATGGGGGAGGGGGGATATGGGGGAGGTGGGATATGGGGACGGGCTGTCGGTGGCTCACTTGCTAGTACGCCCCCGACCTCTGCATCAGCAATCTCCCGGTCCTCAGGTCCGCCAGCCAGTTCCAGGGCCCTTTCCTCATGTTCGGTCAGTGGCCTCTCATCAGCGGGGCCTCCCCCAGTCCTCACATGCTCCCTATTGTTGTGTGCGCGCTTCTCCTGTGGCGGGGGGGGGGGTGGATGGGGGTGGTGGCAGGGGTAAAAGGCAACAGTGTTAGGCAGGTATATGAATGCACGCCATCAGTTGCGCGTGCATTGCAGAGGTTAAGGTTAGGGCTGGATTCACTTGGGGATATGGGGGAGGGGGGCTATGGGGGAGGGGGGGATATGGGGAGGGGGGATATGGGGGATATGGGGGAGCGGGGATATGGGGAGGGGGGATATGGGGGAGTGGGGATATGGGGAGGGGGGATATGGGGAGGGGGGATATGGGGAGGGGGATATGGGGAGGGGGGATATGGGGGATATGGGGGGGGATATTGGGGAGGGGGGATATGGGGAGGGGGGATATGGGGAGGGGGGTATATGGGGGAGGGGGTATATGGGGGAGGGGGGTATATGGGGGAGGGGGGATATGGGGAGGGGGGATATGGGGGATATGGGAGAGGGGGGATATGGGGGAGGGGGATATGGGGGAGGGGATATGAGGAGGGGGGATATGGGGGAGGGGGGATATGGGGAGGGGGGATATGGGAGAGGTGGGATGTGGGGGAGGGGGGATATGGGGAGGGGGGATATGGGGGAGGGGGGATATGGGGAGGGGGGTATCGGGGAGGGGGGATATGGGGGAGGGGGGGGTTATGGGGGAGGCTCACCCTGCCTGCTCTGACAAGGTTGTTCACCTTCTTGTGGCACTGGGTGCCTGTCCGTGGTGTCAGGGCCATAGGGGTGACAGCCTCTGCCACTTCCCTCCACAGACGCCGGCTGTGGCGTGGGGCAACTCTGCGGCCGTGCCCGCAATACAGGGCGTCCCTCCTCTGCTCCACTGCGTCCAGGAGCGCCTCCACATCCCGTGACTGGAACCTCGGGGCTGAGCGGCGGCCAGCCATCCAGTCGGGTGTTCCGGTCGGGTGTTCCGGTCGGGTGGGGGGGAGCAGCGCGGCCTTATGAGCCGTCACGCCGTGCGGCGTGTATGACGCCGCACGGCGTGAACCACGTGCGCAAGCGCGGATCCCGTTACGTCGCTGTTAGCCCATTTCGGGCCGGAGACCTTTGGTCCATTTTTCCGACGTGACGCAAGTCAGATTTGCGCCGTTTTTTGCGCCGATCGGCGGACTTTGCGCCGATAACGGAGAATTTCGCCCCTGGTCCTGGTAGTATAGGACAAACTTGGTGGGATAACCTGACCGAGATCCATAAGAAGAATTTAAGTAGAGTTCGTAAGCCGATGGCAATCGTGTCCTGCTTGGCACAATTGCGAGGCACAGAGGCAGCCGTGAGGATGCTCCGCAGACAGCTTGAGGAGAAAGAGAAGAGTAGAGAGGGAAATGTTAACGAGTGTGAGAAAGTAAATGAGCAACTCCGAGAGCAGCCAGCGGCAAAGGACAAGGAGATGGCTGATGCCAAACGGGCACACCAATCTTGTCTCGCTCACCTAAGTAGCTTTCAGATCCAATATGATAAGGCCTACCAAGACATGCAATGTGCGGTTTTGGTAAGAGAGAAAACAGAAAACCAAGCAGAACAATTGAAAAAACAATGCGAGAAGTTAAAGGCAGCCCTACGAGCACTCCACAGTTCCACCACAGAACAGAGGCAGAGTTCGGTAGACCATGCCAAGTGCAGGCAGCAAATTGCAAGATTGCAATCACTGCCCTCAGTTCAGAATGGTTTCAGAGATACCTTTGGCCCACAGTTAGATCAGGAAGATGGCACTGATTGGCAGGAACTTAATGAAATGGCCCATCGATATGTGAATGAAACAGAAAGTCAGAATAGAGCCCCCCCAGGCCCCGAAAAGGAAAGCACCCGCACCACCGACTGCACAGGCAGCACCTAACCCTATGAATACAGTCACCACGCAGTGTAGAGTCCCAACAGAAGACCAACACGATTTTGTGTACACCACCCCACTAACCATCACCCAGTTAAGGTATGCCCACAACAAAATAGAAACTTTTCACCCCACGTCAGACCCACACTACTTTTTTGAATGAGTTAGGCAACAGACCGTCATGTACGGTCTGGATGAGCAGGAAGACGTAAAACTCATAGTAATGAGCCTTGACCCGTCTGTTAGTTCAGCCCTTCCCGACCCACAAAATGTAGGAGGAGGTAGCCTCCAAAATATGAAAACAGCCACCTTAGATGCAATTGGCTACAAGAGAGGAGATCCAGTGGAAGGACTCAACCGATGTAGACAGAAAAATGAGAGCATCCAACAGCATTTGCTGGACGGCTCTGGATACAGTTCACTGCAGTATTTGGTGATTTAACACGCGCCCATTTATCTGCAGACAATACGGCCAACTGGACCCGTATTTTAGTCTCCCACGCCACGGAGGCAGGACAAAAGGCATGTGCGAATTACAACCCCTCAGACCCGACACACAATGAAGTGTGGGTACTGAAGCGACTATCTAGAGCTTGGGAACAATCCCTACAGAAAAAGACAGAGCAGGAGAAAGTAGACGTGAACATGAACCCCATAAGGGCACACCAAGACCCCGCATGGGCAAATGAAGGTAGAAGTAACACGCAGCACCCTAAAGCGCAGGGATGCTACAATTGTGGACACGAGGGACATTACACCTGAGAATGCAATGCCCCCCCCGAAACAGCAACGGAATAAGCCCACAAATGCCCCCCCCCCCCCCCCCCCCTAGGAACAATGCCAGACCTATCCACAGCGTTCGCGCCCGTGCAGACAATTTGGCCATAAATGGCACCGATTGACAGTGTTCAGACTCCCCAACTTGGGTCTGCGACACACTTTGGGACAAGTCCAGAAGACCGGTAGTTGCAGGCACAATCCGGGGACACCCAGTAGAGTTCCTTCGGTACACAGGAGGGTCCCAAACCATGTTAAACTCCTCCACGATGTACCAGCAAGATATATGACCCACTACAGAAACTATCACTCTTAGAGGCTTTACAGGTTACCTCCAGCAGGGACACATTGCAGCCCCTGTGGATATCCAGATCAGTAACATTAAAACTAAACACTCAGTCGTTTTGGTAGATTTACTCCAGACAGAACACATCTTGTGAATAGATTTTATGAGCTCATACAACCTTTCTTTCGACCCCGTAAACAAATGTGTGTGGAAAATGGTTATAGGAGCACGAGCCCCTGCCACGCTCACAGTAGGAGACTATGCAGGATTAGCTCAGTGGGAGAGTACTGGTTTGATCCACAAACCATTACCACGGACAAAACAGTTAGGGAAGTCCTGAAGAGACACAAAGCATCTTTTGCCCAGCACAAACACGATTGCAGTAAAATTCCAGGAATTGTCAACATTACAGGTTGCGATCCTAAGCCCCAGAAACAATGCAGTTTTCCACAGCAAGCCGAGGGAGAGATAGCTAAAGTAATCCAGAGTTTATTGGACCAAGGTGTAATTCGGCCCGTAGCATCAATGAACAATGCCCCGATTTGGCCCGTAGGAAAACCAGATGGTTCATGGCGACTGACCATCGAATATAGAGAATTAAACAAAGTAACCGCGTTAGCAGCCCCCACCGTTGCCACGAGTCCCGAGACCATGTTAAAGCAGGGACGTCAGTCAAGCTTTTCACAGTTCTGGACATTAGCAATGGCTTTTGGTCCATTCCTTTGGATAAAACGTGCCAGTACTAATTTGCGTTCACTTTCCAGGGACAGCAGTACACGTGGACATGCCTTCCACAAGGCTTCCACAACTCCCCCTCCATTTTTCACAGACAATTGGCGAACGGATTAGCAAAATTTTCCCGACTTGAATGCCTCATTCAGCATGTGGACAACTTGCTCCTACAGACTGACACCAAGGAAGAGCACATTTCGCTTCTTTCGGAACTATCCGGACTCCTAAAAGAAATTGGATGCAAAATCAACCCCCAAAAAGCTCAAATTCTCCAAGAAAAGGTCACTTATTTAGGTACGGTCATAACGCATGGTAAGTGTGAGATAGAACAGAAATAGATCGATTCAATTGTAAAATTGCCCTTGCCGCAAAATGTTACAGCACTCCGGTCATTTTTAGGACTGGTCAGTTACTGCAGGAACCACATAGACGGTTTCGCCACAAAAGCAGCCCCACTTTCCGAGCTCCTTAAGAAACAGGCGCCATGGAAATGGCTTCCACAGCACACGGATGCCGTAGTTGCATTGAAACGCGCCCTAAGTACAGCCCCTGCTTTGCAGGCACCAGACCCACATTCCCCATACGCAATAGAGGTAGCGACCACCGACCAAACCCTTTCGGCCGTACTTCTACAGGCAAGGCACGATCGTTTAGGACCCATAGCCTATGCCTCATGAGTTTTAGACCCCGTAGAGCAGGGATTTTCAGCCTGCGAAAGGCACTTGCTCGCAGTTTTTTTGGGCTGTCCAATACTTCTCATACATAACAGGACTCAACCCCGTAACCATTTTGACTGAGCACACCCCGACACAGCTATTATTAGATGGTAGCTAAAAGACGGCACAGTAAGCCAAATTCGCGCAGCATGCTGGACCCTACTCCTACAAGGACGCGACATTACAGTAAAGAGGACAAAGACGCGCACGTTTCTGGCCGATAATTTACAATATGCAGGAACCCCACATGAGTGTGAGATCATTGCAGCCAAGCACAACACAGGCCCCTTTGTTCCCAAATCGGTGCCGAAAAAGACAGGCATCCGACCACAGACGACCCAGCCCACAGATAAAGCTCTAAAGATTTATGTAGATGTACATAATCTAATTTATGTAGATTAGAATTTTCCTATTCTAAATGGAAAAAGGATGACAGGATGCGGCATTTATGTAGAAGACGCACAGGGACGCGCATTAGAGGAAATCTCGTTAAAGTTGCCTGGATATTTAGGTTCGCAGGCAGCCTAGTTAGCAGCCATTGCTTACATTGTGCAGCACCCAGATTCGTTCCCGACCCCAGCAGACATATATTCAGATAGTTTGTATGTTTGCAACAGCTTGACAGAATTCCTGCCCCTGTTGGAATCTAGAGGATCTATATCCGCCAACGGAAAACCCCTACCCTCAGCGCCATTCCTAAAAAATATTCTTAAGGAAGCTAAAGGTTGAAAATATGGAATCATAAAAGTTAGAAGCCACCATCGTTCCTCCCCACCCGGTAACATAAAAGCAGACGCCCTAGTGAGAGCAGGCTCACGACATGGCCACTTTTGGCAACCCCCCGAGAGTGCCCCAGTACACGCGGTCCATGCCTCACAGACCAATAGTCAAGATTTGGCACAGGCACAAACGGAAGATGACACGCTAAAGGAAATTTTAAAAGGAGACTTCCCAGCTCCCTATGATAGGTTTAAAGACACTTTGACAATACACGAGGGAATCAGGACAGGAACCAGATTATTTGTCAATTTCATGACAGACACGGACACCAAGGGATATTGATTCTATAACTAGAGGGCATGATTCTATAACTAGAGGGCATAGGTTTAAGGTGAGAGGGGAGAGATTCAGAAGGGCCCAGAGGGGCAATTTCTTCACTCAGAGGGTAGTGAGTGTCTGGAATGGGCTGCCAGAGGTAGTAGTAGAAGCGGGTACAATTGTGTCTTTCAAAAAGCATTTAGATGGTTACATGGGTAAGATGGGTATAGAGGGTTATGGGCCAAGTGCGGGCAACTGGGACTAGCTTAATGGTAAAAAACTGGGCGGCATGGACTGGTTGGGCCGAAGGGCCTGTTTCCATGCTGTAAACTTCTATGATTCTATGATTCTATGATAGAATCCACCCTTGCCCACCTCAGACCTCTCTGCTGGTGGCCCGATTTAAAAACTAATGTAATGCACTACATTGAGAATTGTTTGATTTGCGCCCAGAACAACCCAGACAGATATGCAAAAAAAGGTCAGCTATGACACACCCGCCCTGTTAATGGCCCATGGACGAACTTGCAGTTAGACTACATTGGTCCCCTCCCCCCTTGCAGAAATGGATTCATATATGTGTTGGTCGTCATCGACACCTTCACAAAATGAGTAGAAGTATTCCCTTCAAGAACAAACACGGCCAAAGCAACAGCAAAAATTCTAACCAAGAACATTTTTACTAGATGGGGACTCCCCCGTAGTATTGAGTCAGACCAAGGTTCGCACTTCACAGGCAGAGTGACGAAAAACGTCCTAACAATTTTTGGAATTAAACATAAGTTTCACATTGCCTATCACCCACAGTCCAGCGGCATTGTGGAACGCATGAACCGAACTCTAAAGGCAACACTTAGGAAGATGGTAAAGCAGCACAATACGACATGGGACACAGTGCACCCATTCGCACTGATGTTTATTAGAAACACAGTGTTGAGTTCGACAGGATACACCTCCCATACCCTCATGACTGGACGACCCATGAAGGGTACCGAGTATTTATTTGGACTTGATTTGGCCAGCCCCACAGTCACCGCCCTTACCCACAAAAAAACGGTCCAACAAATAATGGAGAATATTAAAGCACCACAGCTCGCTGCAGCTGTTCGACTAGGCGCTTGGAAAAAGCAGAGTAAGACCTGCTTTGATAAAACAGTACACGCGATAGAGTATACAGTCGGACAGCAAGTCATGGTCTCCCTGTACAATCCTAGTTCATTCCTCTCCCCCAAATTTGCAGTACCCTACTCAATTTCCGACAAAGTAAGTCCCTCAGTTTACAAGATTACATATCCAAATGGAAAATCAGGATGGTTCCATATAAACCAGCTTAAGGTTTATGGAACACAGTGCAGCCACTCACACCACATCTCATTGGCAATGGCAGATAACAAAGACCCGCCCACTGGCAACCCAATCCAGCCCTCCCCCAGCCAGGACAGCACGTCCACAGACATGACCTTGACTCCGCCCCCAGAGGCGAACTTCAGCCTCACACTTGATTCGGCCGCTAGCGATAGCGATAGCGACAGCGAAAGCACAACGAACGCCCCTGATATTCCCGACAAATGGAACAACAGACCAGGCCCCAGTCATTACAGCCCCAGTGACACTGACCTCGATATGTTCAGCCCCTCAGAGACAATTTATTTGCCGTCACCAGAACCTGACCCACCGCCCGACGATAGCGACACCCCCCTTGCCCCTACCGCCCTACAGGATAAGAAACAATGGCACCACGACAATTCTTATCACCTGATAAGAAACAACGGGATGGATCCTACATCGGCCCACGCCGCTTTGACACAGAAACTCCAGTCACGAGTTTGGCAACCGGGAGATGGTGATGACTCCAAGTCTGACTCTCACTATGCAAACCGCTTTACGATCCTTTTCGGAATGGAACCATGTCCAGATGATGAGAGAAAGGAACCGATTGAGATTTACGGTGTCCTATTCCCTGATGGAACCTGCCCGCTTTCTTCTTTAGTTTGTTTTTTTAATGTTGAATGTTTCTCTCTTGTACGACTTTGTGTGCCGATCTCAGGCAAATTTCTTGAGACAGTTATGACTACTCCTTTGACGCCACATGGCAGTTAAAGGCGCAAGTTTGTTGAAAGTCCATAAATATTCAAATTCTTACCGTTCTTGTAAGGTCACTCAGGCAGTGGAGTAACGGCGCTAATCCCCGCCCTGCCTGAGGACCCCCTGTGTATTTGGTCAGCCAAGCTCGGGTAGTGGAGCAAAGGCACTGATCACCGCCCTACACGGGGATTCCACCCATTCTTGCCCTGCCGCAGCTCATACGCACCCCATTCGGAAAGTTCTTTTTGAAACTCTTTTACTGGTCTTTTAAAAATCTGGTTTAAAGAATGCACTTTGCCACAACTTTTGTTTCCTTTCCGGCGACCCTTCGGTTGCTAACCCCCACCTGCTATTTACATGTTAAAACACCTGGTTGAAACGATTTGCACTGGACGGAGAAATTGTCCGCCCACTCAGCCCATCAAACACAGGCTGCGAGAATGCTCACACTGTGACAGAATTTCTTTTTCGGATGTCTTGTTTCCCAAATGGTTGGTTTAAAAAGAAAAAATGAAGGAGTCACATATGGTGACGATTCTAAATGGGAAATTGACATTAAGGAGAAACAGACAGACAAACGAGATATTAAACAACAAGATAATAACAGATATTATGCTTGTACCCCCAGGAAGATACGAATACAGAGACAGAGGAAGACAAAGATAAAATGAAGACGGACCTGATGATTTGCATCATGATCGTCGTTGGATCAATACAGTTGCGCGCGTTATCCGCCCCTACACCCCTCACCACACAGGCCCTAAACATGACCACCCAACACGATACCCCTAGCCTGGACACTACACCACACAGAGACACAGCCACTGATACCCCACATGGTGTGATAATATCATAAAGTGGCATTCCCTTTCGTACACGGTAGAAGCCCTCTTGATTATAGCGATATTTTACAGTGTTATCCAGACACTCAGACTTCGGAAATGGCAAAGGAGAGCCTCCTGCCCTCCAGTACACACACTCAGAGCCCCTTTTCTCGGACTTCAGCAGACCCCACACTTTTTTAACCTTTTTCTCCCTAATAAATTCCGCGTTATTTTAAAATAAAATTATTTTCTCTGTAAATTGACATAAGTGCTAAGTAGAAATGTGATGCTGCTATTGCTTATTTTGTACTGTAATATAAGTTCCCTTGGTTATTAGATAGCAGCATAAGTGTAGTTTAGGTAAGGACAGTTAGAGGTTCCCCTTTTTGTGTAAAAAAATTGAAATATATGATTAAATGTTATAGTGCCCCCTTAGAATTTTTATAGATGTGTGTTGTATTAGGGAAAACTTCGGTAAATGTTTCGACCCATAGGACAGAGTAGGGTAGAACCTGTCCTTGATTGAGGGTACTCGGCATAGCAGAGAACAGGAGAAGATTCAGTCGTGTGATCCATCACGCTTCGCGCTTAGGATCAAGAGGACGGACTGTAGCCATCTGGGGTGGCCAGTTACGACAAGAAACATGGACGTTCGCAAAGCCTAAACGGAAATGTGGACATGTAAGATTCAGGCAGGCTCAGAGCCTGAATGTATATTTGTGAGCAGAGAATCCAGACAGCATCGAAACCCCCAACCGATTAGCATTTTGATGGCCCACCTCTGTAAGACAAAGGACTGATACTGAGGTAACCGATACAATCCTAGACATTTCGGCGCCACTCCCATTACTCAGGAAGCATCAACAACAGGGTCAATGACCGCTTAGGACATTCCCAGCCATCAAGGCACCCTCCCCTTTATTGGCTCAGATCGAATACTGTGATCGGGAACTACCCAATTAATGAGGTCCAAACCGAAGGACCGCCCAAAAGAGTGAGAAACCCCCCAAGGATAGAGAGAGACACCGCCATGTGTTTGATCTTTCTTGGACCTGGCGCTCCGGCCACGTTCACCTCCAATTGCAGCACCCCCAGAAGCAAGTTCAAGTTCAACACCCGCTACCAGACGGATGAGCCCAGCTGAGCAGCAATTACTTCTCCAGACCCAATAGTTCCAGATTCGAACAAAGGCCACTGTTCCTCTGAGCTAAGCCGGGTGCCTGAAGTTAAATACAGGGTGTCATAGTTGATAGGTGTAGTTTAACTAGTAGTGTTTATGTTGCATGATTAATCTTGTGTAAATAAAGTATCATTGATCTTGAACTAACTAACTGGTGTTTGGCTCTTTGATCGATACCCGGTTGAACCTTGTGGCGGTATCATTTGATACCTGGCGACTCTGAGCAATATAATATCAATATCTAAAGAAAGAAGGGCAACCTTATTGATTGCCATATTTATAGCAGGTAAAAAAGACAACACTCTGACCAATCGTGTTTCCTGATTCCCGTGCCAGCTGATGGAGAATCCCCGCCGGGTCGGAGAATGGCCGTTGGCCGCCGTTAATCCCGCCCCCGCCCCTGCCGAAGTCTCCGGTACCGGAGATTGGGCGGGGGCGGGAATCCAGCCCAGGTGCATTGTAAAGATGTTTCATTCCATTGGTGCATTATTGTTGGGAAAACAAAGGTAGCTTTAAGGGATTCATATTTGTATTGGTAAACATTCTAAATAAACTAGAGTTTTAAGTGGGTTTAATTTAATGTTTCTGTGCCTGGAAGGGTAAAACCTGTATGGAAATTGATTAAGTTCCAACTGTGTGTCTAGTGTGCTTAGTGAGGGCTTTAGTGTGAAGTGTAAATAAAGAGGCCAGCAGAGGTATGCAGTGTTACTTAGCAACGGGGGCCTTGTAAGGTAGAGAAGCTTTTAAGTTTTAGTTTTTTAAAATAAATTTAGAGTACCCAATTCATTTTTTCCAATTAAGGAGCAATTTAGTGTGGCCAATCCACCTAACCTGCATACCTTTGGGTTGTGGGGGTGAAACCCACGCAAACACGAGGAGGATGTGCAAACTCCACATGGACAGTGACCCAGAGCTGGAATCAAAGCTGGGACCTTGGCGCCATGAGGCAGCAGTGCTAACCATTGTGCCACCATGTTGCCCTTAAGTTTTAGATTTAGCTGAATTTGTGGGCAGTTCAAGATAGGGGGTGGGATTCTTCGTTTGCCGACGCCAAAATCGCAAAATGTAATTGGGCAGAGAATCCCTTTTTATGACCGAATCGAGGACAGTGCGTTTTCTGACACTCCGCACCTCCAAAATTATGTCATTGAGGAGTACGTCGCACACCATGGGGACGGCTTCAGGACGTTGCCTGAAGGCCCTCCCCCCGATGCTCCCCCTCGATGTGCTGAGTTCCCAACAGTGCGGGGCACGTGTGGTCTCAGCAGTCGGTGAACCTGGCATGGCGGCTGCGGACTGTGTCCAATGCCGCCACAGTTGGGTGGGAACTGTGCTGCTGGCCGGGGGAGGGTTTTGATGATGGCTGGGGGGCTGGTCCAGGGATGGCAGGTGGGTGCGCAGGGGGGCACTATCTGGCAGGTCGGGTCCCACGCACGGCCAGTGCCAAGTTGTACGGCGCAACCACTGCAGGTCATCGCCTTGCACATGCGCGGCCACGGACCCGGAAATTCTCCAGCCGTTTATATCGGGAAGGCTGGGACTTTTACATGGTGCGGCTATTAGCCCCTCACCAGTCGGAGGATCGGTGCTGGGGCCTCGCCGATTTTTTCCACTTAAAACGCCATGGATCCTCCAGAAATAGTCCCAAAATTGGAGAATCCAGCCCAGCATCTCGGGAGATGAACATCTCTCAACACTGCCAGAAGAAAGACTGGACTGGACAGGAGCTGCAAAGAGGCAGGTTTCCTGAAGTACAAGTTACAGCCCAGATAATCATGGTATTGGGACAAAAAGAGTGTTTAAGACCACTGAAGATAAGAGGACAGAGGCCAAGGTATTGTTCAGAAGAATTCAAGGAAGTATAAACAAAATGTTGTGAGTTAAAGAGACAACTGCAGCAACTAGATTTAAAGTGGGACAACAGTCTTCAGAGGTAGATGAAATGCTTGATGTCATTTTAATGCAGTCTGGGAATCGAGATTTAAAGCAATTGTGAATTGTTTTCACTTGGAAAATCTGGTCTGGATTTTGGAATGCAAACCGCTACGGGAAAGCATACTTATGAGAGAAGATTTTAAAGTGTGTTTCTGGGAGTGGAGTTTGGAAACTCTCACGTGACAATCACCTGGGGGGATTCTGAGGAGACATCCACAAACATTCACTTGGCTTTCAGAGTGGGAGTGTATTTGCCCAATGTCATCTTGTGTGTCTCAAAAAGACATTGTGTTATGTTAATTCGAAACATTGTTAAGCTAAGGGGTAGTAAAGGAGCATTGCATTATAATCCAATTTTTTCATGTCTAATAAATGTTTTTTTCTTGAACTATAAGTTGCAGAGCGTGATTCTCTGGTCCGGCGTTTTCTGGCATGGCGTGCCCCTGCCGGCAGCAGGATTCTCGTGTCCTGCAGCTGGTCAATGAGGTTTCCCATTGTTGCCAACCCACGCCGTCAGGATACATGCGGGTGATGGTGCGCTGCCTAGAGACTGGAGGATCCTGCCGATGGAGAATTCGGCTGGCAGTCTTTTGAGCCAGGGTTCCATTCTGAGATCTTTCTGTCCAGTTATAACACCAACTGAGATTGTAGCAATTATCAAAAGCAAAATATAAAAACATTATCATAGGGAGTAATGTATTCACTGGCTTAATTTGATCTGGTTTAAAGGTCAATGTTCTTGGTGCTGTTTGATTTGAATTGGATTGAGGCATCAAAATAAAACTTGATTGCTACTCGTAATCCGTGAGATGATGAAATTGGAGCAGAGATTAAGACAGGAATGAAAGATACTGACGTATTCTGATTGAAAAATAGGAAGAGAGCATGTGGTCTTGAAAACTCAATTAGGCTAGAAAATCTGCTCAACAAATTTTAAATAAAAAAGCTTAACACATGCCTATAATGCTCTTCTATGCAGAAGTTAAAATGTTTAATTTAAATGGGTCAAAATTAGCAGAAAATTAGCAGTGAGGGAAGTTATCAGAAATGCATTCATCCTTTTTGCATGAAATTTACCAATTAAAATTTCTATTTATACCGTTTATATGATAACAAAAGAGATCGAAATCTGGGGCGAGATTCTCCGACCCCCCGCCGGTTGCCTGAATTCTCCGGCACTGGAGATTCGGCGGGGGCGGGAATCGCGCCGCGCCGGTTGGCGGGCCCCCCCGCTCGATTCTCCGGCCCGGATGGGCCGAAGTCCCGCCGCTAAAATGCCTGTCCCGCTGGCGCAAATTAAACCACCTACCTTACCGGCGGGACAAGGCGGCGCGGGCGGGCTCCGGGGTCCTGGGGGGGGGGGTGCGGGCCGATCTGGCCCCAGGGGGTGCCCCCACGGTGGCCTGGCCCGCGATCGGAGCCCACCGATCCGCGGGCGGGCCTGTGCCGTGGGGGCACTCTTTCCCTTCCGCCTCCGCCACGGTCTCCACCATGGCGGAGGCGGAAGAGACTCCCTCCACTGCGCATGCGCGGGAATGCCGTCAGCGGCCGCTGGCGCTCCTGCGCATTCGCCGCCCGGAGATGTCATTTCCGCGCCAGCTGGCGGGGCACCAAAGGCCTTTTCCGCCAGCTGGCGGGGCGGAAATTCGTCCGGCTCCGACCTAGCCCCTCAATGTTGGGGCTCGGCCCCCAAAGATGCGGAGCATTCCGCACCTTTGGGGCGGCGCGATGCCCGTCTGATTTGCGCCGTTTTGGGCGCCAGTCGGCGGACATCGCGCCGTTTCCGGAGAATTTCGCCCCTGGTGTTCGAATTGTAACTGTTATAACCTGCCTGGATCCTATTGAGTGGGGACAATTGGTTATCCCATGACTCTTGGGGAGTATGAGCTCCCCCAATGCGTGGGGCAATCACTCGTAGTTCCAGTTGTATAAATAGAGCTGGCCAGTTTTTTACCGACTAGAGAAGGAAGCAGTGGTGAACGACTGCCATTGTGTAAATATTGTTGTAAATGAAGTTACTTTCTGTTTGATTCTGCAAACTCATGTTGTATTCTTCGTTACCTTCACAATAACCAAAATTCAGTTTCACCATGCATCCCTATTTTTCCTTTGCCCATTGTGTCGTAATAAAATGATTAAAGTCAGTTGTAAGTATGATTTTGAGTGGGGAAAGGGGGTTGGAAGCCAAAATTATTGACTTCAGCAGGATGAGACCTGGCTGATTTAACTATGTACATAAAAACATTCAGAAACAAGCAGTGCCCAAGCTCAAATGTCGCTTGTAAATCCAAAACAAACCATAGCACACAAAATCCCTCTGATTGGAGTGCCTGCAACTGAGTGCTTCTGATATGCAGTGACTCTCTGAAACCAATCGTACAAGCTTTTACTCAATGGATCTGGCTCTGTTTGAACAACCGGTATTTCATGTTAAAATTCCATTAATGTCCTAATGAACGTCAATTGAGTCCTAAAGCATTGCAGACCACCTAAAAAAATATACGGTTAAGATGGCAGTGGGTGGGAATCCAGGAGGAACCAAGAGGTAAGTACTCTACCTATTTTAACTACAAATCCACCTGATTCATGCTGGGATGGTGGGAGGGGAATATAGGGAGGAGGAGATGTGTTAAGGTTGTCCCTTTAATGTTTGATATGAAGGTACAGAGTTTTATTAAGTCTGTTGTCAGCTAACACATCAAACACGATTTTCTCATAGAAGCTTTGTTCTGTCATTGTAGAACATTTACTTCAGTATTGTAAATCAGTGTTTTAAACAGCAATCGGCAAGTTGCTGTCAATCTTTGTACAAAATAGATCAATTCCTGGTACCTTAGGCATTTGAGATTGGCTTGAGTTTTCCCTAAGGTCTGATTGATGCAATTTTTGACTTGAGAGGCTGCTATTTACAGTGGAGAGGACTTCACTCTACTTCTTACAGAATCTGTAATTATTCTGTCTTCAATAACATGTCTGAAGGGTTGTTGGTGGGAACTTCTAGGCTCACAGGAATTTGCTTTTATCCTTAGCTGCAGACATTGCCACAAACTATGTCGGACGTGATTATTGCAGACTGACTCAGACAGCGACTTGAGAATTATTGTAAAAAAAGGAAAAAACTTTCATAATACAGCATCAAATCATATAGATTTCCATGACAACTGTGAATAGTACAGAAAGTATCACAAAGAGATAAGCTCTGCTGATTTGGCAATTTGATATTTTTCTTTACCTGAAGTAGTGTTCCTACTTAGATTTGGAAATAACTGTAATTATGTTCCATATTTATCTTTACCACTTCGATAAGATCAGTTATAATGGCAGTAACAGAGTGTACTGTAATCGATGGCCATTTATATTGAAGCATTACTCCATGTGCCAGATGATAATTATTTACTTGTCTGTTGTTATATTTGTATAAATCAGAGAATGGCTGAACAATTTTGGCATCGGTTCCAATTTTTCAAAACAAGGTTCTACTAAAAAACTAAACACAAGAGGTATTAATGACTTGTGTTAATAAATAGAATTTATAAAGGCAAACTTTAGAAGAAGGGCTCACACTCTGAATGTAACCGTGTCTGTTGTCTCCCCAGATGTTGATTGGCCTACTGTGTGTTTCTAGCGTTGTTTTTGTTTCAGGTTCAGAATACCTACAATATTTGTTCCCATAGTTCTCACAGATCATTTAATCAGACAGCACCGAAAGAGGTCATTCAGCCCATTGTGTCTTTGCTAGCTCTATGAATAAGCGACCTAAATTAGTGAGATTTTCCTGCTCCTAAGAGCGTACGCACAGAAGAAATAGGAGCGGAAGTAGACCATTTGGGTCTTCAAGCCTGCTCCACCACTCAATAGGATCATGGCTGAACTGATGGTGGCCTTAACTTTACTTTCATGTCTACCCACATAACCCTTATCTTGCTTGCAAATCAAAAACCTGTCAAACTCAGCCTTGAGTATGTGCATGTTAACTTTCTGCTTTCCTCCTTTCTGGAACAGGGGCATTACATTTGTGGGTTTCCAGTCTGCTGAAACCTTTCCAGAATCTACGGAATTCTGGAAGATTATAACAAATGCATCCACTATCTCTGCAGTCACTCTTTGCCTTATAAAGCCACACTCACAGCCTCCAGTTATTTGGTGGAGCCATGCACAGCAAAATGCCACTACTGTTGCAATATAATCCCTATTTGGGCCTTCAATTATGGAAATTGGCAGCACATCTCCTTGGAGCAGACAACCTTTCTGCTTCCAGTTCCCCATCAGTAAACTGTCCTAACAGCGACAATGTGTTGGGCAATCAAGTGATAGTAATTATTTTACGTTTTTCCCTCAATGTTGTTGCCCTTTTTCCAACTATTATTGGAATGGTTTTAGTGTCTTCGACTGTGAAGGCAGATACAAAATCTCTATATTTTCCTTGTTTCTCATTATTATTTCCTTTATTTCATCTTCTCAGGGACCAGCACTTAATTCTCTTCCTTTTTGTATACTTGTTGAAGCTCTTACTTTCTGTTTTATCCGTCTTGCTTGTTTACTCTCATATTCTAATTTATCCCTTATTATTGGCCCGTAATTTGCTGTCCGATCCCAGACTTAAGTCGATTGTCCGTCGCACATGCGCGGCGCGATGAGCTGGAAGTGCGGATGCATGGGCATGCTGCTGGAAGCTTGACATCTTTAACCTTCCTGTCTGTTATTTTTCCCTGCTTGTCTTGATGCGCTGAACCAGCTGTGTTAAAAATCCTAGGACAGCATTCATTTGGTCGGCTTGGCCCGATGTTAGGTACGTTTTTACACCTTTTTTATTTGCGTTTTTTTTTCTCGGTCAGGATTATCAAGCAGAGGCTGAAGACATCAGGAGCCATTTGTTTGGTGAGTTAAATTTGTATATTATTAGTGTTTAACATTTAGAAATAAGTGTAAAATGCAAATAAAGTGAAAAGAATTTTTTTTAAAAAATCATTTTATCATGAGACTGTTAATTCCATTAAGAAGGTACTTTACTGTAGAAAGTGAGATGGTCGTCCAGAAAATGAAATAATGTTTTTTTTTAAATTTTGGTTTGTCATGAGGGTGTTATTCCATTAAATATAGTATAATTGGTAGAATGGGTTTGCAGTGTACATAACCTTTGGTGATCACTCGCTAACTAGTATGATTGTCCACCTGAGATAACCTATGTTACTGGTTACAGATTCTGTGGGTTCTTGCCTGGATGATAAGCCTGATCCTCGAGCCACATCTTCACTCACTCACTTGGCAGGAATTTCCAAAAGGTGGGATCGGTCCATGGACTCTCCTTTCTCAGGCTTCTTTTACGAGTTTCCTGTTGCTGTCAGGTGTTCTCGAAGAATTGTGTCCCTTCAATCAGAAGGTTCCTCCAATTAGATCTCTTCTGAGCAAGGGTCTCCCAGGCATTGACGTTTATGTTCCATTTCTTCAGGTAAGCCTACAAGGTGTCTTTAAAGAGATTCCTTTGTCCTCCTCTGGTTTGGGATCCTTCTTTGAGCCGAGTGAAGAACATTAGCTTTGACAGTCTGCACTCTGACATCCTAAGCATTTGGGTGGCCCAGCGGGGTTGATTTTGGATGATCATGGCCTCGATACTGATGCTGTTGACCCCTTCAAGCACACTAATGTTAGCATGCCTGTCCTCCTAGCTGATTCAGAGCAAATATACATTTTTAGACCCAGTCTTTTTCTCCATCCAACGAAATGTAAAATTCGCTTACGTTATGATTACTGCTATCTAGGGTTGCACTTACTATGTGGTTATTAATTAATTCTGTCTCATTTTGCATTACCAGCTCTAGAATAATCTGTTATCTGGTTGGCTGTAGAATGTTCTGCATGAAGAAACTGTCCTTAAAGCACTCAATGAAATCAACTTCTGGGCTACCTATGCCAAACTATATGTAGATTAAAACCACCCATGCTGTGCCTTTGTCACAAACTTTCATTATTTCTAGGCACTGCTGCCCCATAGTGCCAAGGACCTGGGTTCAATTCCGGACTAGGGTCATTGTGTGGAATTTTCACTTTCTCCCCGTGTCTGCGTCGGTTTGCTCCGGTTTCTTCCCACAGTCCAAAGAAGTGTGGGTGCCCCATAGTGTCCAGGAATGTGCAGGTTATGTGGGGTTATGGGGTTACAGGGATGGGTCGGAAAGTGAGCCTAGGGAGAATGCTCTTTCAGAGAGTGTGTGCACACTCGATGGGCTGAATGGCCTCTTTCTGCACTGTAGGAATTCTGGTTTTTCCTGTATATCCCATCCTGAAGCATGGTTACTATTAGGGGGGGCATAACCTACTCCTACAACTAACTTCCTACCTTTATTATTACTTATGTCTAATCAAACTGATACTACACCTTGATTTTAAAAACTAAAGTCACCTCTCTCTATTGTACTAATGTCTCTGTAATTAACAGGTCTACCCCTCCTCCTTTTCCTAGCTTCCTGTCCCTCCAAAATGTCACATACCCTTGAATATCAATTTGTTACCTAGGAGTCATGCCTCTGTAATGGTTAGAAGATCAAACATATTTATTTCTTTTTGAGCTGCTACTTCATCTGTTTTGTCACAAATGCTAAGTGCATTCAGATATGGAAACTCTAGTTCAGCCCTTTTTCTATTCTTGCAATCCCTAGCCTTATCTGTTGGCTTACTCTTAAGTTTGTACACTCTGTCCCTTCCTGTCATGCTTTTATTATCATTTCCCTTATCGCTACCTTGCTCTCTTGCCTTGCCTTCTCTCTTCAATTTATCCCTTGCCCCCACTATTTAGTTGTTAACCTGTTTCACATAGCCCTGCGAATGCTGTCTTTTCAAGCAGATATCCAATTCCCTTTTGAAAGTTATTATTGAATCTGATTACACCACCATTTCCAGGAGTATATTACAGATTTAGGAGGATCAGACCTGAATCAATGAAGTAACAACATTATAATCAATTGTAATTGTATTTTTATTATTGGCTCTAGGGATATGGATAATGTTGGCAGGATGAGAAACTACTTGCTATTTCAGATATGCCATTGGCTACTATAGTGTGAACCTTACTAACACTTACTTTAGTTGCTTGTTAGCAGATGGAAATAGATTGCAATGGAAGACTGCATGTTCTGAGAAATAAATTAGCGACAGTAAAATGCATTTAATAATAATAATCTTTATTGTCACAAGTAGGCTTACTTTAACACTGCAATGAAGATACTGTGAAAAGCCTCCAGCCGCCACATTCCGGCGCCTGTTCGGGTACACAGAGGGAGAATTCAGAATGTCCAATACACCTAACAAGCACGTCCTTTGGGACTTGTGGGAGGAAACCGGAGCATCCAGAGGAAACCCATGCAGTCTCTGCACAGACAGTGACCCAAGCCGGAAATTGAACCTGGGACCTTGGCGCTATTAAACAACAGTGCTAACCACTGCACGAGCTGTGGCATTTCATTGACTTAGTTTCAAGATGTTTAGAATATGTAGGAAAAACTTTATTGTTTGACTAACCTCAAGCACACATTTAAGCAGAATTAAAACATATTCTAAGAAAAGAATAATGGGGACGATTTCCTCCATATAATGTAATCTGGGTTCTTTGGATGTCTCAATTATGAAATCTTGAGACTTGTATATTTAAACATATGCCATTCATTGTTAGTCTTTAACTATTTACAGATCACAGATATTGTCATGCATGGAGCTATTCTCCCACCCCAAGTTAACCCTTGCTCTGTTGAGCACCTTTACATTACAAAGGTATGCCAGCACATAATACCCCTTACTTCTTGATGGAAACTGTTCCTGCCTTCCAATGGAGAATTACAATACAATGTTTACTTGCTATCCCTTCTCCCCCCACCTCAAGTCTCTGATTCTATAAATTCAGATCTTCTTGAGGCTTCCACATCTCTACCTGTCATGTTTGGGTGAATGGCGATAGTGCTCAATGTTTCTGGTAATTGTTTTCCCATTTGATTTTCTTTTTGTGCTCCTTCAAGTTTTGTTCCTCTATATTCTGTATGAGAAGAGAGTGCTTTTTGGTTGACAAGTGGATTCTGATTAGTAGCAATGGAGAATGCATTAGTTAAAGATGATTGACGTTCCGGTTGCGGCGATGCGGAGCTAAGCCGCACGTTTCGGCAGCTCCCGCGACAACGGAATTTCGGGCTCTCCAGAGGAGCCCCAACGGAACTTTTTTTGAATTGATCCCGTGTGGGAAGGTGCAGTAAGGTCCCCCCTTACGATATATGGCCAAGGTCAGCGGTGGAGCGGCGAAAAAAGAGGCTCTGGAGCAGTGGCAAAAACGAGGGGGAAAAAGCAAGATGGCGGAGGGCGGAGAGCGAGCAGCATGGGGGCCGGACCAGCAGGAGGTCCTTAAGCGCTGTGTGGAGGAGCTAAAAAAGGAGGTGCTGGCGCCAATGCTGTTGGCGATCGAGGGGCTGAAGGAGACCCAGAAGACCCAGGCGGTGGAGCTTCATGAGGTGAAAGATAAAATGAATGACAACGAGGACGAGATCCTGGGCCTGGCGGTAAAAGTGGAGGCGCACGAGGCGGTGCACAGGAGGAGGGCCAAGAGAATTGAGGTCCTGAAGAACAGGTCGAGGAGGAAGAACCTCCGGATTCTGGGTCTTCCCGAAGGAGTGGAGGGAGCTGATGCCGGGGCGTATGTGAGTACGATGCTCCATGCGCTGATGGGAGCGGATGGGCTCACTTGGTCCTGGCGAGGAGACCCAAGGCTGATGAGCCGCCAAGGGCGATAGTGGCAAGGTTCCATCACTTCGCAGACAAAGAAAGTGTGCTGAGATGGGCCAAGAAGGTGCGGAGCAGTAGATGGGAGAACGCGGTGATCCGAGTCTACCAGGATTGGAGCGCGGAGGTGGCAAGGAGGAGAGCTGGCTTCAACCGGGCCAAGGCGCTGCTGCATAAAAAAAGAGTCAGGTTCAGCATGCTGCAGCCTGCGCGACTGTGGGTCACTTATCAGGACCGACACCATTATTTTGAAAGGCCAGAAGAGGCTTGGACCTTTACATAGATTACATAGAACATACAGTGCAGAAGGAGGCTATTCGGCCCATCGAGTCTGCACCGACCCACATTAATCCCTCACTTCCACCCTATCCCCGCAACCCAATAACCCCTCCCAACCCTTATGGACACTACGGGCAATTTTTTAGCATGGCCAATCCACCTAACCTGCACGTCTTTGGACTGTGGGAGGAAACCGGAGCACCCGGAGGAAACCCACGCAGACACGGGGAGAACGTGCAGACTCCGCACAGACAGTGACCCAGCGGGGAATCGAACCTGGGACCCTGGCGCTGTGAAGCCACAGTGCTATCCACTTGTGCTACCGTTTATTCAGATGGAAAAACTGGACTCGAGCTGAGGGGATGTGGTTGTGGGGAGATGTTGGTTGTATATGGGGTTGAAAATATGGGTAAAGAATACTTCATGGGTGGGATGATGGATAGGCATGTGGGTAGAGTTCTGGTTAAAATTCCTAAAATTTCCTTTTTTCTTTTCTGTCGACGAGATGATGATGATGGGGAATGTGGGTGTCGGTGCTGGAGGGAGGTGAGACTCGGGGATGAGGGAACTGGGATAATGGCCGCAACAGGAGCTGCGCCACAGGGGGCAGGGCTGGTTCAGGAAAGCGCGGGCTTTTTCCCGCGCCAAAAGTGTGGGGGGGGGGATAGAGGAAGGTAAGGAGGAGAAGAGACTCCCACACGGGGGAGATCAATGGGAAGGCGGGGGAAGCCGGGGTCAGCAGAAGTCAGCTGACTCACGGAAGTAATATAGGGGGAGCAAAAGAGCTAGATGTGGATCTAGCGGGGGGGGGGGGGGGGGGGGAGAGGGGGGGAGAGGGGGGGATTCTAGGATTGCTGCTGCACTGTCTGAGGGGGAACTGAAAATGGAAGCGGTGGTTGGGGCGGGGGTTCCCCGCCTGGGGGACTGGAGGGTGCGGGAGGCGCGAGCACGGGACTGGCCTAAGATAGGAGATGGCTAGTCGGCGGAGGGGGGGGGGGCTAACCCTCCAATCCGGCTGATCACGTGGAATGTGAGAGGCCTAAATGGACCGGTTAAGAGGGCCCGAGTGTTTGCGCACCTAAAGGGACTGAAGGCAGACGTGGCCATGCTTCAGGAGACACATCTGAAGGTGGCAGATCAGGTCAGGTTAAGGAAGGGATGGGTGGGACAGGTGTTCCATTCGGGGCTGGATGTGAAGAATAGAGGGGTGGCAATACTGGTGGGAAAGCGGGTGTCGTTTGAGGCCAAGAACATAGTAGCGGACAAGGGAGGCCGATACGTGATGTTGAGTGGTAGGTTGCAGGGGACGGAGGTGGTACTGGTGAATGTATATGCCCCGAACTGGGACGATGCTGGATTCATGAAACGGATGTTGGGGCGTATTCCAGACCTGGAGGTAGGGAGCTTGATAATGGGTGGGGATTTTAACACGGTGCTGGACCCAGCACTGGATCACTCCAGATCTAGGACGGGGAAGAGGCCGGCTGCGGCCAAGGTGCTTAGCGGGTTTATGGACCAGATGGGGGGAGTAGATCCGTGGAGATTTGCCAGGCCTTTGGCCAGAGAATTTTCCTTTTTCTCCCACGTACATAAGGCCTACTCCCGGATAGATTTTTTTGTTCTGGGCAGGGCATTGATCCCGAAAGTGGAAGGAATGGAGTATTCGGCCATAGCCATTTCAGACCACGCCCCGCATTGGGTGGAGTTAGAGTTGGGGGAGGAGAGGGACCAACGCCCGTTGTGGAGGTTGGATGTGGGACTGCTGGCAGACGAGGAAGTGTGCGGGAGGGTGCGGGGGTGTATTGAAAGGTATCTGGAGGCCAACGACAACGGGGGGGTGCAGGTGGGAGTAGTATGGGAGACGCTGAAGGCGGTGGTCAGGGGAGAGTTAATCTCCATCAGGGCTCATAGGGTGAAGAGAGGGGGCAGGGAAAGGGAGAGGTTAGTGGGGGAGATTTTAAGGGTGGACAGGAGCTATGCAGAGGCTCCTGATGAGGGACTACTCAGGGAGAGACGAAGTCTCCAGACGAAGTTCGACCTGTTGACCACAGGGAAGGCAGAGGCACAGTGGAGGAAGGCACAGGGGGCGATATATGAATATGGGGAGAAGGCGAGCCGGATGCTGGCACATTAGCTCCGTAAGAGGATGGCAGCGAGGGAAATAGACGGAGAAAAAGACGACAGGGGAACTACGGTGCGGAGTGCGGGGAAAGTGAATGAGGCTTTTAAGGCCTTTTACGAGGAACTGTATAGGTCCCAGCCCCCAGGGGGAAAAGAGGGGATGCGGCGATTCTTGGACCAATTGAGGTTCCCAAGGGTGGAGGAGCAGGAGATGGCTGGTTTGGGGGCGCCAATTGGGGTGGAGGAGCTGGTTAAAGGACTGGGGAGCATGCAGGCAGGGCAGGCCCCGGGGCCGGATGGGTTCCCGGTGGAGTTTTAAAGGAAATATGTAGACCTGTCAGCCCCGTTGCTGGTAAGGACCTTCAATGAAGCAAGGGAGGGGGGACCCTGCCCCTGACAATGTTGGAGGCGACGATCTCTTTGATCTTGAAGCGGGATAAGGACCCACTGCAATGTGGGTCGTATAGACTAATCTCGCTCCTTAATGTAGATGCTAAGTTGCTGGCAAAAATGTTGGCCACGAGGATTGAGGACTGTGTCCCGGGGGTGATTCACGAGGACCAGACGGGATTCGTAAAGGGTAGGCAGTTAAATACTAATGTGCGAAGGCTCCTAAATGTGATAATGATGCCATCGGTGGAGGGAGAAGCGGAGATAGTGACAGCCATGGACGTGGAGAAGGCCTTTGATCGGGTAGAGTGGGAGTATCTCTGGGAAGTGTTGAGGAGGTTTGGGTTCGTGGGAGGGTTTATTAGTTGGGTTAAGCTCCTGTATAGAGCCCCGGTGGCAAGTGTGGTCACGAACCGGCGGAGGTCGGAGTATTTTCGGCTGTATCGAGGGACGAGGCAGGGGTGTCCCCTGTCCCCTCTGCTGTTTGCATTAGCAATTGAACATTTGGCCATGGCGTTAAGGGAGTCGGGGAAATGGAAGGGGGTGGTTCGAGGGGGAGAGGGACATCGAGTGTCGCTGTACGCAGACAACCTGTTGCTGTATGTGACGGATCCAGTGGAGGGGATGGTTGAGGTAATGCAGATCCTACGGGAGTTTGGAGACTTTTCGGGCTATAAGCTCAATGTGGGAAAGAGTGAGCTCTTTGTGATCCATCCGGGGGACCAGGGAAGAGGGATAGACGACCTACCGTTGCGGAGGGCGGAAAGCAGCTTTCGATACTTGGGGATTCAGGTAGCTAGGAGCTGGGGGGCACTGCACAAACTTAATTTGACGTGGTTGGTGGAACAGATGGAGGAGGAGTTTAAAAGATGGGACATGTTGCCACTCTCGCTGGCGGGTAGGGTACAGTTGGTTAAAATGGTGGTCCTCCCGAGATGTCTTTTTGTATTCTAATGCCTCCCAATTGTGATTACTAAGGCCTTCTTTAAGAGGGTAAGCAGGAGCATTATGGGATTTGTGTGGGCAAGCAAGACCCCGCGGATAAGGAGAGGGTTCTTGGAGCATAGCAGAGATAGAGGAGGGTTGGCGTTGCCGAATTTGGGTGGTTACTATTGGGCAGCCAACATGGCAATGATCCGTAAGTGGATGATGGAGGGAGAGGGGGCGGCGTGGAAGAGGTTGGAGATGGCGTCCTGCAAGGGAACGAGTCTGCGGGTGCTGGTGACGGCACCGCTGCCGCTCTCGCCGACAAGGTACACCACGAGCCCGGTGGTGGCGGCAACGGTAAAGATCTGGGGGCAGTGGAGACGGCACAGGGGTGCGACGGGAGCCTCGGTGTGGTCCCCGATCAGAGACAGCCACCGGTTTGTCCCAGGAAGGATGGACGGGGGGTTTCAGAGCTGGCATCGGGCAGGGATTAGAAGAATGGGGGACCTGTTCATTGACGGGACGTTTGCTATCTTAGGGGCGCTGGAGGAGAAGTTTGGGCTACCCCCGGGAAACGCTTTCAGATACATGCAAGTGAGGGCGTTTGTGAGGCGGCAGGTGAAGGAATTTCCGCTACTCCCGGCACAGGGGATTCAAGATAGGGTGATTTTGGGCGTATGGGTCGGAGAGGGCAAGGTGTCGGTGATATACCAGGAGATGAAAGTAGAGGGGGAGGCTTTGGTAGAGGAGCTGAAGGGTAAATGGGAGGATGAGTTGGGGGAGGAGATTGAGGAGGGGCTATGGGCTGATGCCCTAAGTAGGGTTAATTCCTCTTCCTCGTGTGCCAGGCTTAGCATGATTCAATTTAAGGTGGTTCATAGAGCGCAAATGACGGGGGCGAGGCTGAGTAGGTTCTTTGGGATGGAGGACAGATGTGGGAAGTGCTCAGGAAGTCCGGCGAACCATGTCCATATGTTTTGGTCATGCCCGGCACTGGAGGTGTTCTGGAGGGGAGTTGCGGGAACAGTATCTAAGGTGGTGAAAGTCCGGGTCAAGCCAAGCTGGGGGCTAGCAATATTTGGAGTAGTGGACGAGCCGGGAGTGCAGGAGGCGAAAGAGGCCGGCATTCTGGCCTTTGCGTCCCTAGTAGCCCAGCGAAGGATCTTGCTAATGTGGAAGGAGGCGAAGCGTGGAGGCCTGGATAAATGATATGGCAGGGTTTATCAAGCTGGAAAGGATAAAGTTTGCCTAGAGAGGGTCTGCGCAGGGGTTCTACAGGCGGTGGCAACCGTTCCTAGATGACGGTCGGACAGCAGCAACAGCAACCCAGGGGGGGAGGGGGGGGGGGAGGGGGGGACATCGTTCATGGGGGAGGGGGAGGGAGGGGGGGAGGGGGGTTCCTCTGGGGGGGCATTTGAGCAAGAAAACACATGAATGATCCGGAAACTGACATGTATGGGAAGATTCCAATGTACAAAGTTCTGTATCTTATTGACTTGCCATGTTCATGTCTTGCCACGCTAGTTCTCTTTCTTTTCTATTTTACGGGGGGGGGGGGGGGGGGTTGTTTTTTTGTAAGGTGGAAAATATTGTTGAAAAAATTCTTAATAAAAACATATTTGAAAAAAAAAAGATGATTGGCAATTAACTGCAAAGACAAAAACAGAAACAGCAGGAAAATATCAGCAGGTCTAGCAGCATCTGTAGAAAGAGAAAACAGAATCAACCTTTCAAGTCACTCCATCACTCCACTTCAGAAGGAATGTCCGAAGAAGAGTCAGATAAACTCGAAACGTTAGCGGCACGGTAGCACAGTGGTTAGCACTTTTGCGTCAGGGTCCCAGGTTCGATTCCCGGCGTGGGTCACTATCTGTGTGGAGTCTGCACGTTCTCCCCGTGTCTGCGCGGGTTTCCTCCGGCTGCTTCAGTTTCCTCCCAAAAGTCCTGAAAGATGCGCTGTTAGGGAATTTGAACATTCTTAATTCTCCCTCAGTGTATCCAAACAGGTGCCGGAATGTGGCGACTAGGGGCTTTTCACAGTAACTTCATTGCAGTCATAACCTCTCTGATTTTTAACATGCAATGCAAATTAACTAGTTTTGAACAAGTTTTCCAGATACACGGAGCGGGATTCTCCGACCCCCCCTGGCGGGTCGGAGAATTGTCGTGGGGCGGCGTAAATCCCGCTCGGCTGCCCCGCGATATTCTCCGGCCCCCCCAAAATTCCGTTGTCGTGAATCGCGCCGCACGCCTCGGAGAATGTCGAGGACCGGCGCGACGCAACAGGCCCCGGGGCCGCCCCAATTCTCTGGGCCGGATGGGCCGAAGTCCTGCCGGCGTGACCACGGGTCACGCCAGCGTGAATCAAACTACCTATTTAATGAGGTCAACCAGTCGTGATGGTTGACACCGGCCAGCGCGGGGTAGGGGTCGGCATGGGGTGGCCGCCGGAGAAGTGACGGCACGGCCGCAGGTGGTGGGAGGGTTCGCAGGAGCAGTTGGAGTGTGCGTGCCGGGGGGGGGAAGAGGCTGTGGGGTGGGAGCTGGGGTGGGTGCTGGGGGGTGGGAGGGGCTGGGGAGGGGCTGGGGGGAGGGAGGTGTTGGGGGTAGCGTGGGACTGGGGGGAAGGGAGGCGCTTGGGAGGTGGGTTCGGCTGGGGGAGGGAGGGGCTGGGAGGGGCTGGGGGGAGGGAGGGGGAGGGGCTGGGGGGGAGGGGCTGCAGGTAGGGTGGGACTGGGTGGGAGGGAGGCGCTTGGGAGGTGGGTGGGGCTGGGGGAGGGAGGGGCTGGGGGACGGAGGGGTAGGAAGGGGGAGGGTGGGGCTGGGAGGGAGGGCAGGGCTGGGGGGGAGGGAGAGCTGGAGGGGGGGAGGGGCAGGGGGAGGGGCTGGGGGAGGAGAGGGGTGGGGGGTTGTTGGAGAGGGTGCGTGATGGAGAGGGTGCGTGCCAGGAAGGAGAGGGGGTGGGGGTTGGGGAGGTGCGTGCCGGGGAGGAGAGCGGGGGGGGTTGGATAGAGTGCATGCCGGGGAGGAGACGGGGCGGGGGGGGGGGGGGGAGTTTGGGGAGGGTGTGCATCGGGGAGGAGAGGGGGGGGGTTGGGGAGAGTGCATGCCGGGGAGGAGACGACGGGGGGGGGGGGGGGGGGGGAGTTTGGGGAGGGTGTGCATCGGGGAGGAGGGGGGGGGGGGGGGGTTGGGGAGAGTGCATGCCGGGGAGGAGACGGAGGGGGAGTTTGGGGAGGGGGTGTGTCGGGGAGGTGGGGGAGAGGGTTGGTGAGGGTGCATGCCGGGGCGGGGGAGGGGGTTGTTGGGGAGGGTGCATGCCGGGGAGGAGTAGGTGGAGGGGGTGGGGAGGCTGCGTGCTGTGGAGGAGAGGGGGGTGGGCGGGGAGGGCGCGTGATGGAGAGGGTGCGTGCTGGGTAGGAGAGGGGGGTTTGGCGACAGTGCGTGCCAGGGGGGTGGTATCTGCCTGGCCATGTGCCAGCTGGCAACAGTCGCCACCATGCAGCCCATGGCACGTTGCTGCGGGTGGGGGGGGTCTGGGCAATGGTGGCATGTCGTCTATCCCCACACCCCCCACCCCCTGCAGGCCGTTACGTTTGATCATCACCCAGCAATGTTGGCCGCCGTGGCGGAAGCTGCACTTCTACATGTTGCCCTGGGGGAGCAGGAGCAGGAGCGTGCCAGGGAGGCGGCGGAGGCTGCCGCAGAGGAGCGTGCCGCAGGGAGCAGGTGGCAGCTGCCCAGGCTGGAGGGCCGACGGCACGACAGGACGAGGAGGAGAAGGAGGTGGTGGTGGTGCCACGGCGACGGAGACGCCCGATGAGGCCCCCTGTGTACCGGCCCCACTCGTCGTACCAGGACCTCACGGACCGGGCATGCAGGAGGAGACTCCGGACGAGCCGGGAAACCATGGCACACATCTGCCACCTGATGGCATACCTGGCACCGCGTGGCACTGGGGGAGGACATCCTCTCCCCGTGGCCGTTAAGTTTACGGTGGCCCTGAACTTCTACGCCACGGGGTCATTCCAGGTGCCGAGTGGGGATCTGTGCGGCATCTGGCAGGCATCGGTACACCCGTGCAGTGACAGACGCCCTATCTGCCATTGCGGACCACTACATCCAGTCCCCTGTGCACCGGGCCAGCCTGGATGTCCGGGCAGCAGGCTTTGCTGCCGTGACCAGGATGCTCATGGTCCAGGGGGCGATCGATGAGATGCACTTCACCATGTGGTCACCTGCAGATAACAGGGTCGTGTTCACGAATAGGAAGGGGACCTGTTCCATGAACGTGCAGATAGTCTGTGATTACTGCATGAGGATCCTGCACGTTTGTGCCCGGTACCCGGGCAGTGTACATGACTCATTCGTATTGGCGCAATCTTTCATCCCCACCATGTTCGAGGAACGCCCCCCCACGGCTGAGGGGCTGGTTGCTGGGAGACAGGGGTTACCCGTTGTGGTCGTGGCTGATGACGCCTATACGGAGGCCACAGACTGACGTGGAGAACCACTATAATGATGCCAATGCAGTGACAAGGGGTGTGATAGAGAGGTGCTTTGGGCTGCTAAAGATGCGCTTCAGGTGCCTGGACCGCTCCTGAGGGGCCCTCCAGTTCCCGTCAGATCGGGTCGGCCCCATTGTTGTGGTCTGCTGCGTCCTGCACAACATAGCCCAGCAGAGGGGCGATGTACTGCAGGCAGAGGAGGGGGAAGGTGAGGAGCAGCAAGACGAGGTGCAGACGCCCCCAGATGAGGAGGATGGGGGCAATGGCAGGACAGACGGGCTAGACATGGACTGGAGGCTGCCCACCGTTACCGGCTGGGCCAGCGGGCACGGGACAGGCTGATAGCCGCCCGGTTCACGGACTAGGGGTGTGTGGGAATCGCTGAGTATGGGCACAGACTGCACACTACGGCACCAGCCTACCACCCTCACCCCACCCACCCAATACCAACCACCCTCACCCCGCCCACCCAACACCAACCACCCGCACCCCACTCGCATGTACACCATCCCTCCATTGCACATCCACCTGCGGCACAATGGGCACGGCTCACATGGTCGCCGGTGGAAGCGTGTCTATTGCAGGCCATGGAGGATGATACAACCTGCCCTGCGATGAGCTCTGGACTCTACATCGTTGGACAATATCTGACACATGACAACAGTACCTTCCTCCACCCGGACCGTCCCTGCATGCGGCCGTGACACTGCAGCGCATGGTCCCGTCCTCTGCCCGGGGGATGGCGAGGGCGATTCAGGGAGAGGGGGGGCACACTCACCTGAGGCCGACGTTCTATCACCCCTCACACACCCACTGGCGCTCATCTCACACCACACCCCTGCACGCATCGGACAGAGCACAAAGGCAGCTTCTGTAGGTGTGAAAGTGATTTTAATAACAAACAGTTCATACACGTGCCCTAGCCCCAGAACTAATCTGTGCCCTGCACCAGTGCCAACGTACTCAGTGTCTGATTTTTTGGCCTTACGTGCCCTATGACTACGTCTAGGTGGTTCCCCAGATGGTACAGCAGAACTGGAGGTGGACTCCTGTGATTCCTGCCCTGTGACTAGGGTCTCCTTTGGCGGCCATTTCTTGGGGCTGCCCGGCCTGGATGGGCCAGGATGCGGCCCGGGTGACTGGGATGGCGAGGTGCCAGCCTGTCCTGCCCGTTGCCCACCAGATGCACCTGGGGCGGAAGGGGGGAGTCTGAGGTGTTGCGGTGTTCCGGGACCTCCCCTACAGGGGGACCCGGAATGGGCCCCAGCACCTCCTCCTCCCTCGGGGTGCCCGATGGCCCCCGGGCCTCTACATGGGTCAGGGATGCGAATGGACCGAGCACCCGACGCCCCCCCAACATCTGGCCCTGCCTGGAGGCCCGCCCTGGTATCAACAAGGGTCTGCAAGTTTGCAGCCATGGAGCTCAGGGAATTGGCCATCCCTGTCTGTGCCTGGGCGACACCGGCCAGCACCTGGGCAATGGCGCCGATGCCCTCAGCGATGGCCTGCAGAGACTGGGCCATTGTCTGCAGAGACTGGGCCATGGCGTTGAGCGCCTCTGCGATCTGCTGCTGGCTCTGGCTCATGGCTGCCTGTGAGAGGGCAGCCATGTCCTGGGCCACGAAAGCCCCACATCTTGCACACTGCGACCCATGTCTGACACCATCGCACCCATTGCCTCCACCGCGGACGCCACCCATGCGGTGTCAGCCTGGGTGGCATGCATGACCGGCACCACTACCTGCTCCTGCACACGAGTGGACTCCTCCACCTTCAGCTGCAGCTGCCGCAAGCCGGACGTCACCCGCTTCGGACATCCCTTGGTCCGTGCCTGCATCGAGTTTATGGGTGGGTGTGGTAACTCCAGGAACCCGGGACCTGTCTGGGCAGCAGATGTGTGCCTGTGCCTGGCTCCCCTGCGACTGCCCGGCCCCTCGGCTGCTCCTGCCTCCACCCGCTTTACCGGGACGGCTGTGTTGTGTGCACCAGTTAGTGTCCGAGATGCCTCATCGCTAAAATGCCCAACCGAGGTGAGTGTCGATGCGACGGTGGAGGGTATAGGAGACAGCAGTGGCGTAGTGTCATGCTCCTTATCCAACCCGAAGTCCGGGGTCCCTTGGAGTGGTGAATCCTGTCCATCCGTCCCCTGTGTGTGGGTGTCGTGTGTGTCAGTGTCCTGTGTGTTAGGGTCCTGTGTGTTAGGGTCCTGTGCGTCAGTGTCCTAGGTGTCATTGTCCTGTGTGTCAGTGTCCTGTGTGTCGGTGTCCTGTGCGTTAGTGTCCTGTGCGTCAGTGTCCTGTGTATTAAGGTTCTGTGTGTCGGTGTCCTGTGCGTCAGTGTCCTGTGTATTAGGGTTCTGGGTGTCGGTGTCCTGTGCATCAGTGTCCTAGGTGTCATTGTCCTGTGTGTCAGTGTCCTGTGTGTCGGTGTCCTGTGCGTTAGTGTCCTGTGCGTCAGTGTCCTGTGTATTAGGGTTCTGGGTGTCGGTGTCCTGTGCGTCAGTGTCCTGTGCGTTAGTGTCCTGTGCGTCAGTGTCCTGTGTATTAGGGTTCTGTGTGTCGGTGTGTATTAGGGTTCTGTGTAGGGTTCTGTGTGTCCTGTGCGTCAGTGTCCTAGGTGTCAGTGTCCTGTGCGTCCGTGTCCTGTACGTCGGTGTCCTGTGCGTCAGTGTCCCGGGTTGGCTGCGACGGGGGCCTGTTGATGTGGCTGCCCTCCTCGCCGCTGGGTGTGGCCCGCCAGCGTCGCCGCACTCGCACTAGATGTAGGCGGCCTCCGCCTGGTGCTCCGGGTCTGTCCCTGGCTCGTCGCCGCCCTGGAACCTCCTGGGGGTGGCGTCCGCCGGATGGGCCGGGTCTGTCCACCCTTCTCCTATATCCCCCCGCTCCCCATATGCCCCTTCCCCCATATCCCCCTTCCCTATCCCCCCTTCCCCCATATCCCCCTTCCCCCATTTCCCCATATCCCCCATAGCCCCCTTCCCCATATCCACCTTCCCCCATATCCCCTTCCCCCATATCCCCTTTCCATCCATATGGGGGGATCTGGGGGAAGGGGGAGATGGAGGAAGGGAGATATAGGGGAAGGGGGGATATGGGGGAAGAGGGGATATGGGGGTAGGGGGATATGGGGGATATGGGGGAAGGGGGATATGGGGGAAGGGGGGATATGGGGGAAGGGGGATATGGGGGAATGCGGATATGGGGAAGGAGGGATATGGGGGAAGGGAGATATGGGGAAGGGGGAATATGGGAGAAGGGGATATGGGTGAAGGGGGATATGGGGGAATGGTGGATATGGGGAAGGGGGGATATGGTGGATATGGGGGAAGTGGGATATGGGGAAGAGGTGATATGGGGAAGGGGATATGGGGATATGGTGAAGGGGATATGGGGAAAGCGGGAATGGGGGAAGTGGGGATATGGGGGAGGGGATATGGGAAGGGGGATATGGGAGGATATGGGGGGATATGGGGGAAGGGGGAATATGGGGAAGGGTAGATATGGGGGAAGGGGATATGGGGGAATGTGGATATGGGGAAGGAGGGATATGGGGAAGGGAGATATGGGGGAAGGGGGAATATGGGAGAAGGGGATATGGGTGAAGGGGGGTATGGGGGAATGGTGGATTTGGGGAAGGAGGGATATGGTGGCTATGGGGGAAGTGGGATATGGGGGAAGAGGTGATATGGGGAAGTGGATTTTGGGGGAAGGGGGATATGGGGGGATATGGGGGAAGGGATATATGGGGGAAGGGGATATGGGGAAGGGGGGATATGTAGGAAGGGGGATAGGGGGGATATGGGGAAGAGGGGATATGGGTGAAGGGGGATATGGGGAAGCTGAATATGGGGAAGGGGGATATGGGGGAAGGGGGGATATGGTGGCTATGGGGGAAGGGGGATATGGTGGATATGGGGAAGGGGGATATGGGGAAAGGGGATATGGGGAAGGGGATATGGGGGAAGGCGGGATATGGGGAAGTGGGGATATGGGGGGATACGGGAAAAGGGGGGATATGGGGAAGGGGGATGTACGAGAAGGTAGGATATGGGAGAAGGGGGATATGGGGAAGGGGGGAAATGGGGGACGTGGGGGAAGGGGGTTATGGGGAAGGGGGGATGGGGAAGTGGAAAGGGGGGCAGGCAGTGGGGGTGTCTCACTTGGCGCTGCGCGGTGGGCGACCATTTTACCGCGTCTCCGGGAGGGGTGTATTTTGTACAGTGACACCGCCTGCATCCATGACGGGTGATGTGTCGCAAATGGCGTCACACCATCTTCTAGCCCATTTAGGGCTGGAGAATTCGCGACGTTTCGGTGGCACGACGCTGGTGTGATTTGTGCCGTTTTTGGCGCCGGGTTCGGGCCATCATGCCAATTCACGGAGAATCCCGCCGGCGGTATCTGCACAGGAGTAGCATAAAACAGCTAGCTTCACCTGTTGCTCAAACTCTTCGAGATACTTTGCCTTTCTCGGGTAATCTGAGTTAGCCTTGGCACTTTTCAGGGCCGGAAGTGGTGGGCTTAGGCCATTCACGAGTTAGCATGATATACAGCGCAAAAAGATCTGATCAGGGTAGGCATTATCCCACAGAATGTCTTTGATGCACCCTATTTCAGCATCAAACTTAGGCAGCACGGTGGCACAGTAGTTAGCACTGCTGTCCACAGCACTAGGGACCTGGGTTCAATTTTCCGGCCTTGGGTGACTGTATGGAGTTTGCACGTTCTCCCCGTATCTGCGTGGGTTTCCTCTGAGTGTTCGTGTTTCCTCCCACAGTTCAAAGATGTGCAGGTTATGTGGATTGGCTGAGCTAAATTACTTCTTGGTGTCCCAAGATGTGCAGGTTTGGTGTGGTTTTGGGGATCGGGTAGGAGAGTAGACCTCGATCAGGTGCATATTCGGAGGGCCAGTGCAGACTCGATGAGCCAAATGGCCTCCTTCTGCACTCCAGGGTTTTATCGTCAGAAAATGGCTTGGGCCCTATTTACAAGGGTGTCGATAAGGTCAATCTTATACCATGTGGAACTGTAAGAATCCCAATGTGTATATTGCAGTAGACCATGATAGAGAACTCTCTGAGAGATTTCTCAACTTGTTTGTTTGATTGCTGCATTTCAAAAGTGAATTTGAGTGCAAGATGGGGCCCATTTAAACATGTAAGGAAATTATTACATGCTGCTGCAGATTTCAATATAGTAAATGTATCATCCACATATCTGAAATATGCAAAGTGTAGGAGGTTAGGTGTCATTCCAAAGAAGGCAAGTTCCTCATGAAACCCAACAAAGATGTTTGCCAGTGCCGAGCCTAGAGGGGATCCATTTATTTGTGCATACCTGGTGCTCTTAAAAATTAAATCAATGCCACGAGTTGATGAGTTCATAAGCTCAGTGAACTTTGATTCACGCAATGATGGAGGGTCTAGATCGCCATGATATAGTACTGCAGCGTAATTATCGATGGCTTCCTTAAGTGGAACATTGGTGAACACGACAGCAATGTCAAATGAGCACATGGACACAGCATTGCTATCGATATGCAAGTCCTGTATGGCCTTAGCAAATGTGAAGGAATTCTTCACCGTGTATCTGGAAAACGTGTTCAAAACTGGTTGTAACAATTCATCAATCCATTTGGTCAATTTATGCTCTGCAGAACCGATCATAGATAAAATAGTACGTAAAAGGCAAGGCTGTCCGGTCATGTTGAATAACAAATGCAATGTATACAAATTTGGACCTGTCAATAAGAAAGAGATGCATTTTGTTGATATAGTCATGCTTGTTAAGGATGGCGATATCTAACTTTTCAGGTTTACTGATGTGTATGTCCAGATTGGTCTTCAGGCCTCACAAAGCTGTGAGACATTTGCAGAAAGGGTATTTAGAATCCCACAATATGCATGCATTCAGTCAGCCAGGAGCACTTCCAAGGATTCAGCATCTTCAGTTGACGGCGAAGGTTACATTCAGGTGTGAATTATTCAGTAAATGGCAGAACCCTTAGGAGCATTGACACACAGAAGGATCTGGGCGTTCAGGTACATAGTTCCATGAAAGTGGCAATGCAGGTGGATAAGGTGGTCATGAAGGCATATGGCATGCTTGCCTGCATTGGCCGGGCATTGAGTAAAAGAGTTGGCAGGTCATGTTACAGTTGTATAAAACTTTAGTTAGGCCACATTTGGAATATTGCGAGCAGTTCTGGTCGCCACACTACCAGAAGGACATGGATGCTTTGGAGAGCATGCAAAGAAGGTTTACCAGGATATTGCCTGGTCTGGACGGTGTTAACCATGAGGAGAGTTTGAATAAACTCGAATTGTTTTCGTTGGAAAGACAGAGGCTGAGTGGAGACCTGACTGAGGTCTACACAACTACGAGAGGTATAGACCGGGATTCTCCGAGCTCGCGGCAGGTTGAAGAATCGCCACTCCGCCACCGGGCCGCCGATTCTCCAGCGACCGGAGAATCAGCGGCAATTGCGCCCGCGGTCGCCGCGGCGCCAGGCGATTCTCTGCACACGACGGGCCTAGTACCCGCCATGTTCCGCCGAGTCCCACCGGCGTGGTTCACATATGGTCCCACCAGGCGGGACCTTGGCGGACTGGCTGCGGGAGCCGTCCTGGTGGAGGGGTGGGGAGGGGGATCCGACTCCAGGGGTGCCTCCACGGTGGCCAGGCCCGCGATCGGGAGATACCGATCAGCGGGCGTGCTCATTCCGGGGAGGGCCCCTGCAGTACTCCACCATGTTGCGCGAAGGCTGGCGCGGAGACGGCACCCACGCGCATGTTGCGCGCATGAGCAGATCCGTGCCGTCTGTCATGTTAATGCACGGACCTGCGCTGTCTGGCGCGCGCATGCGTGGACCCACGCCGGCCGTATACAGCCGGCCCTTTCGCCGCCGGAGCAGCGCACAGCACTCCACGCCGTTTTAGCCCCCTGAAACCCGGAGAATAACTGGGCCAGGAGGCCCATTGTCCCCGGCGTACACCACTCCGGTGTTTATGCCGGCATCAACACTTGGCCGGGATTTCGGAGAATCCCGGTCATAGACAGGTGAATAGTCAGAAACCTTTTCCTAGGGTGGAAGACTCAATTACAAGGGTGCACAGGGTCTAGGTGAGAGAGGGAAAGTTTAGGGGAGATGTGCGGGGAAAGTTTTTCATGCAGAGGGTGGTGGGTGCCTGGAATGCGTTGCCAGTAGGGATGGTGGAGGCAGACACGATAGCAATGTTTAAGATGTGTCTTGATAGATACATGAACAGGCATGGAATGGAGGGATACAGATTGTTTGGGCAATAAGTAGTAGGTCTAAATAAGGAATTTGTTTCGGTGCAGGCTTGGTGGGCCGAAGGGCCTGTTCCTGTGCTGTAATGTTCTTTGTTCTTTGTTCTAACTCTCACTCCTAACCGTTCCCCAAATGATAACTTAGGAAGCCATTTCTTTGCTTCCTGATATCTGTCGCTGACCATTGAATAATGAGAATAAGGCAGTGGTACACCTGATACGACCATCAATTCACTCGAGACAGGAGTAGAAGTAAACTGTGGCTTTAATCAACTTAGAACAGTGCCTGCCTGTGACTGATCCAATACTGAGAACCACCTACAGGTCGACTGGCAGTCCCTGGTCATAGCTCTGGCAAGTTGCGGGCCTTGATATAGTGGATAAGCCGGGTGACCCCAGGGTGGCAGAGGCCATCGTGCATAGCCCGTAGTCGGTCATCTTGCGCGCTGATCATGTGCTGCGGGACAGGGCATCTGGGGGCTCATTGAGCTTCCCAGGACGATAAACTATATCGTAATTATAGGTGGAGAGTTCGATCCTCCACCTCAAGATCTTATCGTTCTTGATTTTGCCCCGCTGCGTATTATCGAACACGAAGGCTACCGATCGTTGGTCGGTGACGAGGGTAAACCTCCTACCAGTGAGGTATTGCCTCCAGTGCCGTACGGCTTCCACGATGACTTAGGCCTCTTTTTCGGCTGAGGTGTGCCGAATTTCGGAGGTGGTGAGGCTGCGCGAAAAAAACGCTACCGGTCTGCCTGCTTGATTGAGGGTAGCGGCGAGTGTGACCTCTGATGCGTTGCTCTCCATCTGGAAGGGGACGGACTCGTCCACCGCAAGCATCGTGGCTTTAGTGATGTCCGCCTTGATGCAGCTGAAGGCCTGGCGGGCCTCAGTCGGCAGTGGGAAGATGGTGGCCTTGATTAGTGGGCGGACTTTGTCCGCATTGTTGGAGACCCACTGGGCACAATATGAAAAGAACCCGACGCACCTCTTCAGGGCCTTGGGGCAGTGGGGTAGGGGGAGTTGCAGGAGGGGGCGCATACGGGCAGGGTCGGGTTCTAGAACCCCTTTTTCCACGACGAGGATGGTTAGTCTGGTTGTGTGGAAAACGCATTTCTCCTTGCTGTACGTTTAGGGTTTGGGCGGTTTGGAGAAATTTGTGGAGGTTGGCGTCGTGGTCCTGCTGATCATGGCCGCAGATGGTGACATTGTCCAAGTACAGAAATGTGGCCCACAGCCCATACCGGTCCACCATTCGGTCCATTGTTCTTTGGAAGACCGAAACCCCGTTCGTGATGCCAAAGGGGACCCGGAGGAAGTGGAAAAGACGGCCATCTGCCTCAAAAGCCGTGTAGTGGCAGTCCTCCGGGCGGATTGGGAGCTGGTGGTATGCAGACTTCAGATCCACCGTGGAGAACACCTGGTAGTGTGCGATCCGGTTAACCATGTCTGCAATCTGGGGAAGGGTGTACGCATCGAGTTGCGTGTACCGGTTTATGGTTTGGCTGTAATCTACAACCATTCGGTTCTTTTCCCGGTCTTGACGACCACCACCTGAGATCTCCAGGGGCTATTGCTGGCCTCGATGACTCCCTCCCACAAAAGTCGCTGGACTTCGGACCTGATGAAAATCCTGTCCTGTATGCTATACCGCTTGCTTCTGGTGGTGACTGGTTTGCAGTCGGCGGTGAGGTTTGCGAAGAGTGGGGGAGGGTTGACTTTTCGGGTAGCGAGGCTGCAAAAGGTGAGTGGGGGTAGGGGCCCCCCGAACTTCAGTGTTAGGCTCCTGAGGTTGGATTGGAAATCTAGTCCCAATAGGAGAGGAGCGCAGAGGTCTGGGAGCACATATAATTTAAAGTTAGCGTACTCCACGCCTGTATTGCTAGGGTTGCGGTAGTGCACCCTCGGATTTGCACCGAGTGCGACCCAGAGGCGAGGGAGATGGTTTGGTGCACCGGGAAAATTGGGAGCGAGCAGCGTCTTACCATGTCCAGGTGAATGAAGCTCTCTCTGCTCCCGGAGTCGAAAAGGCAAACCGTCTCGTGCCCGTTTACCCGGACGGTCATCATGGAGCTCCGGAGGTGCTTGAGTCGCGACTGGTCCAGGGTGACCGCGCTGAGTTGCGGGTAGCCGGCGTGGTTCGGAGGTGCTGGGGCGGTTCCGCGATGGCTGCCCTTGTTGATCGTACTCGTCGTGCGGCGTAGCAGATGGCGTCCAAGATGGCGGCCCCCATGGATCGCACGTGGCCGGCTGCGTGGGAAAGGATGCCCAGAATGGCGGCCCCCGTGAGTCGCAAGTGCTGTTAGGGCTGGAAGATGGCTGCCCCCACGGACTGCACGAGGCTGATGACGCGTCTACAGGGGGCGGAGTCGGCAGACACGCTGCCACACAGCGGGGTCTGCGGGCCTGTGAGTCTGAGGATCGGGCTTGTGAGTTAGAGTTCTTGGACCTCGTCAGGCAAAATTTGGCGAAATGTCCTTTTCTCCCGCAGCTGCTGCAGTTCAGGTTAAGAGGCCGGGCAGTGCTGCCAGGGGTGTTGGGACTGGCCGCATAAATAGCAGGGTAGCCCCCCCCCAAGGTGGGCGGGCAGCCGCGCGGCACAGGCCTGGGGTAGTCTTTGGTCGGGGGTCCACGAGGGCGTCGCGTGGTCAGCCGGGACAGCGTTAAGGCTCTGTGATGCGCGATCAATTACACTCAAGACGAAGTGATTTCATAACTGAAGGCTTTAATCAACTAGAACTTGTTCCCCAGCAGCTTCGGTACAGAAAGTGAAGGCTGCTGGGACGGCACCATTTCTTATACTCCGCCTGTCAGGGCGGAGCTACATAACAACACCGATGGTAGACTCCTGGGTTTAACCAATGGTCATCAGCCTCTTAGGTACCGCAATACCTGGTACTACCACATTCACCCCCTGTTAAAAAAGAGTCCGGCGGGGGTGGTGGCCAGTGGTAACAGTCGCCTTTAACATGGTATGATCAGGTATGGAGGGACCGTGCTGTCGAGGATATTTACAAAGTGTTTGTTCACAGTTAAAGTCACAGCGAAGCAATCAGTCGATCGGGTGGCCTGGTCGTCCTTCTGGAGCGTCTCAGCTTCGGTGGTGATTCTGGTGGGGGTCCCGGTGGTTGCGACTCCTGGAGCGTGGTTTTCGGCCTCCCTGGCAGCTTCGTCACCACTAGGCGGCGCTGTTGGGGCAAACGGTTGACACAGGGGGGGGGCGCCTGTAGGGGGCGCGGTGGGTGGGCGGGCCTAGGCAGGAGCGGCAGGAGTACTGACCCCTCCCACTGCTGTGGGGTGTGTGCGGGGGGGTAATGGTTTGTGTGCGCCAGGTCCCGAAAGTGACTTGCCGGCCGTCAGGGAACGCCACGTAGGCGTACTGGGGGTTAGCGTGCAGCAGGTGGACCCTCTCGACCAACAGGTCCGACTTCTGCACCCGCATGTGCTTCCGAAGCAGGATGGGTCCGGGTGTCGCTAGCCAGGTTGGGAGCGAGGTCCCGGAGGACAACTTCCTGGGGAAAACAAGGAGATGTTCATGAGGTGTCTGATTTGTGGTTGTACAGAGCAGCGACCGAATGGTGTGGAGGGCCATCGGGAGGACTTCTTGCCAGCAGGAGACTGGAAGATTCCTGGACCATAGGGCCAGTAGACCGTTCTGTTCTCCCTCTCCACCTGTCCATTTCCCCGGGGGTTGTAACTGGTCGTCCTGCTCGAGGCGATACCCTTGCTGAGCAGGAATTGACGCAATTCGTCGCTCATAAAGGAGGCCCACTTATCACTGTGTATGTACGCGGGGAAACCGAACAGTGTAAAGAAACCCTGGAAGGCCTTGATGACGGTGATTGTGGTCATGTCTGGGCAGGGGATGGCGAATGGGAACCGTGAGTACTCGTCAATCACGTTCAGGAAATACGTGTTGCGGTCGGTGGAGGGGAGGGGGCCTTTGAAATCCATGCTGAGGCGTTCAAAGGGACGGGAAGCCTTTATCAGGTGCGCCCTCTCTGGCCGGTAGAAGTGCGGTTTGCACTCTGCACATATTTGGCAGTCCCTGGTGACTGTCCTGACCTCCTCGATGGAGTAGGGCAGGTTGCGGGTCTTGATGAAGTGGAAGAAACGAGTGACCCCTGGGTGGCAGAGGTCCTCGTGGAGGGCTCGGAGGCGGTCCACTTGTGCAGTGGCACAAGTGCTGCGGGACAGGGCATCAGGAGGCTCGTTTAGCTTCCCCGGACGGTACAAGATCTCATAGTTGAAGGTGGAGAGTTCTATCCTCCACCGCAAGATCTTGTCGTTTTTAATCTTGCCCCGCTGTGCATTATCGAACATGAAGGCAACCGACCATTGGTCCGTGAGGAGAGTGAATCTCCTGCCGGCCAGGTAATGCCTCCAATGTCTCACAGCTTCTACTATGGCTTGTGCCTCTTTTTCGACCGAGGAATGGCGAATTTCGGAAGCATGGAGGATACGGGAGAAGAAAGCCACGGGCCTGCCCGCTTGGTTGAGGGTGGCCGCCAGAGCTACGTCGGACGCATCGCTCTCAACCTGGAAGGGGAGGGACTCGTCGATGGCGTGCATCGTGGCCTTTGCAATGTCTGTGGCTGAAGGCCTGGCGGGCCTCCGTCGACAGGGACTGGATTAGGGGTCAGGCTTTGTCTGCGTAGTTAGGGACCCACTGTGCGTAATAGCTGAAAAACCCGAGGCAGCGCTTCAGGGCCTTGGGGTAGTGAGGGAGGGGGAACGCCATAAGGGTTCCCCTGCGCTCAGGGTCGGGGCCTATAACTCCATTTCGCACTACGTAGCCTAGAATGGCAAGACGGTCGGTGCTAAACACGCATTTATCCTTATTGCATGTCAGGTTAAGGATTTTTGCGGTCTGGAGAAATTTGTGGAGGTTGCTGTCGTGGTCCTGCTGGTCATGGCCGCAGATGGTGACGTTATCCAGATACGGGAACGTTGTGCGTAAGCTGTACCGGTGAGCCATTTGGTCCATCTCTCGCTGGAAGACCGAGACCCCCATTAGTGACATGAAACGGAACTCTTAAAAATTGATAGAGCCGCCCATCTGCTTCGAAGGCAGTGTACTTGCGGTCACTATTACGGAGGGGTAGCTGGTGATAGGCGGACTTGAGATCCACCGGCGGCAGGACATACAGGCGTAAATTGTTGAATTTCCTGCCTTGGACAGTGAGGTTCGCTAGGCAGAACCCCTTTATCTCCACCGAGTGTGACCCAGAGGCCAGGGAGATCCTTTGGTTTACAGGGTGGGTTACCAGTGAACAGCGCCTTACCATATCGGGGTGAACAAAGCTTTCCGTTCTCCCAGAGTCAATCAGGCAAGACGTCTCGTGGCCGTTGATGAAGACCGTCGTTGTAGCTGTTGCGAGTGTCCGGGGTCGACTTTGATCCAGCGTCACCGAGGCCAGATGAAGCAGTTGTGAGTTCTGATCGGGCAGCGTGTAGTCGGCCGTGCTGAGGGCCTGGGGCCCCATCCAAGATGGCGTCACCCATGGGTCGCACATGGTGTCCGGGGATGAACAAGATGGCAGCGGAGATGAACAAAATCGCGGCACCTATCCATCCAGCGTGTTGTCCGGGGGGCTAGATGGCTGCGCCCGTGCGTCGCACGTGGCCCTAGGATAGGGGGGTGGCGGTGAGCGCTGGCCGGTCGGGGCCTGAAGGGGGGGTTTCTGGCCAAGGTAATGGCAATGAGGACAGAGGATTGTGTCCCGGGGGTGGTTCATGAGGACCAAACTGGGCTTGTGAAGGGGAGACAGCTAAATACAAATATACGGAGGCTGCTAGGGGTAATGATGATGCCCCCACCAGAGGGGGAAGCGGAGATAGTGGTGGCGATGGATGCCGAGAAAGCATTTGATAGAGTGGAGTGGGATTATTTGTGGGAGGTGTTGAGGCGATTTGGCTTTGGGAACGGGTATATCAGGTGGGTACAGTTGCTGTATAGGGCCCCGATGGCGAGCGTGGTCACGAATGGACGGGGGTCTGACTATTTTCGGCTCCATAGAGGGACGAGGCAGGGATGTCCTCTGTCCCCGTTATTGTTTGCATTGGCGATTGAACCCCTGGCCATAGCACTGAGGGGTTCCAGGAAGTGGAGGGGAGTATTTGGGGGGGAGAAGAACACCGGTTATCTCTGTATGCGGATGATTTGTTGCTATATGTGGCGGACCCGGCGGAGGGGATGCCAGAGATAATGCGGATACTTGGGGAGTTTGGGGATTTTTCAGGGTATAAACTGAACATGGGGAAAAGTAAGTTATTTGTGGTGCATCCGGGGGAGCAGAGCAGAGAGATAGAGGATTTACCGTTGAGGAAGGTAACAAGGGACTTCTGGTACCTGGGGATCCAGATAGCCAAGAATTGGGGTACATTACATCGGCTTAATTTAACACGGTTGGTGGAACAGATGGAGGAGGATTTCAAGAGATGGGACATGGTGTCCCTGTCATTGGCAGGTAGGGTGCAGGCGGTTAAAATGGTGGTCCTCCCGAGATTCCTTTTTGTGTTCCAGTGCCTCCCGGTGGTGATCACGAAGGCTTTTTTCAAAAGAATTGCGAAGAGCATTATGAGTTTTGTGTGGGCTGGGAAGACCCCGCGAGTGAGGCGGGGATTCTTGCAGCGTAGTAGGGACAGGGGGGGACTGGCACTACCGAGCCTAAGTGAGTACTACTGGGCCGCCAATGTTTCAATGGTGTGTAAGTGGATGGGAGAAGGGGAGGGAGCGGCGTGGAAGAGATTGGAGAGGGCGTCCTGCAGGGGGACTAGCCTGCAAGCAATGGTGATGGCGCCGTTGCCGATCTCACCAAAGTAATACACCACAAGCCCAGTGGTGGTGGCTACATTGAGAATTTGGGGGCAGTGGAGACGGCATAGGGGAGGGACGGGAGCTTTGGTGCGGTCCCCGATAAGAAACAATCATAGGTTTGTTCCGGGGAGAATGGATGGGTGATTTGGAGCATGGCAAAGAGCTGGGGTAGTACAACTAAGAGATCTATTTGTAGATGGGACGTTTGCGAGTCTGGGAGAAATATGGGTTGCCCCAAGGGAATGCATTTCGGTATATGCAAGTGAGGGCTTTTGCGAGGCAACAGGTGAGGGAATTCCCGCAGCTCCCGACGCAGGAAGTGCAGGATAGAGTGATCTCAGAGACATGGGTGGGGGACAAAATCGCGGCACCTATCCATCCAGCGTGTTGTCCGGGGGGCTAGATGGCTGCGCCCGTGCGTCGCACGTGGCCCTAGGATAGGGGGGTGGCGGTGAGCGCTGGCCGGTCGGGGCCTGAAGGGGGGGTTGCCGCGGCGGTCTGGAGTCACTGGAGACTGCGGCCACGGCGCGGGCCTGGCAGACTCCCATGAAGTGGCCCTTCTTGCCGCACCCTTTGCAGGCGGCGGTGCGAGCCGGGCAGCGTGGGCGGGGATGATTCGCCTGCCCACAGAAGAAACAGTGGGGCCCGGTGACATTAGCAGGCCATCTCGTAGCGCAGCCTGCGGGGTCAGGGGGAAGGTCTGTGGGGCTGCCGCTGCGGGGCGCCACGCAGCCCAGGGGGTCGCCGCACGGTCGGGCGCATAGGACTGCGCGTTTTTGTAGGCAACGTCCATGGACCCTGCCAGGGCCCGTGCCTCTCTAAGTCCCAGGGTATCCTTTTCTAGGAGTCTTTGGCGGATATCTGAGGAGCTCATACCTGCTACGAAAGCATCCCTGATTAAAAGTTCCATGTGCTCGCCCCCCGAAACTTGTGGGCAGCCACAATTTCGGCCCAGCACCAGTAGCGCCCGGTAGAAATCTTCCAACAATTCCCCGGGGCTTTGCCGTCGAGTTGCAAGCAGGTGACGTGCGTAGACCTGATTTACAGGGCGGATATAATGTCCTTTTAACAGTTCGACCGCGGCATCATAGTTCTCCTCCTCCTCGATAAGGGTGTAGATCCCAGGGCTGACCATTGAGCGCAGGAGATGCATTTTCTGTCCTTCTGAGGGGGTGCCTCCGGCCGTCTTGAGGTAGCCTGAAAAGCACGCCAGCCAGTGTTTAAATATTGCAGCCGAGTTCGCCGCGTGGGGGTTGAGTTGAAGGCACTCCGGTTTGATTCAGAGATCCATCTTTCCAGCTTAAGTCTAGTAGATTAAATTGATGTGCGATCAATTACACTCAAGACAAAGTGATTTCATAACTGAAGGCTTTAATCTACTAGAACTTGTTCCCCAGCAGCTTCGGTACAGAAAGTGAAGGCTGCTGGGACGGCACCATTTCTTATACTCCGCCTGTCAGGGCGGAGCTACATAACAACAGCCAATGGTAAACTCCTGGGTCTGACCAATGGTCATCAGCCTCTTAGGTACCGCAATACCTGGTACTACCACATTCTGGAACACTACTTCCAGAGAGGAGGCTAACTTTACCGTCTGATCCAGGTCCAGGGCCCCCTTTTCGAGTAGGCGTGTCTCAAGTAGTTGGACCGGGGTAGGGTGCAGTCAATCAAAATGACGGTGCTCTCAAGGTTTCTGTTCCTGTTCCAGTGCCTCCCCGTGTTTATCCCGAAGGCTTTTTTCAGGCGGGTTAACAGGAGTATAATGGGGTTTGTGTGGGCACGAGGGGCTCCGAGGGTGAGAAGGGTGTTCCTGGAGCGGAGTAGAGATAGGGGGGGGGGGGGCTGGCGCTGCCTAACCTCTGTGGGTACTACTGGGCTGACAATGCGACAATGGTGCGCAAGTGGATGATGGAGGGGGAGGGGGCTGCATGGAAGAGGCTGGAGACGGCGTCCTGTGTGGGTACGAGTCTGGGGGCTCTGGCAACAACACCGCTGCCACTCCCTCCAAGGAGGTATACCACGAGCCCGGTGGTAGTGGCGGCCCTCAAAATTTGGGGGCAGTGGAGGCGGCATAGGGGGGAAGTTAGGGCCTCGGCGTGGACCCCATTACGGGGGAACCACCGGTTCGCCCCAGGAAGAACAGGTGGAGGGTTTTCGGGGTGGCACAGGGCAGGCATACGAAAGTTGGGGGACCTGTTTGTGGACGGGAAGTTCGCGAGCTTGGGTGAGCTGGAGGAGAAGTACGGGCTCCCCCCCGGGGAACACCTTCAGGTACTTACAGGTAAGGGCGTTTGCCAGACGGCAGGTGGTGGAATTGCCACGGCTACTGCCACACACAGTACAGGACAGGGTGCTCTCGGGGGGGTGGGTGGGAGTGGGGAAGATCTCGGAAACTTACCAGGTGATGCAGGAGGAGGAGGAGGCCTCGGTGGTGGAGTTGAAAGGTAAGTGGGAGGAGGAGTTGGGAGAGGAGATCGAAGACGGGACGTGGAGGCTTCCGGGTGCGGCGATGACCAGCTAAGTCGCACGTTTCGGCAGCTCCCGGTGGAACAGACTTTTGGGCTCTTAATAGGAGCCCCATCGGCAATTTTAACGGCAAACAACACTGTGCGGTAATCCAGAAGGGAATCCCCCTGGACACGGATGGAAAAAAGAGAGGAAAGTAGCCGGATTGCGGTGGATCCTCTAGAGCAGCGGCCAGGAAGGCAGGCACAAAGCAAGATGGCGTCGGAAGAAGGCAGTTTAATATGGGGCCCTGACCAACAAGAGTTCCTGCGGCGTTGCGTAGATGAACTCAAAAAGGAGATGAAGAAGGAGCTGTTGGCCTCGATATTACAAGCGATTGAGGGGCTAAAGGAGGAGCAAAAGACCCAGGAACAGGAGCTTCGGGTCGTGAAGGCAAAGGCTGCTGAGAATGAGGATGACATACAGGGCGTGGTGGTGAAAACGGAGATCCACGAGGCACAACACAAAAGATGTGTGGAAAGGCTGGAGGTGCTGGAGAATAATGCGAGGAGGAAGAACCTAAGGATTCTTGGTCTTCCCGAAGGTGCAGAAGGGGCGGACGTTGGGGCATATGTGAGCATGATGCTGCACTCGTTAATGGGATCGGAGGCCCCGACAGGTCCGCTGGAGTTGGAGGGAGCCTATCGGGTTATGGCGCGAAGACCGAGGGCTGGAGAAATTCCTCGAGCAATAGTGGTGAGATTTCTCCGATACAAGGACAGAGAGATGGTCCTCAGATGGGCAAAGAAAACTCGGAGCAGTAGGTGGGAGAACGCGGTGATCCGCGTATATCAAGATTGGAGTGCGGAGGTGGCGAGAAGGGAGGGCAAGCTTTAATCGGGCCAAGGCGCTGTTGCATAAAAGGAAGGTCAAATTCGGAATGCTGCAACCGGCAAGACTGTGGGTCACACATCTAGGGAAACACCACTACTTCGAAACGGCAGATGAGGCGTGGACATTTATTGTCGAGAAGAAGCTGGAGTGAGCGGGCCCGAAAAAGAACGTTTGGGACAAAAGTGGGGGGGTGAATATGTGGGATGAAGGGAGGATAAGGGGGAAGAGATGACTTCCCAAGTTGTTAAACCTGCGACCCTGTAACTTCTCTCTCTTCCCCATGTCGTGGGGGAGGGGGTGAGGGAGGATGAGGAGCTGAGGGCGCCGACGATTGGGGGCGGGGCCAAAAGGGAGCGCGGGCTTTGTTCCCGCGCTATGGTAATCATGGCGGAAACAGGGAAGCAGGAAGGAGGGGGCCTCGCACAGTGTGAGCCGAGGTCACGGGGGAAGCCGAGGTCGGCCAGAGTTTGCTGACTTCTGGGAGCAACATGGGGGGTGCAATTACGCTAGCTTGGGATCTAGCGGGGGGGGGGGGGGCGGGTTAACTGGGTTGCTGCTGCTGGGGAGTAGGGGGAGCTGGTATGGGAGGGGGGGGTCGGGGCAGGGGGGCGCCGCCTGGGGGGGGATACAGCTACGTGGGAACCGGGTGAGGAGCTGGATTGAAAAAGGAAATGGCTAGTCGTCAAGGGGGGTGGGGTAAAGAGCCCCCCATCCCGGTTGATCACGTGGAATGTGAGAGGGCTGAACGGGCCGATTAAGAGGGCACGGGTACTCGCACACCTAAAGAAATTTAAGGCAGATGTGGTTATGCTTCAGGAGACGCATCTGAAGCTGATAGACCAGGTTAGAATACGCAAAGGATGGGTGGGACAGGTGTTTCATTCGGGCTAGACACAAAAAACAGGGGGGTGGCCATACTAGTGGGGAAGCGGGTAATGTTTGAGGCAAAGACTATAGTGGCGGATAGTGGGGGCAGATACGTGATGGTGAGTGGCAAACTGCAAGGGGAGGCGGTGGTATTAGTGAACGTGTATGCCCCGAACTGGGATGATGCCAATTTTATGAGGCGTATGTTAGGACAAATCCCGGAACTAGAAGTGGGGAAGTTGGTAATGGGTGGAGACTTTAATACGGTGCTGGACCCAGGGCTGGACAGATCGAGGTCCAGGACCGGAAGGAGGCCGGCTGCAGCTAGGGTGCTTAAGGATTTTATGGAGCAGATGGGAGGAGTAGATCCCTGGAGATTTAGTAGACCTAGGAGTAAGGAGTTTTCGTTTTTCTCCTATGTACACAAAGTATTTTCACGAATAGATTTTTTTGTTTTGGGAAGGGCACTGATCCCAAAGGTGACGGGGACGGAGTACACGGCTATAGCCATCTCGGATCATGCTCCACACTGGGTGGACCTGGAGATAGGGGAAGAAAAACAACAGCTTCCACCCTGGAGAATGGACATGAGATTATCGGCAGATGAGGGGGTGTGTTTAAGGGTGAGGGGGTGTATTGAAAGGTACTTGGAACTTAATGGTAATGGGGAGGTACAGGTGGGAGTGGTCTGGGAGGCGCTGAAGGCAGTGGTTAGAGGGGAGCTGATATCTATTAGGGCACATAAAGGAAAGCAGGAGGGTAGGGAAAGGGAGCGTTTGTTGAAAGAACTTCTGAGGGTGGACAGACAATACGCGGAGGCACCGGAGGAGGGACTGTACAGGGAAAGGCAAAGGCTACATGTAGAATTTGACTTGTTGACGACGGGTAATGCAGAGGCACAATGGAGGAAGGCACAGGGTGTACAGTACGAATATGGGGAGAAGGCGAGTAGGTTGTTGGCCCACCAAGTGAGGAAAAGGGGAGCAGCGAGGGAGATGAGGGGGGTGAGAGATGAGGAGGGAGAGATGGAGCGGGGAGCGGAGAGAGTGAATGGAGTGTTCAAGGCATTTTACGAAAGACTATATGAAGCTCAGCCCCCGGACGGGAAGGAGAGAATGATGTGCTTTCTGGATCAGCTGGAATTTCCTAAGGTGGAGGAGCAGGAGAGAGTGGGGCTGGGAGCACAGATTGAGACGGAGGAAGTAGTGAAAGGGATTGGGAGCATGCAGGCGGGGAAGGCCCCTGGACCAGACGGATTCCCAGTTGAATTCTATAAGAAATATTTGGACTTGCTGGCCCCGCTACTGATGAGAACATTTAATGAGGCGAGGGAAAGGGGGCAGCTGCCCCTGACTATGTCAGAGGCAACAATATCGCTCCTCCTAAAGAAGGAAAAAGACCCGCTGCAATGCGGGTCATACAGGCCCATTTCCCTCCTGAATGTGGATGCTAAGTTTCTGGCCAAGGTAATGGCAATGAGGACAGAGGATTGTGTCCCGGGGGTGGTTCATGAGGACCAAACTGGGCTTGTGAAGGGGAGACAGCTAAATACAAATATACGGAGGCTGCTAGGGGTAATGATGATGCCCCCACCAGAGGGGGAAGCGGAGATAGTGGTGGCGATGGATGCCGAGAAAGCATTTGATAGAGTGGAGTGGGATTATTTGTGGGAGGTGTTGAGGCGATTTGGCTTTGGGAACGGGTATATCAGGTGGGTACAGTTGCTGTATAGGGCCCCGATGGCGAGCGTGGTCACGAATGGACGGGGGTCTGACTATTTTCGGCTCCATAGAGGGACGAGGCAGGGATGTCCTCTGTCCCCGTTATTGTTTGCATTGGCGATTGAACCCCTGGCCATAGCACTGAGGGGTTCCAGGAAGTGGAGGGGAGTATTTGGGGGGGAGAAGAACACCGGTTATCTCTGTATGCGGATGATTTGTTGCTATATGTGGCGGACCCGGCGGAGGGGATGCCAGAGATAATGCGGATACTTGGGGAGTTTGGGGATTTTTCAGGGTATAAACTGAACATGGGGAAAAGTAAGTTATTTGTGGTGCATCCGGGGGAGCAGAGCAGAGAGATAGAGGATTTACCGTTGAGGAAGGTAACAAGGGACTTCTGGTACCTGGGGATCCAGATAGCCAAGAATTGGGGTACATTACATCGGCTTAATTTAACACGGTTGGTGGAACAGATGGAGGAGGATTTCAAGAGATGGGACATGGTGTCCCTGTCATTGGCAGGTAGGGTGCAGGCGGTTAAAATGGTGGTCCTCCCGAGATTCCTTTTTGTGTTCCAGTGCCTCCCGGTGGTGATCACGAAGGCTTTTTTCAAAAGAATTGCGAAGAGCATTATGAGTTTTGTGTGGGCTGGGAAGACCCCGCGAGTGAGGCGGGGATTCTTGCAGCGTAGTAGGGACAGGGGGGGACTGGCACTACCGAGCCTAAGTGAGTACTACTGGGCCGCCAATGTTTCAATGGTGTGTAAGTGGATGGGAGAAGGGGAGGGAGCGGCGTGGAAGAGATTGGAGAGGGCGTCCTGCAGGGGGACTAGCCTGCAAGCAATGGTGATGGCGCCGTTGCCGATCTCACCAAAGTAATACACCACAAGCCCAGTGGTGGTGGCTACATTGAGAATTTGGGGGCAGTGGAGACGGCATAGGGGAGGGACGGGAGCTTTGGTGCGGTCCCCGATAAGAAACAATCATAGGTTTGTTCCGGGGAGAATGGATGGGTGATTTGGAGCATGGCAAAGAGCTGGGGTAGTACAACTAAGAGATCTATTTGTAGATGGGACGTTTGCGAGTCTGGGAGAAATATGGGTTGCCCCAAGGGAATGCATTTCGGTATATGCAAGTGAGGGCTTTTGCGAGGCAACAGGTGAGGGAATTCCCGCAGCTCCCGACGCAGGAAGTGCAGGATAGAGTGATCTCAGAGACATGGGTGGGGGACGGTAAGATGGCGGACATATACAGGGAGATGAGGAACGAGGGGGAGATCATGGTAGATGAGCTGAAAGGGAAATGGGAAGAAGAACTGGGGGAGGAGATTGAGGAGGGGCTGTGGGCTGATGCCCTACGTAGGGTAAACTCATCGTCCTCGTGTGCCAGGCTAAGTCTGATACAATTTAAGGTGCTACACAGGGCGCATATGACTGGAGCACGGCGTAGTAAATTTTTGGGGGTAGAGGATAGGTGTGCGAGATGCTCGCGAGGCCCAGCGAATCACACCCACATGTTCTGGTCATGCCCGGCACTACAGGGGTTCTGGGTTGAGGTGGCAAAGGTGCTTTCGAAGGTGGTGGGGGTCCGGGTCGAACCAAGCTGGTGGTTGGCTATATTTGGGGTTGCAGAAGAGCCGGGAGTGCAGGAGGCGAGAGAGGCTGACGTGTTGGCCTTTGCGTCCCTTGTAGCCCGGCGCAGGATATTGTTAATGTGGAAGGAAGCCAAACCCCCGGGTGTGGAGACCTGGATAAACGACATGGCAGGGTTTATAAAGTTAGAACGGATTAAGTTTGTGTTAAGGGGTTCGGCTCAGGGGTTCACCAGGCGGTGGCAACCGTTCGTCGACTACCACACAGAAAGATAGAGGGAATGGAAAAGAAATAGACAACAGCAGCAACCCAGGGGGGAGGGGCGGGGGGGGGGGGGGGGGAGGAATCGGACGGACTCTCAGGGATGTTATTGTATATGTATCGGTATTTGGTATATGTAATTGTATATTGGATTGTTGGATTGTATTTTTGGAGAGTATTTATTTTGGACAAGGCAGTTGCCATTTAATTTTGTTTTTGTTTATATATTACTTATTTAATTATTTAAAACTGGCCACAGTTATTTATATTGCTTTATTGTTGTGTAAAAGAAACACTACGTATTGTTATGTTTGGCCAAAAAACTTTAATAAAATATATTTTTTTTAAAAAGAAGAGGGGATGTGGGCAGATGCCCTAGGGAGGGTGAACTCTTCCTCTTCATGCTCGAGGCTCAGCCTCATACAGTTTAAGGTGCTGCACAGGGCACACATGACCGGGACAAGGATGAGCAGGTTCTTTGGGGGTGAGGACAGGTGTGTTAGGTGCTCAGGGAGCCCAGCAAATCACACCCATATGTTCTGGGCATGCCCAGCGCTGGAGGAATTTTGGAAGGGCGTAGCGAGGACGGTGTCGAGGGTGGTAGGATCCAGGCTCAAACCGGGCTGGGGGCTCGCAATATTTGGTGTGGCAGAGGAGCCGGGAGTGCAGGAGGCGAAAGAGGCCGGAATTCTGGCCTTTGCATCCCTGGTAGCCCGGCGAAACATTCTCCTTCAGTGGAAAGATACGAGGCCCCCAAGCGTGGAATCCTGGATCAGCGATATGGCAGGGTTCATTAAATTGGAGAGGGTGAAATTCGCCTTGAGAGGGTCGGTACAAGGGTTCTTTAGGCGGTGGCAACCGTTCTTAGACTTTCTGGCAGAACGCTAGACATTGGTCAATGGCAGCAGCAGCTCAGGGGGTGGGGGGGGGGGGTGGTTACTTTATTTTTGTTTATGTTATTTACACTGGAAGGGTCTGAGGGGGTGTATACACCTGTTGTCTTAAGTCGGGGTGTTAATGTTAATTTATTATTCAGGTACGGGGGGGAGGGGTTTGGGGGGTTGCTTTTTTAGATTGTGTTTTGTACTTAACCCTGTTGGGTTCTTTTTTTTTCTCATTTTGTTATTGATATTTTATGAAAACCTTTAATAAAAATTATTTTTTTTAAAAAAAGTAGTTGGACCGGACTCCCGCCACGTAGATGTCTCAGACGCGAATTCCATATATTGAGTGGCCGTAACGGCCTGGTAGTTGCAGCTGCGTGCGAGGGCTTTGTGGTCACATAGGTCGTCTTCTCGCGATTCCCCAGGGCGCTGGCGGCGAGTGCTGAGGATGTGTTGCGCGTAGACCTCGTTCACGGGCCGTACATAGAGGCGTTCGAGCATCGCGAGGGCGTCTGCGTAGGAGCAGGCTTCGTCGAGTTAAACAGAGATTCGATGGTTCACCCGTGCGTGGAGGAGGCTCAGCTTCTGTTCGTCGATGACGGAAGGCGTGGAGGAGGCTGCGAGATAGGCCTTGAAGCAGCGGAGCCAGTGCGAAAAAATGTCTTTCGCCTCCACGGCCTGCGGATTGAGTTCCAGTCGGTCAGGTTTGAGGGCCGATTCCATAGTTGCGTTTAAGTTGATTAAATTGATGCGACCATCAATTCACTCGAGACGGGAGTAGAAATAAACTGTGGCTTTAATCAACTTGGAACAGTGCCTGCCTGCGACTGATCCAATACTGAGAACCACCTACAGGTCGACTGCTCTTGTACCTCCCTTCAAGGGGAGGAGCCATGGGCGGAGCCCATACAGGCCCCAACATGTTCCCCTATGGATAATGCCATACAATGGCCAATAGGAGGAGCCCACAAGGGCAACAGCATAGCACAGATACAAATACAAGGGCAACAGCACAGATACAAATACAATGGTGGATTATTGGCATAATACATTCACCACAACACCAATGTGTAAAAGTGTGCAATCCACTGTCGTCAATCTTAGTCGGACAAATTCTAATAGTGGCCGCTTCCCTTCGTGCCACAAACATACAACACACGTGACATAAGTAGGAACAATTACCTTAGAGCTGACAAATTATTCTGGTTCAAAATGTGCACACTTTACTATATAGAAGCCTGTCTAATCAAATTAAGGGAAACTAATGTGAATGGATATTATGTGAACAGTGTGCAACCAGTTCCAGTACATGCATGATACATAGCACATTGCCTTGATGTTTCCAACAGTAAGCGTTTATTGTTTATATTACTAACCCTACCTGTGCATTGAATACAAAGTTAAAAACTTGACTGACAGCTATTCTGTTAGACAGGACAAAACACAAATGTCAGTCTGTCACTGAAGGCCATTAGGTCTGGTGTTTTCAGCTGTGGCCCAATTCCCTGTGGAGAACGTGATACACAATTCCTCTGAATTTCATAGATCTGAATTGAAATCATGAAAAATAAAGCCAACTCCTAACTGAAGAAGTACATGACACTTTACTAAGACTACAAATTAATCTTTTCATCACGATGGCACAGATAAAGCCCACCTGTGACCATTGAGCTGATTGGGCCCAATTTTATATTTTTCAAAGGAGCTAAGCTTTTTATTTTAATGCCCATAATGAATACAAATGCAGCATCTTAGTCACTTGTAGGTATTCCTATCTTTTCTGCAGCTCCAGAAATATCCCCTTGTCAATGGCCCCTGAGGTTAAGCATCTGCATCCAGCTGACCAGAGCTTGAAGCATCCTGTGCCTTTTGCTGCCGACTTTCTCCTGGTGACCCCCATCTCCAGCACATGCTGTTGCTCACGTGGGATTTGTGAGACACCAGGGGCGAAATTCTCCGTTATCGGCGGAAAGTCCGCCGATAGGCGCGAAAAACGGCGCAAATCCGACTTGCGTCACGTCGGAAAAATGGGTCGATAGTCTCCGGCCCGAAATGGGCTAGCAGCGACATAACGGGATCCGCGCTTGCGCAGTGGTTCACGCCGTGCAGCGTCATACGCGCCGCACGGCGTGACGGCTCATAAGGCCGCGCTGCTCCCCCCCACCCGACCGCAACACCCGACCGCAACACCCGACTGGATGGCTGGCCGCCGCTCAGCCCCGAGGTTCGAGTCACGCGATGTGGAGGCGCTCCTGGACGCGGTGGAGTAGAGGAGGGATGCCCTGTATCCCGGGCACGGCCGCAGAGTTGCCCCACGCCACAGCCGGCGTCTGTGGAGGGAAGTGGCAGAGGCCGTCACCCCTGTGGCCCTGACACCACAGACAGGCACCCAGTGCCACAAGAAGGTGAACGACCTCGTCAGAGCAGGCAGGGTGAGCCTCCCCATATCCCCCCCTCCCCCAAATACCCCCCTCCCCCATATCCCCCCCTCCCCCTAATCCCCCATATCCCCCCCATACCCCCCATATCCCCCCTCCCCCATATCTCCCCTCCCCCATATCCCCCCTCCCCCATATCCCCCCTCCCCCATATCCCCCCTCCCCCATATCCCACATATCCCCCCTCCCCCATATTCCCCCCTCCCCCATATCCCCCCTCCCCCATATCCCCCTCCCCATATCCCCCCTCCCCATAACCCCCCCCCCATATCCCCCCTCCCCCATATCCCCCTCCCCCATATCCCCCCTCCCCCATATCCCCCCTCCCCATATCCGCCCTCCCCATATCCCCCATATCCCCCCTCCCCATATCCCCCATATCGCCCCTCCCATATCCCCCCTCCCCCATATCCCCCCTCCCCCATATCCCCCCTCCCCCATATCCCCCTCCCCATATCCCCCCTCCCCATAACCCCCCCCCATATCCCCCCTCCCCCATATCCCCCTCCCCCATATCCCCCCTCCCCCATATCCCCCCTCCCCATATCCGCCCTCCCCATATCCCCCATATCCCCCCTCCCCATATCCCCCATATCGCCCCTCCCCCATATCCCCCCTCCCCCATATCCCCCCTCCCCATATCCCCCCTCCCCCATATCCCCCCTCCCCCATATCCCCCTCCCCATATCCCCCCTCCCCATAACCCCCCCCCATATCCCCCCTCCCCCATATCCCCCTCCCCCATATCCCCCCTCCCCCATATCCCCCCTCCCCATATCCGCCCTCCCCATATCCCCCATATCCCCCCTCCCCATATCCCCCATATCGCCCCTCCCCCATATCCCCCCTCCCCCATATCCCCCCTCCCCATATCCCCCCTCCCCCATATCCACCCTCCCTCATCTCCCCCTCCCCCATCTCCCCCCCCCATATCCCCCTCCCCATATCCCCCATATCCCCCCTCCCCCATATCCCCCATATCCCCCCTCCCCCATATCCCCCATATCCCCCCTCCCCCATATCCCCAAGTGAATCCAGCCCTAACCTTAACCTCTGCAATGCACGCGCAACCGATGGCGTGCATTCATATACCTGCCTAACAGTGTTGCCTTTTACCCCTGCCACCAGCCCCCCACCCCCCCCCCCCCCACAGGAGAAGCGCGCACACAATAATAGGGAGCATGTGAGGACTGGAGGAGGCCCCGCTGATGTGAGGCCACTGACTGAACACCAGGAAAGGGCCCTGGAACTGGCTGGCGGACCTGAGGACCGGGAGGTTGCTGATGCAGAGGTCGGGGGCGTACTAGCAAGTGAGCCACCGACAGCCCGTCCCCATATCCCCCCTCCCCTATATCCCCCTCCCCCGTATCACCTGATCACTGCCTGATGTCTAACCATGCATGCTTCATTGTGTATCGCAGGACCAAACGTCCAGGCACCCATCCCCGCAGATGCAGACCGCCCGCAGGATGCCCCTCGGAGACCACGGGAGACGGAGAGACCTGCACCCTCCAGCATGCGACGCCCGCAGGATGCCCCTCGCACACCACGGGAGACGAAGAGACCTGGAGCAACAGGGAGACGACACCCCCGTCACGTGCGGGAGCGACCACCCAGCGACGAGGGGGGCAGCCACAGGCCCCCATCACATCCGAGCCAGGACACCACTACCCAGGACACCACTACCCAGGACACCACTACCCGGGACACCACTACCCGGGACAGCAGTACCCGGGACTGCACTACCGAGGGAGGCGAAATACCGGACAGTGACTCAGAGTGGATGGGTGGAGACGAACCCCCACCCCAAAGTGCCATGGACTCAGAGTGGGACGAAGAGCACGACACAATGCCACTGCTGTCACCAACACCCTCCACCATCGCAGAAACACTCACCACGGTTGGGCACTTTAGTGATGAGGCGTCTGGTACACTCACTGGTGCGCACAACACAGCCGTCCCGGTACAGCAGGTGGAGGTAGGAGCAGCAGAGGGGACGGGCGGTCGGAGGGCAGCCCAGCTAAAGCGAACATCTGCCGCCCAGATGGATCCCGGGTTCCTGGAGTTACCACACCCACACATAGATCCGATGCAACCACCGACCCGGAGACGAGCGAAGAGGGTGACGGGCGGCTTGCTGCGGCTGCGGTCGCAGTTGGAGGAGTCCACCCGCGTCCAGGAGCTGGGACTGGTGCCGGTCATGTGTGCCACCCAGGCCGACACCGCATGGGTGGCGTCCGCGGTGGAGGCAATGGGTGCGACGGTGTCAGACATGGGGAACGGTTTGCGAGGCCTGGGGCTTTCCGTGCAGGCGGCGCCTGTGGCCCAGGAAATGGCTGCCCTCTCACAGGAGGCCATGAGCCAGTGCCAGCGCCAGATGGCAGAGGCGCTCAACGCCATAGCCCAGTCTCAGCAGGCCATGGCCCAGTCTCAGCAGGCCATGGCCCAGTCTCTGCAGGCCATGGCCCAGTCTCAGCAGGCCATGGCCCAGTCTCAGCAGGCCATCGCTGAGGGCATCGGCGCCAGTGGCCATGTGCGAGCCGGCGTCGCACTGTCACAGACAGGGTTTGCCAACCCCCTGGGCTCCATGGCTGCAAACCTGCAGACCCCTGTCGATACCAGCACGGGCCTCCAAGACTGGCAGCGCCAGATGTCGGGGGGGGCGTCGGATGGCCAGTCCGTTCGCATCCCCCACCCATGTAGAGGCCTGGGGGCCATCGGGCACCCCGAGGGAGGAGGAGGTGGTTGGTCCGTCCCGGCTCCCTCTGTAGGGGAGGTCCCGGTACACCGCGACACCTCGGACTCCCCCCCTTCCGTCCCAGGTGCATCGGGTGGGCAATGGGCAGGACAGGCTGGCAGCTCGCCATCCCAGTCACCCGGGCCGCAGCCTGGCCCATCTAGGCCAGGACGCCCCAGGAAACGGCCGCCAAAGGGATCCAGTGTCAGAGGGCAGGAATCACAGGAGTCCACCTCCAGTTCTGCTGTACCATCTGGGGAACAACGTAGACGTAGTCAAAGGGCCCGTAAGGCCAAACAATTAGACACTGAGTAAGTTGGCACGGGTGCAGGGCACAGATGAGTTTTAGGGGCTAGGGCACGTGCATGAACTCCTTTGGTTATTAAAGTCAATGTTACACCTACAGAAGCTGCCTTTGTGCTCTGTCCAAAGTGTTCGGGGGTGTCATGTACGTTGAGCGCAAGTGTGTGTGTGAGGGGTGGCCTTACCTCAGCCCCAGGTGAGTCTGCCCCCTTCCCCCTGGGCCGCCATCAACATCCCCCGGGCAGAGGACGGGACCGTGCGCTGCAGTGTCACAGCCGCATGCAGGGATGGTCCGGGTGGATGGTGGTACTGTGGCCATGGGTCAGACATAGTCCAACGATGTAGAGCCAGGAGCTCACCGCAGGGCGGGTTGTCATCATCCTCCATGGCCTACGATAGACACGCGTCCACCCGCAACTGTGTGAGCCTGGCCGTTGTGCCGCAAGTGGATTGGCAATGGGGGGGTGTGTGGTGTGCATGCGGGTGGGGTGGGTGGGGTTGGGGAGGGGGGGGTGAGGGTGCTGGGTGGGTGGAGGGGTGGGGCGTGTGGGTGGTCGGCTGTTGCCATGGTGTGCGGTCTGTGGCCATACTACCCGATTCCCACGCCCATCTAGTCAGTGAAGCGGGCGTCTATCAGTCTGTCCCGTGCCCGCTGGGCCAGCCGGTAACGGTGGACAGCCACCCGCCTGTGTCTACCCCGTCTGCCCTGACCATTACCCCCATCCCCCTGATCTGGGGAGGACTGCGCCTCTTCCTGCTGCTCCTCCACTCCGCCCTCCTCTGCCTGCGGCACATCGCCCCTCTGTTGGGCTATGTTGTACAGGACGCAGCACACCACAATGATGCGGCCGACCCTATCTGACCGATACTGGAGGGCGCCCCCAGAGAGGTCCAGGCACCTGAAACGCATCTTCAGCACGCCAAAGCACCTCTCGATCATTCCCCTTGTCGCTACATGGGCATCATTGTAGCGGTTCTCCGCCTCATTGTGTGGCCTCCGTATAGGCGTCATCAGCCACGATCGCAATGGGTAGCCCCTGTCGCCCTGCAACCAGCCCCTCAGCCGGAGATGGCGTCCCTCGTACATGCCGGGGATGGATGACCGCGACAACACGAATGAGTCGTGTACACTGCCTGGGTGACGGGCCCAGACGTGCAGGATCATCATGCGGTGGTCGCAGACCACCTGTACGTTCATCGAATAGGTCCCCTTCCTATTAGTGAACACGGCCCTGTTATCTGCAGGTGGCCGCACGGCGACGTGCATCCCATAGATCGCGCCCTGGACCATGGAGAACCCGGCCACGGCAGAGAAGCCCACGGCCCGGGCATATTGGCTGGCCCGGTACACGGGGAAGCGGATGTAGCGGTGCGCCATGGCATATAGGGCATCTGTCGCTGCCCGGATGCACCAGTGCACTGATGTCTGCGATATGCCGGACAGGTCCCCACTCGGTGCCTGGAATTACCCCGTTGCATAAAAGTTCAGGGCCACCGTAACCTTGACGGATACGGGGAGAGGGTGTCCCCCGCCAGTGCCACGCAGTGACAGGTGTGCCAGCAGGTGGCAGATGTGTGCCACGGTTTCCCGGCTCATCCGGAGTCTCCTCCTGCATTGCCGGTCCGTGAGGTCCTGGTATGACTGCCTGGGCCGGTACACACGGGGCGCCCTCGGGTGCCTCCGTTGCCGTGGGGCCGCGACGTCCTCCTCCCCCTCCTCGTCCTGTCGGTCAGGTGTCCCTCCAGCCTGGGCGGCTGCCGCCTGCCCCTCTGCAGCAGCCTGCGCCGCCTCTCTGGCACGCTCCTCCTCCTCCTCCTCCTCCTCCTCCTCATCCAGGGCAACATAGACATGAGCGGCTGCCGCCACGGCGGCCAACATCGCTGGATGATCTGAAAACATGACGGCCTGGTCGGGGGAGGGGAACGACGACATGTCATCATTGCCCATATCCCCTCCTCCCCCCAGCCAGGTGGCATGGACCGCATGGGTCCAACTGTTGGAGGCTGGTACCTGGCCAGGTGGACCAACTCACTTGCCCTCCCATCCCCCTCCCCGGCACGGACCCCCCCCCAACCTCCACCCCGGCACGGACCCCCCCATCCCCCTCCCCAGCACGGACCCCCTCCCAACCTCCACCCCGGCACGGACCCCCCCACCCAACCTCCACCCCGGCACGGACCCCCCCCCCCAACCTCCACCCCGGCACGGACCCCCCCCCCAACCTCCACCCCGGCACGGACCCCCCCCCAACCTCCACCCCGGCATGGACCCACCCCCCCAACCTCCACCCCGGCACGGACCCCCCATTCCCCTCCCCGGCACAGACCCCCTCCCGGCACTGCCCCGGAGCCCAGCCTACTCTAACCACCACCCCCCCACCCCCCCCCCCCTGCCGCACACACACACACACAACCCGAGACACACCTCTCCTCACGCATTCAGACTGCGGCCACGCCATTGCCTGCCCAGAGCCAACCCCCCAGGCCGTCACTCACCTCCACGCTGGTCGGCGTGAACCTGGAGCACAGGGTCACGCCGATGAAAAGGAGGTTTAATTTACGTCGACATGAACGGTCATCACGTCGACGGGACTTCGGCCCATCCGGAAGGGAGAATATCGGCAGGCCGAAAATCGGCTGCCTTGCGCAGACCCGTGACATTCTCCGCGGCAGCGGCGCCATTAACGCCCCGCCGACTTTTCTCCCTTCGGAGACTTCGGCAACCGGCGGGGGCGGGATTCACGGCGGCCAACGGCCATTCTCCGACCCTCTGGGGGGTCGGAGAATGACGCCCCAGATAACACCTGTATTTTCAATTCCACCGATGTTTGATTATCTGAGCTGGTGCATGACCTGTATACACCCTGTGATGCTACAGACTGGTCTAGTGGCTTGATGGACCTATGGGAGGTTAAAGATATGAATTAAAACTTGCAAAACAAGAATGTGTCAAGTGAAAATTATACAGATGCTCAACTTTAACTGGTTACTGACATCAAGTCAGGCATGAGAGAGTGATAGTTAATTCAGTCAGCAGGTAGGAGGTGGCATTGTTTTAACATGAAGGTGAGTGTCAGTGATGGATGGTCAGATGTGGATGTGAGGAAGTGCAAAGACAGAGAGGGATGGATGCAGCTGCAAGTTAAGTTGGTGTGAGGAATGAATTGTAGGAGTATGAAAGCAGTTGGGAAGGCAGAGTGAGGGAGCTGGCACAATGTGTACAGCAGGACACAGTTGAATGTCCTTTGCATTCACCTCTCCTGCTTTGGTTGAGGAATTAAACTATGTCTGGCATGTATCTACGAGCGTGACTCCACATTCCTGCAGCTAACCATCTCAACAACTTCCAGCCAAGCGTTCTTGCTTTCTGAGGCAGGAAAGTGTTCCTTCTTGTGGGCCCTTACACACTGCACCATCAGGTCTAGGAAGGCTCTGAGAAACTGTGGTAGTCTGTGTAGAGGTATTACGGTACCTAGTAATGCTGGAACATCATTGGTAGGTATTGTATGTTTCCCATTGGTCGATATTGTATGTTTCCCATTGGTCAAGCTGTATGGTAGCTCCGCCCTGCAAGGCGGGGCATAAGAGCCCGTGCCGCCCCAGCAGCCTTCTTTCTGTACCTGAGCTGCTGGGGGGAACATCTAGCTTATTGAAGCCTTCAGTTGGATTACAACCTCGCTTTGGTAGTCATTGATCGTGCATCAATTTAATAAGCTAGATTTAAAAGGATGGAGCTCTGAATCAAGCCGGAGTGTCTGCAACTCAACCCCCACGCGGCAAACTCAGCGGCAAACTTCAAGCACTGGCTGGCGTGTTTTAACGGATATCTCGGAACGGCCGAAAACACACCCACGGGAGAACAGAAATCGCAAGTCTTGCACTCGAGGGTGAGCCCCAAAATTTACACCCTCATCGAGGACGCGGACGGCTTCGATGCAGCAATGGAGCTGCTAAAAGGACATTATATTCGCCCGGTAAACCAGGACTACGCCCGACATCTGTTAGCGACGAGGCGACAAATCCCTGGGGAATCGCTGGAAGAATTCTACCGTGCTATCCTTGTATTGGGGAGAAACTGCAGCTGCCCGCAAGTTTCGGCGAGCGACCATACAGAACTTTTGGTCCGGGTCACTTTCATTGCAGGTATGCTGTCCTCCCAAATCCGCCAGCGATTGCTGGAGAAAGATACCCTAGGCCTCAAGGAGGCACGGGCCCTTGCCAGCTCCCTGGATGTGGCCTCCAGATACGTTCCCGACCGCGCGGCAGCCCCCAGGGCAGCGTGGAACCCCCCCCCCGCGGCTGACCCCAAAACATCTCCCATCCCCCCACAAGCTTGTGTTGCAAGACGGCCTGGCAACCCCGGGGGGCTCCGCTGCTATTTTTGCGGGCAGGCCAAGCACCCCCGGCAGCGCTGTTTGCCCCGCGCATCCACCTGCAAGGGATGCAGTAAAAAGGGCCACTTTGTGGCGGTATGCCAGGCCCGGGCGGTCACTGCGGTCTCCGGTGACGAATGCGGACCGCCACCACAATCATCTCCACGGTCTTTGTGCGGCCAGCGGGCACTGCCATCTTCCTCCTCCAGGGCCAGGTGCGGCCTCCGGGCACCGCCATCTTGTCCCATGGACGCCACGTGCGATGGATGGGTGGCGCCATTTTGTGCACCCCCAGTCATGTGCGACCAATGGGCTCCGCCATCTTGGATGGACTCCCAGGACCCCAGCTCGGCTGACCACACACCGCCCAAAGAGAACATTCAACTGCTGCCACAATTAGCCTCGATGACCCTGGACCAGTCCCGGCCTCGAACACTCTCAACTGCTACAACAGCGGTTCTAATCAACGGGCATGAGACGTCCTGCTTAATTGACTCTGGGAGCACAGAGAGCTTCATACACCCCGACATGGTAAGGTGCTGTTCTCTCCCCGTCCACCCAGTTAATCAAAACATTTCCCTGGCCTCCGGTTCCCACTCAGTAGAGATAAAGGGGTTTTGGGTAGCAAACCTCACGGTGCAGGGAAGGGAGTTGAAAAATTACCTGCTCTACTTCCTTCCCCACCTCTGTACGGCCACACTCCAAGGGTTAGACTTCCAGTGCAACCTCCAAAGTCTAACTTTCAAATCCGGCGGCCCTATACCCCCCTCACTGTTTGCAGCCTCGCGGCCCTCAAGGTCGATCTGCCTTCCCTATTTGCAAACCTCACCCCGGATTGCAAACCCGTCACCACCAGGAGCAGACGGTACAGCGCCCAGGAACGGATCTTTATTAGGTCAGAGGTCCAACGGCTAATGAGGGAAGGAGTCATTGAAGCCAGTAACAGTCCCCGGAGAGCTCAAGTAGTGGTGGTAAAGACCGGGGAGAAGCATAGGATGGTCATCGACTGCAGTCAGACCATCAACAGGTTTACGCAGCTGGACGCGTACCCCCTCCCCCGCATATCCGACCTGGTAAACAGGATCGCGCAATACAAGATCTTCTCCACGGTGGATCATAAGTCCGCCTACCACCAGCTCCCCATCCGCACTAGTGACCGCAAGTACACTGCCTTCGAGGCAGATGGGCGGCTCTACCACTTCTTAAGGGTTCCCTTCAGTGTCACTAACGGGGTCTCGGTCTGCCAGCGCGAGATGGACCGAATAGTTGACCGGTGCGGTGTACGGGCAACATTCCCATATCTCGATAATGTCACCATCTGCGGCCACGAGCAGCAGGACCTCGACACCAACCTCTGAAAATTCCTCCAGACCGCAAAGATCCTTAACCTTACATATAGCAAGGATAAATGCGTGTTTAGCACCGATCGCCTAGCCATCCTCGGCTACGTAGTTCGAAATGGAGTTATAGGCTCCGACCCTGAACGCATGCGCCCCCTTATGGAGTTGCCCCTCCCTCACTGCTCCAAGGCTCTGGAGCACTGCCTAGGCTTTTTTTCTTACTATGCCCAGTGGGTCCCCAACTATGTGGACAAGGCCCGTCCCCTGATCCAATCCACAGTTTTTCCCCCGTCGATAGAGGCCCGTTAGGCCTTCAGCCGCATCAAAGCAGACATTGCAAAGGCCACGATGCACGCCATCGATGAGTCCTTCCCCTTCCAGGTCGAGAGCGACGCTCCGACGTAGCTCTGGTAGCCACCCTCAACCAAGCGGGCAAACCCGTTGCCTTCTTCTCACATATCCTCCATGCTTCCGAAATCCGCCACTCCTCAGTGGAAAAGGAGGCCCAGGCCATAGTTGAAGCTGTGCAACATTGGAGGCATTACCTGGCTGGCAGGAGATTCACTCCCCTCACTGACCAACGGTCGGTCGCCTTCATGTTTGATAATGCACAGCGGGGCAAGATATAAAACGATAAGATCTTACGGTGGAGGATCGAACTCGCCACCTATAACTACGAGTTCTTGTATCGTCCCGAGAAGCTAAACGAGCCCCCTGATGCCCTGTCCCGCGGCAGATGTGCCAACGCACAAGTGGACCGCCTCCGAGCCCTCCACGAGGACCTCTGCCACCCGGAGGTCACTCGGTTTTACCACTTTAATCAAGACCCGCAACCCGCCCTACTCCATCGAGGAGGTCAGGACAGCCACCAGGAATTGCCAAATCGGCACGGAGTGCAAACCGCCCTTCTACAGGCCAGAAAAAGCGCACCTGATAATGGTCTCCCGTCCCTTTGAACGCCTCAGTATGGACTTCAAAGGCCCACTCCCCTCCACCGACCGCAACACGTACTTCCTGAACGTGTTTGACGAGTACTCCCGGTTCCCATTTGCCATCCCCTGCCCCGACATGACCGCAACCACCGTCATCAAGGCCCTCCATAGCATCTTTACGTTGTTCGGGTTCCCCGCTTACATACATAGTGATAGGAGGTCCTCCTTTATGAGCGATGAACTGCATCAATTCCTGCTCAGCAAGGGCATTGCCTCGAGCAGGACGACCAGTTACAACCCCCGGGGTAACGGACAGGTAGAGAGGGAGAATGGAACGGTCTGGAGGACCGCCCTACTGGCCCTACGGTCCAGTAATCTCCCAATCTCCCGCTGGCAGGAAGTCCTCCCGGATGCCCTCCACTCCATCTGGTCACTGCTTTGTACCACGACCAACCAAACACCTCACAAACGTCTCCTTGTCTTCCCCAGGAAGTCCTCCTCTGGGACCTCGCTCCCAACCTGGCTGGCAGCTCCCGGACCCATCCTGCTCCGAAAACACGTGCGGGCGCACAAGTTGGACCCGTTGGTCGAGAGGGTCCATTTTCTCCATGCTAACCTCCAGTACGCCTACGTGGCGTACCTCGACGGCTGACAAGATACGGTCTGCTTACGAGACCTGGCGCCCGCCGGATCCCCACGCACACCCCAGCCACCAGTCCCACCCTCCCTCCCACCGGTGCTACTTACAGCCGCCCCCTTCCCAGGAGGATCGGTTCTTCCGCCGGCCCCATCTAGGCCCCCCCCGCCCACCGACGCACCCCGCAGACGCTCCCCTCCCAGGTCAATCGGCTTACCCACCAGCGCCGTCTATGGGTGTTGAAGCAGCCACAGAGATCGAGGCCACGTTCCCGGAGTCACAGACGCCCGAGCCTCCACCGGTGTCACCACCAAAGCTTCGGCGATCACAGAGGATGACCCGGGCCCCCGAACGACTGACTGCTTCATTTTAAAGTGTATATAGTTAATTGTGAAATTGTAAATAGTTACGACAATAAGACAAAACGCTGTACGGAGGTATTACGGTATCTCCATAAGTATAACTTCTACCACATTACCATGTTGTAATACCAAGCCACCAACCCCGCCGGACACTTTTTTTAACAGGGGGTGAATGTGGTAGTCTCTGTAGAGGTATGCTGGAACACCATTGGTAGATATTGTATGTTTCCCATTGGTCAAGCTGTATGGTAGCTCCGCCCTGCAAGGCGGGGTATAAGAGCCCGTGCTGACCCAGCAGCCTTCTTTCTGTACCTGAGCTGCTGGGGGAAACATTTAGCTTATTAAAGCCTTCAGTTGGACTACAACCTCGCTTTAGTAGTCATTGATCGTGCATCAGAACCGAGGCAAAGGTTCGCCAAATTGGGAATCCATTAACACAGTTGTTTTCTCTGTTCTCCCACCTCCATTATCCTTCACTGTCAACTTTGCAGCATCCTTTGAAATGGGTCTGCTGAAATACTCAAGCATGTTATCATCTCACACTAATTGGTTGGGATCTGGAAGCCACATGCAAATACAATCGCTGAGTTAAAAAGCAACTGACAGGTGCAATGCAGCTACGTCTGGGCTTTCCCTTGCACTCGCTCCCAACACATACCAAGATAAAATTTGCCCCATTATTTCTCTTTCTATATCTGTTTTAATTCTAGTTCACCCCTTTTCACTCACTGGCATTCCTCTGTTACTGTCTCAGTCATTAAATCTCATTGATAAATAGGGGCTGGTTTAGCACAGGGCTAAATCGCTGGCTTTGAAAGCAGACCAAGGCAGGCCAGCAGCACGGTTCATTTCCCGTACCAGCCTCCCCGAACAGGTGCCAGAATGTGGCGACTAGGGGCTTTTCACAGTAACTTCATTTGAAGCCTACTTGTGACAATAAGCGATTTTCATTTTCAATAGGCTGATGGCTCCATCATTCACCAAGGCATTAAATGTCCTATTGATCTTGCACGGCTCTCACTTCTAGCAATTTACTGGGCAATTATCTTTCAAGTTGAAGGGTCAGGGGGAAAAGCTTAACTAACAGGGAATATCACAAGATGATCCCCTCACGCAAATTCTGGGCCCCATTGCTGATGCATATTTTCCTTAATGCTCGATTGTCCGTCCCATCGAGGGAGGCTTTCCGGGCGTCGCTGGACAGAGAATCCCACCCAATGTTTCTCACTTTTTTTCTGCTGGCCTTGTTTTTTCCATTTTTTGCAGATTTCCAATGCAACCCTTTCCCTCATGGATTTGAAGACTTACGGTCATTGTCCGATTTAATCTCGTTGCCAATGTATTAGCATGAGGTAACACTAAGAAGTCTTCTTATATAATAAAAAGGTTTATTGGAAACAACAATGAGATTTAACTATATACAGGCAGAGGGGTATATGATACAAGTATTTACTCCTGGACTCCCGGGTCCACATTGCCCAGGCCCCTGCTCCCAGGACCCTGTGAGTTTTCCCTATTGGTCAAGTTTCACCCACTCCCGCGCGATAGGCCCTGAGCGGGTCACACAGCCTGTGAAAGATTGCCCCTTAAAGGGGACATACTACCACAGATCTGCAACTTGTCTGCCCATTCTGCTAGCCTATCTATGTCCTGTTGCAGCGAGTATCATTGTCACTGTTCGTCACTCCTCCCATTTCGGTATCATCAGTAAATTCTGAAATTCTATTCTGTATTCCAATATCCAAGTGACTTATACACAGCACAAATAAGCATTGGTCTGTGTACTGACCCATGGGATAACTATTTTCTACGATTCAGTGTTTTCTGCCTTTAAGCCAATTTTTAAAATCCAGTTTGACCCCGACCCTTCTATTCCATGAGCCTTAATTATGTTAACCTGTCTTTCATGGGGTACTTTGTCAAAACCATCGGCCCTGCAGAGTATGTGTAGTATTTTCTGGTTTTAGTTCAGTTGCCAGCATCTGCAACATCTTGCTTTTATTGAATTCACAACCTTCTGGGTCAGAGGCAGGAATACCACCAACTGAACCACAGCTGATCAATTGCATTTGCATTGAATTTGTGACCATTATTTTAAACTATGCATCTTTTTGGTCCTTTATTAGCATCAGCACAACAAATTGCATAATTTGATAGGTCTAATGAGTACTCATTAAACGGAAATCTTAAACACTTTTATCAAAGCTCTAATTCGCTGTTTTTGATAATAATAATCTTTATTAGTGTCACAAGTAGGCTTACATTAACGCTGCAATGAAGTTACTGTGAAAATCCCCTAGTCGCCACATTCTGGCGCCTGTTCGAGTACACGGAGGGAGAATTCAGAATGTCCAATTCACCTAACAGGCACGTCTTTCGGGAGTTGAGTGAGGAAACCAGAACACCCGGAAAAAACCCACGCAGACATGGGGAGAACATGCAGACTCCGTACAGAGATTGACCCAAGCCAGGAATCGAACCCGTGTCCCTGGCGCTGTGAAGCAACAGTGCTAACCACTGTGCTATCGTGTCGCCCCATTTTATTTTTTTTACCATTGGTGGAATGTTTGCCAGATTAGATTACTGGTTCAATAACTGTGCAGAATGAGCCCCTGGGAACCTGAGCACATAGTTTTGAACTGGAAATTCAGCATACAATGTCCAGTAGCTGCCTGAATAATCTGGTTTAGAAAAGGGAAATATTTATAGCAGTGGGGTGAAATTGTGCCGTCCGATATTAAGATTCAAGAACTTAACCTTTTTGCAGAACATCCCCTTATTTGCTAAACCTTACTACATCAACAAAGAAATAATGCAAAGTGTCATGTTATGAAAATCCAGGGTTTATGAGAGCATGTTAATTCAATTATTTTTCAAAAAAATACACAGCTATTGGATAAAATAGGAACACAATTTTGAGCCTTACTGACTGTCAAAAAGTGCAAATATATCTCCAGAAGAAATGTGTAAATGAAACTGAACACTTATGAGATGATTCATGAGCCTGTGATGATATTACAGAAGGGAGCAAGAGTAAACAATTGCAATGGAACCCAGTGTTGAGTGTTTGAACTGAAGCACCAGAGACAATAGTCACTCTAATGCCTCGAGAGATTAGAAGAAAGGAATGTGTGAAGACCAGTATGCAAATACTAATGAAAACCTAGTGTGGAGGTGAGGTGGCAGCATGGAATAATAACACAAAGTAAGTGACGCAATACTCATGCTAATGCCAAATCAGGGCAAAATTAAAGAGTGTGTGTGAAGACCAACATGTAAATGCAAATGGTAATAAGAGTGTAGAGGAGAGATAGCAGTGTGGAATAATAACACTGTAGGAGAGCAAACAATGGCTATTGAGGTGGCGAGGTAACATGGAGAAGGCATGAAAGAACATGGAGGAAGATGAAATTGTCATTGGCAAATGAACAATTTAAGATTTTACAGGGGTATTCGCTGAATATCTTCAGAAAATATGTAAAAGCCATTGAACAATCCATATCGCTGAACAGCTTTTTGAGAGATGGTTGCACGAGAGAGGGTACAGAGAAGATTTTCGAAGATGTTGCCAGAAGTAGAATTTTAACTAAATGGGAAGTTTGGATAGGTTGGTGGGTTTTTCTTTTGGAACAAGTGAGGCTGAGGGGGAGATTTAATTAAGTTGTACAAAATTAGGAGAAGCCGAGACAGTGTGGATAGGAAAGTCTTACTTTCCTTAGTAGAGAGGTCCATATCCAAGGGGCATAAAGTTAAAGTAATTGGAGGGGCAGTTTGTTTTCACCGAGAGTGTGGTGGGGGTAGAACTCATTGTGAAAGGATGGTTAAGGAAGAAACCCCATATCACTGTTTATAAAATACTTGGATATCCATCTGAAGTGCGACAACCCACAGGGATACAGACAAGAGGGAGAAAGTAAGATCAAGCACATTCTTTTTCGGTCAAGACAGACACATTTGGCCTTTTTCGGTGCCATAGATGTTTCCTATTTTTCTGTTTCTCAGTGAATTGGTTGTTACTTCCATTGTTCCAGTTAGCTTAACATACTTCTCCAAATGTTGTTTGTTTTGTCATGCCGGTTTTGATTCCACTCTGCTTGAAGGAAAGTTGCATGTGATTTTTGTTATGGTTGTTTTTAGGCTGGGAGTGGGACAGGTTTAGGAATTGAAAGATCTTTATCCTTGAATTCACTTGAGAAGAAGGGGAGCCAGCAGAAGACAGGTAACATTTAAAACTAGGGCCCAAGTATTTCCACAAACATAGAAACATTATGGGGGCGATTTTATGCCACTGCAACCACCCCCCACCCATGTTTTCCGGTGGCTTGATATTGGCTGCCAGTCGGATTTTCCTGTTATCCGACCTGATGATCATACCAAAATCAGGTTTAATGAGGTATTTACATTTTCCTGCCTTGTTTGGCTGGGTGGGTTGGGAGATTCGAAGCCCATTTGGAATCCTGCTATGAAACTCTTTTTTTACACGACACCCGATTCATCAGGCCCTCGCGAACCCCGCAGCAACCTAGCACGTATCTTATCATATCTTATCTTTTCCAATTTTTTCTCCATGGTGGCTTTTATCAGTAAGTTTCTTTAAGCAAGGACTCAGGACAAAAGAGGGCGTAAACGTAATTCTGCTTGTAGCCAACATTATGTGATCAATTGGCATAAGGCGTCCTAATTCTTATATTTTTAAATCGCCGTGAAGAGAAAAAGTTTGGAGTTGCCACACACTTGGGTTTTCTTAAAAACACGACGCAAGGTTTATTCTGGAGATGTTGCTTCACACATGCCTCAGATGGAAAAGATAAACTAAAGCCCGTGCAAACACTGCGGATGTCATTAAAGATCATGTGACGTTCCACCAGCAAACATATGCTACTTAAGTACATAACACATATCAGCTATTTACTGTCCTTGATATGAAATGCTTATAATAATAATAATCTCTATTAGTGTCACAAGTAGTCTTACGTTAACATTGCAATGAAGTTACTGTGGAAATTCGCTAGTCACCACACTACACCGCCAGTTCGGGTACACTGAGGGAGGATTCAGAATGTCCAATTCACCTAACCAGCACATCTTTCGGGACTTGCGGGAGGAAACTGGAGCACCCGGAGGAAATCCACGCAGACATGGGGAGAACGTGCATACTCCGCATAGACAGTGACCCAAGTTGAGAATCGAACCCGGGTCCCTGGTGCTGTGAAGCAACAATGCTAACCACTGTGCTACTGGAGAACATGTCTAGTCCCTTGGCACAGAACTTGACAAAATTGGTTTGGGTGACAGATAGTTATGGGATGATGTGTTAATAGTATGACCATGGAAGGTGGTGCTATCATTACCATTGGGATACTGGGCCATTCCTGTGGAAAGCCTCCCTCTGATTCACAAAGTATGTACTCTCAGGTCATAAATGCCTATTTAAAAGTTTTAATGAGGCACAATAAAGATAATGGGCGGGATTCCCCGTAGCCCAATGCCGATATCGTAATCGGCGACCGGGCAGGGAATTGCCTCCAACGCCCAAATTGGGGCCGGCGGCGGTTTAACAATGGTCAGCCATGCTCCACCCCCTCTGAAATGGCATCATCGCATCGCACACCGTGCGGCATTGCAACAGTATTGGCGCGTCATCGGCAGGCCCTCCCGCGAAGCTCCACCCCAGACTGTTACAATACGCGGAGCAATAGAGTGCCCTGCCCCCGTGGCACAGGCCCGCCCGCGGATCGGTGGGCCCCGATCGCGGGCCAAGCCACCATGGGGGCACCCCCCCGGCCCCAGATCCCCCCACACCCCTTCGAGGACCCCGGAGGCCATCCGCGAAGCCAGGTCCTACCGGCAAGTACCTGTTGTAATTTACACTGGCGGGACCAGCCAAAAACGGGCGGCCACTCGGCCCATCGCAGTCCGGAGAATCGCAATGGGGGCCGCCCCACCGGCGCGGTGCGATTCCCGCCCCCGCCAAATCCCCGGCGCTGGAGTATTCGGCAGCCGGCAGGGGCAGGATTCACACCGCCCCCCGCCGATTCTCCGACGCGGCGGGAGTTCGGAGAATCCGGCCATGGTTTCCTTCGCACTTCCAGGAAGGTTACAGGCGGGATTCTGCGAAAACCGGCGGGGGGGGGGGGGGGGGGGGGGCAACTCCGGCACGTAGGAGTGGCATGAACCATTCCGGCATCGGGCCGCCCCGAAGATGCAGAACCCTCTGCACCATCAGGGGCTAGGCCGGAGCTGGAGTGGTTTGTGCTGCGCCTGCCGGCGCGGAAGGGGCTTGGCGCCACGCCAACCGGCGCCGAATGGCCTCCGCCAGCTGGCGCGAGTTGGCGCATGCGCGGTAGCACCAGCGTTTGCTGGCGTCATCCCAGTGCATGCACAGGAGGGTTCATCTCCGCGTCAGCCATCGTGGAGGTCCACAGCAGCCGACGCGGAGGAATAGAGTGCCCCCATGGAACAGGCCCGCCCATGGATCGGTGGGCCCCGATCATGGGCCAGACCACCGTAGGGGCTCCTCCCGGGGCCAGTTCGCACTACGCCCCGCCGAGGATCCCAGAGGCCGCCCACGGAGCTAAGTCACGCCGATAAGTACCTGTTGTAATTTACGCCAGCGGGACCGGCCGTAAACGGGCGGCCACTCGGCCCATCGCAGGCCGGAGAATCGCCAGGGGGGCCGCCACCAACCACCCGCAACCGACACGATTCCCGCCCCCACTAAATCCCCGGCGCCGGAGAATTCGGCAGCCGGCGGGGGCGGGGTTCACACCGCACCCCCTCCCCCCCGGCGATTCTCCAACCTGGCGGGGAGTCGGAGAATCCCGCCCTACAGCTGTGGGGAGGGAGCAGCTCACAGGGAATTTCCAGTCATTGATATGTATGTGGCAACAGTTGTTAATCCCACTATCTTTGCAATTGCATCCACACAAATAGATTTTCTACCCTCCATTCACAGATATCACAAGCTCTATTGCATCCTTAGTAATTTTTTACTGATTCCCAGCTTCTCACAGAAGGTATTTACAAACTGATGCATATGTTCAAAATACATCTTCTGAAAATCTCCCTATTCTTGGTATCATAATAATGCGAGAGCTGTTGATCCTTGAATCCAGCACTGATACCGTCGGGTTTATATTTAACCAGACGTGATATTGGAAAATCAATTTCAGAGTGATCAATTATATTGTGTCTGATCTGTATCTCAAGTTAATTTTCACACTTTGCTCCATATTCCTTGATGCCATTACATTACAAAAATCTATCTACCTCAGTCTTGAAAGCTCCAATTGATCCAACATCCACATGCTTTGGAGAAAGTATTTCCAATTTTCCACTACCTTTTGTGTTAAGAAATGCTTCCTGATTTTGTTCCTGAACGGCCTCACCCTGATTTTAAGATTATGTCCCCCTTGTACTTGATTCCATAAATCGTTACTCCATATCTATGTTATCCAATCTTTTGAACATTATTTCTGTAAAATAAAATAGCATTGTATTAGCAAGAATGTCGATGATATATTAGTTGCATGTTTTTTTTGTTTGCTGGTTCAAGAGCAGTTCAGAGCCTGGGAATTCTGCAGAGAGTAATTCACCCCTTGACTCCACAAAACCAGTCCTACAATCATCTACAAGGTACAAGTCAGAAATGTGATTAAATATTTTCCACTTGCCTAGATGAGCGCAGCTCCACCAACATTCAAGAGGCTTGAGCCATCCAGGGCAGCACGGTAGCATTGTGGATAGCACAATTGCTTCACAGCTCCAGGATCTCAGGTTTGATTCCGGCTTGGGTCACTGTCTGTGTGGAGTCTGCACATCCTCCCCGTGTCTGCGTGGGTTTCCTCCGGGTGCTCCGATTTCCTCCCACAATCCAAAGATGTGCAGGTTAGGTGGATTGGCCATGATAAATTGCCCTTAGTGTCCAAAATTGCCCTTAGTGTTGGGTGGGGTTATTGGGTTATGGGGATAGGGTGGAGGTGTTGACCTTGGGTAGGGTGCTCTTTCCAAGAGCCGGTGCAGACTCGATGGTCCGAATAGCCTCCTTCTGCGCTGTAAATTCTATGATAAAAGGGCAAAGCAGCCTGCATGATAGGCACCGATCCACCACCTTCAACATCCACTCCCTCTACCACCAATACACAGTGGCAGGAATGTGTACCATCTATGAGATGCATTGCAGAAACTCACCAAGGCCCCTTTGTCAGCACCATCAAAACTCATGCCGCCTAACACCTAGAAGGACAAGGGCAACAGATACATGGGAACTCCACTATCTACACGTTGCCCTCTAAGTCACAAGCCATCCTGACTTGCAGGTACATTGTTGTTCTTTCACTGTCACTGGGTCAAAATCATGGAACTTCCTCCCCAAAAGCACTCTGTATGTACCTGCAACACATGGACTGCGGCAGTTCAAGAAGGCAGGTCACCACCACCTTCTCAAGGGTAATTAGGGATGGATGGGCAATTAAAATGCTGGCTTCACCAGCGAGGCCCATGTCTCACTAAATAATTTTTAAAAGTCTGACTGGGAGTAATATCAAGCCTTTTCCAACACCACCTTATCTCACTGTTTGAGGAATATAGGCAAACAGTGCAGGGTAATGGACTAATTGAGTAAGTTCAAAGGAACTGTATGGTTATCCCAGCTTTGTCGCACACATTATTGAATTTTTTGTATCAAAAAGAGCACATAATTGTAAGGCTAATTTAAATATTGTACCAGTTTGCATATCAAAGAATTATATATCAATGCAGAAGATTTAAGAGATTTAGTACACACAAGAGTTCTATTTGGTCATTAGCCTGGAAACTTATGCCCCAATTCAGTATGTATTGATAATCGTTATGTACAATTCATCAATTGTCATTGTAAGTGTCTTTCCTGTTTATTCCCGTATTTCCCCTTTTATTTTTCCGTTATCATTTTTGATGATTAATGGATGATTAATGGACATATATCTTGAAGTCAACCAGCAGAAGGAATGAGTGATTCAGAAGTTACAGGCGAACACTATGCTAGTCTCTGCTAGTTTGAACAGGAGGTTCGGAAATTTCGGCACCAGAAAGAGAGATGGGGTGGGACTCAGTTTAATTGTTTGACTGGTGGCCAATGAATTGACCCAAAAGGCTGTACTCTGTCCGGTAACAGGCGGTGATTGGATCCTATCCCAGTGGAATGATTTTCAGAGTGCCAAGGAGCTCAGTTTGTCTCCTGGAAGCACAGGGGCAATGACCTACTCTCTCTCTCCTCCATGTTTACTGCAGAAAGGCTGTGAAGGCTGTATTTCTGAAGCTTCAGAGAATCTGAATTAAAGAACCTACAGGAAAACCATTACAGGCTTCAAACAAAGGCCAAGACCCACTATCTCCAGAAAGGATGTGAGTGCTACATTTCTGAAACTACAGAGACCTGAATAAATCTACAGTAAAGCCTCAAATTGAAATCAACATTTGAAGAGGAATACGGTGCTGAAAACAACCATATGACAGAAAGGCTCTTTTTCCCTTTTACTTATGATATTCACCCCTCTCCCCATTCTATGCTTGTCTGTTTTGTATGTGCGTGTGTTTGTGTGTGTGTAGAGGGTGGGGGAGGGGGGGGAGGCACGTTAGAGTGGGGAATTAGGAATTAGATAATAGTTAACCAGTTGTGTTTTCTGCACATTTCATTATAGTTCTTGTTATTAATTGAAAATAATTGCATTTACATTTACAAATCTGGTGACTGTAATTATTTGTCAGCCAAGGGCCAAAGACTTCAGGTATTTTTCTAAGAATTATTGTTTAATTCACTTGTGTTCTGACTCTGGGTCAAGTGGGACTGGAATTGATATTGCACTAGCCCAGAGAGTCGTAACACCATTCCTGCCAAACAAAGCTTCCATTAAATGTGAAGTCTGGGAACAATGACCTTCAAGGGTAGCTTTCTCAAAAATGAAGCACTCTGTCCACTTCCAAGCCTCATGTCATGGAGACATTAGTTGTTAAGATTTTTCACTGAATTGTCATCAGCAACAAAGGAAATAGCATATGGTTATAAATAAACCCTGCAATTGAGATCACAGTTGTGAGGATTAGAGCCAGGTCGCTATAAATATTGTAGTTTTATATTTGGGGACATAGATAATCAATTGTAGTTGAGGTGAAATTAGTCTTCAATCAAAAAATATAATTGAGCACATGGTAAAACGAGCTGTTGATTCTCTTTAACCCATGTGATGCTAACCCTGTCTGCAGAATAGAAATAAAGTGCTGGAACATAAAGAAGATAGTGCTGAAGCCACTGTACTTCTGTTCTCCAGACTGAGATAAATATTCTTTCTTTATTTGCTATTATTAACAATGGGTGATACTGGCCATTGGCATTGCCTTTTTCGTAAAATTAAGACATTATCCACAGTATGCATTTGAGGTCACCATTAGGTCATCGTTTCTCTTCCATCTACATTCCAATATGGTAACTTTCTACTATAACGCATTCCCTTTCTATATATTGATAAAAGACATGAACAAAGATAATTGTTATTAAAAAAATATACGTATAAGCATACTATTCATCCTCACAATTCTAAGCTTTTCTTAAGGTGGTATAAGTATTAAGTAATTTTCCATTCATTTATAGAAAACTAACAGCACAAAGACATACTGGGCAACTCAGCAGAATCTCATTAGCTTACATCAAATTTAATTGAAAAATTAAGAGAATCAAGGAAAGAATACCGGAGAGATCGGATTGCAGCTGACACACACTATCCAGACCTATCAATTATGAAGTATTTACCTTCAGAGGATCTGGCACATCTAGTTGGAAATGGCAGATGAGAATTGTTTTTGTAGATTTCAGTATGGCAGCAATTGTGCCAGCTATTGCAAGTAGACCAACAAACAATCCTAACAACAGGGATGACATTTCCAGTTACCATGGTTCTTAACGCTCATGCATCAGGTTCCTTCCATAACGACAAACTGATTTGGAGTACAGAGGACTATCAAATAGGCGATTGATACATTAACCAGTGGGGTGAATATTCCCAATGGATTGAATAGCAGCATGACAGCACTGTCTTGCTTTTGAGCATTCCTGGATTTCTCAAGGCATTCAGAGTTATTCAGGGGATCTAATTGACAATTCAAGTCCTGTTCCATCAATATATAATTAATCAGTGGTGATCAATAGTACATCCTGCAAGTAATTGACCTGTTGTCTAAGCAATAATCACAATTTTTACTTTCTAAGATACTGTATTCATTTGTGCCATTTTTGTTTAAGGATTATTCCTCAGGGACAAAAGCTATCCTTACACTGACATGGTTAAAAATCCCTTGCACTAAACACAAATGGAACACTGATACAGTGAGGCAAATTAGATACGAGAATTGTCATTGGGTGTACACTAGGAATCTTACAGCAGCATTTCAAGGTGCATCAAAGGATAGGTATATCTCTGTCAGTGTACCCCAAATCACTGTAATGTGTTGTATGCTCAAAGAGGACTTGGCATATAGGAAAAGGGGAAAGTGGAGAATAAGAGAATCTCAGGGAAGCACCCACAATCAAATACAGAGAAGTCATAGTCATTGATGAAGAGGAAACCCTTGCAGAATCACCAGTTGACGGGGTGGGGGTTGGGGGGGGGGGGGGGGGGGGGGGAGTAGCAAATACTCCAACATAGGCTTATTCAGCCAAGGGCTTTAGGTCACTTTATAATGAAGATTCTGCCTACATGCACTCAAGGAAATATTATAAAGCATCTTCCCCCACATTATCCTTGATACTACATTCACTCCAATAAATGTAATTTCTTTGCTTAATAGCTATCACAAATCAAAAGAAAGCATTTGAAAAGGTAAAGAATCTTCAAAGATGTATTTGCCTACCTTGCGTTACGTGTCAATGACATTAACATCTACTCTTATAATGCCGGTGTATTGTGTGCAACTTCTGACTCTGCAATCTTTAGCATCTTTTATATGATGCCACAGTGAAAGAAATAATGTTGGCGGGTTAAGAGCTTCAGTGAACTGCTTGGGATCTAGACCTTATGGTTTCTGATCGTGGGTTGCCTATGCTATTGCTCCTGCTTACACACGGCAACAGTGTCCTTAGGGTCTTGTCTAATATCTAACTAATCTATTATCATTGGTGTGGGCAGGAAAGATGGTCTGAATGTGATGTCACCTTCAGAAGTAGTTATTTTACTCAGGTACACTTCATGTCCCTGCTGCAGACTGTTGCTTCAGCATAGACACAACATGGATATTGACATGAGGGTGTTTTAAGAAGGAAAATGACAACAGGGAAAGTTTCATTTTGAAGGAACGTCTGACGGTACAGCCATGACAAGGAATCATTTAATAAAGTGTTCGGTTAAGCATTTGTAACTGCGCAGGTATAACTGGCTGAAAGGTAACGGTGGTCTGGAAACTCAACCAACTTTGTGGTGACACCATTTGGGTTTAATCCTCCTGACCTCTTTGTCAGTTGAATTTTGGGGCAATGTATAATATAATAATATAAATAATTAAAATGCCTTAGGTATGTCCCATTCACAAACAGCAGGTCATAACCCTGCCGATTATTGCCCTTTCATCCCATCTCCAAATCATCAGCAAAAAATGCACTGGAGTGTCATCAGGAAGCATCTACCCATCAATCACCTACTTTCCAAACCTCAGTTTCGGCTCCACCAAGAATTCTCCAGATCTCATCACAACCTTGCTTCTGGCATGGACATGGGCAACTCACCAGGCTTACAAAATGGCACAGCCCAATCCCACAACCAGTGATAATGAAAGGAACAAAATATTCTCGGAGCAGCATCATCAAGATTGCAAAGTCAGAAGGAGCTAGATTGATAGTTCTCAGAAGCACAATTGGAGTGGCTGCCTGATAATCCACCAATGGTGACATAGAATGATTTGGTGAAAAGCAGAAATCAAACATTTGGATGACTGGTGGTTGAATGCAATTAAAGTTGCGAATAATGAGCTAAAGCCATAGCAATAATTGGTGATATCAGGCAGTTTCTTATTAATTAGTGATTAACTACCAAGCATTTTTAATTGTGTTGTTATCCTATTTTGTGCCATGAAAATAATAAATTCGGAGGGCGACTATTGCAATCAGGAATCAGGAACCTGGCACTACAGAAGATTTGACTGCACAGAGGGAAAAAGAAATAGTAGAATTGCAGTTGTAATGAGGAGTTCAACAGACAGGAGCTTCTGTAACTGTAAGCATGATTCATAAATGATGTGTTGCCTGTCTGGTGCCAGGGTGCCAGTGTATAAAGGATATCAGTGAGCCGTGGCAAGACATTCTGTGAAGGTATGGATAACAGCCAGGTGTCATGGCCCATGAAGGAACCAATGACCTAGGTAGAAGAAAAACATAGAAGTCCTTCAGGCAGATTTTCTATAATAATAATAATCTTTATTGTCACAAGTAGGCTTACATTAACACTGCAATGAAGTTACTGTGATAATCCCTTAGTCGCCACATTCCTGCGCCTATTTGGGTACACAGAGGGAGAATTCAGAATGTCCAAATTACCTAACGTCTTTCGGGATTTGTGAGAGGAAACCGGAGCACCCGGAGGAAACCCATGCAGACGCAGGGAGATCAGAGGCAGGTTTAGCACAGGGCTAAAGAGCTGGCTTTTAAAGCAGACCAAGGCAGGCCAGCAGCACGATTCAATTCCCGTACCAGCCTCCCCGAACTGGCACCGGAATGTGGCGACTAGGGGCTTTTCACAGTAACTTCATTTGAAGCCTACTTGTGACAATAAGCGATTTTCATTTCATTTTCAACTCCACACAGACAGTGACTCAAGCCGGGAATCGAACCTGGGACCTTTGCGCTGTGAAGCAACTTTGCTAACCACTGTGTTACCGTGCTGCCCATCACTGCTTCATCAGTGGGAATGGTCAGGACAGCCTTGGGTGCATATTCACGCTAATTTTGCTGGCCCTTTCCTGGGATCTAAGTTCCTGCTTATCATAGACGCACATTTCAAGTGGCGTGGGTTTCCTCCGGGTGCTCCGGTTTCGTCCCACAGTCCAAAGATGTGCAGGTTAGGTGGATTGGCCGTGATAAATTGCCCTTACTGTCCAAAAAGGTGAGGTGGGGTTACGGGGATAAGGTAGGGTGCTCTTTTCAGGGGCCAGTGCAGACTCAATGGGCCAAATGGCCTCCTTCTACACTGCAAATTCTATGATTCTAAGTAGCGTGACGGCTGGGAGTTTCTGCTGCTCTTGGTATATGTCGCATTGTTGGGCCAGCCGTTCTATCTCCCCAACCAAGTGTGTCCACCACACATAGCTACATACCAGCATTTTAATTTTTGAGACACCCAGGTGTCCGTTGTGTAGATCCCATAGTATGAGGCCTCGGCCCTGGTACGGGACCATGAAGTGGGACCCCACAGAAGAATGCAATCCTCAACATTGAGCTACAACATCTCGGTCGCAAAGATCGGGCAGCTTCTGGTGCCGACCTGTATACAATACCATGTGGTGACATTTGACAATATGGGGTCTTTTTGCGTTCAATCACAGATCTGGAGAGTGGTGACCAGTAAGGTGTGGTAGGAGAGGTATTACGGTACCTGGTATGCTGGAGCACCATTGGTGGAAACTGTATGCTTTCTATTGGTTAAGATGTATGGTAGCTCCGCCCTGCTATGTGGGGTACAAGAGCCCATGCTGCCCCAGCAGCCTTCATTCTGTACCTGAGCTGCTGGGTGAAACATCTAGCTTATTAAAGCCTTCAGTTGGACTACAACCTCGCTTTAGTGGTCACTGATCGTGCATCAATTTAATAAGCTAGATTTTTAAAAAAAGGATGGAGCTCCGAATCAAGCCGGAGTGTCTGCAACTCAGCCCCCACGCAGCGAACTCAGTGGCAATCTTCAAGCACTGGCTGGCGTGCTTTAAAGGGTATCTCGGGATGGCCGAAAACACACCCACGGGAGAACAGAAAATGCAAGTCCTGCACTCAAGGATGAGCCCGGAGATTTACACCCTCATCGAGGAAGCGAAAGACTTCGATGCAGCAATAGAGCTGCTAAAAGGACATTATATTCGCCCGGTAAACCAGATCTACGCCCGGCACCTGCTAGCAACGAGGCGACAAACCCCTGGTGTAACCTCCAAAGTCTAACCTTCAAATTTGGCGGCCCTATACCCCCCTCACTGTCTGCGGCCTCGCGACCCTTAAGGTCGACCTGCCTTCCCTGTTTGTGAACTTCACCCCGGATTGCAAACCCGTCGCCATCAGGAGCAGACGGTACAGTGCCCAGGACCGGATCTTTATTAGGTCAGAGGCCCAAAGGCTACTGAGGGAAGGAGTCATTGAAGCCAGCAACAGTCCCTGGAGAGCTCAAGTAGTGGTAGTAAAGACCGGGGAGAAGCATAGGATGGTCATCGACTGCAGTCAGACCATCAACAGGTTTACGCAGCTGGCGCCTACCCTCTCCCCCGCATATCCGACCTGGTAAACAGGATCGCGCATTACAAGGTCTTCTCCACGGTGGATCTTAAGTCCACCTACCACCAGCTCCCCATCCGCACTAGTGACTGCAAATACACTGCCTTCGAGGCAGACGGGCGGCTCTACCACTTCTTAAGGGTTCCCTTCGGTGTCACCAACGGGGTCTCGGATTTCCAGCGCGAGATGGACCGAATGGTTGACCGGTACGGTTTCCGGACAACATTCCCGTATCTCAATAATGTCACCATCTGCGGCCACGACCAGCAGGACACGACACCAACCTCTGAAAATTCCTCCAGACCGCCAAAATCCTTAACCTTACATACAACAAGGATAAATGCGTGTTTAGCACCGATCGCCTAGTCATCCTCAGCTACGTAGTGCGAAATGGAGTTATAGGCGACCCTGAGCGCATGCGCCCCCTTATGGAGTTCCCCCTCCCTCACTGCTCCAAGGCCCTGAAGCGCTGCCTAGGGTTTTTCAGTTACTACGCCCAGTGGCTCCCCAACTATGCGGACAAGGCCCGTCCCCTGATCCAATCCACAGCTTTTCCCTTGTCGATAGAGGCCCGCCAGGCCTTCAGCCGCATCAAAGCAGATATTGCAAAGGCCACGATGCATGCCATCGACGGGTCCCTCCCCTTCCAGGTCGAGAGTGACGCGTCTGACGTAGCTCTGGCGGCCACCCTCAGCCAAGTGGGCAGACCTGTGGCCTTCTTCTCACGTACCCTCCATGCTTCCGAAATTCGCCGCTCCTCAGTCGAAAAGGAAGCCCAGGCCAAAGTAGAAGCTGTGCGACATTGGATCAGGCTGGCAGGAGATTCACTCTACTCACTGACCAATGGTCGGTTGTTTTCATGTTCGATAATGCACAGCGGGAAAAGATAAAAACCAATAGGATCGAACTCTCCACCTACAACTACGAGATCTTGTATCGTCCCGGGAAGCTAAACGAGCCTCCTGACGCCCTGTCCCGCGGCACATGTGCCACCACACAAGTAGACCGCCTCCGAGCCCTCCACGAGGGCCTCTGCCACCCGGGGGTCGCTCGGTTTTTACATTTTATCAAGACCCGCAACCTGCCCTACTCCATTGAGGAGGTCAGGCCAGCCACTAAGGACTGCCAAATCTGCACGGAGTGCAAACCGCACTTCTACCGGCCAGAGAAAGCACATCTGATAAAGGCTTCCGGTCCCTTTGAACCCCTCAGCATGGACTTCAAAGGCCCCCTCCCCTCCACCGACCGCAACACGTACTTCCTGAATATGATTGACGAGTACTCCCGGTTCCCATTCGCCATCCCCTGCCCCGACATGACCGCAACCACTGTCATCAAGGCTCTCCATAGCATCTTTGCACTGTTCGGGTTCCCCGCTTACATACATAATGATGAGCGATGAACTGCGTCAATTCCTGCTCAGCAAGGGCATCGCCTCGAGCAGGACGACCAGTTACAACTCCCGGGGTAACGGACAGGTAGAGAGGGAGAACGGAACGGTCTGGAAGACCGTCCTACTGGCCCTACGGTCCAGGAATCTCCCAGTCTCCCGCTCGCAGGAAGTCCTCCCGGATGCCCTCCACTCCATCCGGTCACTGCTTTGTACCACCACCAACCAGACACCTCACGAACGTCTCCTTGCCTTCCCCAGGCAGTCCTCCTCTGGGACCTCGCTCCCGAACTGGCTGGCAGCTCCCGGACCCATCCTGCTCCGAAAACACGTGCAATTCGGACCCGTTGGTCGAGAGGGTCCATCTTCTCCACGCTAACCCCCAGTACGCCGTGGCGTACCCAGATGGCCGACAATATACGGTCTCCCTACGAGACCTGGCAGCCGCCGGAGCCCCACGCACACCCCAGCCACCAGTCCCACCTTCCCCTCCACCAGGACACCTTACAGGAGGATCCGTCCTTCCGCCTGCCCCATCGAGGCCCACCGACGCACCCTGCAGACGCTCCCTTCCCAAGTCAATCATTTTCCCCACCAGCGCCGTCGAAGGGGTGTCGAAGCTGCCATGGAGATCGAGCTTATTAAAGCCTTCAGTTGGACTACAACCTCGCTTTAGCGGTCATTGATCGTGCATCAAAAGGTATCCATGAAATTCAGTGTGTCGCCGATTATGTCAGTTCTGGGAGGAGCTGAGGGGCGTTTCGGCAGCGTGAATCTGCTCAATGCATCTGCGTTTGCAATCTGCGTCCCTGGACAATGTTCAAACGCATATTCGTACGTCGTTAATAATAGGGCCCACCTTTGGTTCCTAGTGGACGCTATTGGTGGAATTGCCTTGCTTTCCTTAAAGAATCCCAGTAAAGGCTGTGGTCCATCACGATAGTGAAAATAACTTTTTCACCGCCAAACCTTCCTTTTCAATCTGAGCGTCTTGGTCACAAATGCGATCAACTGCTTTCTGCCATCATCCATGTGGTGTGACAACTGGGCTCTAATGCCACATGGCGAGGCACGAACGTGGCTAACAATTGTTTCGCGGGATCGTAATGCGTCAACGGGGACGATGTGAACTGTCTTTTTACTTGGGAAAAGCTTTCTCCTGAGGTGCTCTCCACGCCTATTCCTGGTGCTTTTTCACCAAAGCAAGTCGGGGGATGAGTATGGTCACCAGGCCAGGAATAAACGTCCCTTGGGCGGCATGGTGGCGCAGTGATTAGCATTGCTGCCTCACGGAGCCGAGCACCCAGGTTCGATCCCGGCCCAATGTCACCGTACGTGTGGAGTTTGCACATTCTCCCTGTGTCTGAGTGGATCTCATCCCCACAATCCAAGGATGTGCAGGGTAGGTGGATTGGCCATGCTAAATTTCCCCTTAATTGAAAAAAAATAATTGGGTATTCTAAATTTATTTTTAAAAAAGGAATAAACTTCCCGTAATAATTTACGAGTCCTAAAAAGCAGTGCAGTTCAGTTGCAGTGTATGGAGTGGGAGCTTGTCGAATCGCTCGCACCTTCTCCTCTACCCGTCTATCTCGGTATCCAAGGAGATAACCTCCTTGGCATGAAAAACACACTTCTCCCTCTTGAGGCAGATACCCATTTCAGAAAGTCATCGGAGGACCTTGTCTGAGTTGCTGAGATGCTCTTGCTCCGCCGGTCCGATTACCAGGATATCATCAAAATAGACCGCAACGCATGGCAGCCCTTGCAGGATGTTCTCCATGATGCGTTGAAAAATGACACAAGCCGACGGCATTCCAAAGTGCAACCTTGTATATTCATAAAGGCCCCTGTGGGTATTAATAGTCTGGACTCAGGGTCCTGCCCAAGTTGTAGAAGCGCGTGGCTCATGTCGAACTTAGTAAATGAATGACCACCAGCCAATTTCGCGTACAAATCTTCAATCCATGGTGTTGGGTACTTGCCCAAATAGGAGGCCTTATTCACGGTTAACTCATAGTCGCCGCACAGTCGAATGGTTTTGTCTGGTTTAAGTATGGAAACTAATGGCACTGCCCAATCAGCGAACTATACCAGCTGGATGATCCTAAGACCTTCTGGTGGGCAAAGTTCAACTTGGCTTTCGCCAGCAGTGTGTAAGGGACCGGGAGGGCCGGGAACTACTTAGGCTGTGCTTTAGGGTCCACTTGTATTTTGGCCATAGCTCCCTTGATCTTACCCAAGCCTGCTTGAGAAACCTTAGCGTCCTCCCCAACACCTCATATAGTCCTCCAGTGCCCATCTGAAAAATCCCTAGGATTTTCTTTCCCTGCGGCTGCTCTGATCGCAAGTATCGCACCATCTGGGGTCATCCACTATCAATTTGGGGAGGGGTCCTGCCTAGTTTTCGCAGTCTTAGACCCACGGATATGGCTTCAGCGGTGCTTTGGCCAGGGCGGAGTTCTGAGGGGGTGCCATACGTCAGGATAGTGCGCATGCTGTTTACTTCCATCCCCATGTCCACTGGAGTTCCTGCACTTCATTTCTCTGCACTTTCCCATGAAAGGGAAATCTCCATGGCTTTTTTAAGGCCCAGCCAGCAACTTTCATTGGGTTGTCATGTTGTTCACTTCACATAGCAGTCGGACTCGCAGCATCTCGGTTAGGGATGAATAATAGTTGTAGAATTCAGCTAATTTTTGTAAGCATATCAAAAACTCTGTAATAGACTCCCTGGGGTCCTCTCAGCCGTACTGAAACGGTACCGCTATACTACCACCGATAGCTTGGGGTCATAGTGGTTCACCATCAATGTTACCAGCTCGTCGAATGGCTTGTAGTCTGTGCAGCGGGGTACATCAGGCTTTTTATAACGCTGAAATTGAAGGCCTCACAGGATCATCACCTGTCGCTCACCTCAAACTATAGCGTTAGCCTTGAAGGAATAGTGCATGCACTCTGTGTTTTGCGTCTAGTCCTCCATGCTCATGTCGAACAGGTCAAAGAGCGGCATTTTTTAAATGGTGCAAACTTACTCTGGTATGATGCGACAAGCCATTTAAATCTCTATTCAATTTGGCAGAACCATAATATCCTGCTGGCAAGAGGGGGTGGTCAAATCCAGGCCAGCGTAAAGGTGCAAATAAATGAATGGCTGTATGGAGGGTTTCAGATTCTTGGGGCAATGTGACCAGTTCTGGGGAAAGGGACACTTGTACAAGATGGATAGTTGCATCTGATGAAAATTAGGATCATTAGGTTAACTTGTACTGTTGGAGAAAGCAGAAACTAAGTTAGCTTCGGAAGGGAAATCAGAAAATTGCAGAATGGAGCAGAAATAGGAGAGAAGGACAGAGGATATTTACAGTAAAATTAGCAATATCTGAATAACTGCAGGGACTAGATTGAGGAAAATAATAAAAGTGACAAAGAAGCAATTTAGTTGATTTGATGATTCAGTTGATTAGATGATTCTAAGGTTGAATTTCTTTGGTTTGAGCTAAAGGGCTGTGGGAGAGCTGTTGCATTTCAGGGGCTTTGTCAGAAAATATAAGAGGTATGCAATTAACATTAGAGCAGTAATATTAGGGGCTTTTATTTACCTTGATGTAGATTGAGAAAATATAAGGAAGGAGAAACATTTCTGATGTGCAGAGGAAAATTTTGACCTGGATCTTCGGAGCAATGGTCATGATCATCGGATTGCCACTGCGCTCATAAATTTACTATCGATGTTGCTGCGCATTTCTATTGAAGTCTTCAAAACCCAGCTGTCACAGAAATTCACTGTCCCTCGGGGAATTCCATCGGAGGGGAGAGAGTCGGAGAAAGACAGGACATGCCCCCTGCTAACTGCTTATGGTAAGTTTAGAGGACCAATTTGAATATTAGTGAATGGATGGTTGTGTGGATGAGTGAGTGAATGTGTAGGTCGGTGAGGTGGGTAAGTGGATGAGGCAGGTAACTAGGTCAGGTGGATATGTGAGTAGATGGGTGAGGTGGGTGGGGTGGTTAGTTGGGCAAGTGGGTAAATGGGTAGGGGTGAGTGAGGGTGAGCTGATTGGGGGGTTGGTAGGTGGGATGAATGGGATGGTCGTTGAGTAAGTGCGTTGGGAGTAGATGGGTGAGTTGGGCAAGTGGGGGAGGTGGCCATGTGGGTGGGGAGGAAGTGGGTGAGGTGGGTAAATGGGTAGGTGGGGGATGATGGTGAGGTGGGTGGGGCAGGTAAGTGGGTAAGGGTAGGATCTGGATTCTGGAATATTTGGCCCTATTGATCAACATATCCCCCTTCAAAAATGAAGTAAGAAGTTTTGTCTCTAGTTCTGGGAAATGAAGTAGTGCAAGTGGAGTGTGTTACAGATCATCTAGTTAACAGTGATTATAACATAATTCAGTTTGAGAAAAGAGACCAGAAAACATCAAAGGTAAAAATGCCTAACTGAGGATGAGCTCATTTCAGTGATTTAAGGGACCCGGCACAGGTAGATGGCAACAGATGATTGCAGGATAAAATAAGAACAAAGCAATTGAAGCAAAGCAGGAAAGAGGTAATTCAGGTACAAACAAAATACATTCTGATGTGGGGCTAAGCACAACTGCCCTTTCTAAGTGCTAGCACAGGCATGATGTGTCAAATGGCCTCCTTCAGTGCTGTAAGTTTCTTTGATTCTCTGAAAATACCATTTCATTTCAAATGTCCTCCAAACACCAGTAACAGCTTTTTGACCAATCTATACATTTCAGATGTTAAAAATAACAATACATTTCTTGCACTATTACTCATGGGTTGAGCCCGGAAATCAGTAGGAAGTCATCAGACTAGAAACGTGCAATGCAGTTCAGGTTATACCGAGAATTAAATTAAGTTTGGAATAATTACATATTCATTCCGAAAGGATCCTCCTGATAATCCCTGTCTGTCCCTTTTTTTTCCTTTTAATTTCTGTTATTCTGGTATCTCAATATTTGTACTTGGGCAATTAACCTAGCCTTATGGCTAACCTAGCCTATGCCTTTAAGGTGGATTTCACTTTTAATTTTTAAAAAGGAGGCACTCCAGCAGGATGTGCTGTTGGTCTGACATCAGTAATGACACTTGGACTTGATGGCTTCCAATGTGCTATTTTACAATTGCCAGGGCTTAGCTGATATTTGATGCTGATTGGTGCTGACCATTCTGGAATGTTCCTTCCTATGTGGGACTGTGTTTTGCTTTGAGTTTCATTTTGACCAGAAGCTGGAGGGCCACAGCTCTGATTTCTCCCTGTCACCTGATGAATTATTTCTGAAGGTCCAGAGTAAAGACCCTTCTCTCTGCACAATCAGTTTGAGCTGCAAAGAAAATCCAGTTCAGCACCAGCTGCAGGCAGGTCAGTTGTTTAAAACCCCTTTTTGAAATCTCATGTGGGGAACTCTGGTCTCTCTCAGAAGGGCTGTTAGACATTCTGATGGGGTTGGACACAAATAAGAATTATACAGGCCAGACATTCTCTTTTGGAATGAAAGCCCAGGTAAATAAAAGTTAAAGTGACTTCTCAGAGGGAATCTTACAGCCTGGGAGTTCTGACTGAATGTTGCCACCAGAAGATCCTTGTTAACAACCAAACCGCTGGTTTTGATCACTCCGCATCCTGGAAGGACAGCTTACTGCTCAACGAGTTCAACATCCAAGGTAAGGACACTCATCTTCCATTTCATATTTTAATTCCTATCATTTTTATCCCTCCCTCCCCCTGCGTGTTTCTGTCTTGTGTGTGTTTGGATAGAGGGTGGGACAATAAAGAGGGGAATAATACATTAGCTGGCCATTATTCTATTATAAATATTGCATGCCTTATCTCTACTGTTGTTATAAATAAACAGGTATTGTGTTTCACTTACAAAGCTGGTGCCTATAAGTCATTGGAGCAGTCAAGGGTCAAACTTCTCGGAAATGTTATGTGAATTATTGCTTAATTCACTTGTGTTATTTCTCAGGGGTCTGTGGGACTAGAATCGACCACACACTAACCGAGGCTGTCGTAACAATTCTCTTAGCGTTTTGTTTTTCTGTGCTTGTTATACTAGCTGTGAGTGCTCAAGCGAAGACGTGACAGCTGAAAGGGGGATGACATTTTTTATTGTCTCTTTTTTCTTTTCCTCGCAAAAACAATAAACCAATCTCCTGATATTCTGCCGAAACCTCAGCTGGAGGTCAACAAAACTCTTCAAATGAAGTGTTGAAAATGACTAGTTAAGCTGTTTCTTTCAGGGTTTTGCTTGTCCCCTGCTGAGAGTGCAGGAGAAACCCCTCCATCGTGCAGAATTTCTAAGCCACACAGTTTTGAATTAATGCTGTGGGATAATAGCAAAATTCTGAACATGGTCACCCGGAATTCTCTTTATTACTGGAGCAGCTAAGATGATGGGTTGAAGGAGTCATGTCAAATAAATGCATTCAACATTTGTGAGCGATTACTTCAGCCTGAATACTTCTTACTCGATTGATAGAAAAATAAAATCAAAAATGAAAAGGTCGCCACCTACAAGATGGAGCTCCTTTCTGTTCTTTTTCTTTTGGGAATTAATAAGAATCAGAACATTAACTCTCGCAGCCTACATGATGGCAGACGATTGCTTCATATCACACTCCTTTTTCCAAGAATTAACCCATTATTTAAAATGTATTAACACCTCGACTAAAATAGCAGCCAAACATCATGAACACAATAAGTGTTAATTCACCAACTTTGCAACAATAGGAGATACATATTAACTATGATACTGAAAACACACTGGAAAGTATTGGTTGAAAAAATATCACGACTTCTCATGCAAAAAGCTGTGCCCTTCATTGCCCACTTCCAATAATGCATTATTATTTTATTATTTCGTCATGATTAGGAAAGTGGAAAACCCAATCCATTCAAAATGAATGTGTTCATTACATAATGAAGATTTCCTTTATCAGAAAATTACCGGAAAGTGAATTGCCTTATAAACCAATCATTTTAGCCCTAGGATGTCACTGCAGGAGATCCTCAAGGCCATGACAGTGAGAAGTAGGCAGAATGAGGAGCGGCAACATAAACAAAATGGTACAATTTTAAAAGAGGTGCACGAAGATTCCTGGGATATGTGTAAACAGGCCTAGATGCTGGAGATTTTTTAAAAATTCATTCATGGACGTAGAAAATTTGGTGGGCGGGAATGGCGGAGGGGCCAAAGAAACGAGCGGGAGTCTGAAAATGGCTTTTATGCTGGTGGGATGTCTTCGCTCAATTGTCACCACTCCCACCAATGACATAATGGGATCTCAAACTTTAAAAGTCTGCTTGGATGATAAGGGCAATCACTCACTCCCCAGTTGAGTTCAACTTTTTTGTCTATCTTTCAAGCAAGGCTTAAATGAGGTCAGGGACTGAGTGCCCCTGACAAAATGCAAATGAAGCATCAATGAACAGGTTATTGCTGTGCAGTTGCCACTTGATAGGGCTGTCAACAACACCTTCCATCACTTGATGATTGATGGTAGACTGATGGGAAGGTAATTGGTCATATTGGATTCACCCTGCTTTATACCTGACATACCTGGACAACTTTCCACATTTCCACATATAACACAGCCATTGTTATAGCTGTACTGGAACAGCTGGGCTAGGGGTTTTATTGTTCCAGAACGCAGGTCTTCAGTACTATCATTGAAATGTTGCCAGGACCCAGTCTTTTCAGTATCCAGAGCCTTCAACTACATTGATATCAGGTGGAGTTAATCGAGTTGGCTTAGGCCTGGCATTTGTGTTATTGGAGACCTGAGTAGGAAGCCAAGATTAACCATCCATTCGCCACACTTGGCTGAAGATAGTTGCAATGTTTTAGCATTATTTTGTGCACTGATATGCTGGGATTCCCTGTCATTAAGGATGGGGATACTTGTGGAGCCTCTTTCTCCTGCCAACTGTTTAATTGTACACCACCATTCACACCTGAATGTGACAGGACTTTAGAGCCTTGATCTGATCTGTTGCTTGTGGTATTATTTAGTTCAGTCTATCACATGCTGCTTATGCTGTTTGGCTGCTGCTGATAGTCCACAGTGCCTTACGGATGCCCTGTGTTGACCTACAAGACCTATTCTGAATTTATCCCATTTAGCACAGCATTAGTGCCACACAACACAATGGAGTGTATGTTTGAACATACTTTGCCACCACAGGAACTACGTAGTGGTCAATCCTACCTATACTGACATCGACAGATGCATCTGTGACATGTAGGATAAGGTCTAGTAGGAGTTTCCTTGTTGGTTCCCTCATCGCCTGCTGCTGCCAGTCTGGCTGATACGTTCTTCAGGACTTGGCCAGCTTGTGCAGTAGTGGTGCTATCTGTGGTGATGGACATTGAGGTCCCCCACCCAAGAACATTCTTTACCCTTGCCACCCCCCGTGCTTCGCCCAAGTGGTGTTCAACTGATTTGCCAGCTGAGGGCCACAGATGGAAATCAGTAGGATTGACCTAAAGCCATGGGAATACATGGTGTGAATGTTGAAAACTCTCAGGGAAACTCCTTCCCAACTGTTTATCACTGTGCTGCATGCTGTCCCTGTGGGATATGTAGAGGGTTCCATCTCTGCTACTCCACTACTGGGCCGATATCTGGGGTTTGAGTATCTGTGTGTGTCTCTCTCCAGCTGGCACTGAAACTTCAGAGGCCAGGGGATGCCGCACTGGGACACCTCCACGGAAGAGAGCACTGAATCAAGCCTGCCGTTTATCCCTAACCGGAGGCCTGAGGCTTATATCACACAGATATCCAGACCCCCACCAATGCCCAGGTGATTCTCTCTCTTGCCGGTGGTACAACACCCACCCGGTTCCTACTTCGCTGGAGTAGCTTTCCCAAGAGAGAGAATAGGACACTGCTGTTTATTACCTAACCAGCAGCCTGTCCTGAGTGAATCGTTCAAGATGACCCTAGATTCTCGAACCCGGAATTAAGGTGAGGAATATCTTAACAATGACTTGGTCAGAGATCGCTGGTGAGAGATTGAAGAATTTAAACGACTCCAATTATCAGCAAATCGAGGTTTATTGCAAAACCCAGGTCAAAATCATCAAACAGAAGAAATTATAATAAAATCTTAAACTCTAACACAAACTAAGTCTATTCAGAAAGTACTATAACGGACACAACGTAAAATCTTATTGTTACACAGTTTTAGCAATGACACAGAACACAAATCAAGTCCCCTTCCCCAAAGCCTCAACCACTATCAAGGTCAAGGGAGTTTCGCAAGCTGCTGCAGGGTACTTACAGTCACAGGCTGCAGGAGGTCAAGTCAAAGGTGGAGAGGTCAAGCCAAGAGCCCTCAATCGAAACACAGCCCCTTTTATATCCGTTTTACCTGGCTTTTTCCTGTGTTCGGCCAGCCCCTTTTGCATTGAATCCATAAGGTTTAAAGTTCCCGCTGGTCCTGCCCCCTTTGAGCCTGTCAGACCTGTCAAGATAGGAGTACCTCCCCTAGGTCCGCCTCCAGTCTGCTTTTTGAGATAACGAGGTTGAGCTCCCTTGTGAAGATTTTCAAAGTCTTCCATCTGCTCTGGAGATCGCTGCTATGTTGATGGGGTGTTGATTGGATTCTGCTCTGGTGGAGGCAAAGTCATTTACATCTGCATGGGGCTATGACCATCCCATTGTCCTGCTTGCAGGCAGGCCCCTTACAGCATTACCATGCCCCTTTGTCTCTGTGTTTAATCTTATCTAGTTGTCTGGCTCCTTCTTCCTTGTAGCTCCTGGGGGGGGGTTTGTAAATACCTATGCCCCTACTCAGCTCAGCGGACCAAGCCTGCTGGGAAATCTGGTTACGTTCTTTTGGCTGACAAATGTCCAGTTTACAGTCTCTGGGTTTTATTCTTGGGCAGTCCAAAAAGGGCCGAATTGCCCGAAAACCTTACAGATAGGACATCCTCAGGGATTCTGATGCTTGTGTCTGGGACATTGTTTTCTCTCATAGAATCTACAGCATGGAGACAGGCCCGTCGATCCAAACAGGTCCATGCCAATGAAAAAGCCCTTCTAAGCTAACCCCATTTGCCTGCATTTGGCCCATATCCCTCTAAACCTTTCTTAGCCATGTATCTGTCTAAATGTCTTTTAAATGTTGTCAATATCCCTGCCTCAACCACTTCCTCCGGCAGCTCATTCCACATACATATCACCCTGTGTGTAAAAAAGATGCTCCTCAGGTTCCCATTAATTCTTTCCCCTCTTAATTTAAACCTATGCCCTTTAGTTCTCGATTTCCCAACCTTGGGAAAAAGACTTTGAGTGCATTCACCTTATCTATGGCTCTCATGATTTTAAACACCCCTATAAACATCTCAGTCTCCTACGCTCCAAAGAAAAAAGTTCTAGCCTGTCCAATCTCTCCCTATAGCTCAGTCCCTTGAGTCCTGGCAACATCCTTGTAAATATCGTCTGCACTCTCTCCAGTTTAATAGTTTATTTCCTTTAGCAAGGCGACCAAAACTGAACACAATACTCCTGGTTTAGCTCACTGGGCTAAATTGCTGGCTTTTAAAGCAGACCAAGGCAGGCCAGCAGCATGGTTCAATTCCCGTACCAGCCTCCCCAAACAAGTGCCGGAAAGTGGCTACTAGGGGCTTTTCACAGTAACTTAATTGAAGCCTACTCGTGACAATAAGCGATTTTCATTTCATTTCAGGGACGGCCTCATTAACATCCTGTGCAACTGCAGCATAACTTCCCAACTTGTATACTCAATGCCCTGACTGATGAAGGCCAGCATGCCAAAAGTCTTCTTCACTGGCCTATCTACCTGTAACTCCACCTTGAGAGAACCGTGCACCTGAGATTCAAGACCCCTCTGTTCCACGATACTCAAAGTCCTACCTTGATTTGACTTTCCAAAATGCAACACCTCACAATTATCTGTATTAAACTACATTTGGCATTTCTCGGCCCACCTCCCCAGCTGATCAAGATCCTGCTGCAATTTTTGATAACCTTCCTCAATACCACCTATTCTAGTGTCATCTGCAAACTTATTGATCATGCCTTGTACATTCTCATCCAAATAGTTGATACAGATAACAAACACTAATGGACTCTGCACTGACTCCTGAGGCACACCATTAGTCACAGGCCTCCAATCCAACAAGCATCCTTCCACCATTACCCTCTGCTTCCTACCATCAAGCCAATTGTATATCCAATTTGCCAGCTCTCCCTGGATTCCATATGACCTAGCCTTCCAGAGCAGCCTACCATGTGGTTATAGGTTATAATTCCGTGAGCATGATTATGTAAGGCTGTTGCTTAACTACTCTGTGCATAACTCTCCTAAATTTAGGACAGGGCCTCGATGTTAGCAAGGAAGACTTTGCAGGATTGTCATTTCTGATGTCTAAGTCAATGCCAGGTGGCTTGTGTAATTTTGTTCCTTTTTGACTTCTCTGTAGCAGTTTGGTATAGCTGAGAAGAAACCCATGTGGGTCTGGAATCACATATAGGCCAAAGGAGAAAGGACAGAAAGTTTCCTTCCTTAAAGGGCATTCACAAACCAGATTGGCTTTTACAATGATAGTTCCACGTCACTATTACTGCAACCACCTTTCAATTCCAGATTTTTATTAATTTAATAACATTTAGATTTCACCAACTGCTACAGTCAACCCATATCCCCAGGGCATTAGCTTCTGGTTTAACAGACTGATTCCAGGGATGGCGGGACTGACATATGAGGAGAGATTGACTAGGTTGGGATTGTTCTGCCTGGAGTTCAGAAGAATGAGGGGTATCTCATAGAGACTTAGAAAATTCTAATAGGGCTAGACAAGGTCGATGCAGGAAGATGTTACCAATGATGGGTGTGTCCAGAACCAGGGGACACAGTCTGAGGATTCAGGGTAAACCATTTCAGACAGAGATAAGGAGTCATTTCTTCACACAAAGAGTGGTGAACTGTGGAATTCATTACCACAGGAAGAAGTTGATGCTAAAACGTTGAATATATTCAAGAGGCAGCTGGACAGAGCACTTGGGGAGAATGGGATCAAAGGCTATGGGGAGAAAGCAGGATTAGGCTATTGAGTTGGATGATTAGCCATGATCGTGATGAATGGCGGAGCAGGCTCGAAGGGCCAAAAGGCCTCCTCCTGTTCCTATCTTCTATGTATCTATGTATCTATGAGCATAGCAACATGACCACTACACCATTGTCTCGCTAACATTTTCTGCATTCTGAACTTGGAAATTTGAGTGATGAGCAATCTCTGAATATGGAGTAAGCTCTGCGTGTCCTCTGAACCCACTCCTCCTAACTGGGGAGTGTGAGTCCTCCCAATTCGCTGAAAGCTATAGTATTAGTACATGAGCTTTGGATCCTGCCTGACAATCGTTGGATCAACTTATACAATGCAGAGAATATTGAATTACTCTGCAGTAGACAGGATTTTATTAATATATGCCAGGGATACTGCTGGCTGTTCAATCTTGTTCCCCAATCGTCCACTTGCATTACTTGACAGCTAAGAGCGTGGGATGCTATGTGAAAGGTTGGTATGTCACTACATGGTCTTAAATTAATTTAAATTTACAATAAATGGATGAAATATTGTTACCTAAACTTCTGGAAATGAAGAAGCTCCATGGACAGATATGTGTGTATAGCTCCAGGTATGAATAGAGGTGATATAAATAATCTGGAAGACCGGTTACTGAAGAGAAGAAAGCCTGGCAGGCTGCAACGTTTTAACTTTAGAACAATCTTTAAAAGGAGCAGGATATCAGAAAGGGTGAAAAATGAGTCCTGTGGGCAAGCAGATGGCAGAAATAGTTTGAAGAATCAATCCCTCACAGAGAAAATGCTCAGATCAAATTTTAAAAAGTAAGAATTTCCGTGCACAAGAAGTGATGCGAATTTCGATTTCATAGTCAAATAGAGTGATTAAAGCAGATAGCATTGAAACATTTAGCAGGAGGTTTGATCTATTCATAACTGTAATGTGTCAAAGTTTGCAGATGACACAAAGAAGAGTGGTAGAGTAAAGTGTGCAGAGGACACTGAAAGTCTGCAGAGGGATATAGATAGTTCAAATGAATGGGCAAAAGTCTGGCAGATGGAGTACAATGTTGGTAAATGTGAGGTCATCTATTTTGGTGGGAATAACAGCAAAATGGGCTCTTATTTAAATGGTAAAAAAATTGCAGCATGCTGCTGTGCAGAGGACCTGGGTGTCCTGGTGCATGAATCACAAAAAGTTGGTATTCAGGTGCAATAGGTGATTAGGAAGGCACATGGCATTTTGTCCTTCATTGCTAGAGGGATGGAGTTTAAAAGCAGGGAGGTTATGTTGTAGGGGGCTGGTGAGGCCACACCTGGAGTACTGTGTACAATTTTGGTCTCCTTATTTTCGAAAGGATGTACTGGCACTGGAGGGGGTGCAGAGGAGGTTCATTAGATTGATCCCGGAGTTGAGAGGATTGGTTTATGCGGAGAGCCTGAGTAGACTGGAAATATACTCATTGGAATTTAGAAGAATGAGAGGGGATCTTATAAAAACGTATAAAATTATGAAGGGAATCGATAAGATAGAAGCAGGGAGGTTGTTTCCACTGGCGGGTGAAACTTGAACTAGGGAGCATTGCCTCAAAAATAAGGGGGAGCAGATTTAGGACTGAGTTCAGGAGGAACCTCTTCACCCAAAGGGTTGTAAATCTGTGAAATTGCCTGCCCAGTGAAGCAGTTGAAGTTACCTGTTGAATATTTTTAAGGGGAAGATAGATTTTTGAACAGTAAAGGAATTAAGGATTATGTTGAGTGGGCGGATAAGTGGAGCTGAGTCCACAAAAATATCAGCCATGATCTTATTGAATGGCAGAGCAGGCTTGAGGGGGCAGATGGCCTACTCTTGCTCCTAGTTCTTATGTTCTTATAAGGGAGAAGGGAAAGGTGAAAAATGGAACCAGTGTGGGAAGATCTGACAATTAAAGTAGGAACAAACTCACTTGAAGCATAAACACTGGTATGGACCAGTTGGACTGACTAGCCAGTTTCTCTACAATATACTGAAATCTAGTCCAGCCCACTGTGGTGCAAATAAATCCTTTTACCAAAACTCCAGTGTCGATGCTCTGATCAGAAGGCACCACATCAGCCTGCAGATAGAGTGACATAAAAGGTACAGTTTAGAAAATCAATGCTTTGATCAGGAAGATTCACCACAGGCTGAGGGGAGTAAACAATTATGAGGATGCAGTGAAACTCGAAGAATTCACTGCTGTCATTGGTATAATTAAAACACCTGCCACTGCAGGTTTTATTGACAGTAATCAACACTAAATAAAATTAATATGCTTCTTTTCTGTCATAATGTGTATCATAATGTTCGTGAAGAATGCAAAGCAGTGTCACATTATCCAGCCCACTCTGGAATTATTGTATATTCATCTTCCTTTGACATATATCATTAACATGATATAATATATTTCAATCTTGAAACGTTGATGTATAATATTGTTATGTAAGTAACTTTAATGGAGCCATTGGTTGTGTTAATAAGTTGGTTTTGGAAAGGAGCAGAATTCAAGATTTGCAATGTAGGCAGCTCGCCAACTTTGTGCTGCTGGCTCATTTGAATGCTCGCTGCATCAGGTCAACATTGACCATCCCATTCATTAGCTGGACACATTTGCAGGGAGACAGTACAGAAGTGACTTGCACAACTTAAAGTCAGTTTCTGCTCCTTTCACAGAATCATAGAATCTTTACAATGCAGAAGGCACCCCTTCAACCCATTGAGTCTGCATTGTGTCAAGAACCCTGCTCATGTTAAATGCAAAGGTATCCCAAAACCCAGAGTGGTAACTTGAAAAAACTGTTCTTAGTGGTATATATACAAAATTTGGCATACTGTGAGAAAAGATATGCAAGCTAGAGAAGAATAATCTGGTTGTTTTGTGATCAATTAATAATGAATAGGTAGTGCTGTGGTTAGCACAGCTGCCTATGGCGCTGAGAACCTGGGTTTGATCCCGGCTCTGGGTCACTATCCATCTGGAGTTTGCACATTCACCCTCACAATCCAAAAGATGTGCAGGGTAGGTGGATTGGCCACGCTAAATTGCCCCTTAATTGGAAAAAAATAATTGGGTACCCTAAATTTCTTTTAAAATATATATATATATATATAATAAAGAATACTTCTTACTATAAATAAAAATACACAGTAAGAAAGACTATTGTACACTACAGTACACTTAAATTCACTGATGGCTATAAATACAGTATTACATGAAATTACTCCTTTGTTCTCAACTGCCTACATTTCCTGAACTCTGAAAAGCCCCTTGTTCTCAAACAACATCCAATATTATATAACTCTATGAACTAAATCCAGCAAATAATTACCCAAGTACGGGTTATTTGTCCACGTTTGGAAAAACCATCTTCAGTTTCAGTGAAGGTGTAATCTACTGGTTTAAGTTTTGGGATTTTATTCTGCTTCCCTTTTAGCAAGGACTTGTTTTCATGGGAAACTATTTTCTGCGGCTGGGTTTGGTTGCGACAGTAGCTGGTTCTACTGTGTTCCTTTCTCCATTTAATGTACTATGGATGTAAGATTCTTCCCATTTGATGTTACCCACCCTGTGGACCCAAACTTTTAGCATATAAGTGCCAATTCCCTTCTCTCTCCATTTGGAAGTTACCTCTACTATACCTCATTATTTTCCCCCAGTCACATAGGTAAACATTTGCTTTTCTTACTGGTATACTAAGTACCATATCAAAATCCCCTTCAAGATAGCTGCCCTTGTCAATTCCCCTTTTTATTTTATTTTATCCCAGTTTCATTTTTTACTCTTAATGTTCCCCAATTCTTAACAATTGGCTCACTGAAAGGGCATTCTACCTAGTAGCCCTAACCCTAACCCCTGCCTTATCTCTGTAACCTAACACATTTTTCTTTATTTTCAGGTGGGAATCCAATTCCCTTTGGAATACCTCGATCGGACCTGCATCAAGCATTCTCTCAGGAAGTTCATTCCAGATTCCTCTGGGTGAAATTTGTTTTCCTCACATCACTCTTACTCCTTTTGCCAACTATTTTCAATCTATGCTCTCTAGTTCTTGATTCTCATTTGAATGGGAACAGTTTCTCTCTATTTACCCTGTCCACACCGCTCAGGATCTTGAACACCTCTATCAAGTCTCCTCTCAGCATACCGTTCTTCAAGGAAAATAGACCCAACCTCTCCAATAAATCCTCATAGCTACAGTTCTTTAGTTCAGGGATAATCCTTATTAATATCCTCTGTTGGCAACACGGTGGTGCAGTGTGTTAGCCCTGCTGCCTCACGCGCCTAGGTCCCAGGTTTGATTCAGGGTCACTGTCCGTGTGGAGTTTGCACATTCTCCCCGTGTTTGCGTGGGTTTTAGCCCCACAACCAAACGATGTGCAGGCTAGATGGATTGGCCGCACTAAATTGCCCCTTAATTGGATAAAATGAATTGGGTACTCTAAACTTATTTTTTTTAAATTAATATCCTCTGTACTCTCCCCAATATCTTCATATTCTTCATCAAGTATGGCACCCAGAACTGGATACAGTACTCCAGATGATGCCTAACTAGTATCTTATACAAGTTCAGCAAGACCTCTTTACACATGTACTCAATGCCCATATTTATAAAGCCCGGGATACCAAATGCTTGATTAACTGTTCTCTCAACATGCCTTGTCACCTTCAATGAACACTATACATATACACCAAGATCCCCTGTTCCAGCACCTCCTTTAGAATTTCTCCCTTTATTTTGTACTGTCCCTTCATATTCTCCTTGCCAAAATGAATCACCTCATTCACATTTCTCAACATTAACTTTCATTCCACCAGCATGTATATGCCCTTTTGAAGTTCAAGACGATCAACGTCACAGTTGACAACGCATCTGATCTTTGCATCATCCGGAAATTTGAAATCATGCCCTGAACACCACAATCTCGACCGTTTATAAATATCAGGAAGATATTTGCCAACTAGTTCAGCAGGGGATTGGGAACCTGAATTGTAGCTCCAGTATACAGGAGGTTGAGAGTAGTGAGGTCATGAGTACGGTTTCAAATGTGCAGGAGTGTATCGGCAGGCAGGATGGTGGTTTAAAGTGTGTCTTCTTCACTGCCAGGAGCATCCGGAATAAGGTGGGTGAACTTGCGGCATGGGTTGGTACCTGGGACTTCGATGTTGTGGCCATTTCGGAGATATGGATACAGCAGGGACATGAATGCTTGTAGTAGGTGCTGGGGTTTAGATATTTCAGTAAGCTCAGGGAAGGTGGTAAAAGAGGGGGAGGGATGGCATTGTTAGTCAAGGACAGTATTACGGTGGCAGAAAGGACGTTTGATGAGGACTTGTCTACTGAGGTAGTATGGGCTGAGGTTAGGAACAGGAAAGGAGAGGTCACCCTGTTAGGGGTTTTCTATAGGCCTCCAAAAAGTTCCAGAGATGTAGAGGAAAGGATTGCAAAGATGATTCTGGATAGAAGCAAAAGCAACAGGGTAGTTGTTATGGAGGACTTTAACTTTCCAAATATTGACTGGAAACGCTATAGTTCGAGTACTTTAGATGGGTCAGCTTTTGTCCAATGTGTGCAGGAGGGTTTCCTAACACAGTATGTAGATAGGCCAACAAGAGGCGAGGCCATATTGGATTTGGTACTGGGTAATGAACCAGGACAGGTGTTAGATTTGGAGGTAGGTGAGCACTTTGGTGATAGTGACCACAATTCGATTACGTCTACTTTAGTGATGGAAAGGGATAGGTATATACCGCAGGGCAAGAGTTATATCTGGGGGAAAGGCAATTATGATGCGATGAGGCAAGACTTAGGATGCATCAGATGGAGAGGAAAACTGCAGGGGATGGGTACAATGGAAATGTGGAGCTTGTTCAAGGAACAGCTTCTGCGTGTCCTTGATAAGTATGTACCTGTCAGGCAGGGAGGAAGTGGTCGAGTGATGGAACCATGGTTTACTAAAGCAGTCGAAACATTTGTCAAGAGGAAGAAGGAGACTTATGTAAAGATGAGACATAAAGATTCAGTTAAGGCGCTCGAGAGTTATAAGTTAGCTAGGAAGAACTTAAAGAGAGAGCTAAGAAGAGCCAGGAGGGGACATGAGAAGTCTTTGGCAGGTAGGATCAAGGATAACCCTAAAGCTTTCTATTGATTTGTCAGGAATAAAAGAATGACGAGGGTAAGAGTAGGGCCAGTCAAGGACAGTAGTGGGAAGTTGTGCTTGGAGTCCGAGGAGATAGGAGAGGTGCTAAATGAATATTTTTCATCAGTATTCACACAGGAAAAAGACAATGTTGTCGAGGAGAATACTGACTTTCAGTCTACTAGACTAGAAGAGCTTGAGGTTCATAAGGAGGAGGTGTTAGCAATTCTGGAAAGTGTGAAAATAGATAGGTCCCCTGGGCCGGATGGGATTTATCCTAGGATTCTCTGGGAAGCTAGGGAGGAGATTGCTGAGCCTTTGGCTTTGATCTTTAAGTCATCTTTGTCTACAGGAATAGTGCCAGAAGACTGGAGGATAGCAAATGTTGTCCCCTTGTTCAAGAAGGGGAGTAGAGACAGCCTCGGTAACTATAGACCAGTGAGCCTTACTTCTGTGGTGGGCAAAGTCTTGGAAAGGTTTATAAGAGATAGGATATATAATCATCTGGAAAGGAATAATTTGATTAGAGATAGTCAACACGGTTTTGTGAAGGGTAGGGCATGCCTCCCAAACCTTATTGAGTTCTTTGAGAAGGTGACCAAACAGGTGGATGAGGGTAAAGCAGTTGATGTGGTGTATCTGGATTTCAATAAAGCATTTGATAAGGTTCCCCATGGTAGGCTACTGCAGAAAATACAGAGGCATGGGATTCGGGGTGATTTAGCAGTTTGGATCAGAAATTGGCTAGCTGGAAGAAGACAAAGGGTGGTGGTTGATGGGAAATGTTCAGACTGAAATGTTTTGACCTGAAGCCTTGTGGAGCTCAGCTGGGATCATTTTAGCTTCTATACTTAGCCAATAAATAGGCGTTTAACTGCATTCATCATTTCTAATAGTGTGTAAGGACTGTCAAGAGATGATGGATGAAGGCTGAGCAAGGATGTGCCCACCTTTCCAAAATATAGGCTTTTTCTGTGAGCAGTGTTGACCTGTTGACAGCAAGGAATGGTGATGAACAACCAGACAGGGGCCCATAGACAGATTTCGGTGCATTATCAAATCTTTTCCATTGTTTGTGGTCTGCATATGACGACGGTTCATCTGCTTCTATTTGTTTCTCTGAGTTTGTATGGGACAGTTCTACCAATGCTTCATTTGGCACCGTGCTTAGGTAATGATGATTTTTCATTTAGATAAACCCTGTAGAGGGTGTGTTTCTCCTCCAGTGGTTTCTGAATTACCTCATTGTTTCACTTTAAACAACTCAGTACTTATGAGGGGTAGTATGAAAGGCTTCTAGAACAGTGGAGTACACTATCCTGGAAGGTTGCCCAGCCATCTCCAATGCAATGTGCGTCTATTTTCATTGTGCATAGACTATCTTCGAGTTTCTCTGAGCGCAATTCCTCATGACTGTCTGTTTGAGCCTTGAGACATTGAGAAACATCTGAATTTCTATGCCCTGGCGGCATCTAGGGGATAGACCTTGATGTTTAGCTTTGAAATGTTAAGACAGTGATCAGTCCAGCTTTTGTTATATATACATCCAGCTTGACCCTCTGCCTGATGACATAGTTGATTAGACACTGATGCATTGAACAAGATGATTACAGTTACAATTAGGGAGACAGAAAACGATATTCGTGATTGAGAGCTCATACTTCGTACGCTTCTTCAGAAGAAGAGACCATTGTCGTTACAACTGCAGCCCTGTTTTCTCCAATGACATCTTCCCATGGCTGGTGATCTGCACCAACTCTTACATCAAAGTCACCAAGAATGATTTCTTGCTTGATTTTGGCACAATAGCAATCGAGAAGTGAAGTTAACATGGAATTTATCTTTGACTTCATCAAGGTTAGTCATGGTAGGGACATATGCACTGATGCGAGTTGCTTTCCTGTTGTCATGCAAAGAGAGTTTAAACGCCATCAGTCACTAACACCCTTGGGAAAGCAAATCAACATACAGATGATTGGTTGATGCCAGCAAAGCCTTTGCCAGCTTTGTGTCATTCTTCATTTCCACAGGCACTCCAAAAGAATGTGTAACCTGCACCGATTGCCTTGAGCTGACCCTCCTCAGGTAAATGGGCCTTGTTGTGTGGTAATCTGGACAGTGTACCTAGCCAGCTCTCTATCAACAAGAACAGTACTTCCCTCACATCTGTAGAGTATGGATTTATCCCTTAGGGTGCGCACATTTCATGCACCAATGGTGACTGGTGTCACCTTTACTTTCTTTTTGACACTGAGTTCCACTGCATTGATGGGATTCCTGCCAGCTGCAGCCTGCTGGCCAGGGAGATGAAGCAGACAACGTTTGGGACCCCTTTTATAGTCACTTCCTAACACTAGAGAGGTGAGCGTTGTGGGCCTGAAAAGGGCTGCTTAGTCACTCGGGGGCTTGAAATGCACTTCTATCTCAATGGAAAGCTGTGTCATTAATCGCCTGTGTGCAGGTAACAGCTACAGCTCCCAGTGAATCCAGACCTGCTGCTACATTACTCGCCCATGGTCACAGGACATGTGACAGATGGTAGAATGTTGATGAACAGGACTCACGCCTGAATTGCATTCTAGATGTGCATCGCCAGCCTCATTCTCTCATCCTAACCTATTGTTTCACCTTACCCTCATACACTTAACACGGCTGCAAACCTCATTCTTTTTATTTTAAATAATGTCCACTTTCTCCAGATGATGATCCATGCTTCTGGTCTCTACCTACCTGTCATTTGATGTCCCTTTTCTACTGACATTAAAGGTTTCAATAGGTCATTTACATTTTTCTATTCTCCCCACCTATATTGTGCCACCACCTCCGCACTGCGGGGGGTCGGGTAAAGAGGCTGTCTCGAGCTCAACAATTATATCACTGAGAAGATCCAACACCTCAGCAAAACAAACATTAAAATGAATGATGTGAATTGTAAGTATAAATCTGTGGTGGTGTGTCTACAAATTAAGTAAATGTGTTCTGTGTGTGTTGTGTGTTTTTCTGTATTTCTATTTTTTGTAATTAAATTTGTGAAGCTATACTCAAAACATTTATTCTGAGTGTTTTTTCTGGACATGTGTAGAATTATGTAACCTCAAATTCTGCTTTAAAAGTACACTTGTTAATTCAAAGCAGCTTTCACACATACATCGTTTTGTTCCACTGATATTATACTGATTCCCATGAATGATACTACAACTGAATGAACATAAAATGGAGTAGGTGAATTAAATTTCATCTTATGCAAATGAATATGAATCAAAAACAATCAGTTGATTGACATCCAGCTGTAAGTTCTCATTTGAGCCCATCTCAAATGGAACAAGTTGGTCTCAACTGCAACCAGTTTAACTGGCTCCATTCCCTGCTTGGTGACTGGCTGCATTTATTGGTACCAGTTCACATGCAGTTACATTTAGGGCAGGATATACATACTGTCAGCTATTCAACCATAACAACCACATGAGCTAAACGAATACTGGCTGATACACTTCCCTATTTCTCACAGGAGAAGGTGGTGCACAACCTGAGGTAGCAGGGGCTACCCAAAGGGGTCAAGTCCACCTGTTTGCCCTAATTCCCAAGAGATGGGACTGGCTATTATTGGGATGGCCATTGCTGAAACCATGGCTACTGATGGGTGGAAACCATTGAAGGTGACATGTTCCTCATATCTAATTCTCCTCACCTTCTCCAAACATCACCCACACTTTCTTCATTATTTACAAGCGACACTTGGTGCATACTTGTACCTCTTATTTTCCCTGATCACCCCACATCAGAACCCTGGCCTGGATTCTCCCCTACCAGGCGGGGCGGAGGTCCCGGCAGGATGGAATGGCGGGAACCACTCCGGCGTCGGGCCGCCCCAAAGGTGCGAATTTCTTTGCACCTTTAGGGGCCAAGCCCTCACCTTGAAGGGCTAGGCCGCGCCGGAGTGGTTGGCGCACCTCCGGCCGGCGGGAAAGGCCTTTGGCGCCATGCCAGCCGGGGCCGAAAGGACTTTGCCGGCAGGCAGAAGTCCGCGAATGCGCGGGAGCGTCAGCGGATGCTGACGACATCCCCGCGCATGCGCAGGGGGTGTGTCTCTTACTCGTCGGCCATGGTGAAGGCTGTGGCCGAGGCGGAGGGAAAAGAGTGCTCCCACGGCACAGGCCCGCCTGTGGATCGGTGGGCCCTGATCGCGGGCCAGGCCACATTGGGGGCACCCCCCGGGGCCAGATCGCCCCGCGCCCCCCCCCCAGGACCCCGGAGCCCGCCCGCGCCGCCTAGTCCCGCCGGTAAGAGAGGTGGTTTGAATCTCGCCGGCGGGACAGGCATTCCAGCAGCAGGGCCGGAGAATCGCCGGGGGGGTGCCCGCCAACCGGCGAGGCGCGATTCCCGCCCCCGCCGAATATCCGGTGCCGGAGAAGTCTGCAACCGGCGGGGGCGGGATTCACGCCAGCCCCCAGCAATTCTTATCTTTTCGCTTTCAGATAACCACGAAATGCAGCTTGGCCAGGAACTTGAGCAACATCAAGTAGAGAATGATGATGAAGAAACATCTGACTTGTTACTTGATTTCGCACTCACAGATGACAATGCACATATCTTAAAGGGTAAAGTAGAGGTAGGATCTGGAAATGGCGAGACATCAAATATCAGCAACTGTAGTCAGGGTAGGATACAAGGCTAGCACAGGTACCAACTCATTGAAAGGTGGGATTGCATGCAGGTTCTGTTGGAGAAAAGACCTCTGATATGACAACCTGCAGGAGAATACAAATGGATGTGAACAATAAATTGCTTGATGCATTCAGAATCCCGTCAGAAAGCCTGCAGTCATTTTCAAGGTAAGTAGGAATCCAGGACTAACTTGACACAGGGCTTTGTGCAGAGTTTGGGGTTTGATTTTTCAAGTGTGGATGTGGTGCCAACTCTGCATGATTGTAGATCCGACCATGTTGCAGCGTCTGACGGTTGATGTTACAGCATTTCTTGCAGCAGAAGCATCTATCACCCAATATCTGGTGCCTACCCTGGAATCTCAGGCTGCTGCCATGAAAAGGTTAGCTTGTTGTTATCCTGGCTGCAGATTGTGGGCAAAGAGGTTCGCAGGGTTTCATAGTAGTCCACAACCTGCCTCCCAAAAGATTACTGAGGTAGAGTTGGCCTGTGAGAGTGGCGGTGGCTCTGCGGAACAGAAACCTGTTGACCTCTCTCAAAATGAAGCCCATGACTGGCACTCACCCGGTGCCCTTGCTGCTGGTCATCAGCCAGCGAACCCAGATTGCTGCCACCCATGCTGGGATGGTGCGGTCCAGAGCCAAACATTCTAGCCTCAGAACTGCTCGAGGCCACCCTGCAAGGCCATCTGCAGTCTCCCCGCATTGAAATTCAGCAACCTGTCACCATCCATGCTGCAGCTACTGGGATAGCAATGCATATACGCACTTGAGCATGCAAAACCACATGAGAGATAGACAGTAGGGGAATGCACAAGGGTGGTTAGTTGACTTTTGCGTGCAATATGGCATGTTTCACTTACAAATTAGGTCCAAAATGTTGATTTTGTGGTCACATTTATTCTAACTTCTATTTATTGCATTGTGGCTAAGTGACCATCGTGATGGTCAGTGACAGTGGGAAGAGTGACAGCTGTTGAATGGGAAATTGGAGTTTCGATTACTAGTATTGCACTTGGATCAATTCTTCATGGATAGCCTGGCCAGAAAGGGGCAGTTTAGATTGCCTTTCACATCCTTTGCCACTCCTTTCTTCTCTTTCCTCTGCTCTTCAGCTGCTCGCTGTATCATGGTGCTAAGCATTCCCTCATGATGACAGGTGCAGCATATAACAGATCATCAAGACTCTTCACACCTGCTGTGTTGAGTGCTGCAAATTTCCTCCAGAACGATCCAGGCAGTGAAAGCTTTAGCACATCAATAGTCTGCCCAATCTCATTTTGTGTGGCAGTTTGCTTTCACTGTATGCATGTGTCTGTGTGCACTGGGGTCACAAACCATATGGTCAATACATAGCCCTTGTGGCTCAGTATAGTTACCTTCTGGGGCGTCATTCTCCGCCCCCCCAGAGGGTCGGAGAATGGCCGTTGGCCGCCGTGAATCCCGCCCCCGCCCCCCGCCGAAGTCTCCGAAGGGAGAAAAGTCGGCGGGGCGTTAATGGCGCCGCTGCCGCGGAGAATGTCACGGGTCTGCGCAAGGCAGCCGATTTTCGGCCTGCCGATATTCTCCCTTCCGGGTGGGCCGAAGTCCCGTCGACATGATGACCGTTCACGTCGACGTGAATCAAACCTCCTTTTCATCGGCGTGACCCGGTGCTCCAGGCTCACGCCGACCAGCGTGGAGGTGAGTGACGGCCTGGGGGGTTGGCTCTGGGCAGGAAATGGCGTGGCTGCAGACTGATTGCGTGAGGAGAGGTGTGTCTCGGGTTGTGTGTGTGTGTGTGCGGCGGGGGGGGGGGGGGGGGGGTGGTTAGAGTAGGCTGGGCTCCGGGGGAGTGCCGGGAGGGGGTCCGTGCCGGGGTGGAGGTTGGGGGGGTCCGTGCTGGGGTGGAGGTTGGGGGGGGGGGTCTGTGCTGGGGTGGAGGTTGGGGGTTGGGGAGGGGGTGCGTGCTGGAGTGGAGGTTGGGGGTTTGGGGGGGGGGGTCCGTGCTGGGGTGGAGGTTGGGGGGGGGGTCCGTGCCGGGGTGGAGGTTGGGGGTTGGGGAGGGGGTCCGTGCTGGGGTGGGATTTCGGCGGCAGCGGTGCGCAGGGGCCTTCTTGGAGGTGAGTAGTGAATTTAAAACCACTTACCTTTACAGGAGCAGCCCTTTGGATTTCGGCGGCAGCTTTGCGCAGGGGCCTTCTGGGAGGTGAGTAGTTAGTTTAAAAACCTTACCTTTACAGGAGCAGCCCTTTGGATTTCGGCGGCAGCGGTGCTCAGGGGCCTTCTTGGAGGTGAGTAGTGAATTTAAAACCACTTACCTTTACAGGAGCAGCCCTTTGGATTTCGGCGGCAGCGGTGCGCAGGGGCCTTCTGGGAGGTGAGTAGTTAGTTTAAAAAGCCTTGCCTGGTCCCGTGTCTGTTCTTCTTTTCAGTTTTATTTGTTTTTATATAAGGCGGGAACCGGAAGTTCTACCTCTGGCAAGTGCACCCCCCACCCCCCCAACCAATAAATTATTTTGTGGTCACATTTATTCTCACTTCTATTTATTGCATTGTGGCTAAGTGACCATCGTGATGGTCAGTGACAGTGGGAAGAGTGACAGCTGTTGAATGGGAAATTGGAGTTTCGATTACTAGTATTGCACTTGGATCAATTCTTCATGGATAGCCTGGCCAGAAAGGGGCAGTTTAGATTGCCTTTCACATCCTTTGCCACTCCTTTCTTCTCTTTCCTCTGCTCTTCAGCTGCTCGCTGTATCATGGTGCTAAGCATTCCCTCATGATGACAGGTGCAGCATATAACAGATCATCAAGACTCTTCACACCTGCTGTGTTGAGTGCTGCAAATTTCCTCCAGAACGATCCAGGCAGTGAAAGCTTTAGCACATCAATAGTCTGCCCAATCTCATTTTGTGTGGCAGTTTGCTTTCGCTGTATGCATGTGTCTGTGTGCACTGGGGTCACAAACCATATGGTCAATACATAGCCCTTGTGGCTCAGTATAGTTACCTTCTGGGGCGTCATTCTCCGCCCCCCCAGAGGGTCAGAGAATGGCCGTTGGCCGCCGTGAATCCCGCCCCCGCCCCCGCCGAAGTCTCCGAAGGGAGAAAAGTCGGCGGGGCGTTAATGGCGCCGCTGCCGCGGAGAATGTCACGGGTCTGCGCAAGGCAGCCGATTTTCGGCCTGCCGATATTCTCCCTTCCGGGTGGGCCGAAGTCCCGTCGACATGATGACCATTCACGTCGACGTGAATCAAACCTCCTTTTCATCGGCGTGACCCGGTGCTCCAGGCTCACGCCGACCAGCGTGGAGGTGAGTGACGGCCTGGGGGGTTGGCTCTGGGCAGGAAATGGCGTGGCCGCAGACTGATTGCGTGAGGAGAAGTGTGTCTCGGGTTGTGTGTGTGTGTGTGCGGCGGGGGGGGGGGGGGGGGGGGTGGTTAGAGTAGGCTGGGCTCCGGGGGAGTGCCGGGAGGGGGTCCGTGCCGGGGTGGAGGTTGGGGGGGGTCCGTGCTGGGGTGGAGGTTGGGGGGGGGGGTCCGTGCTGGGGTGGAGGTTGGGGGTTGGGGAGGGGGTCCGTGCTGGGGTGGGATTTCGGCGGCAGCGGTGCGCAGGGGCCTTCTTGGAGGTGAGTAGTGAATTTTAAACCACTTACCTTTACAGGAGCAGCCCTTTGGATTTCGGCGGCAGCGGTGCGCAGGGGCCTTCTGGGAGGTGAGTAGTTAGTTTAAAAACCTTACCTTTACAGGAGCAGCCCTTTGGATTTCGGCGGCAGCGGTGCGCAGGGGCCTTCTTGGAGGTGAGTAGTGAATTTAAAACCACTTACCTTTACAGGAGCAGCCCTTTGGATTTCGGCGGCAGCGGTGCGCAGGGGCCTTCTGGGAGGTGAGTAGTTAGTTTAAAAACCTTACCTTTACAGGAGCAGCCCTTTGGATTTCGGCGGCAGCGGTGCGCAGGGGCCTTCTTGGAGGTGAGTAGTGAATTTAAAACCACTTACCTTTACAGGAGCAGCCCTTTGGATTTCGGCGGCAGCGGTGCGCAGGGGCCTTCTGGGAGGTGAGTAGTTAGTTTAAAAAGCCTTGCCTGGTCCCGTGTCTGTTCTTCTTTTCAGTTTTATTTGTTTTTATATAAGGCGGGAACTGGAAGTTCTACCTCTGGCAAGTGCCCCCCCCCCCCCCCCCCCCCCCCCCCCCCCCCCCCCCCCCCCCCCCCCCCCCCCCCCCCCCCCCCCCCCCCCCCCAACCAATAAATTCTGGTGGAGAGGAAACCCGAGACACTACACGTGTAGTGTCTCCCACCCGCCCTCCTCCTCTAACCTTATAATAAGACCCATTGGTGTAAGGTAAGTGCCATATTATATTATTATATTATTAGCATTGTGCAGGTCAAGGATCGGTGGTGGAGGAGCAGTCTCTGTCAGCGAGAGAACCTGAGAACATCTCAGACACTCAGAAGGCAAGTAAGTGATTTTTACTTTTATACCTTTTTTCAAATTGTGTGTGTCGGGGGGAAACTGAAGCGACATCACAGAAAAGCTGTGACCTGAGTGGCTGGTTGGGATTCTAACCTAAATTTTAAAAAAAATTTGAGTATTTGGGAACTAATTAAACATAAGATCGGAGAGTATTATAGTTAGCTATCGCATTTCTATTAGAAATCTAGTGCTAGGAAACAGATAGTTGACAGTAACTTTGCAATTTAAAAAAAAAGTATTTATAAAAAAAAAGACAAATTTTAATTTTAATTAATTGACGCAATGTCAGTTAGAGGGGTGCTGTGCTCTGACTGTGAGATGTGGCAGGTCCGGGAGGCTTCCAGCGTCCCGGATGGCTTCATCTGCAGAAAGTGCACCCAACTGCAGCTCCTCACAGACCGCATGGTTCGGTCGGAGCAGCAGTTGGATGCACTTAGGAGCATGCAGGTGGTGGAAAGCATCATAGATCGCAGTTATGTAAATGTGGTCACACCCAAGGTGCAGGCAGAGAAATGGGTGACCACCAGAAAGGGCAGGCAGTCAGTGCAGGAATCCCCTGTGGTTGTCCCCCTCTCGAACAGATATACCCCTTTGGATACTGTCGGGGGGGATAGCCTATCAGGGGAAAACAGCAGCAGCCAGAGCAGTGGCACCACGGCTGGCTCTGATGTTCAGAAGGGAGGGTCAAAGCGCAGAAGAGTAATAGTAATAGGGGACTCTATAGTCAGGGGCACAGATAGGCGCTTCTGTGGACGTGAAAGAGACTCCAGGATGGTATGTTGCCTCCCTGGTGCCAGGGTCCAGGATGTCTCCGAACGGGTAGAGGGAATCCTGAAGGGGGAGGGCAAACAGGCAGAGGTCGTTGTACATATTGGTACTAACGACATAGGCAGGAAGGGGCATGAGGTCCTGCAGCAGGAGTTCAGGGAGCTAGGCAGAAAGTTAAAAGACAGGACCTCGAGGGTTGTAACCTCGGGATTACTCCCTGTGCCACGTGCCAGTGAGGCTAGAAATAGGAAGATAGAGCAGACAAACACGTGGCTAAACAGCTGGTGTAGGAGGGAGGGTTTCCGTTTTCTGGACCACTGGGAGCTCTTCCGGGGCAGGTGTGACCTGTATAAGATGGACGGGTTGCATCTAAACCGGAGAGGCATAAATATCCTGGCCGCGAGGTTTGCTAGTGTCACACGGGAGGGTTTAAACTAGTATGGCAGGGGGGTGGGTACGGGAGCAATAGGTCAGAAGGTGAGAGCATTGAGGGAGAACTAGGGAATAGGGACAGTGTGGCTCTGAGGCAGAGCAGACGGGGAAAAGTTGCTGAACACAGCGGGTCTGGTGGCCTGAAGTGCATATGTTTTAATGCAAGGAGCATTACGGGTAAGGCAGATGAACTTAGAGCTTGGATTACTACTTGGAACTATGATGTTATTGCCATTACAGAGACCTGGTTGAGGGAAGGGCAGGATTGGTAGCTAAACGTTCCAGGATTTAGATGTTTCAGGCGGGACAGAGGGGGATGTAAAAGGGGAGGCGGAGTTGCGCTACTTGTTCGGGAGAATATCACAGCTATACTGCGAGAGGACACCTCAGAGGGCAGTGAGGCTATATGGGTAGAGATCAGGAATAAGAAGGGTGCAGTCACAATGTTGGGGGTATACTACAGGCCTCCCAACAGCCAGCGGGAGATAGAGGAGCAGATAGGTAGACAGATTTTGGAAAAGAGTAAAAACAACAGGGTTGTGGTGATGGGAGACTTCAACTTCCCCAATATTGACTGGGACTCACTTAGTGCCAGGGGCTTAGACGGGGCGGAGTTTGTAAGGAGCATCCAGGAGGGCTTCTTAAAACAATATGTAAACAGTCCAACTAGGGAAGGGGCAGTACTGGACCTGGTATTGGGGAATGAGCCCGGCCAGGTGGTAGATGTTTCAGTAGGGGAGCATTTCGGTAACAGTGACCACAATTCAGTAAGTTTTAAAGTACTGGTGGACAAGGATAAGAGTGGTCCGAGGATGAATGTGCTAAATTGGGGGAAGGCTAATTCTGACAATATTAGGCGGGAACTGAAGAACATAGATTGGGGGCGGATGTTTGAGGGCAAATCAACATCTGACATGTGGGAGGCTTTCAAGTGTCAGTTGAAAGGAATACAGGACAGGCATGTTCCTGTGAGGAAGAAAGATAAATACGGCAATTTTCGGGAACCTTGGATGACGAGTGATATTGTAGGCCTCGTCAAAAAGAAAAAGGAGGCATTTGTCAGGGCTAAAAGGCTGGGAACAGACGAAGCCTGTGTGGCATATAAGGAAAGTAGGAAGGAACTTAAGCAAGGAGTCAGGAGGGCTAGAAGGGGTCATGAAAAGTCATTGGCAAATAGGGTTAAGGAAAATCCCAAGGCTTTTTACACGTACATAAAAAGCAAGAGGGTAGCCAGGGAAAGGGTTGGCCCACTGAAGGATAGGCAAGGGAATCTATGTGTGGAGCCAGAGGAAATGGGCGAGGTACTAAATGAATACTTTGCATCAGTATTCACCAAAGAGAAGGAATTGGTAGATGTTGAGTCTGGAGAAGGGGGTGTAGATAGCCTGGGTCACATTGTCATCCAAAAAGACGAGGTGTTGTGTGTCTTAAAAAATATTAAGGTAGATAAGTCCCCAGGGCCTGATGGGATCTACCCCAGAATACTGAAGGAGGCTGGAGAGGAAATTGCTGAGGCCTTGACAGAAATCTTTGGATCCTCGCTGTCTTCAGGGGATGTCCCGGAGGACTGGAGAATAGCCAATGTTGTTCCTCTGTTTAAGAAGGGTAGCAAGGATAATCCCGGGAACTACAGGCCGGTGAGCCTTACTTCAGTGGTAGGGAAATTACTGGAGAGAATTCTTCGAGACAGGATCTACTCCCATTTGGAAGCAAATGGACGTATTAGTGAGAGGCAGCACGGTTTTGTGAAGGGGAGGTCGTGTCTCACTAACTTGATAGAGTTTTTCGAGGAGGTCACGAAGATGATTGATGCAGGTAGGGCAGTAGATGTTGTCTATATGGACTTCAGTAAGGCCTTTGACAAGGTCCCTCATGGTAGACTAGTACAAAAGGTGAAGTCACACGGGATCAGGGGTGAACTGGCAAGGTGGATACAGAACTGGCTAGGCCATAGAAGGCAGAGGGTAGCAATGGAGGGATGCTTTTCTAATTGGAGGGCTGTGACCAGTGGTGTTCCACAGGGATCAGTGCTGGGACCTTTGCTCTTTGTAGTATATATAAACGATTTGGACGAAAATGTAACTGGTCTGATTAGTAAGTTTGCAGACGACACAAAGGTTGGTGGAATTGCGGATAGCGATGAGGACTGTCTGAGGATACAGCAGGATTTAGATTGTCTGGAGACTTGGGCGGAGAGATGGCAGATGGAATTTAATCCGGACAAATGTGAGGTAATGCATTTTGGAAGGGCTAATGCAGTTTGGGAATATACAGTGAATGGTAGAACCCTCAAGAGTATTGAAAGTCAAAGAGATCTAGGAGTACAGGTCCACAGGTCATTGAAAGGGGCAACACAGGTGGAGAAGGTAGTCAAGAAGGCATACGGCATGCTTGCCTTCATTGGCCGGGGCATTGAGTATAAGAATTGGCAAGTCATGTTGCAGCTGTATAGAACCTTAGTTAGGCCACACTTGGAGTATAGTGTTCAATTCTGGTCGCCACACTACCAGAAGGATGTGGAGGCTTTAGAGAGGGTGCAGAAGAGATTTACCAGAATGTTGCCTGGTATGGAGGGCATAAGCTATGAGGAGCGATTGAATAAACTCGGTTTGTTCTCACTGGAACGAAGGAGGTTGAGGGGAGACCTGATAGAGGTATACAAAATTATGAGGGGCATAGACAGAGTGGATAGTCAGAGGCTTTTCCCCAGGGTAGAGGGGTCAATTACTAGGGGGCATAGGTTTAAGGTGAGAGGGGCAAAGTTTAGAGTAGATGTACGAGGCAAGTTTTTTACGCAGAGGGTAGTGGGTGCCTGGAACTCACTACCGGAGGAGGTAGTGGAAGCAGGGACGATAGGGACATTTAAGGGGCATCTTGACAAATATATGAATAGGATGGGAATAGAAGGATACGGACCCAGGAAGTGTAGAAGATTGTAGTTTAGTCGGGCAGTATGGTCGGCACGGGCTTGGAGGGCCGAAGGGCCTGTTCCTGTGCTGTACATTTCTTTGTTCTTTTGTTCTTTGAGGTTGGGGGTTGGGGGGGGGTCCGTGCTGGGGTGGAGGTTCGGGGTTGGGGGGGGTCTGGGCTGGGGTGGAGGTTGGGGAGGGGGTCCGTGCCGGGGTGGAGGTTGGGAGATGGGGGGGGTCCGTGCTGGGGTGGAGGTAGGGGGGGGGGGGTCTGTGCCGGGGTGGAGGTTGGGGGTTGGGGAGGGGGTCCGTGCTGGGGTGGAGGTTGGGGGTTGGGGGGGTCAGTGCTGGGGTGGAGGTTGGGGAGGGGGTCCGTTCCGGGGTGGAGGTTGGGGGTTGGGGGGGGTCCATGCTGGGGTGGAGGTTGGGGGTTGGGGGGGGTCCGTGCTGGGGTGGAGGTTGGGCAGGGGGTCCGTGCCGGGGTGGAGGTTGGGGGGGGGGTCCGTTCCGGGGTGGAGGTTGGGGAGGGGGTCTGTGCCGAGGAGGGTGATGGGAGGGCAAGTGAGTTGGTCCACCTGGCCAGGTGCCAGCCTCCAACAGTTGGACCCATGCGGTCCATGCCACCTGACTGGGGGAGGAGGGGATATGGGCAATGATGACATGTCGTCGTTCCCCTCCCCCCCACCAGGCCGTCATGTTTTCAGATCATCCAGCGATGTTGGCCGCCGTGGTGGCAGCCGCTCATGTCTATGTTGCCCTGGATGAGGAGGAGGAGGAGGAGCGTGCCAGAGAGGCGGCGCAGGCTGCCGCAGAGGGGCAGGCGGCAGCCGCCCAGGCTGGAGGGACACCTGACCGACAGGACGAGGAGGGGGAGGAGGACGTCGCGGCCCCACGGCAACGGAGGCACCCGAAGGCGCCCCGTGTGTACCGGCCCCGGCAGTCATACCAGGACCTCACGGACCGGGAATGCAGGAGGAGACTCCGGATGAGCCGGGAAACCGTGGCACACATCTGCCACCTGCTGGCACACCTGTCACCGCGTGGCACTGGCGGGGGACACCCTCTCCCCGTGTTCGTCAAGGTTACGGTGGCCCTGAACTTTTATGCAACGGGGTAATTCCAGGCACCGAGTGGGGACCTGTCCGGCATATCGTAGACATCGGTGCACCGATGCATCCGGGCAGTGACAGATGCCCTTTATGCCATGGCGCACCGCTACATCCGCTTCCCCGTGGACCGGGCCAGCCAAGATGCCCGGGCCGTGGGCTTCTCTGCCGTGGCCGGGTTCCCCATGGTCCAGGGCGCAATCGATGGGATGCACGTCGCCGTGCGGATAACAGGGCCGTGTTCACTGATAGGAAGGGGACCTATTCGATGAACGTACAGGTGGTCTGCGACCACCGCATGATGATCCTGCACGTCTGCGCACGTCACCCAGGCAGTGTACACGACTCATTCGTGTTGTCGCGGTCATCCATCCCCGGCATGTACGAGGGACGCCATCCCCGGCTGAGGGGCTGGTTGCTGGGCGACAGGGGCTACCCATTGCGATCGTGGCTGATGACGCCTATACGGAGGCCACGCAATGAGGCGGAGAACTGCTACAATGATGCCCATGTAGCGACAAGGGGAATGATCGAGAGGTGCTTTGGCGTGCTGAAGATGCGTTCCAGGTGCCTGGACCTCTCTGGGGGCGCCCTCCAGTATCGGTCAGATAGGGTCGGCCGCATCATTGTGGTGTGCTGCGTCCTGCACAACATAGCCCAGCAGAGGGGCGATGTGCCGCAGGCAGAGGAGGGCGGAGTGGAGGAGCAGCAGGAAGAGGCGCAGTCCTCCCCAGATCAGGGGGATGGGGGTAATGGTCAGGGCAGACGGGGTAGACACAGGCGGGTGGCTGTCCACCGTTACCGGCTGGCCCAGCGGGCACGGGACAGACTGATAGACGCCCGCTTCACTGACTAGATGGGCATGGGAATCGGGTAGTATGGCCACAGACCGCACACCATGGCAACAGCCGACCACCCACACCCCCCACCCCACCCACCTCACCCGCATGCACACCACCCCCCCCCCCATTGCCGATCCACCGGCGGCACAACGGGCCGGGCTCACACAGTTGCGGGTGGACGCGTGTCATTCGCAGGCCATGAAGGATGATGACAACCCGCCCTGCGATGAGCTCCTGGCTCTACATCGTTGGACTATGTCTGACCCATGGCCACAGTACCACCATCCACCCGGGCCATCCCTGCATGCGGCTGTGACACTGCAGCGCACGGTCCCGTCCTCTGCCCGGGGGATGTTGATGGCGGCCCAGGGGGAAGGGGGCAGACTCACCTGGGGCTGAGGTAAGACCACCCCTCACACACACACACTTGCGCTCAACGTACATGACACGCCCGCACACTTTGGACAGAGCACAAAGGCAGCTTCGGTAGGTGTAACATTGACTTTAATAACCAAAGGAGTTCATGCACGTGCCCTAGCCCCTAAAACTCATCTGTGCCCTGCACCCGTGCCAACTTACTCAGTGTCTAATTGTTTGGCCTTACGGGCCCTTTGACTACGTCTACGTGGTTCCCCAGACGGTACAGCAGAACTGGAGGTGGACTCCTGTGATTCCTGCCCTCTGACACTGGATCCCTTTGGCGGCCGTTTCCTGGGGCGTCCTGGCCTAGATGGGCCAGGCTGCGGCCCGGGCGACTGGGATGGCGAGCTGCCAGCCTGTCCTGCCCATTGCAGGAGTCCGAGGTGTCGCGGTGTACCGGGACCTCCCCTACAGAGGGAGCCGGGACGGACCACACCACTTCCTCCTCCCTCGGGGTGCCCGATGGCCCCCAGGCCTCTACATGGGTGGGGGATGCGAACGGACTGGCCATCCGACGCCCCCCCCGACATCTGGCGCTGCCAGTCCTGGAGGCCCGTGCTGGTATCGACAGGGGTCTGCAGGTTTGCAGCCATGGAGCCCAGGGTGTTGGCAAACCCTGTTGTGACAGTGCGACGCCGGCTCGCACATGGCCACTGGCGCCAATGCCCTCAGCAATGGCCTGCTGAGACTGGGCCATGGCCTGCAGAGACTGGGCTATGGCGTTGAGCGCCTCTGCCATCTGGCGCTGGCACTGGCTCATGGCCTCCTGTGAGAGGGCAGCCATTTCCTGGGCCACAGACGCAGCCTGCACGGAAGGCCCCAGGCCTCGCAAACTGTTCCCCATGTCTGACACCGTCGCAACCATTGCCTGCACCGCGGACGCCACCCGTGCGGTGTCAGCCTGGGTGGCACGCATGACCGGGACCACTCCCAGCTCCTGGACGCGGGTGGACTCCTCCACCTGCGACCGCAGCCGCCGCAAGCCGCCCGTCACCCTCTTCGCTCGCCTCCGGGTCGGTGGTTGCATCGGATCTATGTGTGGGTGTGGTAACTGCAGGAACCCGGGATCCATCTGGGCGGCAGATGTTCACTTGGCCTGGGCTGCCCTCCGACCGCCCGGTCCCTCTGCTGCTCCTACCTCCACCTGATGTACCGGGACGGCTGTGTTGTGCGCACCAGTGAGTGTACCAGACGCCTCATCACTAAAGTGCCCAACCATGGTGAGTGTTTCTGCGATGGTGGAGGGTGTTGGTGACAGCAGTGGCGTTGTGTCGTGCTCTTCGTCCCACTCTGACTCCATGGCACTTTGGGGTGGGGGTTCGTCTCCACCCATCCACTCTGAGTCACTGTCCGGTATTTTGTCTTCCCGGGTAGGGGTGTCCTGGGTAGTGCTGTCCCGGGTAGTGGTGTCCTGGGTAGTGGTGTCCTGGGTAGTGGTGTCCTGGGTAGTGGTGTCCTGGATAGTGGTGTCCTGGCTCGGATGTGACGGGGGCCTGTGGCTGCCCCCCTCATCGCTGGGTGGTCGCTCCCGCACGTGACGGGGGTGTCGTCTCCCTGTTGCTCCAGGTCTCTCCGTCTCCCGTGGTGTGCGAGGGGCATCCTGCGGGCGTCGCATGCTGGAGGGTCCGGGTCTCTCCGTCTCCCGTGGTCTCCGAGGGGCATCCTTCGGGCGTCGCATGCTGGAGGGTGCGGGTCTCTCCGTCTCCCGTGGTCTCCGAGGGGCATCCTGCGGGCGTTGCATGCTGGAGGATCCGGGTCTCTCCGTCTCCCGTGGTGTGCGAGGGGCATCCTGCGGGCGTCGCATGCTGGAGGGTGCGGGTCTCTCCGTCTCCTGTGGTCTCCGAGGGGCATCCTGCGGGCGGTGTGCATCTGCAGGGATGGGTGCCTGGACGTTTGGTCCTGCGATACACAATGAAGCATGCATGGTTAGACATCAGGCAGTGATCAGGTGATACGGGGGAGGGGGATATAGGGGAGGGGGGATATGGGGACGGGCTGTCGGTGGCTCACTTGCTGGTGGGCCCCCGACATCTGCATCAGCAACCTCCCGGTCCTCAGGTCCGCCAGCCAGTTCCAGGGCCCTTTCCTCGTGTACGGTCAGTGGCCTCTCATCAGCGGGCCCTCCTCCAGTCCTCACATGCTCCCTATTGTTGTGTGCGCGCTTCTCCTGGGGGGGAGGGGTGGTGGCAGGGGTAAAAGGCAACAGTGTTAGGCAGGTATATGAATGCACGCCATCGGTTGCGCGTGCATTGCAGAGGTTAAGGTTAGGGCTGGATTCACTTGGGGACATGGGGGAGGGGGGATATGGGGGATCTGGGGGAGGGGGGATATGGGGGAGGGGGGATATGGGGGATATGGGGGAGGGGGGATATGGGGGATATGGGGGAGGGGGGATATGGGGGAGGGGGATATGGGGAGGGGGATATGGGGGATGTGGGGGAGGGGGGATATGGGGGAGGGGGGATATGGGGGATATGGGGGAGGGGGATATGGGGAGGGGGGATATGGGGGATATGGGGGAGGGGGGATATGGAGGATATGGGGGAGGGGGATATGTGGGAGGGGGGATATGGGGAGGGGGGATATGGGGGATATGGGGGAGCAGGGGATATGGGGGATATGGGGGAGGGGGGATATGGGGGAGGGGGGGTATGGGGGAGGGGGGATATGGGGGCGGGGGGATATGGGGGATATGGGGAGGGGGGATATGGGGGAGGGGGGATATGGGGAGGGGAGATATGGGGGATATGGGGGAGGGGGGATATGGGGGATATGGGGGAGGGGGGATATGGGGGATATGGGGGAGGGGGGATATGGGAGAGGGGGGATATGGGGGGGATATGGGGGAGGGGAATATGGGGGAGGAGGGATATGGGGGAGGGGGGATATGGGGGAGGGGCGATATGGGGGAGGGGGGATATGGGGGAGGGGGGGTATGGGGCAGGGGGGATATGGGGGAGGGGGGATATGGGGTATGGGGGAGGGGGGATATGGGGGATATGGGGAGGGGGATATGGGGGAGGGGGGATATGGGGGAGAGGGGATATGGGGGATATGGGGAGGGGGATTTGGGGGAGGGGGGATATGGGGAGGGGGATATGGGGGATATGGGGAGGGGGATATGGGGGATATGGGGGAGGGGGATATGGGGGAGGGGGGATATGGGGGAGGGGGATATGGGGGATATGGGGGACGGGGGATATGGGGGATATGGGGGAGGGGGGATATGGGGGAGGGGGGATATGGGGGAGGGGGGAGATGGGGGATATGGGGGAGGGGTGGATATGGGGGAGGGGGGATATGGGGGATATGGGGGATATGTGGGAGGGGGGGATATTGGGGAGGCTCACCCTGCCTACTCTGACTAGGTCGTTCACCTTCTTGTGGCACTGGGTGCCTGTCCGTGGTGTCAGGGCCACAGCGGTGACGGCCTCTGCCACTTCCCTCCACAGACGCCGGCTGTGGCGTGGGGCAACTCTGCGGCCGTGCCCGGGATACAGGGCGTCCCTCCTCTGCTCCACCGCGTCCTGGAGCGCCTGCACATCGCGTGACTCGAACCTCGGGGCTGAGCAACGGCCAGCCATCCAGTCGGGTGTTGCGGTCGGGTGTTCCGGTCGGGTGGGGGGGAGCTGCGCGGCCTTATGAGCCGTCACGCCGCGCAGCGCGTATGACGCTGCACGGCGTGAACCACTGCGCAAGTGCGGATCCCGTTACATCGCTGCTAGCCCATTTCGGGACGGAGACTATCGTCCCATTTTTATGACGTGACGCAAGTGGGATTTGCGCCGTTTTTTGCGCCGATCGGCGGACCTTCCGCCGATAACGGAGAATTTTGCCCCTGGTTTATCACAATGGTTGAGGTATAGCTGGCAGAGTGAACTGTCACACAATGAAGGCATCGTGATTATTGCAAGGCCATCAGATGTTGACCTGCATGATACTGGCTGTGCCCTGAGACAAGCCAAAAGCCAAGGGAGTGGAAACCCTTTCGATTCCAGTGTAGGATAGAGTTGACATTCAACAGACAGAGAGTCCTTTCCCTGTGCATGGAGCCAATGACACTTTGTCCCTTGAGAAAACCAGCAATTCCAGAAAAGCTGCGTGCTCACTCCACCTGGCTGTCTCTGGCTGGAGAGAATGAAATGCAATCAGCCCGCAGTGGATGGAGGATGCTATGACCTTCCTTTCGCAACAGTGCGTGCAAACTGTGAACATTGCAAATATTTTCTGCTTCAGCCGGGAAGGAGCTAGACACATACAAGTTAATCACCATGGCCCCTAGCCACAGTCAACATGGTCCTTTCCCTGTTCTGTGTCTGTATTTCTGGCTGCCAGGTGTCAAATTTCAGTGAGGATGTCCTTACTGAAGCACAGATGCCTCCTACACTATTTCTTACTGAGGTTCAGATTGGGGAATTGTTCCCTGAACACTTTGGACGGCCGTGATGTGGAGATGCCGGCGCTGGACTGGGGTGGGCACAATAAGAAGTCTCACAACACCAGGTTAAAGTCCAACAGGTTTATTTGAAATCACAAGCTTTCGGAGCGCAGCTCCTCCGTTAGGTGAAGGAGCAGCGCTCCAAAAGCTTGTGATTTCAAAGAAACCTGTTGGACTTTAAACTGGTGTTGTGAGACTTTTTACTGTGCTCATGTTGGACGGATATGACCTCATACTAAGAGCCCTAATTGCCCTCCTCCATGAAGCAGCCCTTCCTCTGCATGGCCTCTGTTCATTTTCCAAGTCGTACGATATTGCACGGGGAATTCCTACTAATACACAGATGTGTGGAAGCAACTGCAGAAGCCTCAAAGTCAGCAAAATGTCCTTCAACATCAGCCACATCACCTCCCGTTAATTACACAGTGAATCAAAAATAAAAAGCACCAAAACAGTTGTAGAATCATAGCAACAGCCAAATGAAAGCATCTTAACATGTTCAGCTGCACAAGAAAAGACATTGGCTGAGTTTCAACATGGTACAGCTGGGATCAAATAGTGGTGCATGCTGAATGAGCTCATAATTTGCCTGCTGTGCATACTTCAGTCTTCACTGGACACACAATAAAACATGCACCATTATGATATGTCCAACATGATTTGTCACTATTTTAAAAAGAAGGAAGGGAGAAAACAGAATTAGGAAACGGTTAGCTTATCAATAGTATGGAAAATTCTAATGTCTATTATAAAAGGTGTGATAACAGGACACTTGGAATATATCAACAGGATTGGACAACATCAACAAGGATTTGACAAGCCTACTAAAGTTTTTTGAGGATGTAACTAGTCAGAAAGGTAAGGGAGAACCAGTGGATGTGGTGCATTTGGATTGTCAGATGGGTTTGATAAAGCTTTGATAAGAGGTTAGTATGCAAACTTAAAGCATATAGGATTGGGGTAATATATTGGCATAGATTGAGAATTATTTAGCAGACAGGAAATAGAAAATCGGAATAAATGGATCTTTCTCAAAATGGCAGACAGTGACTAATGAGGTCCCACAGGGATCAGTACTTGGGTCCCAGCTATCCACAATATCTAGCAATGATTTGGATGAGGGAAGCAAATCCAATATTTCCAAGTTGGTTGATGACACAAAGCTAGATGGGAATGTGAGTGGTGAGGACGATGTTAAGAGGCTTCCAGGCAATTTAGGCAAGTTGAGTAAGTGGGCAAATACGTGGCAGATGCATTATGACGTTGGTAGGTGCGAAGTTAGCCACTTTTATAGAAAAAACAGAATGGGAGAGTATTATTTAAATGGTAATCGATATGTGGCCCACTTTGTGAGTGGACCTGAGTACGGAGCAAAGATGTCTTACTACAGCTGTACAGGACCTTGGTGGGACTACATCTGGAGTGCTGTGTGTAGTTTTGGTCTCCTTATCTAAGAAAGTAATTACTTGCCATTGAGGAAGTGCAGAGAGGATTCACGAGACTGATTCCTGGGATGGCAGGATAGTCATGTCAGGAGAGATTGAGTCACTTCAGCCTATATTCACTGGAGCTAAGAAAAATAAGAGCTATCTCATTGAAACGTATAAAATTCTGACAGGGCTAGACAGAACTGGATATAGGGGTAATGTTTCCTTTGGCTGGGGGGGGGTCTAGAATAAGGGATCACAGTCTCAGGATACGGGATTGGCCATTTAGGACTGAGATGAGGAGAAACCACTTCACTCAGAGGGTGGGGAACCTGTTGAATTCTCAACCACAGAAGGCTGTGGAGGCCAAGTGGCTGCACGGTGGTTAGGGGTGGGGGGTTTGTAGACCACAAGTGAGTCCAACCGAGAAGGATAATGAAAACTTGGTTTATTACATCAGACTAGTATTTACAAAAGACATCAGATCCCAGCCGGGATTGAGCAGGTACTATACCTGCCCGACTTTATACAGGACGTAACCGTGGATAATGTAGGGCTCCCTGCCTCCTTAGCGGGGGAGCTCGTATTTAGCGAAACTCATGGGGAGACTGATTGCTCCAACTCTGTAGGTTTTGTGTGGGTTATAACAGGGGGACACAGTGGTTAGCACTGTTGCCTCACAGCACCAGGGACCCTTTTGGGCCGAATGGCCATCTTCTGCACTCCAGCAGTTCCAAGTCACTGAATATATTTAAGAAAGAAATAGATCGATTTTTAGACTCTAAGGGCGGGATTCTCCCTTTTGGGGACTAAGTCCACATGCCCGCCGGAAAATGGGCGCCAATCACTCCGGACTTTTTCCTCGAAAGTCCGGGGTGATTCTCCATTTTCCGACATGGCGGAACCACACAGCGGGCCCGCACGGAGGAATGTTAGTCCCTCCCAGATCGCGATGGCCCGCCAATCGGTGGCCCCCGATCGCGGGCCTGGCCACCGCTGAGGACCCCCCGGAGTCAGATTCTCCCTGCCCCCCCCCACCAGGACCACCACTGTGGCCGTGGGCCCCAGCTCCCGCCGGGTGGTACCACATATAAACCATGCCAGCGGGAGTTTGGCTGGTCGACCGCAGAGAATCTCTGCGGGGGCCTGTTCCAACGGCCCCCGACCGGTGCCGCGTCGACTGCACGCGGGACTTGCGGGTCTGCTGAGAATCGCGGAAGCGCCGTCACGCAGGATTTCTGGCATGAACGGCTATTCTCCGCCCATACGCCGGCTGCGATTCCAGCGCGGAGGATCGGAGAATCCCGCCCTAAATGTGTCAAGGGGCATGGGGAGAGCACTGGAGTATGGTTTGAGATGGAGGATCAGCCATGATCATGTTATACCTGTGTACTCATCAAAGACACCATTTTGGATGTCTAATGGCATCAATCAGCTCATTTTATCGGCCTATATTTTCTGCACTTTTGATTGTTCCCCAATGTAGCAGTGGTTGACAAAGGCAAAATGTGGGTCGTGATGATTTCAGGTAGAAACTAAACTGTTAGCGTTAAATTATTTGAAGCTTTTTTTTGGCTCCGAATTCAAGGATTTTAAACAAGTGAACCCGAACCTCAAGAGATTCATCGACCACTTGTTACAAGAAGGATTTTGCTGCAATGGATGAACTTGCCAGGAAACTAGTAGCACAATGGTTTTTCTATCATTCAATTTCCCCAGCAATTATGTCTCCTGAAGTAAGTGACATAGCAGAAAAAGGGAAATATTTTGAAATGGATCTCATTGAGCTGTTACCACGGCTGCCAATCCAAACAATAAAAGAGATCTCACATTTATATAGTCCAGGTCCTTACAGTCATAACAAAGCATTTACTTTGGAAATGGGGCCATTATTGCTCCATAAACGAGTCAGCAGACAATCTGCACACAGGAAGTTTCCATAATCAGCAATTAGATAAATGACCAGTTATTCTATTATGAGTTTTCTGCATCCTGCGCCTAATGTCTTCCATTCTCTTTATACTCCTTTCACCTTTCATAGAGAACTGTGCTAACTGTGCTACTGGTTCAATAAATCAGATTGGACTAACTTCAAGGTCTGGAGTATCTTTTGGTTAAAGCTGCAGCCAGTTGCGACCTTTGTTATCCCAGGGTACATAACACGATCCTCCCTATTGCTCCTGATTCCAATGGACAGAAATAAGTTTATTGGTAGCAGTATAATGATCTCAAAACAATTCCTGATTGACTCTAAATCAAACAGCCAGCAGCACCAATTAAATTCTATTGGTTATTGTAGGAAACGGTGATCCACAATTTGGATGAAAGAATATTCTTAGGTTAGTCTACAGAATTTTATTCTGTACTTTTTTTTCATCATAATCTGGCAGAAGGGATGCTAGATATGAGTTACAAAAAATACCATTTTTTCAGACAAATGAATGCAGCAAGCACTCCTATGTAAACGCTATTGTTTCCTTAAAGGAGTGCTCAAATACATGCTTTCTGAGGGAGCTGGGGCATTCCAAAGAGAACTGTGCATTATACAATAAAAATGACATGTTCTGGTGATTTTTCAAGAAATTCTAGCATTGTGAAACAGTGCTCCTCTAAATTTTCAGTAAAAGTGCATTCATTTCATTGAAAACGCAAGAATCAAAATAGGTATCAAAGGTTTGAAATGCAGCAGCACATGCAAAGTCACAAATCACACAATCTATGTGTGCTGTAAGAAGTTTTCCAACACCAGGTTAAAGTCCAACAGGTTTGTTTCGATGTCACTAGCTTTTGGAGCGCTGCTCCTTCCTCAGGTGAATGAAGAGGTATGTTCCAGAAACATATATATAGACAGATTCAAAGATGCCAGACAATTCTTGGAATGCGAGCATTAGCAGGTGATTAAATCTTTACAGATCCAGAGACGGGGTAACCCCAGGTTAAAGAGGTGTGAATTGTGTCAAGCCAGGAACCTGCTCCACCAACAGCGCATATCACCACACATAGATTTCTGACTCCACTGTTCAATTGAATGCTGATTACATGAAGCAAAATAAATGCACTGGGTTGCATTTGAAGTCATAGAATCCCTGCAGTGCAGAAGGAGGTCATTCAGCCCATTAAATCTGCACCAGAATTCCGAAAGAGCACCCTACCTCGGCCCAATCCCCCACCTAACATTTGGACACCAAAGGGCAATTTGCATGGCCAATCCAACTAACCTGCACATCTTTGGACTGTGGGAGGAAACCAAAGCACCCGAAGGAAATTCACGCAGACACCGGAGAAAGTGCAAACTCCATACAGTCACCCGAGGCTGGAATCGAATCGGGGTCCCTCGGAGCTGTGAGGCAGCAGTGCTAAACACTGTGCCACTGTGCCGCCCTTGTCAAATTCTGTGCATAGCAATACTCCAAAGCAATATGCCACAGCCTGACAGAAATGAAAGAGAATACTAAATTTGTATTCCTGTAGCAAATATTTGCTTCTGTGACACAACTGAACATTCTGATTCAGTTGGCAGGTGGATTTTAATGGTGAATGCCATGTCTGCTTGTTCATTGCTTAACAGAGTTTCTAACATTCAAACTATTATTTTGATTACAATCCTTGATTTATTATGAAAGTTTTGTTATTGGTATGATTATATAGTCGTAGGAGGAAGATAAAGGCATAATGAAACTGTTAATCATTAGTGTTTGTATTTTTAAAAAATTTCAGTATTGTTCTGCTGTGCGAAAATACCAATTAATGTAATTTCCATTTTTAAAAAATTTAGTAAGTGAACTTGATATAAGTTGCTTCAAAGTACTGGTTATGAGCTGCATCAAAAATTAAACTACAGGCAGGTATCAGAGCCAAAATTCTAATTAACATTTGTGCAGGCAAAGGCACTCCCAGACCACTGGCACTGACCTCGCCAAAGTTCATGGGCAACTTTTGTAAGGGCCACGAAGAATCCAGCATGAGTTTAAGGATACAAAGTAATAACATTTATTTACAATAATATATATATATAACAGCAGCAGCAACTTCCTTTGCTGCACACTCCTTCCTGCTGGTTCCTAAACTGGCCAGCTTTATTTATACTTGGAGTTTACGAATGGTTTCTCCGCCCCCCTCATTGGGGAAGCTCATACTCCCACAGGATTGTGGGATTATCATTAGTCCCCAGCCAATGGTAAGCAGGCAGGTTATAACATCCCTCCCCCCCAAAGTCCAAGGCATCCACCGAAGACCCTGTGAAGGAGGGCGTCGGACTCGTTTTGCCGCAGGCCGGACACCATTTGCACGCAGCGCTAAATCAGGCGGCGTGTAACGAGACGGAGACCGGCGCTTCCGTGATGAACAGCGTAACGGTTGTACATCCACGGCCCGTGGACCCGAGGATTGCCCCTCTGATGCGTCCTGTGTCTCCATCTCGGAGTCAGAGTCTGCTGCCTCCGTCATGTCAGCGTCTCTATCTCCATTTGGTTCTGTAACGACCTGCGCAGGCTTTGAGTGAGGCATCAGTGGAAGATTGTGAGGACTACCTTCCCTTGTCTCTGGTCTCTGCGGCTGTAGAAATGAGGTCCGGGGGCGGGGAATCTTTTGAGGGGATAGTCTTCTGGACCGAACGTGGTATACATGTTTGCGCTGGAGACGACCCTGGCCTTGCACCTGTTAAGATATAGGGCCCGTTTGGCGAAAGATTACACCAGGAACCCACTGGGCACCACCAGCAAAATTCCGAACGAACACTGGGTCACCGGGCGCAAACTGCCGAATTGGCCAATGCCGAGAAAATCCCTGTCCCTGCCGTTCTTGTGTGCGGCGTACATTTGCGCCAATGTCCGGGAAAACCATACTAAGGAGGGTGCGAAGTCTCCGGCCCATTAGGAGTTCTGCGGGAGCTACCCCAATCACCGCATGGGGGGGTGGTCCTATACGTAAACAAAAAGCGAGCCAGTCCCGTGTCCATTGATCCGGAAGACTGCTTCTTTAGTCCTCTTTTGAATGTCTGCACTGCGCGCTCTGCAAACCCATTTGAAGCCGGGTGGTAAGGGGCAGTGCGGATATGGTGTATGCTGTTCATCTTCATGAACCTCGCAAACTCCTCACTCGTGAATGGAGTGCCGTTATCCGTTACCAGCACCTCGGGGAGGCCATGCGTGCTAAAGGACAAACGCATCTTTTCAATTGTTGCGCAGGACGTTGTCCCCTGCATCTTATGCACCTCTAGCCATTTAGACTGGGCGTCGATTAATAGAAGGAACATGGATCCTTGAAAAGGGCCTGCGAAATCTGCATGCAAGCATGCCCAAGGCCGGCGGAAGCTTCTGATGCTCCTGGCAAATGGAGCAGTTTTGGGTCACCTTCTCAATGTCGGTGTCGAGGTCTGGCCACCAGACATAACTCTGGGCCAACATTTTCATTTTGGTCACACCTAGATGCCCATTGTGCAAGTCTGTTAGTATCAGCTCCTGGCCTTTTTCCGGGACAATCACACGCGTCCCCCACAAGAGGATGCCGTCTTCCACGCTGAATTCTGACAGCTTGGAGGAAAATTCCCGCAACTCGCCTGGGAGCTGTCTATACTGCCCACAATACAGGACTATGTGCCGAACCTTTGACAGGACTGGCTCCGTTTGGGTCCACTCACGGATCTGTGATGCCGTGACAGGCAAGATGTCCATAAAATTTACGATTGCAACCACCTCACCGGTCGTGGGGGTCGACATGGGGCCGGTCGATAAAGGCAATCGGCTCAGTGCGTCGGCATTTGCAATCTGCGTTCCTGGTTTGTGCTCCAGAGAATACTCGTATGCAGCAAGCAACAAAGCCCAGCGCTGGATCCGTGCGGAAGCAATGGGCGGTTTTGGCTTATCCTCTCTGAAAAGTCTCAGCAGAGGCTTATGATCAGTCACGATAGTGAAATGGCGGCCATACACGTACTGGTGGAAGCGTTTCACCGCAAAAACCACTGCCAGGCCCTCCTTCTCGATCTGCGCGTACTTTTTCTCCGCTGCAGTCAATGTGCGGGAGGCGAAAGCTATCGGTCGCTCGGCCCTGTTCTCCATCTTGTGGGACAGGACGGCCCCAATACCATACGGGGATGCATCCCATCCTCGTCGCCAGTTTTGTAAGGGCCACGAAGAATCCAGCACGAGTTTAAGGATACAAAGTAATAACATTTATTTACAATAACATATATATATAACAGCTGCAGCAACTTCCCTTGCTGCACACTCCTTCCTGCTGGTTCCTAAACTGGCCAGCTTTATTTATACTTGGAGTTTACTAATGGTTTCTCCGCCCCCCCTCATTGGGGAAGCTCATACTCCCACACGATTGTGGGATTGTCATTAGTCCCCAGCCAATGGTAAGCAGGCAGGTTATAACAGCAACCCATCCAATAGCTTAAATATCCACTCCCTCCACCAACGGTACATCGAAGCTGGAAAAAAATGAAAGGGAGACTTGCACTGACATGACCGCTCGGCAAGTCAAAGTGTTTTGCAGCCAATTAAATACTTTGGAGGTGTAGTCATTGTTAGAATAGAAGAAAAAACACAGACAATTTGCATACAGCAAACTCCCATAAAATGCAATGTGATAGTAACCAGATAATCTATATGGTGAGGTTGATTGAGGGAAAATTGAGTATCAAAGGAAGGATGTGCTGGGCTTGGAAATCCACATAACTTGAACATCTTTGGACTGTGGGAGGAAACCAAAGCACCCAAGATAAACCCACACAAGCACGGGGAGAAAGTGCAAACTCCACACAGTCACCCAAGGCTGGAATCGAACCCAGGTCCCTGGAGCTGTGAGGCAGTAGTGCTAACCACTGAGCCGTTCTAGTCAATATTTGCGCATAGCAGTGCCCCAAAGCAACATGCCACAGCCTGACAGAAATGAAAAAGAATACCAAATTTGTACTTCTGCAGCAAATATTTGCTTCTGTGACACAACTGAACATTCTGATTCAGTTGGCAGGTGGATTTCAATGGTGAATGCCATGTCTGCTTGTTCATTGCTTAACAGAGTTTCTAACATTCAGACTATTATTTTGATAACAATCCTTGCTATATTGTGAGACAGTTTTGTAATTTTCTTGGTATGATTATATAGCAGAAGGAGGAAGATAAAGACAGAATGAAACAGCTAATAGGTTATTTTCCAAGTGGGAAAAGGCTGAGGAAATCAGAAGCACAAAGGGACGTGGGAGTCCTGGTTCAAGATTCTCTTAAGGTTAACGTGCAAATTCAGTTGACAGTTAGTAAGGCAAATGGAGTGTTAGATTTCATGTCGAGAGGGCTAGAATACAAGAGTAGGGATGTACTTCTGAGACTATATAAGGCTCTGGTCAGACCCCATTTGGAATACCGTGAGAAGTTTTGAGGCCCGTATCTAAGGAAAGATATGCTGGCGCTGGAAAAGGCCCAGAGGACGTTCACAAGAATGATCCCTAGAATGAAGAGCTTGCCAAATGAGGAGCAGTTGATGACTCTGGGTCTGTACTCAGTAAAGTTTAGAAGGATGAGGGGGGATTTTATTGAGACTTACAGGATACTCAGAGGCCAGGATAGAGTGGATGTGGAGAGGATGTTTCCAAACAAAGAACAAAGAACAAAGAAACGTACAGCACAGGAACAGGCCCTTCGGCCCTCCAAGCCCGTGCCGACCATGCTGCCCGACTAAACTACAATCTTCTACACTTCCTGGGTCCGTATCCCTCTATTCCCATCATATTCATGTATTTGTCAAGATGCCCCTTAAATGTCACTATCGTCCCTGCTTCCACCACCTCCTCCGGTAGCGAGTTCCAGGCACCCACTACCCTCTGCGTAAAAAACTTGCCTCATACATCTACTCTAAACCTTGCCCCTCTCACCTTAAACCTATGCCCCCTAGTAATTGACCCCTCTACCCTGGGGAAAAGCCTCTGACTATCCACTCTGTCTATGCCCCTCATAATTTTGTATACCTCTATCAGGTCACCCCTCAACCTCCTTCGTTCCAGTGAGAACAAACCGAGTTTATTCAACCGCTCCTCATAGCTAATGCCCTCCATACCAGGCAACATTCTGGTAAATCTCTTCTGCACCCTCTCTAAAGCCTCCACATCCTTCTGGTAGTGTGGCGACCAGAATTGAACACTATACTCCAAGTGTGGCCTAACTAAGGTTCTATACAGCTGCAACATGACTTGCCAATTCTTATACTCAATGCCCCGGCCAATGAAGGCAAGCATGCCGTATGCCTTCTTGACTACCTTCTCCACCTGTATTGCCCCTTTCAATGACCTGTGGACCTGTACCCCTAGATCTACTTGTAGGAAAAACTAGAACCCGAGGCCACAGCCTCAGACTGAAGGGATGTTCTTTTAAAATTGAGAGGAGGAGGGATTTCTTCAGCCAGAGGGTGGTGAATCTGTGGAACTCTTTGCCACAGAAGGCTGTGGAGGCCAAATCACTGAGAGTCTTTAAGACAGAGATAGATAGGTTCTTGATTAATAAGGGGATCAGGCGTTATGGGAGAAGGCAGGAGAATGGGGGATGAGAAACATATCAGCCATGATTGAATGGTGTATCAAACTCGATTGGCTGAATGGCCTAATTCTGCTCCTACACAAAGGGGCAATTTAGCATGGCCAAACCACCTAACCTGCATATCATTGGACAGTGGGAGGAAAACGGAGCAGGTGGAGGAAACCCACGCAGACACGGGAAAATATATAAACTCCGCCCAGATAGTCACCCAAGGCTGAATTTCAACCTGGGCCCCTGGAGCTGTGAGGCAGCTGTACAAACCACTGTGCCACCATGACGCACTGACTGTTTACCTGCTGATATGAAAGCGACTGGAATCTCAAAACCGACTGTTTATCTGCTGAAATAAGTGCGACTGGAATCTCAAAACCGACCATTTACCTGCTGAAATCAGTGTGACTGGAATCTTAGAACCGACTGTTTATCTGCTGAAATCATCATGACTGGAATTTCTAAACCGACTGTTTGTCTGCTGAAATCAGTTCTACTGGTATCTCTAAACCAACTTTTTGTCTGCTGAAATCAGCATTATTGGAACCTCTAAACCGACGGTTTACCTGCTGAAATCAGCACTACTGGAATTTGCAAACCAACCGTTTACCTGCTGAAATCAGCACAACTGGAATCTGAAAATTGACGGTTTAGCTGCTGAAATCAGCACAACTGGAATCTGAAACCTGATGGTTTATCTGCTGAAATCAGCACTACTGGAATATCTAAACTGGTTTAGCTGGTTTAGCACACTGGGCTAAATCGCTGGCTTTTAAAGCAGACCAAGCAGGCCAGCAGCATGGTTCAATTCCTATACCAGCCTCCCCGAACAGGCGGCGGAATGTGACTAGGAGCTTTTCACAGTAACTTCATTGAAGCCTACTTGTGACAATAAGCGATTTTCATTTGGGCAGCACGGTAGCATTGTGGATAGCACAATTGCTTCACAGCTCCAGGGTCCCAGGTTCGATTCCGGCTTGGGTCACTGTCTGTGCGGAGTCTTCACATCCTCCCCGTGTGTCCAAAGATGTGCAGGTTAGGTGGATTGGCCATGATAAATTGCCCTTAGTGTCCAAAATTGCCCTTAGTGTTGGGTGGGGTTGCTGGGTTATGGGGATAGGGTGGAAGTGTTGACCTTGGGTAGGGTGCTCTTTCCAAGAGCCGGTGCAGACTCAACAGGCCGAATGGCCTCCTTCTGCACTGTAAATTCTATGATAATCTATGAAAATCATCACAACTGAAATCTTTAAATTGACTGTTTATCTGCTGAAATCAGCACTACTGGAATCTCTAAACCGACTGTTTACCTGCTGAAATCATCACAACTGGAATCTTTAAATTGACTGTTTATCTGCTGAAATCAGCACTACTGGAATCTCTAAACCGACTGTTTATCTGCTTAAATCATCACAACTGGAATCTGAAAACTGATTGTTTACCTGCTGAAATTAGTGCCACTGAAATCTCTAAACTGACTGTTTATCTGCGGAAATCAGTGCTGCTGGAAACTGAAAACCTACTGTTTATCTGCTGAAATCAACACTACCTCAATCTCAAAAACAACAGTTTACCTGCTGTAATCAGCACTACTGCAATCTGAAACCTGACTGTTTACCTGCTGACATCATCATTACTGGAATCTGGGGTGTAATTCTCTGAAAATGGGGCTATGTCCCCACGCCCGCGTGAAAACGGGCGTGAATCACTCTGGACTTTTTCCTAGAAAGTCCAAAGTGATTCTCCATTTTGAAGTGGGTTTGCAGGGCCCCAGAGTAGTCCCAGCAGCTCTGGCTACTGATACGGGGCCTGCATTTCTGGCCGCGGAGCCGCGCATGCGTGCGGTACCGATCTGCGGTGGCCCCGCACAACGACGTGGAACTACACAGCAAGCCGGCCCCAACAATATAGCCCCCCCCCCGCAGATCGTGCATGCCCGCCGCTCGGTGGCCCCCGATTGGAACCCCGGCCGTCCTGGAGGCCCCCTGGTGACGGGTCCACCCGACCCCCACCAGGGCTGCCATGGACTGTGTCCGCAGCCACCATTCTGAGTGCCCGCCGGGTGGAACCATGAGGGAACCACGCCGGTGGGAACTCGGCCAGCTGCCGGCTGACAATCGCCGCGGGGGCCTCTTTCAATGACCCCTGACCGGTGCCGTGTCGACCGCACATACGCAACTGCCGGTGATTCTACGGTCTGCGGAGAATCGCGGGAAGGCGTCAGACCCGATCGCGGGTCTGGCACCCCATTCTCTGCTCCCGCGCCCAGTGCGATTTTGGTGCGGAGGTTCGGAAAACACCGCCCCTGAAACCTGACTGTTTACCTGCTGAAATCAACACTACTGCAATCTCAAAAGAGACTGTTTACCCAATGAAATCTGCATTTCTGCAATTTGAAATTCGACTGTTTACCTGATGAAATCAGCACTCCTGGAATCTGAAATTTGACTGTTTATCTGATGAAGTCAGAGCTACTGGAATTGAATCCCAAGCTTGCAATGGTCAATCATCTATACCTCACGAATGAAGGTCTGTTTTGTATACCTTGTTGCAACTAGCAGTGGGGAATGAATAAAGAAAGGGAGCCAATTCATCCCTCCGCACCCAAGGCATAACAATTTGGGAGTGTCCCAGCTGGACAGTAAATTGAGGGATCCCACTTTGGTTAACAGATTTGGGGATCATAAGTTGGGCTGTTTGGAACACAAGCAATCTTTTATGCCTACCTGAGAAGGCAGGCTAGACTTCAGTTTTGCATCTTTCTCCATAGTGCACTGGAATGTGAGCTCATATTCTGAGAGGAGAGCCATATTACCTAGAGATGAGAGTCATCTTATTTCATCTCCCACTGAGCCACAATTGGCTGGGGCTACCAACCAAAGGTTAAACTGTAGCTACTTCCCATGTCTTTTTCAACAGCATCTCCCAAATCTGCATTCTACAAGAACTGGAAGATTCAAGGCAACAAGAGCATGTGAGCATAATTAGCTCCATGTTCCTCTTCAAGTCATGTACTATCCTGACTTAAACATGTATCACCATTTCATCATCAGCACTGAGTAAAAATCCTAGTACCTTCTACCTGGCAGCGCTATAGGAGTACCTTTGCCATGTGGACAGCAGATACTTGAGAAAAAGGCAACTATGGATAACAATGATTGATGTCTTTTTTAGCATTGCCCACATCCAGAGCATGAATATGTTTTACACTTTTTCCCGTGGCATTGCTGTTGCAAGAGCAGCAAGAGTTGCTGTTTTTTCTTTTAACCGCACTGCCTTCAAAAGCTTGTGATTCTTGTATTGTTTTGAAATTATAGTCAGCAGGAAAGAGGAATTGGTTTGACTGAACTGAAAAAAAATTACATAGCATTCAGAGGGGCATTACAATGCAGACACAATTTCAAAATAAACCATATTCCTCATTCTAGATCTCCACATTAATAGCATGACATGCAAACCTATTTCCCATGTAATTTGTAGAACAAAAATACCATTCTTTTATTGGATTACAAAAAATTGTGCTGCATTCAGATTTTAAAACATCAGTCGAAGTGTTTGAAAGCATCTTTTTACGGTTTTGTACGTACAATTCTTGCTGATTAAATGCCTACGGCAGTGACAGACAGCAGCCAAATGACTAGGGTTGCCATTTTCTATTTTGTCATATATTTTGTCCTTCTTTCTCTCTGGAAACATTCTGAATTTAAAAGGTTCATTCTCAATGTCACAATGCATTAGCTGATATCTAAGTGAGCGATCTCAGCATCACCCATCATATCAGCAAGCACTTCGGTTCAATACAAATACTGCTTTCTGCATTTTTACAAACTAAATTTATTCTGCAAAGTACAAACAGACAAAATGTTTTGTGGTCAATTAATAATGTAAAACTTTGTGCAAACATGCATGTTTCTACTTTTAATATCAGTTTTATGTTAAGGATATTAATGCAAACAATGTTCTCTTGCGAGCAGTCGCAGGGCAGATATGTACCGAGTAAAAGATAAAGTTCCTTTTACATTGTCCCAACAATGTGCTTTAACTACAGCCAAAATGAAGTGGTCAATTTGTGTCATATTATTACTTGTTACTTTGGGCCTCCTAAGAAATCAGGATGTTGACAGTCAGCAATCAAAAGAAACTTCATTCCATACCTCAAGCACAGTCCAATAAGTGAAGAAATTACTCCCTTTCAAAAAAAGGTTATAAGGATAAGCCCAGCAATTATAGGCCAGTCATTCTAATGGCAGTGGTGGGGAAGCTTCTATAAACAATTATTCAGGATAGAATTAGCTGTCACATGGAAAAATGTAGGTTGTTTCGGAAGAGTCGGCATAGATTTCTAAAGGGAAAATCATGTTTAACTAATTTTCTGGAGTTTTTTGAAGAGATAACAGGGAGGGTTGATGAAGGTAATGCTGTTGATGTGGTGTATATGGACTTTCAAAAGGCATTTGATCCAGTGCCACACAACAGACCTGTGAGAAATGTAAAAGCTCATGGAATAAAAGAGACAGTAGTAATGTGGATGCAAGTTTGGCTGAATAATAGCAAGCAGAAAGTAATGGTCAAATGACATTTCTTGGGCTGGAGGAAGGTTTGTAGTGGGGTTTCCCAGGGGTCAATATTGGGACCTTTGCTTTCCAGATATATGTTAGTGATCTAGATCTTGGTGCACAGGGGACAATTTCAAAGTTTGTAGATGATATAAAACTTGTAAACTGTGAGAAGGACAGTGTAGAACTTCAAAAGGATGAAGACAAGTTAGTGAAGTGGGAAGATAGGTGGCTGATAAAGTTCAATGCGGAGGAGTGTGGGGTGATGCATTTCAGTAGGAGTAACAAGGACAAACAATACAAAACTAGCAGTGCAATTCTTGAAATGGCACAGGGATCCTGAACGTATATGTGCATAAATCGTTGAAGGTAACAGGACAGATAGAGAGAGTTAATAAAGCATACAATATTCTGGGCTTAATTAATAGGGCCACAGAATACAAGAACAAGTAGGTTATTCTTAACTTATATGAGACCTTACTTTGACCTTAGTTTGAATATTGTGTACAGTTCTGGGTGCCATATTATAGGATGGATATGAACGCATTGGAGAGAGTGCAGAAAAGGTTGACAAGACTGTTTCCAGGGATGAGAAACTTCAGTTGTGTGGAGAGATTAGAGACTTTAGGACTGTTCTCTTTGGAGAGGAGAAGGTCAAGAGGTGATTTTATAGAACTGTTCAAAATCATGAGGGGTCTGGACAGGATAGCAAGAAACTGCTCCCGCTCGTAAAAGGATCAAGAACGAAAAGGCACAGATATAAAGTGATTTGAAAAGAAACAAATGTGATTTGAGAAAAAACTCACTGCCAGGAAGTGTTGTGGAGCCAAGTTCAATCGAGACATTCAAGAGGGCATTAGATGAAATTATGGAAAAGGCTGGAGAATGGCCTTAAATCTTGTTTGAAGAGCTGGTGCAGATACAATGAACTGAATAGCCTTTTTCTGCCCTGTATCAATTCTGTGATTCTGTGAAAGTTTCAGTGAGTTCATTTCCTGTAATAATAATAATCTTTATTAGTGTCACAAGTAGGCTTACATAACTCTGCAATGAAGTTACTGTGAAAATCCCCTAGTCACCAAACTCCGGCGCCTGTTCGGATACACTGAGAGAAAATCCAGAATGTCCAATTCACCTAACAAGCACGTCTTTCAGGACTTGTGGGAGCGCCCGGAGGAAACCCACGCAGACACGAGGAGAATGTGTAGACTCCACACAGACAGCGACCCAAGTCGGGAATCAAACCTGAGTCCCTGGTGCAGTGAAGCACCAGTGCTAACCACTGTGCTGCCATGTCCCATCCTATACATCATTCAAAATGCTTTGTCAAGTCAGATGCTTAGTAGATTGAGAGGTAAAGGTATTTTAACACTGACAAAGGCACGTCAAAAAATGATCCATCTGATAGGTCATTAGTAAAGTTGGAAGGAGAGGTGACTAGAGGAGAGGAGCCTGAAAGAGGATTTGTTTTCAGAATTCAAGGCCTTTAATTGTATAGCCAAGTTGACCCCATACACCATGTCCCCGAGCGATAATTGATCAAAGTTGAAAGTGGGAACCTGATTGGAAGGATCAGACATAATTAGTGCATACAGAGAATTCTGAATATTTGGAGGGGATTTCCCAGGGAATGATCAAGACACATAAGATTATCATTTTATACAGGAAATTAGACAGGTGTCTGGTGACAAGCTCAATTGAGGAGTGTGGGTAATGCACATGTATTCTTTTTTGAACTCAAAGGCCACACAGAAAAATATATATTTTTAAAATTTGGTATATGCTGCATTATTGTTCATCAATTGATTTTTGCTAAATATGTTTCCCTTAAATTGATACTCAGGAACAGGGCATAGGTCCATAAAAAGGCTGAGGTGATATAAACAATGTAGGTGCTTTGATCATGATTATTTCAATCCAAAGATGCATTGTTACATGTTTTGTTCCATATCTCCCTCTCTCCTATATGGTTCTACACACGCTGACTCATCATTTTGCATGAGATATTGCAAATGTCCAGCGCTCTGCCCAAACTTCATGACTAAACATTGATAGTTGTGGATTTTCCAACCATTAGAGGCGACAGGTCCTGATCCTAGCCATTGGGTGGATTCAATAGAAAATCCCATTGACAGCAGCAGGAACAGAAGATCCTTCCACCGGGGAACGGCAGCAGTCTCCTGCCTCTGAGAAAAACACCACGGGGAGACCAGGGAATCTTATTAGACAATTTAACTTCAATGTACCTATTTGGTTGAAGCCGTTATAAAAGGGCTAAAAGAGGGCTAAGTTGTTCCAAATCACCTCAGGACTTTATCAATTGCTTCTGCAGAGAATGCCAGGAATATTGGGCGGGAATTCCCCCCCCCCCCCTCCCCCCGTGGCCTGTATCACAGCAGTGGAGTTCGCACGCCATTGGATGGTGGCGGAATCTTGCTGTCCTGCCATCGTTCACATCCTCTGCTGCTGGAAAACCCATGGTCATGTTCCCGATCGCGGGAGGAGCACCCAATGGCCATGACTGGCTTTTAAATTGAGAATGCAACTTTGATGTTCTCTTCCTTTCAGTTTTTGATTTGGGAAGGATAGATTTCATCCTCGGAAATGATTTGGCTTGTGGAGACAATAATATGGTGACAACTGTATTGCAACAGACAGTTGATCATGATGATCTTAACAAACATTTGAAAACTACTGTGGAGAAAAATTAGACACTGTAGCAGTTAACAAGCAATTGAATTAAAGCCTCATTTGCACATTAATTCAACTTTCATGTTCAGTGGCAGGTCGGGTTCACCTCTCTGTCAGGCAGCAGTCAGACATTCCGCAAAGACTAAGAGGAGCATCGCTCTGTCCTCACTGCAAGTCATTACCATTCTCCTGCAGCATCCGGTCAGTAACTTCAGCGTCCTGCACATGAATAGCGAGACTATCACGAAGACCTCCCGTAGGTCCCACAGTGGTGACATGATGTAAAACTACATGGTGGGAGAAGCCATGATGCCCTATTCCTGGTCATCCCCAAACTGAGAAGCTAGCAGGGTGACCTAGCCCTTTGCCCCATGTTCCTTGGGGACAAAGTGATTTGGGAAAACCATGGAGCCAGTCAAGCTGGGAATTCTTTTGATTGCTATCAAGCAGCAGCAGCAACACATGCGTGCCACTGCACATGGATAGGACCAGCGCCCTGCAGAGTAGAGAGAGGCAGGGCCTTTTGATCTTCCGGGCGTAGGGGCACAGATGGCTGTGCATCAAAGGAGACATTACTGGCACGGGTATACTGCCATAGAGCTTCCCACCTCCAGATATCAGAGATCCAGTGCTGGAGAAAACTGTATTTGCCCCAGGGAATGTTGGATCACCCGTGCCATGTGATCCAAGAGTTAGCATCACGTGGACTGGGAGATCACCAATTTACCTGTGACACTGAAAATTATTGCGTGCACAGGTGAGCTGTGAGACATATCCCAAGCTGCTGCACACAAGTGCACAAGGGAGGTCGCAGGTGCGCTATTTGCAAGGACTCACATGTACATCAACTTTACCGGGACCTGGTGAGCCAGCACACCACTGCCATGGGCTTTGCCTGCACAGCAGGCACGCCCTAGGTGCAGGGTGTCATAGACGTCACCCACCTGGTTCTGTGACCCACATAGGGGCGCCATTTGTGAATTGCAAGAGATACCACTCCTTCAATGCCAGATTGTCTGTGACCACACAATGTGCACTGTCCAGGTGTGTGCCCATTTCCCAGGGAGCGTCCATGATAATTACATATTGGGGATAATTACATATTATTCGCAGATCCCAGCTGATTTTGAGAGAGGCAGCGTCTGGAGGGATGGTTCCTTGGGGACAAAGTGTGCCCACTTAGGAGGTGGTTTATGACGCCAGTGCGGCGGCCACAGACACTCGCTAAGGCTGCTACAACGAGGCTGATGCTTCAATATGTGGGCTGGTGGAGCAGGTGATTGGACTGCTCAAGATGCCATTCCGGTGCCTGGACCGGTCAAGGAAGGCCCCCCCCCCCCCTAGTACAGCCCCCCAGGGGTGTACAGCATCATTTTGGTGTGCGATGTTCTCCTCAACCTGGCGCTGCAGTGGGGTGATCAGCTAGACCAGGAGGAGATGAAAAACCATCACATCTCCTCGGATGCGGTTGACGAGGGTGGCGAGGGGCAACCTGCGGAGGAGGCCGAGGAAGGATTTTAGGCAATGGCCATGGTCCACATGGGGCATAGGGCTTGGTCACCCTGATAGCTTCTCGGTTTGGGGATGACCAGGAATAGGGCATCATGGCTTCTCCCACCATGTAGTTTCACATCATGTCACCACTGTGGGACCTACGGGAGGTCTTCGTGATAGTCTCGCTATTCATGTGCAGGACGCTGAAGTTACTGACCGGATGCTGCAGGAGAATGGTAATGACTTGCAGTGAGGACAGAGCGATGCTCCTCTTAGTCTCTGCGGAATGTCTGACTGCTGCCTGACAGAGAGGTGAACCCGACCTGCCACCAAACATGAAAGTTGAATTAATGTGCAAATGAGGTTTTAATTCAATTGCTTGTTATCTGCTACAGTGTCTAATTTTTCTCCACAGTAGTTCTCAAATGTTTAAGATCATCATGATCAACTGCCTGTTGCAATACAGTTGTCATAATAGATTGTCTCCACAAGCCAAATAATTTCCAAGGATGAAATCTATTCTTCCATAGGTAATTTAGGGATAATTCCCACTGTAACAAGTCAATTTACAAAGTTACTACTTTTGTTTTCCGAACAGAGATAAAATCCCACTGAAAGCCATCAAACTAGCTGCAATTCATCCTAGCAGCCAGGTTAATAAGCAACAATACCTTGAAAGTGGGAGGAAGACATCACCCAACCTGTTCCAAATTTGAGTTAACTTGAGAATTAAATTCTGCTGCTGCTGATCGCCCACTGCGCCTCCTGGACGCCCAGTCTTGAGTTGCTAGATCTATTCCAAGTCTATCGCATTTAGCATGGTGGTAGTGCCACACAACACGATGGAGGATATCCTCAATGTGAAGACGGGACTTTGTCTCCACAAGAACTGTGAGGTGGTCACTTCTACCAATACTTTCATGGAGAGATGCATCTGCAGCAGGCAGAATTAGTGGGGATGAGGTCAAGTATGTTTTTCCCTCTTGTTGGTTCCCTCACCACCTGCTGCAGTCCCAGTCTAGCAGCTATGTCCTTTACGACCCGGCCAGCTTGGTCTGTCGTGGTACTACCAAGCAACTCTTGGTTGCAGTCCCCCACTCAGAGCATATTCTGCACCCTTGTCACCCTCAGTGCTTCCTCCAAGTGGTGTTCAACATGGAAGAGTACTGATTCATTAGCTGAGGGTGGCCGGTATGTGGAAATCAGCAGGAAGTTTCCTTGCCCATGTTTAACCTGAAGCCATGAGACTTCATGGTGGTTTTATGGGGTTACGGGGATAGGACAGCGGGGTGGGCCTAAATTAGGGTGCTCTTTCAGAAGTTCGGTGCAGATTCGATGGACCAAATGGCCTCCTTCTGCACTGTAGGAAATCAATGATTCTTTGATTAAATCTTTCTTTGTTGTCCAGAAGTCTAGATAAGAACAATTGGAAATCGGAAGCCAGTCAGACTTCTTCCTTCTCTCTCTCTCTTTCTCTCTCTCTCTCTTTCTCTCTCTCTCTCTCTCTCTCTCTCTCAAGTGAATTGAACCCTGTCAATTGCTATCTGCAATTGTGGGCAGCAGGGAGAGAAATCCTAAAGACTTCAAAGTCCACAGTAGTGTTTCTAAGGGGATAAACAAAGACTACAGCTTTAAAAACTACATTAGGTGTAAACAACAACATCAAGGACTTACAAACAGCGAACTTGTTGAATCCTACTTTGACCAAAATTTCACATCCTCAGCTTTGTAACTTGTATTTTTGCATCCATGTGTGTGTATAGTGACAGACAGGATGTGTGCTTATGTTTTTTAATATTTTTATATTTTTACATGGGTGGGATTTTAGCACATTAAAAACAAACATTTTACTTGTTTAGCATCAAAAAATACCGGTCTGACTTGAGTTCTTTGCAATCAGCACAGAAGCAGTTAAGTGCAGTGCACGGAATTGGCACATTCATCCTTGTAAATTAAAGAAAATTTGTTATACTCGACCATGGAGTGAGAAAAAGAGGGGGAGTTATTCTACTATCCTCACCTGGTCGTAACAGTTGCAATTGTGTTGTTTTACCTTCATTTGTATCTAATCTTTGTTTGTATGAGAGTGTGTGTCAGATAAGTAAGTGAGATGTCATATTTAAAAATCTGGGCAAGTGTTATTGTCAAAACTCAGAAAAAGCTTGCTGCTGGAATTATTTGATTAGGATTCTGAAATTGAGAGTAAGAAAATACACAAATTTATATAACAACATATTGATCACAGGCAGTAAAAAAGGAACACCTAAATTCTGTCCGATAAACTGAGATTTCATAAATGTATAAATCGTTTTAATGATGTAGCTCTAATTCTCATGCCATCAAAAATTTCCAATTGTGCTTCAATTGCTTAGCTTCATTGGTAAAGCCAGAATCAGTACATGGTTGCTTCACTATAATTTGGAAGTCTAACTCTAATAATTGAGGTACCTGCAGAACCAGATGGTGATTCAAACAATCTTTCTGCAAGCAAGTAAATCTAATTAACAAATACATTTAGATTTTCTTAGAAATGGAAACGCACTCTTCCTTTCCACTTTCTGTTTCGGAGAAGCATGAACACTGGTTGGTAATTAAGTCACTCTCATCATTGGGAAATAATGTCTACTTGGTTACATGTATGAGAATGGAATGAATACTTGGAGCGCAAATAACTACAAGTGCCAGTTACTCAGTGGCTAAGAGAGTCCACGATCTCGGGCCAGAATCAGGAAGGGACAGAGGCGGGACAGGAAAGAAAATGACAGCTGAATATCTTGCCCCTATTTCTGGTACAATACATGTTATGCAGTTCGGGAAAGGACATAGGCTACAAATCAGATCACACCTTTTAAAGTATCGGTTACACAAGTTGAGGCTGCAGTAAAAGGCCCTGTGGTAGTATGTATTAGGGGTCATGTGGGACTGTGAAGCCGTGATGCTATTGGCTGACAGATCCCGGGTCCTGGTTGGCTGTTGACTCCTGGCTCCGCCCTGAAGGCGGAGTATAAGAACCCGAGCTTCTCCCCGCCGCTCCATTCTGTTGCTGAACTGCTGGGGACAAGTCTCGCTTAATAAAGCCTCATCGACTTCATCTCTACTCGTCTCTCTCGTAAGTCATTGTGCGCTACAATTTATTAAGCGTGCTTAAAGGACTATGGAGCTCCGGATCGCCCCGGAATGCCTGCGGATCAGCCCCCACGCAGCGAACTCGGCAGCAGTTTTTAAACACTGGCAAGCTTATTTTGAAGGCTACCTCCGAACGGCCCCCGGCCGGATCACAGAAGACCAGAAAATGCAGGTCCTGCATTCGAGGGTAAGCCAGGAAATTTACCCTCTCATAGAAGACGCAGAGGATTTCCCGATGGCGCTCGCAGCACTGAAGAGCATCTACGTTCGCCCCGTGAACCAGGTCTACGCACGCTACCAACTCGCAACGAGACGGCAAAGTCCCGGAGAATCGTTAGAGGAATTCTACCCCGCGCTGCTAATTTTGGGACGGGGCTGCAGCTGCCCGCCGGTGAACCCGATTGAACACACGGACATGCTAATTCGCAATGCGTTTGTGGCAGGTATGAACTCGCCCCAAATCCGCCAAAGACTTTTAGAAAGAGAGTCGTTAGGACTCTCAGAGGCACGGGCCCTTTCAGCTTCCCTAGACGGGCGTCTATACCACTTCCTAAGGGTCCCATTTGGTGTCACGAACGGGGTCTCGGTCTTCCAACGGGAGATGGACCGAATGGTTGACCAGCACGGGTTGCAGGCCACGTTCCCGTATCTCGACAACGTAACCATCTGCAGCCACGATCAGCAGGACCACGACGCCAACCTCCAAAAATTCCTCCAGACCGCTAACGCCTTGAACCTCACATACAACGAGGGAAAGTGCGTTTTTAGCACAAACGGGTTGGCCATCCTGGGATACGTAGTGCGCAATGGGTTAATAGGCCCCGACCCCGAACGCATGCGCCCCCTCATGGAATTTCCCCTCCCCCACTGCTCCAAAGCCCTGAAATGTTGCCTGGAGTTCTTTTCATACTACTATACCAGTGGGTCCCCCAGTACGCAGACAAGGCCCGCCCGCTAATTCAGACCACTACCTTCCCCCTGTCGACAGAGGCTCGCCAGGCCTTCAGCCGCATCAAAGCGGATATCGCAAAGGCCACGATGCGCGCCATCAACGAGTCCCTCCCCTTCCAGGTCGAGAGCGACGCCTCCGACGTAGCTCTGGTGGCCACCTTTAACCAAGCGGGCAGACCCGTGGCCTTTTTCTCCCGAACCCTCCACGCCTCAGAAATCCGCCACTCCTCAGTGGAAAAGGAAGCCCAAGCCATAGTGGAAGCTGTGCGACATTGGAGGCATTACCTGGCCGGCAGGAGATTCACTCTCCTCACCGACAAACGGTCGGTAGCCTTCATGTTCGATAATGCACAGCGGGGCAAAATTAAAAATGACAAGATCTTAAGGTGGAGGATCAAGCTCTCCACCTTCAACTACGAGATCTTGTACCGTCCCGGAAAGCTGAACGAGCCGTCCGATGCCCTATCCCGCGGCACTTGTGCCAATGCACAAATAGACCGTCTCCAAGCCCTCCACGAGGACCTCTGCCACCCGGGGGTCACTCGGTTCTACCATTTTATAAAATCCCGCAACCTCCCCTACTCTGTGGAGGAGGTCCGTACAGTCACCAGAAACTGCCACATCTGCGCGGAGTGCAAACCGCACTTTTTCAGGCCGGATAGAGCGCACCTGATCAAGGCTTCCCGCCCCTTTGAACGCCTCAGTCTGGATTTCAAAGGGGCCCTCCCCTCCACCGACCGCAACACATACTTCCTGAACGTGGTGGACGAGTACTCCCGTTTCCCCTTCGCCATCCCCTGCCCCGACATGACAGCGGCCACAGTCATTAAAGCCCTTGGCACCATATTCACACTGTTCGGTTGCCCCGCATATATCCATAGCGACAGGGGGTCCTCCTTCATGAGTGACGAGCTGCGCCAGTTCCTGCTCAGCAAGGGCATAGCCTCGAGCAGGACAACCAGCTACAACCCCCGGGGGAACGGTCAAGTAGAGAGGGAGAACGGCACGGTCTGGAAGACCGTCCTACTGGCCCTACGGTCCAGGGATCTCCCAGTTTCCCTGTGGCAGGAGGTCCTCCCGGACGCTCTCCACTCCATCCGGTCGCTGCTGTGTACCACCACTAACCAAACGCCGCATGAGCACCTCCTTGTCTTCCCCAGGAAGTCCTCCTCCGGAACGTCACTGCCGACCTGGCTGGCGGCCCCAGGACCCATCTTGCTCCGGAAACATGTGCGGGCGCACAAATCGGACCCGTTGGTCGAGGGGGTTCACCTCCTCCACGCGAACCCGCAGTACACCTACGTGGCGTACCCCGACGGCCGACAGGACACGGTCTCCCTGCGAGACCTGGCGCCCGCCGGCAACACACACACACCCCCAACACCGATCATCCCCTACCTGCCACCGGCGCACCCCGCGACCGCCCCCTTCCCGGGAGGATTGGTCCTCCTCCCGTGTCCGCCCAGGAGTGAAACAGGAACAAACACCGAAACGCTCCCGGAGACGACAACGCCGGAACAAGCACCTGCACCACCACCGGGGCTGAGGCGATCGACGAGGAAGACCAGACCGCCCGCTCGACTCGTGGCACCGGCGTGACACCAAGAATGTTGTTGGACTGTAACGGAAGGATGTGGAAGCTCTGGAAAAGGTGCAAAGAAGATTTACCAGGATGTTGCCTGGAATGGAGAGTAGGTCTTACGAGGAAAGGTTGAGGGTGCTAGGCCTTTTCTCATTAGAGCGGAGAAGGATGAGGGGCGACTTGATAGAGGTTTATAAGATGATCAGGGGAATAGATAGAGTAGACAGTTAGAGACTTTTTCCCCGGGTGGAACACACCATTCCAAGGGGACATAAATTTAAGGTGAAAGGTGGAAGATATAGGAGGGATATCAGAGGTAGGTTCTTTACCCAGAGAGTAGTGGGGGCATGGAATGCACTGCCTGTGGAAGTAGTTGAGTCGGAAACATTAGGGACCTTCAAGCAGCTATTGGATAGGTACATGGATTACGGTAAAATGATATAATGTAGATTTATTTGTTCTTAAGGGCAGCACGGTAGCATTGTGGATAGCACAATTGCTTCACAGCTCCATGGTCCCAGGTTCGATTCCGGCTTGGGTCATTGTCTGTGCGGAGTCTGCACGTCCTCCACGTGTCTGCGTGGGTTTCCTCCGGGTGCTCCGGTTTCCTCCCACAGTCCAAAGATGTGCGGGTTAGGTGAATTGGCCAATGATAAATTGCCCTTAATGTCCAAATTGCCCTTGGTGTTGGGTGGAGGTGTTGAGTTTGGGTAGGGTGCTCTTTCCAAGAGCCGGTGCAGACTCAAAGGGCCGAATGGCCTCCTTCTGCACTGTAAATTCAATGATAATCTATGATTAATCTAGGACAAAGGTTCGGCACAACATCGTGGGCCGAAGGGCCTGTTCTGTGCTGTATTTTCTATGTTCTATGTAACAAACAAATTTTCTCTTACTAATATGGTAAATAGTTTCACAAACCTTTTACATAGCCCAGTGTAGGGCTAAAACTGTAATGACATGCCCAAAATTTTCCTCCCAGGACCAGCCTTGTAAACCCCTACCACCATGCGAACCACCACCAGGTTCATGTTTTTAACAAGGGGTGAATGTGGTGGTATGTATTAGTGGTCATGTGGGACTGTGAAGCCGTGATGCTATTGGCTGACAGATCCCGGGTCCTGGTTGGCTGTTGACTCCTGGCTCCGCCCTGAAGGTGGAATATAAGAACCCGAGCTTCTCCCCGCCGCTCCATTCTGTTGCTGAACTGCTGGGGACAAGTCTCGCTTAATAAAGCCTCATCGACTTCATCTCTACTCGTCTCTCTCGTAAGTCATTGTGCGCTACAGGCCCCAAGTTGGACGCCATGCAATTTTCCAGAAAGCAGCCAGGAATCAGGAGATCTCTTAAATCAGATCCAGTAAATGAATAATAATTGAGTCAGGTTCACAGGCAAGCAAATGCTTTGAAATCTTTGTTTTTATAAGTATTTTTATTAGCTTTTTCAAATTTCTTTTTAAACATAGTTTACATGTAGCAGTATGCTTTGAAATCTTAATTGAATTGTTTCAACTGGCTGAGAGATCCTATTGCACGTGGTGAAAAGTTGCAGGCTCTCATCAAGAGAAGATGGCGAGCCTGGTGCGAGGTCTCTATCACCTCTGAAGTTGGGAACGCAACTGGCATTGTCTGAGCATTAGGGCATTGAACCACCTGGTACAGCAGGAAGGATGTACCTGCCCCACTGCATTAGAGGTCATTGAGGTATCCCAGCGGCAGTATTCACAATGGTGATGGGCTCCTGGACATCAGGAGAGGCATATCTGGGGAGCAGAGATACCGGGGAGCAGGGGAGATTACTTAGATTGCAGGATCTATCAGAACAGGCAAAGCTACCTGCACTTGTTCGAAAGGCAGTGATGAGGGGAATTGCGAATCTGCAGACAAGGTGGTCTCAGACATCTGTGCCCACATCAATGAAGAACTCACATCTCACTCCATTCAATAACCAGGCCTTTTCTGCAGTCAAGGTAACTGTGGCCTTGAATTTCTTCACCTCGAGGCCATTTCAAGCCTCAGCCACTGATCTCTGCAGGATTTCACAGTCAACTGCACACAGCTGCATTACGAAGCTCTCAGATAACCTCTTCACCAGGATTGGAAACAATATCAGCTGGGGCCTCCCAAACTCAAAAGGCACTTAATTTTGGTACAATTGCCAAGTTCACACAAATAGAATATCGTTGACTGGACCCACGTGGTCATCAAATGACAAGCTGGAGAGGTTTATCAACAGGAAGATCAACAACTCCATGAATATACAGCTTGTGTGCAACCACAACAAAAATATCCTGCATGTCATGCACCTGTTCCTGCAAGTTGCCATGGTGCAGGTATTCTCTGCTAGCCAAGCCTTCTGCTACTCTTCCATCCCACTCCCCAGGTTCATGGATGGATTCTAGGGTCAAGGGAACCTTTTGAGGCGATGACTCTATGACGCTCTAGTACGAGCACCATGATCTCTGCCACAAAAACTACCAAGGAAACATAGAAAACAAGAAGCAGGAGGAGGCACTTCGGGACTCCATTGCCATTCATTATGATCACTGTTGAGCATCAAATTCAATACCCTGATCCTGTCTTCCCCCCATATCCCTTGATCCCTTTTGCCCCAAGAGCTATATCTAATTTCTTGAAATTACACAAAGTTTTGGCTTCAACTAATTTCTGTGATAGTGAATTGCACAGATTCACCACTCTCTGGGTGAAGAAATTTCTCCTCATCTCAGTCCTAATAGGTTCACCTCTTATCCTCAAACTATGACCTGGTCTCCCCTACCATTGGGATCATACTTTCACAATCTACCATCAGCTCCCCACAGTGTCGAACCCAAGGCTGAGACAGCTTTAGGTGTCAGCTAGTGCCTTGGGAACGAAGACCAGGGGGTCACATCTCCTCAAGGTTCACAACTCCGGCATGTACAGTTCTTTGTGCCATACCCACCCCTTTCCAAAAGCACACCTCGCTGTCCATGCGCAGGTCTGATGATTAAACACAAGTTCCTCCTGAAAGATCCTTCAGTAGCCCCATGTGCAAAGGAAGGCACGCATAGACTGATGGCCAGTTGCAAGGCCAAATGGGTGAGGGCTAAATCAACGGTCCTGTTATATTGGTGAGTGCACGAATATTGCAGCCAATGGTCCTCAGCTGGCAGCTCCCAGGTCAAGATGGCCAATGGGTTAGGGATGGTAAGGATCTGTTGTTGGATCACAACCTCTCTCTGTATTTAATCGCAGGTTCATTGATGATTTTGCAATGGAAACATTAGAGCTAGTGGGTGTTTTGATCACAGCGATGAAAGAGGAGAGGCTCCAGCATCAGCATGTAGCTGCACTTATGCTAGACCATCATTATGATGGCCAGCGGGCCGCAGGCCAAGATCAGCGGACAGAGCCAGCATAGGAGTGAGAAGGTGCAGAACACAACCAAGAGTCTCCAATCCCCAGCTCCCTCTCACGGAGCTAAAAGCCGACATGTGCCACCAGAGAATCCAGCTTACCAAGGACACAGTGATATACCTTTGCCATGTCACCATGGCACAGGAGGACACTCATTACCTGTGGCCATGACGGTCACAGCAACTCTGAGTTTCTACTCCTCTGTATCTTTCCAGGGCTCCACTGGGAAGCTTCGTGGGCTATCCCAGGCATCCGTACATCCGCGAGGTCAAGGATATGCTCTTTTCCAGGGCAAGGAATTACATTCACCTCGACCTGGGCCAGGATTAAAGATACACGGGGCTTGGGCAGAATCCAAGCCTGCACAGGTGCAGGGAACAATTCATTGCACCCATGTCACTCTCAGTGCCCCATGGCACCAGGGAATCCCTTCATCAACCAAATGGAGTTCAATTCCCTGAATGTGGTCTGTGACCACATGATGCACATCACACAGGTGTGTGTTCATTCCCTGAGGAGCGTCCATGATAGCGCAATCTTGGGCAATCTTAGATACCTGAACTTTTTGACAGACATCCAGGTCTTCAGTGATGGCTCCTTGGGGACAAGGGTTATCCCCCCAGGGTGTGGCTGATGACTCCAGTACGGAGGCCACAGACTGCCGAGCAGACCATTACGCTGTAACTAGCACTGTGATTGAGCAGACCATAGCCCCTCAAGATGTGTTTCTGCTGCCTGGACAGGTACAGTGGAACCCTGCAGTATAGCCCCCAAGACTGCTGCACCCTTCTCAAGCTGGCTCTGCAACTTAGAGAGAAACTCTTAGATCAGGATCTTGAGGAGTGGCACATCTCGTTGGACGAGGAGGAAGTCGAGGAAGGCACCAAGGAGGAGCTTGTAGAGGATGCGGAGGAAGGCGTCCATGCCAGGACGAGGATGCTCATGAGCAGGAGAGCTAGAAATTCCCTCATCACCGCACGGTTCTTGGAGGACGATGATCAGGGTGGACACTTGGGTACCCTTTAAGGACCTGGACTCTCGTATGTGTTAGGGTGGTGGGGAGTGCATAGGGTCACAACACAGGGAGCTGGTGATGGGAAATCCCTGAATGCCAGCTGCCCATTCAATGCAGGAGGGTGATGATGACTTACAGTGAGGAATGTTCTGTGATGCTCCTGAGAGACATAGACAATGTCTGAATCCTGTCTGTCTGATGGAAGATCACAGACTCCCTGTTGCCTGGGTCACATCAAAGCAATAATGCGCAGAGTCACTCATCTGTCCATATGCAGCCCTGGGGCATGGGAGCTCAGTTAGAGGATTCCCTGCAGTCAAAAGAACAAAGAAAAGTACAGCACAGGAACAGGCCCTTCGGCCCTCCAAACTTGCGCTGACCATGGTGCCCATCTAACCTAAAACCTTTTACACTTCTGAGGCACATATCCCTCTGTTCCCATCCTATTCATGTATTTGTCCAAACGTGCCTTGAACGTCACTATGGTATCTGCATCCATCACCTCCACTCGCAGCGAGTTCCAGGCACCCACTACCCTCTGTGTAAAAAAATTCCCTTGCATATCTCCTCTAAACATTGCCTCTTGCACTTAAACCTTTGTTCCTTGTAATTGACACCCACCCTGGGGAAAAGCCTCTGACTATCCACTCTGTCTATGCGCCTCATAATTTTGTAGACCTCTATCAGGTCGCCCCTCAACCTCCGTTGTTCTAGTCAGAACAAATCGAGTTTATTCAACCCCTCCTCATAGCTAATTCCCTTCATGCCATGCAACATTCTGGTAAACCTCATCTGTACCCTCACCAAAGCCTCCACATCCTTCTGGTAGTGTGGTGACCAGAATTGGACACAATATTCCAAGTGTGGCCTAACTAAGGTTCTATACAGCTGCAGCATGACTTACCAATTTTTTTATTCAATGCATCGTCCAATGAAGGCAACCATGCCATAGGCCTTCTTGACTACCTCCTCCACCTGCATTGCCACTTCCTTTTTTAAAAATAAATTTACAGTACCCAATTCATTTTTTCCAATTAAGGGGCAATTTAGCGAGGCCAATCCACATATCCTGCGCATCTATGGGTCGTGGGGGTGAAACCCACGTCGTGAGGCAGCAGTGCTAACCACTGTGCCACTGTGATGCCCTCTGCATTGCCACTTTCAGTGTCCTGTGGACCTGTACACCCAGATTCCTTCTCAATACTCTTAACGGTTCTGCCATTTACAGTATATTTCCCACCTGTATTATACTTTCCAAAATGCATTACCTCACATTTGTCCGGATTGCCTAGGGGAATGGGGGCTCAGTTAGAGGATTCAATGTAGTCCCGGGCGATAGAGCACAGCTAGAGGATTCCCTGTAGCTGCGGGGGATGGCAGCTCAGTTAGAGGATTTCCTGTAGTCCCGGACGATAAGGTTCAGTTAGAGGATTCCCTGTAGCAGTGGGGGATGTGGGCTCAGTTAGAGGATTCCCTGCAGTCTCGGGGGATGGGGGTGTGGTGAACCACTATAATAGGAGATGTAAGGTAGGACCTGCACTACAGGTTCGCCGGTAGCTCCTGCCAGCTGGCTCCGCCCACGGAGAACTGTATAAATATGCATGACCTCCAGTGCCCTGCCATTTCGCCAGCTGCAGCAGGAGGCCACGCATCTGACTGTAATAAAGCCACAGTTGTACCCAACTTTAGTCTTTGTGCAATTGATCGTGCATCAATTTATTGCAGTCAAATTTTCCACAGAATGGATATCCGAATTAAGCCCGATCGCCTGCTGCTGGATCCGCACTCGCCCGACGCCAGGAAAGACTCTGTTCACTGGCTAGCCTGTTTTGAGGCCTACATCAACGCGGCAAACCCCGCGCCAATGGAGGCTCAGAAGATAAACGTCCTGTACTCCAGACTGAGCTCCAGTGTGTTCCCGTTGATCCAAGACACCACGAATTATACAAAAGCAATGGAACTCCTTAACGAACACTACGCGTAGAAGGCGAACACGCTCTTCACCAGGCATGTACTCGCCACCCATTCGCAACTACCTGGTGAGTCCATCGAAGACTTCTGGCGGGCACTAATTCCACTTGTCCGGGACTGTAACTGTCAGGCCGTTACGGCCGCCGAACATGCAAATCTCCTCATGCCCGATGCCTTCGTGACGGGGATTGCGTCAGACCGCATCCGAGGACGATTACTGGAAGGGGCCACGCTCGAACTGGCGGAGACAAAAACCTTAGCGCTCTCCATGACAGTCGCATCCCGTAACGTACAATCGTACCCCTCCCGCCGCACTGCCCACCCTCCTACTACTTCCTACCCCTCCCGGGTCCATGTGCGACCAATGGGCGCCGCCATCTTGTCCCCCTTCGGCCACATGCGCCCCATGGGTGCCGCATCTTGTCCCGAATCTGTAATGTGCGCACCATGGGCGCCGCCATCTTGTCCCGACCCCGCAATGTGCGCACCATGGGCGCCGCCATCTTGTCCCCCACAGGGTCTCCGGACAGCCCGACATCGGAACCGCACACGCTTGCCACCAGAAGCATCCGATGGCTACCCGCAGCTCGCTTCGATGATGCTGGACCAATCTCGCCCGCACAACCTGGTCACCGCTTCGACAACGGTTAAAATCAACGGCCACGCGACCTCGTGCCTGCTGGACTCCGGGAGCACCGAAAGCTTCGTTCACCCAGATACGGTAAGGCGCTGCTCCCTCGCGGTCCATCCTGCCAATCAAAGGATCTCCCTAGACTCCGGATCCCACTCCGTCCCGATCCGAGGCTTTTGTACAGTCACCCTCACGGTCCAGGGTGTAGAATTTAGTAACTTCCGCCTCTATGTCCTTCCTAATCTCTGCGCTGCATTCCTGTTGGGCCTGGACTTCCAGTGCAACCTCCAGAGCCTCACCCTCAAATTCGGTGGGCCCTTACCCCCCCCTTACCATTTGCGGCCTCGCGACCCTCAAGGTCGATCCCCCCTCCTTTTTTGCCAATCTAACTGAGGATTGCAAGCCCGTTGCCACTAGGACCAGATGGTACAGCACCCAGGACAAGACCTTCATCAAGTCCGAAGTCCAGCGGCTGCTTAAGGAGGGTATTATCGAGGCCAGCAACAGCCCCTGGAAAGCCCAAGTGGTAGTGGTTAAATCTGGAGAGAAACACAGGATGGTCGTGGACTACAGCCAGACCATCAATCGGTACACGCAGCTCGACGTGTACCCCCTCCCACGCAGATCTGATATGGTCAATCAGATTGCGCCGTACCGGGTCTTCTCAACAATTGACCTGAAATCCACCGACCACCAGCTCCCATCCGGAAGTCGGACCAGACATATACGGCCTTCGAGGCGGACGGTCACCTCTACCACTTCCTTAGGGTCCCTTTCGGTGTCACAAATGGGGTCTCGGTCTACAAAAGAGAGATGGACCGAATGGTCGACCAGTACGGTTTGCGGGCCACCATTCCATACTTAGATAATGTCACGATCTGCGGCCATGACCAGCAGGACCACAATGCCAACCTCGATAAATTCCTCCGCACTGCCACTCTTCTCAACCTAACCTATAACAAAGAGAAGTGTGTGTTCAGCACGACCCGGTTAGCAATTCTCGGCTATGTAGTCCAAAACGGACTTCTCGGGCCCGACCCCGACCGTATGGAACTTCCCCTCCCCCACTGCCCCAAGGCCCTCAAACGCTGCCTGAGGTTCTTTTCCTACTATGCTCAGTGGGTCCCAAACTATGTGGACAAGGCCCGCTCGCTCATTCAGTCCACCCAATTCCCCCTCGCGGCCGATGCACAACACGCTTTTGCCCGCATCAGAGCAGACATCGCCAAGGCCGGGATGGGCGTGTGGACGAGTCACTGCCTTTTCAAGTAGACAGCGACGCTTCAGACGTCGCCCTTGCCGCCACTCTAAACCAGACAGGCAGGCCCGTGGCATTCTTTTCCCGCACCATTCATGCCTCTGAAATTCGACACTCATCCATCGAAAAGGAGGCCCAGGCTATAGTTGAAGCTGTGCGGCATTGGAGGCATTACCTGGACGATAAGAGATTCACGCTCCTTATGGACCAACGGTCGGTAGCCTTCATGTTCAATAACACACAGGGGTGCAAGATTAAAAATGATAAAATCTTGCGGTGGAGAATCGAGCTCTCCACCTATAATTACGAGATCTTGTATCGCCCCGGTAAACTCAACGAGCCCCCAGAAGCCCTCTCCCGAGGTACATGTGCCAATGCACAAGTGGACCAACTCCGGGCCCTACACGACAACCTTTGTCACCCGGGGGGTCACTTGATTGTACCATCTGGTAAAAGCTCGCAATCTGCCCTACTCCGTCGAGGACAGTCACCAGGGACTGCCAGGTCTGTGCGGAGTGCAAGCCGCACTTCTACCAGCCAGACCATGCGCGCCTGGTGAAGGCTTCCCGCCCCTTTGAACGCCTCAGCGTGGATTTCAAAGGGTCCCTCCCCTCCACTGACCGTAACACATACATTCTCAGTGTGGTCGACGAGTACTCCAGATTCCCCTTCGCCATCCCATGCCCCGATATGACATCTGCCAACGTCATCTAGGCCCTCAGCACCATCTTCGCTCTGTTCGGTTTCCCCGCCTACATCCACAGTGACAGGGGATCCTCATTCATGAGCGATGAGCTGCGTCAGTTCCTGCTCAACAGGGGTATAGCCTCCAGCAGGACGACCAGCTGCAACCCCCGGGGAAACTGGCAAGTAGAACGGGAGAATGGGACGGTTTGGAGGGCCGTCCAGCTGGCCCTACGGTCCAGGAACCTCCCAGCCTCTTGCTGGCAGGAGGTCCTCCCTGACGCTCTACACTCCATCCGGTCACTATTGTGCACCGCCACTAATAACACCCCCATGAACGTGTTTTACCTTCCCCAGGAAGTCCACATCCGGGGTGTCGCTCCCGACCTGGCTCGCTGCTCCAGGACCGGTCCTTCTCCGTAGGCACGTCCGACTCCACAAGACGGACCCCTTGGTGGACAGGGTTCACCTGCTCCACACCAACCCTCAATATGCCTACATTGAGTTCCCCGACGGCTGCCAAGATACGGTCTCACTCAGGGACCTGGCACCGTCAGGTTCCACCTCAATACCCCCCCCCCACTAAATGCGCCCACTCCCCCTCCACCGCGCCGCCGATATTGACCCCACCAGACCACCCCCTCCCCTTTTCTGCACAAGAGGACGAAGAGGACTTCGGCATGCTCCCGGAGTTTCCCGATGACTGGCAAGCATCAGAACCGCCACCACCGCCATCGGTGCCACCTCCACCACCGCCAGCACCGACTTCTCCACCACCATTACGCCGCTCCCAACGAAGCACCAAAGCACCGGACCGGCTGAACCTTTGACGGACTCCGGACCGTCAACATGGACTTTTCTTTTCCTACCACTGTACATAATTGCACTAATTGTATATAGTTTCACGTCACCCGTGCCGGGCTCATTTTAATAGGAGGTGAATGTGGTGAACCACTGTAATAGGAGATGTAAGGTAGGACCTGCACGACAGGTTCGCCGGTACTCCTGCCGGCTGGCTCTGCCCAGGAAGAACTGTATAAATATGCATGACCTCCAGTGCCCTGCCATTTCGCCAGCTGCAGCAGGAGGCCACGCATCTGACCGTTATAAAGCCACAGTTGTACCCATCTTTCGTCTTTGTGCAATTGATCGTGCATCAGGGGGCTCAGTTAGAGGATTCCCTGCAGTCTCGGAGGATGAGGGCTCAGTTAGAGGAGTCCCTGCAGTCTCGGAGGATGAGGGTTCAGTTAGAGGATTCCCTGCAGTCCCGGGGGATGAGGGTTCAGTTAGAGGATTCCCTGCAGTCTCGGGGGATGGGGGCTCAGTTAGAGGATTCCCTGCAGTCTCGGAGGATGAGGGTTCAGTTAGAGGATTCCCTGCAGTCTCGGGGGATAGGGGCTCAGTTAGAGGATTCCCTGCAGTCTCGGGCGATGGGAGCTCAGTTAGAGGATTCCCTGCAGTCTCGGGCGATGGGGGCTCAGTTAGAGGATTCCCTGCAGTCTCGGGCGATGGGGCTCTGTTAGAGGATTCCCTGCATCATTATTGAGTCATTGCAAGTGAAACATTTGCACTGAGATGACATCATTGCATATGGGGGATGGAGGCGCTGTAAATCCGAATGTATCCCGAAAGTGAGAAATTCAGTTCCATTAAGAAATCAGTAGAGATTGTGCAGCCTGAAACTAGTGAATAAAAGTGAGTATAATAGTTGTTGATATTAAAACAAAAGGTAGTGTTCAACAGACCTAAGTGCCTAACATCACCCATGCACACACTGCAACTACAATTTCTTAACCGTACATACACAGAAACATACATAGAAAATAAAAGCAGAAAGTGGTCATTCGGTCCTTCCATCCTGCTCTGCCATTCCTTATGATCATGGCTGATCATCAAATTCAATGCCCTGATCCTGCCTTCCGCCACCTCCCTTGATATCTTGAGCCCCAAGAGCTATATCTAATTCATTCTTGGAATCACACAAGGTTTTGGCCTCAACTATTTCTGTGATGGAGAATTCACCATTTTCTGGGTGAAAACATTTCTCCTCATCTCCGCCCTAAAATGTTTACCCCTTATCGTCAAACTATGACCCCTAGTTCTGGATACCCCACCAACGGGAACATTCTTTCTGAATCTATCCTGTCTCATCCTGCTCGTATTTTGTAAGTTTCTATGAGATCCTCTCTCACTCTTCCAAACTCCAATGAATATAATCTTAACCAACTTAGTCTCTCCTCATATGACAGTCCCACCATCCCAGGAATCAACTTGGTCAACCTTCGCTGCACTTCTTCCATAGCAAGAACACCCTTCCTCAGGTAAGGACACCAAAACTGCATATAATACTCCAGGTGCAGCCTCACCAATGCCCGATACAATTACAGTACAACATCTCTATTCCTATACTCAAACCCTCTCACTATCAAGGCCAACACACCATTTGCCTTCTTTACTGCCTACTGGACCTGTGTGCTTACTTTCAGCGACTGATGCATGAGGACACCAAGGTTTCGCTGAGTATGAAATGAAAATCGCTTATTGTCACAAGTAAGTTTCAAATGAAGTTACTGTGAAAAGCCCCTAGTCACCACATTCCGGCGCCTGTTCGGGGAGGCAGGTATGGGAATTGGACCATGCTGCTGGCCTTCTTTGGGCTGCTTTAAAAGCCAGCTCTTTAGCCCTGTGCTAAACCAGCCCCTTTATCCACCTCTCTCAATTTACACCCATTCAAATAATAACCTGTTTTCCTATTTTTGCAAATGAAGTGGATAACCTCACATTTTTCCACATCATACTGCATCTGACATGCATGTGCCCATGCACTCAGCCTGTCCAAATCATGCTGAAGCATCTCTGCATCCTCACAGCTCATCCTTCCACCAAACCTGATAGCATCTGCAAATTTGGAGATAATACATTTAGTTCCCTCCTCCAAATCATTAATATAATAAACTTAGTCCTCTCTTCAATGGTTTAATATTGCATTGATCATCAGTACAAGTATTTAGTCAAACAAGCATGTATTTGTCATTGGCAAGTAAATTCATCAACAAGTCCCACAACTTAGGAGCGCTGTTGCCTGTATGTTGACAAATGATACTGTAATATTAATTATTGAAAATAATATTGATTATTCCATTGATCTTTTGCACACAATTAGCATTACTGTGTAACATTGTAAAGATGCTTTTACCTTGATGAAGTTCCTGTTCATAGCACACTTGAATATATATGACTTGACCTCTGGGTGCAATTCTGTGGAAAAATTCCTGAGTGTGGTATCGAGCAGGAATTGCCACGAGCTTCCCGGCGCTCAGCCCAGCGAGGCTGGCAATGCATTTTAACGTTAATTAAACGAGGCCTCGTGTGCTTCTCTCCGTAAATGAAGGCTCGCCAGCTGATTCGCTGGGACTGTGCTAGTGAGCCCTCCGCTAACATGTTCGAGCAGCACTTAAGCTGCACTTGCTCAGCCAATCCCAGCCAGCTCGCAACAATGGCGCCCAGGAGACCGGCCCCAAGATTTGGAAATGCTTACCTGGGAAGGCTCCTAGATGCAGTGGAGGCCAGGAGGGATGTCCTGGTCCCCTGAGGGTCCTGGAAAGTGAGCCACAAGGCAGCCAGTGCTGCCTGGGATAAAGTGGCGGCAGCTGTCAGCTCAGATGCAGGAAGAAGGTTAACAACCTACACCAGATGGAACTAGTCAGTAGACACCAACGCCCTCCACCATCGCGCGCCCCCCCCCCCCCCCCCAAGGGAGCATCCACCCCCTACTCCCCATGCAACCCCCAGCCCTCCCTCCACTTCCCTCCCCCCCTCAAGACCCCAATTTCTCCTTCACACCCCCTCTTCCACCACTGTGAACCACACATGTGGCTAATGTGCCCTCCCTGTGTCTCCTCAGGAAAATGTCTCCCACAATCATTGGGAGAGACCCCAGACTAGCGGTGGGGTGACGGACATAAGACTTCTCACCTCCTTCGAGGAGTGGACTCTGGAGGTGACTGATGTGGCCAAGGATAGGACGGCATCCCGTGCCGATGCTGGCGGACGCCGCAGAGGTGAGGAACCACCGAGTTCCACCCGGAGGACCAGTCAAATTTGAATTGTTATTGCCTTACTGACTGACCCATTCCTCCCACTGACCACATGTCCATTTTCACCAGGTCCTCCAGCTGACAGCGCCGGGCAGTACCCTCTCCTGACTCCGAGGAGAACACCTCGGAGGAGAGCACCGAGATCGCGGCACAGCTGTCATCCCCACTCCCCCACCAGCACAGGTACACATACCTCGGTGGGGCATGCTGGTAGACAGACCTCTGGGGCACAATCTAGTGAGCACCACACCGATGATGATGTACATCAGGTGGAGGCAGTAACCCCCAGTGAGGCAGCAGTCGGAGGGCTGCTGGATCCCGGGACTCAGCTGGGTCCCAGCCTGATGCTGAGCCTGTCGAACAGAGTTATCCGGAGCTGATGGAGAAGGTAGGGCCCAATCTGGGCATTCAGAGAGAGATGCCAGCATCACTCCAGCAGATCCATAGCTACTTGGATGAGTCCCAGAGGCGAGGGGCGCAAGAGATATTGCTGGAAATGCGTGACACCAGGTGGAACCCGGTGGTTCCTCACCTCTGCGGCGTCCGCCAGCCTCGGCACGGGATGCCGCCCTATCCTCGGCCACATCAACACTGCTCGGGTGACGACCGCAGTGGAGAGCCTGCTGCACAACGTCGGCACCATGAGTGGAGGTGTCCAAGGCGTCACGCAGTCGGTGACGGCCATGGCTGAAGATCTCGGCAGAATGTCCGACTTGCTGGGGAATGTCACCCAGTACCAGGCCAACCTTGATGAGGTTCTGTGGGACATGTCCTGCTCTCAGTTCGCCATTGGCTGCGGCATTGCGGATCTTGTCCCGGTCAAAGGTAGGCATTGCCGAGGCACTGCAGAGTATGGTGCAGTAACTGAGAGCATCGCTGAGGGCATCGACACTATGGTGCGGATCATGGGGAGCCGCCAGTGCTGGCTAAGCCAGATAATGGAACGGCAGCCGGGGCAAAACCAGCTGCCCCTCCACCCCAAGGTGAACCCCAGGGCCCTAAGGGCACCGATCGGGACGAGGGGGCGCTGGGTGCCAAGCTGGACCCCTCCCATGGGGTGGTGATGGTGGGCACCAGCTCCACGAGTTCCACCTCTCTGAATAAGGTCACGTCTCGCAGTCAGCACATGGGACAGGGCAACATGGCTGTGCATCTGCCGCCAGGAAGTGAGCTGGGGCCCTCCGCCCCCAAAGCCCCCAGAGGACGCCTGCCAGGGGCATCAAAGGCCATGCGGCGAGGTAAGCAGCTGGCTGCCTCCACCTCCGATGTGCATCCTGGGGAAATACCAAGCTGCCGTGGTAGAGCTAGGAGGGCAAAGCAAGCTGAGGATCACTGAGTGGGGGTGGGTAGGTATGGGTGGGGAGGGGGGTGGGTGTTGGTGGGCTGGGGGGTGGCACCATCGGGAGTGGGGTTTGTACAACGCATTAAACACCTGTTCGCAAAAACATTATAATGCTTCTGTCACTTCCTTCCGCAATGCGGTCTGACCCCCGGACGCTTTGCCCATCTCTCCAGGCATTGACCCCGCCCCCATGGCGCTCATCCACCCTCCCGGGGCTGTGTCCCGTACCCGGGCTGTTCAGATGTTGCATGTGTGGTGTTGCCTCCCAAGTGTTCAAACAAAATGTCTAGGCATCAATGTATGATTGGGATGCTAGGCAATGATTCCCACATGCTACATAGTCCGCCTTCCCACGGGAATCCACTTGGCATCTGTGAAGTGCTCACTTAACCATGATTAGCGATAGCCTTCAGCCACGCAGCCAGAAGCCTCGGCAGTCGGTGACGGTTATGGGGGGTCATTGGGGCAGACGGACAGGGACAAGGGGTGCCCCCGAAATGGGTAAACAATTCAAGGGTTGGCATAGTGTAACCGTGGGCGGATGTCCGCCCCAGCGCATCCACCCTTCCCCCATTACGGCCCACCTCTGCGGAGGGTCCTCCACCCCCAGCTGAGGGTCCCCCAGCCCCCACCAAGCACGGGGGTGGCAAGCCCAGCATCCCTTGGCTCTTTGCCTGTGAGCAAATATTGCTACTCACCTCCTCAGCTCCCCACAGAAACTCTTCCGCCAGGTTCACGTTTTTCAAAAGGAGTACTAATCGGCAACAGCATGAGCACTTGCTGGGGAGGCCGCTGAATGACGGGAAGCCGTTGGGTAGGGGATCGCTCCCTTTAATTATATGGGAATGGGGCTTAAGTGGTGATAATTGGTTTCTCACCACTTAAAGGCGACATCCCGATTTTGCCTATGGGAGCAGACCGGTTACATCGCAAACTGTTTGGCACCTGGCTTGAATCTTGTTTTTGGCCTCTCCCACTATTCACCGGCCTCATTACGCTTAAGCAAGAGCGTAATGAGGCTAGAGAACCACCCCAATGCGTCTTGCATTGGATTACTATTTCTTTTGGCTGAAGCTAGTTCAGTGTATTAACTTATTTCCATCATAATACAAATCATACAATGACTCAAACAAGCAGACACATAGGATCACTTTGCAGCCAAAGCCCAGAACCACACATGTAGCATAACATTCGGACATCATGCTGTGGTATGACCATGCATGGATAGAACAAACACACTTTGTACATGTGCTCAAGAACGCACCTTTTCTTTCCAAATCAGCCTCTAATAAATTTGTCGGAAGCAATTGAAAACATCAGTTGTAACCTTACGAGAACAATAAATGTTGGTAGCTTTACCAACTTCTCGAACTTACCTATAAAGATAAAATCTGCTTCAGTACCAATGAATCTGGTAAGTGAACTAAACTCTAGTTCAGTAATTCATAATAAAATTATTATAGAAGCATTGTTTTTTTATGTCCTTAAAAATGGAAAATGACTCAAATAAATAGTTTTAAAAATAAAATCATGGTAGGACTGTAATAGTTTCAAAAGTAAAATAAATAATAATCAGTATATTGATTACATTTTTCTTGACACATGGGGCGCGATTCTCCACTCTCGCGACTAAGTGCCCACGCCGTCATGAACACCGTCGAGGTTCACGACGGCGCGAAACGGCCCCGATCTCAACCAATTCAGGGCCCGAAAATGGGCTAGGATCGGGGCTGCGAGAAACTCGGGGGGCGTGTCGCGAAAGCAGCATTGTCAGCACGCGCCGGGCATTGGCGCCGCATAAAAGCAGCGCCGTGTCATCCGCCGCGTAACTGGCATCACCTGCGCATGCTTGGTTGCCGTCCTCTTGCGTGGCGCAGAGGAAAGGAGGTCCTCCTTCAGAGAGGCCGGCCCACCGATCGGTGGGCACCGATCGCGGGCCAGATCCCTTTTGAGTCCTACCCCGGTGAAAGAACACCCCTCGCCCCCCCCCCACAGGCCTCCCCTCCCCCCAGCGTTCCCGCGCTGTTCCCGCTGGCAGCGACCAGGTGTGGATGGCGCCGGCGGGAAGCCGTCGTTTTGGGCAGGCCGCTCGGCCCATCCGGGCTGGAGAATAGCGGGTGTAGCGGGGAATCGCCAATTTGGGTGTCCCGGGCGATTCTCCGGCCTGCCCAGCGCAGAACTCGCAGGGGCCGTTCTCGCCGCCTGGGTGAATCGCGGGAGGGTGTCGGACCGGCGTCACGGGGAAAAATGGCGTGCCAGCCGATTCTCCCAACCGGCGCGGGAGCGGGGAATCGCGGCCACCATTTGTGATAAAACTCAAATCCACATTTATTATTAGAACGGAGTTGTTATTTAAGACAGTTTCCCATCATTGTAAAACATTGCACTGGTCACTTTGAGCATAGATTACACAGAAGAAAATGATAACACCTGCTGTCATTTTATTTGAACTGTCAGTACTGACATTTATTAACTTTAAGGAGAACGCATTGAGAGGCTGTCAGAAAATAATTACAGCCACAGAAAATGCAAGCATAAAACATATTACTAATTGTTCATCTAATTTTTTGTCTGGTCGAATAAATGATTCAGCGTAGCTTTTAAATGCGTCTCTCAGGATAATTCCCATGAATAAATGCTAATATATGCAAAGCTCCAACAGGCACTGACTTTAATCAAATGAATTTTAATTCAGCTCCAAATGTACCTGATTCACCTATTCAGAAGTTATCGAGCATCTGTGGAAATAAGAGTGCACATCACTCAAGTGAAAGGATGTTACTGGAAATGAAATATTAATCTTCGTGTAATGAAGGGGTAGACCTGCTCATTGAGGAGTCTAATCTCTCATGAAGCACTTTAGACAGAATGCAATAAATGAAAAAAGCAATGTGTATCACACAAACTGAGATAAGAAAGGAAGACTTTGAGAAATGTAATTCATTTTTTAAGTTCTAAATATCACAAGCATATGATTCAAGCAAAAACAGAAGAAGCGTGAACAGACAGAGAATGATTACAAAATTGTTTTTCATTGCAAGAACTGAATATTTTGTTATAATGCCCTCACTGCTTCCCTCTCTGTTGGGGAAGTGTAAGTGAAGAATGTTTAAAATACAATATAGAAAATGAAAAACTTGCAATCTGGGTAATTACCGAGGATAACTCTTCAGATTTGGGTCATGAAAGAATTTTTTAAAAAATAACTCAGTTACCTTAATTTTCATCTTTCACGTTGAGGAGAATTAATTTTTACCGAGTGAGATTTGATGACCTGGAATGTACTGTCTGAAAGGGTACAGTATCATTCCAGCCTGGTAGCACACACATTCTAAATACTTTTCACTGTCATAGAATCATAGAATACCTACAGTGCAGAAGGATCCATTTAGCCTATCGAGTCTGAATAGACCCTTCAAAAGTGCACCTCAACCTAGGCCTATTCCCCCACCCTATCCCTGCAACACCTTAAACCCACCTAAGCTTTGGACACTAAGAGGCCAATCCACCTAACCTGCACATCTTTGGACTGTGGGAGGAAACCGGAGAACCCGGAGGAAACCCACGTGGAGAACGGGCAAACTCCATACAGTCACCCAAGGCTGGAATGGAACCTGGGCTCCTGGCGCTGTGATGCAGCAGTGCAAACCACCGTATATGATTGATGTTACTGACATTTAATTATAATGTTAAATTTTGCAGCTCTTTCTCGTTCGTGTCTCAGTCCTAAAGCTAATGTCAGTTAGTTCACCTCCTTACAAATCCTACATCAGAAATCAAATTGTTGTGAACTGAAAATCACATGTTAAATAGATTTTGAACTGAGAAAATTCATGTCAGGAGAACCTTTTACTGCTTTTCAGTTAAAGGCATCAACCAATAAACACAAAATACAAATCATGACAGAGAAATTAGTTAAGGTCAGTTTTGAATGCTGAATGGTTGAAGGGAATGATTACTAGGGTTGAAGCCAGATGACCTAGGATCACCACAAATTGGTCCTTGGGCCTCATCTTGGTAATCGTGGAAAACTGTCAGCAGTTTTGTTGCTCCCCAACTGGGAAATTGGATATCAGACTCTCATCGTCATTTATAACAGTCCTAGGGAGAAAAAGGACAGGAGGGGTGGTGTTGATCCTGGCCTGTAGCAGTATTGTAATGCCAGGGTGAGCCTAATCTGCTCAGGGCTGCCCAATTTGGCAGATCAATCCTAGGACAGGCATTACATCGCTCATTATGCAAGGGGCCTAACATCCATGAAATGGCCACTAAATTTGTCATCTGATGTTTTTTTAGGCGACCCTGAGGTGCAACATGTTGAACACTCAAATTGGGCCCTGAGGTGCACAGTTTGCAAGCATAAAACAGATAACTTCTGCCCTCATAGCTTTAACATAATAGATGGGAAAGATCATATTAAATGTACTAAATGGCATTAATCTTTCAAATGTATTCTGTGATCTTATGATTATTAAAAATCAATGCAGATTCTGTTGGTAATAGAACTGAGTGATGAAAAGTCAAAGGTCATAGAGCAAGAAGAAAGGCATTTGACCCATCATGCATGTAGTGCCGTTTTGAAACTACCACCCTGTGGCTGGCAATTCCACCCCCCCCCCCCCGCCCCATGATGTGTTTTGCGGTAATGGAGACATGGTGAGGTCTTCCGGTGCCACCGCTGTCAACATAGATTTCCGATGTTCACACCCTCCTGCATTCAGTGCATTCAGATGTGGCGGTGTGGAAAGAAAAATATTGTTTGATTCATTCAGGAGATATAGGTGTCACTGCCTGGGCCAGCACTTATTGTCCATCTCTAATACTGAGTAATTTACTAGGCCATTTAAGAGACAACTAAATAGTTGCGTGCCAGGAGTCACATATAGGCCAGGATAGCAGATTTTTCTTCTTTTGAGGATATTAATGAACCAAATGCGTTTTTATGACAATTGACAATGGTACCATGGTCATCATTAGACTTTTCATTCCAGATTTTTATTAAATTCAAATTGCTCCATCTGCCATGGTGGGATTTGAACCCGGGTCCCCAGAGCATTACCCTGAGTCACTGGATTACTAGTCCAGTGATAACACCACCACCTCCCCATAGTTTCCTCATGTCACTTCTGGATATTTTGCTAATCATCTTAAAACTGTCTCTTCTGGTGGCTGACCCTTCTACCATTGGGAATAATTTTTCTTTATTGCTTCTCGTATCTGGTACCATTTGAGTAAATCCCTTCTACATCTCTACGAGATGGTGACCTGCAGATGCTCACTGGGGGGATGGGGGGGTCACCCTATCCAGGGGTTCTCTTGGGGGGTTCCCCATTCACAAGCTCTCTGAGGGAGTTCCCCTATTCAGGGGTCCCTTTTAAACAGTTTTCTTCCCTTGTATAGCTCTCAACCAGCCCCTGTATCAAAAGCTTCACCTACTCACGATTCTATCCATTCACTTCTTGGGCTACCATAAGATACAGGAAAACGACCTTGCAATTTTCTTTACCCACTTCATTGTGGAGTGTAGAGTTCAGATTTGCTCAGTACTGCTCAAATGGAGTGGACTGGAGTGGCAAGGCTTACATCCTTCCATTCTATGACACTACATTGATAATCTATTGAGTGATGCCAATGTCCATGACTTATGAACTGCTATTTTGAGTGCCAATTGAGAGATCAAAGCATTATTATAAAACAAATCAGTCAAGAATATGGTACAGTCAGGTGATAAGTTCAAAACTATTCACTTCATAACCTATCACACTAAGGGTTACTGTTCTACTATCGGTTCAGATTACTTTAAGAAAAACCTTGCTCCACACAAATATTGCATAACTTTGTTTATGTTAACATTCTAATTTCTTGACTCCTGAAATAATTGTTGAATATACACATGGCGACAGAGGACATGAATGAGATGCTAAATTAGTACCTTGCCTCTATCTTTATCAAAGAAAAAGATACTGCCACAATCACAAAGAAGGAGGAGATAATTGAGATGCTTGACGGGCTAAACATTAATAAAGAGATTGTCTGAGAAAGGCTGTCTTTATCAGGACAAGATCATGTTTGGCTGAAGGTACTGAGGGAAGCAAGGGTGGAAACTGCAGAAGCACTGTACATTATCTTCCAATCCTTCTTTGATACAGGATGGTGCCAGAGGATTAGAGCATTATAAATATTGTACCCTTGTTCAAAGTATTTGGAAGGATGAGTTCAGCAACCACAGGCCAGTCAGTGTAACCTCAATAAGAAAGTCTTTAGAAACAACAATCTAGGACAAAATGAGCAGATACTTGGATTAATTAAGGAAATCCCGTATGGATTTATTTAGGGTAAATTGTGTTTGATTAACATGATTGTTTTTTTAAATAGAGGTGACAGAGAGGTTGATGAGGGTAATGCAGTTGGTGTGATGTACATGGGCCAGGATTCTCCGAGCCCGCGCCGGCTCGGAGAATCGGAGATGACGCCGAGACGGCCCGCGACACCGGGTTGCGACTCTTGGGAGTGGGTCTAGCTGGGTTCTTGCCTGGATATAATAGGCCGAATGATGTCCTTTTGTGCTGTAAATTCCATGATTCTATAACCTAATGGGTGAGATTCTCCGGCCGCGTCCGCCCGGCGACCTGAGAATCCTGCCCGAGGACAATTGTACGTGGTTTGCCCATGGCATACATGCGGCGGGTGTGGCGGGAGAATCCAGCCCAATTTGACTTTAGATGCTCAGCTCTAACTCTTTAAACTGTTTTTCCAGATTTATTATTTCCTAAAAGATGTGCAAACTGGTTTTATTTAAATTGATGAGATAACATCAATGACATGTTGACATCACTGAATGAGTATCACAAAAATCACAGCGGTGTATTAATGTCATCTTGAGACAGAAGTGGTTTCTTAGATTACCTACAAAAGAAGATTATTCTTTCATGTGTGTGGGTAATAGGTGGTGGAAAGAAGTTAGATTATGGTTAAATTTTCCAGCAGTGCTGTTCTTTGATAGCATTCACATTAAATGCAGGGTCAGAGCACACCTATTTATTCTGAAATGATAACGAATGTTATAGAAATAGCAACAAAGAACGATATCATCACTTTCCTAATTCTTGTGTCCAGAAAGGGAGAGGAATGTTGAACGCATCATAATATTTGTTGCCTGCAACTCAACATTCTAAACCAGAGCATTGGGAGGAAGGATGATACCCTGAAGGCACCCCAGACGTTGCACAGGAAGACCACCCGTAGCCCGCATGCAAGAACTGCCCAGGTAGTTAAAATTTTCAATGAGCAATTACCCTGCACCTGGAACTCTCCAATACTCCATTTTAAATCGGCGACTTCAGATGGTTTCATCTCTCTTAGCAGAATAGTTGCCAAGGAAAAATTAGAAAGATTAAAACTGCCTCTAACTCTTGGGTTACTATGGTATTGAACCACTGACCTCTCACTTGACTCTACCAATGAGTCTCACCTCCACATACACAGAGCTTACACACTTACCTTCTCTGCTGTCAATGTCGCTTGGACATTTAAACCTACCGGTTTACGGCAGCTAGTGTGGTAGCCCTGCGTAGAAGCATTCGCGACACATTTTTCACCAAACCGCAGTCGGACGTCTAAGTTCATTTGTGGCGGGTTTTTCAGGGCATTTCCCACTGGCTCTGCCGGCGAGTTCCCCACCGCCATTCAATAACACTTTGTCACTTTTATGGACCATGGGGAGTTTCTCACCGATTTAGCCACATTTAGGGCGGGATTCTCTGTCCCATTGCACTCGTTTTCTGGTGCGGATCGTCCCCGCCAGCAGCAGGATTCTCCATCCTGGCAGCCGGCCAATGGGGTTTCCCATTGTAGGCACCTCCCGCCGTCGGGAAATCCGTGGGTGTGACTGCGCTGCCGGCGAAACGGAGGATCCACGTCATTGGAGAATCCAGCCCTTAGAATTTTCTTTTGCACGGGGAGCTGAATTCAGAGATCCGGCCGCCATTTTGAAAAGGTGCCCCAATCTCTAATTGAACTAATGGGTCCCCTCCACCCTCCACCCATGAGCAATGTCACCCCCACACATTTTGGCACTACCCCACATCCCCCAAGTGAGGAGACACCGCTATCGGGTCCCTGGAGGCTCCCCTTTTTCAGGCCCACACAAGCCCGCTTACAGGATTCTCTCCCTTCCAGGACCCCCGCCCGTCAACTGTCCCAACCTTCCGGAGGCCTCTAGATACCTGCCCTTCACACCCCAACCTTTCAAACCATAAGACCATAAGACATAGGAGCAGAATTAGGCCACTCGGCCCATCGAGTCTGCTGTGCCATTCAATCATGGCTGATATTTTCTCATCCCCATTCACCTGCCTTCTCCTCATAACCCCTGATCCCCTTATTAATCAAGAACCTATCTATCTCTGTCCTAAAGACACTCAGTGATTTGGCCTCCACAGCCTCCTGCGGCAAGGTGTTCCACAGATTCACTACCCTCTGGCTGAAGAAATTCCTCCTCATCTGTGTTTTAAAGGCCGTCCCTTTAGTCTGAGATGGTGTCCTCTGGTTCTAGTTTTTCCTACAAGTGGGAACATCCTCTCTATGTCCACTCTATCCAGACTTTGCAGTATCCTGTACGTTTCAATAAGATTCCCCCCTCATCCTTCCAAACGTCAACGACCCAGAGTCCTCAACCGTTCCACATACGACAAGTTTGTCATTCCAGGAATCATTCTTCTGAACCTCCTCTGGACCCTTTCCAAGGCCAGCACATCCTTCCTTAGATACGGGGCCCAAAACTGCTCACAATACTCCGAATGGGGTCTGACCAGAGCCTTATACAGCCTCAGAAGTACATCCCAGATCATTGCATTTGCCTTCTTAACTGCCGACTGAACCTACACCTTAACCTTAAGAAAATCGTGAACAAGGACTCCCAAGTCCCTTTGTACTTCTGATTTCCTAAGCATTTCCTCATTTAGGAAATAGTCTATGCCTAAATTCCTCCTTCCAAAGTGCATAACCTCACACTTTTCCACATTGTATTTCATTTGCTACTTCATTGCCCACTCTCCTAGCTTGTCCAAATCCTTCTGCAGCCCCCTTGGTGGCAGTGCCAAGGTGCCAACGTTCCAGGGGGAGGGTCAGTGGGCCACCCTGCACTTATCCTGACCACCCAGGGGCCTCCGATAGCCCAGGTGCCATTATGCCTGGTCCACGTTCTTGTGGACCTGCACTGATCGACACCTGGTTCCAGCTTACCTGGGGCGGCCGAAGAATCGAGGGACGTTGGTGTATCCCGGGTATGTAGGCCTTAATTAGGTTTAAGACCTACTTCCGCAAGTGCCGTTTGGTTAAGGCCTTTTGGGCACAGTTCCAAATCCAACCCCTCTCAGGACTTGGGTGAAACCCGTGAGGCACGGAGGCTGCCGGGAAGCTCACTCGAGGGCTCTCCCGGGATTCACCGGCCACGTTTTGCTCTCAGCCGAGCGTAATGCGACCAGAGAATCACGCCTTTATTTTTACAACTAAATGAAAGTGGTGTGCAAGTGGCAAGCTTCACTCCTTCCACGACATTCAGTCTGCAGATGTTTCTTTCTCCTTCTTGGGGATCTTGGAGATCATGGGGCAGCACGGTAGCATAGTGGTTAGCATTGTGGCTTCACAGCGCCAGGGTTCCAGGTTCGGTTCCCTGCTGGGTCACTGTCTGTACGGAGTCTGCTCGTTCTCTCTGTGTCTGCGTGGGTTTCTTCCGGGTGCTCCGATTTCCTCCCACAGCTCAAAGACGTGCAGGTTAGGTGGATTGGCCATGATAAATTGCCCTTAATGTCCAAAAAGGATAGGAGGGGTTATTGGGTTAAGGGGATAGGGTTGAAGTGAGGGCTTAAGTGGGTCGGTGCAGACCCGATGGTCCGAATGGCCTCTTTCTGCACTGTATGTTCTATGTACTGCGACCTCACATTGCTTCACTCATATTGAGTCTATTAGCAAAATTGCACAAAGGCTAGACACGAGGGGGAGGCAAAGGCGGGAGGGAAGAGCAAAGGCTGGATAGGAGAGACAGGCTAAGCAGGGAAATGGAGGCAGAGAGTCCAGGAAAGGAGGGGTGAGAGTGTTGAGGGGAGGGGAAGCAGAGAGTACCTTGAAGGGTGGAGTCGGTGGGGGTCATAGGAGTTGAAGTCAAGGTATTGGTAATTGGAGGGAATAGTCACTGTCAGGGGGGAATGTGGTAGGGTGGCAGGTCCAGGGTAATAGTTTGGTAGGAGAAGGTTTTATTGGGGCTGGGTGGAGTAGGGGTTGGGGGGAGGGGCAGTCATGGAGGAAGTCTAGACAAGAGGCTTGGATAATGGGAGGGGACATGGTCCGATTGGATTGGGGACAATACGGGTGTCAGCTCTGAGGGGAGGAATGTATGTGGAGGTGGATCGTAATAAGGTCCAGGTAATGGAGGGATTTTAAAGTGTGACAGAGAGGAGATGAATGGTGATATTGCGTGGTCCTATGGTGATGGGGGGAGTTGGTGGGACATAGGGGGAGGATAAAAGGTGGTGGACCAAGCTTGGAAGGTGATGTGCATCATTTTTCAAATCTGACCTCGCAGGTAGTCAGTATGAGGGTCTTTTGGGTGAGTCGGGTTCAAGTGACTACTGTTCAACCTAACAACCATGAGGCAACTGGGTAAGAGCCACGCTCAGTTGTGTTTTCTCTGTGGTGAAACACACAAGGAAGCAGGTTTGTCCCTTATTCACAGGTCTCATAACATGAAGATCCCAGCAAGGTATGGAGCTGATGTTCATTCTGTGAAATTTACCATCTTCTACAATCAGAGGTGGGGATGCAGGGAAGAAGGAGTGCCAAGCCTGGCGGAGAGCAGGCAACATGTAACACCAACCCTTCCTCCTCCTGGGTAAATGGCCATGGCTGACAAGGGATCATGTGTTTAGTCTTTCTATGCTGCCAAGGCAATGCTCTTTCTATAAAATCTCAAGGATGGTGGAGGCAAGCAGAATTGTGTCACAGGGAAACCTCTCGAGCATGGCTCTTATCAGCCTGGTCAAAGACCAATGTCTCCATGTGCAGTCAGTTATGAACAAAGAAACACCCATCTCTGGTCCTCCAGCATGTCCTTCACCTGGGAGGGGTGGGATCAGGATGCCATATCTAATTGGAGGCCAAACAAAAGGCTTAGCACTGCCTGCTGGCTTTGAGATGGAGGGAAACCTGTAAAGGACATGCTCACTAGATTTACTTCCTCAATTCATTCACAGACCCACTAAGGCAGCCAAGATTAATGCTACAGGCAACCCTGCCTTGGTACTGACACTCAACCAGATAAGGAGAAGGAGGGCCCATTCTAGGTTTGCAGGGCCAGGAAGGGCAAGGCCCTGAACAATAAAAGGCAACAGGCCTTCAAGAGTGTCAAGGTGTTCGCGAACAGGGCCCGCTGCCAAGACAAACATTGGTCCAACCAAGGATGAATCACAACAGTCCTCTTATCTAGAGATGAGCGAACCACAATTTCGGAGGTGCCCTCGTATGTCTTCAGACGTAGTTGTTCACATCTGTCAGCTTCTCCAAGATGAGCTGCGGCCACCATGATACTGGACAAGTAATGCAGAGTTCCTGGCCAGCAGTGAGTGAAGGGCTGTCCCGGTGCTGTTTAAATACAGCATTGTGATCCTCGATCCAATGAGATAACAGCGAGGTGGGCAACTTTCTGCCTGCTCCACAATGAGTTTCATCATGCTCAATGATGCATACTTAATGAGCTGAACAGTGGAATATCGTGCGTGTTCAACTGTCACTCTGCCTAGCGGGAATCACTCCGACTTTCCCACCCCCCACCGCACTTAGATTGAAGAAGTGGAGATTCCATCAAGTGTTTGAAATTTGTCTTATCTATTTCAGTTATGCACATTTCCAATTATGTAATATTGAACTATTCTGTTTACTCGGTGTAGTTTGTTAATGATCATGTCTCCACATATCTGACTTTCAACTATATCAACAGTTCCCAATCTTTTCCTTTATGCGATCTGTAGATTGCCATCAAAAGCTTTTATGGACAACAACGTAAGCAAGCTGCTTTAAACATTAATTTTTACATAGTCTACGGCTGACAGGAGTCAAACTTGTATATCAATGGGCATTAAAAAAGCACCTATTTCTAATCATCTATGATGCACACTCACAAATACCTTGCGGATTATATTACACAAGGACGTTTGTGAAGCAAATTACATTGCAAATCATAATGTAACATTGGTTATGATTCATACAAGGTACACATAATTGTGGTCCACGGACCACAGGTTCGGAACCCCTGAACTAAATCATTGGGATCATTATCTGAGGCAAGATTTCCATGTCTTACTGTTCCAAAGTCTAGCTTTTAGAAACATATCCTATGCATGTCTAAATATACATTTTCCTCTATTTTCATTCAACTAAACATGGTTCTATTTGGTTATGGTAAGTATTCATTCAGGTCTATTAGTGTTCGAGGTAATTTAATACCATCTTCACAGAACTGAGAATTGATATCCCATTAATGTAGTTGGTTGTGCTGATGCACAACAAATAATCACAACATCTCGTACTCAGGATGTAGTGTAATTTTTTAGCTATGTATCGGAATAATTGGCAAATTAAATATGCCTTTTCCGAATTTCGGAATAGAAGTTCCTCAGATTTTGAAATGCAAGTTAAGAAAACCTCAGTGTATAAGTATGATTACATTTATACTTTAATAATGGAACAAGTTATTGAAATAAGTGAATGCTGATTACATATGGCTTGTCGTGACATTCATTGTCACAGCAGCACTTCAATAGCACAGTGTCACATGTCTATTAGTGTAAGTCATGAGCTGTCTCAGAAACAACTGGCCTCAATATCCCTCAGATCATGATCCCAGTAATTATGGTAGCATTGTGCCGAATAGTGCTGATTTCACCAAAGTTTACGCAATTAGCAGAATGGTACCTAATTTACATGAGACAGGTGGGTACAAGAGCCAATGTCAGTTCCATAAATGGGCCAATCTGATTAACTTTCAGAATTCCAGGTCGCTTGCTTGGCCTCGAGTCTGTTGGAGTGTGTGTGTATGTGTGTGTGTGGGGGAGGGGGGAGGGGGGAGGGGGTGGGGGGGGGGAGGTCAAATGCACTCCTGTGGCTGCAGGTTCTACAGCTTCATTAATTTGGCATGCTGGCTGCCACAAAAGTGCCAGTTAAGGGAAATCTTCATCCCAGAACAACAGCTTCCCCTCCGCCCTCATTCTCATTTGTAATTGAGGAAACTCCTGAAGATGGCAGAGACCCAATACAATTTCAATGGTCCATCATGCCTACATGATATATGGCTCATTTGTCTTTTATTTGTTTATGGCGCATGGGCATTGCTGTCAATATCAGCATTTCTCACCCATCACTACCTATCCTTAAGGAGGTGGTGATAAGATGCCCTCTTAAACGACTGCAGTTGGTTTGGTATAAGTAAATCTACAGTGCCATTTTGTCAATTTCCAATATTACTGCATGATGGGACATATTACCAATGGTTAAAAATAGACTAGTATGTATTCAAGTGACTGCTATCTCAGTGGATACTATTTGCATTCACTTGAATAGTCTTGCTCTCTGATTGTAAAGGGCTGTCATTGCCTCCTCTCATTACTGTACGCAAGCAACTTCAGATATAGCATGAGCTGCAAATTGGATCTAGTGTCACAATTTATGAAGATTGACCCAATGTTTTTTAACTGCCAACTTCAGGATCTTCTGTGGTGTTTTCATGGACAAACTGGCATCTATCTGTGTTGCTTAAGAGATTAACCTGAGCTGAATTTCTATGGCCTGATCCTTTACCACCACTGCTCGTTTCCATGGGAAGGTGAAGTTCCATCTTCAGGAGAGAAATGGGGAGTTGACTTCACTCTGATGGGTGGTAGGTCCCAGGGGGCTGTATCTTGCCGGAAATTAACAAGTTGCCACCAAGGCCACTGAGACTATGGTGGCCATTGTTTAGACTGCAGCTCCAGAATGAGGGCCTCTCAATGCTGAGGTACCCTCAAAGACATTTCCCCAGCGATCAAGATAGGGGAAGCAGGGATGTGTGGTCATGGTGCACTGATGGTTTGTTGGGAATGACAGAATGTTCCCTGCCCCCACCTCAAACCTTTGGGAACAGGACAGTCTTCTCATGTGCTGGTGGGCCCGATGTGGGCCTTACTGGCCTGTTGAGTGGGTCAATTGGCTGCCTGTTGGGCAGTCCACTGCTGATGTTCCCACCACTGGAAATGTGTCAATAATGGCAGGAAGACATCTGGTTCCCATCCCAACACCTTCTACCACCATACTGTAAACCTCAACTGGCTGGAAAATACAGCATTGCACGTCAGAGAACTAATTATCCAAAAGTTTTCAAAAACCTCTCACTGAACTCATGATGTTGTTTATATGGACTTCCAGCAAGCATTTGATAAAGGTCCACATAAGAGTGTTAACTACGATAGAAGCCTGCAGAAGGGAGGGCAAATTACTGACATGGCTACGAAATTGGTTGAGTGGCAGGTGACAGAAAGTAGGGATAATGGGTAGGTACTCAAATTGGCAGGATGTGACTAATGGTGTACCACAGAGATCTGTGCTAGGACCTGAATTGTTCACATTATTCATTAATGACTTGAATAATGGCATAGAAGACCATATATCCAAATTTGCTGATGACACAAAGTTGGTGGCATTTTGATAGTGTAGATGACAGCATAAAATTACAAAGGGATATTGATAGACCAGGTGAATGGGCAAAGCTGTGGCAGATGAATTTAAATGTAAGCAAGTGTGAGGTTACCCATTTTGGACCAAATTGATAGATCAGGATACTTTCTAGATCGTATGAAACTAAATTCAGTAGATGTCCAAAGAGACCTGGGGGTTCAGGTGCATAGACCTTTAAAATGCCAGGAACAAGTGCAGAAAGTAATCAAGAAGGCTAATGGAATGCTAAATTTTTTTATCTAGAGGACTGGAGTATAAAGAACAGTAGTTATGCTGCAGCTTTACAAAACCTTGGTTAGACCTCGCCTGGAGTACTGTGAGCAGATCTAGACACCACACCTTAGGAAAGATACTTTGACCTTGGAGGGAGTGCAATGTCAGTTTACAAGAATGATACCTGGATTTCAGGAGTTACGTTATGAGGAGAGATTACACAAATTAGGCCTGATTTCTCTAGAATTTAGAAGGTTAAGGGTTAATCTGATTGTAGTCTTCAAGCTATTAAGAGGAATAGATATGTTAGATAAAGATACATTATTTCCACTGGTTGGAGATTCTGAAACTAGGGGGTATAGCCTAAAAATGATAGAATCATAGAATTTATAGTGCCGAAGGTCATTTGGCCTATCGAGTCTGCACCGGCCCTTGGAAAGAGCACCCTACCTAAGTCCACCCTACCTACCTCCACCCTATCTCCACACATCCACCCTATCCCCGTAACCCCATCTAAACTTTTTTGGACACTAAGGGCAATTAGCATAGCCAATCCACCTAACCTGCACATCGTTGGACTGTGGGAAGAAACCAGAGCACCCGGAGGAAACCCGCGTAAACATGGGGAGAACGTGCAGACACCGCACAGACAGTGACCCAAGCCGGGAATTGAACCTGGGACCCTGGAGCTGTGAAGCAACTGTGCTGCCCTGAGGGTTATAGCATTCAGGAGAGATGTTATGAAGCACTTATACATTCAAAGGGCGATAGAGGTTTGAAACACTCTTCCACAAGCAGCAATTTTGCTCGATCAATTGTTAATGTTAAATTGGAGACAGATACATTTTTGTTAAGCAAAGGTATTAAGGATATAAGGCAAAGGCAGGTATATGCAGTTAGGCCACAGATCAGCCCTAATCTCATTGAATGGTGGAGCAGGCTCAAGGGGCTGAATGGCCTACTCCTGTTCCTAAGTACATGATCATCAGTATGGATTTCAATATGACTGCTTCATCTTCGTGGCTCTGGAAATTCCCTGTTGAAAACGTCTTCATTTACTTGGCAAGATATGTGCATATTAGCAAAGATTTTGACATTGTTTGCATCTATGTAAGCAGCAGTTTATCACCACCTAGATTTAATTATAAGTTGTTCTATTTATGTAGTGTTTCATAGCTCATCTTCTAAATCTTCCTTCACCAACTCTATTGGCAATCGCCACCAGAGTCACCAATAATGTTGCCAATTAATAATAATGCTCTTTAGAGTCATCAGGTATCAAATGATACCACCACAAGGTTTTACTGGATATCGATCAAAGGACCACACAACCAGTCAGTCAGTTCAAGTTCAAAGGTGGTTTATTTACACACAAGGATTACTTCGACATGCAACACAAAACATTACAAGTTAAACTACACCTAACAACTACAATAACCTATACTTAACTTCAGGGCAACGGGTTCCATGCAGATGGACAAGGCCTTTGTCCGGATCTTGCATGGCTGGGTGGAAGAAGTAGCTCTGTTTCTGCTGGGCTCATCCGTCTGGTAGCGATCGTTGGTCTTGAACTTGTCTGTCTGATTTTGGGTTGGCATAAGCCGGATCCAAGAGAGACTGAGCCCATGGCTGTGTCTCTTCTTATCCCTCTGGGATTTTGCGCTCTTTGGGGCGGTCCTTAGCTTGGACCTAATAATTCGACAGGCTTTGATCACTACCTTTGATTTGGGACAATAAAGGGGCGGGTGCCTTGATGGCTGGGCGTGTACTTAGTGGTCATTGACCTTGACTGTTTGGGCTCCCTGAGTAAAGGGTGTGGCGCCGATTAGTCTGTATCTGTATCGGTTACCTGAGCACAGTTCTTTTGTTCTGGGGAAATGGGCCATTAGAATGTAAACGAGCAGGGGTTTTGATCGCGTCTAGCTATCTGGGTTGCAAATACACACACAAGCTCTGAGTCTGTCTGAGTCCTGGGTTGGCCATAATTCCCATGGTCCTTTGCAAGTGGCCATCTGAGATCCTCTTGATCCTGAACGCGAAGCGTGGTGGATCACACGGTTGATCCCTTATCCATCCCTGTGTGCCGGTCACCCTTGGTCAAGGTAAGGTTCTACACTGTCCTATATTTTGGGGCATTTACCTAATTCTATTAGCACATCACAAATTACAAATTTCTAATGGGTCACTATAAAACATTTCACTATTAAACATTTAACTTATCCGTACAGTTGAATTTCTAACTAATGCTATCTAAACGACTCTTATGCTGCTGGTGAATATCAAAAAGAACGTATGTACTGTGCAAACATTTTAAAACAGCTGCATTACATTTCTACTTAATCTAGCAAAGTTTACAGAGGTACATGGTGATAATTCTTACAGCAGGTAATTCAGTCTTGTTGAATGCCGAAAAAGGGGGCTCGACCTGTATATATCGGGGACCGGGAGGCTTTTGCTCGCCATTTACGGAGTCGAAGTGTCTGAATGACACTGCAGATTATTGCAATTACTAGAAGGGCCTCTACTGTGTATGACAGGGGGTACCATTTGGCAATGTGTTCGCACCAAGTGGGAGTTTCGGTGTCTGTCTTTGTGTGTGGTGTGGTGTCCGGGCTAGGGGTGTCATATTGTGTGGCAGTGTTCGGGCCTGGTGTGGTGTACATTAAAATAGTCCGTTGTGCGCGCCAGTTGCAGAAGTCCAGCGGTGATCCAAACGCATGTTAGCAGTCCTTGCTTCATCCTGTTTTCTGTCTTCCGTTTTCCGTGTATTCCTGGGGGTGCAAGCATAGTATCTGTTATCATCTTCGGTTAATATCTCGTTTTATTAGTCTTTCTCTCTTTACTCCAATTACCCATTTTGATCGTCACCATGTGTGACTCCCTCATTTTTAAAAAAATACCATTTTGGAGAGACAAGAAATGCAAATTTTTAAAGTACAGAGACTCTCGCAGCTTGTGGTTGATGCTTGGAGTGGGTGGACAATTTCTTCGACCAGTCTTTCTTAAATCACAACCATGGGAGTTTGAGGCTTATCTTAACCATCCGAATTTCGGGGCGGCCAGTTTTATATATTTGTTAGCCGCTATCACATTTGGCTTGGGGTGTAACTAGCATATGGAGTTGGTGTAGTGTGACCGAAGAAGAGAGGAAGGAGGGGAGAATCAAAAATGAAGTGGCATTGCTAAGGTGTCCCTGCCATGAGAAGTGGCGGGTAAGCGCTCACAGTTTGCATGGGGCAGCTGGGACCTTGTAGCTGCTGTAGGTGGTGTTCTCTTTCATATCTGGGGGCTAGTCTAGCTGGTGGTGGGGGTCCCCTGCAATCTTGGGCGAAGTATCCTGACTGCCCACAGTTGTAACATGACCCCCGGTGCACGTAAGGTGGAGCAGGCTCTCTGGTGTATTGCTCCCTATAACTTCATTATGTGTGTGGTCTGCGGGGTTGTAATTCACGCAAGCCTTTTGACCTGCTTCTGTGGCACGCGAGACTAAGGTGCTATTTAGTGAGTGTTATTTAGTGGTGTCGTCCTCATTTAAGTGTGCGCGGTTCAAATCCCCAAATACTGCTTTAAAATGGATCCAAAGGCGACCTGCAAATGCGGTCGGATGCTCTCCCTTCTTTTGCCTACAATGGTTTAAACTTTCTACCGGATCTCCCTTGTTGTACCCGATTGCATCTAAAATGGCCATTTTCATTTCCTGTAGGGTTCCTCCTGCTACATTCTGGGGTTCTGGCAAAGCTGATCTCACTGACTGGCTAAGGCTCATTACTATAAGTTTAACTTCCTCCCTTTCGTCTAGACCGTACATAACCTTTTGCTGGCGTACACTCTCAAAGAAATTATGCGGGTCTGCGGTGGGTTCGAATGGATCAATTTTAGTGCAGGCATTTCTCAGTTGGGTGATGGATAATGGGGTGGTGTAAACGCAATCGGTTTCCTCCCGGTCCGATGACTTGCGCTGTGTGGTGACAGGATTCATGGCGGTGCGTGCTGCCTGTGCAGTCCGTGGTGCGAGTGCTTTCCTTTTCAGGGCGTGGGGGCTCTACTGTGATTTTCTGTATCCTCCACATGTCTCTGGGCAATTTCATTTAGTTCTTGCCAATTGGGGGCACCTTCCTCATCTAAAGTTTGTCCAAAAGTATACCTAAATCCATTTTGCACTGACAGCAGTGACTGCAACTTCTCTATTTGTTGTCTACATTTCGCGTGGCCTACTGTGCTCTGTCTTTGTTCTGTAGTGGAGCTATGGAGCGCTCATAAAGCTGCCTTTCAATCCACGCATTGACTCATTAACTGTGCTACCTGCTGTTCTGTCTCTTCTCATACCAAGACTGCGCGCTGTGTATCTTGGTAGGCTTTATCGTACTGGGTCTGAAAGCTGCTAAGGTGAACTAAACAAGATTGGTGTGCCCGTTTGACATCAGCCATCTCTTTATCTTTAGCTGCCAATTGATCTCGGAGTTGCTCAATAATCTTTTCGCTTTCACTATTGTTTCCCTCATTCTTCTCTTCTTTCTCAACTAGCTGCCTGCGGAGCGTCCTCACCACCTCCTCTGTGCCTCGCAAATGTGCCAAACAGGACACTATTGCCATCGGCTATCGCACTTTCGCTGCATTTTTCTTATGCACCTCGGTTAGGTTGTCCCACCAAGTTTGTCCTATGCTTCCTGGACCTTACTCTTCATTTGAACAAACATCTGACCAAAGGGGCCATTCTTTCCCCTTTAAATACTTCCTCAACTCTTCATCCCATATGTGGCACTGCTCTGCTCTGTTGGTCGCTACGACCTCGGGTTCCTGTGGGTTCATTAAACGTTCCATCGCTTTTGTGGCCATTGCTTCCAATATCTCTTTTCCTACCGTTAATCTCTGTTTCTTATCGTTAATTTGGGACAGGGGGATAAGGCGGCAATTTGAACTGCGGGTATGGCCTAAGCTATTTTCCGGTTCACAATTCCCTCGAGGGTTTTGACACAATCTAACGAGTTAACCTTATATCCCTGTTAGTACGCATACAGGTTAGTGCACACTTCCGAAATTCGGTGATTTGGTCGATATGGGGTTGCATTTGTGGTTCTTTCTCTTTCACACAATTGGATTTCAAAGTTTGTGGGTTCTCTCGGAGTGACAAAATCACTTCTAATTCGAGTCCCGTCAGATGTCGCCAATAATGTTGCCAATCGCCACCAGTCACCAATAATGTTGCCAGTTAATAATGATGCTTTTTAGAGTCTGCTGGGCTCATCCGTCTGGCAGCGATCGTTGGTCTTGAACTTATCTGTCTGGTCGTTATGCTGCACTTGGGTTGGCATAGGCCGGATCCAAGAGAGACCGAGCACATGGCTGTGTCTCTTCTTATCCCTCTAGGATTTCGCACTCTTTGGGGCGGTCCTTAACTTCGGCCCAATAATTCGACAGGCTTCGATCACTGCCTTTGATTTTGGCCAATAAAGGGGTAGATGCCTTGATGGCTGGGCATGTCCTTAGCGGTCATTGACCTTGGTTGTTTGGGCTCCCTGAGTAAAGGGAGTGGCGCCGCTTAGTCTGTGTCTGTATCGGTTACCTGAGTGCAGTTCTTTTGTTCTGGGGAAATGGGCCATTAAAATGCAAACGAGCAGGGGTTTCGATCGCGTCTAGCTATCTGGGTTACAAATACACACACAAGCTCTGAGTCTGTCTGAGTCCTGGGTTGGCCATAATTCCCATGGTCCTTTGCAGGTGGCCATCTGAGATGGCTACCACTCTTAGGGTTATGTTCTCTTGTTTATGTTATCCTTTCCCAAAATCAATTATTTTTAATCATATCTACTCTTTCGCCTTTGGTACTACTCTGCTTGTGATTTCTATCAGATCATATACCATAAAAGCACACTCCATTTTCCTTACACTTCAGTTTGTTGAATGTCAGTATGTCTTTAAAGATCTATCCATTCCTCTGACTATGGCCTTTTATGTATCCAGCAATAGCAAGCTGCATTTAGACTTGTGGTGATTTTCCTCAAAAGCTGTGTTCAGGTGGCCAATAGCCTCAACAGGTGGCCCAGTGATGACGGGATCATAAACAATGCTGGATGTGGTGATTGTCCCTTTAAGGGAAATACAATGGATTAGGGGTCATCTGGCCTGAGTAACCAATTGGAGCTCAGAGTGGGGAATCACCCGCGGGGGGTTTCCTAGATAGATGTATTCCAGAATTAGTTGCAAATATACCGCTGCTCTACATGATTTGTTGTTAAATCCCTTGTTCACCAATGGAGTCTCCGAAAGTTCATAATTACAATGGGCTTGCGTGAATATAAGAGTCATGGGAGAATATTTTTATTTGTTCATGGGATGTGGGCTTCACTGACAAAGTCAGCATTTATTGCCCCCCCCCCCCCTCAAAAATCCCAGCACAAACCTGACAGGGTAAATGGCCTCCTTATTCACTGTATTATTCAACTATTCTATGATGCTAATTGCTCCAATGAAGGTAATGAGTCGCCTTCTACAACCACTGCAGCCAGAGACTGTTAGTTAGAGAGTTCCAGGATAGTGACCTGGCAACAGTGAAGGAACAATGATATGTGTCCAAGCCCGATATGTTTCCAAACCTGATATGTTACTTGGAGGGGAAATCGAAGAGAGTGATTGGCATTGTCAGGTACTGCAGTGGTTTCCCATTGCCATCTGCAGGTTCTGGCTGAGCAGGAGGCTCTACAATTCTTACAGTCTGCCCTAGATGCATGGGAAGGAACTGCAGGTTGATAATCAGCCTCTCTGACCATGTCACAAACCCACCCTCCATGGCCTTCAAGCCCCAGAGTCACATTCAAACACAGAGATTCTAGTTCTAAGGTTGAGATTCTGCCATAGCACCACTACTCATCTTTTGTAATCCTATTCCTTAATTTTGAAGATGGCGCAGTATCATTGCAATTCATTATTATGTTTGTTATTGCCCCTTTGGATCAGTACATAATGCAAAATTGGGATTGTGCAAATCATGCTATAAGATTGTATGGAAATTCTACCCATTTGATCAGAACTCCAAAGTTTATAGGAGGGTAAGAATCTAACCTCAGGCAAAGCAAAAAAGGTGACAAGTGTGAGAAGGGAGGTGGTCAATGCGGGACTGAGGGTATTGTACGTTAATGCGCACAGTATACAGAACAAGGTAAATGAGCTTGTTGCGCACATTGAAATTTCTGGTACGATATTGTGGGCTTCACAGAGATGTGGCTGCAAGAGGATCAGGGCTGGGATCTAACCACCCAAGGATATGTGTCCTATCAAAAGAACAGGCAGATGGGCAGAGGGGGCGGGATTGCATTGTTAGTAAGGAATGAAGTTAAATCGATAGCAAGAAGGGATATAGGATCAGAAGGCATAGAGTCTGTGTGGGTAGAGTTGAAGAATCGCAAAGGTAAAAAGACCCTGATGGGAATTATGTACAGGCCCCCTAGCAGTAGTCAGGATGTGGGGCAGAAAATAAATCAGGAGATAGAAAAGGCATGTCTAATAGTCTCTTACACTGCCTCTAGTCAACATGAATGAGGGCAGTTATATTTTAAATTTGTGTCTATTTGATGAAATATTCACAAGCAACGTATTTAACACAGTTTTGGCTAACAGTGAAATAAAAGGAACTGTGTAATCTATCTATAAATAGTACAAATACTTAACGTTTGTTCCCAGTTTGATTTCACTTTTTATTCAGATGAAGAACCATGCTGAGAAGTCATCTCAATATATTCCTGGTCCAAACTCAACACCTGCTGATCAGCTTTTCATCTTAGCAATCGCTCTTTTGACAACACTCCTTGAACTTAAATTGACCAGCAAGCAACGTCTCAATTTTTTAATGTATAGACTTTTGCCATTAAGGGTTATCAGGAACCTGAGAGTACAGATGCAGCGAGATCATCAGTTAAAACACCAGAAGCAGCACATAGGGAGTGCAACATTTTTTGGTAGGCAAAATAATTAAAAGTCAACAGCTAAGAAAGACCATGAAGTAGACACTGTTAAATATATTTGCGAACATGGTTTGTTCCTTTATTCACAACACAGTTTGCCAGTTATAATAGTTAAGATTTTGCTAGAAGTGAACCAGCTGGCTCAAAAGATTTTATGTGGCTAATCATTCACCTCCTGGCTGCCTTAGCTATCAAATGCTGATGTTTTTCTTTCTAAATTCATAATGTAATACTTCATGTGCGGCATTGTTAACATGTGTTTAAATGGAGGTCTAAAAATACCTAAAAGCTTAATATGCTACTGGATTGATTTGAATCTGATTTGAGCTGTATCCACATTAATAACTTTAAATTATCTAATTTGAGTGGTATTACTTTTCCTGAATATTTTCGATAATGCATGAAAATAATGCAATAGGCGCGAGTCAGCGGGCTGAAGTTACAGTTCACTGAACAACACGTTTAGTGGAGTGTTTCTCAGCGGTAATTTCCTGCTGGCTGGCAGGAAAGGCTGCTCGCTGATCAGCGAGCCATTTTGTCCAGCAGCCCCAATCTTACCCCCCATTTCAAGCCCCCCTCTGATTTTGCGACCCCACCCCACTAACCTTAGGGAGGTCCCTGGGTATCCCCACCCCCATCCCCCTCTACTTACAAGGCTGCCCCAGGCCTGAGCCCTGGCAGTGTCAACCTGGCACCCTGACAATGCCCTTGGCACTGTGGCCATGTCACCTGGGCATTCTGAATATCAGTGCCAAGGTGTCCAGCTGTCCAAGTACCAGGGGGTGTGCCAGTATGCCAATATACCCTGTCCCTGACTCCCCTTGGTCTCCAATGACCTGGGAGACCCCCCTCCCCCACCAGGTGCTGTTACGACTGGTCAACATTTGTGTAACTCTGTACTAATCGACGAGCTGGCGAGGTCTCACAATTGAAGCCAGTGAGTCCTGGGCACTGGGTGAATTTGACGTCCGGGCATTTAAATGAGTAATTAGGCTAATTTAAATAGCCCAGTGAGGGCAAGATCCAGGTTGCGCCGGCAGAGCGAGTCAGGTGACTGGCGATCAGCTCGGTGCCTGATTTGGGGCTCACGTGTGATTTAGCACTTGCACCTGGATCCGTGCCTGGCGCAACAGCATCACTGAATCACACTTGAACATGGTTTGTTCGTTGTTCCTTTACTAAGACAAAAGACATGTAAAACAGCTTCATTTAATATGGCACCATATTAAAATTATTTGCCTATTCATCCATATTATAAAATATGTTATCATTCATCCACTGTTTGCCAAAAGTTATGGGATAAATATTCAGTGTTGGTAATTGTGTTTCTCAGTGACACCATGGGGCATATTGCATTCTGAATACAAAGCATCATTACCCAATTATTAGGTGCAGCATCTGATTACATAACTACATTTATTAATAGTTCAAAACTCATGCCCCATCAGTTATTGCTAGTCTCAATTAGAGCAGCTTTTATTGCTACGAAAGATTTCAGGCAAATATACTTCATCATCAAGTCCAAGAAACCGGAAAGTGGAACATCCAGAGGAACCCACGCGGATACTTGGAGAACGTGCAGAGTCCGCACAGAGTCGGGAATCGAACCCGAGTCCCTGGCACTGTGAAGCAACCGTGCTACTGTATATAGGAGCCCAACAGAATCATGAGTTAATGCCTCTACTCAAATGCTATTACATACTTAATTACCATATTAAACAGATTCCCTTCGGTCTCTTTAAATAAAATATAAAAACAATCTGACAGTTGATCACTTGTATCCACCTATTTAATTTTAGAAATTTTCTTTCTCTCCAGAATTTGTTTCAAGCCAGCAAGATTAATCCATAATAATCAGAATCCTTGCCAACTCGTATGCTTTTCATAGAGAAGGTGATTTTTTTTGACTGATTGATTGATTGATTCAATCAATCCATATTCAGTCCACATTCAAGGCAGCGGCAGCTAACCTGGATGAGTACGCAACCATCATCACACATTTCATCAATAAGTGTGTCGAGCAGTGTGTACCAAAGAAGACAATACGGGTGTTCCCCAATCGGAAACCCGGGCTCAACCAAAGGGTCCACTCCCTGCTGAAGTCCCGGACGGAGGCGTTCAAGTCTAATGATCCTGACCTACATAAGAAATCCAGGTACAACGTACGAAAAGCCATCAGGGACGCCTAAAGACAATACCAGATCAAACTAGAGTCCCAGGCCAACGACACAAACCCATGACGTCTATGGCAGGGCTTACACAGGCTACAAAGAAAGGCCAGGCGGAGTCTCTGGGACTGGAGCATTCCTCCCAATGAACTGAACAAGTTCTATGTCCGCTTTGAACAGTCTGCCCATACATCAGTGCCACCCGCCCCAACAGCGTTGGACACACCCATACCCACTATTACAGCCTCAGAGGTGAGAGCTGCCTTCTTGAAAGTGAACCCACAGAAAGCGATGGACACCGACGGAGTCCCTGGGCGAGCACGAAGAGCCTGCGCTGACCAGCTGGTATTTGCAGATATCTTCAACACCTCACTTCTCCGCTCCAAGGTCCCCATCTGCTTCAAGGTGACCACCATAATACCAGTACCAAAGAAGAACAAGGTGGCGTGCCTCAACGACTACTGACCGGTGGCCCTGATGTCTATTAGCATGAAATGCTTCGAGCAGCTAGTCATGAGATGGATAAATGCCAGCCTCCCAGACTGTCTTGATCCATTGCAGTTCGCCTATCGCTGCAACTCTCTGGCCCTACAATCAACACTCGAGCATCTCGACAACAAGGACACATACGTCAGACTGCTGTTCATAGACTACAGCTCTGCCTTCAACACCATCATCCCTACAAGACAGATAATCAAACTCTGCAATCTTAGACTTGACCCCTCCCTGTGCAGCTGGATTCTTGACTTCCTCACCAACAGACCATAATCTGATATAACAGCACCTCCTCCATAATAGTCCTCAACACCGGGGCCCCACAAGGATGTGTGCTCAGTCCTCTACTGTACTCCCTATACACACATGACCATGTGGCAAGATTGAACATCAATTCAATCTCTAAATTTGCGGATGATACGACTGTGGTGAGTCATATCTCAAACAACGACGAGTCAGACTACAGAAAGGAGATAGATCACTTGGATTACTTGGTTGCATGGTCTACCGAAAACAACCCCTCTCTAAATGTTGAAAAGACCAAGGAGCTGATCATCGACTTCAGGAAGCGTAACACGACACACGCTCCCATCAATATCAATTGCTCCTGGGGGTCATCGTCACCAACAGTCTGCCCTGGTCCACTCATGTTGATGCAACAGTCAAGAAAGCCCAACAACATCTCTGCTTCCTACAGAAGCTAAAGAAATTCAACATGTCTGCACAGACTCTCACAAACTTCTACAGATGTGCCATAGAGAGTACCCTATCCGGCTGCATCACAACTTGGTATGGCAACCGCTCGGCCCAAGATCGCAAGAAACTACAGAGTGTGGTGAACTCAACCCAAAGCATCACACATGCTTGCCACCCTTCCATTGATTCTGTATACACCTCCTGCTGCCACGGGAAGGAAGGCAGCATTGTCAGAGACCCCTCACACTCAGGCTTTGCCCTCTTCCAGACCCTTTTTTTGGCAGGAATTCAGCTGTTGGAGTGGGCGGAGCTACAGAGTCGAGCGGTGAGTATTTAAACTAGCTGCTTCGCGGATTCGAGTATTTTCGGCGAGAATTCAGCTGTTGGAGTGGGCGGAGCTACAGAGTCGAGCGGTGAGTATTTAAACTAGCTGCTTCGCGGATTCGAGTATTTTCGGCGAGAATTCAGCTGTTGGATTGGGCGGAGCTACAGAGTCGAGCGGTGAGTATTTAAACTAGCTGCTTCACTGCTTAAACAGCGGCCACAGGGTCTTTGGGGATACATTTGAAGAGTGACATCACAGCAAAGCAGTGACCTGATTGGCTGGTAAGGAAAGAGCTCCAATTAGCAGTCGCTGGGAGAAATTTAACTCTTCGTGTGTTAGTAAGTATTGTGATTGGTAAATAAAATCTTTATTCCTTTCACTTATTCATTATTTGATATTATATTTGTAATCAGTTAAGGTGAAGTGTAAAAATGGCAGGAGATCACAGACCCGTGTTATGCTCCTCGTGCTCAATGTGGGAGTTCAGGGACGCGGCCAATGCCCCTGACTCCTTCATGTGCAGGAAGTGTGTCCAGCTGCAGCTCCTGTTAGACTGCATGACGGCTCTCGAGCTGCGGATGGACTCACTTTGGAGCATCCGCGATGCTGAGGAGGTCGTGGATAGCACGTTCAGTGAGTTGGTCACACCGCAGATTAGGATTGATCAGGGAGACAGGGAATGGGTGACCAAAAGGCGGAGAAAGAGCAGGAAGGCAGTGCAGGTGTCCCCTGCGGTCATCTCCCTCCAAAACAGGTATACCGTTTTGGATACTGTTGGGGGAGATGACTCACCAAGGGAAGGCAGTGGTAGCCAGGTTCATGGCTCTGTGGCTTGCTCTGCTGCACAGAAGGGTGGGAAAAAGACTGGCAGGGCTATAGTCATAGGGGATTCAATCGTAAGAGGAGTAGACAACGAAAACGAAACTCCCGAATGGCATGTTTCCTCCCGGGTGCACGGGTCAGAGATGTCTCAGGACGGCTGCAGGACATACTGAAGGGGGAGGGTGAACAGCCAGTTGTCGTGGTGCATATAGGCACCAACGATATAGGTAAAAAATGGGATGAGGTCCTACCATCAGAATTTAGGGAGTTAGGAGATAAGTTAAAAAGTAGGACCTCAAAGATAGTAATCTCAGGATTGCTACCAGTGCCATGAGACAGTCAGAGTAGAAATTCTAGAATAGTCAGAATGAATACGTGGCTTGAGAGATGGTGCAGGAGGGAGGGGTTCAGATTTTTGGGACATTGGAACCGGTTCAGGGGGCGGTGGGACCATTACAAATCGGATGGTCTACACCTGGGCAGGACTAAAACCACTGTCCTAGGGGGTGCTTTTGCTAACACTGTTGGGGAGGTTTTAAACTAATGTGGCAGGGGGATGGGAACCAGATTAAGAAATTAGAGGTCAGTAAAGAGGCAGCAACTAAAGCCAGTAAGGTACTAGATAATAAACTCATTGTGACTAAGGGGAAGAGTAGACAGGGAAGAGATGATGAACACAAAGGGACAGGTGGTCTGAGGTGCATTTGTTTTAACACGAGAAGTGTAGCAGGTACGGCAGATGAATTTATGGCTTGGATTAGTACCTGGGAATATGATGTTATTGGTATTACTGAGACTTGGTTGAGGGAAGGGCAAGATTGGCAACTAAATATCCCAGGGTATAGATGCTTCAGGAGGGATAGAGAGGGAGGTAAAAGGGGTGGAGGAGTTGCATTACTGGTCAGAGATGATATCACAGCTGTGATTAAGGAGGGCACTATGGAGGATTCGAGCACTGAGGCAATATGGGTAGAGCTAAGAAATAGGAAGGGTGCAGTAACATTTTTGGGACTTTACTACAGGCCTCCCAAAAGTGAGCGTGAAGTAGAGGTACAAATATGTAGACAGATTACAGAAAAATGTAGGAGCAATAAGGTGGTCGTGATGGGAGATTTTAACTTCCCCAACATTGAATGGGGCTCATGTAGTGTTGGAGGTGCAGATGGAGCAGAATTTGTAAAGAGCATCCAGGAGAGTTTTTTAGAGCAGTATGTAAATAGTCCAACTCAGGAAGGGGCCATTCTGGACCTGGTATTGGGGGATGATCCCGGCCAGGTGGTTGAAGTTTCAGTCGGTGATTACTTTGGGAATAGTGATCACAATTCCGTAAGTTTTAGAATACTCATGGACAAAGACGAGAGTGGTCCTAAAGGAAGAGTGCTAAATTGGGGAAAGGTCAAGTATAACAAAATTTGTCAAGAGCTAGGGAATGTGAATTGGGAGCAGCTGTTTAAGGATAAATCCACATTTGAAATGTGGGAGTCTTTTAAGGAAACGTTGATTAGAGTGCAGGGCAGACATGTCCCTGTGAAAATGAGAGATAGAAATGGCAAGATTAGGGAACCATGGATGACGGGTGGAATTGTGAATTGTGAGACTAGCTAAGATGAAAAAGGAAGCATACATAAGATCTAGGCGACTTAAAACTGTTGAAGCTTTGGAGGAATATCGGGAAAGTAGGACAAATCTCAAACGCGCAATAAAGAGGGCTAAAAGGGGTCATGAAATATCTTTGGCTAACAGCGTTAAGGAAAATGCCAAAGCCTTTTATTCGTATATAGGGAGCAAGAGGGTAACTAGAGAAAGGATTGGCCCACTCAAAGACAAAAGAGGGAATTTATGCGTGGAGTCAGAGGAAATGGGTGAGATTCTTAATGAGTACTTTGCATACCGAGGGACATGAGGGATGTTGAGGTTAGGGATGGATGTTTAAACACTCTAGGTCAAGTTGGCATAAGGAAGGAAGTTTTGGGTATTCTAAAAGGCATTAAGCTGGACAAGCCCCCAGGTCCGAATGGGATCTATCCCTGGTTACTGAGGGAAGCGAGGGACGAAATAGCTGGGGCCTTAACAGATATCTTTGTTTGAGAAGGGTAGCAGGGATAATCCGGGGAATTATAGACCTGTGAGCTTGACGTCAGTGGTAGGCAAACTGTTGGAGAAGATACTGAGGGATTGGATCTATTCACATTTGGAAGAAAATAGATTTATCAGTGATAGGCAGCATGGTTTTGTGCAGGGAAGGTCATGTCTTACAAACCTAATAGAATTCTTTGAGGAAGTGACAAAGGTAATTGATGAGGGAAGGGCTGTAGATATCATATACATGGACTTCATTAAGGCGTTTGATAAAGTTCCCCATGGCAGGCTGATGGAAAAAATGAGGTTCAGGGTATAAGAGCTAGATGGATAAAGAACTGGCTGGGCAACAGGAGACAGAGAGTAGTGGTGGAATGGAGTGTCTCAAAATGGAGAAAGGTGACTAGTGGTGTTCCACAGGGATCTGTGCTCGGACCACTGTTACTTGTGATATACATAAATGATCTGGACGAAGATATAGGTAGTCTGATTAGCAAGTTTGCAGATGATACTAAGATTGGTGGAGTTCCAGATAGCGAGGAGGACTGTCAGAGAATGCAGCAAAATATAGATAGATTGGAGAGTTGGGCAGAGAAATGGCAGATGGATTTCAATCCAGGCAAATGCGAGGTGATGCATTTTGGAAGATCCAATTCAAGAGCGGACTATACGGTCAATGGAAGAGTCCTGGGGAAAATTGATGTACAGAGAGATCTGGGAGTTTAGGTCCACTGTACCCTGATGGTGGCAACGCAGGTCGACAGAGTGGTCAAGAAGGCATACAGCATGCTTGCCTTCATCTGGCGGGGTATTGAGTACAAGAGTTGGCAGGTCATGTTACAGTTGTATAAGACTTTGGTTAGGCCACATTTGGAATACTGCATGGAGGACTGGTCACCACATTACCAGAAGGATGTGGATGCTTTAGCTTTAGAGAGGGTGCAGAGGAGGTTCACCAGGATGTTGCCTGGTATGGAGGGTGCTAGCTATGAAGAAAGGTTGAGTAGATTAGGATTGTTTTCGTTGGAAAGGCGGAGGTTGAGGGGGCACCTGATTGAGGTCTACAAAATTATGAGAGGTATGGACAGGGTGGATAGCAACAAGCTTTTTCCAAGAGTGGGGGTGTCAATTACAAGGGGTCACGATTTCAAGGTGAGAGGGGGATAGTTTAAGGGAGATGTGTTTTTTACGCAGAGGGCGGTGGGTGCCTGGAACGCTTTGCCAGCGGAGGTGGGAGAGGCGGGCACGATAGCATCATTTAAGATGCATCTGGACAGATATATGAACGGGTGGGGAACTGAGGGAAGTAGATCCTTGGAAAATAGGCGACAGGTTTAGATAAAGGATCTGGATCGGCGCAGGCTGGGAGGGCCGAAAGGCCTGTTCCTGTGCTGTAATTTTCTTTGTTCTCTTTGTTCTTTGTTCTTCCATCAGGCAGAAGATACAGAAGTCTGAAGACCCACACAACCAGACATAGGAACAGCTTCTTCCCCATAGCTACTAGACTCCTCAACGACTCTCCCTTGGACTGAACTGTTCCCTGTAAGAACACTATTCACAAGGCCCTATGCTGCTCCTGCTCATGTATTGCTTGTTTGGCCTTTGTTCCGCAATGTAACCAATCACTATTTGTTGATGTATCATTTGTCAATGTACTCGGTTGATTATTCTTTTGTCTACTATGTACGTACTGTGTACATTCCCTTGGCTGCAGAAAAATACTTTTCACTGTACTTTGGTCCATGGGACAGTAAATGTCAATCAATCATCTTATTCTTTAATAACAGATGGAATGTGAATATAAAATGAACAGTTAAACCTATTTGATGTATCGTCAAATACTACTATTGAGTATTTAACAATCTTCCTTTTGCACATGACTACTTAACGTTTGTATTATATGGGCCAGAAATTGTTAGAACTGTGCATCTTTTGGTAAGCGCTGTGAGTTCGATTTTGTACGTTATCCTTCAAATCGTGCCACCAATTGCTGGAAATGTGAATTGAAGGGCAGCACGGTGGCGCAGTGGGTTAGCACTGCGGCCTCACGGCGCCAAGGTCCCAGGTTCGATCCCGGCTCTGGGTCACTGTCCATGTGGAGTTTGCACATTCTCCCCATGATTGTGGGGCTTCGCCCCCACAACCCAAAAGTGTGCAAGCTAGGTGGATTGGCCACGCTAAATTGCCCCTTAATTGGAAAAAATGAATTGGATACTCTAAATTAAAGAAAAAAAAGAAAGAAATGTGAATTGATAAGGCACAGTCAGGTCAATAGAGCATCTGGAGTCTCATGAATATCAAATACAATGGTTTATTTCCTTAACCAATGAAATTTACGCACAACGCCGAATACCCGGGTTCGATACCGGCCCCGGGTTACTGTCCATGTGGAGTTTGCACATTCTCCCCGTGTCTGTGTGGGTCTCACACCCACATCCCAAAACGATGTGCAGCATAGGTGGATTGGCTACACTAATTTGCCCCTTAATTAAAAAAAAGAATTGGGTACTCTAAATTTAGTTTAAAAAAACAATGAAATTTAAGATAGAGAGCAAATTATTATTACCAGAGCAAATTATGGCGCTAGAATGAGGGTGAATCAGTGCCAAATTAGATACAGAAAGAAAAATAAAGTGCATGATTCAACGGCCGGGAGATCCTGCTCCTGGGATCTACCAGGCCAGTCATGACTCGTGAGATTCAATGGGCGGGATTAATTTTTGACAAATCTGCATATTAGACTGAGGCAGTGAGCCTCACAATAATGTGTAGATCCTGAGGTACTTGAGGCTTTAGGATTCAACTCCTTTGCCTCAGAGACCTTGGGCAAGCGTCGTTCAGCACAAAAGGAAGCAGACAAAATGACTTGTGGTGGCCTCCCAGGGGATCGGAGGTCCCTAGATGTATGCCCTTTGGGCAGCGTGGTGCCCTGAACCTGCTGGTGACACCTGGGTACCCTGGCAGTGCCAGCCTGGCAACTTGGGAGTGCCACTGGGTGCCAATCTGGTACAGCCAAGGTGCCCAGGTGGCACTGCCAGCTGGAATGGGTGGATCAGGGACGGGATCGAACCCAGGTCCTTGGTATCGTGAGCAACAGTGCTAACCACTGCGTCACCGTGCTGCCCCCTAATCTGGCATTTTTTGCACGTGTTCGATCGGGTTTAGGTTGCCTGCCATGGGTGTTGGGGGGATGCGGAGGGTGGGGGGGGTTGCTGGGGACCCTCCCAAAGTGCGTTTGGGCTTGTTGCCTGTTTCGATCCCAACAGCGTCGCCAATACTGTTGCTAATATTAATAATGTTGGTGAACCACACGCCTTCCTTTATATCGATCAAATGACCACACAACCAGTTAGTTAGTTCAAAAGGTGGTTTATTTACATACACAAGGGTTACCTCGACATGCAAACACAATATCTACTACGTGTTCAATTACACCTATCATCTACAATAACCTATACTTAACTTCAAGGCGACCGGCACTGTGCAAATGGATAAGGCCTTTATCTGGATTTCATTTGGCTGGTTCAAAGTAAGTGGTTCTGTCTCAGCTGGGCTCATCTGTCAGGTAGCGATCGTTGGTCTTAAACTTGGCTGGCTGCTCCTGCTACAGTTGGGCTGGCACAGGCCGGATCCAAAAGAGACAGAATACATGGCTGTGTCCTCTTTTATCCCTCTGGGGTTTCGCGCTCTTTGGGGCGGTCCATAACCTTGGACCAAATAGTTCGACAGGGCTCTGATCACTGTCTTCGATTTCGGCCAATAAAGGGGCGGGTGTCTTGGTAGCTGGGCGGGTTCTTAGCAGTCATTGACCTTGGCAGTTGGGCTTTCTGAGTAAAGGGAGTAGCGCTGATCAGTCTGTGGCTGTACCGGTTTCTTGATTGGAGTTCTATTGTTCTGGGAAAATGGGCCATTGAAATGCAAGCGAGCGGGGGTTTCGATCAGGCTTGGTTACCTGTGTTTCAAATATACATCGGCTCTGTATCTGTCTGAGTCCTGGGTTGGCCATTATTCCCATGGTCCTTTGCATATGGCCATCTTAGATGGCTACAGGCTGAGGGGGAGGTTGGTGATCATTTTTGGGTGCCTTGAAGATCTCTCGCTACACTGGGGAGTTCTGGTGAGCGGAGCTCCCCACTATTCAGAACAGGGCTATGTGCGGCGTCTGCCACGCATTTTCCATTCAGGCCCCTTATTCACCACGAGTCGCGTTGAATAACCATGTGTTTCTCGACACTGAGGGCGGAAGCACACAGCTAAACACACTAGTTAGGGGACTTTGTTTCCTTTTAGGAGAATCATGTCCAAAGGGCAGCACGGTAGCATGGTAGTTAGCACAATTGCTTCGCAGCTCCAGGGTCCCAGGTTCGATTCCCGGCTGGGTCACTGTCTGTGCGGAGTCTGCACGTTCTCCCCGTGTGTGCGTGGGTTTCCTCCGGGTGCTCCGGTTTCCTCCCACAGTCCAAAGATGTGCAGGTTAGGTGGATTGGCCATGCTAAATTGCCCTTAGTGTCCAAAATTGCCCTTATTGTTGGGTGGGGTTACTGGGTTATGGGGATAGGGTGGAGGTGTGGGCTTGGGTAGGGTGCTCTTTCATAGAGCCGGTGCAGACTCGATGGGCCGAATGGCCTCCTTCTGCACTGTAAATTCTATGAAAGATGGAAAGAAAGATTAGATTACAAGAGGGAGAAAAAAAGAGACCGAAAGGAGAAGTAAGAAAATAATTCTCAAACAATCTAAATTTTAAATGCCTCATTGTTTCTTTTCCATATGGGCTGAATGGCTTCCTTCTGCACTGTAGGAATTCCATGATTCTATGACTCTAATCAGAACCAAAGCCATGTTCAAAGAACCTCAACTGTAACCAGATGAATTGAAATAAAAATTGCTTTTCTAAGTAATTGAAAATCTTTAATTACATTGCCAAACATAGTGCTGTTTCTTTCTTGATACTCATAAAATCCGTAATATTTTCATAGGCCTAAATGAGCTGGTACTGACTATAATCAGATAGCAGAAATTTTCACATTTACAGGTGATCGAAAGATGAAGGGGCTGGAGGTTATCAATTAGACTGATGAACTGACTATTTAGCTCATGTTCATACATGTAAGTGATAATTCAAGAAATAATCAATTGCTTTTCCCCTTAGCACAAGGATACAACTGCCATAACACTTAAGAAAATCAATGAATATGTGGCTAGGAAGAAATACACATTTAATTAAAGCTATTTTAAATATCAATATCAACACTAAGGGAGCTGCAATAGAAAATATTCCAATATTGTGACAACACGAACGCACCATAAATAATTAAACATGGATCATCCTGATTTAGATTTTTCTCTAATATGTACCTCTCTGACAAGGGCTGTGTGCGTTGAATAATTCACAAGTGTACCATTTGAAACTCGAATTTGCAACCCAATAGAAATTGCAATTCATCCGCTAAAATAACGAGACCTTTATTTCCATTCATTAACACCAGCAAAATGAGCATAGGTTGATGCTAAAGCTACTTATCACATTGTTTGTGTGTGGTAGAAGCAATTGCTGTGCTGCCAGATGTCATGGCTGTTTTCAAATTGCTCACTATGGATAGGCAACATAACGGAGAGATAATCTGAAAAAAGCAGGGCAGCATTGCTGTTAATGTGTTCTTTCCTTTCCCAAAATACGCTGAAAAATTCACAATGCTCTTTCAAATTATTCCACACCACACAACCAATGTAGTAGAAATTAGTTTTCAAACCAGGATTATACAGGACACATTTTTATTCTTTATTACATTGTAGTCTTCAAACATCATATGACACCTTCGATGACATATGTAAGGATAACAGGTAAAAACACAAGCTTGATTGTCAGATTTTTTTTCTACTCAAAGCGATAAGGATTTACTCTTGGAAACAAGTATGTCTAACAAATCTATGCTCCTGGGGTGAAGCTTGACTTGCTGAAAAACCTTGAATAGCGAAGAGCTGATAGCTTTTGGGATCAGTCGATTATATTTCAAGCGCACTTCCCCTTGTCCCTTTTTACAACGCTTTGATCTTAAATAAAATCAAACTGGAGGCATTTACTGACAAAAATATAATTGTAAAATAATTAAATATCAACAGACTTTTGAAACCCAAAAACTGAAAAGAAGAAAGACCGACTGCAATAGTATGCACATTGTAGTTCAAACTTCAAATGTTGACAAGTAGGAAAGTTATGTTTTGTGTTTTAATCTAATTTCATATTTGTAAGTGGAAATAAGGTAGCAAAATTCCCAATAAATAGAGGAATGATAATTGCACCATTTAATGCTGCAATGAATCATACTGACAATGGAGATGGTTTATGTCATAAATGGCCGATTTTGAGTTGCAGCGTCCATGGCCTGGGTATTTTGGATAATGGGGTTTCCCAAAGAGTCAGCTGAGAACACATCCCATCACCTCTGACTGACCTGCAGCCATCTCACACATGACTCAGCATTAATTGACTGCAAACGAGACTTATGCCCCTCACTTGGGAGGAGATCCCACCTTAAAGAGCTGCTGGCCATTCAGCATTCCAGAGCCTAGTCTCAGGACTGGACTGCAAGGAACTTAATCCGGATCGATCCACAGTTCAGTTGCATCAGCTCTTCTTCCCCGGGTTGGTCGATATGCGTAATGTTCTGGCCTGAAGTGGCTTCGTCTTCTGATAGGGGCAGTACATGCTCTATCAATTATGGTGGCTTGGTTTTGGCATGTCCTACAACCGCATACGCAGCAATGCTGCAAATGCTCCCCATAGTCTTCCGGGGAGGTCTCCCATCTGTCTGTGGTGGCTCATGGCCATCAAGCCATGTCATAAAATCATAGAATTTACAGTGCAGACGGAGGCCATTTGGCCCATTGAGTCTGCACCGGCCCGAGGAAAGAGCACCCTACTTAAGCCCACACCTTCACCCTATCCCCATGTGGTGTTATCAGATATGCCAGAAAACCAAGGGTTAATAAATGGACACAGAGAGCAACTAGAGGGAGCTAATCCTAGAGTTATATAAGAGAGAGGGCAGAGCCTTATAGCACAGAAGGTTGGAGCAGAAGGTCAGAGCAGGAACTGAACTAGGAGTACTAAAGGTACTGAGAAAGCAAGAGAGTAGTTAATGAGTTAAATGTCAGATGAATATAGTTTATGTGTGCTTAATCAACTGCTAGTTCTTTGGGATATGTGTTGAATCCAATTGTAGTGTTTAATAAATAGTTTTGTTAGTTTACAAGACACGTTGTTCTTTGATCAACACTACGCATCAAAGCCACCTGGTTAGAGCAAGGCAGAGAACAACACACCCCATAACCTAGTACAACACCAAACCTTTTGGAAACTAAGGGGCAATTTAGCAAGGTCAATCCACTTAACCTACACAACTTTGGTACTGTATACCTCATTGTTGACAGGGAGGTGAGTGGGTTACGTGAGCACCGTCCCTAGGAGGCATTGTTCTCTTGTATGGTGGTCGCGGGCGCTGTGATCGATGGAGTTTCTGGGTCCTTTTTTCAGCATTTCTGCAAGATAAATCCAGTACTATGGCTCTTTTTAGGTTCAGGGTGGGCTCTGCCAATAGTTTCCTCAGGATTGGCACATTATTTATTCCGCATATTAATCAGTCTCTGAACGTCCCTGCGAGGGGACCCATACTCACAATGTTCTGCTAGTTTCCGGAGTTGTGTTGTGAATTCCATTATTGATCCTCCGAGATTCTTCCGGCCTTACTGAATCTATGTTTTTGTAATATTACAGATGGTTTCGGGCCATAGTGGTTCTCCACTAGTTTGATGTGTTTGTTGAAGTAAGAGTCTGGGCTGCCGGGTAGGTGAGCCTGTCGATGCTGCCAAACATTGGGGCCCTGCAAACAATAAGAAAAATGACCTTCTGTTGGTCTTCTGCGTCTATGCTGTTTGCCCGAAAGAAGTATCGCATCTTTCAGTATACTGACCCCAATCCTCTACATTGGTTAGAGCCTGCATTGGATGGCTCTAACTTCCCAAACAGCAGCACCATCGAATCTCTTTCAGTTTCATTTTCTTACCAAACTATTCAGTTATGGCCAGGTTGTCCTGAATTTCTTTCTTTATCCTCGTCACTAGTATAATGATCCAGGAGAAGGTTCACAGGAACTGTGATCGGGCTGCTTGTATTAATTCAGAGACTGCCATTGAGCTGAAGACAAAGCTCAAGGGCCATGTCTTCAGCTTGTTACATTAGAGGGGAAGTGGCTTTGTTGGGAATTCACATCATCATAAGACCTCCCCAGGCATCTTACCACTGCAGCCAGCTGAATAGGTCCCCACTGCAGTCAATCTGTAGGCTAATATTCCATGTGGTCAGCAGCGTACGTCTCCACTTCAGCATTGAGCCCAAGGTTCAGGCTAATGTTCTCAAAGAAAAGGGGAAAGACTTTACATTTGAAATCAAAATTAATTTCTGAGTACTATAGAGATATATTTTGTTGCTTGAAACTGTGGGGTTTATATGTTATTATGGAGGAGGGGTGTGAAGGGTTTGATTTTTTTTTAACAGCACATGCCACTTCCAGCCCCTCAACAATTGTTTGAAGTATTCTGAAGCATAAGTTATTTAGAGGAGGGCTTTTAGCGACCAGAAGAAATGGAACTTTGCCTTGAGAAGTAGGACCATGAACCTGATAAACAGGCCAAGTATCTTGTAAAACGATTTTATTAATGAGAACCTGTCGGAGGTTATTTTCCTTGAATTTCATTTGCTTGCAGTCACCTAAATCGAGGAATATCCAATAGTTCATCCAATTACAAATACATTCCTTGAAAATGATTAAAATAAGTCCAGAGGAAAGTAGTAAGGGAAAATTGGATTTTCGAAGGTGCCACATGAGTTCCTCCTCACGCCTGTTGATGAGCAAGATAACAGCCCAGGGTTTGCTGCAATAATACAAAGCTGTTAGTACTTTATTCCTAGGGTAAAACTAACATTTCTGGCATTTCAACATGTGCCGATTAAACAGAGATTTCCTGGCATTACTGTCAGTGATCCCCTTCTCCCTGTTGCACCACTTGTCAATGTAAACATCACAGAAATTATTATTATTATTTTTTTAAAAATATATATTTTATTCAAATTTTTTTCGGTCAAACAAGAACAGTACAGGATTTCCCCCCTTTTTACAACTTTAAAACACTATAAATAATAATGACCGTTTTTTTTAAACAAATAAATAATATATTAACTAAACGGCAACTGCCAACAGCAAAATAATTACTCTCCAAGACAATAAAGTCCCACATGCCAGTATAAATAACTAATATACAAACAACTATAGGAAACCCCTGAGGGCCCACGTGGGCCCTCCCCTCCCCCCTCACCCCTCCCACCCTCCCCCCTCCCCTCCCCCCCTCCCCTCACCCCTCCCCCTCCCTCCCCCTCCCCTCCCCCCTCCCCTCCCCCATCCCCCCCCTCCCCCCTCCCCTCCCCCTCCCCTCCCCCTCCTCCCTCCCCTCCCCCCTCCCCCCTCCCCTCCCCCTCCCCGCTCCCCTCCCCCCTCCCCCTCCCCCTTCCCCCCCTCCCCTCCCCCCCTCCCCTCCTCCCCTCCCCCTCCCCCTCCCCCTCCCCCCCTCCCCTCCCCCTCCCCCCCTCCCCTCCCCCTCCCCCTCCCCCTCCCCCCTCCCCCCCTCCCCTCCCCCTCCCCCTCCCCCTCCCCCCTCCCCCCTCCCCCCCGGGTTGCTGCATTTCTCCATTTCCCTTATCGTTCTGCGAGGTAGTCAAGGAACTTAGTGCGTACTTTACCGCTCCAATTTTATAAACCCTGCCATGTCGTTTATCCAGGCCTCCACGCCCGGGGGTTTAGCTTCTTTCCACACAAGTAGAATCCTTCGCCGGGCTACTAGGGACGCAAAGGCCAAAACATCGGCCTCTCTCGCCTCCTGCACTCCCGGCTCATCTGCAACCCCAAATATAGCCAACCCCCAGCCTGGTTCGACCCGGACCCCCACCACCTTTGAAATCACTTTTGCCATACCCATCCAGAACACATGCAATGCCGACAGAAATTATTATTAAGATGTGAGCTTAAACAAATTGCCACGAGTATTGCACTGAAGACCAATAAAAACAACTTGAGCATAATTCAATCAGGAGTAACTGGGGTGAAATTGGGCTTGGTTGCATTATATTTTAGGTGCTACCTGAGAATTGGTGATCCAAACACACACTTCTGACACAATGGCACCAGATATCACGGTCGCGATTTTCTGGCCTCGTTGTGCACTCGCTCAAGCGAAACAAGGCTGGTTATTAGCAGGAGAGGCAGAAAACGAGAACTGTGCCAGGCGCCAACCAGTTTGTGATGCAAACGGCCTGCTCCCGTAGGCGAAATCGGGACCTCGCTGCAGCATGGCGAGAAACCAATTATCATCACGTAAGCCTTATTTCCATACAATTAAGGAGAGCCACCCCATATCCAACGGCCTCCCGTCATTCATCGGCCTCCCCACCAAGTGGTCACGCTGGCTCCGATTAGTACTGCTTTTGAAAAATGTGAACCTGGCAGAAGGGTTTCTGTGGGGAGCCGAGGAGGTGAGTAGCCATCTTTGCTCACAGTCAAAGAGCCCGGGGGCACTGGACCTGCCACCCAGTGCTTGATGGGGGCTGGGGAGCCCTCCGCAGGGGTGGGCACCGTGGGAGGGTCAGGGAGAGCAACCAGGAGGCAACCGCACGGCGCACCATCATGCCAACCCCTGGATTGTGTGTACCCATTCCTGGGACAACCTTTGTTCTTGCCCGTCTGCCCCAATGACCACCCACAGCCGCCACCGACTGCCGAGGCCTCTGGCTGAAGGCTATCGCTAATAGCAAATTGGTAATCATGGTTAAGTGAGCACTTCATACAACCCAAGTTGATTCTTGTCGGTAGACGGGCCATGTAGCATGTGGGAGTCACACCTTGATGCATGGACACTGTGCCTGAACACTGCGGGAGGCAACACCACAAATGCAGCAACCAACATCCATACACCCAGGGGATGGGACACAGCTCCGGGACATGTCCATGGCCAGAGGGTGGGTGAGTGCCATGGGGAGGGTGAGATACCTGGAGAGATGGGCCAAAGGTTCGGAGGTCAGCCCGTATTGCAAATGAAGGTGACTGAGGCATCATACTAGTTCTGCACAAAGGTGTTTATTGTGTTTGACAATTCCCACCCTCCTGATGGTGTAGCCCCCTCCCCCACCCCTAGCCCCCCTCAACCCCTACCTACCCCCCATCCCACCCCTGGTGCCCTCAGTGATCCCTGATGTGCTTGGCCTGTCTAGCTCTACCGCTATGTCTACATGTTCCCCCAGGATGCACATCTGAGGTGGAGGCAGCCAGCTGCTTATCATGTCCCATGGCCTTCAATGCCTCTGGCAGGCGTCCTCTGTGGACTCTGAGGCCAGAGGGCCCTGGCTCACTTGTCGTCGGCTTATGCACAGCCATGCCATCCTGTTCCGTGTGCTGACCAGGAGACATAGAATTATAGAATCCCTACAGTGCAGAAGGAGGACATTCAGCCCATCGAGTCTACACTGGCCCTTGCTACGACAGAGTACCCTACCTAGGCCCAACCCCCACCCCTATCCCTGTAACCCCATCTAACATTTTGGCCAATATTAGCGTGGCCAATCCACCTAGTTGTACATCTTTGGGCTGTGGGAGGAAACCGGTGCTCCTAGTGGAAGCCCACACAGATACAGGGGAAACAAGCAAGCCAGTGACATCTCCTGCACCAGTAGCCTCTGGGACTCCTCCAAACAGCTATTGATCTGTTGGAGTGACACTGACATCTCCTTCTGAATGTCCCGACTGCACCCTAACGTCTCCATTAGCTCTGGGATGATGCCATCCGCAAGCTCGGCATCAGGCTGGAACTCAGCTGGATCCTGGGATCCAGAAGACCTCTGACTCGCTGCCATTGCCACCTCATCCCAGGCAGGACTGGCTCATCTATGGCTGACATACCTGGACCCTCAGGGGTACAGGACATCCCTCCTGGCCTCCACAACATCTAGCAGCCTCCCCAGGTCAGTGTTCCCGAAACTTGGGGTTGGTCTCCTGGATGCCATTGTTGCAAGCTGGCTGGGGTTGGCTAAGCAAGTGCTGCTTAAGTGCTGCTCAACCTTGTTAGCAGGGGGCTGGCGAGCGCGGCCCTAATGAATCAGCTGGCGAGCCTTCATTTGCGGCGAGAAGCCCGGGAGGCCTCTTTCAGTGGACGAATTAACATTGAATAGCGTTGTCGGCCTAGCTGGGCCGAGCGCCAGGAAACTCATGGCAATTTCCACTCGCTAGAACACTTTGAAATCTTTGGAGAATCGGGCTCCATGTGTGTAAAGTAGCTCACACACGTACACACACACGCATTCACACATATACACACATTTAACAATCACCAAAACTATGTAGTTCCTGTGTATCATGACAGCAATCAGTGGGTAACACCTATTTTATGCCAGCACTGCCATTTTGGAGCTCAATCTCCAGCCCCTGCGAACATTGCACAGCTCTTTGTGTGTTAAATAGTGTGAAGGACCTTCCAGCTAGCAACGTTTAAAGAGATCACCAAACATTGACCATTTAACTTCACTTCCTGGTCCCCTTGTTTGCCAATATTGTTAAAAGTTCTCTCTCTTCGGTGTTGTCCCTATCTCTTTTAATTCCACCATCATCTTCCCCGTCTCAGAGAACCAAAGTTTGACCACATGATGCAACCCAGCATCACTTCTCCAACTTCTCTTTTTCAAATCCTGAAGCATGTTGATGCCTCCAAAATCTGTTCCTATCTTTCTCAGCCATATTTGAATCCCCCCCATCTGTTTTTTTCTTCTGCTACAGTACAGAAATAGATCTTAACAAAGCCACAAGTGACATGCTGTCCTTCTCAATCTGTCTGCAGCGTTTGACACGGTTGACAAAACTATCCTCCGACATAACTTTGGCACAAAACAGTAGCTTCTAGAAATTGGTGTATTAGTTGACTTCCTTATGGAATCAAGCATGAATGGGAGAATGACTAAAGGCCATACAGAGTGGAATGAAGTGCTAGAAGAGGAGGAAGGGGAGAAGGCCCTCATTGGGAAACCATGTTAGCCGAGCATGCTCTTGGAACAATTGTCCTACTTGAACCTCAACAACAATGTGTGATACACCTGTGTTTCACTGAAGAAGCCATTACTAGAATCTGCCAACTGCTGCAGCTTCAACTCAAACTTCAAGGTAGGGCCAGGATCACATAGCGAATGACTGTGAAAATGACCATAGACTTGAATGTCCCGTGCGCGCTGGCCCTGACAATGGTGTTGTGCGGCCTCCCGTACCTGCCTGGGCCTCATGTCCCGCTCATCACCTACCTCCTTGTCAGATGAGGCCTGCCCTTCCTCATAAATCTCCTCCTCCAGCATATTGCCCCTCTGCTGTGGAGGCCTCAGCAGGCCACCATGATGCGGGCGACCCTCCCAGCCTCGTACTGGAGGGCCCCTCCAGAATGGTCCAGGCACCTGAAGCTTATCTTTCGGATGCCGAAACACCGCTCGACCACACCCCTGGTCGCTGTAAGGGCGTCGTTGTATCAGGTCTCCGTGCGGTCAGTGGCCTCCGGATAGGCATCATCAGCCACAACTGCAGCGTTTTAACCCCTGTCGTCCAGCCTCTTTACGACCGAATTGGGGGCGGCAGCTGTTTTCGGATGCTCCGCCCCCTCCAAAACTGCGTCATGGGGGAGTATGCCGTACGCCGTTGGGACGGCCTCAGGACATTACCTGAAGGCCTTCCCCCAACGCTCTGCCCCAAAGGGGCGTGTTCCCGACGGCGCGGTTCACTTGTGCTCTCAGTTTTCGTGAACCTGGCATGGCAGATGCAGACTGTGTCCAGCGCCGCCACAGTCGGTGGGGGAGCTGTGCCACTGACCGGGGGAGGGCTTTGGCAAGGGCTGGGGAGACTGGTGGTGGGTGGTCCGGGTGTGGCGAGCGGGTGTCCAGGGGGGCACTAACTGGCAGGTCGGGTCCGCGCACAGCCGGTGCAGGTCATCGCCGTGCCCATGCACGGCCACGGTCCTGTCAATTCTCCAGTCATTTGTTTTGTAAAGGCCATGGGGCGCGATTCTCCACTCCCACGCCGAAGTGGCCGCGCTGTCGTGAACGCCGTTGAGGTTCACGACGGCGCGGAACGGCCCCGGTCCCGGCCGATTCAGGCCCTGTCAATGGGCCAGGATCGGGGCAGCGTCATCTACACGCGCCAGGCCTTGTCGCCAGCGTAAAAGCGGCGCCAACCCGCGCATGCGTGGTTGCCGTCCTCTCTAAGTCCGCCCCGCAAGAAGATGGCGGACGGATCTTGCGGGGCAGTGGAAGGAAGGAGGTCCTCCGTCAGAGAGGACGGCCCGATGATCGGTGGGCACCGATCGCGGGCCACCCCACATTTCAGGTAAAGCGGATCCCCCCTCGCCCCCCCGCAGGCCGCCCCCCCAGCGTTCACGCACCGCTCACGACTGCAGCGACCAGGTGTGGACGGCGCCGGGGGGAACCCGCCGTTTTGGCCTGGCCGCTTGGCCCATCCAGGCATCAGAATAGCGGGGGTGCCGGAGAATCGCCATTTTCGGTGTCTCCGGCGATTCTCTGGCCTGCGGCCCGCGAAACTCGACCGGGCCGATCCCGCCGCTTGGGAGAATCGCAGGAAGGCGTCGGACCGGCATCCCCGGAAATTTTGGCGGCCCAGGCGATTCTCCCAACCGGCGTGGGAGTGGAGAATCGCGCCCCATGTGTTTTATGTGGCACGGCTGCGAGCCCCTCACCGGTCACTTCCTACAGGGATGGCCTCAAAATCGGAGAATCCAGCCCCCGGTCTCATAAATGGAGAATCCCACCCAGGATGTTGGGAGGTGATTTGAGGATAACCGGCTGTATTGTTCGATTTGGAGACTATGCCCTGACACCGGCGTGGGAACAGTGGTGTTTTACGACTGAAACATTGGCGCAAAACGGCCACTGATCCTCTGTCTGGTGGGGAGCTGTCAATACGGCCAGTGAATTGCTGGGTCCATGGCCGCGCATGTGCACGGCGGCGACCTGCACCGGCCGCGACATGCAACATGACACCGGCCGCGCACAGACCCGGCCTGCCAAATAGTGTGCCCCCTTTGACCAGGCTCGCAACCCCCAGACCGCTCCCCAATAGTGCCCCCAGCCCCTGCCAAATCCCCCCACTACCTGCGGATCAGCTCTCCCCTGACTGTGGCGGTACTGGACTCAGTCCACAGCCGCCATGCCGAGCTCCCGACAAATAATAGCCTGAGAGACCCACGCCTTCAGGAACTCAGCCGGTCCTGAGGCCATCCACGATGTGCAGCGTTCTCCTAGAGTCCGCCGCTTTGGGGGGGCGGAGCATCACCAAAGCGGCGCCACCCCGATTTCGGCGCCAACGTTGATTCTCCGGCCAATCGCCGAACGCGATTTTGACGTTGGCGATCGGAGAATGCCGCCCAATATTTTTAACCCAAACGTGGTGGGAATCTGGAATACCCGGCCTGGGAGGGTACTTGAGGCAGGAAGCCTCACAATCTTTCAAAAGTACTTTGATGATCACTTGAAATGTCAGAACATCCAAAGCTGTGGGCCAAGTGCTGGGAAGTGGGATGAGTGCAGATTAGAGTTGTTTTCTTTTGTCAGTGCAGGCTTGATGGACTGAAGGGCCTCTTCTGTACTGTATGATTCTATGGATCTAAGAGTAAGTTAGAACCATAGAAGACCTACCTGCACCAAGTCCATAGCCCTGTGGCTTACAGCACTTAAAGTGCAGATCTTTAGAGTTTAGGATCTCTGCCTCCACCACCACCATTCGCTCGGGCAGCGAATTCCAGACTCCCACTACCCTCTACGTAAAAAAGACCTTCCTCATGTCCCCTCTCCACCACTTATCTTGAATCTATTTCTCCGGTCCTAGAATTTTCCACCAAGGGAAGCAATTTTATCCTGTCAACTCTATCTCTTCCCCTCAAAATTTTGTACACCTCAATGAAGTCGCCCCTCAGCCTTCTTTGTTCCAAGGAATATAACTGCTAACTGCATACATCACAAGCACCACTAATATCATATAAGATGGATGGAAATAGTTTATTCTTTATAAGTTACCAGTTTTGGTAATGATTCTGTCCTCTATATTTATGGAGGATAGTCCATGTGGTCCACCTGGCTGGCTTGGTGCCTATCGCACAGGAGTGTGCAAAGTCCAACCAATGGGAAAAAAGCAAGGGGCCCCGGGAGCACAATCCAAGGCAGAGTGGGCCCTGCAGCCAGAGAGTGCAGAGGTGTTTAGAGACTCTGTGCCTGCGTATGATTTACCTTTGCTTGCTCTCAGTAAACCCTTGTTCCATTACACTGGAAATCTCTCTGGTATTGCCTTGAGCCACGTCATTGGCGATAAGTCTAAACTGGATCAATAATAAGTCTGCAGTAGGCAGAATTCAAGGGGGAAGGGAGAAGTCTCCAAAATGAACAGAGAAATAGAAAAGTGTCGACGGCATCATGAAACAGTGAGAGAGAAATGCCCATGATTGGGAAGCTTGACCCTTTCGACCAGGGGGCCAAAGCATGGAGCCAATATACTGAGCGGCCTGTTGGTGCCATTTCAGGCATCATCTGACAAAAGCAGACAAAATTGAATACTCACTGCAAGTTTGATTTATTTTTATACTGCTTTTATTATTTCTCAGACTATAGCTATGTGTTTATTTGTACAGTTATGTAAGTTTCAAAACTCACAACTTGAACAAAAATATACTACCCATATGGAGAGAGCTTGGCCAGGCCCACTCTGGAGGATGTCCCTTGTGAGCTTTCAAACTCGGGTCTGCTTTTCAAAGGCTGATCCCTGCGGTTATCGCTGGCAAAATCTCAGAAGCTGTTCTGTTTTATAAGGTTTTAGTTCTTAGTTTATAGTTCATTCTTATAAACAATCCGGTAGCACACATTAGCCTTATTCGTCCTTGAGAGAGAGAGCTGAATTCTCAATACTCCAAAACAAAGTGTTATCAGTGAACTGTCCAGTTGCAAGTCGACTTTCTGTCTGTTCACATGCAATCCATTTTGCAGAGAGCTGCAGTTTTCTCTGTTAGGCTCTTTAATGTTAGCAGTTGTCCCGTCATGCCTCACAGCACAATGTTAGCCATCTTTCCCACTCAGCATTCCCCCCTTTTTGATCCACTGAATTAAGCGAAGTAGGTCACAAAAATCCTTAGCTAGTTCTTTCCATCAGACAGACATTAAAGTTCAAGTTGCATTGCAGCTAATCATAACTACTTGAAGCAATTTTGGTCAGCACAACATCGTGGGCCGAAGGGCCTGTACTGTGCTGTACTGTTCTATGTTCTAATGTGTATCTATATAATTATTTATTGGCATATAATTTCCCAACAACCATTCCTGTTTTTGCAAAAAACAGCATCTTCTCTGATTTATTTTCCATCTTAACGTTCCAGCACTTTAACATAATCATAATATAAGTTTGATACAATAACATAATAAACATGGCTATTATTACTAAATGCAATATAATTCGTTCCCACAGGTAAAGCTGTATATTTGTTCCCAAGTTCCAAACATAATCCCACCAACTAGTTTCTTTCATTTCATTTTTGTCGGTTTTAATTGCACTTACTACTTGTAACACTTTCTGACATGTCATATGAGAATATTTAAGGCGTTTTTTAATACTTTCTTGTTTTGTTCTATTCCTTCAATTTTGCTCAAATTTCATCTCTTTTTGTCTATCCTTTTTATAACCAATTGCAATTTCTAACTTTTGTTACTTAATCAAAGTTACAGATGTATTTGGTAAAATGGATTGTTAACTGACTCTCAACATGCTGGGACAATTTCTTTAAACATTGACTTCTAACTTGGCCTTAGTTTAAAGCTTGCAAACATGCTTTTGTCCACAGACAGAATTTATTTTGAGACACAAGCCTGTGCTTGATTCCAGTCAAATTGTTTAATTTTATCGATCAGTTTCCCTTTCAAGCTAATTCTTTATTCACTTCTTCCAAATTCTCCCGCAATTGCTCCATCATCAAATTTCCATAAACACTGCAAAGAATTTGATTCTAATTCTAGTCTGAATCATTAGCCTTTTGATTTATTATCTGGTTAATTGTTTTTGCGAGTCCTTCCAGTATTTTGACAATAACTAACCCTGCCTAATTTGTTTCTTCAGTTCCTTAGATTTGCTGTTTAAAGCTCATGTTTAATTTCCCAAACATACTTTTCATTTGCCTTGTTAAAACTTTCAAATTTTCATCCAGATTTTGCAAATCGAAAGTGTTAACAGTATTCATTCCTGCACTGTACAAGGTGGCCGCATCATTTACCACACCCCGCTTCTCCATCATTCTTTTCATCATTGCCTACTTCTTGACCTCACAATACTTTAGTCTGTCAGTTATATACTCTCTTGATCTGGGTCGGACGCCGATCCGGGAGTCCTAGGGCAGGATTCTCCGGTCGCCGACCCTGGAATCACGTTCAGCGATCAGCTGGAGAATCCCTGTTTTCGCCAAAATTCGGGGCGGCTTTCGCGATGCTCCATCCCCTCCAAAGCGGCGTATTCTAGGAGTATGCAGTGCGCCGTATCGACAGCCTCAGGACGTTGCCTGAGGCCCACCACCTGATGCTCCACCCCCAACCGGCCGAGTTCAGGACAGAGTGGGTCTCTCATGGTCTTACCTGTCGGGAACTCAATGTGGTGGCTGCGGACTCGGTCCAACAGTCGGGGAAGAGCCGATCTGCGGGCAGGGGGGACTTTGGCAGGGGCTGGGGGCACTGTTGAGGGGCGGTCAAGGGTTCGCGAGCCAGCCAAAGGGGGCGCACTATTTTGCAGGCCAGGTCCGCGCGCGGCCGGCGTTATGTTGCACGACCCGGCAGCTGCAGGCCGCCGCCGTACGCATGAACGGCCATGGATCGGCAATTCTCCGGGCCATATTAGCAGCTAGAGCCAGGTGCTCTACGCTGTCTTCCTGCTAGCCTCCACAAAACGGAGGATCGGTGGCCGTTTTGCACCAAATATTTGGTTGTAAAAGGCCAACGTTCCCACGCCGGCATCAGGACATCGGCCTGAGAATCGAAGAATCCAGCCCCTAATTTTTGCAACATTTAAAACTATTGGTACTAATTCATAGTGTGCATCATCATTCAAATACACCTCAAGACAATCCCATTTCATGTCCTGTAACAGTTCTCACTGTCTCTTACATTTTGTTGAAATTTCCCCATCAGATACTGTTTCATGCTTTCTCGGTTGCCACTCCGCGAATCCCGGATATTGTGGCATCATTTTCATAGACGGATATCTCTGTTAATGCTATGGTCCACTAGTCATCCATGTTTCCCAGTTCATCTCTTCACTCCTATTATTGATATCAAGATAACATGTACACTTTACAGTTTTGACTTTGCTCGCCAATCGGCCAAAATTTCTTCTTCACTTGGATCTTATCAGATTAATCTTCTCCGCTTTCCCTTTTTTCCTTTCGCTCTAAACCTGGGGGTATCTCCTTCGAGATTTTACCTTCCAGCGCTTCTACTAACCTGTTGCCTGATTAGAGCTGCCGGCAGCACCTGCAGGTGCTCCATTCCCTACTAGGGGAGGAGTGGAAGGTGTAACTGCGCATTCCCCACACGCACCCAACAACACATGAGACTGGTGATTGCCCTAAGGGTTTAATAGCTTTAATTGGTTTACATGGTAGCACCTGGTTTTACCAGAGTCTAACAAGACTTTGTACACTGAGGGATTTGTTTTCTCTACTGTAGAATATGATGCATTATATTTATGGGAAATAAACATTCCAGGTTGGTGAATTTGGAGCATGACTTTATTCCCAATCTCATACTCCACAGACTTGACCTTCTCTTCAAAATTTGCTTCACTCCCCTTCTTTTTCTGTCCCATTTTAACTGCATCGGCCATATGGTTGGCTTGGATATTATCCATCAATTGTTGTGCAACCTTTTTATGTCTGACAGCTGTCAATTCTGGCTCTGAGATATCCGGTCCCAACAAGGGCTCCACTCCTCTCATCGGGTGTCTGTCATCAGGACATGGAGAGCAAAACCTGCTGAACTGGATATGGTACTACCTTTAGGACAAAGGGCAGGAGTGCATTCCAAGTAGAGTTATTTTGTTGGACAGTTTTCTGAATCATATTTTTCAAAGTTACTTTCATTCTTTCCACTATGCCGCTATAGTGTGGGGGTAGGCTATGTGGAATTTCTATTTTATTCCGAATAGAGTCATTACATTCTGCATCACCTGAGCAGTGAAATTAGTTACTTGGTCTGATTCAATGTCACGGGGAGTCCCCATTTAGTGAACACCAGCTGTACCGGCAAATTGGCTGCTACTTTTGTCCTGTCCGTCCTGGTAGGGAACGCTTCAATCATTTACTAAAGGTATCAATGATGATCAGAATGCATTTGTAACCCTCCTTACCTGATGGCAAGGGGCCCACAGAGTCTATTTGTAAATTTCTCCATGTCCCATTTACTGGCCTGGTGTGTCTCAGCTCTCCTTTCTCAGCATAGCAGTCTGGATCATTTTGGGCACAAACCAGACAATTCTCCACATAATACTTTACGTCGCCATCTACTTCGGGCCACCAACGTAAACTTTTAATTCTTTCCGTAGTTGTATTCACACCTTGGTGTCCCTGGACATCATGACGTTGATAAATTATCTGATTCCGATCCCGGATAGGCGCCACATAACTTCTACCCTTAAGGACGAGAACATCCTCTATTTCTATGTTACCTTTCCATTTGTGAAAAGATGCTGGAAACACTCCAACCCTGATCTGTCTCAAACACGCATCTGTCTTCTGTGCATTTACTCATTTTAAGGGTAGGGGCGGCGATGGCTTAAAATGGCTGCACGCACTGAGACCACGTTTCTTTATGATGTGCATCACAGCGCTAATGGCGCTGGCATCTTCCTCTATGTTGGCGCTAAAATGCTTGGAGCTAAGTGTGCTGATTTGCTGTGCAGCTAACTCACTCACATGGCAAATCTTAATTGCTTGTTCCAATACCAAATCTTCTTCCTGGAACAACCTCCCACGTAGCCTAACATTTGATATGCCAATCACAATTTGGTCGCGATCATTGAAGAATCTAGGCGACTGAAATTACAGACTTGACCTTCAGCCTCATGTCAGTGACAAAACTTGAAAGGTTCGTCAGGTTTCTGGGTATGCATACAGAACATGTATCTCTCGAATGTCCCATTCCTTTTGGGGAAGCAATGGTGATCAAAGTACCCAATGACATCATCGTATCTCTTGCTGTCCTCCTCATTGTCAAAAGCAAAAGTATTATATATTTCAATTGCTTATGGACCCGCCAACGTGAACAGCAATGCAATTCACCTTTCGTCAAGGTTTCAGCTTGCAGGCCAAGGGCCGAAATATGGAGTTTAAACCGCAGCTTGAAGACACGCCAGTTTTCGCTTACATTTCCCGATACTTGAAGCTGGTGGGGTGCCTTCAAATCTTCCATCTCAAACGGCTGTACCTTCTATCGTGCCCAATCGCCAATGGGTGCAGCTCACCAGGTCAGTTCTTCAGCTGAATTCAACTTTGTCTCTTCTGACCTTTGCCTCAAATCTTCAGCACTCTGTTGTGTTCCGTGTACTTGTCTTGCAATGAATCTACAGAACTGCTGGTGACTTAGCCAAAACTAGGATTTAGAACATAGAATTTACAGTGCAGAAGGAGGCCACTTGGCCCATCAAGTCTACACCGGCCATACGAAAGAGCACCCCACTTAAGCCCCACACCTCCACCCTATTCCCGTAACCCAGTAACCCCACCTAACCTTTTTGGACACTGAGGGCAATTTAGCATGGCCAATCCACCTGACCTGCACATCTTTGGACTGTGGGAGGAAACCGGAGCACCGGGAGGAAACCCACGCAGAAACGGCGGGGAGAACGTGCAGACTCCGCACAGACAGTGACCCAAGCTGGGAATTGAACATGGGACCCTGGTGTTGTGAAGCAACTGTGCTAACCACTGTGCTAACCCGCTGCCCATACATTTATTAATTTACACGTGATAAGGTAATGATCAGATACAGACCAAGTTATCATTGAGTTACCTTAAAAACTCCTGGAACTACCCTCAGGTGCGACTGTCCTCATATACGCCGTACTACCCCTGCTGGTAGCTGGACATCACCTGACTTACATTTGTTGCCAGCTGCTGGTGTGAGGTCACACTACTGAGTGCATGTAATATTATCTACAGGCATATCACCACAGTGGGGACGGTGGAGGCGGACTGGGTAGAGGGAGCAGGGAGCATGGCTACCCACAATGTACTCCCATTCCCTCCCCGTAAACCCTCTCTGGCCAGTCCAGACCGGCACACCCCTCACACCCATCTGACAGAGCACCGAGGCAGGTTGTAACAGTGGTAACTGGTGTTCAATATGTACAAATATATACATATACATGCCCTAGACCCTATAACTAAACTGTGCCTTGCACCAACTTAACTGATGTCTAACTTTCTGACCTTAAGGGCCCTAAGGCTATGTCTAGGTAAGTTCACAGATGGTGCAGCAGGGGTGCAAGCAGCCTGCTGTGATCCCTGCCCTTGGGTGTACCCGGCTGCTGCTCGCATGTCCCAGGTGGCGTGGTGCCAACCTGTTCCACCTGCTACCCACCAGATGCACCAGGGACGGGGGGCGTGGGGGTGGGGGGGGGGAGAGGGGGAGCGTGGCCGAGGTGCTGCGATGTTCCGGCACCTCCCCTGCGGGAGTCACCAGCATGGGCCCCATCACCTCCTTCGCCCTCCGGGTGCACGATGGCCCCCCGGGCTATTCCATGGATCGGGTACGAATTGAGCTATATCCTGAGACTCCCCCACCTGGGGGCCCACTCTGGTCTTGGCCAGGGTCTGTGCTCTCGCAGCCATGGAGCACTGAGGGTAAACTACCTCCATCTGGAACTGTGCCACATGTGTGCCACTACCTTCTGGGTTTGTGTCACATCAGCCAGTGACTGCGCCATCTCTCTCTGGGACTGGGCCACCTCTCTCTGGTCTGCGCCATGTCGGCCAGTGCCTGGACAATGCCGCCGACGTTCCCAGCTACAGCCTACTGTGACTGGGCCATGCTCAGGAGTTCCACTGCGATTTCCAGGTGGCTCTGGCACTTAGTTACCTGTGAGGCGGCAACCCTGTCCTGGGCCTTGGCCAGTACCTGCACAGAATGCCCCAGGCTTTGGACATGCTGATCCATAGCCAGAATCGTCGCCCCTAATGCCTCCACCACCGTGCAGTGTTGGCTTGGGTGGCACGCATGGTCGCCACCATCTCCTGCTGCTCAATGTGGTTGGATTCCTCCCCCTGCACTTGCAAGTACCGGATGCTCGCTGACAACCCCACATGTAGCCCTGGCTCTGTGAATGCATCTCCACTATAGATGGGACTGTCTGTTCCAGATGCCCTAAACCCATCTGGGCGGCAACTAGTCCCTGGGGTTGAACTGCATTCCGTCCGTCCACCCCCTCGAGAATTCCTACCTCCACATTCTGTAACGGACCAGATGTGTGGTGCGCACTAGATAGTGTCCCAGGGATCTCTTCACTAAAATGCCCAACTGAGATGAGTGTCTCTTGGATGGTGGAGGGTGTTGGAGACAGCTGTGATGGGAAATCCATGTCATCCTCCAACTCGAGCCCTGGGGTTACTGAGTGGCACTGGCTCTGGGTGGGTGATGCCAGATAGGCCCGCCCCACCTGCAGCAGTTTCTGCAAGACACAAAACAAGATGCATGATTCAACCACGGGCCGCGGGGTGGCAGAGTGAGCCCTGCACCGACTTAACTGATGTCTAACTTTCTGGCCTTTCTGGCTGGGGTGGTGTAGATGTGGTGTGGGGGTGGTTTTGGAGGGGGGGTGTTGACACATGTGTCATGGGGAACCACAACTAAATGGGATCGCACTTCCTCACCTGCGGCTGAACTCCAGCTGAACTCCGTCCTCTGGGACGCTGACCACATCCAGGGCCTTCTGCTCTGCCATTGTGAGGGGTCGCAGGTCTGGCATTCCCCCTTCTGTTTCCTGCGGCTCCCGGCGGTTATGGGCGGCCTTCCCCTGGCCGGAAAGGGGGAGGATGCGCGAACAGGAAATGACAGTGTTCGACAGTCCAATGCATACGGCCCAGGGATGGGTAGTTGGTGGCCTCAGTGGCCAGTATACCTGGCCACGGTGGCTGGTACAAGAGCCAGCATGTGGTGCAGGTTGTGGGCCCTGCCGCCCTCCGGGTGAGGGGGTGTAGATGTCGGGTTACAGGTATGTGAGATGGATATTAGTGCCGGGACACAGTGCTGCCTACTCACCCTGGCCTCCCTGAGGAGAGCGTGCAGTTTTTATGGGCACTGCTGGCCGGTCCGGATTGTGTTGCTGACGGCGGTGGCCGGCTCTGCCACCTGCGCCCAGGCATGGTGCATGATGGCAGCTTCCTTTCCGGGCTGGTGTATAGGGTCATCCACCTCACCTCCACCGCAACCAGGAGGGTCTCCAACTCAGCGTTGGTGATGTAGTGATATGCATCACTGTATATACACAAGGGGTTAAGGTAAATACACTGCAACTAAGTAACCACTAGAGGGAGCACTAGAGACGTATGTATACATAGACAAACAGGAAGCCAGTCTCTCCCTTCACAGGAACGGCAGCTGGTGAGCAGGACACAGACAGGAGCTCAGATGTAACATAATATAAGTGCTGGAGAGAGAACAAACTCATAGAAATAAAGCATCTACTTCAACTGTAAGACTACGAGCTTTATTCAGACACAAGGAATAATACATGGTACCAGGTGACTTCAGAACGCATACTAGAAAAGTTACACAAGATGCAGACAAAGCACGATCAAAAACAGAAGAAAACTCAGACGTGGGGAGACTTCGCTGAGTCGATGCAACTCGTTGGAACTCCACCGCAGCTGAAAACAACCGATAATTTAAGTCATAGATGCAAAATCTTTAAACAAACATTCAAACTGTATATCGTAGCTAATGAGTTGAGCGCGGCCTCAGAAGAAATGAAAATAGCACTTCTCCTAGCAGGACATGAAGCTAGAGAAATCTATAACTACTTTAATTACTTGAAAGGTGAAGACAACACCAAATTAGAAGTAATACTTAAAAAATTTGAAGATTACTGTAATACAAGTAACTATGCTACATTAAGACATTCAATGCTCAGAGACCAAATTGCACAGGGAATGAGTGTTGCGAAACTCAATCATCAGAACAGAAAGGTTTGATGCTGGAAATAGCGATTGAAAAGTGCAGATCGCAAGAAAAAAATAACTTTAAGCTTTTAACAAGAAAAAACGGCAAAAATGTTCTTTTCCATGGGTCTGAAAAAGTAAAAATGACGTCTGGCCACATTTTAAACTTCCTGGGAAACAAAAGACGCAAACCTGGGTGTGCGCATGCGCAGGAAATTGCAGCCACGCATGCGCAATTGAAAAAAGATGTTTTGAGCGCAAATCGTTCTGCGCATGCGTGGCTTGAACAGAAAGAGCGCACAGTTCGAAGGTGGATCTGTGCATGAGCAAGCCGCGCATGCGCAATTTACAAAAAAGCGCACAGTAAAGGAAAATCGATTTGTGCATGCGCAATCAATTCCTACGCTTTATGTCATGAGCGTCATGGCGTCAGAGGCCCATGGCCACGCCCACTTAAAGCGGAAATGTCCGTAAATTGAAAAAAAGAGTTTTAAAGCTACAAAACACAATTTTTTCACCTCGAAAGACAGAACAGTGCCTGAACTTCTACCAGCATTTGAAAATAACTGCCACAGCACCCTGGAACAAGCAGTTTGCACCACCCGAAGTGAGGAGCACAATGACAAATCCAAAACCAAAGAAGGTGATTTGTTTATCGTAGAATACTACCAGTCATGGCTGAGTTATTCAGATATGATGATCATAAAAGCATCAGCGCCACGGTTGAAAAGCTTAACCCGACTCTACTCAGGGTAGATGGATCCAATACCATGATGCAATGGCAGATCATCGATACATTGGATGACAGCAACCTGTCAAATACCCAAGAAGAAAATTATGCCACACAGCGAGTACTGAACGACTCCATTGAGAGAGCACAGATCGACTCCACAGAGAGACCACTGCATGACTCCACACAGAGATCGATGAAAGACTCCACAGAGAGAGCGATGCAAGCCTCCACAGAGAGCTCGTTGACAGACTCCAAAATGGAAGCAAATCAAGACTCCATAGCGAAGTCCATGCATGAACATAAGAACATAAGAACATAAGAACTAGGAGCAGGAGTCGGCCATCTGGCCCCTCGAGCCTGCTCCACCGTTCAATGAGATCATGGCTGATCTTTTGTGGACTCAACTCCACTTTCCAGCCCGAACACCATAACCCTTAATCCCTTTATTCTTAAAAACATTTAATGAAGGAGCCTCTACTGCTTCACTGGGCAAGGAATTCCATAGATTCACAACCCTTTGGGTGAAGAAGTTCCTCCTAAACTCAGTCCTAAATCTACTTCCCCTTATTTTGAGGCTATGCGCCCTAGTTCTGCTTTCACCCGCCAGTGGAAACAACCTGCCTGCATCTATCCTATCTATTCCCTTCATAATCTTATATGTTTCTATAAGATCCCCCCTCATCCTTCTAAACTTCAACGAGTACAGTCCCAGTCAACTCAACCTCTCCTCATAATCCAACCCCTTCAGCTCTGGGATTAATCCAGTGAATCTCCTCTGCACACCCTCCAGTGCCAGTACGTCATTTCTCAAGTAAGGAGACCAAAACTGAACACAATACTCCAGGTGTGGCCTCACTAACACCTTATACAATTGCAGCAGAACCTCCCTAGTCTTAAACTCCATCCCTCTAGCAATGAAGGACAAAATTCCATTTACCTTCTTAATCACCTGTTGCACCTGAAAACCAACTTTTTGCGACTCATGCACCAGCACACCCAGGTCTCTCTGCACAACAGCATGTTTTAATATTTATTCACTTAGCCTATCCAAATCCCTCTGCAGACTTCCAGTATCCTCTGCACTTTTTGCTTTACCACTTATCTTAGTGTCGTCTGCAAATTTGGACACATTGCCCTTGGTCCCCAACTCCAAATCATCTATGTAAATTCTGAACAGTTGTGGGCCCAACACTGATCCCTGAGGGACACCACTAGCTACTGATTGCCAACCAGAGAAACTCCCATTAATCCCCACTCTTTGCTTTCTATTAATTAACCAATCCTCTATCCATGCTACTATTTTCCCCTTAATGCCATGCATCTTTATCTTATGCAACAACCTTTTGTGTGGCACCTTGTCTAAGGCTTTCTGGAAATCCAGATATACCACATCCATTGGCTCCCCGTTATCTACCGCACTGTTAATGTCCTCAAAAGATTCCACTAAATTAGTTAGGCACGACCTGCCCTTTATGAACCCATGCTGCATCTGTCCAATGGGACAATTTCCATCCAGATGCCTCGCTATTTCTTCCTTGATGATAGATTCCAGCATCTTCCCTACTACCGAAGTTAAGCTCACTGGCCTATAATTACCCGCTTTCTGCCTACCTCCTTTTTTAAACAGTGGTGTCACGTTTGCTAATTTTCAATCCGCCGGGACCACCCCAGAGTCTAGTGAATTTTGGTAAATTATCACTAGTGCATTTGCAATTTCCCTAGCCATCTCATTTAGCACTCTGGGATGCATTCCATCAGGTCCAGGAGACTTGTCTACCTTTAGCCCCATTAGCTTGCCCATCACTACCTCCTTGGTGATAACAATCCTCTCAAGGTCCTCACCTGCCATAGCCTCATTTCCATCAGTCACTGGCATGTTATTTGTGTCTTCCACTGTGAAGACCGACCCAAAAAACCTGTTCAGTTCCTCAGCCATTTCCTCATCTCCCATTATTAAATCTCCCTTCTCATCCTCTAAAGGACCAATATTTACCTTAGCCACTCTTTTTTGTTTTATGTATTTGTAGAAACTTTTACTATCTGTTTTTATATTCTGAGCAAGTTTACTCTCATAATCTATCTTACTCTTCTTTATAGCTTTTTTAGTAGCTTTCTGTTGCCCCCTATAGATTTCCCAGTCCTCTAGCCTCCCACTAATCTTTGCTACTTTGTATGTTTTTTCCTTCAAAACATGACCATGAAGGTCTATCAACCTTATCTGAGCAACTAGCAACAGACTATGAAAGTCTCCCGACTCATATGAACAACAAAAAGACTATGAAAGTCTACCCAGCTTATTTGAGCCACCAGAAGAAGACTATGAAAGTATACCCAGCTCATTTAACCAACAAGAAGACACTGAATGTCTACCCACTGTATCTGAGACAAGTGACGAAGAAATCACAATTCCCATACAAGATGTGGAAGATCACAGCGAGACTGACAGATCTCAACTCGTATGTACAGAAGCACTCAACAATCAAAGTGAAACTACTCTTGAGTCCAGTGAGGCCACGCCAATTAAAACCTCATCTACTCTTAACTACCCCTAAGAAAATGAAATCTTGAAGATTTTGACTCCAGACGAGAAGCATCAAGAAACCAAAGATGATTCAATTGAACCAGAAATGACTCCAGAAGAGGAGCACCAAGGAATCAAAGAGGAATCACATCAACTACAAAGGAGTGATGTCACCAAGATCAATGCAACATCAGATCATTCTCACAATCCTCAAGAAGAAACGCTCAACGAAACATCAGATACCACAAAGGACACTGACACACAAACAACTTTGAAAATGACTCAAATTAACCACACGGAACAGTAACTACAAGCACACCAACAAAGTCTACAAGAAAAACAACAACAATGAAACAACAACTTATACAACATGGTACAACTCTGCACATGAAGGACAATTTAACAGCACAGCTCAAAACAATGGCAGCCATCTCAATCCTTTCCCACCAACCTGACCCAAACAATCTCTTGGTCCGACACGACCCCCTCTTCCTCACTTTCTCCCACCCTCCAGCACCCTATCCCGGTCCGTCCTCCACCCCACCCCTCCCCTTCGACCCGACCCAATCCCCCTCCTGGTGTGTAACGGTGTGACCCCTTGCCCCCTCCCTTTCCGGGACTGATCCCCCTCCAGAATGAGTAACTCTGCCTGTGTGATGCCCATGGTGGTATGGGGAGTCACGTCAGAAGAAAGTTGGCTAATCTAAGGCGTTTGGCTTGGCTGTTTTGACATTTGCACAGCTTTCTTCGCTAACCAGTTTGAGGTGGGGTGATAGGGGGCTGTTCTGGTGTGACATTGTTATTCGTGGAAGATTGTCCCTGAGATTCAACCACTACCGTATGCAAACTCCAACCGATAGGGAAAAAAGCACAGAAACTGGGAGTGGGGCCGCAGGCCGAGTGGACCCGGGAGCCAGAGGGTGAAGACCTGTTTAGTGGCTCTGTGTCTGTGTATTGTTTACCTTTACTTGTTATCAATAAACCCTTGTCCAGTTATATCGGAAATCTCCCTAGTATTACCTCGAGCCAGCACAATAATATATGCAAATATTTAAATATTTTTAAACTGTTGAGAAGGAAATTGCTCCCTGTCAATGTTGTTTTTGGATGAGAATTTCAGTGACAATTTCTGAATGCAAAAAATTGCCTGTGGAATTTTATTAGATTGGGGGCAAGAGACTTCTGAATGGCTGAAGTGTCTGTTCTAAACAGGCCACACATGCAGCACAAATTTTCCCCAATACCTTGCTGCCTCACCAGCGGCCATTATAAAGGCTGCTGAAAGCTACCAAAGGAAAGGTGTGTTTATGTTGAGGTGAGAAAGAGTGCTCATCCTGGCTGCAGAACTCTATGACCAGCTGCTGCTGGCCCACACCCATCTCCTTCCCCTTCATCTCCACTCCACTCCTCTGAGACATATCTGTGGGCCGAATTAGCATCAGAGCCAGCCAGTCTTTGAGAAAACCGAGACCTGAGAGTCAAATCTGAGCACCCAATTGAAATTCTCAGCTCTCCTGATAAAATCCAGGTGAGCTGAGAATTGCAATGAATGAGTTTCTGGGCATAATTTCAAACAAATCATCGATTCACACGTTCGAGACATGACAGACACTCCATGCTGTTTTCCAGGGCTAGAGTCATTTCCTAGCTCTTACATTTAGGGAAGGTTTGTATTCTTCCTGTGGGATGATGCACATCAGGAGGCAATGTGATAAAACTGTTCTCCATATTTTTCAGCAATATTTACGAGGCCGCAGTATATGGCACAGGGGATTTGAGATTTGATCGGCTGTGTAGTTTGTTCCTGTCTTACCATCAGTATGGCTATGTAATGAGCTTGTTTTCAATCATCACCGTTGTGATCTAATTTATTTTTATATTGTTGTTTGAGATGCATCTGGGATCATTGTGCATATTTGCATGATCTCTAACAAAATTCCAGTATTGTGCATTACAGACTCAAGCCACCATCCAGAAGGTATCAGTCTAAGCACGACAATCAAATTATGTCAATTTCCCCAACTAGCAGTTATATTTTGGCTCTGTTGCAATCAAGGGATTTAAGTATAAAATTAAACAAGTCCATAACAATTAGGATCTAATCATTGCAAAGCAGGCTAAGACTCCGATTATGCTGTTCACCCAATTTCAGGCAGGTGACTATTATTAATGTGCAGTCTGCAGTACTTTGTTTATAATGTCTGTTTGCAAATCTGAGTCACAAGGCAGGGAAGGAGCTCCATGTGCGATAGATTTCAAATGTATTGGTGATGCCAATAGCAATTTCCATGCATTCTGATAAGTCCTGAATAAATTTTAAACAATGCTTGACTCACTCAAATTATAGTACGAAGTCTTACAACACCAGGTTAAAGTCCAACAGGTTTGTTTCGATGTCACTAGCTTTCAGAGCGCTGCTCCTTCCTCAGGTGAATCAAATTATGATAGTTGACCAAACCATCCTCCTCCAACACCACTCCATTGTTGGCATCTGGGTGGGCATGCACTCACTTAGTTCTATTCTTATGTATCTAATTTCAGCCAGAGTATCATTAGCATGGTTTCTCTTCCTAGTCTAGCACCATTATCTCTGGTGCTACCCAAGTATTTATCCTTAGCTCCTCATATTTATCAGCCATGAAAACAGTATTATTTGTCACAATTCATAAAGTCATAGAGTTTTATAGCACTGTAGCCATGTAAAATGGGCACCTGCAAAGGACCATGGGAGTTGTGGTCAATTTGGGACAGGTACACAGCCTCTGTGTATTACGCAAAGAAACCAGACTTGGCTGAAACTTGTATCCATTAAGAGTCGATCACCATTTCCCACAGGACAATAGAGTTTGAATCAAGGAGTTACAACAGTAGCAGACTAACCGGTGCCACCCCCCCCCCCCTTATTTGGAAAGGCCTACATGCCTGGGACAATGATAGCTGGGACCCACCCAGCTATTGAGGAATCCGCCCCCTAATTGGCTGAGATCGATGAGGGTGATCGGAAACCCTATCAATCCATTGGACCTGGAGTAAGGACCGCCCAAAAGGGCGCGAAAGAGACGAAGCATAAAAAGCCCTGCGCACTAGAGATCTGTCTCTTTTGGGACCGGCCTGTGTGCGACCAACTGCAGCAGGACAACCAAGTTCAAGGACCCGCGTCCATTCCTGAAGGATGAGCCCAGCTGAGACGAACCCAACCATTTTGAAACTGACCACGTGGACCCGGATAAAGGCCTTATCTCGCACAGTACAGGTCAGTCGAAGTTAAGTAAAGGTCATCTTAGTCGTTAGGTGTAGTTTAGTATGGAGCTGCCTGTGTTATTGCATAGAGATACAAGTCTTGTGCTATTAATAAACTGTGTTTTTGAGCTAACATATTGGTTGTGTGGTCATTTGGTCGATATAAGAAACAGCTTGTGGTTCACCCCAAAGTAAAGGCAACATTTATTGGCGACTTTGGTGGGACCTCGAGTAGAAGTGACTTTGTTACTCCGATGGATCCCACAACTTGTAATTAAATTGGGGAAAGAGAACGAACCACAAGAGTAAGTTTCATATCAGCCAAATAACCGATTTTCGGAAGTGTGCACTAACCGCTTGAGTAACTAACAGGGAAGGGTAAGGTAAATTTGTCAGACATGCATGCAAATCTAGAGGGATTGTGAACCGGAATATAGCCGTAAACTGTACCCGTTGTTCGATCAACACCTTATTTACCCCCCCCCCCGTTCCAAATTTTAAGTAGAGAAGAGATGGCAGCGCAGATGATAGAGCAGTTGATGAACCCACAGCAGCAATCCGAGGTTACAGTACTTGATAAAACAGAGCAGTGCCCCATATGGAAGGATGTGTTGAGAAAGTATTTAAAGGGGAAAGGATGGCCCCTTTGGTCGAATTTTTGTGCACAGACTTGGTGGGAGAATCTTTGTGAGATATATAAGAAAAACGAGGCAAAGTTTAGAAAACTAATGGCAATAGTGTGCTGCTTGGCACAGTTGCGAGGCACCGAGGAGGTCGTTGAGACACTCCACAGACATAGAACATAGAACTGTACAGCACAGTACAAGCCCTTAGGCCCACAATGTTGTGACAAACTAGTCTGAAACTAAGATCAAATCAACCTACTCCCAATTATTCTAGTGCACTCCATATGCCAATCCAATAACCGCTTGAAAATTCCTAAAATGTCCGACTCCACTACCATAGCTGGGAGTGCGTTCCACGCTCCAACCACTCTCTGAGTAAAGAACCTACCTCTGACATCCCTCCTATATCTTCCACCATGAACCTTATAGTTATGCCCCCTTGTAACAGCTACATCCACCCGAGGAAAAAGCCGCTGAACGTCCACTCTATCTATCCCACTCATCATCTTATACACCTCAATTAAGTCACCTCTCATCATCCTTCGCTCCAATGAGAAAAGCCCTAGCTCTCTCAACCTTACCCTATAAGACCTGCCCTCCATTCCAGGCAGCATCCTGGTAAATTTCCTTTGCACCCTTTCCAATGCTTCCACATCCTTCCTATAATGAGGTGACCAGAACTGCACACAATACTCCAAATGTGGTCTAACCAAGGTCTTGTACAGTTGCAGCATAACCTCACGGCTCTTAAACTCAATGCCCCTGTTAATAAATGCTAACACACTAGAGGCTTCCTTCATGGCTCTACCCACTTGGGTTGCAACTTTCAGAGATCTATGGACATGAATTCCGAGATCTCTCTGCTCCTCCACATTCTTCAGAACCCTGCCGTTAACCCTGTAATCCGCATTTAAATTTGTCCTACCAAAATGAATCTCTTCACACTTCATAGAATTTACAGTGCAGAAGGAGGCCATTCGGCCCATCGAGTCTGCACCGGCTCTTGGAAAGAGCACCCTACCCAAGGTCAACACCGCCATCCTATCCCCATAACCCAGTAACCCCACCCAACACTAAGGGCAATTTTGGACACTAAGGGCAATTTATCATGGCCAATCCACCTAACCTGCACATCTTTGGACTGTGGGAGGAAACCGGAGCACCCGGAGGAAACCCAAGCACACACGGGGAGGATGTGCAGACTCCGCACAGACAGTGACCCAAGCCGGAATCGAACCTGGCACCCTGGAGCTGTGAAGCAATTGTGCTATCCACAAGGCTACCGTGCTGCCCCACTTATCAGGGTTAAACTCCATCACCCACTTTTCAGCCCAGCTCTGCATCCTATCAATGTCTCTTTGCAGCCTACAACAGCCCTCCACATTATCCACTATTCCACCAATCTTGGTGTCATCAGCAAATTTACTGACCCAACCTTCAGCTCCATCATCCAAGTCATTGATAAAAATTACAAATAGCAGAGGACCCAGCACTGGACACAGCAGAGGATCCCGAACCATACTAAACTCCGCAAGCCTATTCCAAAAAACACCCTGGCCCACCACAGATACCATCACACTCAGTGGATTCACAGGCCACATGCAAGAGGGATACATCACAGCCGCTATATCCGTCCAAATAGGAAACGTAAGCACTACCCACCCGGTTGTTCTAGTAGACCTACCCCCGACTGCGGAACATATCCTAGGCATAGACCTTATGAACTCACATAACCTCTCCTTCGACCCATTAAACAAGTGTGTCTGGCGAATGTCCAAGACAGCTAGAGCCCCCGCCACGCTCTCAGTAGGAGATTACAAAAACAGGATTTGCTCAGTAGGGGACTATTGGTTTAACCCTTTGGCAATTAGCACAGACGACACCATTAGATGGTATTAGCCATACACAAAGGTGTGTTTGCCCAACACAAGCACGACTGTGGGCACATTCCAGGTACGATTATAATCTCGGGTCCCGACCCCAAACCACAGAGACAGTGTGGATTTCCACAGCAGGCTGAGGGAGAAATTTTAAAGGTAATTAACAGTCTGTTAAAACAAGGAGTGATTCGACCCGTAGCTTCCACTAATAATGCCCCGATTTGGCCCGTAAAGAAACCAGATGGTTCATGGCGATTCACCATTGACTACCGCGAACTAAACAAAGTTACCCCTTTAACAGCACCCACCATTGCCATGAGTCCCGCGACCATGCTTAAGCAGGGAGTGCAAGCAAAGTATTTCACCGTGCTGGCTATCAGCAATGGTTTTTGGTCCATTCCCCTATATTGGTCTTGCCAGTGTAAATTCGCATTCACTTTTCAAGGCAACAGTACACATGGATGTGTCTCCCCCAAGGCTTCCAGAATTCCCTCTCCATTTTCCACAGACAGCTAGCTGCTTGTCTTTCCAAATTCTCCCGCCCCGAATGCCTAATTCAGTATGTAGACGACCTGCTCCTGCAAACCGACACCAGGGAAGAGCACATGGCTCTATTGGCCGAATTACTAACCCTGTTCCAGTCCATCAGATGTCAGGTAAACCCCAAAAAGGCACAGATATTGAGGGAAAATTTTAGGCACCACTATTACACACGGCAAACGTGAAATTGAACAAAAACAAATTGACTCCATTGTGAACTTGCCCCTGCCCCATAATGTAAGTGCACTCTGCTCATTTTTAGGTTTAGTGGGATGCTGCAGAAATTATATAGACGGTTTTGCCACCAAGGCCACCCTGCTCTCAGAGCTTCTGAAAAAGAACATCCCATGGAATTGGCTTCCCCAGCACACAGACGCCAGACGATTTAAAACTCGCCCCAGGTACAGCTCCCACATTACAAGTTCCCGACCCCGCCTTGCCCTACGCCATAGAAGTAGCAACCACCGACCGAACCCTCTCAGCAGTGCTCCTACAGGAACACCACGACCGATTAGGCCCGGTAGCCTATGCCTCTATAGTTTTAGACCCTGTAGAACAAGGATGTTCTGCCTGTGAACGACACTTGCTTGTAGTCTTTTGGGCAGTTCAGTACTTTGCCTACATTACAGGCCTCAACCCAGTCACGATATTAACCGAGCACACCCCCACCCAACTGGGGGAAACTAAAGGATGGTTCAGTCAGCCAGATCAGAGCAGCTCGCTGGACACTCTTATTACAAGGCAGGAATATTTCTGTGAAACGCACCAAGACCCACACGTTCTTAGCAGACAATTTACAATACGCAGGGACCCCACACGAAGGCCAGATAATTGCAGCCACACACCCCACAGGACCCTTTGTTCCCAAATCGTTACAACCACGTGTAAACGGTGAGACTCAAAGTTCCCAAGACACAGGGGACACAGTAAAGATCTATGTAGATGGCTCCTCCACTGTTGAGGATGGAGTAAGAATCACAGGATGCGGGATTTACATGGAGGACTCACAGGGACGCCCACTAGAAGAGGTAGAACAGGCGCTGGAATGTGGTGACTAGGGGTTTTTCGCAGTAACTTCATTGAAGCATACTTGTGACAATAAGCGATTATTATTTTTATCTTTACAATTACCCGGCCACTTGGGTTCGCAGGCAGCCGAACTGGCAGCCATAGCTTATGTAAATGACCACCCAGACTCCTTTCCAATGCCTGCGGACATACACTCCTACAGCTTGTATGTCTGCAACAGTCTAACAGAAATCCATCCCCTATGGGAATCTCGAGGTTTTGTATCCGCTGAAGGAAAACCCCCACGATCAGCCCCTCTCCTGAAACATATTCTTAAGAAAGTCACCGGCCGCACATATGGCATCATTTAAGTAAAGAGCCATCACCACACCTCCTCCCCCTGGAATGCAAGGCGGCGCATTAGCTAAAGCTGGATCACGCACTGGTCACTTCTGGAAACCCCCCTGAGTGTGAACAGATACATTCAATCCAGGTCTCCCAAACCAATATTGAGGATTTATCTCAGGCACAGAAAGCAGACGACTCCCTTAAACAGATACTGAATGGCACAACCCCAGCCCCCTATGATAAATGGAAGGACACACTCACAATACAGGGCAGAATAGTGTTAAAGGATGGAATTAAGTGGAACCCACCCAAGACAGAAACCAGTTAATCTACCAATTCCATGACGGACACGGACATCAAGGAATAGACACAACCATTGCCCATTTAAGACCCGTGTGCTGGTAGCCCGATTTAAAAAGCGATGTCACACATTATGTAGACAATTGCCTCATTTGCGTCCAGAACAATCCGGAACATTATTCAAAGAAGGGACAATTAAGACACACCCGACCTGTAAAAGGCCCCTGGACAAATCTGCAAATTGATTACATTGGTCCCCTCCCCCCCTGCAGAAATGGTTTCAAGTACATGCTAGCCATCATCAATACATTTACAAAATGGGTAGAAGCATTCCACACATGGTCAAACACGGCAAAGGCCACCGCTAAAATTTTGACCCAACAGATCTTTACACGCTGGGGTCTTCCACGCAGCATTGAGTCAGATCAAGGTTCCCACTTCACCGGCAGAGTAATGCAAAATGTTATGACCATTTTCGGTATCAAACAGAAATTCCACATAGCCTACCACCCCCAGTCCAGCGGCACAGTAGAGCGCATGAACCGCACTTTAAAAACGACATTTCGGAAGACGGTCCAGCAGAACAATTCCACTTGGGACACGGTACTACCCTTTGCTCTCATGATTATCAGGAACACAGTTTCCTGTTCCACAGGTTTCAACCCCCCACACCCTTATGACAGGGAGACCCATGAAAGGCATTGGTTATTTAGTAGGGCTCGATTTGGCAAATCCTGCAGTAACTGAGCTCACCCACGAAAAAGCAGTCCAACAGGTCACAGAGAACATTAAAGCGGCACAACTAGCTGCTGTTGTCCGACTAGGTGCTAGGAAAAAGCAGAGTAAAGCCAGCTTTGACAAAAAGGTTCACCCCATAGAGTATACAGTCAGTCAGCAAGTTATGATCTCGTTGTACAACACCAGCTCCTTCCTAGCCCCTAAATTCGCAGGCCCCTACTCCATCCCTGACAAAGTAAGCCTCTCGGTGTACAAGATAGCGTACCCCAACAGTAAGACTGGTTGGTTCCACATCAACCAACTCAAACTCTAGGATCACAACGTAGCCACTCCCACCACTTAGCCTTGGTTATGGGAGACGATGACGCTCTGCCCACTGACGATTCAGCTCGATGCCCGCTCCAACTCGCCCCCCCTCAGGATGACACTCTCCTCTCAACTCCACTCATACTCACAGGTTTCAACCTTGAACTTAACTCTGGGGCGAAATTCTCCCCAAACGGCGCGATGTCCGCCGACTGGCGCCCAAAACGGCGCCAATCAGACGGGCATCGCACCGCCCCAAAGGTGCGGAATGCTCTGCATCTTTGGGGGCTGAGCCCCAACATTGAGGGGCTAGGCCGGAGCCGGAGGAATTTCCGCCCCGCCAGCTGGCGGAAATGGCATTTGTTGCCCCGCCAGCTGGCACGGAAATGACATGTCGGGGCGGCACATGCGCGGGAGCGTCAGCGGCCGCTGACAGTTTCCCGTGCATGTGCAGTGGGGAGAGTCTCTTCCGCCTCCGCCATGGTGGAGACCGTTGCGGAGGCGGAAGGGAAAGAGTGCCCCCACGGCACAGGCCCGCCCGCGGATCGGTGGGCCCCGATCGCGGGCCAGGCCACCGTGGGGGCACCCCCCGGGGTCAGATCGCCCGCGCTCCCCCCAGGACCCCGGAGCCCGCCCACGCCGCCTTGTCCCGCCGGTAAATAGGTACTCTAATTTACGCCGGCGGGACAGGCAATTTCTCGGCGGGACTTCGGCCCATCCGGGCCGGAGAATCGAGCGGGGGGGCCCGCCAACCAGCGCAGCCCGATTCCCGCCCCCGCCGAATATCCGGTGCCGGAGACTTCGGCAACCGGCGGGGGCGGGATTCACGGCGGCCAACGGCCATTCTCCGACCCGCTGGGGGGTCGGAGAATGACGCCCATGATGAGAGCCTCCCGGATTTGACTACCATCCCTAGCGACCTCCCCACCATCAGCTACCCTAGCCCCCGAAACAATGCCTTGGATTTTCTCGACCCCTTGTACGACCGTCTCCGCCCAACAACTCTTCCTACGCCCGCTCTCGACAACGTTGCTTCCACTTCCAGTACACCATTTCCCGACTACCCTCCGTCACATGACAACCCCGATACTCCCTTTTAGCACCGTGACAATTCCTACAGGTTGGTAAGACATGACGAATCGGACCACCCACAGGCCCACGCAGCTACCACCCGGAATCTGCAGACACGAGTCTGGCAACCAGGAGAAGGTGATGATTTAAGCGATGAGCCCTTTCTGGGAAATGATTTCATGGAAATCACGCAAATATTTGAGGTGTCCAGATGATGAGAAACGGACACTAAGAATTAAGGTGTCCAAATTTCAGATGGAGCCTGCCCGTCTTCTTGTTTTAACCTCTTCTTCTCTCCAACACATGGTTTTTATCTATGTCAGCCCGACACTCAGTTATGCAGTCGTAATTACTCCTCTGATTTAACCATCAGACACGGTCTACTGACCAATGGCAGTTGAAGGCACTACAATATGACTACAAATTCTTTCCGTTCATCCCGGTCACCCAGGTAGAGAGTCACGGCACTGATCCCCGCCCTACCTGAGGGCCCCAAAATTAACCAGTCAATCACGCTCGGGTAGTGAAGTAACAGCACTAACCCCCGCCCTTCCCGGAGATCCCACCCATTCTTGTCCCGCAGAGGCCCACACGCACCCCACGTTTCACATCATGCTCTCTGGAATGGTTTCCTACACCCTTTTGCTGCTTTGGGCAGGTCTTGAATCTTCCTCCCTGCTCCAAATCTAAACCTTTCTTTCTTCTACTGTTCTTCCAGACCCCTTCGGGTCACCTCCAAATGCTATTTACACGTAAAAAACACAATGGTTGCTTATCACTGTTGCTACCTCTGAGCCCCTGGGACAAAACTCTATAAAACTGGTCGCCCTGAAATTCGGCTGGTTAAGCAAAGCCTCACCTCCTTAGCTGCTAGTAAAGATGGAGAATGGTCGAAGAAAACATCCGCCCACTCCTTACATCGACCACACAAGCTGTGAGACACTTGAATACTTGAATTGAGACACTTGAATTAGTACCTCTCCAAACATTTTTTTAAAAAACAAAATGGGGGAGTCACACATGGTGACAATCATAAAGGGAAATTGGAACTAAGAGAGAGACACACACAGATATTAACCAACGATACTGACATGATACTATGCTTGATTCCTTTGGATTACATGGAAACCAGAAACCGCAGGATGAACCCATGATCGCCGTCTGGATAGTTGCCGCACTTACCGGACTCCGAGCACAAGATACCCAAGACTTTCCACAGCCCGGCGGTCTTTAGTACCGTCCCCAGATGCAGGGGAATGTCAGAGTGGCATGGTAGCATAGTGGGTAGCACAATTGCTTCACAGTTCCAAGGTCCCAGGTTCGATTCCCGGCTTGGGTCACTGTCTGTGCGGAGTCTGCACGTTTTCACCGTGTGTGCGTGGGTTTCCTCCGGGTGCTCCGGTTTCCTCCCACAGTCCAAAGATGTGCAGGTTAGGCGGATTGGCCATGCTAAATTGCCCTTAGTGTCCAAAATTGCCCTCAGTGTTGGGTGGGGTTACTCGGTTATGGGGATAGGGTTGGGGTGTGGGCTTGGGTAGGGTGCTCTTTCCAAGAGCCGGTGCAGACTCAATGGGCCGAATGATTAGAATGTTACATTAGCACAACCGGAACAGAAGATTGGTGGGAACTTACTAATGAAGGGTGCCCCGAAATTGGATGTTTAAATAAAATTGCAGGGAACACAATAAGGATCGGACAAAATTGTCCCTGGACACCCACTAAAGGTAATTTGGCAATACACACAATTAGAATAGGACATATGCCTGCCCCGAGCGACACCACCCACAGACTACCTCCAGTCAGGATACCACACAACAACGGGGAGAATGTGCAAACTCCATACAGACAGTGACCCAGAGCCAGGATCGAACCTGGGACCTTAGCACCGTGAAACAGCAGTGCTAACCACTGCGCCACTGTGCTGCCCAATCTTACCAGATAGCTAGTTCATAATTAGTTTGTATGGAAACATTTTGTACTTCATGCAGGTCGATAATACTCCTGTAACTGCAGGAAAAGTGAAGTAGTGTTAGTTAATGGATAGATTTGATCAGGACACCGGGAGGACATCCCTGATCTTTCCTGAAGAAGAAGAACACTTTATATCGTACCTTTGTCATAATGTAATATTCCTAGGTGCTTCACAGGAGTATTGTTTCACATAATATGACACCAAGTCACAGATGGGCGACACGGTACCACAGTGGGTAGCATTGTTGCTTCACAGCACCAGGGTCCCAGGTTCGATTCCCAGCTTGGGCCACTGTCTGTGTGGAGTCTGCACGTTCTCCCTGTGTCTGTGTGGGTTTCCTCCGGGCGCTCCGGTCTCCTCCCACAAGTCCCAAAAGACGTGCTATTAGGTGAATTGGACATTCTGAATTCTCTCTCCGTTTATCCGAACAGACACCGGAATGTGGCGACTAGGGGCCTTTCACAGTAACTTCATTGTAGTGTTAATGTAAGCCTACTTATGACAATAAAGATTATTATTATTATTCTAACAAAGATTCCAATTTTTCAACTTTTATTCTTAAGTATCATTATTCCACCTCCCTTATTTGGAAATAGTCCAAATTCACCTCTTCCATTGGATGTGAGTCATCTTGTATCATCCCACCTCTGTAACTACAGCCAGATGTTCATCCTTTGTTTCCCCTCAGAGTTTACAATCCATTTCAAATAAACAATACAGTTTCTCTATGTATAATAGTCACAAAGTCACGCTCTCATGTCCGCATATGTTAATCCATTCCCACAATACTAAAACGTTAAGAACAAATATTAAAAGCACTTTCTATCATAATATCAGAAATTAAAGTTTTCCTTCTGGTACAGAACAATTAAAGCTATGCATGGTTGTTTAAACATAAGTGGCTGGATTCTCCGATTTTTAGGCTATATCCGGAGGAAGTGTCTGGTATTACGATGAAAAAGTTGGCGCCGACCCCGCACCGATGCTCTGCCGGTGAGGGGCAAGCAGCCGCGCAATTGAAATGCACAGCCTTCCCGATATAAACGCCTGAGGAATTGCTGGGTCCTTGGCCGCGCAAGCGCACGGCGTCAACCTGCAGCAGTCACGCCATCCAACATGGCGCTGGCCGCGCTTGGGCCTGACCTGTCAGATAGTGCCCCCCTAGACACCCCCTCGCCATCCCCGGGCCACCCCCACCAATCCCCCCAGCCCTCGCCGAAGCCCCCCCAGGCCAGCAGCACGGCTCCCCACCGACTGTGGTGGCGCTGGACACAGTCCGCAGCTGCCACGCCGTGTTCACAAAATCTGAGAGCACACGTGTCCCGCGTAGGGAACCCGGCCCATTGGGTGTGGAGCATCGGGGGAGGGCCTTCAGGTAACGTCCTGAGGCTGTCCCACTGGCGTGCAGTGTACGATGGCGCCGTTTGGAGGGGTCGGAGCGTCTGAAAACAGGCGGGCGACGCCCCCAAATCGGTCGTAAACGGGGATTCTCCGCCCGATTACCGATTACGATATTGCCATTTTGCAACGGAGAATTCCGCCCAAGGTGTCATTCTAAGAACAAACTACTTCTAGCCATTTCTTCAAACCAAGCTGCTGAATATGATTCAGGCAACTTAACTCGAATGTAATTTTTCACAAACAACTGCTGCATATTATCCCAATGGCCATGATTGCCCATTATCTCACTAACATTAAACCATTTAATTTATACTGTGGTAAAATAAGAAAACCCAAATATGTTTCAGAGCAATAATATAGCCTAAAATCTAGTAGACTTATCAAAATCTTACACTACAATTGAAAACAGGGCTGAATATAGAGGGGAGTGGGGTGCAGGGGAGGGGGGTGTAAAGAAACAAAGAAGAGAGGCAAAACGGGAGCATGAAAAGAGACTGGCAGCTAACATAAAAGGGAATTCCTAAGCCTTCTATAGGCATATAAAAAGTAAAATGGTGGTAAAAGGAGAAGGCATGAAGAGGGACCAAAAAGGGAATTTATATAGAGAGCAGACTGAGATACTCACTCAATACTTTACCAAGGAAAAAGATGCTATCCAGGCCAAGGTGAAAGAGTAAGTAATTCAGACATTAGAATAGTTTAAAATTGTAAAGGTGGAGATATACAAGTGGCAGGGTAGCACAGTGGTTAGCACTGTTGATTCACAGCGCCAGGGACCCATATTCAATTCCTGGCTTGGGTCACTGTCTGTGCGGAGGCTGCACGTTCTCCCCATGTCTGTGTGGGTTTCCCCCGGGTGCTCCGGTTTTCTCCCACAAGTCGTGAAAGACGTGGCTGTTAGGTGAATTGGATATTCTGAATTCTCCTTCAGTGTACCCAAACAGGCGCTGTAGTGTGGCGACTCGGAGATTTTCACAATAACTTCATTGCATTGTTAATGTAAGCCTACTTGTGACACTAATAAAGATTATTACTATTATTCTTGGATAAGTTATCTGTGATACGTGGGGCGAAATTCTCCGTAATCGGCGCGATGTCCGCCGACTGGCGCCCAAAACGGCGCAAATCAGTCCGGCATCGCGCCGCCCCAAAGGACGTCCCCGCATCTTGAGGGGCCGAGCCCTAACCTTGAGGGGCTAGGCCCGCACTGGACTGATTTCCGCCCCGCCAATTGGCGGGAAAGGCCTTTGGTGCCCCGCCAGCTGGCGCGGAAATGACATTGCCGGGCGGCACATGCGCGGGAGCGTCAGCGGCCGCTCACGGCATCCCCGCGCATGCGCAGCGGAGGGGGTCTCTTCCGCCTCCGCCATGGTGGAGACCATGGCGAAGGAGGAAGGAAAAGAGTGCCCCCACGGCACAGGCCCACCCGCGGATCGGTGGGCCCCGATCGCGGGCCAGGCCACCGTGGGGGCACCCCCCAGGGCTAGATCGCCCCGCGCCCCCCCAGGACCCCGGATCCCGCCCACACAGCCTTGTCCCGCCGGTAAGAGAGGTGGTTTAATCCACGCCGGCGGAACAGGCATTCCAGCAGCGGGACTTCGGCCCATTCGGGCCGGAGAATCGCCAGGGGGGGGCCCGCCAACCGGCGCGGCGCGATTCCCGCCCCCACCGAATCTCCGTGCCGGAGAATTCAGCAACCGGCGGGGGTGGGATCCACGCCAGCCCCCGGCGATTCTCCAGCGATCGGAATATCGGTGGCAATTGGGGCGCATGGTCGACATGGCGCCGATCGGGGGCCGTTGAAAGAGGCCCCCGCGGCAATTCTCTGAAGCAACCGGCTGAGTACCCGCCGGGTTCCGCCAAGTCCCGCCGGCGTGGTTCCTGTATGGTTTCACCTGGCGGGGGCTCGTTGTCGCGGCTGCGGGGGCTGTCCTGGTGTGGAGGTGGGAGGATCAGACTCCGGGGGGGCCTCCACGATGGCCAGGCCCGCGATCGGCGGGCGCGTGCATTCTGGGGGCGGCCTATCTTCTTCTGGGCCGCTGTAAGGCTCCGCCATGTTGTGTGGGGGCCAGCGCGAAACCGGCAACCGCGCGCATGCGCGGACCCGCGGCCGGAGTTGCTGGGGCCTGCATCGGCAGCCGGAGCTGTGTGAAGCATTCCAGCCCTGTGCTGGCCCCTGTGGGCTGCAGAATCGCTGGGCTAAGAGGCCCGTTGACGCTGGCATCAACACTTCGCCGTGATTTTGGAGAATCCCGGCCATGGTCTCCCAAAAGGCTGCACAACAGACTTGTGAGCAATGTTATAGATCATGGAAGAAAAGGAACAGTAGCAACATGGATATGGAATTGACTGAGTGGCAGGAAGCAGAGTAGTGGGTAGTGGATTGTCTTAGGGCTAAAGGAAGTGGAGTTCCACAGGGGTCAGTTTTGAGATCCTTGCTTTTCCTGTTTTGTAATTAATGACCTAGGTCTTGGTATACAGGGTATAATTTCAAAGCTTGCAGATGATACAAAACTCAGAAGTATTGTGAACTGCAAGGAGGATAATGTAGAACTTCAACAGCTACTGAGATAGTAAGAGTGCACAAGCCAGTGAGCACTATCACCATGAGGTAGAGAGTTAGTCTGGTCAAGCCAGTAGGAGGTTATCAGTTAGATTGATAGAGTGTCAACTCACAGCAGATTATGTACAGCAATCAGGAAGTTCAATAAAACAATGTTGGACCATCTCCTGTGTCAGAAGCCTGTTTCTAGTTTCACTGCATCCAGTTGCAGTCAACGTTGAACCAAATTACTTAACACATCATGGTACCAGAGTGCTATTAATCCTAACGAACCTACCTCGAGTGCATCTGCAACGACCAGCAAGCAGCCATCCAGCGGCATGGAAAAGATCCAGCCTCCTTCGCAACTCCGAGTCTCCGGCAACCTCGGCGCCAACTGGAAAGTCTTCAAACAAAAGTTCCTCCTGGACATCGAGGCCTCCGACCTCGAGGCAGCATCGTGTGCCAGAAAGATTGCGCTGTTTCTGTCGACTGCGGGGGATCACGCCATCCACATCTATAACTCGCTTCCGTTTGCCGATGGCGAAGACAAGACAAAGTTAAAGACAGTTCTGCTGAAATTAGACAGCCACTGCGACATTGAGGTGAATGAGAGCTTTGAACGGTACATCTTCCAACAGAGGCTTCAGGGTAAGGATGAACCTTTTCAGTCCTTCTTAACCCATCTCCGCATCCTAGCGCAGTCATGTAATTATGACTCGACGACTGATTCCATGATCCGGGATCAGATCATTTTCAGAGTCCACTCCGACTCCCTGCGGGAGCAGCTCCTCAAAATCAAACAGTTGACCCTCTCCGTCGCCATCGAAACGTACGTTGTCCATGAGCATGCCAGAAATTGCTACTCCCGCATCAGGGCGGCAGAAACGGTAAAACTGGCCTCCCACGAGGCAGAAAGGGTGCAGGCCATAGCGAAAATGCAAGGCCTGAACATCTAGTAGAGTGGCCGTTTTGCGCTCTTTTCTTGGGTCCCCACGCATGCGCACCACGACCGGGTGGACGATGAGGCCGAAGACCCTGAGGCGCATGCGCGAACATCGGGCGACCACACTGCGCATGCACGATGGCGCACAGAACGTGCTGACGTCAGCGCCATGACATGTCTGAATTGTGGCTCCACCCATTTAAAGCGGCAATGTCCAGCCCAAGGCAGGCGATGTCTACAGTGTGGAAAGCCTGGCCACTACGCAGCCTTCTGCAGGTCCGCTCCACCGAACAACAGCCAGCGATCCCAGCTGCAGCGCAGACGTGTCCACTGCGTATAACAAGGCATGCAGGATTCTGATCCAGACAGCCCAACGGACCCCGATGCTGACTGCCTTGAGTCTCCATATCGGGTCTCTACCGTGCCTGCCAACCACTTTTCGATCATCAGTGTGGATCCTGACGACGAGTGGTGTGCCATCATCACAGTCAACCAGTCTCGCATCCGATTTAAAATGGACACTGGCATGTCTGCGAACCTCATATCACAGTCGGACCTCGATAACATCCGACACCAACCTAGCATTCTTCCACCAGCCTGCCAGCTCCTTGACTACAATGGTAATACCATAGCTGCCAATGGGTCGTGTCAGCTAGGTGTCTCTCACAAGGCAATCAAGGCGACGTTGAGATTTGAGATCGTCCGGCCTGACAAGGCATTCCTGCTCGGTGCTCGCACATGCAAACTCCTAAATCTGGTACAGCGAGTTCATGCCATGTCCTTGACACCGGCGACGGCCTCGCCCAATGCGAATCTCCAGGCTGAGAAAGACGATATTCTCACACAATACCACAGTGTGTTTGATGGGCTGGGCACGCTCCCGTATTGCTACAAGATATTGCTCAAGCCGAATGCCACCCCAGTCATTCATGCACCACGCCGGGTGCCGGCTCCTCTTAAGGATCATCTGAAAACACAGCTACGAGAACTCCAAGACCAGGGCATCATATCAAAGGTCACGGAACCCACAGACTGGGTCAGCTCCATGGTCTGCGTCAAGAAACCCTCTGGCAAACTCCGCATTTGCATTGATCCCAAAGACCTGAATCGCAACATCATGCGAGAGCATTACCCAATTCCGAAGCGTGAAGAATTGACCTGTGAGATGGCTCATGCCAAATTCTTTACCAAGCTGGACGCCTCCCGTGGCTTCTGGCAAATTCAGCTGGACGAGTCCAGTCGGAAGCTGTGCACGTTTAACACTCCATTCGGCAGGTATTGGTACATCTGCACGCCTTTTGGTATCATATCAGCTTCCGAAGTATTTCATCGCACAATGGAGCAAATGATGGAGGGCATCGAGGGGGTGCGAGTCTATGTGGACGACGTGATCATCTGGTCCACGACGCCCGAGGATCACCTTGCTCACTTCAAACAGGTTTTCCAGAGAATTCATGAAATAGCCTCCTGCTCAACGGGCAGCACGGTAGCCTTATGGATAGCACAATTGCTTCACAGCTCCAGAGTCCCAGGTTCGATTCCGGCTTGGGTCACTGTCTGTGCGGAGTCTGCACATCCTCCCCGTGCGTGTGTGGGTTTCCTCTGGGTGCTCCGGTTTCCTCCCACAGTCCAAAGATGTGTGGGTTAGGTGGACTGGCCATGATAAATTGCCCTTAGTGTCCAAAATTGCCCTTAGTGTTGGGTTGAGTTATGGGGATAGGGCGGAGGTGTTGACCTTGGGTAGGGTGCTCTTTCCAAGAGCCGGTGCAGACTCGATGGGCCGAATGGCCTCCTTCTGCACTGTAAATTCTATGATAATCAACAGGGCCAAATGCTCGTTTGGGCGGTCCGCTATCAAGTTTTTAGGTGACCACATTTCACAGCAAGGTGTGCAACCTGACGCCGACAAGGTGCTGGCAATCAATACCATGAAGACACCAGAGGACAAAACGGCGGTCCTCCGCTTCCTCGGGATGGTAACGTTTCTCAGAAACTTCATTCCCAACATGGCATCCCACAACACGGCCCTCCGGCATCTCGTTAAAAAGTCAACAGTGTTCCAGTGGCTTCCTACACATCAAGTGGAGTGGCTTGAGCTGAAGGCGAAGCTCACCACAGCCCCAGTACTGGCGTTCTTTGACCCAACCACGGATACCAAGATATCCACAGACGCAAGCTAAGACGGCATTGGGGTGGTGCTCCTCCAGCAAGACGATTCCTCGTCCTGGGCTCCAGTGGCATATGCCTCCAGGGCCATGACTCCGACAAAACAACGGTATGCCCAGATCGAAAAGGAATGTCTGGGTCCCCTGACAGGAATAGTCAAGTTTCATGACTGCGTATACGGTCTGCTGAAATTCATGGTGGAAACAGACCACAGGCCTTTAGTCTACATAATCCAGAAGGATTTAAATGACATGACACCTCGGCTGCAGCGAATTCTTCTTCGTCTCCGCTGATATGACTTTGAACTCGTCTACACCCCAGGCAAGGAGCTGCTCATCGCGGATGCCCTATCCGATCCATCACCATGCAGTGTGAACCGGGCGACTTCATTCGCCACATCGAGGCAGAGGTGCAGTTGTGTGCCAGCAACCTCCAAGCCACTGATGAACGAGTTGTCCACATACGCGAAGAAATGCCAAAGATCCTCTACTGCAGCCCGTGATGCAACACCTTGCCCATGGCTGGCAAAAGGGGCAGTGCCCCCAGTTCTTCAACGTTAAGGACGAGTTAACGGTTGTCGAGGGGATCCTTCTTAAACTAGATAGAATCGTCATTCCCCAAAGCATGCAAGCCATGGGGCTCAGACAGATCCATGAGGGTCACCTTGGCGTCGAAAAATGTCGATGCAGAGCTTGGCCTGGCATCAACCAGGACATTGACAACACGGTCCTCAACTGCACAACATGCCAGAAGTTTCAACCAGCTCAGCCCAAGGAAACACTGCAACAGCACGAGATTGTGACTTCTCCGTAGTCCAAGTTGGGGATAGACCCCTTTCACGCAAATGGGTGTGATTATGTGCTCTTAGTCGACTACTTCTCCAGCTACCGAGAAGTGGTGAAACTGTCGGACCTCACGTCCAAGTCAGTGATTAAAGCCCGCAAAGAGAGGTTTGCCAGGCACGGCATACCACTCACAGTAATGAGTGACAACGGCCCATATTTCTACAGCCAAGAGTGGTCCGACTTTGCACGATCCTACCACTTCAGTCACATCACATCCAGTCCACATTACCCGCAATCAAACGGGAAAGCCGAAAAAGGGGTCCATATTGTCAAGCGGTTGCTGTGCAAGGCTGCAGACTCAACCTCGGACTTCAACCTGGTGCTGTTGGCATACAGGGCAACCCCTCTGTCGACTGGTTTGTCTCCGGCACAGCTGCTCATGAACTGCAAGCTGAGGACGATGGTTCCAGCCATCCATGTTCCAGACCTTGACCGCCACACTGTGCTGCAGAAAGTGCAGCGATCCAGGGACCAGCAGAAGATCACGTATGGATCATGCCAAGTATCTACCTGCGCTGGCTCCAGACGGTGTTGTTTGCGTCCAGTTACCTGAGGGAGGCTGGTCAGCCCCAGCTATTGTCATCAGGCAGGCTGTCCCCAGGTCCTTCGTTGTCCAAATAGCTGATGGCTCCATTCTACGGTGCAACAGGAGGGCGCTACAAAAAGTTCCCTGCCCACTGACTGGCCGCATTTCTCTGTATGTCATCATGCCTCCTCCGGATATCTCGCACCACGAGGCCACCGATCTGGCAGCGATCCCGCCTCTCCATGAGGCCACCGACATGGCAGCAATCCCGCCTGTCCAAGTGCTGGCGTTCCCCCCTCCACCTCTGAGGCGATCGACAAGAATTCGTCGCCCGCCACAAAGACTGAATCTATAGACTTAAATCGTGCAAATTTTGTTCAGTTTGCTCTGTATCTGCACGATAGACACCTTCCCATGCACATATGTTCATTCACTCACCACTTGCATTTAACCATGCATGTATATATATCGTCACGTTCCAAAATTTACTTCAAAAAGGAGAGATGACATAATATCCACTCATGTATATAATGAGATGCAGACAGGCAGTGATTGACACACAGGATAACACACACGACACATAACAACCAATCACCAGACAGGACACCACCATGAGGTAGAGAGTTAGTCTGGTTACCAATTAGATTGATAGAGTGTCAACTCACAGCAGACTATGTACAGTGATGCACGATCAATAACTACTAAAACGAGGTTGTAGCACAACTGAAGGCTTTAATAAGCTAGAAGTGTTCCCCAGCAGCTCAGGTACAGAATGAGGGCTGCTGGGACGGCACGGGTTCTTATACCCCACCTATCGGGGCGGAGCTACCATACTCTACAGCCAATGGTAAAACCCCTAGGTTTAACCAATGGCACTTCAGCCTCTCAGGTACCGTAATACCTGATAATACCACATTCACCCCCTTTTTAAAAAAGAGTCTGGCGGGGGTGGTGGTCAGCAACTACAAAATGTAACAACATGGTATAATCAGTTATGGAGGTACCGTGATAGCTCCTTACAGTGTTTAGTGACTATTTACAAGCTTGTCAGACATGTACATTCAGTGTTTAATATTTACAGATCAGTTAAAATGTTGCAATCAGTCGGTCGGGTGCCCTGGTCGTCCTCTGTGATCGTCTGAGCCTCAGTGGTGACTCCGGTGGGGGCTCGGGCGTCTGCAACTCCGGGAGCGTGGCTTTGATCTCCATGGCAGCTTCATCACCCCTAGACGGCGCTGGTGGGAAAAACGGGAAGGGGGCGCCTGTAGGGGGCGCGGTGGGTGGGGGGGCCTAGGCAGGGGCGGCGGGATGACTGATCCTCCTGTAAGGTGCTGCAGTGGAGGGGAAGGTGGGACTGGTGGCTGGGATGTACGTGGGGTTCTGGTGGGCGCCAGGTCCCGTAGGGAGACCGTACCTTGTCGGCCGTCAGGGAATGCCACGTAGGAGTATTGGGGTTAGCGTCTAGCAGATGGACTTTCTTGACGGGTCCGACTTGTGCGCCCGCACGTGTTTTCGGAGCAGGATGGGTCTGGGTGTTGCCAGCCAAGTTGGGAGCGAGGTCCCGGAGAAGGACCTCCTGGGAAAGACAAGGAGACGTTCGTGAGGTGTCTGATTGGTGGTCGTACAAAGCAGTGACCGGATGGAGTGGAGGGCCTCCTGGAGGACTTCTTGCCAGCGGGAGACTGGGAGGTTCCTGGACCATAGGGCCAGTAGAACGGGCTTCCAGACCGTTCCGTTCTCCCTCTCTACCTGTCCGTTTCCCCAGGGGCTGTAACTGATCGTCCTGCTCGATGCGATGCCCTTGCTGAGCAGGAATTGACGCAGTTCGTCGCTCATAAAGGAGGACCCCCTATCACTGTGTATGTAACCGGGGAACCCGAACAGTACAAAGATGCTATGGAGGCCCTTGATGACGGTGGTTGCGGTCATGTCGGGGCATGGGATGGCGAATGGGAACCGGGAGTACTCGTCAATCATGTTCAGTCAACTACGGTGGCATTCATGTTCGATAATGCACAGCGGGGCAAGATAAAAAACGACAAGATCGTACATGAATGCCACCGACCGTTGGTCCGTGAGGAGAGTGAATCTCTTGCCGGCCATCTAATGCCTCCAATGTCACACAGCTTCTACTATGGCCTGGGCCTCCTTCTCGACTGAGGAGTGGCGAATTTCGGAAGCATGGAGGGTATGGGAGAAGAAGGCCACGGGTCTGCACGCTTGGTTGAGGGTGGCCGCCAGAGTTACGTCGGACGCATCGTTCTCGACCTGGAAGGGGAGGGACTCGTCGATGGCGTGCATCGTGGACTTTGCAATATCTGCTTTGATGCGGCTGAAAGCCTGGCGGGCCTCTATCGACAGGGGGAAAGTTGTGGATTGGATCATAGTTGGGGACCCACTGTGCGTAGTAACTGACAAACCCTAGGCAGCGCTTCAGGGCTTTGGGGCAGTGAGGGAGGGGGAACTCCATAAGGGGGCGTATGCATTCAGGGTCGGGGCCTATAACTCCATTTCGCACTACGTAGCCGAGGATGGCTAGGCGGTCGGTGCTAAACACACATTTATCCTTGTTGTATGTCAGGTTAAGGATTTTAGCAGTCTGGAGAAATTTTCGGAGGTTGGTGTCGTGGTCCTGCTGGTCATGGCCGCAGATGGTGACATGATCGAGATACGGGAACCTTGCCCGTAAACCGTACCGGTTAACCATTCGGTCCATCTCGTGCTGGAAGACCGAGACCCCGTTAGTGACACCGAAGGGAACCCTTAAGAAGTGATAGAGCCACCCATCTGCCTCGAAAGCAGTGTATTTGTGGTCACTAGTACAGAGGGGTAGCTGGTGGTTTGCGGACTTGAGGTCCACCGTGGAGAAGACCTTATAATGTGCGATCCTGTTTACGAGGTCGGATATGCGGGGGAGAGCGTACGCGTCCAGCTGTGTAAACCTGTTGATGGTCTGACTGTAGTCGATGACCGTCCTATGCTTCTCCCCGGTCTTTACCACCACTACCTGAGCTCTCCAGGGACTGTTGCTGACTTCAATGACCCCTTCCCTCAGTAACCTTTGGACCTCTGACCTAATAAAGATCCAATCTTGGGCACTGTACCGTCTGCTCCTCGTGGCGACGGGTTTGCAATCCGGGGTGAGGTTCGCAAACAGGGAAAGCGGGTTGACCTTAAGGGTCACGAGGCCGCAGTCAGTAAGGGGGGGGATAGGGCCGCCGAATTGGAAGGTCAGACTTTGCATGTTACACTGGAAGTCTAAACCCAGGAGTGTAGCCGCGCAGAGGTGGGGAAGAACATAAAGGCGGAAATTTTGGAATTCCCTTCCCTGGACTGTGAGGTTTGCTGAACAGAACCCTCTTATGTCTACAGAGTGAGAACCGGAGGCTAGGGAGATTCTTTGATTAATAGGGTGGATAAAGAGGGAACAGTGCCTTACTGTGTCGGGGTGTATAAAGCTCTCCGTGCTCTCAGAGTCGATCAAGCAGGACGTCTCGTGGCCGTTGATGAAGACGGTTGTCGTTGCTGTTGAGAGTGTTCGAGGTCGAGTTTGGTCCAGGGCCACCGAGGTCAGACGCAGTCGCTGTGGATTTTGTTCAGGCAGTGCGTGGTCGGCCGAGCTGGGGTCCTGGGGCATCCAAGATGGCGTCTCCCATTGGTCGCACATGGTGGTCGAGGGTGGACAAAGTGGCGGCGCCCTCCGTCCAGCGTGGTGTCCGAGGGACAAAAATGCGGCGCCCGGGGTCCGCACGTGGGCCTGGGATACGGGGGTGGCGGCGACCGCTGGCTGCCCGGGGCCCCTGGAGAAGTTCGCTGTGGCGGTCCAGAGTCGCCACTGGAGACCGCAGCCACCGTTCGCTGGCAGACCCCCACGAAATGGCCCTTTTTGCTGCACCCCCGGCAGATGGATGTGCAGGCAGGGCAGCACTGGCAGGGGTGTTTTCCATGCCTGCAAAAGAAGCAGCGGGATCCATCGGGGTTGGCGGGCCGCCTTACAGCACAGGCCTGCAGGGAAGGTCTCTGGGGTGGCCGCTGCGGGACTCCACGCTGCCCAGGGGGCCGCCGCGTGGTCGGGCACGTAGGATTGGGCGTTCTTGGAGGCAACGTCCATGGACCCTGCAAGGGCCCGTGCCTCCCTAAGTCCCAGGGTGTCTTTCTCTAAAAGGCGCTGGCGAATTTCTGAAGAGCTCATATCTGCTACAAAGGCGTCCCAGACTAGGAGTTCCGTGTGCTCGCTCGTCGAAACTTGCGGGCAGCCACAGCTTCTGCCCAGCACCAATAGTGCGCGGTAGAATTCCTCCAACGATTCCCTGGGGTTTTGTCGTCTTGTTGCAAGCAGGTGACGAGCGTAGACCTGATTTACTGGGCGAATATAGTGTCCTTTTAAAAGTTCAATTGCTGCATTAAAATCTTCTGCCTCCTCGATGAGGGTGTAGATCTCTGGGCTTACCCTTGAGTGCAGGACGTGCAGTTTCTGCTCCCCCGAGGGTGTGCCTTCAGCCGTCTCCAGGTAGCCTTTAAAACATGCCAGCCAGTGCTTAAAGATCGCCGCTGAGTTTGTCGCGTGGGGACTGAGTTGCAGACACTCCGGCTTGATTTGGAGCTCCATCCTTTCTACTTAAATCTAGCTTATTAAATTGATATACCACATACAGCAATCAGGAAGTTCAATAAAACAGTGTTGGACCATCTCGTATGTTTCAGGAAGCCTGTTTCTAGTTTCACTGCATCCAGCCTCGTTGCTCTGTTGCACCTGACACCTTCCTATGTATATAGTTTAGCCTCATGTACATGTTGTAAATATTGCACACACATACTCAGATGCACTCAGTACACACCAATATTTATTACCATGTAGGCACATATCCTTGTGAAAAGGGGGGATGTCATGATATCCACATTAACATATCATGGTGCAATCACACACACACACTGATGGACAGGTAGGTGGACCAACCAACACACAAACGTCGCAGCCAATCACCAGTGAGAGCACACGCACTATAAAACAGGGAACACCACAGTTCCCGCTCATTCCACCAGGAGATAGCTCAGAGCACAGAGCTCACAGCGTGCCACTCAGACATACACCATGCGCTGAGTGCCTCACTAAGATCGTGCTACGGCTGGGTCCACAGGTTAGCTGGTGAAGTACGAACCACAGCCAGACGTTAATAGTTATTATTGTACAGAATAATAGAACAGAGTTGTACCATCTACAAATGTTGGTTCATTTGTGTATCGGAACACCCAACACGACAAGGCCGACATCGCCAAGGCCGCGATGCACGCCGTCGACGAGACGCTCCCCTTCCAAGTCGAGAGCGATGCATCAGACGTCGCTTTGGTCACCACCCTCAACCAGGCAGGCAAGCCCGTGGCATTCTTTTCCCGCACCCTCCATGCCTCTGAAATTCAGTACTCCTCCGTCGAAAAGGAGGCCCAAGCTATCGTTGAAGCTGTGCAGCACTGGAGGCATTACCTGGCCGTCAGGAGATTCACTCTCCTCACAACCAACAGTCGGTTGCCTTCACGTTTAATAATACACAACGGGGCAAGATCAAAAATGATAAAATCTTAAGGTGGAGGATCGAGCTCTCCACCTTTAATTACGAGATTTTGTATCGCCCCGGTAAGCTCAACGAGCCCCCCGATGCCCTGTCCCGAGGTACATGTGCCAGCGCACAAGTGGACCGACTCCGGACCCTGCACGACGATCTCTGTCACCCAGGGGTCACCCGCTTTTATCACTTCATTAAGGCCCGCAACCTGCCCTACTCCATCGAGGAAGTCAGGGCTGTCACCAGAGACTGCCAGGTGTGTAAACCGCACTTCTACTGGCCAGACCGTGCGTGCCTGGTGAAGGCCTCCCGCCCCTTTGAACGCCTCAGCGTGGACTTCAAAGGGCCCCTCCCCTCCACCGACCGCAACACGTATTTTCTCAATGTGGTCGACGAATATTCCAGATTCCAGATTCCCCTTTACCATCCCATGCCACCGTCATCAAATCCCTCAACATCATCTTCGCTCTGTTCGGTTTCCCCGCCTACGTCCACAGCGACCGGGGATCCTCATTTATGAGCGATGAGCTGCGCCAGTATCTGCTCAACATGGGCATTGCCTCGAGCAGGATGATAAGCTACAACCCCCAGGGAAACGGGCAGGTGGAGCGGGAGAATGGGACGGTCTGGAGGGCCATCCAGCTGGCCCTACGGTCCAGAAATCTCCCGGCCTCCCGCTGGCAGGAGGTCCTCCCTGACACACTTCACTCCATTCGGTCGCTCCTGTGCACGGCGATGAACGAAAGCCCCATGAACGTCTCTTTGCCTTCCCCAGGAAGTCCACCTCCGGGGTTTCGCTCCCAACGTGGCTGGCAGCTCCAGGACCCGTTCTCCTCCGCAAGCACGTGGGGCTCCACAAGGCGGACACGTTGGTTGAGAGGGTACAGCTACTCCACGCAAACCCGCAATACGCCTATGTAGCGTACCCCGACGGCTGCCAAGGCACAGTCCCCCTCAGGGACCTGGCACCAGCTGGAACCCCCCCCCCTCCCCTCTGCCCCGGCACCACCCTCCCTTCCCCCAGCGCACTACCACATCCCCCACTCCAGGACAATCCGTCCTCCCCTTGGTCTCACCCGGGGATGAAGAGGATGTCGACACGCTCTCGGAGTCACCGACGACCGAGCCGACACCTGACTCGCCCCTAGCACTGCGGCTCTCTCAACGACGGATCAAGGCGCCCGACCGTCTAAATTTGTAACTTTCTCTGAAATTTTAATGACAACCTGTATGTAAATAGTTTTCCATCACCCCCGCTGGACTCATTTTTAACAGGGGGTGAATGGGGTAGTCACCACTGTTGTATTATATTGTATATACTGCATTGCATTCGAGGGTGTTTCGGTAAGGCCCCTGTACTACAGGTGGGGGGGTAGATACCTGCCTGCTGGCTCCGCCCAGTAGGTGGAGTATAAATGTGTGTGCTCTCCGAACTGCAACCATTTCGGCAGCAGCTGTAGGAGGCCACACATCTCTGTGTAATAAAGCCTCGATTACTCTCTACTCTCGTCTCGTCGTAATTGATTGTGCATCAGCGGGGTAGGGTGATCAGGGGTTGAGAGGTCAGTTGGGTGGCCAGTGAGGTTTGGGGGGTAGGTTGGGGGTCGGCTGTAGTTCGGGGGGGGGCAGGGACAATTAGGGCAGTTGGGGGTTGGGGGATAGCTGGTGGGGTGGAGGAGGTAGTCAGGGCATGTGAGTTAGTCAAAGGGTCATCATCAGGTAGTCGGGCAGTTGGGGAGTAGTTGGGAAGTGTGGGGTATTCATGGGTTGGGATGGCAGTTGGAGGGGCTGGGAGGTAGTCACAGGATGGAAAGATATTTGGGAGGGGGGCAATGGGTTTGGGTCAGTAAGATAGTTACCCAGGAATTAGAACTAGTTTTAATCCTTCAAATTCTTCAGGGTAACTATTCTGCAAAGTAATTTGGATCCATCTGGGCCAATAATCTGCAGGATATAATGATCTGGCTGCAGGTGGTAGCTATATCACAGCAGGACAAGGGTGTACAGGAAAACATCAGTGAGGTCCAAGATTAGAGAATTTGTTTGCAGTACACAGTTGTTACTTTGATATTTTAACAATACTGTCACACCAGCATCGGTTTATAACTCCTTTACGTTTAACAGTATTCAACACAGCAATGGTTGAAATTGTTCCGAACAATTCATGGTATTTCCTCGTGTGTGAGGATTTCTCAACTGAATCAAGGGTGTAAATTAAATGAAAGTCAGGAAATCAAAATCAAAGACTTTACAAATCATACCCCATTGAAGCGTCTGGAAACCCTGAAGTGGTGGGCATCTGAACTTTGTCTTTGGTCTACCAGTTGTAAAACGTGGGACTGGGATCTCCTCAGCATATATTGGACAGTGTGAGTTTTCTGCGTTTTCATTGTTTAAGGACTGGAAAACATGACTTTGTCTTGAGGCAGGTTTGTGAACCTGTTAGCGACAAACTTAACAGTGTTGAACTAAACTAAGGATGTACATTATCATTTTGCACAGAATCACAGAATGTCAGAATTATTACGGTGCAATTGTGTCTGCATCGGCTCTCCAAATGAGCATCATAACTTCGTACCATTCCCCTGCCCTTTCCCCATACCTCTGCTCATTGCTTTTATTCAAGTGATCATCTTATGCCTGCATGAATGCCTCGATTAAACCTGCCTCCACCACAATTCCAGGCAGTGCATCCCATAGCCAAACCGCTCATCGTGTGAAAAAGATTTTTCTCACATCATATTTGCTTCTTTTGCAAATCAATTTAAATCTTTGCCCTTACGTGCTTGATCCTTTTTACGAGAGAGAACAGTTTCTCTCCAGATACTCTGTCCAGCCCTCTCATGACTTTGAACACAATTTCACACAATCTCATTGGACCAACTTATTATCATGATTTTAAACACATTTTACTTAACACACCTTTCCGTGGATTGCCACCTTGCCATGGTGGAGGCTTGAACATTCCGTTGATCCTCTGGGCGATACTGTAAGGAGTCTTAAACAACTGGCAGGGTCACTCATGATGGTAGGGTCAAAGGGAAAAGCAGACAAAGCACAATCCAAAACAAGTCCTCAACAGCAGATCAGGTGGAAGATACTCATGTAGTATCAATTGTTGCGATGGTGGATGAAGGCTGCAGTAGTCGCGAGATTCCCAGTCATCAAAGTTCCCTTACCACTGGAATTGGACCCATCTTCTGTCAAGCACCAAGGGCTGGATTCTCCGCAGCCCAGTGCCGAACTTGCGGCCGACGCGGGGGTGGAGAATCTACTTTTGCCATAATCGAACCGCGGAGTACGCCACGTGGCCGGGGGGCCATTGCCAGAGGCCCGCCCATCAATCCTCCGCTCCCGACCGGCCGAGTTCCCGATGGCATGGATCTAATCGCCAGTCGGGATGCTGTCAAGGCGGCTGCGGACTCAGTCCACAGCTGCCTTGGTCGGGGGCGGGGGGAATCGGTCACCGGGGGGAGCGGGGGGGGGGGGGGGGGGGGGGTCCTTATAGGCAGCCGGGGATTACATCTACGAGGTTTCAGGCTCGGGCACATGGCCGATCAGGGGAGATTTCCTTTCCCTGTGTGGCTTCGCAGTCCGAGTCTGCCATGGAGCTCCGCGTAGCCCCTGGAGGCCGCCGCCATGCGCATGCACGGACTCCGAACCGGAAGTGCAGGGGCCCGTATCCACAGCTAAAGCTGCGAGATTCACTCCAGGTCCCTGCTGGCCCCCTGCAGAGCATTGAATTGATTCAACTTTTTTGTAGGAATTTCGGGAGTAAAACTCCGCCGTTTTTACGCCGTCGTGGGGACATAGTCTCAGTTTGGGAGAATCCAGCCCCATGTGTCTGCTGATGTGCATCGGCATTCCCATGTTAAAAGTTGTCCTGCACCAGGAGCCTACATAGAGGAAAGAAACCCCCCTCCCATACATCGCCCTGTGGCGATCGGCAAGAGCTGTTGGACAGGACTGTGAGAACTGCAAGTCCATAGCTTCAGATCAGCACGTAGGCAGTGCAGTTTGATTCAATTGTCTCGCTCTTGGAATAGGAACAGGAGAGCATTTAATCATTTTTCTTCATGACTGGTCAGCCCTCTTCAGGATCCACTCTGCTCACCCCGCATGGGGGAAGGGCTAGAAAATGTGCACTAAATGTTCCATCCCCAACCTGGCTGGAAAATTTAATCCAGCAGGCTCATCTCCCTGCAGTCAGAAAGTCAAATGTAAGCTGAAATTTGGAACCTGGAATGAACAAACCCTCGTGGATAATAAGCAAAACAATAGACCAGAATAGAGAACTACCCTTGTTGCCCGTGAACTAAGGCACTTAACACTGAATTTGCTGCCCTGAAAGACACCCAAAGAGCAGATGAAGGGCAACTGAGGGAAGAAGGCAGCGGTTACACCTTCTTCTGGAGAGGAAAACCCAAGGATCAGCCCAGGACGCATGAAATTAGATTTGCCATCAAGAACAAACTTGTCAACCAACTCTCGGAGCTCCCTGTTGGCATCAGCAAATGCCTCATGATTCTGTGCCTAAAACTTGCCAAGGACCAGCAGGCAATGGTTGTGGGTGCCTATGCCCAAATGTTTAAGGCAATTACTTTTTAAAAAATGTTTCTATTGAGGATTTTTAAAAATATACAGAACAAAGGTAAGCGTGGACATACATTGAAAACAAAACAAAAATAAAGAGACAGATATATACATCGGTTGACTTCTGATATTTACATCGGTTGTCTTACGTTATTTAGAAGGGTTACAGCTTCTTGTTTTTGTTTTCCGGGAGGCGTTTGGTTCTGGTTGGGTCCCCTGCTTCACTCTCCCCCGTCTCTTCCTGACCTCCCTCGCCTCTTGCTGTGCATGGTTGCATTCCATGACTCCTTATTTCACCTCCCCCCCACCCCCACACACACACACACTTCCCGCCCTCTCATTCTTATGTGGTGACTACCCTCTCTCTCTCTCTTTCTCTGGCTTGTTGGCTGTTGGCTGCAAACAGGTCTTGGAACAACTGGTGAATGGCTCTCATGCTTTGTGGAAGCCCTCTTCCAACCCCCGGATGACGAATTTAATTTTTTCCCATCTGGAGAAATTCTGATAGGTCTGCAGCTTTGGGTGGTGCTGCTGATCGCCAGCCGAGCAGGTTTCTCCAGCGGGAAATTAGGGAGGAAAAGGCAAAGTTGTTAGCCCTCCTCCCCATAAAGAGATTTGGCTGCTCTGAACCACGAAGACTGCCACTCTCGGGCACAGCTCTATCCTCACCCTCACAACCTTGGACATTGCCTCAAAGAAGGCTGTCCAAAACCCCACAAGTCTGGGGCAAGACCTGAACATGTAGGTGTGGGAGGACGGCCCTCCTTGGCACCGATCGCATTTGTCCTCCACCTCCGGGAAGAACCTGCTCATTCAGGTTCTGGTTAAGTGGGCTCTGTTAGCTGTATTACACTTACGCATGTGGAGGTGGAGTTGACCCTGTGCAGTCCTTCGCTCCAGAGGCTCCACACTATTTCAAACCCCAAGTCCTCCTTCCACTTTTCTCTTGTCTTGTCCAGTTGTGTGTTAGTCTTCCTCAATAGTCGCCCATATATGTTGTCCCTGCCCCTCCCCCGGTCTGTTGGAATTTCTCTGTTAGTTCCTCAGGCGTTGTCAATCTGTTGTCAGTGTAGAAGTCCCTAACTGTCAATGTCCCCCCAGTCCTGTGTCCACCTCTTGAAGTAGGTGCCCATTGTCGCGGGCATGAACCGGTGATTGTTGCTGATGGGAGCCTTGTCGGACATTTTGGTTAGCCCGAAGTGCTGTCGCAGTTGGTTGCACGACCGCAGTGTTGGTACACCACTGGGCTCGTTCAGTATCTGTTCAGTGGGGTGGAAGTGGAACCCTCCTCTATAAGCACCCACTCGGCTTCTGGCTCTTTCATCTACCCTTTTAGCCTCTCCGCGGTTGCTGCCCAGTAGTATTATTGCAGGTTCGGGAGGGCTTGGCTTCCCCATGGTTCTTGCTCTCTGCAGTACCCTTTTTGGGATCCTTGCATCCTTCCCCCCAGACACACACACAAACGGCACGATCATTTTTTTTCAATGAGTTGAAGAAGGCCTTGGGGATGTTGATTGGAATGGATCTGAACAGGAAGAGAAACCTGGGCTGTACATTCATCTTGATCGTCTGCACTTTCCCTGCCAGGGAGAGTGGGAGTTCCATCTCTGCAGATCCTTTTTTACTTCCTCCACCAGGCTGGTCAGGTTCCATTTGTGGCTCCCTGTTCAGTTGTGAGCAATTTCCATCCCCAGGTAGCAGAATTTGTGACAGCCTGTTTAAATGGCATTCCCTCCAGCTCTGCCCTTGCGGGTTCACCGGAAAGATCTCGTTTTTGCTCAGGTTGAGTTTGTAGCCCAAGAAGGCTTCAAACTCTTTCAAGAGAGCCATGATTCCTTCAATGCTGCTTTGCGGGTCCGAGATGTAGAGGATCATCTGCGTAGAGCGAGGCTCTGTGCTCTCTGTCTCCTCTCCAAATTCCCTTCCAATTCTTTGCCGCGCTGAGCGCGATTGCTTGGGCGAACAGCAGCGGGGACAATGGGCATTCCTGCCTAGTGCCTCTGTGGAACTGGAAGTACTTAGAGCCACTCCAGTACCTCTATGAGGTACTTCCATTCAACTCTGTCTTTTCTGCACCCGGGAGATGATCACCTCGGGTGTTCTCTCCCCGGATGGGGTCATGATCACGATGAGCAGGTGCCTGATGTTCGATGTTCGCTGTCTACCCTTGACAAAGCCCATTTGGTCTTTTACTACCACCTTTGGATCGCAGTCCTCTAGCCTCTTGACTAGGATCTTGCCCAGTATTTTCACATTTAGCAACGAGATGGCCTGTAAGACCTGCATTCTGTTGGGTCTTTATCTTTCTTGGGTTTCAGCGAGATTTAGGCTTGTGCCAGTGCAGACAGCAGGGTGCCCCTCACCAGTGAATCTATGAACATCTCCCGCAGATGCAAGGCCTGTGCCGTCGCAAATATTTTGTAGAAGTCCGCTGCGAAACTGTTTGGTCCCGGCGCCTTTCCCGCCTGCATGGAGCTAATACTCTCCATGACTTCTCCCAGTTCTAGGGGTACTTCCAGGCCCCATCTCCTTACCTCCCCCACCGCTGGCATGTCCAGTCGACCAAGGAAGTACTTCATCCTCAAGTCCCCTGCTGGGGGCCCGGAGGTGTTCAGTCCCAGCTAGAAGGTCTTGAATGCTTCATTGACCTTTTCCGGCTTCGCTACAAGTTTGCCTTTGCTGTCCCTAATCTGGGCTATTTCCCTTGTGGCTGCCTGCTTTCTCAGCTAGTGAGCCAGCAGGCAGCTGGGCTTGTCTATGTGTTTGTACACAGTCCCCCATGCCTGGCAGAGTCGGTGCATTGCTTTTCTCATGGAGAGCAGGTCAAAGTCCATTTGTAATATTATCGTTTATGAAAATGATGAGTCCAATTAAGGCTTCTACTCCACCCTGGACACCATACTCTCCAACATTAATAATAATATAATGATTAACACTGCAATGAAGTTACTGTGAAAAGCTCCTAGTCGCCACATTCAGGTGCCTATTTGGGTGCAGAGGGAGAATTCAGAATGTCCAAATTACCTAACAGCACACCTTTCGGGATTTGTGGGAGGAAACCAGAGCACCCGGAGGAAACCCACGCAGACACAGGGAGAACATGCAGACTCTGCACAGACAGTAACCCAAGCCGCGAATCGAACCCTGGTCCCTGGCGCTGTGAAGCAACAGTGTCCGTGCCACCCATTCCAAAGCAAGATAAGATCATCCTCCTTGGGGGCTTCAAGATCAGGGTTGGAAAGGACTCACAACTCTGGAAAGGAACCTTTGTTGAGAATGAAATTGGGAATTGCAACTCCAATGCGGTTCTCCTGTTCACCAAATTTGCAAAACACTAGCTTATCATCACTAACATACTGTTCTCCCAAAAAGACAAGTTCAAGCCTTTGTGGTGGAGACATCCACAATCAAAGCACTGGCACATGAAGGAATACAGCTGTGTTAAGTTTCAAGGGAGTAAGGCAAGACTAGATAGTCACATGGAATTGTGATATAGTAGCCATCACAGAGACATGGTTGAGGGAGGGGCAGGATTGCCAGCTTAACATCCTGGTTATAGAATCTTCAGGCGAGGCAGAGGAGGGGGTAAAAGAGGAGGAGGCATTAATTAAGGAGTCAGTTACTGCAGTAAGAAGATGAGATTTCTTGGCGGTGACATCAAATAAAGCTTTATGGGTAGAGCTTAGGAACATAAAAGGAACAGCCACATTGCTAGGTGTTTATTATAGACCCCCAGATAGTCAGCGGGAAATTGAGGTGCAAATATGTGAGCAACTCACGGTGGTGTGTGAGAATAATTACAATAGGGTAATTATATTCAATGATTTCAACTTTCCCAGAATTAATTGCGATAGTCATAGTGTTAAGGGCTTAGATGGAGTGGAGTTCTTAAAATGTATACCGAAGAACCTTTTAGGTCAATAAGTAGAGTGTCCAACAAGGGTTGATGCAGTGCTGGAGATGGTGGCGGGGAGCATTTTAGTGATAGTGACGACAACATGGTACAATTTAAATTTGTTATGGACAAAGAAATAGACAAGTTGCAAAAAAATGTATTAGATTGGGGGAAAGCATATTTTAGTAAAATAAGGCAGGAAATGCCATGGTAGACTGGGAAGAGTTACTTGTGAGGAAATCTACAAAAGAGCTTTAATAATGATAATAATCTTTATTGTCGCAAGTAGGCTCACATTAACACTGCAATGAAGTTACTGTGAAAAGCCCCGAGTCACCACATTCCGGCGCCTGTTTGGCTATACAGAGGGAGACTTCAGAGTGTCCAATTCATCTAATAGCATGACTTTTGGGACTTGTGGGAAGGGACCAGAGCACCCGGTGGAAACCCACATTCTCCCATTCAAAAAGGAAGTGGGGAGACTTCAGACCCAGCATGTTCCCTCAAGGATGCTGGGAAGGAGTAACAAGCCCAGAGAACCATGGATAACCAGAGATATTCAGGACACTTTGAGAAGGAAGTACAAGGGGGAGCAAATTAACAGAGGCATTAGAGGAGTAGAGAAAGTGCAGGATGGATCTTAAGAAAGCCATCAGGAGAACAAAGAGGGGATATGAGAAAGTTCTGGCTGCTAAATGTAGGGAAAATCCCAAGATATTCTATAAGTATATCAATGGGAAGATGATAACCAGGGAAAGAATGAGGCCATTCAGGACCAAGGATTAAATCAGTGGGTGGAGCCAGAAGACATTGGTCGGGTGTCGAACGAATACTTCACATTGGTCTTCACTCAAGAGAATGAGGATGTAGGTATGGAATTCAGGGAGAGAGATTATGAGGTTCTTGAGCAAATTGTCATAGGGAATGACAGATATTGGAGATGTTGGCAGGCTTAAAAGTGGACAAATATCCAGGTCCGGATGAATTATTTCCCTGGCTGCTGTGAGGATGAGGGAGGTGATTGCAGGGGCTCTGACACAGAATTTTAATTCTTCTCTGGCCACGGAGGAGGTGCCAGAAGACTGGAGAACAGCTGATGTGGTCCCACTATTTAAGAAAGGTTGTAGAGATAAACCAGGGGACTACAGATCAGTGAGTCTCAATCAGTGATAGCAAAACTATTGGAGAAAATTCTGAAGTAGAGAATCTATCTCCACTTGGAGAGGCAAGGTTTGATCAGGGATAGTCAGCATGGCTTTGTCAGAGGGAGGTCATGCCTAACAAATTTGGTTGAATTTTTTGAGGAGGTGATGAGATGTGTAGATGAGGATCGTGCAGTTGATGTAGTTTATATGAATTTTAGCAAAGCCTTTGACAATGTCCCAAATGGGAGACTTACAAAGTAGGGAAATGCCAATGGGATACAAAAGTTCTATGCAACTCCAAAATGACCTCCCCCTCTTTTTGTAATCTATGCCTCGATTGATAAAGGAAAGTGTATCATATGCTTTTTTCACCACCCTATAAACCTGCCCTTCCACCTTCAGAGGTCTCAGCTGGAGTACTATGTGCAATTCTGGTTGACGCCTTATAGGAAGAATGTGATTTCACTAGAGGGGGTGCAGAGGAGGTTCACCAGAATGTTGCTTGGGATGGAGCATTTAAGTTATGAAGAGAAGTTGGATAGGCTTGGATTGTTTTTGTTGGTGCAGAGGAGACTGAGGGGTGACCTGATCGAGGTGGAAATGATTATGAGGCCAATGGACAGGGTGAATAGGGAGCAGCTATTTAGTTGAAGTGTCAGTCACGGGGGAACACAAGTTCAAGTTGAGGGGCAGGAGGTTTGAGGGTTGCGAAGAAAAACGTTTTTACTCAGAGGCTGGTGGGAGTCTGGAATGCATTGCCTGGGAGGGTGGTAGAGGAGGTAAAGGTGGGTTGCGTCCTATCCTTTAAAAGTACCTGGATGAGCACTTGGCACATTATAACATTTGAGGCTGTGGGCTAAGTATTGGCAAATGGGAATAGGTAGGTAGGTCAAGTGTTTTTCATGTGTTGGTGCAGACTCGATGGGCCAAAGTCCTCTTCTGCACTATATTTTCTGTGATTCTGTGATAATTGACTTAATTATTGACTGATCCCGAGACCAAAAGGATGCGCTCATGACCAAAGCGATGACCAGAGCAGGCCACTGTGGGAAGATCACCAGCTCATACGCTCCTCTATGTCCATCAAACTCCATCAGAAGCAGTGGAAGATGAAGAAATATATCAGAAAAAAGATCAATGTTGAGCGGATTCAAGAGCCAAACATGCGAGCGAACCTCGAACAACGTCGTCTCCAAAATCTCCAAGACGTTCATTCTAATGGAGTGGAGGAAAACTGGAAAGAGCTGAAGACAGCCATCATCTCAAGCTGTGAAGTAACCATCAGCTACAAGACAAGGAAACACCAAGACTGCTTCGACGAGAATGGCCACACCATCCAAGACCTCATCAACAAGAAGAGGAAATCTCTCCATCGCCAGGACAATCATCACCCAAATCCTCGCCAGCTTGTCTCTGAAGAAATCCTATTGGAAAGCTAGTGTGGCTTCTGACCAAACCATGAAACAGCGGTCATGATTATCACCGTTCATCAACTTCAAGAGAATTGCCAGCAACAACATCAATCACTCTACATGGCCTTCATTGACCTGACCAATTGTTTCACTCAATCAATTGGAAAGTGCTATGGACCCTGTCAAAGGCCAGCTGTCCAGAGAAATTCATCAATCCATCAGGATCAACTGAGAAGCCCTCCCAAACATAGAACATTTCCGCTGCCTGGGAGCCACCTTTCATTTAAGCCTGGTGTTAATACGGAGATCCAACATTGTATCTAATTAACAAGCGCTACCTTCGGTCACTCAAGGAAAAGAATCTTCAACGACCGCAACATCCGTGCTGATACCAAGACCTTTGTGTACAAGGCAGTCATCCTCCTAACTCAAGAAAAGATTTCCAAGGATGTTACCACCAGGGAGAAGATGCTATTGTCAGGAAAGAGAAAACTAAGATGCGACCTGATAGTGGTTTCAAATTATGAAGGGGTTCGATTGGGTAGAATGGGATCAAAGGCTATGGGGAGAAAGCAGGATTAGGTGATTCAGTTGGATGATCAGCCATGATCATGATGAATGGTGGAGCAGGCTCGAAGGGCCAAAAGACCTCCTCTTGCTCCTATCTTCTATGTATCTATGTATCTATGATATGGTGGTTTTGCAATCGGAGAGAGCTATAGAAAACCCATCAAAAGCTAACTGTCCAGAAAATGTCAACAGTGACAGTCCTACCGACATAAATAAGACAGAAATGTTTGAGGTCAAGACTGGGCTCAAGCCGGGATGACTCATCACCCCCCGCCCTTTTCTCCATCTTCATCGCCCACAATCCTTCCCCTTGTCAAGAACAGGCTTCCTAGTGGAGCAGACATCGTCTACTGATGGACGGAAAACCTTTCTATCTCAACCTGTTGACATCCAAGAAGAAAATAACACTGACATTATTCGTGGAACTTCAGTATGCGAATGACATTGTCATCTCCACTCTCTCAGAAGAGAATCTGCAAGCCATGCTTCACACCTTCGCCGAAGCATACTGCAGAATCCGACTCAGCCTCAACCTCAAGAGGGCTCGAGTCCTTTACCAACACACATCAGGGCAAGATCCGGTCTCTCCCTCATGAAGATCAATGGAGGAACCCTTCCAGAGTTAAACATTTCCATACCTGGGGAGTCGCCTAAGGCTGACAACGATGCAGTGATCCAACATTGTATCCAATCCGTGAGAGCCTCCCTTGAATGCCTAGGGACCAGAGTCCTTGACGACCGTGACATCTGTGCTGACACTAAGATCATCGTGTACAACGCAGTCATCCTCCCGACTCTTTTATATGGCTCAGAAACTTGGACTACGTACAGACACCACCTCAAGACCCTGGAGAGGCACCATCAATGCTGTCTGAGATGGATTTGCTGCATCACTGGGAGGGCAGGTATACAAACATCAAAGACCTTAAAGGAGCCAAGGGCACCAGCATTGAGGCCACGATCATCTAAAACCAACCACTGGGCTGGCCATGTGCTTAGGATGTCAGAGTCCCGACTGCCAAAGCAAATGTTCTTCGCTCAGCTCAAGGAAGGCTCCTGAACAAGAGGCCAAAGGAGCTCTTCAAAGACACCTTGAAGGCTTACCTCAAGAAATGCAACATAGACAATAATGCCTGGGAGAACCTTGCTCAGAAGAGACCTACTTGGAGGAACCTCCTGATTGAAGGCACACAATTCCTCGAGAACACCCGCGGGCAAGAGGAGGCCCAGAAAAGGAGTCTCAGAAAGGAATACCAGTGATCTTGAGTCCAAGGATCAATCCCATCCCCTTAAAATGCTTGCCAAATGTGCGGTCGGAAATGCATCCCTATAATTGGGTTCATTACCCACTCAAGACCCATAGAACCCATGAGCGGTGACACACAGTTTTTTAGGTGGGCAATCATACTCATTAGCGAGTGATCGCTGAAGAAGGAGACTTAACACACTAAACAATTGGACAGTTTGGTTAAATTATTCTCTTATTTAATTCAGAATTATATTTCAAAAATATCTAAATGATCTCAGCATTCCAGGAAAGCAATGTGAGTGTGAACCTTCAGGATGTTAGAGTTTCAAATATAGGTCTGCATATTCCATGTTTATGTCAAAATCCACGACACCACAGAAGGTCATTCAACCCATCATGTGAACCAGTTTCTTGTCAGAGAAATCCATAACTAATGTCACCCTTCCTCTTCCCTGTGCCTTCCCATTTCCTTGTGTTTGCTTCTGCTTTCAAAGAAAAGCAGGGGAGTTATCTTGAGTGTCCTTACCAATCTCTCAATCAATATTTATCTCTCAAAGCCGATGATTGCTGTTTCCTTTCCAGCTAGTGCTGTTGTCATAAGGTGAAGTTGGCACGCAGAGTTTGAATCGGTTGCATAGGCGATGGTGTGAAATCTATCAGCAGAATCAGATTTGTCTGGACACAGCCGGCTTCTTTGTGGTTTGCCAGTCAGATGATAAAACAGCAAACTGCCTGTGCAGCTCAGAAACGTGATATTAAACTGTTCGAAAGGCCAGAGCCTTGGGTTATGCTACCTTCCTTCTCCACAATGACTTCAACAAAGGAAACATATTCAGCATCAGGAATTTTGCTTTGTTTTCAGGACCGATAATGTCTCAGATATTATGGATTGAAAAGGGACGCCTTGTTGAATGTCGGGGGCTGGATTCTCCGGCACCGGATTTCAGGGGCGTCATTCTCCGCCGGCGGGAGTCTCCGTTTTGCCGGCGCCCGGGGGTTTCCCGACGGCGTGGGGCTGCCCCACAATGGGAAACCCCATTGACCGGCCGGTGTTACGGAGACTCCCGCCGGCCGGTCGGGGCAGAAATGTGGCGGGGCGGGTAGGAGAATTTCGCCCCTGGTTCTCCACGCCGGCAGGATGCTCCATTTTGCTGGCTGGTCAATGGGGTTTCTCACTGTGTGGCAGCCCCACACCATTGGGAAAGCCCCGGGCTGCCGGCAAAACAGAGCATACCGACGGCGGAGAATTCAGCTCCAGGTGTCTGGGAAGTCATTGGGCTGGATTCTCCATTTCTGAGGCAAAGTGCCGGTGTGAATCCACGAGAGATTCACAACAGGAAAATCAGAGCAAACCCCTCACCGATCTCAGTACCAGTGAGGGGCTAGCACTGGCGCCACGGGAAACTCCCATGGATCACGCCGAAAACGAACGGCGAATAGCCGGGTCACAGGCTGCGCATGTGCAGGGCTGATGACCTGCATGGGATCGCGCCATTAAACATTGCGCCAGCCGCGCTCGATCCCTAACCCACCAACCGTGACCCCACAGCCCACTCCATGGCCATCCCCCACCAGTCCTGCCAGCCCTAGCAGTAGGCCCCCCCCCCCACCCCCCCCGACCGGCGGCATGGATCCCAGACGAGTGTGGCACGCTGGACACTGTCTGCAGCTGGCATGCCGGGTTCCCGACCATTGGGACCATAAGTAGCCCGCGCTGTGGGGAACTCGGTTCATGGCGAAGCATCAGGGGTGGGCCAGCCATTCTCCGCCCGATCGCCGATCACGATTTTGGCATCGGGCTACGGAGAATCCAGCCCATTGTCTCAGTTACCCACTGACTCCACTAGCAAGATTGGCTCATCAAATGCAAATGCCGTTCCTGTAACTTCCTTTGAAATGAGTCGGAACAGGCCCAGGTTGTCTGTTAGTCACTCCACAGGCAAAATGAGGTATTACATTCCTGAAACTAAGAGAATTATTTTGTTCTGGAGACTGCTGTGATAACTCCCACATGGTGAGTCAACCATCTTAATTGCCTTTGTTCAGCAGAAGAGTCCAGTGTAAAAATAATAAACAGCAACAAGGATAAAACATTTTAAATATATAAAATGATGGCTTTCTGTTGCATGTCAGAGGAAGCCAACACCCATAATTTATAGTAGGGTACATAAAAATGTGTAATAGAACTATTCTTTACTTGCTCTGCTCCAGGAGAAAATGACCAAATTTGACAAATCTCTCCTTATGCATCACCCTCATGAATCTATGTTCCATAGAACATACAACAGTACAGCACAGTACAGGCCCACGATGTTGTGCCGACCATTTATCCTAATCTAAGATCAACCTAACCTACACCCCTTCAATTTACTGCTGTCCATGTGCCTATCCAAGAGTTGCTTAAATAAGACATGCCCTCCAGTCCAGGCAGCATCCTGGTAAATCTCCTCTGCACCCCTTCCAAAGCATCCACATCCTTCCTGTAATGAGGCGGCCAGAACTGGACACAATAGTCCAAGTGTGGTCTAACCAGGGTTTTATAAAGCTGCAGCAAAACCTCGCGCCTCTTAAACTCAATTCCCCTGTTAATGAAAGCCAACACACCTTACGTCTTCTTAACAACCCTATCAACCAGGGTGGCAACTTTGAGGGATCTATGTACGTGGACCCCAATATCCCTCTGTTCCTCCACACTTCCAAGAATCCATCCTTTTACCATGTATTCAGCATTCAAATTCGATTCCAAAATTAATTACTTCACATCCATCTAGGTTGAACTCCATCTGCCACTTCTCAGCTCAGCTTTGCATCCTGTCAATGTCCTGTTGTAACTTCTTCCGTCAGGCAGGAGATGCAAAAGTCTGAGAACACACACGAACAGACTCAAAAACAGCTTCTTCCCCGCTGCTACTAGACTCCGAAACGACCCTCTTATGGACTGACCTCATTCACACTACGATATGCTTCATCCGATGCCGGTGCTACGTAGTTACATTGTGTACTTTGTGTTGCCCTATTATGTATTTTCTTTTCTTTTCTTTTCTTTCCATGTACTTAATGAACTGTTGAGCTGCTCGCAGAAAAATACTTTTCACTGTACCTTGGTACACGTGACAATAAACTAAATCCAATCCAATCCAACAGCCCTCGACACTATCTACAACTCCACCAACCTTTATGTCATCGGCAAACTTACTAACCCACCCTTCCACTTCCTCATCCAAGTCATTTATAAAAACCACAAACAGCAGAGGTCCCAGAACAAATCCCTGCAGGACCACCATGGTCACTGACCTCCAGGTGGAATACTTTCCATCTACTACCACTCACTATCTTCTTTCGGCCAGCCAATTCTGTATCCAGACAGCCAGATTTCCCTGTATCCCATGCCCCCTAATTTTCTGAATGAATCTACCATGGGAAACCTTAAGAAATGCCTTAGTGAAATCCATATACACCACATCCTCTGCCCGACCTTCATAAATGTGTCTCGTCACATCCTCAAAGAATTCAATGAGGCTTTTGAGGCATGACCTGCCCCTCACAAAGCCATGCTGACTTTCTTTAATCAAACTATGTTTTTCGAAATAATCATAAATCCTATCTCTCAGATTCCTTTCCAGCATTGTGCTCACCAGAGATGTAAGAGTGGCTGGTCTGTAATTCCCAAGAATTTCCCTATTCCCTTTCTTGGACAGGGGAACAACTTTTGCCTCCCTCCAATCATCCGGTACTACTCCAGTGGAGAGTGAGGACGCAAAGATCATCGCCAATGGTGCAGAAATCTTCTCCGTTGCTTCCCATAGTAACCTTGAGTACATCCCGTCTGGCCCAGGGAACCTATCTATCCTGATGCTCTTCAAAATTTCCAGTACATCCTGCTTCTTAATATCAACCTGTTCGAGCCTATTAACCTGGTTCACGCTGTTCTCGCGAGCAACAAGGTCCCTCTCTGTAGTGAATACTGAAGCAAAATATTCATTTCGGGCCTCCCCTATGTCCGCAGACTCTAGGCACAAGTTCCCTCCTCTATCTTTGATAAAGGGTCATCTGGACTCGAAACTTTAGTTCATTTCTCTCCCTACAGATACTGCCAGACCTGCTGAGATTTTCCAGCATTTTCTCTTTGGTTCCCTCCACTATCCCTGATCGGCCCTACCCTCACTCTGATCATCCTCTTATTTCTCACATAAGCCTAGAACACCTTGGGGTTTTCCCTAATCCTTCCCACCAGGGCTTTTCATGCCCCCTTCTAGCTCTCCTAAGTCCATTTTTGAGTTCCTTTCTGGCTATCTTGTAACCCTATAGAGCCGTGCCAGATCCTTGCTTCCTCAACCTTATGTAAGCTTCCTCCTTCCTCTTGACTAGAAGCTCAACTTCTCTTGTCATCCAAGGCTCCTTCACCTTACCATTCCTTCCTCGTCTCAGTGGGACAAAACTATCCAGCACTCGCAGCAAGTGCTCCTTAAACAACCCCCACATTACTGTTGTGCATTTCCCTGAGAACATCAGTTCCCACTTTATGCTCCTCAGCTCCTGTCTAATAGCAGCATAATTTCCCCTCCCCCAATTAAATACCTTCCCATACTGTCTGTTCCTATCCCTCACCATGACTATGGTAACGGTCAAGGAGTTGTTGTCACTGTCACTGAACTGCTCTCCCACCAAGACATCTGACACTTGGCCTGGTTCGTTGCTAAGCATCAAATCCAATATGGCCTCCCCCTAGTCGGCCTATCTACATATTGAGTCAGGAATCCTTCCTGGACACACCTGACAAAATCTGCTCCATCTGAACCATTTGCACTGAGAAGATTCCAGTCAATATTAGGGAAATTGAAGTCACCCATGACAACAACTCCGTTACTCCTGCACCTTTCCAAGATCTGCCCTCCAATCTGTTCCTCCATCTCTCTGCTGCTATTGAGAGGTCTATAAAAATCTCCAAATAAAGTGATTGCGCCTTTCTTGTTTCTGACTTCCACCCATACTGACTCAGTAGACAAACCCTCTTCGACTACCTCCTTTTCTGCAGCTGTGATGCACTCTCTAATTAACAGTGCCACTCCCCCTCCTCTTTTGCCTCCGTCCCTATTCTTCTTAAAACATCTAAACCCCGGAACATCTAACAACCATTCCTACCCTTGTGAAATCCATGTCTCCGTAATGGCCACAACCTCATAGTTCCAAGTACTGATCCATGCTCTAAGTTCATCTCCCTTATTCCTGATACTCCTTGAATTGAAATAGACACACTTTAATCCATTCCACTGAGTGAAACTTTGCCCTATTAACTGTCTATCCTTCCCTACAGACTGACTGCATACTGTTTCTGCCCGTTCAACAGCTACCCTATCCTCTGATCCATAGCTCTGGTTCCCACCCCCCTACCAAACTAGTTTAAACCCTCCCAAAGAGCTCAAGCAAACCTCCTGCCCAGGATATTGGTGCCCTTCCTGTTTAGGTGCAACCCGTCCCTCATGTACAGGTCCCACCTTCCCCAGAAGGCATCCCAATGATCTACATATCTGAAGCCTTCCCTCCTGCACCAGCCCTGTAGCCACATGTTCAGCTGCACTCACTCCCTGTTCCTTGCTTCACTAGCACGTGGCACCGGTAGCAATCCTGAGATTACTACTCCGCTCGTCCTGCTCTTTAGCTTCCAACCTAACTCCCTAAAATCACTTTTTAGACCCTCATCCCTTTTCTTACCGATGTTGTTGGTGCCAATGTGCACCACGACCTCTGGTTGCTCCCCCTCCCCCTTAAGTATCATGTAGACTCAATCATAGACATCCCTGACCCTGGCACCCAGAAGGCAACAGAGCTTCCTGGAATCTTGTTCACGACAATAAAATCTCCTATTCGTTCCCTACCCATCGTGTCTCCCATCACTATCGCTTTTCCATTCTCCCCCCTTCCATTCTGAGCCACAGAACCAGGCTCAACGCCAGAGACCTGGCCGCTATGGCCTTCCTCTGGTAGGAACCCCCACCCGGAACAGTATCCAAAGCGGTATGCTTGTTTTGAAGGGGAACGGCCACAGGGGATCCCTGCACTGTCTGCACGTTCCCTTTCCTTCCCCTGACTGTAACCCAGCTACTCTTGTCCTGAACTTTGGGTGTGGCTAGCTCCCTATAACTCCTCTCTATCACCCGCCTCTGCCTCCAAGATGATCCGAAGTTCATCCAGCTCCAGTTCCCTAATGTGGTCTCCGAGGAGCTGGAATTGGGTGCCCTTCCCACAGGTGTAGTCAGTGGGGACCCGAGCGGTACTCCTTACCTCCCACACCCTACAGGAGGAGCATACAACTGCCTTAACTTCCATCCCCTCGGATCGGAATTCCGAAATAGATTTTCATGAAAAAAAAATTAAGATTAAACACACGTTAAGCCCTGAAAAAAAACCTCTTTCTTTAACAGAACGTAGCTGAGATTCTGCCCTGTGAACCGATCGCTAGGCTCCGCCCTCCGGACATGGCTCCGGCGATTCCTGGCTGCTCCTGGGTACCTGTACAGGCAGGTTCCAGTGCAACACTTGCGCTCTTTCATCCCGTGCCCCGCCGCTCTCCTCGTGTTCTTTCATAGTGTCTCCGCCGCTCTCCACGTGCTCTTTTACTGTAACCCCGCCACTCTCCTCGCGCCCTTTCACTGTGTCCCCACCGCTCTTCTCACGCTATCTCACTGTGTCCCTGTCACTCTCCTCGCGCTCTTTTATCCTGTGTCCCCCGCCACTCTCCTCGTGCTCTTTTACTCTGTGTCTCAGCTGCTCTCCTTGTGCTCTTTAACTCTGTGACTCCGCCGCTCTCCTTGCGCTCTTTTATGGTGTGTCCCCGCCGCTCTCCTCGCGCTCTTTTACTCTGTGTCTCTGCCGCTCTCCTTGCGCTCTTTTACTCTGTGTCTCCGCCGCTCACCACGTGCTCTTTTACTGTGACCCCGCCACTCTCCTCGCGCCCTTTCACTGTGTCCCCACCGCTCTCCTCACGCTATGTCACTGTGTCTCTGTCACTCTCCTCGCGCTCTTCTATCCTGTGTCCCCGCCGCTCTCCTTGCGCTCTTTTACTCTGTGTCCCCGACGCTATGCTTGCGCTCTGTTACTCTGTGTCTACGCCGCTCTCCACGTGCTCTTTTACTGTGACCCCGCCACTCTCCTCGCGCCCTTTCACTGTGTCCCCACCGCTCTCCTCACGCTATGTCACTGTGTCCCTGTCACTCTCCTCGCGCTCTTTTACTCTGTGTCTCCGCCGCTCTCCTTGCGCTCTTTTACTCTGTGCCTCCGCCGCTCTCCTTCCACTCTTTTACTCTGTGTACCCGACGCTATCCTCGTACTCTTTTATTGTGTCCCTGCTGCATTCCTCGCGCTCTTTTACTCTGTGTCACCGCCGCTCTCCTTGCGCTCTTTTACTCTGTGCCTCCGCCGCTCTCCTTCCACTCTTTTACTCTGTGTACCCGACGCTATCCTCGTACTCTTTTACTCTGTGTCTCCGCCACTCTCCTTGCGCTCTTTTACTCTGTGTCTCCGCCGCTCTCCATGTGCTCTTTTACTCGGTGTCCCCGCCGCTCTGCTTCCGCTCTTTCACACTGTGTTTCCGCTGCTCTCCTTGCACTCTATTACTCTGTGTGTCCGCCGCTCTCCTCGCACTCTTTCACACTGTGTCTCCGCCGCTCTCCTTGCACTCTTTTACTCTGTGTGTCTGCCACTCTCCTTGCGCTCTTTTACTCTGTGTCTCCGACGCTCTCCTTGCACTCTTTTATTCTGTGTTCCGCTACTCTCATAGCGCTCTTTTACTCTATGTCTCCGCGGCTCTCCTTGCGCTCTTTTACTCTGTGTCTCCGCCGCTCTCCACGTGCTCTTTCACTGTGACCCCGCCACTCTCCTCGCGCCCTTTCACTGTGTCCCCACAGCTCTCCTCACGCTATGTCACTGTGTCCCTGTCACTCTCCTCGCGCTCTTTTATTTGTGTCCCCCGCCACTCTCCTCGCGCTCTTTTACTCTGTGTCTCAGCTGCTCTCGTTGTGCTCTTTAACTCTGTGTCTCCGCCGCTATCCTTGCGCTCTTTTACTCTGTGTCTCCGCCGCTCTCTTTGCACTCTTTTACTCTGTGTCCCCGACGCTATCCTCGCACTCTTTTACTCTGTGTCTCCGCCGCTCTCCTAGCGCTCTTTTACTCTGTGTCTCCGCCACTCTCGTTGCACTCTTTTACTCTGTGTCCCCGCCGCTCTCCTCGCGCTCTTTTACTCTGTGTCTCCGCCACTCTCCGTGCGCTCTTTCACACTGTGTCTCTGCCGCTCTCCTCACGCTCTTTCACACGGTGTCTCCGCTGCTCTCCTCACGCTCTTTTACTCTGTGTCATCACTGCTCTCCTCGTGCTGTTGTACTCTGTGTCTACGCTGCTCTCCTCGCGGTCATTTACTCTGTGTCCCCGCCGCTCTCCTTGCACTCTTTTACTCTGTGTTGCCGCCGCTCCCTCGTGCTCTTTCGCTGTGTGTCTCCGCCACTCTCCTCGCGCTCTTTTACTCTGTGTTTCCGCCGCTCTCCTCACGCTCTTTCACACTGTGTCTCCGCCGCTCTCCTCGTGCTCTTTTACTCTGTGTCTCCGCCGCTCTCCTCGCGCTCTTTTACTCTGTGGCTCCGCCGCTCTCCTTGCGCACTTTTACTCTGTGTCTCCGCTGCTCTCCTCGCGCTCTGTCACACTGTGTCTCCGCCGCTCGCCTTGTGCTCTTTTACTCTGTGTCCCCACCGCTCTCCTCCTGCCCTTTTACTCTGTGTCTCCGCCGCTCTCCTAGCGATCTTTTAGTCTGTGTCTCCGCCGCTCTCCTTGTGCTCTTTTACTCTGTGTCTCCGCCACTCTCCTTGCGCTCTTTTGCTCTGTGTCTCCGCCGCTCTCCTTGCACTCTTTTACTCTGTGTCTCCGCTGCTCTCCTTGCATTCTTTTACTCTGTGTCTCCGCCGCTCGCCTTGCGCTCTTTTACTCTGTGTCCCCACCGCTCTCCTTCTGCCCTTTTACTCTGTGTCTCCGCCGCTCTCCTAGCGATCTTTTAGTCTGTGTCTCCGCCGCTCTCCTAGCGATCTTTTAGTCTGTGTCTCCGCCACTCTCCTCGTGCTCTTTTACTCTGTGTCGCCACCGCTCTCCTTGCGCTCTTTTACTCTGTGTCTCCACTACTCTCCTTGCGCTCTTTTGCTCTGTGTCTCCGCCACTCTCCTTGCGTTCTTTTACTCTGTGTCTCCGCTGCTCTCCTCGCCCTCTTTTATTCTGTGCCTCCGCCGCTCTCCTCACGCTCTTTTACTCTGTGTCTCCGCCGCTCTCCTTGCACTCTTTTACTCTGTGTCTCCGCCGCTCTCCTCGCGCTCTTTTACTCTGTGTCTCCGCCACTCTCCTTGCGCTCTTTCACACTATGTCTCTGCCACTCTCCTTGCGTTCTTTTATTCTGTGTCTCCGCCGCTCTCCTCACGCTCTTTTACTCTGTGCCTCCGCCGCTCTCCTTGCACTCTTTTACTCTGTGTCTCCACCACTCTCCTTGCGCTCTTTCACACTGTGTCTCTGCCGCTCTCCTCACGCTCTTTCGCACTGTGTCTCCGCTGCTCTCCTCATGCTCTTTTACTCTGTGTCATCACCGCTCTCCTCGCGCTCTTGTACTCTGTGTCTCCGCTGCTATCCTCGCGGTCATTTACTCTGTGTCCCCGCCGCTCTCATTGCACTCTTTTACTCTGTGTCGCCGCCGCTCTCCTCGCGTTATTTCCCTGTGTGTCTCCTCCACTCTCCTCGCGCTCTTTTCCTCTGTGTTTCCGCCGCTCTCCTCACGCTCTTTCACACTGTGTCTCCGCCGCTCTCCTTGTGCTCTTTTACTCTGTGTCTCCGCCGCTCTCCTCGTGCACCTTAACTCTGTGTCGCCACCGCTCTCCTTGCGCTCTTTTACTCTGTGTCTCCTCTGCTCTCCTTGAACTCTTTCACACTGTATCTCCGCCGCTCTCCTTGCGTTCTTTTATTCTGTGTCTCCGCCGCTCTCCTTGCGCTCTTTTATTCTGTGTCTCCACCGCTCTCCTCACGCTCTTTTACTCTGTGTCATCACCGTTCTCCTCGCGCTCTTGTACTCTGTGTCTCCGCTGCTATCCTCGCGGTCATTTACTCTGTGTCGCCGCCGCTCTCCTTGCACTCTTTTACTCTGTGTCGCCGCCGCTCTCCTCGCGCTATTTCCCTGTGTGTCTCCGCCACTCTCCTGGCGCTCTTTTACTCTGTGTTTCCGCCACTCTCCTCACGCTCTTTCACACTGTGTCTCCGCCGCTCTCCTTGTGCTCTTTTACTCTGTGTCTCCGCCGCTCTCCTCGCGCTCTTTTACTCTGTGCCTCCGCCGCTCTCCTTGCGCACTTTTACTCTGTGTCTCCGCTGCTCTCCTCTCGCTCTGTCACACTGTGTCTCCGCCGCTCGCCTTGCGCTCTTTTACTCTGTGTCCCCACCGCTCTCCTCCTGCCCTTTAACTCTGTGTCTCCGCCGCTCTCCTAGCAATCTTTTAGTCTGTGTCTCTGCCGCTCTCCTTGCGCTCATTTACTCTGTGTCTCCGCCGCTCTCCTTGTGCTCTTTTACTCTGTGTCTCCGCCACTCTCGTTGCACTCTTTTACTCTGTGTCTCCGCAACTCTCCTCGTGCTCTTTTACTCTGTGTCTCCGCTGCTCTCCTCTCACTCTGTCACACTGTGTCTCCGCCGCTCGCCTTGCACTCTTTTACTCTGTGTCCCCACCGCTCTCCTCCTGCCCTTTTACTCTGTGTCTCCACTGCTCTCCTTGCGCTCTTTTGCTCTGTGTCTCCGCCGCTCTCCTTGCACTCTTTTACTCTGTGTCTCCGCTGCTCTCCTTGCGTTCTTTTACTCTGTGTCTCCGCTGCTCTCCTCGCGCTCTTTTATTCTGTGTCTCCACCGCTCTCCTCGCACTCTTTTACTCTGTGTCCCCACCGCTCTCCTCATGCTCTTTTACTCTGTGTTTCCGCCGCTCTCATCAGGCTCTTTCACACTGTGTCTCCGCCGCTCTCCTCGCACTCTTTTACTCTGTGTCCCCACCGCTCCACTCATGCTCTTTTACTCTGCGTCTCTGCCACTCTCGTTGCACTCTTTTACTCTGTGTCTCTGCCACTCTCCTTGCGCTCTTTTACTCTGTGTCTCCGCTGCTCTCCTTGCGTTCTTTTACTCTGTGTCTCCGCCGCTCTCCTAGCGATCTTTTAGTCTGTGTCTCCGCCGCTCTCCTTGCGTTCATTTACTCTGTGTCTCCGCCGCTCTCCTTGTGCTCTTTTACTCTGCGTCTCTGCCACTCTCGTTGCACTCTTTTACTCTGTGTCTCTGCCGCTCTCCTCGTGCTCTTTTACTCTGTATCGCCACCGCTCTCCTTGCACTCTTTTAATCTGTGTCTCCGCTACTCTCCTTGCGCTCTTTTGCTCTGTGTCTCCGCCGTTCTCCTTGCGCTCTTTTACTCTGTATCCCCACCGCTCTCCACCCGCCCTTTTACTCTGTGTCTCCGCCGCTCTCCTAGCGATCTTTTAGTCTGTGTCTCCGCCGCTCTCCTTGCGTTCATTTACTCTGCGTCTCTGCCACTCTCGTTGCGCTCTTTCACACTGTGTCTCTGCCGCTCTCCTCACGCTCTTTCACACTGTGTCTCCGCTGCTCTCCTCATGCTCTTTTACTCTGTGTCATCATCGCTCTCCTCGCGCTCTTGTACTCTGTGTCTCCGCTGCTCTCCTCGCGGTCATTTACTCTGTGTCCCCGCTGCTCTCCTTGCGCTCTTTTACTCTGTGTCTCCACCACTCTCCTCGCACTCTTTCACACTGTGTCTCTGCCGCTCTCCTTGCGCTCTTTTACTCTGTGTCCCCGCCGCTCTCCTTGCGCTCTTTCACACTGTGTCTCCGCTGCTCTCCTCGTGCTCTTTTACTCTGTGTCATCACCGCTCTCCTCGCGCTCTTGTACTCTGTGTCTCCGCTGCTCTCCTCGCGGTCATTTACTCTGTGTCCCCGCCGCTCTCCTTGCGTTCTTTTACTCTGTGTCTCCGCCGCTCTCCTCGCGCACTTTTATTCTGTGTCTCCACCGCTCTCCTCACGCTCTTTTACTCTGTGTCTCCGCCGCTCTCATCAGGCTCTTTCACACTGTGTCCCCACCGCTCTCCTCCTGCTCTTTTACTCTGCGTCTCTGCCACTCTCGTTGCACTCTTTTACTCTGTGTCTCTGCCACTCTCCTCGTGCTCTTTTACTCTGTGTCGCCACCGCTCTCCTTGCGCTCTTTTACTCAGTGTCTTCGCTACTCTCCTTGCGCTCTTTTGCTCTGTGTCTCCGCCGCTCTCCTTGCGCTCTTTTACTCTGTGTCTCCGCTGCTCTCCTTGCGTTCTTTTACTTTGTGTCTCCGCCGCTCTCCTAGCGATCTTTTAGTCTATGTCTCCGCCGCTCTCCTTGCGTTCATTTACTCTGTGTCTCCGCCGCTCTCCTTGTGCTCTTTTACTCTGCGTCTCTGCCACTCTCGTTGCACTCTTTTACTCTGTGTCTCCGCCACTCTTCTCGTGCTCTTTTACTCTGTGTCGCCACCGCTCTCCTTGCGCTCTTTTACTCTGTGTCTCCGCCGCTCTCCTCGCGCTCTTTTATTCTGTGTCTCCACCGCTCTCCTCACGCTCTTTTACTCTGTCTCCGCCGCTCTCCTTGCGCTCTTTCACTCTGTGTCTCCGCCGCTCCCCTTGCACTCTTTTAATCTGTGTCCCCACCGCGATCCATGCTTTATTTTATTCTGTGTCTCGCTGCATTCCTCGCGGTCTTTTACTCTGTGTCCCCACCGTTCTCCTTGCACTCTTTTACTCTGTGTCGCCGCCGCTCTCCTCGCGCTATTTCCCTGTGTGTTTCCGCCACTCTCCTCACGCTCTTTCACACTGTGTCTCCGCCGCTCTCCTTGTGCTCTTTTACTCTGTGTCTCCGCCGCTCTCCTCGCGCTCTTTTACTCTGTGCCTCCGCCGCTCTCCTTGCGCACTTTTACTCTGTGTCTCCGCTGCTCTCCTCTCGCTCTGTCACACTGTGTCTCCGCCGCTCGCCTTGCGCTCTTTTACTCTGTGTCCCCACCGCTCTCCTCCTGCCCTTTAACTCTGTGTCTCCGCCGCTCTCCTAGCAATCTTTTAGTCTGTGTCTCCGCCGCTCTCCTTGCGCTCTTTTACTCTGTGTCTCCGCCACTCTCGTTGCACTCTTTTACTCTGTGTCTCCGCCACTCTCCTCGTGCTCTTTTACTCTGTGTCTCCGCTGCTCTCCTCTCACTCTGTCACACTGTGTCTCCGCCGCTCGCCTTGCACTCTTTTACTCTGTGTCCCCACCGCTCTCCTCCTGCCCTTTTACTCTGTGTCTCCACTGCTCTCCTTGCGCTCTTTTGCTCTGTGTCTCCGCCGCTCTCCTTGCACTCTTTTACTCTGTGTCTCCGCTGCTCTCCTTGCGTTCTTTTACTCTGTGTCTCCGCTGCTCTCCTCGCGCTCTTTTATTCTGTGTCTCCACCGCTCTCCTCGCACTCTTTTACTCTGTGTCCCCACCGCTCTCCTCATGCTCTTTTACTCTGTGTTTCCGCCGCTCTCATCAGGCTCTTTCACACTGTGTCTCCGCCGCTCTCCTCGCACTCTTTTACTCTGTGTCCCCACCGCTCTCCTCATGCTCTTTTACTCTGCGTCTCTGCCACTCTCGTTGCACTCTTTTACTCTGTGTCTCTGCCACTCTCCTCGTGCTCTTTTACTCTGTGTCGCCACCGCTCTCCTTGCGCTCTTTTACTCAGTGTCTCCGCTACTCTCCTTGCGCTCTTTTGCTCTGTGTCTCCGCCGCTCTCCTTGCGCTCTTTTACTCTGTGTCTCCGCTGCTCTCCTTGCGTTCTTTTACTCTGTGTCTCCGCCGCTCTCCTTGCGTTCATTTACTCTGTGTCTCCGCCGCTCTCCTTGTGCTCTTTTACTCTGCGTCTCTGCCACTCTCGTTGCACTCTTTTACTCTGTGTCTCTGCCACTCTCCTCGTGCTCTTTTACTCTGTATCGCCACCGCTCTCCTTGCACTCTTTTAATCTGTGTCTCCGCTACTCTCCTTGCGCTCTTTTGCTCTGTGTCTCCGCCGTTCTCCTTGCACTCTTTTACTCTGTATCCCCACCGCTCTCCACCCGCCCTTTTACTCTGTGTCTCCGCCGCTCTCCTAGCGATCTTTTAGTCTGTGTCTCCGCCGCTCTCCTTGCGTTCATTTACTCTGCGTCTCTGCCACTCTCGTTGCGCTCTTTCACACTGTGTCTCTGCCGCTCTCCTCATGCTCTTTCACACTGTGTCTCCGCTGCTCTCCTCATGCTCTTTTACTCTGTGTCATCACCGCTCTCCTCGCGCTCTTGTACTCTGTGTCTCCGCTGCTCTCCTCGCGGTCATTTACTCTGTGTCCCCGCCGCTCTCCTTGCGCTCTTTTACTCTGTGTCTCCACCACTCTCCTCGCACTCTTTCACACTGTGTCTCCGCCGCTCTCCTTGCGCTCTTTTACACTGTGTCCCCGCCGCTCTCCTTGCGCTCTTTCACACTGTGTCTCCGCTGCTCTCCTCATGCTCTTTTACTCTGTGTCATCACCGCTCTCCTCGCGCTCTTGTACTCTGTGTCTCCGCTGCTCTCCTCGTGGTCATTTACTCTGTGTCCCCGCCGCTCTCCTTGCGCTCTTTTACTCTGTGTCTCCGCCGCTCTCCTCGCGCTCTTTTATTCTGTGTCTCCACCGCTCTCCTCACGCTCTTTTACTCTGTGTCTCCGCCGCTCTCATCAGGCTCTTTCACACTGTGTCCCCACCGCTCTCCTCCTGCTCTTTTACTCTGCGTCTCTGCCACTCTCGTTGCACTCTTTTACTCTGTGTCTCTGCCACTCTCCTCGTGCTCTTTTACTCTGTGTCGCCACCGCTCTCCTTGCACTCTTTTACTCAGTGTCTTCGCTACTCTCCTTGCGCTCTTTTGCTCTGTGTCTCCGCCGCTCTCCTTGCGCTCTTTTACTCTGTGTCTCCGCTGCTCTCCTTGCGTTCTTTTACTTTGTGTCTCCGCCGCTCTCCTAGCGATCTTTTAGTCTATGTCTCCGCCGCTCTCCTTGCGTTCATTTACTCTGTGTCTCCGCCGCTCTCCTTGTGCTCTTTTACTCTGCGTCTCTGCCACTCTCGTTGCACTCTTTTACTCTGTGTCTCCGCCACTCTTCTCGTGCTCTTTCACTCTGTGTCTCCGCCGCTCCCCTTGCACTCTTTTAATCTGTGTCCCGACCGCTATCCATGCTTTATTTTATTCTGTGTCTCGCTGCATTCCTCGCGGTCTTTTACTCTGTGTCCCCACCGTGCTCCTTGCGCTCTTTTACGCTGTGTCTCCGCCACTCTCCTTGCGCACTTTTACTGTGTGTCCCTGCCACACTCCTCGCACTCTTTTACTTTGTGTCTCATCTGCTCTCCTTTTGCTCTTTTGCTCTGTGTCTCCGCTGCTCTCCTTGCGCTCTTTTACTCTGTGTCTCCGCCGCTCTCCTCGCGCTCTTTCACAGTATAAAAGTGATCCCCTACAGTGCAGACTTTGTTTGCACTGAGTGCTGAATTTGGTGCTTTTTGAGTGTGATAGTGAGAGTTTGGTGACCGAGGGAGTATAAGGCTTCATTTTTATCTAAAGATTAGTCTTTCTTTTATTTAGTTAATTAACTTAATAGTTGCTGTTTGGTTTAGAAGAAGGTGAATTTTCAATCAGCTTTAAACAGGCTTCTACTTCTAGGCACTTGCAGCTGGAGCTTGTTAATTAGTTAATTGGATTAGGCCAGTTTTTCAGAGGTTAGATTCACAGTATAAAAGTGATCCCCTACAGTGCCGACTTTGTTTGCACTGAAGGCTGAATTTGGTGCATTTGCGTGCCAAACTGAGAGTTTGGTGACTGAGGGAGTGCTGAATTTGGTGCTTTTTGAGTGCTATAGTAAGAGTTTGGTGACCGAGGGAGTGCTGAATTTGGTGCTTTTTGAGTGCTATAGTAAGAGTTTGGTGACCGAGGGAGTTAGATGAGGAGGGAGTAAGGTGCTCCTTTCATTTTGTTTCCGACATTTCCGCAAAGAGTGAGAAGAGAGCCAGGAGTTTACAGGAAGTGTAGCTGACTGGGAGCAGAGTCGGAGGGCGGAGATCTAGTTAGTCCACACAGCAGCTATATTCTGTAAGGTAAGAGGGGATGGAGGCTAGGCCAGTTACATGCTCCTCCTGTAGGATGTGGGTGGTGAGGGATACCACCGGTGTCCCCACTGACTATACCTGCGGGAAGTGCACCCAACTTCAGCTCCTCAAAGACCGTGTTAGGGAACTGGAGCTGAAGCTGGATGAACTTCGGATCATCCGGGAGGCAGAGGGGGTGATTGAGAAGAGTTACAGGGAGGTAACCACACCCAAGGTACAGGACAAGAATAGCTGGGTTACAGTCAGGGGGAAAAAAACAAACAGGCAGACAGTGCAAGGATCCCTCGTGGCCGTTCCCCTTCAAAACAAGTATACCGTTTTGGATGCTGTTGGGGGGGATGACCTACCGGGGGAAGGCCCTAGCGGCCAGGTCTCTGGCACTGAGTCTGGCTCTGGGGCTCAGAAGGGAAGGGGGGAGAATAGAAAAGCAATAGTTGTAGGAGATTCAATGGTAAGGGGAATAAATAGGAGATTCTGTGGTCGCGAGCGAGACTCCCGGAAGGTATGTTGCCTCCCGGGTGCCAGGGCCAGGGATGTCTCGGATCGTGTCTTCAGGATCCTTAAGGGGGAGGGGGAGCAGCCAGAAGTCGTGGTGCACATTGGTACCAACGACATAGGTAGGAAAAGGGGTGTGGAAGTAAGAAACAAGTTTAGGGAGTTAGGCTGGAAGTTGAAAGCCAGGACAGACAGAGTTGTCATCTCTGGTTTGTTGCCGGTGCCACGTGATAGCGAGGCTAGGAATAGGGAGAGAGTGCAGTTGAACACGTGGCTGCAGGAATGGTGTAGGAGGGAGGGCTTCAGGTATTTGGATAATTGGAGCGCATTCTGGGGAAGGTGGGACCTGTACAAGCAGGACGGGTTGCATCTGAACCAGAGGGGCACCAATATCCTGGGAGGGAGGTTTGCTAGTACTCTTCGGGAGGGTTTAAACTAATTTGGCAGGGGAATGGGAACCGGATTTGTAGTCCAGCAACTAAGGTAGCCGACATTCAGGACGCCAAAGCGTGTAATGAGGCAGTGGGGAAGGGAATACTGACAAAGGAGAGTACTTGCAGGCACGGAGATGGGTTGAAGTGTGTATACTTCAATGCAAGAAGCATCAGGAATAAGGTGGGTGAACTTAAGGCATGGATCGGGACTACGATGTGGTGGCCATCACGGAAACTTGGATAGAAGAGGGGCAGAAATGGTTGTTGGAGGTCCCTGGTTATAGATGTTTCAATAAGATAAGGGAGGGTGGTAAAAGAGGTGGGGGGGGTGGCATTATTAATTAGAGATAGTATAACAGCTGCAGAAAGGCAGTTCGAGGAGTATCACCCTATTGAGGTAGTGTGGGTTGAAGTCAGAAATAGGAAAGGAGCAGTCACCTTGTTAGGAGTTTTCTATAGGCCCCCCAATAGTAGCAGAGATGTGGAGGAACAGATTGGGAAACAGATTTTGGAAAGGTGCAGAAGTCATAGGGTAGTAGTCATGGGCGACTTTAACTAACCAAATATTGAGTGGAAACTCTTGAGATCAAATAGTTTGGATGGGGTGGTGTTTGTGCAGTGTGTCCAGGAAGCTTTTCTAACACAGTATGTAGATTGTCCGACCAGAGGAGGGGCAATATTGGATTTAGTACTGGGTAATGAACCAGGGCAAGTGATAGATTTGTTAGTGGGGGAGCATTTTGGAGATAGTGACCACAATTCTGTGACTTTCACTTTAGTAATGGAGAGGGATAGGTACGTGCAACAGGGCAAGGTTTACAATTGGGGGAAGGGTAAATACGATGTTGTCAGACAAGAATTGAAGTGCATAAGTTGGGAACATAGGCTGGCAGGGAAGGACACAAGTGAAATGTGGAACTTGTTCAAAGAACAGGTGCTACGTGTCCTTGATATGTATGTCCCTGTCAGGCAGGGAAGAGATGGTCGAGTGAGGGAACCATGGTTGACAAGAGAGGTTGAATGTCTTGTTAAGAGAAAAAAGGTGACTTATGTAAGGCTGAAGAAACAAGGTTCAGACAGGGCATTGGAGGGATACAAGATAGCCAGGAGGGAACTGAAGAAAGGGATTAGGAGAGCTAAGAGAGGGCATGAACAATCTTTGGCGGGTAGGATCAAGGAAAACCCCAAGGCCTTTTACACATATGTGAGAAATATGAGAATGACTAGAGCGAGGGTAGGTCCGATCAAGGATAGTAGCGGGAGATTGTGAATTGAGTCTGAAGAGATAGGAGAGGTCTTGAATGAGTACTTTTCTTCTGTATTTACAAATGAGAGGGGCGATATTGTTGGAGAGGACAGTGTGAAACAGATTGGTAAGCTCGAGGAAATACTTGTTAGGAAGGAAGATGTGTTGGGCATTTTGAAAAACTTGAGGATAGACAAGTCCCCCGGGCCTGACGGGATATATCCAAGGATTCTATGGGAAGCAAGAGATTAAATTGCTGAGCCGTTGGCAATTATCTTTTCGTCCTCACTGTCAACAGGGGTGGTACCAGGGGATTGGAGAGTGGCGAATGTCGTGCTCCTGTTCAAAAAAGGAACTAGGGATAACCCTGGGAATTACAGGCCAGTTAGTCTTACTTCGGTGGTAGGCAAAGTAATGGAAAGGGTACTGAAGGATAGGATTTCTGAGCATCTGGAAAGACACTGCTTGATTCGGGATAGTCAGCACGGATTTGTGAGGGGTAGGTCTTGCCTTACAAATCTTATTGAATTCTTTGAGGAGGTGACCAAGCATGTGGATGAAGGTAAAGCAGTGGATGTAGTGTACATGGATTTTAGAAAGGCATTTGATAAAGTTCCCCATGGTAGGCTTATGCAGAAAATAAGGAGGCATGGGATAGTGGGAAATTTGGCCAGTTGGATAACGAACTGGCTAACCGATAGAAGTCAGAGAGTGGTGGTGGATGGCAAATATTCAGCCTGGATCCCCGTTACCAGTGGTGTACCACAGGGGTCAGTTCTGGGTCCTCTGCTGTTTGTGATTTTCATTAATGACTTGGATGAGGGAGTTGAAGGGTGGGTCAGTAAATTTGCAGACGATACGAAGATTGGTGGAGTTGTGGATAGTAAGGAGGGCTGTTGTTGGCTGCAAAGAGACATAGATAGGATGCAGAGCTGGGCTGAGAAGTGGCAGATGGAGTTTAACCCTGAAAAGTGTGAGGTTGTCCATTTTGGAAGGACAAATATGAATGCGGAATACAGGGTTAACGGTAGAGTTCTTGGCATTGTGGAGGAGCAGAGAGACCTTGGGGTCTATGTTCATACATCTTTGAAAGTTGCCACTCAAGTGGATAGAGCTGTGAAGAAGGCCTATTGTGTGCTCGCGTTCATTAACAGAGGGATTGAATTTAAGAGCCGTGAGGTGATGATGCAGCTGTACAAAACTTTGATAAGGCCACATTTGGAGTACTGTGTACAGTTCTGGTCGCCTCATTTTAGGAAGGATGTGGAAGCTCTGGAAAAGGTGCAAAGAAGATTTACCAGGATGTTGCCTGGAATGGAGAGTAGGTCTTACGAGGAAAGGTTGAGGGTGCTAGGCCTTTTCTCATTAGAGCGGAGAAGGATGAGGGGCGACTTGATAGAGGTTTATAAGATGATCAGGGGAATAGATAGAGTAGACAGTCAGAGACTTTTTCCCCAGGTGGAACACACCATTACAAGGGGACATAAATTTAAGGTGAAAGGTGGAAGATATAGGAGGGATATCAGAGGTAGGTTCTTTACCCAGAGAGTAGTGGGGGCATGGAATGCACTGCCTGTGGAAGTAGTTGAGTCGGAAACATTAGGGACCTTCAAGCAGCTGTTGGATAGGTACATGGATTACGGGAAAATGATATAGTGTAGATTTATTTGTTCTTAAGGGCAGCACGGTAGCATTGTGGATAGCACAATTGCTTCACAGATCCATGGTCCCAGGTTCGATTCCGGCTTGGGTCATTGTCTGTGCGGAGTCTGCACGTCCTCCCCGTGTCTGCGTGGGTTTCCTCCGGGTGCTCCGGTTTCCTCCCACAGTCCAAAGATGTGCGGGTTAGGTGAATTGGCCAATGATAAATTGCCCTTAATGTCCAAATTGCCCTTGGTGTTGGGTGGAGGTGTTGAGTTTGGGTAGGGTGCTCTTTCCAAGAGCTGGTGCAGACTCAAAGGGCCGAATGGCCTCCTTCTGCACTGTAAATTCAATGATAATCTATGATTAATCTAGGACAAAGGTTCGGCACAACATCGTGGGCCGAAGGGCCTGTTCTGTGCTGTATTTTCTATGTTCTATGTTCTCCTTGCGTTCTTTTACTCTGTGTCTCCGCCGCTCTCCTCGCGCTCTTTTACTGTGTCTCCACCGCTCTCCTTGCACTCTTTCATTGTGTGTCTCCGCCGCTCTCCTCGCTCTCTTTTACACTGTGTCTCTGCCGCTTTCCTCGCGCTCTTTTACTCTGTCTCTCCGCCTCTTTCCTCGCGCTCTTTTATTCTGTGTCACCGCCGCTCTCCTTGTGCAATTTCACACTGTGTCTCCGCCGCTCTCCTCGCTCTCTTTCGCACTCTGTCCCCTCCGCTCTCCTTGCGCACTACTTCTCTGTGTCTCCGTCGCTCTCCTCGCGCTCTTTCACTCTGTATCCCCGCTGCTCTCCTTGCGCTCTTTTACTCTGTGTCCCCACTGCTCTCCTCCCACCCTTTTACTCTGTGTCTCCGCCGCTCTCCTAGCGATCTTTTAGTCTGTGTCCCCGCCGCTCTCCTTGCGCTCTTTTCCACTGTGTCTCCGCCGCTCTCCTTGTGCTCTTTTACTCTGTGTCTCCGCCACTCTCGTTGCACTCTTTTACTCTGTGTCTCCGCCACTCTCCTCGCGCTCTTTCACACTGTGTCTCTGCCGCTCTCCTCACGCTCTTTGACACCGTGTCTCCGCTGCTCTCCTCATGCTCTTTTACTCAGTGTCATCACCGCTCTCCTAGCGATCTTTTCCTCTGTGTCTCCGCTGCTCTCCTTGCGCTCTTTTGCTCTGTGTCTCCGTCGCTCTCCTTGTGCTCTTTCACACTGTGTCTCCGCCGCTCTCCTCCCGCCCTTTTACTCTGTGTCCCCGCCGCTCTCCTTGCGCTCTTTCACTGTGTGTCTCCGCCACTCTTCTTGCGATCTTTGACACTGTGTCTCTGCCGCTCTACTCACGCTCTTTGACACTGTGTCTCCGCTGCTCTCCTCATGCTCTTTTACTCAGTGTCATAACCGCTCTCCTCGCGCTCTTTTACTCAGTGTCATCACCGCTCTCCTCGCGCTCTTTTACTCTGTGTCGCCGCCGCTCACCTTGCACTCTTTTACTCTGTGTCACCGCTGCTCTCCTCGCCCTCTTTCCCTGTGTGTCTCCGCCGCTCTCCTCGCACTCTTTTACTCTGTGTCTCCGCCGCTCTCCTTGCGCACTTTTACTCTGTGTCTCCGCTGCTCTTTCACACTGTGTCTCCACCGCTCTCCTGGCGCTCTTTTACCCTGTGTCTCCACCGCTCTCCTCCCGCCCTTTTACTCTGTGTCTCCGCCACTCTCCTTGCGCTCTTTCACACTGTGTCTCTGCCGCTCTCCTCACGCTCTTTTACTCAGTGTCATCACCGCTCTCCTCGCGCTCTTTTACTCTGTGTTGCCGCTGCTCTCCTCGCGCTCTTTCACACTGTGTCTCCGCCATTCTCCTTGCGCTCTTTTACTGTGTCCCCACCGCTCTCCTCCCGCCCTTTTACTCTATGTCTCCGCCGCTCTCCTAGCGATCTTTTCCTCTGTGTCTCCGCTGCTCTCCTTGCGCTCTTTTGCTCTGTGTCTCCGCCGCTCTCCTTGTGCTCTTTTACTCTGTCTCCGCTGCTCTCCTTGCGCTCTTTTACTCTGTGTCCCCACCGCTCTCCTCCCGCCCTTTTACTCTGTCTCTCCGCCGCTCTCCTAGCGATCTTTTTGTCTGTGTCGCCGCTGGTCTCCTTGCGCTCTTTTCCTCTGTGTCTCCGCTGCTCTCCTTGCGCTCTTTTGCTCTGTGTCTCCGCCGCTCTCCTTGTGCTCTTTTACCCTGTGTCTCCGCCACTCTCGTTGCACTCTTTTACTCTGTGTCTCCGCCATTCTCCTCGCGCTCTTTTACTCTGTGTCGCCGCCGCTCTCCTTGCGCTCTTTTACTCTGTCTCCACTGCTCTCCTTGCGTTCTTTTGCTCTGTGTCTCCGCCGCTCTCCTTGCGCTCTTTTACTCTGTGTCTCCGCTGCTCTCCTTGCGTTCCTTTACTCTGTGTCTCCGCCGCTCTCCTCGCGCTCTTTTATTCTGTGTCTCCGCCGCTCTCCTCACGCTCTTTTATTCTGTGTCTCCGCCGCTCTCCTTGCACTCTTTTAATCTGTGTCCCCGTCGCTCCCTTAGCGCACTTTTACTGTGTGTCCCCACCACACTCCTCGCACTCTTTTACTCTGTGTCGCCGCCGCTCAACTCGCGCTCTTTTACTCTGTGTCTCCACCACTCTCCTTGCGCTCTTTTATTCTGTGTCTCTGCTGCTCTCCTCGCGCTCTTTCACACTGTGTCTCCGCCGCTCTCCTTGCGTTCTTTTACTCTGTGTCTCCACCGCTCTCCTTGCACTCTTTCGCTGTGTGTCTGCACCGCTCTCCTCGCTCTCTTTCACACTGTGTCTCCGCCGCTCTCCTCGCGCTCTTTCACACTATGTCTCCGCCGCTCTCCTCGCACTCTTTTACTCTGTGTCTCCGCCTCTCTCCTCGCGCTCTTTTATTCTGTGTCACCGCCGCTCTCCTTGTGCAATTTCACACTGTGTCTCCGCCGCTTTCCTCACGCTCTTTCACACTGTGTCTCCGCCGCTCTCCTCGCTCTCTTTCGCACTGTGTCCCCGCCACTCTCCTCGCGCACTTTTACTCTGTGTCCCTGCCGCTCTCCTTGCGCTCTTTTACTCTGTGTCTCCACCACTCTCCTTGCGCTCTTTCACACTGTGTCTCCACCGCTCTCCTTGCGCTCTTTTCCTCTGTGTCACCGCCGCTCTCCTCGCGCTGTTTTGCTCTGTGTCTCCGCCGCTCTCCTAGCACTGTTTTTCTCTGTGTCTCCGCCGCTCTCCTCATGCTCTTTTACTCTGTGTCTCCACCGCTCTCCTTGCGCTCTTTTCCTCTGTGTCACCGCCGCTCTCCTCGCGCTGTTTTGCTCTGTGTCTCCGCCGCTCTCCTCGCGCTGTTTTGCTCTGTGTCTCCGCCGCTCTCCTAGCACTGTTTTTCTCTGTGTCTCCGCCGCTCTCCTCATGCTCTTTTACTCTGTGTCTCCACCGCTCTCCTTGGGCTCTTTTCCTCTGTGTCACCGCCGCTCTCCTCGCGCTGTTTTGCTCTGTGTCTCCGCCGCTCTCCTCGCGCTGTTTTGCTCTGTGTCTCCGCCGCTCTCCTAGCACTGTTTTTCTCTGTGTCTCCGCCGCTCTCCTCATGCTCTTTTACTCTGTGTCTCCGCCGCTCGCCTTGCGCTCTTTTACTCTGTGTCTCTGTCGCTCTCTTTGCGCTCTTTCACTGTGTCCCCGCCGTTCTTCTCGCGCTCTTTCCGTGTTATCTATTGTGGGGTGCACAATGTTACACATACTACTCTCATTGTGATCTAAACAATAATTTCTATTGGCCTCAACTTCTGTTGGTCTTTTTTAGTGGTTTTGTCAACCTACATGTGTACATTCAGAGAATTTTGTATTTGGACCCCAGAGCTCTCTACTCATCCACACCATGGAGTACCTTTCCATTAAATACAAATTCCTATTCCTTTTCTTTTCTCCAACAATATATTACTCCACAATTATCCAGAATTGAATTGACCTTCTAGCAGATTGTCTTTGCCCTCCTTATGTTTTTAGAGCATTCTCCACTATTTGTTAAATCTCCAACACTGCATCAACAAACTTTGAGATTTTGTTCCTTATATCAAAACCAAAACTGATGCATGTTCCCACTCCTTCCACTCCCCAATAAAACATTTTTTTTCTCCCTAGACTATTCAGTGAAAAAAAATTAGAACAACGTGTTATTTGCTGAGAGTTTCAGGTTATTCACTGAACAATCAGGAGGTAAATGACAATGGAGCCTTAATAGACATCAACGAATTCTCCGTGATGCCGGTAACAGCTTTTTTGTGGACTGTTACTGACAGATGAAACTGCTTCAGTCAGATATACCATTTAATATTTCTATATGTATATTATAGGCATGATTGAATTCTAAAGTTAACCCTTTGTGTGGCATGGTGGCAGCTTATCATGATTAAACTCTTATAGGACTAACAGTCTTGGTAAATATGTACATCAATTTTGTTTGCACTCGAACAAAATTCGGGCAGCACGGTAGCACAAGTGAATAGCACTCTGGCTTCACAGTCCCAGGGTCCCAGGTTCGATTCCCCGCTGGGTCGCTGTCTGTGCAGAGTCTGCACGTTCTCCCCATGTCTGCGTGGGTTTCTTCCGGGTGCTCCGGTTTCCACCCACAGTCCAAAGACGTGCAGGTTAGATGGATTGGCCATGCTAAATTGTCCAAAAAAAGGTTAGGATGGGGTTAATGGGTTACGGGGATAGGGTGGAAGTGAGGGCTTAAGTGGGTCAGTGCAGACTCGATGGGCCGAATGGCCTCCTTCTGCACTATATGTTCTATATTCTATGTTTTATGAAAATGGAAAACATGAATTTCCACACCAGTAGTGTTAATAAATCCAAGAAATTGGGTGAACTACAGTCTGGTGACCAGAAGCAGAAATCATACACAACTGCCAATCTTTCTTGTGCTTTCTCCAAAAAAATGATGTTCATTTGAAGATAAGAGGCCCATAAATCTGTGAGAACACTGCCACATAAGTGCCAGGGAACACCCACGGATGACATCTCCTTCTGTATCACCCTGGTGAATTTATGTTGAATGTTGTCGACAGTGGGGGGAGCTCACCACAAGGATCCAGGGTCAAGTGGGGTTCATCAACTTTGCACACGACTGACGTTTAACTGCTCACCAAGTTACCATCATAATAAACTCAAATATTTTTTCAGGTGCTCCATCCGCTGGCTATACAGATATGTGCAAAGTTCTTTGAAAGGTGGGCGAGAACCCAGGCAACTAAGTTTCATTTATGCACGCCAAGATCTGATCCTTCAATCCATTGAACTCAGCTTAATGGTTGCTTGCACTAACTCAGAACAGGGATAAGAAAATTACATGATGAACTTCCTTCCCCAGGCTCCTTTCCTTCTGACATCAGGGACCAAAGTTTGGATGGATGGATGCACATGCTAAATAGGTTCACCCCCCAAAAAATCTCAATGATGACCACGACTCATTGTCACTGGATTCTGACCCCATTACCTTCCCTCTACCACAGATTTGGCATGCTTCATTTCCAGGGTATCTAAGGGGGTGAATTTCTGCATGGTTCGTTCTCCAATTCATCCACCAACCTTTGCCTGAAAAGCTGTGAAAACCGAGGAACTGTGGGGTAAACATAATTTTTGGTGGTTTCCTATTGCTCTGAAGTGACACTTATCGGCCTGAATGACAGCTCATGGATCAGGGGCATTACCCACAGCACCAAGCCGAATACAAGACATGATGACATTGGGTGACATTTCCACGCTATTTTGCGATAATACTTTATGTGGGTGGGTCAAAAAGTCAGAAATCAGCCCGCATTATTTAAATGTCAATTTGGAAAGTAATTAAGGTTGTTAACAACCAACCGGAGGCAAAAATACACTCTGAAGACAATACTATGCCTTCAGGGTGAGAATCGCCCCATTTAGGATCTGCTTTTTAATGGCCAAGCTTGATTGGGCGAATTTAAAAACTGCAGCTGAGACTCAGTTTTGAGGGTTTTCTTATTATTTCATGCGAAGTGGGCATTTTGGACAGGTCTGCATTTGTTGCCCATCCCGAACTGCCCTTGAACTGAGCAGCCATTCCAGAGGGCAGCTAAGAGACAACCACATTGCTGTGGGCCTGATGTCATACGCAGACCAGATCAGAACAGATTTCCTTCCTTAAAGTACATTAGTGAACTGGATGGATTTTTATGACAATCAACAATGGTTTCATGTTCAACATTAGAGTTTTAATTCCAGATTTTTATTGAATTTGCTGTGGTGGGATTCGATGCCGGGTCCCATGAGAATTACCCAGAAATAGGGCAGCACAGTGGCGTAGTGGATAGCACTGCTGCCTCACGGCGCCGAGGTCCCAGGTTCGATCCCGGCTCTGGGTTACTGTCCGTGTGGAGTTTGCACATTCTCCCTGTGTTTGCAATAGTTTCGCCCTCACAATCCAAAGATATGCAGGGTAGGCGGATTGGCCACGCTAAATTGCCCCTTAATTGGAAAAAATGAATTGGGTACTCTAACTTTAAAAAAAATAGAATTATCCAGACAATACCACTATACCACCACTTCCCCAGTTAACACTTCATTGACTGCAGGGAGTGCTCAAGGGAATAAGTAGACTAACCATTTCCATAGAAACTCGACAGCACACAGAAGGAGTCTATTCGGCCCACCAAGTCAGTACCGACCATCCGAAAGAGGACCCCACCGAGGCCCACTTTCCGTCCTATTCCCGCAACCTCACCTAACCAACACATCTGTAGACACTAAGGGACAACTTTAGCATGGCCAATCCACCTAACCTGCACATCTTTGGACTTTGGGAGGAAATCGGAGCATCCGGAGGAAACCCACGCAGCCATGGGAGATTGTGAAACCTCTACATAGACAGTCACCCAAGGCCGGATTCGGGCCCCAGTCCCTGGCGCTATGAGGCAGCAGTGCTAACCACTGTGCCACAGTGTTTCAGAGGGAGAACTCACCTCTAATTTGGAGGGTTCTTCGAAGTGATATTTTTCCTGGCCATTTCGCAGGGGTATAAAATCTTTTGAGACAAATAGGCATTGTGCTCTCAGTTGAAGACACAGATTACAGTGAGGAGCAGAGAAGGATTAGGAAGAGGAGGAGGAGAAGGGTGAGTAGAAGAGTGGAACACATGGAGGCTCAGGATGCTGTGATGTTGCAGGAAAGGGACAGATCATTGCCACACCCCTAGAGTCAGGGGGAATTCAGAGACCCTCAGTGGAGACACAGGCAATATTATGTTTCCCCTAGAGTCTACATTCAGTGATTTAGTTACCTCAACTGACTGAGAGTCAACGCAGGAGATGACTGAGGCTTTCCAGAGCCACTGTCATTAACTGTATAAGATAATCACAGAGGGGATCCAACAGCGTCGGGGGGCCACCTGATAGCTGTCACATTGAAGGTCACTGTTGCATTGAATTTCTTCACAACAGGCTCTTTCAGGCAGCCTGTGGAGTCCTTAGTGGAATCACACGGCCTGCTGCACACAACTGCATAATGGTCTTCACAGATGCAATGTTCCAAAGGGCTGGAAATTACATGTCCTTCACACAAGATGTCCAGAGTCAGATGGATATAGCCCAAGGTTTTGAGATGAAGATCTTATACCCACTCTTGCCGTTAATTGGTGTCAATTAACATATTATCAGGGGCACGTTGATGGTGAGCCTAGATGTTATAACACTGCCAGCTTCCCGGTGCTGAACCCACTGTCAGCTCACAACTATTATTCAGCACATCATATTCGGTTCGGAACATGTCATGGAAACTATTCCCCACCCCCTTGTACATGGCCTCATGAATAAATTACATAAGATTAGGAGAATGCTATGCACAGTAAAGGTATGTGTCGTAACCCCCACAAGGACCTGAGGGAAGCCTTGATAGATCTCCCCGCCAGTCTCGTGGAGTACGAGCTCCCCAGGTAAGGGACAGAGGCCACCTACCTGGGGCTCATTATGAGCAAAGGTTAAAGGCAGGCCCAGCTAAGGACCTGGTGAGATAAGTCCTCCCAGCTAGGATTCCACTGGGATAAGATGCTGCGTTATGCAGAGCCTTGTAAATACATGTAAACAAATCTATATTACATTTACCGTCAGTCTCCTCTGTGTCATTATAGTATGTCACATTCAATAACTTTAAATATGGGCTCTGTGTTCCTGTAGAAATTTCTGGAACTGTCTTTTATTTAAAATGGGCACCTATGAATTGTTAGGATGACCACCAAGGGTCAAGCTCCCACACTATTTTATATGCTCCCACTGTTGAAAATGTAACCAGTGGTGGCACGTAAAATCCAAGACTGTGTCTCTGAGGTGGAACCCTAATAATGAGGACTGGGAATAAACCAGTTCAGGTTGGCTAAGTGTTAAGAACTGGCTTTCAGCTAAGTGTGGGCAATACCAGTATCAGTCAAGTCACCAAAATCAGTTGGAAATAACAGGGCTAAATGTCTCCAGAGTGGCCATTCTACTTTTTTACATTGTGTCGAACAGCACGCACCTGAGACCTTCCGTTTAGCGCTGCTGAATCAGAAGCAATGCTCCCGGCTCTGGCTGAGTAAACCAGGTCGACTTAAAGATCCAGCCAGGAAGAAGGGGTGCGATTCTCCCTTACCCGGCGGGGGGGGGGGGGGGGGGGGGGGGGGGGGGGGGGGGGGGTCCGGCGTAATGGAGTGGCGGGAACCACTCCGGCGTTGGGCCGCCCCAAAGGTGCGGAGACCAAGCCCTCACCTTGAGGGCTTAGGCCCACGCCGGAGTGGTTTCCGCTCCGCCGACTGGCGGGAAAGGCCTTTGTCGCCACGCCAGCTAGCGTCGAAAGGTCTTCGCCGGGCGACGCATGCGCGGGAGCGTCAGCCTGACATCTTCCCCGCGCATGCGCAGGGGACGGAGTCTCTTCTACCTCCGCCATAGTGAAGACCATAGCGAAGGCGGAAGAAAAAGAGTGCCCCCACGGCACAGGCCCGCCCATGGATTGGTGGGCCCCAATCATGGGCCAGGCCACCGTGGGGGTACCCCCTGGGGCCAGATCGTCCCGCGCCTCCCCCCAGGACCCCGGAGCCTGCCCGCGCCACCTTGTCCCGCCATTCAAAAGGTGGTTTAATCCACGCCGGCGGGAGAGGGTTGACAGCGGCTGGACTTCGGCCCATTGCGGGTCGGGGAATCGCCGGGGGTGGGCCCGCCAACCGGCGCGGCGCAATTCCTGCCCCCGCCGAACCTCTGGCGGCGGAGAATTCGGGACACGGCGGGGGCGGGATTCACGCCAGCCCCTGGCGATTCTCCGATCCGGTGGGGGGTCAGAGAATCGCGCCCAAGGTGTCATGATATGCAAACATGCAGCTAATGAACACATAGAATAGGACACAGCCAATGAGCAGTCAGGACACTCAGGAGTGGTATCTCACGACAAAAGGGATGAGGCACTCACACCCTGCCTCTTTCCACAGACCAACATCTACAGAGTGAGACAGGGTGTATCCTCAGCATCACACCCCAGCATGTGGCTTAGAGCAAGGCTGGTTCAGTTAGACTGAGTTACTATATTTAGATTAGCAGAGTTGAACTCATTGAGAAATGTGCTAATAGTTCAATAAAACACATTGAACTCACTTCAAAGTCTGGAGTATTTTTACTCAAAACTGCATCAATTGGCAGCTTGTGTTATTCCAAATTACATAACACAACATGATACCAGGAGTCTGTTCAATCTAGTTAGTTCAACTCAGCAAGATCTGTGACGACCAGCGAATGTATACCGGCACAATGTAAAGGATTCAGGCTCCTCACCAGCTCAGGACCTCCGGCAATCTCAGTGCCAACTGGCGGACATTCAAGCAGAAATTTCAGCTGTACATCGAAGCATCAGACCTCAATGGTGCGTCTGATGCACGGAAGATAGCTCTTTTCCTCACCACAGCGGGAGATCACACCTTGGAAATATTCAACTCCTTTCACTTCGCCGAAGACCAGAGCAAGACAAAGTTTCAGACCATCCTGGACACGTTTGACAGCCACTGTGAGGTGGACACCAACAAAATCTTCAAGCGCTACATATTCAAGCAGTGATTGCAAGGTAAAGACAAATCACTCACCTCATATTTAACTAACCTTAGACTGCTATCGCAATCCTGCAACTTCGGTGATATCACTGACTCCATGATCAGAGACCAAATCATTTTGGGAGTTCACTCTGATCCTCTGAGGGAGCAGTTACTGAAGATCAAGTATATGACCCTGCCAGTCGCGATTGAAACATGCACAGTGCATGAGCACGCCAAAAATCGCTATTCCCAGTACAAAACGGCAGAAAATGATAGACTAGCCTCCCACGAGGCGGAGAGTGTGCAGGCCATCTCCCGGATGCAGCACCTCAACATTGACGAAAGCTGCCGTTTTGCGCGCTTTTCCCAGGGCCCGACGCATGCGCGATACGAATGAGATAACGAAGCAGCTGAAACCCGCACTGCGCAGGTGCAGACATCTGAGAACCGCACTGCGCATGTGCAACGACGCACGGAGCGTCAGGACGCCGATGTCATGACGTGGTTGAACTGTGGCACCGCCCATTTAAAGAAACACTGCCCTGCAAGAGGCAGACGCTGTTTAAACTGTGGGAAGCCAGGCCATTATGCAGCCCTGTGCAGATCTGCACAACCAGTCAGGAGCCAGCGCTCCCAATTCCGCCGACGGCGCATCCGGAGTGTGCAACAACGCCTGCAGGATTCTGATCCTCGCAGTGCAACGGATCCAGATGCTGAATGCCTGGACAATGTCTACCATGTGGGCATTATTATAACGTGTGAATATGACATACCAGACTCATCGCAAGTCCAGTCAATCCTAGCGGTGGATTCCGAGGCCGAATGGTGAGCAGTGATGAAGGTCAACCACTGCCCCATCCAGTTCAAGCTGGACACAAGTGCCTCTGCCAACTTTATCTCACAGGCAGACTTCAGATGCATTAAGAAGCCCCCCACGGTCCTTCCAGCTGCCTGCAATCTCCTGGATTGCAATGGGAATGCCATCACGGCACTGGGATCCTGCCATCTGCACGTATCCAACCGACACACACAAGCATGGTTACGCTTTGAAATTGTTAAGCCGGACAGGGCATCCCTACTTGGTGCGCACGCCTGCAAGCAGCTGAACCTCATTCAAAGGGTTTACACCACGACATCCTCCCATGTGGATCTTCAGGCCGGCATCGACGACATCCTCGCCCAGTATCCAAATGTGTTCAACGGGGTGGGCACGCTGCCGTATCGATACAAGATTCTGCTACGACCTGATGCCAAGCCAGTGGTCCACGCACCACGACATGTCCCTGCTCCACTGAGAGGGCACCTGAAGGAACAGCTCAAGGATCTTCAGCAAAAAGGCATCATATCCAAGGTCACCGAACCGACTGACTTGGTCAGCTCGATGGAAAGAAGCCTTCGGGGGACCTGCGCATCTGCATTGATCCCAAGGATCTCAATAAGAATATCATGCGGGAACACTATCCCATCCCGAAGCGGGAGGAACTCATGAGTGAGATGGCATAAGCACGCTTCTTCACCAAATTGGACGCATCACAGGAATTTTGGCAAATCCAGCTGGAAGGGTCCAGCAGAAGGCTCTGCACCTTCAACACGCCTTTTGGCAGATACTGCTACATTCGCATTCCATTTGGCCTCATCTCGGCATCGGAGCTATTCCATCGCATTATGGAGCAGATGATGGAAGGCATTGAATGGGTTTGTGTGTACGTGGACGATATCATCATATGGTCCACGGCCCCTGAAGAACATGTGTCCTGTCTCCAGAAGGTATTCCGCTGTGTACATGCCAATGGCCTAAAGTTAAACAGGTCCAAATGTTGTTTTGGCACATCGACGCTCAAGTTCCTAGGCGACCAGATCTCACAGCATGGTGTGCGCCCGGACACAGACAAAATCAAGGCCATCGAGGTGATGACAAAAAGGCGGTGCTGTGCTTCTTGGGTATGGTCAATTTTCTGGGCAAGTTCATTCCAAACATGGCCACACACACCATGGCCCTACGCAACCTGGTGAAAAGGTCAACTGCCTTTGAGTGGAAGGCGGCACACCAGACAGAGTGGCTGGAGCTGAAAGCCAAGCTCACCACTGCACCAGTCCTGGCATTCTTCGACCCGGACCGGGAGACAAAGATATCCACAGATGCGAGTCAGGATGGCATCGGTGCGGTGTTGCTTCAACGAGATGACACATCATCCTGGGCACCAGTAGCCGACGCATCAAGGACGATGACGCCCACTGAAATCAGATATGATCAGATTGAGAAGGAGTGCTTGGGTCTTCTCACCGGCATCCTCAAATTTCATGATTATGTCTACGGCCTGCCGACATTCATAAGAACATAAGAACGAGGAGCAGGAGTAGGCCATCTGGCCCCTCGAGCCTGCTCCACCATTCAATGAGATCATGGCTGATCTTATGTGGACTCAGCTCCACTTTCCGGCCCGAACACCATGACCCTTAATCCCTTTATTCTTCAAAAAACTATCTATCTTTATCTTAAAAACATTGAATGAAGGAGCCTCTACTGCTTCACTGGGCAAGGAATTCCATAGATTCACAACCCTTTGGGTGAAGAAGTTCCTCCTAAACTCAGTCCTAAATCTACTTCCCCTTATTTTGAGGCTGTGCCCCCTAGTTCTGCTTTCACCCGCCAGTGGAAACAACCTGCCTGCATCTATCCTATCTATTCCCTTCATAATCTTATATGTTTCTATAACATCCCCCCTCATCCTTCTAAATTCCAACGAGTACAGTCCCAGTCTACTCAACCTTTCCTCGTAATCCAACCCCTTCAGCTCTGGGATTAACCTAGTGAATCTCCTCTGCACACCCTCCAGTGCCAGTACGTCCTTTCTCAAGTATGGAGACCAAAACTTAACACAATACTCCAGGTGTAGCCTCACTAACACCTTATACAATTGCAGCATAACCTCCCTAGTCTTAAACTCCATCCCTCTAGCAATGAAGGACAAAATTCCATTTGCCTTCTTAATCACCTGTTGCACCTGAAAACCATTCACTGTCGAGACAGATCATAGGCCTCTGGCCCACATCATCCACAAGGACCTGAACGACATGACGCCTCGGTTGCAAAGAATCCTGCTTAAACTTAGGAGGTATGGCTTCAACTTGGTGTACACACCTGGCAAGGAGCTCATCATCGCTGATGCATTGTCCTGATCTGTCACCTCGCCCAGTGAGCCGCTGGAGATCATCCAGCACATCGAATTGCAGGTACAGCTGTGTGCTAGCACTCTCCCGGCGACAGATGAGAAGGTAGTTCTCATCTGTGATGAGACAGCCAAAGACCCCCTCTTGCAGTGCGTCATCCACAACCTCACCAATGGCTGGCAGAAAGGGCAGTGTCCACAATTTTACAATGTGAAGGATGACCTGACGGTGATTGATGGTATCCTCCTCAAGCTGGACATGATTGTCATTCCACTCAGTCTCCAGAGCTTGGTGCTGCGCCAGATTCATGAGGGACACCTGGGCGTCGAGAAGTGCAGACACAGAGCCCGGCAAGCTGTCTACTGGCCCGGCATCAGCCAGGACATCACAAACATGATCCTGAACTGTGCTACCTGTCAGCGGTTCCAGCCAGCGCAGAGCAATAAGATGCTCCAACAGCATGACATAGTGACCTCTCCGTGGTCCAAGTTTGGCATCGACCTCTTTCATGCGAATGGTCACTGTGGTAGTAGAGGTATTACGGTACCTGGTAATGCTGGAACACCATTGGTAGAAATTGTATGCTTCCTATTGGTCAAGCTGTATGGTAGCTCCGCCCTGCTAGGTGGGGTATAAGAGCCCGCGCCACCTCAGCAGCCTCCATTCTGTACCTGAGCTGTTGGGGAAAACATCTAGCTTATTAAAGCCTTCGGTTGGACTACAACCTCGCTTTAGTGGTCATTGATCGTGCATCAGTCACGACTACGTATTGGTCATCGACTATTTCTCGAGTTATCCTGAGGTGCTGAAGCTCCCGGACCTCACCTCTCGGACCGTCATCAAAGCCTGTAAGGAGACGTTCTCAAGGCATGGCATCCCAGTCACCGTCATGAGCGACAATGGACCGTGCTTCAGCAGTCGAGAATGGTCCTCGTTTGCCAGGTCACACAATTTCCAGCATGTCACCTCCAGTCCGCACTATCCGTAGTCCAATGGAAAAGTCGAGAAAGGGGTGCACATTGTGAAACAGCGCATCTGCAAGGCCGCAGACTCTGCTTCCGACATACACCATGCACTGCTCGCATTCAGGGCGACTCCATTGTCCACTGGCATGTCGCCGGCTGAACTCCTGATGAACAGGGACCTGCAGACGACGCTTCCAGCCGTACACCTGCCCAACCTGGATCACCTCCTGGTGCTGCAGAAGATGCAGCAGCTCACAGACCATCAAAAGCAGGGCTATGATGCCCATGCCACCGATCTGGACGTGCTATCCCCGGCAGACACTGTTAGGATCAAGATACCGGATGGTGGGTGGTCTGCCCCGGCTGTCGACAGGCCGTGCCCCACTCTTGTGTTGTACGTATGGCTGATGGCTCCATCGTGCGAAGGAATCGATGGGCACTGCGCAATGTTGCCTGCCCGCAACCACTTTCTCCTCCATTTCCATATGTTGAATTGCCTCCTCCTGATACCTCGCACCAGGAGGCCACCAGTCAGGCTACCATCCCGCCTCTCAAGGCGCCGTCGTCCCCTCCGCCACCTCTCCAGCGGTCGATCAGGATCAGATGCAAGCCTCAGAGACTGGACTTATGAACATTTGTTTTGTTTTCTCTGTTCTGTTGTCCTCCGTCAGTCACGTTAGACAGGCTCATTCACATGTAAATGCATTCACATACACCAACAAAACATTTAAAAAAAGGAGATGTCATGATATGCAAACATGCAGCTAATGAACACATAGAATAGGACACGACCAATGAGCAGTGAGGACACTCAGGGGTGGTATCTCACTATAAAAGGGATGAGGCACTCACACCCCGCCTCTTTCCACAGACCAACATCTACAGAGTGAGACAGGGTGTATCCTCAGCATCACACCCCAGCACGTGGCTTAGAGCAAGGCTGGTTCAGTTAGACTGAGTTACTACACTTAGATTAGCAGTGAGTGAAACTCATTGAGAACTGTGCTAATTGTTCAATAAAACACATTGAACTCACTTCAAAGTCTGGAGCATCTTTTACTCAAAACTGCATCAAGTGGCAGCTTGTGTTATTCCAAATTACATAACACAACAGAAGGTTGGTTTGTCAGGCAAATAGTAAGAATTGGGGCATTGGTGGGAAGATAATGAGTTGGGTCTGGTCACGTTGGGCACTCCAGGGAGAGGGGGCCAGGGGGCCTGGGATAGCTTGTGTGTGTGTGTGTGTGTGTGTGTGTGGAGGGGTGGGGGGGGACGGATGTCGGGTCAGCTTGATCCAATGCAAATTGCTGAACTTTGATTGAATACTCATCAGATGTGCAAAGTCCCACCGTGGCGGATGACATAAGCCTGTTGATTTATATCTCCAAAATGTGTCAAATATTTTCTGATATGAAAGATCAAAAAATGGGGTTATGACAATAATGGATGCAAATCATGCTAATTGAATTCCCTTCTGGGACTATTCAGAAATGAGTTTAAAACTGGCACTGACAAACAGACCAAAGAGGCAAGCAGGAAGAAAAGAAACATAAAATAAAAGCAAATTATCGCGGATGCTGGAATCTGAAACAAAAAACAGAAAATGCTGGATAATCTCAGGAGGTCTGACAGCATCTGTGGAGAGAGAACAGAGCTGATGTTTCAAGTCTGGATGACTCTTTGTCAAGGAAACATGACAGTTAATTGAGGACCCTTCTGAAAAAGAGCAGGAAAGATCTTTCTCTCCCATCAAGGAAAAAGTCTTGAACTGAGCGGTGAACTGATCAAAGTCAACTCCAGAATTCGACCAGAAACCACCTAACTTCAACATTTGTAATGTTGCACAATCTATGTCTCATGGACAAGTAAAGGACTTACTCGTATATTCATTTAACTTTTATTTGGACGCCTAACTTTTGTACTTCGGACATCTGTATTTACGTGCCATGGTGTCCTTTTTTATATTTCTCGGGTTTTAATAATAAACTTATTCTTTCTTTGACTCAAAGAAACCTGGTTTAATTGGCTCCTTTTTGAAAAGTAAATACATTTGAACTGGAAAAGGTATATATGTGGAAACAATTTTTTTAATGCTTTGTTGTGGCCAACCTAGGCTACTGAACAAAATGGGAGCCGTTTCCTTCCAAATTAGTTACGACATAAGATTGAAAAAGAATTGGAAAATAAGAGAGCAAGCAACAATCTGGGTGACATTGTGAAGAGAGTTGAAATGTTGGCCACGATTTTCCAATTGCGTTGCGCCCAGCACTGATACCGCTATGTCAGGTGTACCGCACGGGATGCCAAAAATGGAATTCGCGCCTGGCACCAAACAGTTTGCCATTCTCCCAGCCTTCTCCCGATGGCATGATCACGATGGACGAGAACCTGATTAAACCTAATTTGCATTCATTTTAATCTCATTAGCGAGATTAAAGTTGAATGCAGCGGCTTCCTGGGAGTCACCTCCTCCCCCCCCCCCCCCCCCCCCCCCCCCCTCCCCACCCCCTCCGGGTTCTCCGGTTTCCTCCCACAGTCCAAAGATGTGCAGGTTAGGTGGATTGGCCATGATAAATTGCCCTTAGTGTCCAAAATTGCCCTGAGTGTTGGGTGGGGTTTCTGGGTTCTGGGGATAGGGTGGAGGTGCTGACCTTGGGCAGGGTGCTCTTTACAAGAGCCGGTGCAGACTCGATGGGCCGAATGGCCTCCTTCTGCACTGTAAATTCTATGATAAACTACTCCCCAAGCGAGAAGTCAGCTGGGCATCTTTTAGTACTCCTCTACAAAAGGGGGACCTGGTTCTGAAGGAGAGAGCTGAGGAGATTGCGGAGGCATTGGTAGTGATCTTTCAGGAATCATTGGAGTCAGGGAGGGCTGGAAAATGGCAAATGTAACACCCCTGTTTAAGAAGGGAGGGAGGCAGAAACTGGAAATTATAAGCCTGACTTCAGTCGTTGGTAAGATTTTAGAGTGCATTATTGAGGATGAGATTGCAGAGTACTTGGAAATGCAGGGTTGAGTCAGCATGGATTCATCAAGGGGAGGTCATGCCTGACTAATCTGTTAGAGTTCTCTGAGGAGGTAATGAGGAAATTAGACAGAAGAGAGCCAATGGACATGATCTATTTGGAGTTTTTCAGAAGGCCTTTGACAAGGTGTAGTACAAGAGGTTGCTAAATAAGATGGTGTGAAGGGTAAGATCCTGGCATGGATAGAAGATTGGCTGACTGGCAGAAGGTAGAGAATGGGGTAAAGTAACCTTTTTCAGGATGGCAGTCGATGACAAGTGGTGTTCCACAGGGATTAGAGTTAGGACCACAACTATTCATGATATACATTAACGATATGGAAGTAGGAGAATGGGGATGATATAAAGATATGTAGACAAAGGGATGAGACAGGTAATGTTGACGAAGTGGGGAGGCTGCAGAAGGACTTGGACAGGTTAGGAGAGTAGGCAGAAGAAGTGGCAGATGAAATACAATGTGGAAAAGTGTGAGGTTATGCATTTTGGTACGAAGAATAGAGGAACAGACTATTTTCTAAATGTGGAAAGGCTTAGGAAATCTGAAGCACAAAAGGACTTGGGAGTCCAAGTACAGGATTCTCTTAAGGTTAACATGTAGGTTCGGGAGTTACCACATTGTCCCTGTGTCTGCATGGGTCTCACCCCCACAACCCAAAGATGTGCAGGGTAGATGGATTGGCACGCAATTTAATCAGAAAAATGTTTTATTGATTTATAAATTTAAAACATGTAGGTTCAGCTGGCAGTTAGGAAGGCAAATGTAATGTTACAAAGAACAAAGAAAAGTACAGCACAGGAACAGGCCCTTCGGCCCTCCAAGCCTGCGCCAACCATGCTGCCCATCAAAACTAAAATCTTCTACACTTCCGGAGTTCATATCCCTCTATTCCCATCCTATTCATGTATTTGTCAAGATGCCCCTTCAACGTCATTATTGTCCCTGCTTCCACCACCTCCGCCGGCAGCAAGTTCCAGGCACCCACTACCCTCGTGTAAAAAACTTGCCTCGTACATCTCCTCTAAACCTAGCCGCTCGCACCTTAAACCTATGTCCCCTAGTAATTGACCCCTCTACCCTGGGAAAAAGTCTCTGACTATCCATTCTATCTATGTCCCTCATAATTATGTAGACCTCTATCAGGTTGCCCCTCAACCTCCTTCGGTCTAGTGAGAACAAACCAAGTTTATTCAACCTCTCCTCATAACTAATGCCCTTCATACCAGGCAACATCCTGGTAAATCTCTTCTGCACCCTCTCTAAAGCCTCCACATCCTTCTGGTAGTGTGGCGACCAGAATTGAACACTATACTCCAAGTGTGGCCTAACTAAGGTTCTATACTGTTGCAATATGACTTGCCAATTATCATACTCAATGCCCTGGGCAATGAAGGCAAGCATGCCGTATGCTTTTTTGACTACCTTCTCCACCTGTGTTGCCCATTTCAGTGACCTGTGGACCTGTATATCTTAGATCTCTCTGACAGTCAATACTCTTGAAGGTTCTACCGTTCACTGTATATTCCCGACCTCTATTAGACCTTCCAAAATGCACAACCTCACATTTGTCCGGATTAAACTCCATCTGCCATCTCTCCGCCCAAGTCTCCAAATGACCTAAATCCTGCTGTATCCTCTGACAGTCTTCATTACTGTCCACAATTCCACCAACCTTTGTGTTGTCCGCAAACTTACTAATCAGACCAGTTACATTTTCCTCCAAATCAATGTTAGCATTCATTTTGATTGGGCTAGAATACAAGAGCAGGGATATACTGATGAGACTGTATAAGGCTCTGGTCAGACCGCATTTGGAATATTGTGAGCAGTTTTGGGCCCCGTATCCAAGGAAGGATGTGCTGGGCTTTGGAAGGGGTCCAAAGGAGGTTCACAAGAATGATTCCAGAAATGATGGGCTTGTCATATGAGGAGCAGTTAAGGGCTCTGGATCTGTACTTGATGAAATTTAGAAGGGTGAGAGGGTGGGGGATCTCATTGAAACTTACAGAATACTGAGAGGCATAGATAGAGGGGATGTGGAGAAGATGTTTCTACTAGGAGGAGAGACTAGAACCCGAGGACACAGCCTCAGACTGAAGGGACGATCCTTTAAAACTGAGATGAGGAAGAATTTCTTCCGCCAGAGGTGGTGAATCTGTGGAACTCATTGCCACAGGAGGCTGTGCAGGCCAATTCACTGAGCGTCTTTAAGACAGAGATAGATAGGTTCCTGATTAATAAGGGGATCAGGGGTTATGGGGCGATGGCAGGAGAATTGGGGATGAGAAACATATCAGCCATGATTGAATGGTGGAGCAGACGCGATGGGCCACATGGCCTAATTATGCTTCTTTGTCTTATGGTCTAAGGCCAGGACAGGTTGAGGCCTGCCCCACATCTGCAAGGAGCGGCCGTCCAAGCTCAAACCTGGCTGCCCATCAGGATGAGGAGCAGACCAGAAGGGCACCCGAGCTAGGATGTATGTGGTATTATCAGAACTATCAGCATTACAAGGATTGATGTAGTACCATGAATAGCCACAAGAGGAGCTGCAGATACTACTATATAAAGCAGTGATGCTAGACCTTAGGGGAGCAGTGTATGCAGGAGACAGCTAGAGCGAGGTCATAAGAGCAGTTAGTGTGAGAAGGTTATATTATAGTTTATACCAATAGTGAAATTAGCAGTAGATGAGTGTAGTTAGATGTTATTGATCAATTCTGTATTCTAAAAGGACTAAGTGTCGAAACTGTGTTATGGGCGAGGCTTTTCAGAACCCCTAAATGTATCATGAAGTTCAACCAACCTCGCCCTTTAATGGATTTGTTGCTTTTCCGAGCACACGGCTTTTTCTCTAGGAATGGGATGACAATTATGGACATGTGGGTTTTGAAACACAAAACACTGTTTATTCCATGAACTCAACTTAACATCTTAAATAAACATTGGATGTCTTAACACCCCTTACTTCAAAGATAACCCAGAAAATATTGCAACAGTAAATAATTCCTTAAAATGTTCCTTCAAACTTCCAAGAGACTTAACACCTTTAAACAGTATCACATCAGGTTAAAGGATATATATTTTTTCTGTAGAATGGCAGAGACTGTCACAAACTGGCTTTCTACTTTTAAACTGCTCTCAGCAAAACCAGCCAGGCACTTTTTAGCTGCTCTCAGCAAAACCAAACTGCAAAACGTGCAGCTCTCTGGAAACACACAGACACTACTTTTAAACTGAAACTAAAAACCTGCAAAACACAGACTGCAAAATGGCTGAACTGAGCTGAGCTCCACCCACTCTATGACATCACTGTTTTCTTAAAGGTACATTGCTTAAACATCCAGTTCTTAAAGGCACTCTCGCATGACACCTAATTTAATAGTGTAAATAAAATCATAGCTTTGGTTACATAAAAGCTATAGTGTGGTCTTTGTGGAACACTATGCCAACACTAAATAAGCAACACAAAGAACACCACAGATCTGGCTGTCCACCAGGATGAGGAGGAGGCCAGAATGAGCTGACAGATAATTGAGTCTCAACAGGAAGCTAGTGTGGCACCTGTGCCATGTCGTTGCGGCACCCCACAGAGTGGAGGAGGAGAACATCCGCTCCTGGTGGCCATGAACGTCATAGCAGCCCTTAATTTCAAGGCCACTGATACATTCCAGGACCCAAGCAGGGACCTGTGTGGCATCTCGCAATCGTCAGCCCATAGATGCAACCGGAAGGTGGTGGATGCTTTGAATGCCCGGGAATCCGACTACATCACCTGTGACCTGGACCAGGCCCACCAAGATATCTTGGCTGCAGGATTCGCCACCATTGCTGGGATGTCCCAGGTCGAGGGGCCATTGATGGTACACATGTCACCCTGAAAGCACCAATATCAGGGAATGCCCTATATTAGCAAGAAGGGGTTCCACTCCCAGGATGTACAGATCCAGGGAGGCCATCATAGTCTCCAGATTTGCATGAGCTAAGCTGCTGTGTGTCTCCCCCAACCACACTGCTCCTTTTCTGATCTCCCTGAACTACCATTCCATATCTTCCTGTCCCCCTACTCCCATCCAAGGGTCTATGGTACATGACACCAGGGGGATAGGCCTGCCTTGACACTTGCAGCGGGTCTCCATTCAAGGAGGGTGGTAACCACGCGCTATGAGAAAAGCTGTGGAGCTCCTCAGGTTCTGATTAAGTCTGACTCCTGTCGTTCTGCTGAGAGTGTTCTCACAGCCTTGCTCACGACATGATCTGTATCAGTGGCTATTTTGGACCACTGTGATGGGAGAGTCTGTGTCCTGTGAGTAAAGGGGCTTGCAGTCCAGGATGTCCATCACTGTGAGTTTCCTGTGCTCTCACCGGTGCCCTTTCCTGGGTGGCCTGTGGCAAGAGGAGACTCCAGATGGGCAGACAGACCCACCCTGTTGTGAAGATTAAAATTAAAGCGGCGTTAAATGTTTTAGATGTGAACGTTTTTACTAGTAAACATTTTAATATGACATTTATCCATTGCCCCTAGCTATGAATACTGACCACACCAGTACCCACTCAGTGCTACTAATATTTCTTGATTCTCCGTCATCTAGTGCTATTTTGAGGTGTGTCCCCAGGATGCACATCAGAGATGGAAGCAGAATGCTGCCTTCAGGGCCCTGTGACCTTTGATGCCCCTGGCAGTCGTCCTCTGGAGGGTCTGGGGGCAGAAGACCCCAGCCGACTTACCAGTGTCACAGGTGTCACTTTTCTACCCTGTTCTGCCATTGCCCTTGAGATGTGCCGGTGTCATAAGGGGGGGATTCAGAAGGACTGGAGACTGAGTCTCCTTGGTGTAAGGCCCCATGGATGGGCTCCAGTGCTTCCTCCTCTTTGAAGGTGTTCGTAGGATCCTGGGGACCACATGGGACAAAGGGGCAGCTGAAGTGAGCTCCAGAAACCTCTGAGTTATCTGGCACTGCCAGTCCTGGAGGCCCCCCATTATCTGCACCATGGTGTCAAAGCCCTCAGCAATGATCCTCTGTGACTGGGCCAAGCACTGGAGTGCCTCAGCAATGTCCACCTGCGTCTGGAATCAGTCTCTCCGCGACTAGGACATGATGACGAGGCCCTCAGCCATGGCTGTCACAGACTGAGCCATGCCTTGGCACCACCACTTATGGTTCGGATGACGCCACCCTTGTAGTGTTGGCCTGGCTGTTGTGCAATGCCGGAACCATCTCCTGCACCTGAAGCCTTTGGCACTCCTTTCAGTCACAGGAATGTTGCTGACACCCCCTCCAGAATCTCATGGCTCTAGTTTATCATCTGTAGCAGCTCAGGGAGAACGCTTGTCCAGAGGCTTGACATCCAGCTGGGGGCTCAGTGTGTCCTGGGATGCAGCAGACCTCTGACTGCTGTCTCCCTTAGATGTGCATCAGCAGCTGTGTGGTGCTCACCAGATAGTGACTCAGAAGCCTGTCTTCTAACCTCACCCACCGAGGTGTGTGTCTCTGCGATGGTGGAATATGCGGGTAATAGCTGTGATGCATTGTCGGTGTTCTCCCCTGAGCTTTCCGCCGAATTCGCCTCTTGGGTGGTTATAGGGTGGGGTGGGGGGGGGGGGGGGGGGAATGGAAGGATAATTGTCTGGGACCTCAATAACTCACCTGAGATAGGTAATCCGGATGAAGGTGCAGTGTAACAGCCTCCCCGAACAGGCGCCGGAATGTGGCGACTAGGGGCTTTTCACAGTAACTTCATTTGAAGCCGACTTGTGACAATAAGCGATTTTCATTCATTTTTCATTTCATGTATCCTCACTTCTCTGGTGCAGGCCAACCTCATTGTCAGTCACTGCTCGCTCCTTGGGCAACCTCACGATATCCAGGGCCCTTTCTTCAGAGGGGGTGAGAACTCGCAACTCTGGAATTCCGCCCCCCTCTTCTCCCTTTCCTTCTTTTTATGGGCTCTTTTCTCCTTCGGGGATAAAGAGAGGACATTGTGAGCCGCACATTTGATGGGTCAGGGGGCCTGTAGTGGGTGGTGTGTTTGGGCATCGTACCGAGACATGAAGAGGTTGTGATGGTGAGTGCCAGGGGGTTCTGAGGAACAAACTTGGAGGTTGGATGTTGGGAGGGTGTGCCGTATCTAGACAGTGGATTGGAGTGTTGGGGATTGAAGGGTGGCAGGTGGGACTGATGCCCGTAGGAGAGAGGTGGTAACTTACCCTTGCAGGTCGTAAGAGGTCATTAATCTTCTTCCTACATTGGATGGCGGTCCTCCTAGTCATGCTGCCTGCACCAATTGCAGCTGCCACTGTCTTCTATGCCTTCCAGACAGCATTTGTCACCATACTGCTGGGTCTCTTACACCTCAGGGGTTCAGGGCGCCTCTCCTCCAAGGTGTCCAGAATTCTGGCATAGCAAAAGGTTAATGTGGTACTGGAGAACAGTATGAAGTAGAAAGACGCATGATAGTAGATAGGAGACAGAGTTGTACGGAAAGATTCAGATTGGAGTCAACATGGAGTTAGCTCTTGGCTTTTGGCTATACTTTGTACATAGGAATATAGTTATGTGTTACCAATAAACATTACCGTTCAACCTTATAAGCCTCTAAACCTCTTAATGAGACCTACTGAACAAATCCTCCCAACTGGAGGTATAATATTAAATAGTATAACAGGCATGTGTCAGAGATTGACAAAACACAGTAAATTTGCACAAGTAACAGTCCATTGAGATTTTTAATCATATTATCATTAAATAAAAGCTCCCCTGATAATAATCTGAGTGATTTATATCATAATTAGACAGCTGTGTTAATTTAATAAAATCTTTCAATCTGTGGCAGTATTAATCTTGCTGCAGCTGCAGCCATCCAGTTACTTATGCATAATTTTTCAAAAATAACGAGTGCATTGTCTGCTTATCCATGTTAGAGTAAGTTCCTCACTTGCCAGAATGGAGTAACCTACTCCCTAAAATTACCATTGATTAAATAATTAATATGTGTACTGTCCAGCCAGACTGACAATAAATGCAGGAAAATACTGAGGAAATGATCCTCCAGTATAATACTCCATTTGTTAATAATGTGACAGGGTGGCTTATGCACACATCCAATAATGTTATTTACTTACACCTTGCATGTGTTTCACAAACATCTTTAATACCTGAATTGCAGCATGAATTAATGACTAATTTTACTATAAGCTCTGCTAACAGACCGGCAGCACACCAATTTCATGTGAATATTTGTTTACCTAATGATGAAGTATTATTTTATGTACAATGAGACATAAAGGTTACAAATTGATTGGATACAAAAATCATTTGTTTGGTATACAATCAAATTGTAACCGCTTCATTGAGCATAATTGTGGGTGACAGTCTATCTATTTCCCGCACCTCTGCCCTCACTCCTTCCTCTCCCTCCCAGGACAATGATAGGGTCCCATTTGTCCTCATTTTTCACCCCAGCAACCTCCACATTCAAAGGATTATCCTCCGCCATTTCCGCCAACTGTAGCATGATGGTACCATGAAATACATCTTTTCCTCACCGTCCTCGCCCCCCCACCCCTCCACCCACCCCTCCCATCCACCCCCCCCCCTTCCGTGACACTCTGGTCCACTCCTCCATCACATCCAACTCCACATCTACTTCCCATGGCACCTTCCCTTTCAATTGCAGAAGGTGCAACACCTGCCTCTTCGCCACTTTCCTGCTCACTGTCCAAGGCCCCAAACACTCTTTTCAAGTGATGCAGCATTTCACTTGTGATTTGGTCTCCTGTATTCGCTGCTCCCATTGAGAGGGACTGCTCCCAATGCAGTCTCCTCTACATTGGGGACCAATCGCTGACTGTGTGACCACTTTCATTCAGTCCACAAGCATGACCCTAACCTTCCTGTTGCTTGCCATTTTAACTCAGCACCTTGCTCTCATGCCCATGTCCTTGGCCTGCTGGATTGCTCCAGTGAAGTCCAACACAAGCTGGAGGAGCAGCATCTCATCTTCCGATTAGGCACATTAGAGCCCTCAGAACTCAACATTGAGTTCGACAACTTTAGACTGTGGTCTTTCTCCTCTATCTTAAACCCCCTTTTAAAAAATAGTTTTCATGGCATTTGTCAACAGTTCTGAGGGTGGGACTTCCGGTTGCGGCTATGCTGAGCTAAGTCGCACGTTCGGCAGCTCCCACCAGAAATTGACTTTTGGGCTCTGTTTATGGGCCCCAGCGGCATTTGTTCGACAGTTCCCAGTGTGGGAAGGTAACAGTACGATTTCCCCGGCACTGTATGGATTGGATCAGGAGTGGAGCGGTGAAAAAAGTGATTTTGGTGCAGCGAAAAGTGCGAGGGAGGAAAACCAAGACGGCGGCGGGTGGAGACCAGGCAGCGTGGGTGCAGTGGTCGCAAGAGCAGCAGGAGTTTCTCAAGCGCAGCTTCACGGAACTGAAAGCAGAGCTGCTGGAGCCGGTGAAGGCTTCGATCGTCAAGCTGGTCGAGACTCAGAAGGCCCAAGGGGCAGTGATCCGGGAGGTGTGACAGAAGGCCTCGGAGAATGAGGACGAGATATTGGGCTTGGCGGTGAAGATAGAGGCGCACGAGGTGCTGCATAAGAAATGGTAGGAAAAGTTCGAGGACATGGAGAATCGGTCAAGGAGGAAGAACCTACGGATTCTGGGTCTCCCGGAGGGTGTGGAGGGGTCGGATGCTGGAGCATACGTGGTCACGATGCTGAACACGTTGATGGGCACGGGTGCCTTCCCGAGGCCCCTGGAGCTGGATGGGGCCCACCGAGTCCAGGCGAGAAGGCCCAAGTCTAACGAGGCGCCATGGGCGGTATTGGTGCGGTTCCACCTCTTGGTGGACAGGGAATGTGTCCTAAGTTGGGCAAAAAAGGAGCGGAGCAGCAGGTGGGAGAATGCAGAGGTCCGTATATACCAGGACTGGAGCGTGGAGGTGGCCAAGAAGAGGGCCGGGTACAATCGGGCTAAGGCGGTTCTTCACCGGAAGGGGGTGAAATTTGGGATGCTGCAGCCGGCGCGACTGTGGGTCATGTTTAAGGACCGGCACCATTGCTTTGAGACGCTGGAGGAGGCATGGACCTTTACCCAGGCCGAAAAGTTGGACATGGACTGAGGGTCGGTTGTGAGGGGATGTCACGGGGGGGGTTACTGTGGTTACTGTGCTTTGGGGAATGTTGGGGGATGTTCTGTTCTGTACTGTTTCCTTGGGTGCAGGGTGGGGTCGGGTGAAATGGTTCGAAGTGGGGGTTTTGTGAGAGTGTGGGCATCGGTGGTTGGAAAGACGGGCCCCCGTTTGGGGGGGGGGGGCGAAATGGGAGGCCCGTGGTAGGGGAGCTGGGATTAGGCCGCAAAAGGGAGCTGCGCCAGAGAGGGCGGGGCCGGTTTGATGGAAAGCAAGGGCTTTTTCCCGCGCTAGGGAAGGAAGAGGGCGGGGCCGGGGGGGAAAGGGCAGTGTTGGAGTGGAGCGCCCGCTGATGGACATGAGGGGTGGGGGAGACTACCACACTGGGGGGGTCGATGGTGTGGCGGGAGTGATCGGGGTCAGCAGGAGTCAGCTGACTTACGGGAGTGCTATGGGGGAGCAACGCAGCTAGGGGGGACCTAGCTTGGGGGGGTTGGGGGGGGAAAATGTGTTGCTGCTGCATTGGCCAAAGGGGAGCTGGAGCTCGGAGAGAGAGTCGGGGCGGGGGGCTGCCGCTGGGAGAATGGAGAGTGCGGGAGGCGCGGGCACATGGCTGGCCTAGAAAAGGGGATGGCTAATCGGCGGTGGGCGGGGCGGGGGGGGGGGTTGGCCGCCTGATCCGGCTAATAACTTGGAATGTGAGAGGCCTGAACGGGCTGCTCAAGAGGGCCCATGTGTTCGTGCACCTGAAGGGACTGAAGGCAGATGTGGTCATGCTCCAGGAGACGCTTTTGAGGATAGCAGGTCAGGTTAGGCTGAGAAAGGGGTGGGAAGGGCAGGTTTTCCACTTGGGGTTGGACGCAAAGAATTGAGGGGTGGCGATTTTGGTGGGGAAGCGGGTGTCGTTTGAGGCGCTGGACATCGTGGCAGACAATGGAGGTAGGTATGTAATGGTGAGGGGTAAGCTGCAGGGGGTGCAGGTGGTATTAGTGAATGTATATGCCCCGAATTGGGACAATGCCGGATTCCGGACCTGGAGACAGGGAGCTTGATAATGGGGGGGTGGGGGGGACTTTAACTTGGTACTGGATCCAGCATTGGACCGCTCCAGGTCCAGGACGGGTAAGAGGCCGGCGGCTGCCAAGGTGCTGAGGGGGTTTATGGTCCAGATGGGAGGAGTGGACCCATGGAGGTTTGTCAGGCCGGTGGCCAGGGAATTTTCTTTTTTTTTCCCACGTCCATAAAGCCTACTCCCGGATAGACTTCTTCGTTATGAGCTGGGCACTAATCGCGAGGGTGGAGGACACTGAGTATTCGGCCATAGCCATCTCAGACCATGCCCCGCATTGGGTGGAGCTGGAGCTAGGGGAGGTGAGGGACCAGCGGCCGCTGTGGCGCCTGGATGTGGGCTTGCTGGTGGATGAGGAGGTGAGCGGGCGGATCCGTGGGTGCATTGAAAGCTATCTAGAGGCAACCATAATGGGGAGGTGCAGGTGGGGGTGGTCTGGGAGGCACTGAAGGCGGTGATTAGGGGAGAGCTAATCTCCACTTGGGCCCACAAGGAGAGGAAGGAGAGGAGAGAGAGGGAGAGATTGGTGGGGGAGATTTTAAGGGTGGATAGGAGGTATGCAGAGGTCCCTGAGGAGGGACTACTCAAGGAGCGATGAAGCTTCCAGGCCGAGTTCGACCTGTTGACCACCAAGAAGGCAGAGGTGCAGTGGAGGAAAGCTCAAGGAGCGGTGTATGAGTATGGGGAGAAGGCGAGCTGGATGCTGGCACATCAGCTCCGTAAGTGGGAGGCAGCGAGGGAGATTGGGGGAATTAGGGATAAAGGGGGGAACACGGTGCCGAGTGTGGTGGGAATAAATGGGGTATTTCTAGACTTTTATGAGGGGCTGTATAAGTCTGAGCTCCCAACGGAGGAGGGGGGAATGAGTCAATTTTTGGATCGGCTGGGGTTCCCGAGGGTGGAGGAGGAGCAGGTGGCTGGGCTTGGGGCACCGGTAGGGCTGGAGGAACTGACTAAGGGGCTGGGGAGTATGCAGGCGGGGAAGGCACCGGGGCCAGATGGGTTCCCGGTGGAATTTTACCGGAAGTACATGGAGTTGCTGGGCCCTCTACTAGTGAGAACTTTCAATGAGGCGAGGGAGGGGGAGCCCTACCCCCAACGATGTCCAGGGCACTGATCTCGCTGATCTTGAAGCGGGACAAGGACTCATTACAGTATGTGTCGTATAGGCCAATCTCACTCCTCAAGGTGGACGCAAAGCTGTTAGCGAAGGTGTTGGCTACCAGAATTGAGGACTGTGTGGCGGGGTGATTCATGAGGACCAGATGGGTTTTGTGAAGGGAAGGCAGCTGAATACCAATGTGTAGAGGCTCCTTAACGTAATCATGATGCCTGCAGTGGAGGGGGAAGCGGAGATAGTGGCGGCTGTGGATGCGGAGAAGGTCTTCGATAGGGTGGAGTGGGGGTACCTTTGGGAAGTGTTGAGGAGGTTTGGATTCGGGGAGGGGTTCATTAGTTGGGTTAGGCTACTTTACGAAGCCCCGGTGGCGAGTGTGGCCACGAATCGGAGAAGGTCAGAATACTTTCGGCTGTACCGGGGGACGAGGCAGGGGTGCCCCCTATCCCCCTTGCTATTTGCATTGGCAATTGAGCCTTTGGCTTTAAGGGAGTCCAGGAACTGGGCTGGTCCGGTTGGGGGGGGGGGGGGGGGGGGGGGGGGGGGGGGGGGGAACACACCGGGTATCGTTGTATGCCGAAGACCTGTTACTGTATGTGGCGGACCCAGTGGGGGGGATGCCGGAGGTTATGCGGATCCTCAGGAAGTTTGGGGACTTTTCGAGGTATGAGCTCAACGTGGGGAAGAGTGAGGTCTTCGTGGTACACCCAGGGGACCAGGGAAGGGGGATAGATGAGCTTCCATTGAAGAGGGCGGACCTATTTATAAATGGGACGTTTGCGAGCCTTGGGGTGCTGGAGGAAAAATTCGGGCTTCCCCCCGGAAATGCCTTCAGGCACACGCAGGTAAGGGCGTTTGTAAGACGGCAGGTGAGGGAGTTCCCGCTGCTTCCAGCAGATAGGATCCAGGATAGGGTGCTCTCGGGGGTGTTGGTTGGAGAAGGCACGGTCTCGGCGATCTACCAGGAGATGCAGGAGGAGGAGGAGACCTCGGTGGAGGAGCTAAAGGGTAAATGGGAGGAGGAGCTTGGGGAGGAGATAGTCGCGGGTACGTGGGCGGACGCCCTGGGTAGGGTTAATTCTTCTTCCTCTTGCGCCAGGCTTAGCCTGATACAATTTAAGGTTCTTCACAGAGCGCATATGACAGGGGCGAGGCTGAGCAGGTTCTTTGGGGTGGAAGACAGGTGTGGGAGGTGCTCGGGGAGCCCAGTAAATCATGCCCATATGTTCTGGGCATGCCCGGCGCTGGATGGGTTCTGGAGGGGCATTGTGAGGATGGTGCCTAAGGTGGTGAACACCCGGGTTAAGCCGAGCTGGGGGTTAGCACTATTTGGGGTATCGGACGAGCCGGGAGTGCAGGAAAGTACAGCGAAAGAGGCCGGTATTCTGGCCTTTGCATCCCTGATAGCCCGGCGGAGGATTCTGCTACAGTGGAAAGATATGAGGCCCCCAAGCTTGGAAGTCTGGATCAGCGACATGGCAGGATTCATTAAATTGGAGAGGGTAAAATTTGCCTTGCGAGGGTCTGTGCAAGGGTTCTTCAGGCGGTGGCAACCGTTCCTAGACTTTCTAGCGGAGCGTTAGGAGGTGGTCAGTAGCAGCAGCAACCCGGGGGGGGAGAGGGGGCGGGGGGGTGTACTTTGTGTTTACTACTGTGTTTATTATTGCTTAATGGGGGGGTTGTATATTGGGGGAATTCGTGATGTAGTTGTAAGATAAGATGTTTATTTATGTGTTCTTTGTTTTTCTTTTTTCTGTAAGGGGAGGGTTTGTTGAAAATATGTAAAAATTTGAATTAAAAAAAATATTTTTTAAAAAACAGTTCTGAGGGTGACCAGACCACCTCCTACCAGATAGCAGGACTGGCATTTCTGACAGGTTTCCTTTCATGGACACCCAGCAGCTTGTGTCTCTTGATCTGAATTTCTTCAAGGAGGGCGTCCTTCACAGAATCACAGAAAGAAACCATTTTGCCCATCAAGTCTGCACCGACCCCTGAAAGAACACCCAACTCTAGGCCCACTCCCCCACAACCCCACTTATCCTGAACATTTTTGGACATTAAGGGGCAATTTAGCATAACCAATGCACCTAATCTGCATATCGTTGGACTGTGCAAGGAAACCGGAGCTCCCGGAGGAAACCCACACAGATTCGAGGAGAAACTGCAAAGTCCACACAAGGGCAGGTCTCTGGCGCTGTGACGGCAACAGTGCTAACACTGTGCCACCCTCCTTGTCAGACTGAGAAATTGTGGCATTTTTTTTTCTGTTACCATGCCTTGATTGCCCGCTTCTGTGGCAGCTACTCTTGTGGTAGGCATTCTTGAAAAAAAGCACCAATAGGTTCATGGGACATGCAGTCAAGCTGGCTGACCGCCAACTCACTGAGCTAAGCATTGTTCCTCATTGCTTCCCAGCCTGAAGCCTCAGATCTCAGCTACAAGCAGTTTTTCAAATGTTGCACTTTAATTTCTATGCATTCTGGAAGTTTACTCCCATTTGACATGGGATTGACATCAATCACTGCGCCAGTGGATATGCAGAAGAGCTGAACCAGGAAATTCTGGTACAATTATCTCTCAAAAGCATGGGCCATTGCAAAATATTTTCTCAATAGTGTTAAAATCAAAACTTGGGAATCTCGTTTATATTTCCCTATTAATTCTTTGGACTGACATGGAAGCATAGAACTTTAGAGGTTAATAGCATACAACAAGGACATTCAGTTCATCATGCCTGCACTAGCAATTTTCTAGACAAAACCAAACTCTGATTTCCCTCGCAACACCTGTGCACATTTGTCCATTCTTCTCCTAAAAGAGATGAACCCCGTCTCACCTACTCTTCATATTGATTTAGACAGTGGTGGTCGTTTTAACCTAAGCCCCATGTTTTTCACCTGTCCGATTTTAAATTTCATGGACTTCAATCAAGAGTAAAGGTGAAATTTTAACTTCCAAAAGCAAGTGGCTCTGGGAGCAAATGAGGTTTAAAAATGCTGAAATTGACCATGCCTTGAGAAGCTGGCTTCAAATTGACGATTTCTGCACTTAAATGCTTCATGCTAAGCTGTATGCTTGGAATCCCCTTGGGGAGGTAGTTTGTCAATGTAAATATGTTAATAGGTGGGGTTTTGAACTTTAACTGTGAGTGCGTCCAAAGTGCAGCTGGAAAGCCTGCCAATGTATTGCACATTCTTTGAGCTTGCTCCAGAAGTCTCCTGTTCACCAACTTCCCCTGAAGCTCTGCATCTGAGTTCAGCTGAGCAGAGCCAGGTGCATCCCTCTTGGATGCAGACTCTTCACTGTTGTCCCTGTCTACCATCTGCTCTTGCTCACTTGTGATGTGTGAGACGCCAAGTTACACCCCAAATGTATGCCTTATGGAACATGTTCATCAGTATCCAGCTCCTTTCTCTCTGGTCTTTCAGAAATCATTTGACACACATACTGTTCCTTGCTGCTGAAAATTAATCATTATCATCCCGGTTGCGAAGAGATCTTGGCCAATGAACTGAATGGTAACTGACCAGTTACTCTTATGTTAATATCATGAAATGTTTTGAGCATATTGTGCCAAAGCTTTTAGATCTTTTGTTCCACATATCGATCAGTCACGGTTTGCCTATTGACCTCATGAAGGCATTGGATGACGCTGTCCTGTCCTTTGGTCCATCTGATTCAACAGCACACAAATAGATTAGGCAACTATACTTGCTCTACCTTTGTTGATTTCTCTCCAGTTTCACACCATGCTACTATTCAGTTTATTGAAAAAGTGAGAAACCTACTCAATCCTACTCTCCTACTTTGCATCAGTGACTTCCTTCACAATAGGACCCGAAGAGAGTTAGTTTCTGGGATTAACTTGGAGCCCATGTTAATGAACACTAGATCACAGCAGCACGGTGGCACAGTGGTGAGCACTGCTGCCTCACGATGCCGAGGTTCCAGGTTTGATCCCGGCTCTGGGTTACTGTCCATGTGGAGTTTGCACATTCTCCTCGTGTTTGTGTGGGTTTCGCCCCCACAACCCAAAAAGATGTGCACTGCAGGTGGATTGGCCACGCTAAATTGTCCCTTAATTGGAAAAAAATGAATTGGGTACTCTAAATTTTTTTTAAATGAACACTAGATCGCATCAGGGCTGTGTACAGTACAATGAGAATCACCTCTTGTCTCAGTATTACTGTTGGCGGCATTCAGGTAAAAGGCTACAATCCCATAGATACAGGACAATTCCCGTACCAGCCTCCCCGAACAGGCACCGGAATGTGGCGACTAGGGGCTTTTCACAGTAAATTCATTTGAAGCCTACTTGTGACAATAAGCGATTTTCATTTAATTTCATTTCAAATAGGTTACTGAACACATTTGTGCCTTTCATTATAAGAACCTTTAAAAGGAGTTTGATATATGAATAAGGACAGGCACTCAGGATGGGACTCAATGATTGACTACTTTAATGCATTGGAATAGTTTTATATATTTTAATTAACATGAGATATCTACGATAGAGTAATGTTCTTCATTTTATTGTTATTCATTTATGTAATTTTTAATGAACAAGCAATATACTCAAAATGAATTTCCCTATGGACAATAAAGTTGATTGATTGATTAATTGCTGCGGCCACTGATTTGTGAGTACCTGAGCTGGTGTCTGGTTTGTGATGGGTAATCCTGCTGGACCATCTCTTTGGCACTTTGATAGGTTTGTGGGAGATTGAAGTCATGACTTTGAGCTGTCACTGTCACAGTGCTAATTTTGATGTGAACATTATGCACATGATCATATTTCACTGGCAGCTGTCATCAGGCCAATGTGAGTAAGTGTTGTATGCCATGTGGCTGCCTAATGTGTAGTTCTGTCATTAGGTAGCTAGTATCACTCCACCACTCCATCTCCAATGGCAAAGTGCCAAGCATTGGCGTACCTCCAGTGCATCCTCCTCTAAAGCTTTCAAGATGGTTGGAGGGTCACCGCTAGTTCTCTGCATCTCGTTGGTATTGTGTGTTCTTCTCTGCAGCATGGAGGGAAAGAAGAGAGCGATAGACGAGAACCATGGAATATGTTGAATGGACGTATGACCAACTTTTCTTGAGGTTAACTATGAAGAAGACTTACGATATTGCATAAAGATGAATTGCAGAGTGGTTAGACAGATGGGGGTATGAGGACGTGCCTAGATAGGGAGGGATGGGTGGGCCTGTAAGATAAGCCAGTGTGAGGAGTGGTGTGCAGGAGTGGACTTAGGAAGGCAGAGTGAGGGGGTATTGGCACAATGCGCAAAACAAGATACAATTGAATGTACATTGTACTCATCTTTCTTGTCCAGATTAGGCCAATAAACAGCTTCCGACACTGCATTCGGGAATATGGTCCCACACTCCTGCTGCCCACCTCTTCAGCAATCTCCAGCTTTCTTGTTTTCTGTGGCAACCTTCTTCCTCTTGTCAACAGGAAGACTATCTCCCTCCAGGCACTTACTGACCACAACATAGGTGCAGGAATCAGTGAGGCTCATAAGATAATGACAAACAAGAGCAGAAGTCGGCCATTTAGCCAATCAAGCCTAAACTACCATTCAATAGGATCCTGGCTAATCTGAATTGAACTTTCCTGCCCGTTCCCCATAACCCTTGACTCACTTGATCAAAAATCTGTCTACCCCAGCCTTGAATGTATTCAATGTCTCAGTCTCCATTGCTCTCTGTGGAAAAGAAATCCAAAGACTAACAATCCTCTGAAATTCCTCCTTATCGCCATCTTATTTCCAAATTGCTCTAAACTCCCCCATGGGGAGAAATATCCTCTCAACATCTACCCAATCAAGTCCCTTCAGAAACTGAGATATTTAAAAAATCAGGAAGCATGAGGCGTGTAGTCAACTGGATTCAAGGCAGTAACACCAGTTCCTTCTTCTGCTCCCCCACCTCTCCAGTCGATCAACTGTTCATCTTGACAATAATCCTTAAATAGTCCTGTTGAAATTGACTCATGAGTCAACACCATACCACACTCATAGTGATTGGCCGGGAAATCCAAAGTCAGATGCAAATACAGCAGCCGGTTTAAAAATAAATGGACAGATGTGCTACACTTGCTTCCAATTTCCTCCTGCACTACCAGGCCCCTCCTCTCTCAGGACATCACCAAATATTCCCCTCAAACCATAAAACTCAGCAGAATGTAAAATGCACCAAAACCTATCCATTTGCCAACCAGCTGGATAATTTATAATTACCTTGCAATGAATCAAAACTGCCTGAAAGAAAAACACCTCACACACGAGGTGGAGGCATTTACTCTCCGGAGCATCTCACACCAGAACCCTTCCTCTATAACCTCTCCCAATTCTTCCTCCCACTTTGCTTTGATCCCTTCCAATGATGCCTTATCCTCTTCCAAAATAGCTCCGTAGACCGCTGACACTACCCCCTTAGAACATAGAACATAGAACAATACAGCGCAGTACAGGCCCTTCGGCCCACGATGTTGCACCGAAACAAAAGCCATCTAACCTACACTATACCATTATCATCCATATGTTTATCCAATAAACTTTTAAATGCCCTCAATGTTGGCGAGTTCACTACTGTAGCAGGTAGGGCATTCCACGGCCTCACTACTCTTTGCGTAAAGAACCTACCTCTGACCTCTGTCCTATATCTATTACCCCTCAGTTTAAAGTTATGTCCCCTCGTGCCAGCCATTTCCATCCACGGGAGAAGGCTCTCACTGTCCACCCTATCCAACCCCCTGATCATTTTGTATGCCTCTATTAAGTCTCCTCTTAATCTTCTTCTCTCCAACGAAAACAACCTCAAGTCCATCAGCCTTTCCTCATAAGATTTTCCCTCCATACCAGGCAACATCCTGGTAAATCTCCTCTGCACCCGCTCCAAAGCCTCCACGTCCTTCCTATAATGCGGTGACCAGAACTGTACGCAATACTCCAAATGCGGCCGTACCAGAGTTCTGTACAGCTGCAACATGACCTCCTGACTCCGGAACTCAATCCCTCTACCAATAAAGGCCAACACTCCATAGGCCTTCTTCACCACCCTATCAACCTGGGTGGCAACTTTCAGGGATCTATGTACATGGACACCTAGATCCCTCTGCTCATCCACACTTCCAAGAACTTTACCATTAGCCAAATATTCCGCATTCCTGTTATTCCTTCCAAAGTGAATCACCTCACAATTCTCTACATTAAACTCCATTTGCCACCTCTCAGCCCAGCTCTGCAGCTTATCTATATCCCTCTGTAACCTGCTACTTCCTTCCACACTATCGACAACACCACCGACTTTAGTATCGTCTGCAAATGTACTCACCCACCCTTCTGCGCCTTCCTCTAGGTCATTGATAAAAATGACAAACAGCAACGGCCCCAGAACAGATCCTTGTGGTACTCCACTTGTGACTGAACTCCATTCTGAATATTTCCCATCAACCACCACCCTCTGTCTTCTTTCAGCTAGCCAATTTCTGATCCACATCTCTAAATCACCCTCAATCCCCAGCCTCCGTATTTTCTGCAATAGCCTACCGTGGGGAACCTTATCAAACGCTTTGCTGAAATCCATATAAACCACATCAACTGCTCTACCCTCGTCTACCTGTTCAGTCACCTTCTCAAAGAACTCGATAAGGTTTGTGAGGCATGACCTACCCTTCACAAAGCCATGCTGACTATCCCTGATCATATTATTCCTATCTAGATGATTATAAATCTCGTCTCTTATAATCCCCTCCAAGACTTTACCCACTACAGACGTGAGGCTCACCGGTCTATAGTTGCCGGGGTTGTCTCTGCTCCCCTTTTTGAACAGAGGGACCACATTTGCTATCCTCCAGTCCTCTGGCACTATTCCTGTAGCCAATGATGACATAAAAATCAAAGCCAATGGTCCAGCAATCTCTTCCCTGGTCTCCCAGAGAATCCTAGGATAAATCCCATCAGGTCCCGGGGACTTATCTATTTTCAGCCTGTCCAGAATTGCCAACACCTCTTCCCTACGTACCTCAATGCCATCTAATCTATTTACCTGGAGCTCAGCATTCTCCTCCACAACATTATCTTTTTCCTGAGTGAATACTGACGAAAAATATTCATTTAGTATCTCGCCTATCTCTTCAGACTCTACACACAACTTCCCATCCCTGTCCTTGACTGGTCCTACTCTTTCCCTAGTCATTCGCTTATTCCTGACATACCTATAGAAAGCTTTTGGGTTTTCCTTGATCCTTCCTGCCAAATACTTCTCATGTCCCCTCCTTGCTCGTCTTAGCTCTCTCTTTAGATCCTTCCTCGCTACCTTGTAACTATCCATCGCCCCAACTGAAACTTCACACCTCATCTTCACATAGGCCTCCTTCTTCCTCTTAACAAGAGATTCCACTTCTTTGGTAAACCACGGTTCCCTCGCTCGGCACCTTCCTCCCTGCCTGACCGGTACATACTTATCAAGAACACGCAGTAGCTGATCCTTGAACAAGCTCCACTTATCCAGTGTGTCCAACACTTGCAGCCTACTTCTCCACCTTATCCCCCCCAAGTCACGTCTAATGGCATCATAATTGCCCTTCCCCCAGCTATAACTCTTGCCCTGCGGTGTATACTTATCCCTTTCCATCCTTAACGTAAACGTCACCGAATTGTGGTCACTGTCCCCAAAGTGCTCACCTACCTCCAAATCCAACACCTGGCCTGGTTCATTACCCAAAACCAAATCCAATGTGGCCTCGCCTCTTGTTGGCCTGTCAACAAACTGTGTCAGGAAACCCTCCTGCACACACTGTACAAAAAACGACCCATCTAATGTACTCGAACTATATCTTTTCCAGTCAATATTTGGAAAGTTAAAGTCTCCCATAATAACTACCCTGTTACTTTCGCTCTTATCCAGGATCATCCTCGCCATCCTTTCCTCTACATCCCTAGAACTATTTGGAGGCCTATAGAAAACTCCCAACAGGGTGACCTCTCCTTTCCTGTTTCTAACCTCAGCCCATACTACCTCGGAAGATGAGTCCCCATCTAGCATCCTCTCCGCCACCGTAATACTGCTCTTGACTAGCAGCGCCACACCTCCCCCTCTTTTGCCTCCTTCTCTGAGCTTACTAAAACACCTAAACCCCGGAACCTGCAACATCCATTCCTGTCCCTGCTCTATCCATGTCTCCGAAATGGCCACAACATCGAAGTCCCAGGTACCAACCCATGCTGCCAGTTCCCCTACCTTATTTCGTATACTCCTGGCATTGAAGTAGACACACTTCAAACCACCTACCTGAACACTGGCCCCCTCCTGCGACGTCAAATCTGAGCTCCTGACCTCTATACTCTCATTCTCCCTTACCCTAAAACTACAATCCAGGTTCCCATGCCCCTGCTGCATTAGTTTAAACCCCCCCAAAGAGCACTAACAAATCTCCCCCCCAGGATATTTGTGCCCCGCAGGTTCAGATGTAGACCATCCTGTCTGTAGAGGTCCCACCTTCCCCAGAAAGAGCCCCAGTTATCCAGAAATCTGAATCCCTCCCGCCTGCACCATCCCTGTAGCCACGTGTTTAATTGCTCTCTCTCCTTATTCCTCATCTCACTATCACGTGGCACGGGCAACAACCCAGAGATAACAACTCTGTTTGTTCTAGTTCTGAGCTTCCATCCTAGCTCCCTGAAAGCCTGCCTGACATCCTTATCCCCTTTCCTACCTATGTCGTTAGTGCCAATGTGGACCACGACTTGGGGCTGCTCCCCCTCCCCCTTAAGGACCCGGAAAACACGATCCGAGACATCACGTACCCTTGCACCTGGGAGGCAACATACCAAACGTGAGTCTCTCACGCTCCCACAAAATCTCCTATCTGTGCCCCTGACTATCGAGTCCCCAATTACTAATGCTCTGCTCCTCTCCCCCCTTCCCTTCTGAGCAACAGGGACAGACTCCGTGCCAGACGCCCGTACCCCATGGCTTACCCCTGGTAAGTCCCCCCCCCCCCCCACAAGTATCCAAAGCGGTATACTTGTTTCTCAGGGGAACGACCGCAGGGGATCCCTGCACTGACTGCTTTTTCCCAGTCCCTCTTACAGTTACCCATCTATCTCCTATCTTTGGTGTAACTAATTCCCTGAAGCTGCTATCTACGACCCCCTTTGCCTCCCGAATGATCCGAAGTTCTTCCAACTCCAGCTCCAGTTCCCTAACTCGGTCTTGGAGGAGCTAGAGATGGCAGCACTTCCTGCAGGTAAAATCAGCAGGGACACTAACGGCATCCCTTCTCCAGTCCCCCTGTCGTCAGCATCTCCTCCAGCAATGTGGAGGCTGATGCGCCCATCAATTCACTCGAGACAAGAGTAGAAATAAACTACGGCTTTAATCAACTAGAACAGTGCCTGCCTGTGACTGATCTAACACTGAGAGCTGCCTACAGGTCAACTGCTCTTTATACCTCCCTTCAAGGGGAGGAGCCATGTGCAGAGCCCATATAGGCCCCAATATGTCAACATTTTACAGAATATTTTTGCACTTTCTGTTTCAAAATTCATTGATTTCAGATTGTCTTAATGAACTGCATGAAACTAATGCAGAAAGGTCTAGCCAACATGGCCTGTTGTCCAATAATTCAAATGTCATAAGCTTTCATGTTTGTTAAGTTTGGAAATTGCAGGTTGTAATAAAGGACCATAACATTTTAGTCCTGTTGAATAAAAAGGAATGGTTTCCTTGTGTATTTCAAATAGGAAGTCATGCTTTTCCTGTTTGAGTCATTTCAGCCTGCAGAAACACATTTGCCCGATTCTCTCTGTACTCAATTCACGCATAGATAAATAAAATCCTGAGACCAATCACTGGATGACATTTCTAATATCCAGCAAAAATATAGAAATGTTGTTGTGATGCTATCACTAGACCTTGGACAGTGAGGCCTCAGTTAATCCCAAGATCCCTTGGCACTTCTGCCACATTGCTATGGCAAGTGGGTCCTTTCCAGTGTTCTAAGTATCTCCTTTCGTTTGCTGAAATGTTTACACTGATATCAAAATTATTCAGCATCAATTGTTTTAAGGGTAAAATGTAATGTTAAATGGTTTGATTGATCTATGATTGATTGTGTTGGACTGAGCTATGTAACTGCACTTGATTTCTTAAACCTGTCCTGTGGGTGAACTCGAGAGCTAATTAAACAGAGAGGCTTCCTGAGGAAAGACCTGGGTTCTGCTTGACAGCATGGGCTGGATTCTCTGCCCCGCTGCGCCGCATTTCTGTTTCACCCCGACGGCGGGATGCTCCATAACGCCGGCTGGTCAATGGGGTTTCCCATTGTGGGGAAGCCCCACGCCATCGGGAAACCCCCAGGCTGCCGGCAAAATGGAGCATCCCGCTGGCGGAGAATCCAGCCCCTTGTGTATACACAACGGGCGGGGTTCTCCGACCCACGACCCTCCGCCGGGTCAGAAAATCTCCGGGGGGGGGGGCGTGAATCCCGCTCCGCCGCTCCGATCCCTTCCAGTGATGCCTTATCCTCTTCCAAAATAGCTCCATAGACTGCTGACACTACCCCCTTCTCCAATCCCCCTGTCGTCAGCACCTCCTCCAGCAATGTGGAGGCTGATGTGACCATCAATTCACTCGAGACAAGAGTAGAAATAAACTACGGCTTTAATCAACTAGAACAGTGCCTGTCTGTGACTGATCTAACACTGAGAGCTGCCTACAGGTCAACTGCTCTTTATACCTCCCTTCAAGGGGAGGAGCCATGGGCGGAGCCCATACAGGCCCCAACATGGTAATCATAGAATCATAGAATCATAGAATGTACAGTGCAGAAGAAGGCCATTCGGCCCATCGAGTCTGCACCGGCTCTTGGAAAGAGCATGGATAATGCCATACAATGACCCATAGATGGAGCCCACAAGGGCACAGCATAGCACAGATACAAGTGGTGGATTATTAATATAATACATTCATCACATTCATCCCCTGTTAAAAAATGAAGTCCGGAGGGGGTGACGGGTTCATAGGTTCAGCCGGTCCGGCGCATGCATTGTGCGCTGTGATCGCCGAAGCTCTGGCGTTGTTGCTGGCCCGGGGGTCGAGCTCGTCCGTGCTGGCATCGGTAGTGTGGGCGCCGGTGCAGGTACAGACCTGGACTCCGGGAGCGTCTCTTCTGGAGCTTCATTCCTGTGGATCGGTGAAGGGGGGGATGGTGGGCAGGAGGGGGTGCAGAAGGCATATAGGGGTGGGGGCGCTGGTCATGGTAGGGTTGGGCGGGTTAGGGTGGAGTGGCGGTGGTGGTGGAACCGGCGGGTGCCAGGTCCCGGAGGGAGACCGTATCCTGTCGGCCATCGGGGTGTTCGATGTGTGCGTTCTGGGGGTTGGAGTGTAGGAGGTGGGCCCTCTCTGCTAGGGGGTCGGACTTATGACTCCTGAAGTGTTTTATGAGTAGGATGGGCCCCGGTGTCTTCAGCCAGGATGGAAGCGAGGCCCCTGAGGTGGATCTCCTGGGGAAAACGAATAGGCAGTCATGAAGGGTCTCGTTTGTGGCCGTGCAAAGTAGGGACCTAATAGAGTGGAGCGCATTGGGGAGGACTTCCTGCCAGTGGGAAACTGGGAGATTCCTAGACCGTAGGGTCAGTAGGATGGTCTTCCAGACCATCGCGTTCTCCCTCTCCATCTGCCCGCTTCCCCTGGGGTTATAACTGGTAGTCCTGCTCGAGGCGATGCCCTTACTGAGCAGGTACTGACGCAGTTCGTTGCTCATGAATGACGAGCCCCGGTCACTGTGGACATAATTGAGGAAACCAAACAGGATGAAGACACTATGTGGGGCTTTAATGACGAGGGCCGTGGTCATGTCGGGGCAAGGGATTGCAAAGGGGAAGCGGGAGAACTCATCGATAATGTTGAGAAAATATGTATTGCGGTTGTTAGAGGGGAGGGGCCCTTTGAAATCGATACTGAGGTGCTCAAAGGGCCGGGATGCCTTCACCAGGTGGGCCTTATCTGGTCGAAAGAAGTGCAGCTTACACGCGGCACAGATTTGGCAGTCCCTGGTCATAGCTCTGACCTCCTCGGTGGAATAGGGCAGGTTGCGGGCCTTGATGTAGTGGATAAGCCGGGTGACCCCCGGGTGGCAGAGGTCATCGTGGATAGCATGTAGTCGGTCACCTTGCGCGCTGGCGCATGTGCCACGGGACAGGGCATCTGGGGGTTTGTTGAGCTTCCCAGGACGATATACTATATCGTAATTATAGGTGGAGTGTTCGATCCTCCACCTCAAGATCTTATCGTTCTTGATTTTGCCCCGCTGCGTATTATCAAACATGAAGGCTACCGATCGTTGTTCGGTGACGGGGGTAAACCTCCTACCAGCAAGGTAGTGCTTCCAGTGCCATACGGCTTCCACGATGGCTTGGGCCTCCTTTTCGACTGAGGAGTGCCGAATTTCGGAGGTGGTGAGGGTGCGCGAAAAAAACGCTACCGGTCTGCCTGCTTGATTGAGGGTAGCGGCGAGAGCGACCTCTGATACGTCGCTCTCCACCTGGAAGGGGACGGACTCATCCACCGCGCGCATCGCGGCTTTGGCGATATCCGCCTTGATGCAGCTGAAGGCCTGGCGGGCCTCAGCCGCCAGTGGGAAGATGGTGGCCTTGATTAGTGGGCGGACTTTGTCCGCATAGTTGGGGACCCACTGGGCATAATATGAAAAGAACCCGAGGCACCTTTTCAGGGCCTTGGGCAGTGGAGGAGTTGCAGGAGGGGGCGCATACGGTCGGTGTCGGGTCCTATAACCCTGTTTTCCACGACGTAGCCGAGGATAGCTAGTCTGGTTGTGCAGAAAACGCATTTCTCCCTGTTGTAAGTGAGGTTAAGGGTTTGGGCGGTTTGGAGAAATCTGTGGAGGTTGGCATCGTGGTCCTGCTGATCATGGCCGCAGATGGTGACATTGTCCAAGTACAGAAATGTGGCCCGCAGCCCGTACTGGTCCACCATTCGGTCCATTGTTCTTTGGAACACCGAGACCCTGTTTGTGACGCCAAAGGGGACCCGGAGGAAGTGGAAAAGGCGGCCGTCTGCCTCAAAAGCCATGTAGTGGTGGTCCTCCGGGCTGATTGGGAGCTGGTGGTTTGCAGGCTTCAGGTCCACCGTGGAGAACACCTGGTAGTGTGCGATCCGGTTAACCATGTCTGCAATCCGGGGAAGGGGGTACGCATCGAGTTGCGTGTACCGGTTTATGGTTTGGTTGTAATCTACAACCATCCAGTTCTTTTCCCCGGTCTTGACGACCACCACCTGAGCTCTCCAGGGGGTATTGCTGGCCTCGATGACTCCTTCCCGCAAGAGTCGCTGGACCTCGGACCTGATGAAAGTCCTGTCCTGTATGCTATACCGCCTGCTTCTGGTGGCGACTGGTTTGCAGTCGGCGGTGAGGTTTGTTAAGAGTGGAGGAGGGTCGACCTTTAGGGTCACAAGGCTACATACGGTGAGTGGGGGTAGGGGCCCCCACGAATTTCAGGGTTAGGCTCCTGAGGTTGCATTGGAAATCTAGTCCCAATAGGAGAGGAGCGCAGAGGTCTGGGAGTACGTATAATTTAAAATCGGCGTACTCGGCGCCCTGTATTGCTAGGGTTGCGGTAGTGCACCCTCGGATTTGCATCGAGTGCGACCCAGAGGTGAGGGAGATGGTTTGGTGCGCCGGGAAAATTGGGAGCAAGCAGCGTCTTACCATGTCCGGATGAATGAAGCTCTCTGTGCTCTCGGAGTCAAGGAGGCAAGGCGTTCCGTGCCCATTTACCCGGACAGTCATCATGGAACTCCGGAGGTGTTTGGGTCGCGACTGGTCCAGAGTGACCACGCTGAGTTGCGGGTAGCCGGCATGGTTGGAGGTGCTGGGGCAGTTCCACGATGGCTGCTCTTGTCGGTCGCACGTGTCGAGCAGCATAGCAGATGGCGACAAGATGGCGGCCCCCGTGGATCGCATATGGCCGGCCGCGTGGAGGAGGATGGCCAAGATGGTGGCCCCCGTGAATCGCACGTGCTGTGTGGGCTGGAAGATGGCTGCCCCCATGGAGAGCACGAGGCTGATGATGCGCCTACAGGGGGCAGAGTCGGCAGATACGCTGCCACACTGCGGTGTCTGTGGGCCTGTGAGTCTGACAGTCGGGCCTGCGGTTTAGAGTTCTTGGACCTGGCCAGGCAAACTTTGGCGAAATGTCCTTTTCTCCCGCAGCTGCTGCAGTTCACGTTACGGGCTGGGCAGTGCTCCCGGGAGTGTTTAGACTGGTCGCAGAAATAGCAGGGTGGCCCCCCATGGTGGGCGGGCAGCCGCGCGGCACAGGCCTGGGGTAGTCTTTGGTCGGGGGTCCACGAGGGGGTCGCGTGGTCAGACGGGAACGCGTTAAGGCTTTGAAACGCTACTTCCAAAGAGGAGGCTAATTTTACCGTCTGATCCAGGTCTAGGGCCCCTTTTTCGAGTAGGCGCTGTCTCACGTAGTTGGACCGGACTCCCGCCACGTAGACGTCTCGGACGGCGAGTTCCATATGTTGAGTGGCCATAACGGCCTGGTAGTTGCAGCTGTGTGCGAGGACTTTGAGGTCGCGTAGGTAGTCTCCTAGCGATTCCCCGAGACGCTGGCGGCGAGTGGTGAAGATGTGTCGCGCGTATACCTCGTTCACGGGCCTTACATAGAGGTGTTCGAGTATCGCGAGGGCGTCTGCGTAGGAGGAGGCCTCATCGTATTGAACAGAGATTCGATGGCTCACCCGTGCGTGGAGGAGGCTCAGCTTCTGTTCGTCGGTGACGGAAGGCGTGGAGGAGGCGGCGAGATAGGCCTTGAAACAGCGGAGCCAGTGCGAAAAAATTCCTTTCGCCTCCTCGGCCTGCGGACCGAGTTCCAGTCGGTCGGGTTTGACGGGCGATTCCATAGTTGCGTTGTATTTGATTAAATTGATGCGACCATCAATTCACTCGAGACAAGTGTAGAAATAAAGTGTGGCCTTAATCAACTAGAACAGTGCCTGCCTGCGACTGATCTAACACTGAGAGCCGCCTACAGGTTGACTGCTCTTTATACCTCCCTTCAAAGGGAGGAGCCATGGGTGGAGCCCATACAGGCCCCAACATGTTACCTTATGGATAATGCCATACAATGGCCCACAGGGGCAACAGCATAGCACAGATACAAATGGTGGATTATTAATATAATACATTCACCACAGAGGCTGGTTCCCCCGGGAAGCTCTGTATCTCCTATCTGGCAAAATCTCGAACCTGCATGTGTCTAAACATTTCCCCCTGCTCCAGCCCATACTTCGCTTCCAGCTTCTTCAATCCTGCAAACCAACCCCGAAGAAACAAATCTTTTAGTGACTTAATCCCCTTCTCCTCCCATTTCCGAAAATTTCCATCCCATCTCTCTGGCTCAAATCTGCGGTTCCCCCGAATCGGCATTTCCCTTGACCCTGCCCCCAACCCGAAGTGTTGGCGAAACTGCCTCCAAATTCTCAATGAAGCTATTATTACCGGACTCCCTGAGTATTTCCCAGGAGCTACGGGAGCGGCGCTGTTGCTAGTGCTTTCAGTCCCGACCCCCTGCACAAACCCTCCTCCATTCTGACCCACTGGGAATCAACCCCTCTGACCCAGCTCCGCACCTTCGCCACTCAGTAGTAGTACATTAGGTTCGGAATACCCAAACCCCCTGCCTGCCTTCCCCTCTTTCCACCTTTCTCCCTCTGGCTAGCTTCCCTCCCCATATGAACGAGGTAATCCTTCCCTCAATTTCTCTGAAAAAAGCCTTTGGCAGGAAAATCGGCAGGCATTGAAAGATAAACAGAAATCGCGGCAACACGTTCATTTTAATCACCTGTACCCGACCCGCCACTGACAGAGGGAGACCATCCCACCTTGTCAGATCAGCTTTCACTCTCCCCACCAAACTAGAGATGTTGTACCTGCAAAGCCTCCCCCACTCCCGGGCAACCTGCACCCCCAGATACGTAAAGTGAGTCCCTGTCCTACGGAATGGCAGCCCCCCCACCCCTGCCACCAACCCCGGCCGAGACACCACAAAATACCTACTCTTGTCTAGATTCAGCTTGTACCCCAAGAAAGACCCAAGTACTCGCAGTAGCTCCAATATTCCCCCTATCGACACACTCGGTTCCGACACGTATAACAGCAAGTCGTCGGCATATAAGGATACCCTATGTTCTATCCCCCCCGCACTATTCCTTTCCATGCTCCCGAACTTCTTAATGTGTTGGCCAACGGCTCAATCGCAAGTGCAAATAGCAGGGGGGGACATAAGAACTAGGAGCAGGAGTAGGTCATCTGGCCCCTCGAGCCTGCTCCACCATTCAATGAGATCATGGCTGATCTTTTGTGGACTCAGCTCCACTTTCCGGCCCGAACACCATAACCCTTAATCCCTTTATTCTTCAAAAAACTACCTATCTTTATCTTAAAAACATTTAATGAAGGAGCCTCTACTGTTTCACTGGGCAAGGAATTGGAAAGAGGACATCCCTGCCTAGTCCCACGGTGGAGAGAAAAGTATCTTGAGCTGATGTTGTTTGTGCGGACACTCGCCTTCGGCTCCTTATATAGTAGCTTTACCCAATTCACAAACTTGGTCCAATCCCAAACCACTCCAGCACTGCCATCAAGTACCCCCATTCTACCCGGTCGAACGCCTTCTCAGGGTCCAATGCCACAACCACCTCTGTTTCCTTCCCCTCCGCAGGTGCCATAACGACGTTCAATACCCTCCTAATGTTCTAAAACTGCTGCCTCCCTCTCATGAACCCCGTCTGATCTTCACCTATCACCTTCAGGAGGCACTCCTCCAGCCTACCCGCCAGTACCTTCGCCAACACTTTTGTGTCCACATTCAGAAGTGATATGAGCCTATACGACCCACACTCGGTCGGATCCTTATCTTTTTTTAGCAACAGTGAAATCGATGCCTGCCCCAAGATTTGTGGCAACATCCCCTTCCCTATCGCCTCTTCAAACAACCCCACCATCGGGGGTGCCAGCTTGCCCTTGAATTTTTTATAATATTCCACCGGAAACCCATCCGGTCCTGCCACCTTCCCCGACTGCATCCTCCCAATCGCATCTTTTATCTCCTGCTCCACTATTGCTCTTTCTAATGTAGCCCTGTCCCCCTCCCTTAGCTTTGGGTACTCCAACCCATCTAGAAATTCCGCATCTCACGGTCTCCCCCAGGTGGCTCTGACCTGTACAACTTCTCATAAAACTCCTCAAAAACCTTGTTAATCAGATCCGGAGCCACCACCAACTTCCCTGCCCTATCCCTCACCTGAAGAATTTCCCTTGCCACTGCTTCCCTCTGGAGCTGACCTGCTAACATACTCCTTATCTCCATGTTCATAAACTGCACCCCTTGCTCGTCTCAGTTGGCGACCTATAGTGCTGTTAAGGGAGTTCCAGGATTTTGACCCAGCAACAGTGAAGGAAAGGTGACACGATTCCAAGTCAGGCTGGTGTGTGGCTTGGAGGAAACTTGCAGGTGGTGGTGTTTGCATTAGGGTGGTCATCTACCCTTGTCCTTCTAAGTGGTAGAGTTCACAGGTTTGAAAGATGCTAATCACAGGGGCTTGACAAGTTGCTGCAGTACATCTTGGAGAGATGTGGCCTAGCCCTGTTTTGTGGTAGCAGCTGTGGCTGCAGGAGTTGGCAAATTTAATTCACAACCTCACAAGAGATTTCATGCATTGCTCCTCACTGAAGCGGAGATAGGAGAAATATGCCCTAAAATATGTTCAGCACATACTACCTCCTGCCCAGAGCCCTTCTCCCCCTCTTCCTTCTTCTGGCAGTTTTGTTCTGCTCTGCATGGCCTCACTTCATCTCCTTTGTCGTGTCAAATTCCCAGAGGAGACTTTACCAGGTCGCCCATGCATGGAAATAAGTTGTTTCAGCACAATATTTTATATAACAATAATATTGCAAGACCATCCAGAACATTCTCTGTAGACTATTCAAACTTGAGCCAACTATAGAAAAACTCCAAAGACATGTGGAATTGCAGAAGTAATAAATAAGCTGGCAGCTAATCTATAAGAACTCCATGGCCCCTTTACATAGAAATCATGGGGAGTCCTTCATTCTATTGAACATCATGTTCACAAAGTTAAGATGGGGGTGGGAATGAGGAGGGATTTTGAAAATAGCAGCAGTGATTTCAAATCGAGGATGGACATTTATTGGCACCTTTATCTTGCTGCTCTTAATATTGCTGGTGGTCATCAGGCACTAAAGCCCTTTCACCAAGATGCGGTTGGAAGTGTCAATTCAGCCTGTCGTCTCTCCGTAAGAGTACCTCACCTAGTCCCACTGCCCTGTCTTTTTCCTGTAGCTATTCAATTTCTTTCTCTTCAGATAATTATCGAATTCTCTTTTGAATGCCTCAACTAGACCTCTCAGGTAGAGCATTCCACGTCCCAACCATTTGCTGCATAAAGAAATAAAAAGGCATAGTTACACCTATCTTTTATTTCGGCAATTTATGATTTGTCTTAAACATCTTCATGAACCCCAGCTCAGGCCTATAATTAGAAAGCGTGATTTACCAGCCGCATAACTGCTCACTTAACTATGCCTACACCAGACCTAACCGGCTCCCAGAATGTATCAGCCTCACCGAGGAAACATAGCCGGGTGCCGATTAGCACAGGTTCCTACAAATGGGGATCAGGCAGACCGGCACTTGGGGGGATGGGGGGGGGGGCGGTTCCCAGGCGATCAGAGGCTCCCGGGTGGTTGGCCGCTGGGCAGGGTGGCACCCTGGCACATCTGATGCCACCTGTACACTATAGCACTGCCATACTGGTACCCTGGCAGTGCCACCTGGGCACCTTGGCAGTGTCACCCTGGCAAGGTTGCCCAGGATGCACTGCCAGGCTGGCAGGGGCACTGTCCGGGTGTCAGATTGGCAGTGCTAAGGTGTCCAGGTGGCATGTTTCCCAGGATGGGAATCAGGGCTGGGTGTCCTGCCTGTATGAGGTGGGCTGTGGGAGGCGCTAGAGGACGCCCAACAAGTAAGTTGGGATGTTGGGGGAGGGGGGGGGGAGGGGGGGGGAGGGGGGACGGGGCGGGGGAGGGGGGGCAGGTGGCATCGAGAGATTGGGGCTTTTCCTGCTGAGGCCCGAAACAAAAAGTGTCCTGTTCGATAGCAGGGTCATTCCCGGCACTACAAGCAGTGGGAATGACCCCGCTAAGCAGGCCCTAAACAGCACTCTTATTTTTTCATTAGATCACGCCCAGAGTTATACTATCCAGACATGAGATACGTATGACAGGAGTAATATGAAACCATTTGTTCAATGCATTGAACAGGCCAGCACAATAGCACAGTGGTTAGCACTGTTGCTTTACAGAGCCAGGGTCCTAGGTTTGATTCCCAGCTTGGGTCACAGTCTGTGCGGAGTCTGCACTTTCTCCCCGTGTCTGCGTGGGTTTCCTCCTGGTGCTCCTGTTTCCTCCCACAAGTCCCAGAAAAACGTGCTTGTTAGGTGAATTGGACATTCTGAATTCTCCCTCTGTGTATCCAAACAGACGCCGGAGTGTGGTGACTAGGGGATTTTCACAGTAACTTTATTGCAGTGTTAACGTAAGCCTACATGTGACAATAATAAAGATTGAAAAAAAGATTATAACAATTTTGTACCACCTTGTAAAATGAAACTGTATCACTTTGAGTAGGTTGTCAATAATCATTGTGCGCAACCACACAGAAACAGGATGATTCATCTGTAAATTGATTATTCTGTACTTCGCACAGCAGAATTGTCTCTCTTTATCTGAGCACTCAACTATGTTGAGGTTGAGTAAATTGTGATTCATTTCTCGCTCTGCTAACCAAAATGGGTGCATGGTTGCAGGTCGCCTGAATGAAAGAGAGGAGAGATAAAACTTGGATCTTTACATGTTTGTGATCAAATATTTACTTTATTTTAATATCGTTGATGTACATACACTTTTCTCAGAAATACTCAAGTTCACTGACAGTATTCTTTCTGTACCTCAACATTCGCTATTCAATTCTTTTTTTAAAATTTAGATTACCCAATTCATTTTTTCCAATTAAGGGGCAATTTAGTGTGGCCAATCCACCTACCCTGCACATCTTTGGGATGTGGGGGCGAAACTCACGCAGACACAGGTAATCTCCACACGGACAGTGACCCAGAGCCAGGACTGAACCTGGGACCTCGGCGCCGTGAGACAACAGTGCGAACCCACTGCGCCACCATGCTGCCCCCTTTTCACACTAACAGCGCTGGTTGATTTCTTATCTTAAAATACTTAAAATACTTATCTTAAAATTGTTTATAAATTGGTTTACAATTTTGCTACATGTGCTACAGAGGAACTTCCCCCCAAAAGTTTAAAAGGTGCTTAAACATCAGACCAGATTGTGGGATGAGGGTGAAATAGGATTTGAGAAGGTGCATAGGTAGGAACATACCATCCATCCTGGATTGCTTCAGTGAGACCAGTTGTCATAGCCTCAGTGACGACCACAAATAAGTGAGCACCATTTGCTCCAAGTGAGTGAGGACTTGCAGTCCTGTCTGCCCTCTGCCAATTCTTTGTTTCCTCCTCCTGAGAGGGGAGTACATGTATCAGTGAGAGTGGTGCAATGTGTTAGGGCGATGGGCCTGTCACAGCTGAACAGCTGAAAGTCTGTGAGATGGTCTGAGGCTTGCAAAAGTTGTAGTTATTAGGGAGTGGTATGGAGCATATGAATGTAATAATAATCTTTATTATTGTCAAGTAGGCTTACATTAACACTGAAGTGACGTTGCTGTGAAAATCGCCTGGTCACCAGACTCCGGCGCCTGTTCGGGTACACGGAGGGAGAATACAGAATGTCCAATTCACCTCACAGCACGCCTTTCAGGACTAGCCCTGATCATCTAAGATTGTTGATGAGCGAGTGACAGAGATGTGGTGCATTGAGCAATGTGTGAAGTTGATTGTGCGGTTGGAAGGTTACATTCACACATACTGATCACACATCTAATGTCATTGAACATTTTCAGCATTCTATCCAGCTCCTTGGTCCCAGAATCCTGGCAAACGATCTTGATTGCTATCTGCTCCCATTGCCTTCACAGCATATTTATGGAGGGCATTTCAGCTCCCTGAAAAATGAACAGTTCACTTCTCCTTTACATTTCCTATGCTAAGACCTCTAGTGCTGAGGAACCTTCTTTCTCTGACTTGTTGCTCCAGTGTTTTTGTTTCCTTCTGCTCAGAATGCCTTTCCAAGCCACATCCAGCACCTGCTGTAGCCAAAATATGCCTCGCTTTAAGAAGTGCAAGCTAGTTTTAATTATTGATAGCCTCCCAGGAACTGGCCTAAGTTCTGTATGCACAGCCACATATGGAGATAAGCAACCAGTGCAAAGTTAACATGACGCCTGAATCACTTGCATTGGGCTCAGGGTAATAGTACATGCATCTCATCAGTTTTTTCCCCCTCTATCTGTTGAATGGATGCTGCCTGTTTAAAATTAATTGATTGTCAATTTGCAGCTCACCCTATGCAATCACAGGTTGCTAACAATGATGAGATAATTTTTTAAAAAAATATTATTATTGGACAATATTAAAATGACAATTTATTTACAATGAAGAGATCATAACTAGGTGCTATAAATACAAGATAGTCACTCATAAATTCAACAGCGAAGTCAAGAAAATTTAGAGATTGGTGAAAATGTGGAACTCACTACCACAAAACGAAGTTGAAGCAAATAAGTGAGATATATGTGTTTTAAAATTTAGAGTACCCAATTAATTTTTTTTCCAATTAAGGGGCAATTTAGCGTGGCCAATCCACCCAACCTGCACATTTTTTGGTTGTGGGGGTGAAACCCACGCAGAGACGGGGAGAATGTGCAAACTCCACACGGACAGTGACCCAGGGCTGGGATCGAACCCGGATCCTCAGCGTCACTGCAGCAGTACTAACCACAGCGCCACCGAAGTCAGATATATTTAATGGGAATCTGGATAGACAAAAGAGAGAAAGAGAAAAATGAATACAATATGTTGATAGGGTTGCATGAAGAAGGGCGAGAGGAGTCTTGTCTGTATAGACCAGCTGTGCCAACAGTCTCCTTTCCTGTAAATACTAAAAAAAATGGCTGGTTGGTTTAACATTGGTTATCTGTTTAATGATTTAAATAGTGCACATAATGAGCAGCAATCAAAAACAAATACTATTATTTTCCATACAGTCCATTTCTACAGTTAGACCAGCATGGCCAAAGCAGGCTATTGGAATGCATATTGTGTAATGCAGCAGTCCCAGTGCAAAATATTTAAAATCTATTTATTTTCACCTATTATCGATTGTCTTTGAGATTTCAACCTCTATTCCTGCAGGGAGAATATTGATACAAGTTTAATTATTGATTAAAAATTAATTCCAAAAGTTTCTATTCTTCAATCAATCAATTCATAGCACTTCAAGGGTTGACTTGGTAATTTAATTTAATGCAGCTCAATTGTCAATGCTATTTTTGGATGGACTTTTACAACCCCACTCAATCAACAAGGTAGCTCATTAGCAACCTGGTGTCCTCAGAGTTAAAGGGGAAAATATCTGATTGCAATGTATTTGACTGCATAATCAGTTACTGCTGGTTATTAGAATTGATTAACTTTCATGTTGATTCTTAAATAAAGTGTAACCCTATAATTATAATCTGTTTTTTGTAGCTTATTCCTCATGGCATTTCGAAAGACTAAATTATAGACTACCCCACATAACTTACCCCTTTTAGAAAATAAATAGATATGAATTAGAGGTTCTGATTATGATTTCTTTACCATCCCATTTTTCAGCTAAAACAGGGGAGTAGAGATACCAATTATTTAAAAGAAAAACTTACCACTGATTTCCCATCTTTATAACTATGGTAGAACAGTGTTCATGTTGCTGGACTCATTATCCAGAGTCTGTGGGGAATGTGGTTTCTTACTTCCTATGCACCTCATTGTTTGTGAGGTCAGCACATGATGAGTCAAAGTTTTTTTGCTGAAAAGAAATGTTTTAAGAAGCAGGCCAGGGTAAGGCTGAAGAATTTAATATAAATTTAGCGTACCCAATTCATTTTATCCAATTGAGGGGCAATTTAATGTGGTCAATCCACCTACCCTGCACATCTTTGGGTTGTGGGAGTGAAACCCACACAGACACTGGGAGAATGTGCAAACTCCACATGGACAGTGACCCAGAGACAGGATTCGAACCTGGGCCCTCAGCACTGTAGGCAGCAGTGCCAACCACTGTGCCACATGCCACCCCTGTTTTGTGCATCTTTTGATGTGTTGTGATTTACTTTTAGTATGCATGGAACATAGAGATCAAAAGTAGAATTGGTATAAGATTTTGCATGTACCACTGTATGCTTTGGTTGCCTTGGATTGTAAAATGCGATTGCAAAACTAAATTGTGAGCTCAATATAAAGTGCTCTCCTTATCTGCTCTGGTCTATATGTCACTGCAGGCATTCAACAATGTAGTTCACGCTTCACTGACCTCTGAAATGACTCAGCAAACCACTCAGTTGTCAAGAAGGCAACTCACCATCAGCTTCCCAGGAATAATTAAGGATGAGTAATAAATTCTGATATTGCTAATCCTGGAATTTGAATTTCATGTTAATTAACAGGAACCAGCTCAAATACTACACTTTTAATTTCATGTTTATACTGAACTAACTTGCGATTGTTTCTTGCTCTTTGCATTGCTGATATAAACTTTATGATACAATGATCACTCTTAACCAAACATTGTCTCACAGCCACTTGGATCACCTCATTCTCCAACACCAGATCCAACAATGCCTCTTTATTAGCTGGCCTATGAACATACTGATCAAGGAATTTTCCTGACTATTTTAGAAATGTCTCTCCCTCCTAACCTTTTACTCTAATATTATCCTGGTTGATATTTGGGTAAGTAAGGCTCCCAAGATTACCACTCTATACTTCTTGCCCATCTCATCAGATTTCTCTGCAGATTTTCTCCTTTTTTTCTCTCTCTCACTATTTGGAGGCCTACAGAATATCCACAGTATCCCTTTTGCCTCCCAAACTCTAACCAAATAGATTTTGCCCTTGCTCCCTCAAGCTAATATTTGTTTTCCAAATTTACAATCCTTAATCAGTTCTGCCATCCTTTTTCACTTTCCTATTTTGAAGATTAAGCAGCTGGTCCTGACCATTTTTAAGCCACGTTTCTGTGGTTTCCATATTCATATTTCCACATGAGTATTTGTTTTTGTAGCCCATCAACCTTATTCACCACATGTGCATTTACATGCATGTATTCCTATCCTGTGTTAGTATTCCTCTGGGTCCTTCTCAGTCTGCTCTGATCTAATATGTCCTTACTACCTTCTCTAAACTATCCAACCTCACACTTCATGCACCTTATTCCTCTTTTCTACTTCTATATGCTGGTGCCTACCCTCTTGCCAATTTAGTTGAAACCTTCCCCAATAACATTGGTCAGAGTCCTGCTAAGATGCAACCCCACCCTTTTGAATTGGTGCCTGCTGCCTCATAGCTGGCTCCAATGCATCAAAAATCTGACGTCTGCCCTCCTGTACAATGACTAGAATCAGACATTGATTCTACCTATCTTCTCATTTCTACTTTCACTAGCATGCTAAACTGGAAGTAATCCAGAGATTACTACATTCCAGGCCCCACTTTCTCATTTCCTGCCCAGCTTCTTAAAGTCTCCCCAGAGGCCTCAATAACTGCCCTCAATATGTAATTGATACTGATGTTATTCCTCGGCTTTGGGTTCATTCCCTTGATACTGCAGAATATTCTGCACCATCTCTGTGATTTCCTTAATCCTGGCATTAGAGAGGCAACACACTATGTGGGACTTACTATGTTCCATTACAGAAATGCCTGTCAATCCCCTAATTATTGAATCTCCTTTAACAAGAGCGGTCCCACTGTCTGTTGTTCCCACCTGTGCAGACCCTTGCCCATTGTTGTTTTGGTCTGGGCTGCATTCCTTCCAGATCTCCAATGTTGAGTACTGCTTTGAGAATGGCACATGTAGTCTAAGTATCTGGGACATATAGAGTTAATATAGGATGGAGCAGAGTACTGGCCACACAGTAATTTAAGAGAGATATGATCTGCACCCAGCGTCAGTTGCATGTTGTACTAGCAAACATAGAGAACAGCTCCTAACCTGTACCATTAACTGAATATTTTCAAATAGTTCCAAAAGACAATAATGACTGAAAGTTAATCTACATAAAACGCAATAAAGAGCCGAGCATAATGTTCGTCCAAGCTGAATCAAAGCAACAGCCAGGCCAACCAATAGTGGTTAAAATAAAAAATAATGAAAGTAAATGATGAAAACATAGTCTGATGCCAGAACAATGTGTAAGCCTACAGGAAGAACCAGCAACAAAAGAGCCTACCACACCTCTGACAGTAGTATGAACAAGATATAAAAAGGTTAGAAGGTTTCCAGCCCACTTGAACTTTTGAACTCAAGGACTTGAAGCAGTAAGAAGGGGTAATGATAATATAGAAATGACAATGTAAATGTAGAAATACAATAGCAGTGTGAGATCTAAGGTATACTATAACCACTTAAAATATATTGGATGAAGACTAGAGGTGTGTATAATTAGGGTCTGGCACATATAGGGTTAATGTATGACTGAGTACAGTACCACCCACACAGTGATGTGAGAGGTACATGATCTGGACCCAGAGTCATGTGTCTGGACTGAGAGTGCTGGACAGACACGTGTGTACCAGCAAGCATGGAGACAAGTTTTCACTTTTAGAGGGAATTCTGATTTAGAGGCATTCAGTAATAATCCCTCAGATTGTAGCAGTGGTTGTTCAACAAACCATTTACACAAAAGGATGGATTCTCCATTCAATGCTGCTCCAATCGAGAATTCTGTTCGGGCAGAGAATGGAGTGTCAAGGGTAAAACTGGCGCCAAACCCGTTGCGATGCTCTGATACCCTGTTGGAGGCCTCAGCATGCTACCCGTCCTGCGCCAGTGGGAAAATACAAATCAAGCATTTAAATAAATTTTAATGTAATTGCTGGGCTCGAAGCCCAAGTCTCCACACCCACAACGAGATATCCGCCAGAAAGGCTTTGGTGCCAGTTTGCCCAAGCGTGGCCTGGTACGGTGGACACCAAGGTGGGTCAGAGTATAACTGAAGTGCCTCCCAAAGTAAAGGAAGGTATTCTTCATTTACACAAACGATAACCGCATGTCAATGAATTACACCGCACTCTCAACAGAACATACCAGTCCAAAGTTACTCACAGCTTGCAATGGGCTCACTTCTTCACATTACGCTGAGTCATTACATTAAGCGTTCATCTAAGGGGCAGAGTGGCGTAGTGGTTAGCACTGCTGCCTCACGGCGCTGAGGAGCCAGGTTCAATCTCAGCCCCGGTCACTGTCCGTGTTTAGTTTTCACATACTCCCCGTGCCTGCATGTGGGTGTCACCCCCACAACACAAATAAGGGCAGGATAGGTGGATTGGCCATGCACAATTGCCCTTTAAATGGAGTTTTTTGTTTAAACATTAAGTGTTCATTATAAGTTGTATCTCTCTGTCTTCTGAGAACCCCAAACTGAATTCCAGCAGTAAGGCCCAGTCCAGTGATTCATTCTTTCAGCCTTTCCAGGGTGAATCAGTGTCCTTTATTTTCCAAGATTCCCTGCTCTTGGACCAGTGAACGTGCTCCCAGCTATATTCTGCCTGGTGGCTAACAGAGAACCGTCTCTTTCCATGCTGTCCACAACACCATCTCTCTCTCTCTCTCACTCTCTCTCTGTATTCAGAGTTTCTGAGTCAATATATTTACTTAAAGCCAAGCCAACTACTTCCCTCAGTTTCAGGTGTTAAATCTTGCACTTAGGTTTTAATAGGACTTGATGTGAGTTTCCAGTTCCCATGGCAACCAGGTCACATTGGTTTATCACCAGGCAGAACTAATAAGTGGTCACTTGCTCCACTTTACCTCAGCCAAAATTTTACATTGTTTGGGTGGTGCACACCCAACCCAGAAGCATGTGAAATCACGTGTAAATTCATCGAGCATGCATCCCAACATCATCACGCACACATGCAACATTTTGGTTGGCAGGTGCGTGCGGAGTCGGATGTGCGCCTGCCAACAATGAAGCAGGTAATTTAACCTATTAAGGGGCCAATTGAATAAATTTTACCTGGCCAGTCTGCTTTTACGGTTAGTGAGCAGTTCAATTGACCAGGCAGCTTTTATATTTTAGCTTCAACCTCGATCCAGAGCGGGTTTAATATATCTGGGCTGAAATAACATTTACTAAGGTAAAGGACTTGAGGATTGTGTTTGACTGCGCTGCATAGACACTCTTTGTTTAGTTTTTCCATCTCAATTTATTATTTACAATTCAGCAGCTCCCTGAGACAGCTCTGCAGTGGCTCTCTTCCTGAGGAAGTACATTGGAAGTGCCAGCCTGCACTTTCCCTTGTCTTGGTGCCATCCCTGGCAGTGCTCATCCTTTCACAGAGCCCGTTTCATGTTAATTGGCCTGTTAATTGGCCAGCCAGGGTCAAATTGCACTCCGGAGCTGACCACATCCAGGATCCTATTTCACGCTTGCCTCCTGACCCACCAACTGTGCAAGCGTGACAAATTTGAAAGTCAGGCTCTTGAATTAAAAGAGACAGTTTAAAACATAACCACATTATAAAACCTCGCATTTATAACAATACACTAATCCTTTTCATTATCTGGAGTGCTGAACTGTACATGGTGATCTAAAGGAGGCCTAATCAAGTGACCGTAGACAGCAGAAGTGTGTTAGAGATAATCAGAATTGATCATAATAGCTAGGTCTTCATCAAATTGACCTATGGTGTTGGTGATAAGTAATGAAAAAACAATTTGGGCACCCTATATCAGCAGGGAGCATTGCCTGATTCTGCAAAATATAGATCATAGAACAATGCAGAGTCTTAGCCTCAGAATGCCCATAAATTATTATTTTTTCTATTTTATTTATTAGTTATTGCTGTCGCCTCGCAGGGCATGATTATTAATTCATGATAAATTGTGGCCAGATTTATACTGTGGAATGCCAAACTTACTAGAAATTAGTACTCTCCAAATTAATTTGAAACAAAACAATTATAGCTGACAGAAAAATGATTTGTTTTATCTTACTAATCTAGTCTGAACTCAGCTAGGCTGAATTTGAACCAAGTTCCAGATCAATAATGCACCCAATTCCCAGCAACTGATTTTCAAAGAGGTTTCGATGTTGCAGCTCTTCTTTTAAATAAGACATCTTTTGGTGAAATGTGAGAATAGAAATCAATACGCTTTTTATGCCAGAGATAGATTCCCCATTTTGATTAATTATTTCATGTTGCCTTTGAATTAAATATTTTGCCTCTGAGATACTTCACTTGCAGTTAAATTTTGAATGTTTCCTGCATCCTTGAATGCTAATTATCTATCCATGATAACAGTTTTAACATGCATAAAATAATATTTATTATGCAAAGTGATTGAGCATCTAGTCAGTCCCTGCAGAATAGGAAAGACTCAGAAAAAGCAACACTCATCTCCAAGTTACTTCATCATTTTCAGGTCAGTTAATTTGCTTATCGAAAATTTAAGACTGACATTCTTAGTAAATTTAGTATTTGTTCAGACAATTTGTAATTGAAAATATTCAGTAGAAGTTTTATTTTTATCTCAGGCTTCATTAAAGTTAATTTATACACAGATGAAATTCTGTGGAGAACTTGATCTTAATTTTGGGAACACCTGACCAGTGTTTCCATGAACAAGGAATGTCTTATTTTGATATGTTTTGCCACTTCATTACAAATCAGAATTCATTTATTTTAATTAGGTGACTTAGCATGCCTGCTTACAATATGCTTGCCAGTGTAGTATTACAGAGTCAGGTTTAGTCACAACAAAGTATTTCACCATAAATCAATCAAGGAAGAATAAAAACATTAAAATGCAATATTCATAGAATCATAGAATTTACAGTGCAGAAGGAGGCCATTCAGCTCATCGAGTCTGCACCGGCCCTTGGAAAGAGCACCCCTACTTATGTCCATGCCTCCACCCTATCCCCGTAACCCAGTAACCTCACTTAACCTTTTGGACACTAAGGGGCAATTCAGCATGGCCAATTCACCCAACCTGCACGTCTTTGAACTGTGGGAGGAAACCGAAGCACCCGGAGGAAACCCACGAAGACAAGGGGAGAAAATGCAAACTCCACACAGACAGTCATCTGAGACCGGATGTGAACCCAGGGCCCTGGAGCTGTGAGGCATCAGTGCTAACCACTGTGCCATCATGCTGTCCCACTTTTTAAAATACATTAAAATGTAATATTATTTTTTGAAATATTAATTGTAGTGCTTTATTTCTCAAATCTGAACCATGCCGAGATATCTAATTTTCTCATGGTGCAAATGTGGCTTTGGATGAATTTTCTGATGTTTTGCTTAACTACTTTTGGAAACCAGGGAATGCTTGCCCTTATAAAATTAATTGGGGGAGTGGAGTCTGCCATAAGAAGGACAGTACAAGGTATCTGGAAAAGGTGGACCTAATGGGCAGGACGAATCTAGGCTTAAAAAGGTCCAAACTTGCACATTACTTTGTGAGTCAAATTCCAGCAGCACTGTAAATTGCCTCAACATAAGTAATGAAGACTTCTGCCTGGAAACTAAGTATTAACTTCCATTATCGCTGCAATAAAGTAAACAATCTGAACATTGATGAAGAGATAGCTCATTTTGCTCATGAGTGCATACCTACTGTTGGAGGGTGTGTGTAGGGCCACATAAATGTGATCAATGAAACCCTTCAGTTTCGGGAATGCTGCCATTTGGCAAAGATTAAGTGTATGTTCATGCTGTTGCTGACTGCTTATGGAAAAGTGATTTAATTGCTTGTTGGGACACACAAGTGTTTAGTCATCTGGTGATACAGCTGTGCACTGCAGATTGATTGAGTTCCCTGCAGCAATAGAGAATGAAACAGAAAGGTTAAGAGCTGACGTAACTTTACCAACCACTGGAATGCTAGGTGGAATTTAATGTAGCCCATTGCAGCAGGAAGCATGGTGGCTAGGCCCAATTATCGCTGGAGATGCCACACAGCGGGACAATCTCCCGCGATTAAGTTGGAGGCAGGAAGGGGCCGATGCGAGAAACTCACCCACTTGTGTCGGGATGTCAGTTAAGTTCATTAATGAGCAATTGACATCAATTATCCCTGAGCCCATTGGAATTTAGTAGAGGCTTATGGATTAAATAGTCACATCACGTGGCTTTTCTGTGCCTCCTGAACGCTCCCCAAATACCCTTGCTGGGTTTGCCAGTGGCTACCGGGGAAGTCCCTTGTTGTCAGGCAGAGTCCAATCGTGAGTCCCGGCATTGGGAGGGGGGCTGCCACTGAAGGTTAAATGTCTTCCCTATCTTCCGGCTACGCCTTCTTCCCAATTCCCTGACCCCAACTCACTCTCAATCCAGGGGCCCAATGATGATCCTTGGTGAAGTCCAGCCAGCAGCATCCACCACCCTCTTTGGCATCACTGACAATGAAAAGTTGCCAGCCTCTAATTGGTGGGTAGGATTTCTGCCATCATGGTCCCAATTCCGGGGGAAGACCTGATGTAGGCCATAGTGCTCTTCAGGCACTCAATTTGGTGAGCCCTTCCCCAAGGAAGCCATGCTGATTTCCCACTGATTCTCCGATCATTAGTGGGGGGTAAATCCTGTCCAACATGCCTATGAAAGAGTTTTTCTGGAGGTTCGCTTCTAGCATATATAACAATTCTGTCATAGACTCCCTCATGAATCATAGTCCACAAAAATAAAGGAGATAATTTTTACCTCCACCAACCAGCAGTAATCTGGAAGGGTTTGCCTAACTTTTTTTGGAAGCCACCTGTTTATCATCCCATTAATTCCAATAGCATGAAATTCGGGCAGGTTCTACAATGAGCAGGCCATCTCCTTTATCAGCTTACCACCTAGTTGATAAAGCTGAAAGTCCCTGACGAAATATCGAGATGATGGTGTGGTTAAAATTGAGGCCATCCTCTCCAAGGTAGAATCAAGTCAAACTCTGAAATTAACAGCATACTATCAAAATTAGTACCTTCAATAATTCAAATGCATTGATATGGTTGTGTAATGGTTGTCTTCCACAACAAAAGAGTTCATTTTAAAAATGCTGACTTATAATTGTGATGCGATAAATTGCATAAATGGCAAGGATCTGGCCATCTGGCCATCAGTTGAACAGCAGCTGATACTTATGCACAGCCTTTACTGGATTTAAAATATAATCTAACCACCTGGATTTATGGATTGATTGTACTGTATGCTTGCAACTTTTATGGCAAACTGTTAAAATCCTTCATGGTGAGTTATCCATCGGTCGAATGCAATCAATTCAATAATAATTCATTATTTGTTAAATTTATGCTGCAACTAATACAGTTTCACAATTTATTTTGTATCAAAAAGTAATAATGTCGCATCATGACTCACCTGATGAAGGAGCAGCGCTCCGAAAGCTAGTGTTTCAAAACAAACCTGTTGGACTTTAACCTGGTGTTGTAAGACTTGTTACCATGCATTTAAAGGCATAGCTATCATAACTTAAGATAATCTATAATAGTGAACAATGCTTTCACTACAAATTGTTCATGCGATGTTTGATATGACATTCAGAGGCCATAATTACCAAACCTATGATTTAGATTTACAGCTGAGAAGAAAATGAATGATGAGATGCTTAGAAAAATCAGTTCAGCAATTGTTTAAAAGAAAATTAACTGAAACAGCTTACATTCAGAATGATTGCTTACATTTTAAAATGGCAAGGCAAAATGTTGCCCGACAGTGAGGAAAGAAACGGATATTTACTTGTATTACTTGAGTTTTGTGATTATAATGAGCATGAAGCCAGTTGTAGGATATCAAGAACATTAATTAATGTGAAATAAACAGGAAATGACAACTTAACGACCTACATTTTATCCAATGTATGTTATTAAATGTTCATTATTACCCATCAATATTTAATTGTATTTTTCTTTAAACATCTTTACTCATTAACCTTTATACTGACATTGGTTTGTAATATCAGAAATTAATCTCGCAAGGTGCTGAGAAAACAGCAATTAAAAACAGAAAATGTTGAAATGCACAGGAGGGTAATCTGTATCTGAGTGCAAAAGATCAGTTGATGTCTTATGTGTAAAGTTCAGCGGGAAGATCCAATTAGTCAAACTACTTTACAATTTCTGATCCCTTAGAGAACTTGTTAGATATAATAGTGCCAATTCAAGCTCCGAGCTGGCATTAATGGAGCATGCATTTCCCCAAATTCAGCAAGAAAGAAACACTATGACAGTTGCTCCTAGGGAGTTAGGATTAAAAGGTGCAAAATTCCCAGAAAGTAACCATATCTGTAAGAAATGGTTTACATGGTCAGAGGGTCAAATGTGGGACTAATGGAAAAGTAATAGCTCAGATGATTGAAGCTCTCCAAGGAAACAATTATTGAGCGGTCTCAGTTCCTAAAGGCTTGAGACCACTTTTCCATTGAGGCATGTTTATCTCGGTGATAGCATTCTTATTTTTGAGTCTTACTGTTATGGATTCAGTTGCACTAATTAACCCGAGTGCATGATTTAAGCTGGCACTTCATACTGCAGCTTAGGGGGACTGCTGCAATGCCAGAGACTCAGGGTGTGATTTACCGGCCTTGTCGCCCCCGAATTGGTGACGTGACAAGTCGTTGAAAATCCCACCCGACTAATTTTCGTGTCATCTGCGAAGTTTCTGATCCACTCTCCTACATTCAAGTCCAAATCATTTATATAGAATCAGAGAATCAGAAAATTTACAGTGCAGAAGGAGGCCATTCGGCCTATCGAGTCTGCACCGGCCCTTACAAAGAGCACCCTACTGAAGCCCACTATCTACCGTATCCCCGTAACCCAATAACGCCCACTTAGCATTTTTTTTGACACTAAGGACAATTTAGCATGGCCAATCCACCTAACCCACACATCTTTGGACTGTGGGAGGAAACCGGAGCACCCGGAGGAAATCCACGCAGACACGGGGAGAACGTGCAGACTCCACACAGACAGTGACCCAGCCGGGAATCGAACCTGGGACCCTGGAGCTGTGAAGCAAATGTGCTAACTACTATGCTACCATGCTGCCCTCTGCGGTCGTTCAAAGGCCCTACTCTTTCCATACCTATCCTTTACCCTTAATGTACTTGTAAATTAAATTAGGATTTTCCTTTATTTTACCTGCCAGTATCCTTTCATGTCCCCTTTTTGTTCTCCTAACTTCCTTTTTAAGTTCCCTCTTGCACATTTTCTAAGCCTCTGGGGCTTCCGCTGTTTTGAGCCCTTGATATCTGCCAGAAACCTTCCTCTTTCTCCTAATCCAATACTGAATATCCCTCGATATCCAAAGTTCACTGAATTTGTTGGTCCCACCTTTTTTCTTGATTGGAACATGTTGGCCTTGTATGCTCCCTATTTCCTTCTTGAATATGTCCTACTGTTCTTTCCACAGATTTAACTACAATTGTCTGCTCCCAGTGCACTCTGGCCAAATCCTATCTGATCTTATTAATATTCACCTTCCCACAGTTTAGAACTTTCGTTTCAGACCCATCCTTGTCCTTTTCCATAATAATCTTAAACCTACCAGATTTATGATCACTATCTGCAAAATGCTCCCCCACTGATACTTTAACCAGTTGCCTGGCTTCTTGAACTAAAATTAAGTCCAGGACTGCCCTTTTTCTGTATGATCCTCTACGTACTGACTTAAAAGTTTATCCTGGATACATTTTAAGAATTCCACTCCCTCTAAACCTTTCACACTATAGTTGCTCCAGTTAATGTTGGGGAAGTTGAAATCACCCACTATCATTACTCTATTACTTTTACACTTCACTGAAATTTACCGCCAAATCTGCTCTTCTATTTCTCTTGGACTGTCAGCAGGCATACAGAACACTCCTGACAATGTGATTGCTCCTTTTTGTTTTTTAAGTTCTCCCCACATGGCTTCTTTTGAAGAACCTTCTAATATGTCCCCCTTTCCTGCTGTAATTGATTCCCTCATCAACATTGCAACACCTCCTCCTCTTTTACCTCCTTCCATGTCTCACCTGAAGACCCTGAGCTGTATTCTCTGAACCCTCAGTCGTGTGTTTCTCGGCGGTGCATTGTTCACTGACAGTGGCAGGATTCTCTACTCCCGTCGATTGAAAAGGGATTTCCCATTGAAGTCACCCCATGCCACTGGAAAACATGGGCAGGGGTGTGCTGCCATCTGGAACAGAGAATCCCAACGGCCGGAGTATTTCGGCCCCTATATCCTGGAATATTGAGTTGGCAATCCTGCCCCTCTCTCAACAATGTCCCAATGACAGCAGTGACATCATACTCCCATGTTTTATTTTGGGCCCTCAACTCATCTGCCTAGGTCATCAGACCCCTTGCATTAAAATAAATACTATCCAATCTTGTAAAACTCCCTTGTGAATTAACTGACCTATAACCCCTTTGCCTTACTGACTCACTTGATGTCTCTTTTAATTTTGGCTGTGCATCTTCCCCAGCTGAATCCTCCCTCAGGATCCCACCCTCTTGCCAAGTTTGTTTAAACCCTCCCCATTAGTGCTGGCAAATCTCCCTGCAAGGACATTGGTCCCATTTTGATTCAGGTGTAACACGTCTACCTTGTACAGATCCCACCATCCCCCAAAACGGTCCCAATGTCCCAGAAATCTAAAGCCCTCCCTCCTGCACCATCTCTCCAGCCACACATTAATCTGGAGTAACTTCCCATTTCTATAATCACTAACATATGGCATCAGAAGCAACCAAGAGATTACTACCTTCTGGGTCCTGGGACCCCTCCTGGGTCAACTTCCTAGCTCCCTAAATTCTGCTTGCAAGACCTCATCTACTTTTTTTGCCTTAATCATTGGTACCAATGTGTACCATGATATCTGTCTAAGTAAAAGCAAATTACTGCGGATACTGGCATCTGAAACCAAATCTGTGTTTGCCCTCCCCTTCAGAATGCCCTGCAGTCGTTCAGCGACATCCCTGACCCTGGCACCAGGCAGGCAACATATGATCCTGGAGTCTCTTCTGTGGCTACAGAAACGCCTGTGTGTTCCCCTTACAATTGAAACCCCTACCACTCTAGGCCCTGACATTCTTTCTCCTTCCCTCTTGTGCAACAGACACCTCCCCATATTGCCATGAAGTTGGTTGTTACTGCTTTCCCCTGCACAGTCATCGTTCCAACAGCATCCAAAAGAGTAAATATGTCAGAAAGGGAGATGTCCACAGGGGAATCCTGCATTATCTGCTTTCCTCTATACTGCCCGGTGATCATCCATGCCTTTTCTGCCCATTTACCTTCATCTGTGGTGTGACCATTTCACTGAACATGGTATCCATGACTTGCTCAACATTGTAGATGCTCTACTTGGCCAATTACTGCCCTAACAGTCTACTCTGAATTATCAAAACAGTGATGGAAGGGGCCATCAACAGTGATATCAAGCAACACTTACTCAGCAATAACCTTCTCATTGATGCTCAGCTTAGATTCTGCCAGGGTCACTCAGCTCCTGGCATCATTACAGCCTTGGTTCAAACATGGGCAAAAGAGCTGAACTCCAGAGGTAAGGTGAGAGTGACTGCCTTTGACATCAAGGCAGCATTTGAGCACATATGACATCAAGGAGCCTCAGCAAAACGAGAGTCAATGGGAATCAAGAGAAAAACCCTCTGCTGGTTGGAGTCATACCTGGCACAAAGGAAGATGATTGTGGTGGTTGGATGTCAGTCATCTCAGTCACGGGACATCACTGCAGGAGTTCCTCAGGGTGATGTCCTAGACCCAACCATCTTCAGCTGCTTCATCAATGACTTCCCTTCCAACATAAGGTCAGATGTGGGGATGTTCACTGATGAATGCACAATATTCAGCACAGTTCGCGACTCCTCAGACACTGAAACAGTCCATGTGCAAATGCAACAAGGCCTGGACAATATCCAGGCTTGGGCTGACAGGTAGCAAGTAACATTCACACCATACAAGTACCAGGCAATGACCATCTCGAAAAAGAGAGAATCAAACAATTGCCCCTTGGCTTTCAATGACATTAGCATCACCAAACCTCCCACTATCAACATCCTGGGGGTTCCCGTTGACCACAACCTGAACTGGACTAGCCATATAAATACTGTGGCTACAAGAGCACGTCAGAGGCTACGAATACTGTGGTGAGTAACTCACCTCCTGACTCCCCAAAGTCTGTCCACCACCTATAATAATCCTCACTTGCCTGGATGACTGCAGCTCCAACAACACTCAAGAAGCTCGACATCATCCAGGACAAAGCAGACTGCTTGATTTCTCCCCCTTCCATAAGCATTAACTCCCTCCATCACCGACGCACAGTAGCAGCCTTGTGTACCATCTACAAGATGCACTGCAGGAAATCACCAAGGCTGCTTAGGCTGCACCTTCCAAACCCATGATCACTACCATCTAGAAGGATAAGGGCAGAGGATACCTGGGAACACCACCATCTGTAGGTTCCCCTCCAAGTCACTCACCATCCTGACTCGAAAATATATTGCCGTTCTTCACTGTCACAGGGGCAAAACCATGGAACTCCCTCTCTAATAGCATAGTAAGTGCACCTACACCACATGACTGCAGCAGTTCAAGAAGGTAGCTCACCATCACTTTCTCAAGGGCAATTCGGTATGGGCAACAAATGCTGGCTTCGCCGGTGAAGTCCGCATCCATTCAAAAAATTAATTTTTTTAAAACTCCAGCTCCAAAATGCGGTTAGCCAGCAGCTGAGGTTGGACACACGTCCTGCACACGTGATCACCAGGGACAACTGAAGCTTTCATGATTTGCCACATAGCACAATAGGAGCATATCACAGGTGTGAACTCTCCTATCATGCCTCCCTTTAAGCCCCTCATTAACAAATTATACTTGTATAAGAATACTAGTAAATTACCTTCCTTACGTTAACTTTACTTCCTTTGCACTACTTTGCTTACTTAAATTACTTTATGAAAAAGACCCTGACCTTCACTTATTTGTTGTGTTTCTCAGTTAATCTCTTCTTCCAAAAATTTTTTCAAAAATCATAGCAGCTTATCTGCAACACTAACTGCAAGGACACCGTTCCCAGACCACTTCACCACGACGTTAATTGCGAGTACGCCACTCCCAGGCTGCTTCACTGCGATGCTAACTGCATGGACACTGTTTCCAGACCTTTTCACTGCAATATTGGCTGTGAGGACATCATTCCCAGATCATTACTCCAATGCTGTTTCTGAAGATTGCTGCATGGAAATTGGCTGCAGTTTGTCCTGCACTGCAACAGTGACCACGGGCACGATCCAATGGCCATGCTGCACCCAAAAAGCAGCTCACCGTAGCACACATGGCCGATAGAAGCCGCGAGACCCCACTCCCCGGATCTATCCAGGTGGCAACACCTCACGAGATCTAATGCGTTCTAATGAGACGTTGCAACGTAAATCCCGCCCATTGTGGGCAGCATCACTTTAATGTATAGATTCCTGAGTTACTTACAGCATAGGATCTATTTCCTTTGTCTTGGAGACCTTGGGAGTGTGTTGTTCAGCACTGGTCTCTGCAAACGGGGTCCAGATGGAATGGCACTCATGGGAGCTCTCCCAGGGGATCAGCGCCTCCAGATGCATGTCCTCTGGGCAGGGTGATACCCTGGCAGTGCCATCCTGTTTGGGGGGTGTGAGGATGACCCATGGGGGTGACCCATAGTGTGTCGGGGGCCTCAAAGATTGTGATGCCATTGAAAAATGGCGTCCTGATCGCTTGCTGCACTGAGGAGTTCTGGCGAGTGGAGCCCTCAGTGCACAAAATGGAGCGATGTGTGGCCTCGGCCGTGCGTTCCCCGCTGAGGGCCCCTATCTAATGCAGGTGGCATTTTACAGCCATGTGTTTCACGGTGCTGCGAGCGCCAGGAAACCCGTGGCTAAATGTGCTCACTATGGAACTTCTCTCCCTTTTAGTTGAATCGTGCCCCATATTTCTGAAGTACTTCAGTGGCTGCTAAGCACCTTGAGACAACCAGTGGCTGTGAAAGTGTTTTAAAAAATGCAAGACTTTTCCTTTTGTCCCATAGGAATGAAGACCAATGTCCATCTAGTTTGCCTTCGCCATCCTGAAATGAAATGAAAATCGCTTGTCACAAGTAGGCTTCAAATGAAGTTACTGTGAAAAGCCCCTAGTCGCCACATTCTGGCGCCTGTTCGGGGAGGCTGTTACGGGAATTGAACCGTACTGCTGGCCTGCCTTGGTCTGCTTTCAAAGCCAGCGATTTAGCCCTGTGCTAAACAGCCCCTCAATAGGTGCATGCTACAACTATGATGGAGTTGTTGACTAAACATAGCAATCAGTTTCTCTCAATAGTCTACAGCAGACCCAGAAATGACACAAGTAAAATGCTAGTGATCCCTTAACAGGAAAGCTAAATTCTGCAAGGTTCATGGGGAAGTTAATTGTTCCTACCTTGTAAGATACTTGCAGGTTATAATAGCCGCTCACTTGGATGGAAGTCACACGTAAGAGAGTCACGGAAATCTGATTGTCTGGCAGCTCCCTAGTTCCAACAGCACCGATGGCAGCAGTGGCTGGGACTGGGACTCTGAACAGTCCCCAGATTCATGTCTCAGAATCCAGGACTGGATAAGTGAAAGGGTCATACAGGGGGGAGGGGAGGTGAGGCCTGAGGTTGTGGCGTGTTAATGGAGTAGCCCGGTGGAGTAGCCGAGGTGGGCAGACCTTGAAGCAAGGAACACCTGGGGCACCACATTTCTTCCCCAACCGGCCGGCGGGAGTCTCCGTAACACCGGCCGGTCAATGGGGTTTCCCATTGTGGGGCAGCCCCATGCCGTCGGGAAACCCCCGGGTGCCGGCAAAACGGAGACTCCCGCCGGCGGAGAATGACGCCCAAGATGTGGAAAGGAGGCCTTTGAGGGTGGCACCTCCCACTTTCCCATCTGAAGGTTGAGCAGAGTGATCTGCCAGTTTCCCCCTGCCCCTGAATTCCTCTCACCAGCCTGAACATTGAGACCTGGTAGGAAGTGGCCCTTAAGCGGCCAATAATATTATAGGCCCCACCACCTGCAAACTTTGTGGCAGCCATAGACTGCACCATTCTGCCCAATAGTGCACCTTTTTCAATCCGAGCATAATACACTTAACACATGTCATGAATTAAGTTACTCCCAATTTATACACAGTCATTATATTAAGTCCTGGGGACTAAGTTTCCTCTGCTGTGTGTGTCACAATTACAGCTAGTTATGGAGGGGCCAGCAGGTTAAAAATGACAGAGACCCTTATAATAAGTTTCTTCCCCATTTTCTCCAATCCATCGGGGTGTTCTGAGAATATGAAAGGCAGTATATAATAAATGTGATTTCTGGATTCATTATCGTATAAATGCAATATATAGACAAGTCCCAGATGTCAAAAATAACTGGTAGAGAAATTATCTATTGAATGGGCTGAGAGGAACACGCTGTTGAATAATTTAAGGGTTAATGGCAGCTGAATGAAATAGATATCCTAAAATTGTTTCTAATACACAAAAGAAAGTTCAGTGGAGAGTTTGGCTGATTTTCAGGAGAACCAAATGCCCCCATGTTCTCAGACGTAGCTGTGCAAATGCTACCCAAGAAAGTTAGGCGGCTCTTTTCAACACAGTGCAATGCATGAACACAATCAGAGTTATCTACAACAGTGTTTTGCAAACTTTCTTATCTGGAACCTATTTTTACCAACCAGCCGACCTTTGGGATCCATGCCAGCCAGCCTTCGCAACTCATTGATCTTTAATGCGAAAGGAGAGCCTGCTTAATTTTCACAATCTCACTCCAACCGAGTTCACAGGAGAAGGGGGCAATGTGCATATCAGGTACAAACTTCAGCCAGTTCCTTTGTGCAGTCTTTACCTTTATGAGAATGGAAAATCCAACCTCGCACATGTAGGTCGTCATGAAGGGAGATAGCAACAAAATGCTTGTTTTACTCAGCACTGGATGCACCTGGGAGATGCTACTTCAGAATGCTGACAACCTCATGGGCCTTGGGTGTATTTTTAATGTGCAGTCACAGGTCAGGCACAGCAGCTTAGTCTTTTCATTTGGAATCCGTTGTAAGTTAATAACTGACTTTGGAGTCTCAACCTCAAAAGGGTTCTTTCACGCACCACTTCTCTTTCAAAATCTGAAAATTCTCCTCCCATTTGCTAGTACTTCCATGCATATAACACACATGGGCTTTGCGACCTTATTTGCACTGGCACAACTGACAAAATCATACTTCAAGAATTTATCTTTATAATGCTTTGTTCCCAATTTAAGTTTCTTCTTTGTGAGCTGTTTACCAGAGACCCTGGGGTTCTGTACAGAGCTAACACTGCCACTGATCTGTCTCCTTAGCAGCTCTCTCCAACAGACTCAGATATGAGATACTGGCCAGTAGGCATTCTGCCTATTTGTGTCATGGCCGTCTCTTTCTTGTAACAAAATGATTCATCTTAGAGTCTTCTTTCCTTGCTTGCTCGCAGCTAGAAAATGGAAGAAGCTCTCCTCTGTGATTTGGCACCAAACAAACATACGTACAGGGTGCTTGATGTCAGGTGTACGTACAGAGTGCATGACCTCTTCACTGCTGCCGCTTATGGTCAGAAGGCTGCACACAACTTCATTTTGTTCTGGTTTAAATGGCGGTAGTGGCCACCATTCTCAATTTAAATGTCAATGAGGGCATATCCCATGATAGGGACCAACTGATCGCTCCACGGCTCTCCCGACACGCAGCAGCAAGGTAACACAGTGGTTAGCTCGTTGCTTCACAGCGCCCGGGTTCCATGTTCGATTCCCGGCTTGGGTCACTGACTGTGCGCAATCTGCACATTCTCCCTGTTTCTGCGTGGGTTTCCTCTGGGTGCTCCGGTATCCTCCCACAGTCCAAAGATGTGCAGGTTAGGTGGACTGGCTATGCTAAATTGCCCTTAGTGTCCAAAAAGATTGGGTGGGGTTTTTGGGTTATGGGGCTTAGGTAGGGCGCTCGTTCCAAGGGCCGGTGCAGAGTCGATGGGTCAAATGGCATCCTTCTGCACTATAAATTCTATGATTTTATGATTCACCCACCCAAGGGTCGTGACCCACGCTTTGAAAAACACTGGTCTCCCATGACGAGCATTGTGGATAGCGCAATTGCTTCACAGCTCCAGGGTCCCAGGTTCGATTCCGGCTTGGGTCACTGTCTGTGCGGAGTCTGCACATTCTCCCCGTGTGTGCGTGGGTTTCCTCCGGCTGCTCCGGTTTCCTCCCACATTCCAAACATGTGCAGGTTAGGTGGATTGGCCATGATAAATTGCCTTTAGTGTCCAAAATTGCCCTTAGTGTTGGGTGAGGTTACTGGGTTATGGGGATAGGGTGGACGTGTTGACCTTGGGTAGAGTGCTCTTTCCAAGAGCCGGTGCAGACTCGATGGGCCGAATGGCCTCCTTCTGCACTGTAAATTCTATGATAATCTATGACTTGAAGTGTGTGGCTGAGGCAGTGAATGTGAATGCAACCACTCCGCATGCATGCGCACTTAAGTCTTGTAAGATTATGCAAGGTAAAATAAGGCAGTCACATATCATGCACATCGGCTAATTACAACAAACACGTTCTTAGTTACGCACTTAATGGTCTTACCATCAACCAACGGTGACATTTCTAAGTTAGAGATGCAGGGGCCGGGATTCTCCAATCCCGCGGCCAAGTTCTGATGCCGGTGTGAAAAGCGACGCAAACCACTCCGTGTCAACGGTCCTCGATTGTCAGGTATGCACTCCTTCCTCGGGGGATAGGTCAACGCCGGAGTGGTCTCCGCTGCTCCAGCCGGCGCGCCACAGCCGGCGCGGGTCCGCGCATGCGCACTACGGCCGGTACGAATCCGCGCATGCGTGTGGGTTCCCGTCTCCGCGCCGGCCCCCGGGCAAAATGCCTGACCCCTACAGGGGCTTGGAGCGGAGGAACATAGGCCCCCATGGAACCAGCCCGCCCGCCGATCAGTAGGCCCCGATCGCGGGCCAGGCCACCATGGAGGCCCCCCCTGGGGTCGGATCCCCCCGCCCCCCCCACCAGGATGGGCCCCGCAGACATAACTTCCAGGTCCCGCCAGGTGGGACCATACGTAGCCCATGCCGGCGGGACTCAGCCGAACCCGGCGGGCACTCGGCCCGTTGATGCCTGAAGAATCGGCGGGGGGGGGCGCTTTCAACGGGGACTGACTGGCGCGGCGGCGATCCTGCGGGCGCCCGAGAATCGGCGCCGGAGAATCGGTGAGCCGGTGTAAGGGCGGTGTGGCGCGATTCTCGTGCCTCCCCCGCCGATTCTCCGACCCGATGTGGGGTTGGAGAATCCCTGCCAGGATCTCTAAGGGAATGTGTTGGTCATATAATTTGTGAATGTTCTATTGGGCGTGGTTCAGTGCAGTTCAAACTGTCATAATATGCACCCATGCACATCATGAGGTAAAAGCAGGTAGTGACGGACACCCAGGTGACCCAATCAACATACAGAACAGAACACAACCAATCACCAGACAGAACACCAGAGGGGGGCTTCCAACTATAGAACATGAGGCATCAGCGCTCTGCCTCTTTCCACTGGTGACAACTGTAGTGACAGTCAGGGTGTACAAATCATTCAACACCTTCTACACGTGGATCAGAGCTAGCCTGGTCTAGATAGTTAATGTTAGTTTACTTAGAGTAGTAGAGAGTCAACCATCAGGCAGCTGCGTGCTTCGTTACTGAAGTTCAATAAATCTTATTGAACCAATGCCTACGTTTGGTATGTGCTTTATCGTTTATCTGCATCGTGTTGCAGTCCGTGTTACCCCAGGGTGAATAACATGACATGATACCAGGAGTGGCTACTGCTTCTAAGTAATTTACCTTCGAAAATTCACTGATGACCAGCAACTGCCTTCCAGTAGCATGGAAAAGGTCCAGGCACCTGCACAGCTCCGGATCTCCTGAAACCTTGGCGCCAACTGGTATGGTCATCCAGCAGAAATTCAGTCTATACATTGAGGCCTCGGGCCTTTAAGTGCGTCCGATGCCCGAGAAATCACGCTGCTACTGTCGACTGTGGGGCACCAGGCCATCCAAATCTTCAATTCGCTCACTTTTGACGATGGTGAGGACAAGACCAAGTTCCAGACCAAATTAGCCAAATTCGACAGTCACTGTGAAGTCGAAGTGAACGAAAGCTTTGAGCGTTATGTCTTCCAGCAGCACCTTCAGGGTAAGGATGAGCCTTTCCAGTCTTTTCTCACTCATCTCCGCATTCTAGCGCAATCCTGCAACTACGGTGACACCGCTGACTCCCTCATCAGGGATCAGATCGTGTTTGGCGTCCACTCCGACGCCCTGCGGGAGCAGGTCCTAATGACCCTGCCAGTGGCCATCGAGACGTGCAAAGTCCACGAACAGGCGAAAAGTCGCTATTCCGCCTTAAGTCGGCAGAGCAGGACCAACTTGCCTCCGACGAGGCTGAGAGTGTACAGGCCATCGCCCGAATGCGGCGCCTGAGCATCGATGAAGGCGGCCATTTCGCGCACTTTTCCAGGGGTCCCACGCATGCGCACCACGGTCGGGAGAATGAAGCAGCCAGAGACCGCACTGCGCATTTGCGACGATGCACGGAGCATCACGACGTCGACGTGATGACGTGCCCGAACTGCAGCACCGCTCATTTAAAGTTGCAATGCCCTGCAAGAGGCAGGCGATGTATCAGCTGCAAGAAGCCTGGCTATTATGCGGCCTTGCGCAGGTCTGCACCTCCGATAGTGGGCCAGCGATCCCAGTTCCAACGCAGACGCGTTCGAAGTGTGCAGCAATGGCTGCTGGATTTGGAACCTGATCCCACCACGGATCCAGAGAACGACTCACCAGAGTCCCCATATCAATTGGGGCATCATCACCATGCATGACAGGGCCTCCTCGCAATCAGCAACACACACACCCATCCGCAATGTGGATGCTGCAGACTCAGCTTCGGACTTTAATCTGGCTCTTCTGGCGTACAGGGCAACCCCTCTGTCCAATGGTATGTCTCCGGCACAGCTCTTTATGAATCATAACCTGCGGACGACTGTTCCGGCCATTCGTGTACCTGACCTGGATCACCTTCCAGTGCTGCAAAAGATGCAGCAGATCAGAGTCCGGCAAAAGCTGACATATGATGCTCATGTTACTGATCTGCCCGTGCTCTCTCCGAAGGACGCTGGTCGAATCAAGTTGCCTGGTGGAGGCTGGTCAGCTCCAGCTGTTGTTGTTCGACAGGCTGCTCCCAGGTCATTTGTGGTTCGCATGGCTGATGGACCCATTACCAGGCGCAACAGAAGGGCACTACGCAAACTTGCCTGCCCACCACCGGATCTCACATTCCTAGATGTCGTTATGCCTGATCCGGACATCTCGCTCCACGAGGCCACCAATCTGGCTGCATGCCAGTCTGTCAAGACGCCATCATCCCCGCCTCCACCTCTCAGGCGGTCGACAAGAATCCGACAACAGCCTCAATGACTGGACTTATAAATAGTTCCTTTGTATATATACTGTTATGTTTCTGCACGCTAGACACCTTACATGTACATATCCATTCACTCACCAATTGCTGTAAATAATTACTTCTGTAAATATGTCGTATATGCTATAAGCAACCGACAATTTTTTTTAAAAAGGGAGGATGTCATAATATGCACCCATGCACATCATGAGGTAAAAGCAGGCAGTGACAGACACCCAGGTGAGCCAATCAACATACAGAACAGAACACAACCAATCACCAGACAGAAGACCAGAGGGGGGCTTCCAACTATAAAACACACGAGGCATCAGCACTCTGCCTCTTTCCACTGGTGACAACTGTAGTGACAGTCAGGGCGTACAAATCATTCAACACCTTCTACACGTGGATCAGAGCTAGCCTAGTCTAGATAGTTAGAGTTAGTTTGCTTAGAGTAGTAGAGAGTCAACCCACAGGCAGCTGTGTGCTTCGTTACTGAAGTTCAATAAATCTTATTGAACCAACGCCTACGTTTGGTGTATGCTGTCATAATATCCACTCATGTATATAATGAGATGCAGACAGACAGTGATTGACACACAGGATAACCAATGGACACACACAACACATAACAAGCAATCACCAGACAGGACACCACCACTGTAAAGCACACAGGGCATTAAGGCTCTCCCTCTCCCTACAGGACACAGCTACTGAGATGTCATAGAATTTACAATGCAGAAGGAGGCCATTCGGCCCATTGAGTCTGCACCGGCTCTTGGAAAGAGCAACTTACCCAAGGTCCACACCTCCACCCTATCCCCATAACCCAGCAACCCTACCCAACACTATGGGCAATTTTGGACACTAAGGGCAATTTAGCATGGCCAATCCAACTAACCTGCACATCTTTGGACAGTGGGAGGAAACTGGAGCACCTGGAGGAAACCCACGCACACATGGGGAGGATGTGCAGACTCCGCACAGACAGTGACCCAAGCCGGAATCGAACCTGGGACCCTGGAGCTGTGAAGCAATTGTGCGATCCACAATGCTACCGTGCTGCCCTGTAAGAGTGCACAAGTCAGTGAGCACTATCACTATGAGGTAGAGAGTTAGTCTGGTCAAGCCAGTAGGCGGTTATCAGTTAGATTGATAGAGTGTCAACTCACAGCAGACTATGTACAGCAAACAGGAAGTTAAATAAAACAGTGTTGGACCATCTCCTGTGTCAGAAGCCTGTTTCTAGTTTCACTGCATCCAGTTGCAGTCAATGTTGAACCAACTTACTTAACACATCATGGTACCAGAGTGCTATTAATCCTAACGAACCTACCTCGAGTGCATCTGCAACGACCAGCAAGCAGCCATCCAGCGGCATGGAAAAGATCCAGCCTCCTTCGCAACTCCGGGTCTCCGGCAACCTCGGCGCCAACTGGAAAGTCTTCAAACAAAAGTTCCTCCTGGACATCGAGGCCTCCGACCTCGAGGCAGCATCGGATGCCAGAAAGATTGCGCTGTTTCTGTCGACTGCGGGGGATCACGCCATCCACATCTATAACTCGCTTACGTTTGCCGATGGCGAAGACAAGACAAAGTTCAAGCCAGTTCTGCTGAAATTAGACAGCCACTACGACATTGAGGTGAATGAGAGCTTTGAACGGTACATCTTCCAACAGAGGCTTCAGGGTGAGGATGAACCTTTTCAGTCCTTCTTAACCCATCTCCGCATCCTAGCGCAGTCATGTAATTATGACTCGACGACTGATTCCATGATCCGGGATCAGATCGTTTTCGGGGTCCCGTCCGACTCCCTGCAGCTCCTCAAAATCAAACAGTTGACCCTCTCCGTCGCCATCGAAACGTGCATTGTCCATGAGCATGCCAGAAATCGTTACTCCCGTATCAGGGCGGCAGAAACTGCAAAACTGGCCTCCCACAAGGCAGAAAGGGTGCAGGCCATAGCGAAAATGCAAGGCCTGAGCATCGAGGAGAGTGGCCGTCTTGAGCGCTTTTCTCGGGTCCCCACGCATGCGCGCCATGACCCGGTGGACGATGAGGCCGAAGACCCTGAGGCGCATGCGCGAACGTCGGCCGACCGCACCGCGCATGCGTGATGGCGCACAGAACGTGCTGACGTCAGCATCATGATGTGTCAGAATTGTGGCTCCGCCCATTTAAAGCGGCAAAGCCTGGCCACTACGCGGCCTTCTGCTGGTCCGCTCCACCGAACAACAGCCAGCGATCCCAGCTGCAGCGCAGACGTGTCTGCTGCGTACAACAAGGCATGCAGGATTCTGATCCAGACAGCCCAACGGACCCGGATGCTGACTGCCTCAAGTCTCCATATCAGGTGGGCATCATCACCACACGCAAGTTGGTCTCTACCGGGCCTGCCAACCGCCTTTCGGTCCTCAGTGTGGATCCTGACGACGAGAGGTGTGCCGCCATCACGGTCAACCAGGCTCGCATCCAATTTAAATTGGACACTGGCGCGTCTGCGAACCTCATATCACAGTCGGACCTCGGCAGCATCCGACACCAACCTAGCATTCTTCCACCAGCCTGCCAGCTCCTTGACTACAATGGTAATGCCATAGTTGCCAGTGGGACGTGTCAGCTAGGTGTATCTCACAAGGCAATCAAGGCGACGTTGAGATTTAAGATCGTCCGGCCTGACAAGGCATTCCTGCTCGGTGCTCTCGCGCAAACTCCTAAATCTGGTACGGCGAGTTCATGCCATGTCCTTGACACCGGCGACGGCCTCGCCCAATGCGAATCTCAAGGCTGAGATAGACGACATTCTCACACAATACCACAGTGTGTTTGATGGGATGGGCACGCTCCCGTATTGCTACAAGATATTGCTCAAGCCGAATGCCACCCCAGTCATCCATGCACCACGCTGGGTGCCGGCTCCTCTTAAGGATCATCTGAAAACGCAGCTACGAGAACTCCAAGACCAGGGCATCATATCAAAGGTCACGGAACCCACAGACTGGGTCAGCTCCATGGTCTGTGTCAAGAAGCCCTCTGGCGAACTCCGCATTTGCATTGATCCCAAAGACCTGAATCGCAACATCATGCGAGAGCATTACCCAATCCCGAAGCGTGAAGAATTGACCTGTGAGATGGCTCACACCAAATTCTTTAGCAAGCTGGATGCCTCCCGTGGCTTCTGGCAAATTCAGCTGGACGAGTCCAGTTGGAAGCTGTGCACTTTTAACACTCCGTTCTGCAGGTACTGCTACAACCGCCTGCCTTTTGGTATCATATCAGCTTCCGAAGTATTTCATCACATACTGGAGCAAATGATGGAGGGCATCGAGGGGGTGCGAGTCTATGTGGACGACGTGGTCATCTGGTCCGAGGTTCACATTGCTCACCTCAAACAGGTTTTCCAGAGGATTCATGAAAATGGCCTCCAGCTCAACAGGGCCAAATGCTCGTTTGAGCAGTCCGCTATCGAGTTTTTAGGTGACCACATTTCACAGCAAGGTGTGCAACCTGACGCCGACAAGGCAATTGTATAGGGTGTTGGTGAGGCCGCATCTGGAGTATTGTGTTCCGTTTTGGTCTCCTTCCCTGAGAAAGGACATATTGGCGCTGGAGGGAGTGCAGAGGAGATTCACTAGGTTGATCCCAGAGTTGAGGGGATTGGATTATGATGAGAGGTTGAGTAGACTGGGACTGTACTCATTGGAGTTCAGAAGGATGCGGGGGGGGATCTTATTGAGACGTATAAAATTATGAAGGGAATAGATAGGATAGATGCGGGCAGGTTGTTTCCACTAGTCGGGGAAAGCAGAACTAGGGGGCATAGCCTCAAAATAAGGGGAGATAGATTTAGGACGGAGTGTAGGAGGAACTTCTTCACCCAAAGGGTTGTGAATCTCTGGAATTCCTTGCCCAGTGAAGCAGTTGAGGCTCCTTCTTTAAACGTTTTTAAGAAAAAGATAGATGCCTTTCTGAAGAATAAAGGGATTTGGGGATATGGTGTACGGGCCGGAGAGTGGAGCTGAGTCCACAAAGATCAGCCATGATCTCATTAAATGGCGGAGCAGGCTCGAGGGGCCAGATGGCCTACTCCTGTTCCTAGTTCTTATGTTCTTATGTTCTTATGACATGACACCTCAGCTGCAGCGAATTCTTCTTCGTCTCCGCCGATATGACTTTGAACTTGTCTACACACCGAGCAAGGAGCAGATCATCACGGATGCCCTATCCCGATCCAGCACCATGCCGTGTGAACAGGGCGACTTCATTCGCCACATCGAGGCATAGATGCAGTTCTGTGCCAGCAACCTCCCAGCCACTGATGAACGAATTGTCCAGATACGCAAAGAAACTGCCAAAGATCCTCTACTGCAGCGCATGATGCAACACCTTGCCCATGGCTGGCAAAAGGGGCAGTGCCTCCAGTTCTTCAACGTTAAGGACGAGTTAACGGTTGTCGAGGATATCCTTCTTAAACTAGATAGAATCGTCATTCCCCAAAGCATGCAAGCCATGGTGCTCAGACAGATCCAAGAGGGTCACCTTGGGGTCGAAAAAGTTCCCTGCCCACTGCCTGGCCACACTCCTCCGCATGTCATCATGCCTCCTCCAGACATCTCGCACCACGAGGCCACCGATCTGGAAGCGATCCCACCTCTCCATGATGCCACTAACATGGCAGCAATCCCACCTGTCCAAGTGCCGGCGTCCCCCCCTCCACCTCTGAGGCGATCGACAAGAATTTGTCGCCCGCCACAAAGACTGAATCTATAGACTTAAATCTTGTAAATTTTGTTCAGTTTGCTCTGTATCTGCACGATAGACACCTTCCCATGTACATGTGTTCATTCACTCACCACTTGTATATAATCATGCATGTATATATATCGCCACGTTCCAAAATTTACTTCAAAAAGGGGAGATGTCATAATATCCACTCATGTATATAATGAGATGCAGACAGGCAGTGATTGACACACAGGATAACCAATGAACACACACGACACATAACAACCAATCACCAGACAGGCCACCACTACTATAAAGCACACAGGGCATTAAGACTCTCCCTCTCTCTACAGGACAATGCTACTGAGATAGTAAGAGTGCACAAGCCAGTGAGCACTATCACCATGAGGTAGAGAGTTAGTCTGGTCAAGTCAGTAGGAGGTTATCAGTGAGATTGATAGAGTGTCAACTCACAGCAGACTATGTACAGCAATCAGGAAGTTCAATAACACAATGTTGGACCATCTCCTGTGTCAGAAGCCTGTTTCTAGTTTCACTGCATCCAGCTGCAGTCAACGTTGAACCAACTTACTGAACACATCATATGCTTTATTGCTTATCTGCATCGTGTTGCAGTCTGTGTTACCCCAGGGTGAATAACACGACACAAGCTACATCTTGACAAGTTGGATATGGAAAGGATGTCGGCGAATCTAGAGCTAGGGTGAATTATTTAAAAATAAAGCACCCCTCATTTAAGAGAGAGATGAGAATATTTTTTCTCTCAGAGGGTTTTGAGTGTTTGGAATTCTCTTCCTCAAAAAACAGTGGAAGCAGGATCTTTCAATATCTTTAAGGCAGAGCAAGATAGATTCTTGATAAACAAGAGGGTGAAAGGGGGGCAGGAGGTAGGTGGGAATGTGGAGTTGAATTGACAGTCAGATCAATCATGATCTTATTGATGGCTGGAGCAGGCTCAAGGGGCCGAGAGGCCTTCTCCTGGTCCTAATTCATATGTGCATATGCATATTCAGAAATAATTCCATGAATGGGAAAAACATGTCGAAAAAATGTCAAAAAATAATATAAAAGAATGTGGGGCGGGTTTCTCCTAGCCCGCACTGGGTTGGAGAATCGCAGGGGGTGCAGGAAATTCCAGCCACGCCGCTCCGATGAATCGCGCAGTCGTGGGCCGCTGAAATAGGCCCCCGCGGCGATTCTCCGCGGATGACGGGTCAAACTCCCGCCAAGTCCCCCCAGCGTGGTTCTGGCCTGGTACCACCGGTAGGAGCTCGGACCCGCGTCCTGGTGGGGGGATCTGACTCCGGGGATGCCTCCACGGGGTCCAGGCCCGCGATCGGGGACATCCGATCAGCGGGCAGCCACGATCTGGAGGGGACCTACCTCCTTCTACGCGGCCCGCTGTAAAGTCCCCGCCATGTTGCTCCTTGCCAGCACGGAGACGGCAACTGTTAATTCTTCTGGATTTCTGAGTGGAAGTGTGGCTTCTTTATCTGTATGCAGGGAGTTTTCAGTTTCACATACGTGCGGTAATTTTGGCCTGATGTTTATAGTCATAATGACTGTGAAACAGTTAGTGTTTGCTGTGTTTACCATGTAAAACTGGCAGCAATTTCTGACATTCATGCTGCAATTAAATGTGGAAATCTGGAAGTGACTGACAGTGATACCCTGCTCCTTCTGCAATTAATTCACAGATGCAATCAACACAAAATTAATCAATACAGGTGATTGTCAACGTTTTAAGTGATATTCACGCTGTGAAGATCACTTCAAATTTTAAACAATGATCGATCTGGTCTAACTAAGTTTTTAATGCATTGCAAGTCTAATACTTAGCAACATCGATGACCCCGACAAACAAATTTTACAAGTGTAGAGTTGCATTGCCTCAGAGGAATGTTTGAGTACTGCTTGATTTTTGAAATGAAAATGAAAATGAAAATCGCTTATTGTCACAAGTTGGCTTCAAAATGAAGTTACTGTGAAAAGCTCCTAGTCGCCACATTCCGGCGCCTGGTACGGGAATTGAACCCATGTTGCTGGCCTGACTTGGTCTGCTTTAAAAGCCAGCTATTTAGCACAGTGTGCTAAACCAGCTATTCTAAATCGCTGGCTTTGAAAGCAGACCAAAGCAGGCTAGCAGCACGGTTCAATTCCCGTACCAGCCTCCCCGAACAGGCGCCGGAATGTGGCAGCTAGGGGCTTTTCACAGTAACTTCATTTGAAGCCTACTTGTGACAATAAGCGATTTTCATTTCATTACTATTTTAGAATAGTAAGTATTCATTTTCTTGAAAATATTTTAAATAATACTTCAACTTCTATTTTAATCTGCTGTGTATGTCCCAATTGTCAGTTTCTCTCTGTACAATGACTAACATGTGAACTGTAGAATCATAGAATAGTTACAATACAGCACCATCTCTACATGTTCAACCATCACGTCCATACTGATTCTCTACATGTTCAACTTATCTAATCCCACTCCCTACCTGTTCCCCACAGCCTTGCAACAATGTTTCTTCGGATAATTATCTAATTCTAAGTTGAAAGCTGTGGCTGAAACAGGAATTGTAATTCTTGATTTTATTTTCTGCTTTGATGCCTGTGAGAATTCTTCAATTCAATTGGCTAATCAGTCTTCCAGCTCTCTACACTGTTGCTGGATGCCTCAGATTGTGCCAAATAAAAATTCACATCAGATAAGAGGAAATAGGACAGCAAGGTGGGGCAGTGGTTAGCACTGCTGCTTCATGGCACAAAGTATTCGGGATCAATTCTGGCTTTGGGTGACTGTGGAGTTTGCACATTCTCTCTGTGCCTGCATGGGCATTCTCCAGGTGCTCCAGTTTCCACCCACAGTCTTAGCAGGTTACGTGGAATCGCAATGATCAATGCGTGGCGTTATGGGGATTGGAAGGTGTGGTGGTATGTATTAGGGGTAATACGGTACACCACGTGTCGACAGGCTATTGGTGGAGGGATGCCAGGTCCTGATAGGATCTGACACCTACTGGACTCCACCCAGAAATGCCGGTATAAGAACCCAGTTTTTCCCTCCATTTCACTCAGCAGTTGTATTCTGTAACCACGCTGCTGGGGATAAAGTTCTGCTTAATAAAGCCTTCAATTGACATTACCTCAACCTGCCTCGTGTCATATTGACGGTGCTACAATTTATTAAGCAGAATTTAAATTGAAGAAAACTACGTGGGAACATGGAGCTCCGAATCACCCCGGAGTGCCTGCGCATCGCACCCCAAGCAGCTAACTCGGCCTCTATCTTCAAACACTGGATGGCATGCTTTGAGGGCTACCTCCGAACGGCCCCCGGCACACCGACTGATGAACAAAAGATGCAGGTCCTCTATTCCAGGGTGAGTCCTCACGTCTACTCCCTTATCGAGGACGAGGGCGGTTTCACCGGTGCCATCGCCGCGCTGAAGGATATCTACATCCGGCCCGCCAACCAGGTTTTTGCTCACTACCAGCTCGCCACACGACGGCAATTTCCGGGGGAATCGCTGGACGAGTATTATAACGCCCTACAGATCCTGGGTCGAAACTGCAACTGCCCGGCGGTAACAACGAGTGAACACACAGAGCTCCTGGTCCGCGATGCGTTTGTGGCAGGTTTGGCCTCTTCCCAGATCCGCCAGAGGCTTCTGGAGAAAGAATCTCTGGGACTTACAGAAGCTCGGGCACTGGCGGCATCCCTCGATGTGGCCTCGCGTAACGCCCGCGCCTACGCCCCCGACCGCACTACAGCCCCTTGGGCTCCGTGGACCCCCGCTGCGGTCGACTCTCTGGCACCCCCCCCACCCCCGCAAACCTGCGCGGCCAAAACACCAGACCAACCGGGGGGGGCCCCGCTGCTATTTTTGCGGCCAGCCGAAACACCCTCGTCAGCGATGCCCGGCCCGCGCGGCTACCTGCAAAAGCTGCGGGAAGAAAGGCCACTACGCGACGGTGTGCAAGTCCCGCGGGGTCGCCGCTATCTCCGGGGAAGAAACGGGACCACAGACCCAGACCCCACAGCGATCCACGTGCGACCAATGGACGCCGCCATTTTGGACCCCAGACGCCACGAGGGAGAGATGGGCGCATCCAGGCTAGCAACAGTCCCTGGAGAGCCCAGGTGGTAGTTGTTAAGACCGGGGAGAAACAGAGGATGGTCATCGACTATAGTCAGACCATCAACAGGTACACTCAGCTAGATGCATACCCTCTCCCCCGCATATCCGACATGGTCAATCGGATTGCACAGTACAAGGTCTTTTCCACCGTGGAACTCAAGTCCGCCTACCACCAGCTCCCCATCCATCCCGGTGACCGCAACTATACTGCCTTCGAAGCAGACGGGCGGTTATACCACTTTCTAAGGGTTCCATTCGGCATCACAAACGGAGTCTCGGTCTTCCAACGAGAGATGGACCGAATGGTTGACCAGCACGGTTTACGGGCCACGTTCCCGTATCTCGACAACGTCACCATCTGCGGCCACGACAAGCAGGACCACGACGCCTACCTCCAAAAATTCCTCCAGACCGCTCACGCCCTGAACCTCACTGACAACAAAGAAAAATGCGCGTTCCGCACCGATCGTCTAGCCATCCTGGGCTACGTAGTGCGTAATGGAGTGATAGGCCCCGACCCTGAACGCATGCGCCTCCTCATGGAGTTTCCTCTCCCCCACTGTGCCAAAGCCCTGAAACGTTGCCTGGGCTTCTTTTCTTATTACGCCCAGTGGGTCCCCCAGTACGCAGACAAGGCCCGTGCACTAATCCAGTCCACTACTTTTCCCTTGACGACAGAGGCATGCCACGCCTTTAGCCGCATCAAAACGGATATCGCAAAGGCCACGATGCACGCCATCGACGAGTCCCTCCCCTTCCAGGTCGAGAGCGACGCATCGGATGTAGCTCTGGCGGCCACCCTCAACCAAGCAGGCAGACCCGTGGCCTTTTTCTCCCGAACCCTCCACGCTTGAGAAATCCGCCACTCCTCAGTGGAAAAGGAGGCACAAGCAATAGTGGAAGCTGTGCGACACTGGAGGCATTAACTGGCCAGTAGGAGATTCACTCTCCTCACTGACCAACGGTCGGTTGCCTACATGTTCGATAATGCACAGCGGGACAAGATCAAGAATGACAAGATCTTGCGGTGGGGAATCAAACTCTCCACCTTCAATTATGAGATCTTGTATCGTCCCGGAAAGCTGAACGAGCCATCCGATGCCCTATCTCGCGGCACATGTGCCAATGTACAAGTGGACCGTCTAAAAGCCCTCCACGAGGACCTCTGCCACCCGGGGGTCACTCGTTTCTACCACTTCCTTAAGGCCCGCAGCCTCCATTACTCCGTCGAGGACGTCCGAACAGTCACCAGAAACTGCCAGATCTGCGCTGAGTGCAAACCGCACTTTTTCAGGCCAGATAGAGCGCACCTGGTTAAGGCCTCTCGACCCTTTGAACGCCTCAGTTTGGATTTCAAAGGCCCCCTCCCCTCCACCGATCGCAACGCGTACTTCCTGAACGTTGTTGACGAATACTCCCGTTTCCCTTTCGCCATCCCCTGCCCCGACATGACAGCGTCCACGGTCATTAAAGCCCTCGGTACCATTTTTACACTGTTCGGTTTCCCCGACTATATCCATAGCGACAGGGGGTCCTCCTTTATGAGTGATGAACTGCGTCAATTCCTGCTCAGCAGGGGCATAGCCTCGAGCAGGACGACCAGTTACAACCCCCGGGGGAACGGGCAGGTAGAAAGGGAGAATGGAACGGTCTGGAAGGCCGTCCTGCTGGCCCTCCGGTCTAGGTGCCTCCCAATTTCCCGCTGGCAGGAAGTCTCCCGGATGCCCTTCACTCTATCCGGTCCCTGCTTTGCACCACCACGAATCAATCGCCTCACGAGCGCCTCCTCCTTTTTCCTAGGAAATCCTCCTCTGGAACGCCACTTCCGACCTGGCTAGCAGCTCCGGGACCCATTCTGCTCCGGAGACATGCGCGGGCGCACAAGTCAGATCCGTTGGTGGAACGGGTGCATCTCCTTCACGCCAACCCGCAATACACCTATGTGGAGTACCCCGATGGGCGACAGGACACGGTCTCCCTGCGAGATCTGGCGCCCGCCGGAGCTACCCACACCCCCCCAAAGCCAATCACCACCTCCTCACTCCCGCCAGTTCATCCCGCAGCTACCCCCTTCCCGGGGGGTTCGGTTCTCCTCCCAGACCCGTCCAGGAGTAAGGACACAGGGGACAGCGCTACGCTCCCAGAGTCGACGGGACTCGAGCCAGCGCCATCACCACCACGCCCGAGACGATCGGAAAGGACGACCAGGGCGCCCATCCGGCTCATCGAATCACTTTAACTCTTAACGTTTTCAGTTATTGTGTCTTGTTATAGTTATGGCATCATGCCGACCCTGTTTGGCCCGTTGGCCCAATTGAAGCGATAATTTTGTGTTTTGTTCAATGTTACGGCACAGTACCAACTTTGTAAACCCCTACCACCATGCGAACCACCATCCCGCCGGGTTTATTTTCAACAAGGGGTGAATGTGGTGGTATGTATTAGGGGTAATACGGTACACCACGTGTCGACAGGCTATTGGTGGAGAGATGCCAGGTCCTGATAGGATCTGCCACCTACTGGACTCCACTCAGAAATGCCGGTATAAGAACCCAGTTTTTCCCTCCATTTCCCCCAGCAGTTGTATTCTGTAACCACGCTGCTGGGGATAAAGTTCTGCTTAATAAATCCTTCAATTGACATTACCTCAACCTGCCTCGCGTCATATTGACGGTGCTACAGAAGGGGTGTCGGCCTAGGTAGAGGGTTGGAGGGTTGGTGCAAACTTGATAGGCCAAATGTCCTCCTTCCAGATTGTAGGAATTCTTTGGATTCTGTGGGTATGTATCCTAGAACCTGTGACACCTCTGTGAATAGCTTATTTTGAGGTCAATAATGAGCACTGTCTCTTCACTGCTAACAGCAAAATCTAGGACAATGTGCCAAGTATCCTGTGCACAGTGCATTGCTGTATTTGTGATGGTATATGCTTCAACTTGTATTGTATGCACAAAATATATTTTAGTGACATTAGAGGATATTGACATTAGAAGTAGTCTATTTTGCAGTTTGGTTTAAATACTACCTGAGTAAAGAAGTGGCAACTTGCCATTTTTTGTTCATGAAGTTCATCTAAAAGGCTAACAGTAACTATGTTTGCATCATAGCAATGATTAAATGGAGCTGCAGAAATGTCAGAATTTTTAAAAATGAATTTAAACAATAACAAATCCTGTCATTCATCGGTTAGGTATTTTGTAATCTCATAAGATATAAAGTAGAAAAGAGTTGGAAAACAACAAAGCTGACAGCCTGTCAAAGCACAAATAGTCATCTTGGTGTTTGAAAGCATTGAAAGATGAATTTGCATATAAATTAGAAAGCAGTGCTTGTAGTATTCAACACAGAAATGCCAGCATTCATAATGTTACATTTTTATACTTGAAAGTGAAGTTTTCAAATGGGATGTGTCAAGATTGATCCAGCACAATTAAAAACGCAAGGGTTGAAAATCAATAGGACTTGATGGAAATAGTGGAATGTTCCCACCTCCGAGTTCTGGCACAATCTTAAAACCAGAGCTAGGCCATTGAGAAGTGAAATTCAGAAGCACATCTTCACACCAAGGGAGGTGGAAATCTGGAACCCTCTCCTCCAAAAGGCCTGTATTGCGCTGGTGAATGGCAGCTTTCCTTCTCTCACTGCTTATGGGCAGCACAGTAGCACATTGGTTAGCACTGTGATTTCACAGCTCCAGGGTCCCAGGTTCGATTCCTGGCTTGGGTCACTGTCTATGCGGAGTCTGTGCATTCTCCCTGTGCTCCGGTTTCCTCCCACAACTTCCGAAAGATATGCTGTTAGGAGAATTGGATATTCTGAATTCTCCCTCAGTGTACTGGAACAGGCGCCAGAATGTGGCAACTCGGAGCTTTTCACAGTAACCCCATTGCAGTGTCAATGTAAGCCTACTTGTGACAATAAAGGTTATTTTTATTATCTATCATGTTCTGTTCCATCTGTTTAATCCAATGTGGTATGGCTTGTGCTTGAGATTAATTTGCGCTTGAGACTTAGATGAACTCTTTTCTGATTAGCAAGGATGAGTAAATAGGGTTGAAGTTCAGACCAGCCATGATCTAATTAAATGGTGGACCAGGCTGGGGCGTCTGAGTGACCTACCCTTGTTTTTATATGTGTTCGTATGACCTTTCCAGATTTGCACGATCAGAGGAGATCACATTATTTAAATATCAACCATCTAACCATTTGGAGCTCACACAGTGCTGAGGGAAGGTTGGGATTTTCACGGGTTCATAAAGACTCTGCACCTTAACAAAAATGGTGCTGGGACCTACAATGTGAAAGTCCTGCCCATATTTCACTAATGTCCTTTCGGGAAGGAAATCTGCAGTCCTCACCTGATCTAGCCTACGTGGCACAGATCCACAGCAATGTGGTTGACCCTTAAATGTCCTCTGAAATGGCCTAGCAAGCCACTCAGTTGTATCAAAACCGCTACAAAGTTTAAAAAGAAAGAAACCAGAAGGACCACCCGACATCGACATAGTGGAAATGACAACGACAAACCCAGCCTTGTTGACGCTGCAAAGTCCTCCTGAATAACATCTGGGGGCTTGTGCCAAAATTGGGAGAGCTGATTCACAGACTCGTCAAGCAACAGCCTGACATAGTTATACTCATGGAATTATATCTTGAAGATAATGTCCTAGGTACCACTGCCACCAGATCTGAGATTGTATCACGGTGGTATAAAGTTGGATGTTCCCTTCCAAGTCATTCACCATCCTGACTTGGAAATATATCGCCATTCCTGCACTGTCGCTGGGTCAAAATCCTGGTGCACCCTTCCTAATAGCATGGTGGGTGTAACTGCACCACATGGACTGCAACAACTCAAGAAGGCAGCTCATCACCACCTTCTCAAGGGTAATGAGGGGCGGGCAACAAATGCTACCTAGCCGCGAAGCCCTCATCCTGTAAAAATTGATTCAAAAAAAATTGTTGTCTTTTTTGTGGTTTTATCAATTTGTGCTTACATTTCAGGATTCCCTCTCTGTATCCCTGTGCTTCAGTGACTTCCATTAAGTATATCTTCCTCTGCGTTACTTTACTTCTGAAATTGTATTATCTTATCCTTCTACACAATAAGTTATGGGGGGGATTCTCCGTCGCGTTGCACCCGTTTTCTGGTGCTTCGCGCCCCTGCTGGCAGCGGGCTCCTCCATCCTGGCAGCCGGCCAATGGGGTTTTCCATTGTGGCCACTCCCGTGCTGTCAGCAAATCCGTGAGCGTGAGTGCGCTGCCGGAGAAGCAGAAGGTCCCATCAACAGAGAATCTAGCCCCATATTTTCCACCATTCTCCCCATGCCGCTATGCCAAGCATGTCTTCCTGAAGTATTTGAAAGCCTCCCTCACTGTTTGCCTATCCTCCTACCTATGTGTCCAGTAAGAAGTCTTACAACACCAGGTTAAAGTCCAACAGGTTTGTTTCGATGTCACTAGCTTTCGGAGCGCTGCTCCTTCCTCAGTAGAATGAAGAGGTATGTTCCAGAAACATATATATAGACATATATAGCCACATCATGGCTACCTATGTGTCATCAGCAGAGTTTTAGATTACGTGCCCTATCCCCAAACCCAAATATCTACAAAAGGACCACACTATGTCAACTCCTAGATTCAAATTGGGCAATTGTCTAAATCAGATAACTAGCACTAATCATTTGCCTTTATTATTATTTTCAATTACAAAATTGCCACATACAATGAATTATGAGTGACAGCTATTTCAGGCAGAAAGAGATTTCCAGTGAGCAGTTTGCATTTTGTTACGTGAAAATACATATGAAACTTCTTAGGTCTGCAGCAATCCAGAGAATTTAGCTGAATGATTGAGGCGAGTGATGCACGATCAATTACACAAAGACGAGAGTAGGATGTAATCGAGGCTTTATTACACTGAGATGTGTGGCCTCCGACAGCAGCTGACAAAATAGCTGCTGTACTGGGAGCACACATATTTATACTCCGCCTACTGGGCGGAACCAGCAGGCAGGGATCTACCCCCGTATCTGTAGTACAGGAGCCTTACCGTAAAGCACCTATATCAACATCCTATATATGCAATATATACATCAGTCGGTCCACTTGTGCACTGGCACATGTACCTCTGGATAGGGCATCGGGGGGCTCATTGAGCTTACCGGGGCGATACAAAAGTAATTGTAGGTGGAGAGCTCGATCCTCCACCTCAAGATTTTATCGTTTTTGATCTTGCCCCGCTGTGTGTTATTAAACATGAAGGCAACCGACCGGTGGTCAGTGAGGAGAGTAATTCTCCTGCCGGCCAGGTAATGCCTCCAATGCCGCACAGCTTCAACGATGGCTTGGGCCTCTTTTTCGACGGAGGAGTGCCGTATTTCGGAGGCATGGAAGTTGCGGGAAAAGAATGCCACGGGCCTGCCTGCCTGCCTGATTGAGGGTGGCGGTCAGAGCCACGTCTGATGCATTGCTCTCGACTTGGAAGGGGAGCGTCTCGTCGACTGCGTGCATCGCGGCCTTGGCGATGTCGGCCTTGATAAGGTTAAAGGCCTGGTGAGCCTCGGCCGTCAGCGGAAAAACAGTGGATTGAATGAGTGGGCGGGCCTTGTCCGCATAGTTTGGGATGCATTGGGCATAATACGAAAAGAACCCCAAGCAAAGCTTGAGGGCCTTGGGGCAGTGAGGGAGGGGAAGTTCCATGAGGGGGTGCACGCGATCGGGGTCGGGCCCCAGAACTCCATTCTGGACCACATAACCGAGGATGGCTAAGCGGTTCATGCTGAACACGCACTTCTCCTTGTTATACCTGAGGTTGAGGAGAGTGGCGGTGTGGAGAAATTTGGCAAGGTTGGCGTCATGGTCCTGCTGATTGTGGCCGCAGATGGTGACATTGTCCAGGTACGGGAAAGTGGCCCGCAGCCCGTACTGCTCAACCATTCTGTCCATCTCCCGTTGGAAGACCGAGACCCCATTGGTGATGCCGAAGGGAACCCTAAGAAAGTGGTAAAGGCGGCCGTCTGCCTCGAACGCAGTGTATGGGCTGTCCGCCTTGCGGATGGGAACTGGTGGTAGGAAGATTTCAGGTTGTCAGTTGAGAAGACCCAGTACTGTGCAATCTGATTGACCATATCAGATATGCGTGGGAGTGGGTACGCGTTGAGCTGCGTGTACCGATTGATGGTCTGACTGTAGTCAATGATCATCCTGTTTTTCTCCCCAGTTTTGACCACTACCAGTTGGGTTCTTCAGGGGCTGTTGCTGGCCTCAATGATGCCTTTCCGAAGCAACCGCTGGACTTCAGACCTGATGAAGGTCCTGTCCTGGGCGCTGTACTGTCTGCTCCTGGTGGCGACGGGTTTGCAATCCGGGGTTAAGTTTGCAAAAATGGAAGGTGGGTCGACCTTATGGGTCGCGAGGCCGCATACAGTAAGGGGTGGTAGGGGCCTGCCGAATTTCAGCGTTAGGCTCTGGAGGTTGCACTGGAAGTCTAGGCCAAGTAGCAAGGCAGTGCAGAGGTTGGGGAGGACGTAGAGGTGGAAGCCGCTGAACTCCATGCCTTGGACAGTGAGAGTGGCGATGCAGTACCCCTGGATTGCCACGAAGTGGGACCCGGAGGCCAGGGAGATTCTTTGGTTAGCGGGATGTACCGCGAGGGAGCAGCGCCTTACCGTATCGGGGTGAATGAAGCTATCAGTGCTCCCGGAGTCCAGCAGGCAGGAGATCTCATGCCCGTTGATCTTCACTTTAGTTGAAGCAGTCGCGAAGTTGTGTGGTCGAGACTGGTCAATCGTGACCGAGGCGAGACGCGGCTGGTCGTTGGCGGTTGCCGGCGATGAGCGGCCGGATGAGGGGCCCGACGGGCATGGGTCCTCAGTCGGGTAAGATGGCGGTGCCCACGGGCCGCACGTGTCGTGGGGGAAGCCAGATGGTTGTGCCCGTTGGTTCTGGGAGGAACAGGATGGCGGCGCCCACGGGCCGTACGTGTTGCGACTCGGGCAAGATGGCGGCGTTCACTGGCCGCACGTGGTCCTAGGAGGGGAAGATGGCGGCGCCCACTGGCTGCACATGGGGGGTGCCGGGACAATAGCGGGATTGAGTGGGCCTGGCACACTGCAGCAAAATGTCCCTTCTTGCCACAGGCCTTGCAGAGGGTACTCCGCGCCGGGCAGTGCTGTCGGGGGTGTTTTGACTGTCCACAGAAGTAGCATTTGGGCCACCCGGGGTTGGTTCGCTGCCGCTCGGCACAGTCGTGGGATTGGCTGAGGATGGTCGCTGATGGGGTCCACGATGGGGCGGCCGTCTGCAGAGTCCACGATGCACAGGGGGGTGGGCTGCGTGGTCGGGGTCATAGGCCTGAATGTTGCGTGATGCGACCGGAAGTGAAAGCACTTGTTTTATGGTCGCCGTGAGGTTGAGCGTGGCCCCCTCTAAGAAGCGCTGGCGGATGTAGTCAGACCCTATGCCTGTAACAAATGTGTCTCTCATTAGCAAATTCGAGTGTTCCGTGGCCGAAATGGCCTGACAGTCACAGTCTCCAACAAGGGGGAGCAGGGCGCGCCAGAAATCTTCCACCGACTCACCGGGAAGTTGACACCGCGTGGAGAGGAGGTGCCTGGCGTAGAGTGTGTTAGTCCGAGGGGGAGCAGGGCGCGCCAGAAATCTTCCACCGACTGGCGTAGAGTGTGTTAGTCCAAGGGGGAGCAGGGCGCGCCAGAAATCTTCCACCGACTCACCGAGAAGTTGACGCCGCGTGGAGAGGAGGTGCCTGGCGTAGAGTGTGTTAGTCCGCTGAGCGTAGTTTTCCTTCAGTAGTGCCATGGCCTCTGCGTAGGTCGGCGCATCCTGGACAAGTGGAAAGACGTTGGAGCTCAGGCGCATGTAAAGGATCTGGAACTTCTGTGCTTCTGGAATTTCGTCTGGCGCAGACCCGGTGTACGCTTCAAAACAGGCCAGACAATGTTCAAAGTCCTTTTCGGCGTTGGCTGCTTGCGGATGCAGCTGCAGGCGATCCGGCTTGATGCGGAGGTCCATCGTCTGAAAAACTCAGTATAATAAATTGTTGCATGATCAATTACACAAAGACGAGAGTAGGATGTAATCGAGGCTTTATTACACTGAGATGTGCGGCCTCCTACAGCAGCTTACGAAATGGCTGCTGTTCGGAGAGCACACATGTTTATACTCCGCCTACTGGGCGGAACCAGCAGGCATGGATCTACCCTCATACCTTTAGTACAGGGGCCTTACTGGAAAGCACCTATATCAATATCCTACGTATACAATATACACATCAATGGTGACCACCACATTAAAATGATTGGCTGATCACTTCCGCAGCAAAAGTGTGGAAACCAAGTGAATAATTTGCCTTATCCTGCCAGTGTGAGAATCATAGAACATCGAACATACAGTGCAGAAGGAGGCCATTCGGCCCATCGAGTCTGCACCGACCTCACTTCCACCTTCCCCCGTAACCTAATAACCTAATCTTTTTGGACACCAAGGGCAATTTAGCATGTCCAATCCACTTAACCTGCACGTCTTTGGACTGTGGGAGGAAACAGGAGCACCTGGAGGAAACCCATGCAGACACGGGGAGTACGTGCAGACTCCGCACAGGCAGTGACCCAGCGGGAATCGAACCTGGAACCCTGGCGCTGTGAAGTGTTGCTAAATGTTTGGCTCTTTCGTTGGCTCTGAATATGGCGGTCAATATGGTCGCCTTCCTTAATTCTAATTACGTTTGCTCTAGAGTCGCCAGGTATCTTTCGATACCGCCACAAGGTTCAAACCAAATACTGATCAAAGACTCGATACACCAGCTAGTTAGTTCAAAATCAAATGCTTATTTATTTACACACACAGTTAAATATCCTCATGCACAAATACTACAGACTAAACTATCACTACTGCTAAAGGCTATACTTAGACTCGGGTGCCCACTCAGTCAGAGGAACAATGGCCGTTGTTCGGTTCTGAGGCTGCTGGGGTGGAACTGGTACAGGATAACAGCTAAGGTCGTCTGTCTGGTACCGTGCGTTGACCTTGGACTTACTTGCTTCTAATGTAGCTGGTGGACAGGTCTCTCCTCGGTGAGAGCTAGGTCCAAGAGAACGATTCTCTCTTGGGGGTTCCTTCTTATACCCAAAGGTGCTTTGCACGCTTTTGGGCGGGCCTTGAACTTGGCCCCAATCAATTAAGCCGTTTCTCGATCGTTCCTATCGATTTCATCCAATAAAGGGGTGGGTGCCCTGGTGGCTGGGCGTGTCCTAGGTGGCTATTGGCCTGCTTTGTTCTGGTCTCCTCTGGCGCCGGGGTGTCTGCCTTAGTATCGGTTACTCAAATGTTACTCTTTTGTTCCCAGGATGGGCCATTAGTATGCTAATGGGCCTACAGTTCTGGTGTTGTCTGGGAGCTGCGGCTCCAATGAACAGACAAACCCTGAACCTGCTTGTTTTCTCAGTATTGTCCATTTTCCCTGCAATCTTTGCAAAGTGTCCATTTTGTAATCGGGAAGTGGCCATCCCAGATGACTACACATCCCTCCTTGTGATCCTCACTGCGAAGCGTGAAGGATCACATTACCGCGTCGTCTTCGTTCTCTGACCAAACGCGGCACCCATAAGCAGTTCACGGGCTCTACACTGCCCTATCCTATGAATCGCAATTTTTACCTAAAATCATTTTACATACATACATCATTATAAAACTCTACGGGGCGCTATGACATTCAGACATGCATCACTAAATTTTAAAAATTGGAACCTCTAACTATCCTCAATAAACTATCCTCACTAAAACAATCAACCATAATCTACAACACTTTAAACTGTACAAATAGCAGCAACACGAGTTTCTCTGGCTTGGCAGTCAAGCACAGAGGTTTACGTTTCTTTATTGAATGGACAAAACACACATAAAGAAAAACGGATGCACTTTAATTCACTCGAGGGGTTGGGGGGTTTGGTGGAGTCCGAAAATAGGGGACCTAAACGTGTATACCGGGGTGCGAGAGCGGGAGGCTCTCCTTCGCCATTTCCTGAGTCTAAGTATCTGCACGACACTGCAGAGTATCGCCAGTACTAAGAGTGATTCTACTTTGTAAGATAGTGAATACCAGGTGATAAACTTGTCACACCAGGTCGGGGTGTCGGTAACTGTCTCGGGGGTCACTATCTCGGGGTTAACTATCTCGGGGTACAGTGTATGGCGGGGTGGGAATCATTCACGGCCTGTGTGGTAGGGGTCAGTGGGGTGGCGTCCGCGTGCAACTGAAGGGATCCCGCTAAGATCCAGGTGAAAAACGTGAAGGTTGTCTTCGTCTTTCCTTTTTGCTGTCTTCTTCTTTCTCTTCCTCTGGGGTTCCTGAGGTTCCGGAGTTCTATGGACACAAGCATAATATCTGTTATTATCTTGCTGAAGATCTCATATGTCTGTCTGTCTGTCTTTTGTTGCCAATTCCCCTTTATAATTGGTCACCATCTGTGACTCCCTCATTAAAAAAAAAATCTGAATATTTGGACAAGACATTCGAGAAAAATACTGACAGAGTGCGAGCTGTCTCGCAGCTTTTTCGATCTACCATCCTAGTGATTGAGGATGTAAATAGCATACGGAAGCAACCTAAGGGTTGCCAGAAACAAACAAAAGAATTTCGAACTGAAAGTGCCAAAATGGGGTGGAACCCCCGGGTAGGACGGTGATCAGTGCCATTTGTGCTCTACCCGAGCGTAGCTGACCAAAGGAGGGGTCCTCAGGCAGGGTGGGGACCAGTGCCGTTTCTCCACTGCCTGAGCGACCAGCAAGAACGGGTAAGAATGTGGGCGTCGTGGGGGCTGCCTCTCGTGATCGAATCAGAAGAGTAGCTATGAGTGGTGTCTGTCGACAAACTAGTTCCTCTGAACGGTTGTCTGTTGACAGACTTGTTCCATTAACAGCCATTGGGCGTCAAAAGGGTAGTTCTGCCTGCATCAAGACGTGGCGTGGGGCCATGAAAACGTTTAAATTCACAAACAACATTTAACATGTACATTAAATGAACAAACATACATTACAAACATGGTGCAGGTTCCATCAGAAGGACACCGTATCTCTCCATCGGTTCCTTTTTGCCATCATGTGTGACGAATGTGACATAAAATAGTTACTTTAGAGATATTAGTTAATGTAATGTAGAAATAAGCCACTTTGATTCTGGTTAGTTCATAGACAAAGGATTTTAGACCGCATGGAAAAAGCAGGAAGAGGTGTGTCTACGAGAGTGATGCTGGATTGATAGGGGCCGGAGAAAGGGATTGGAAGTGAGCCAATCAGAATAGATCAAACAGGTCAGGAGGGACATATGATAACCTATGGGCGTCGAGTATGTGAAACTTGATGCCATTTGGATGTATCAGTACAGAGCTCTTTGTCTTATCCTCACTTGGTCCCGGAGCTGCAAAGAGCAGGATGTGATCTGTATAACTGTGGACTAAGTTTAGCTTGCAAGCTGAATAAAATAACTAATGTTATACCTGCAAATCCATCTTGACTTTTACTGAGGCCAGACTGACGGGTAAAGAAACTTGGGATTCAACATTTGGTGCCGAAACCCGGGATTTCTCAGGGCGATCCTGATCCAACTGCGAAATCAGAATTAGACTGATTATGAACAGGAGGATGGGGAACAAAGGGCCCTCAATGTAGAACTGGAAAATGACCGCGCATTGATTGTTCCCCTCTTCTTATCGTCTGATTAGTCTGGTCACTCGCGGTTGGCACAGAAAGATCGCCTCGACGAAATCAAAGGTCAGTCTGGGGATTAGCATTTTAATTGATGGGATCTCATATTGTTAATTCGGCTTGGGTTAGGTTATGGGAGGTCGATGGGACATTTGAAATTGAAAATGGTTCACCTCCATGTGTGTGTTAATTCGGCTTGGGGTAGGTTATGGGAGGTCGATGGGACATTTGAAATTGAAAATGGTTCACCTCCATGTGTGAGTGTGTTAAATATATAGTTGATTAAGCTAAAATTGTACCCTTGGACTGTAGTGGCGAAAAACGCAGTTCCGAGGACTAGTTGAGATTGTGGGGAATGCTGCATATTGGTTGAAGCAGAAGTCTCTCAAAGGGTTAACAGCAGCAGGCAAAATCAAAAGACAGACAGTGCTTCTCACTCAGGCTTTGAGATAACAGCAGCAGCCTGTAGTGTAATCGGATACCTTTCCTTTGAGTCAGTGAACACCAGCAAAGTTACGTTTTGAATTAATTAAAGGAAACCAGTGGGTTTCTCCACCTCTTTGATAAAAGTTATTATTTTCGAAAGCAATTGATTGAAATTGCCAGAATCTTAAGTTATACTTACTTGAAATAATGTTTATCTCATTTTATCAGGAGATTAATAGAAACTTAAAGGAGGTCACGGACAGCATTTGAAAAAAGTGTAAATCTGGAGATGATAGTTGATTTTGCCAACATTTATGTGAATGTTAAAGAGAAAAAAAACTTGTTAAAAGAAAAATTGTTAAGATAAAGAAATAATTAAGTTGTAAATGTTATACAAGTTTGTGTTAAGCAAATCGTAAATTTAGTTCTGAGTTGAGATCAGAGCTAAGCTTGCAAGTTGCAGTAATTCAATTTGAATTTTCAAACATTTTTAAGTTTAAAAAAAAAAAAAACACTGTTAGAACCTTTTCAACCAAGTAGAGACAGGAAAGGCACGGGTGAAACAAAAGATGAGCTACGTAGTTCAATGGCTGGCCTTGAATTGACAGAAAAAGATAAAATCAATAATTTAGAAAATGTTCACTAAAAGTTCCGACTGCACCCGTAGCATTGTCTGCACTAATTCCAGAACCACCAGAGTATAATAATTGATAACCAGTCACTGCTCCCCAGATTCCAAATATGCCAGTAACTCAAGCCCTTTTGGGTGATAGTGTGGGTCCTGATTTACCAACTTCATGATCAGTAGAACAAGAGGAGCTCTGTCCCACAAGCCCAGTTAGCTCTAGGACAAGATCTCGGACAGCGAGAGAGGGGCTTGACCCTCACCAGAAACAATTAAGTATACCACCTAAGCCTCTCCAAACTAAGGAGAAGCCATAAGGTTCGGGAACAAAGGAACCTGCAATAGATGATTTTGAAGAGAAAGAACTCCCCCTAGTGACAGGGAGAGACGTTGAAGTCTTGGAACAAAGGGGAAATAGCTAGAGTGCCCCCTGGTGAGATTTGGAGATAGTTGCCGATTAGGAAGATACCAAACCCACCCAAAGGGACCCTCAGCTCCTTTTTATGGCCCACCGAATGCATCAACAGCTTTACAACCACAGCCCCCTCTGAGGGGCCATTGGTCTATTGGGAGAAGAGGACGAGGCAGATATAGAGGGAGCAATGCATGTTTTAATTGCGGCCGTGCAGATCACTGGCAACAGGAATGCCCCTTTAAAAGACAGGACAGGTGTGTGAGTATCCTATTTCTGAACCTGTGACAGTCACTTACGAGAATAAGTCTGCAGATCATCAGTTTGTGGTGACTACTGGATTGGACTGTAACTTGTTGGCCCGAGATTTACTGTGTATCTTCCAGCTACAGCTAGAGTGCGGAGATGAGGGGGTAACGGTTACATCATGGAGGATGAGACAACAGTGCTATATTTCTATCACCCCCCAGTGGTGGACGTTAGACATTGAACAGTCACTGCATCACGTTACCCTGGCCTATGACAGAACTGGACGAAACAGGGAGTTGGAGGACAAATACCGGCCATTACTTGAGACCGAATGGCCAGTCAAGGTTACAGCCACAGTCATGGGAAAAGAAGGTACAGCCGATTTTGTTACAATATCACCACAGTTATGGCCACAGTCAGCTTCGGTAAGCCCTCATATTACACGTCAGGTCCATGACCAGTACCATGCCAGGGATATGGGGCGAATGGTCAGGAGGGCAGTGGATCATTCGGATCCAACAGAGTACGCACTTCAAGTCATGCCGGACGGCACTACCATAAAATATTTTGAGGTCCCTGAAACGATTAACACTCGACTGCAGCATCACAGGGGACATGATGTGTTGGAATATGTCAATCCACAGGTCTGGGCGGAATACCCATCACAAGTGGGAAAGACAAATGTTACACCTATCAAGGTGATGATTAAGGATCATGTAAAGCTACCTTCCATTCGGCAATACCCCCTGAAATCTCAAGCTGCTCCGTCAATAGATAAATTAATTCAAGAGCTGTTGAAACAGGGTATTTTGGTCCCTTGCCAATCAGAATGTAACACCCCCATACTTGCTGTGCCTAAACCAGCCAAACCAGACCAGTACCGATTAGTACAGGATTTATGTTCAATTAATGCGCTGCCCACACGAATGGTAGGACCCCAGTTGACGTTGGTAATGAACGAGCAGATTGTGCAGCGCGAACAGCCGCGCAAATTCAGCAAGTGATGGTGCCTAAGATGTTAAGTCAGACTAAACGATCTACTATAAATATGTCTGCTTCTGACAAGTCAATGCCAACCATCCAAGACATCATAAGGTTACAGGAGGACGCTCCTGAGAGTGATAAACAAATGTGGAAACGGTTAGGTTGTACATATGATTCTGTTTCCTCTTTATGGACCACGCCAGCACACCAGACTTGTATGTCTGGCTTTATGGGTCATTGAATGTGTACACTTTGCAACTCATTGTGGGGCTCGAGGGACTAGTGATTTGTTGCTGGACACTTGGTGGCACCCTAAAATGCAGGGGTTGGCCCAAAGTATCAGTAATCGGTGTTTGATTTGTCAGCAATATAACACCGGAAAAGGTATCCCTTGTGGGATGGGGCAAACCCCGTTGCCCAGTGGTCCCTTTGAGATGCTCCAAATGGATTACATTGAGTTGGAAAGGTGTCAATGTTATAAATATGTTTTGGTCATTGTGGATGTGTTCAGCAGATGGGTCGAGGCGTATCCGACTATCGATAATAAAGCTGCTACTGTGGTTAAAGTCTTGATGCGGGAAATCATTCCCCGGTACGGTATACCAGCTCAGTTGAGTTCTGATAATGGGCCTCATTTTATTGGACAAATTAACAAGGAGTTTTGCTCCCAGTTGGGCATACGCCAGCAGTTACACTGTGCTTATAGACCGCAGGCGGCCAGGTTGGTTGAGAGACACAATGAGACCCTCAAAACTAAATTGGCTAAATTAAGAGCAGACACGGGACTGACATGGCTTAAGTTGCTCCCCGTTGCCCTCTTCCAGCTGCGGGTTACACCTGCGGGACTGGCCCGGCTCTCTCCTGCCGAGATCCTTTATGGCAGGCCTCTTAGAACTCCCTGGAGCCTGCAGGTCCCAGACTGGTTCAGTTTCACCAGATGACTGAAGAGATGACCACCTATGTTCTAGCCCTCACGCAAGTGCTCAAGGAACTCCATGGCCAGGTCCGCGCGGCTCACTAGCCATTGCTCCCAGTACCTAGCTCACTTTCAGTCCAGCCCGGTAGTTATGTCATGGTCAAAAATTGGACTAGGAAGGGGTCGGAGCCGCGATGGGACGGGCCCTTCCAAGTTCTCCTTACCACCCCCACAGCAGTTAAAGTGGAGGGGCGAAGTGCTTGGGTCCACCTACATCACTGTAAATTGAGTCCATCTCCACTACTGTAAAAGGTCGGATACTAACCTGCCTCCCTTCTCCAGTGCTATTTTACAGGTGTGGAGCATGATGGAGTGGCTACGCACCGTCTGTGTGATATTTGGCCTCACTTCGCTTGGCGTGTTATTGGCGATGGACATGGAAAAGGGGAATATTATTTACATGTGTAGCCCCAACCAATCTACAAGGATACATCACCTGTGCAAAGGTGATGTTCTTCGCTGCCCCATATACGAGGACATGGTATCGACTCATGGAAGGTCGTCAAAGTTAAGGAGAATGCAGGAGTCATGAAGCAGTTGCACCGGTCCCGGCGATGGGAAGGGAACATTATATGGACATTGCCTTGTTTTTGGAATACATGTAAATTCGATTTTGGATGTGTTAAGAGTGGTGCAATAAAGGTAACATCAGGCTGTCAGAAGAGCGTAGGAAGAGGCTATGGGAAAGTGAAAGGGACTAGAGAGACGATGGGGCGTATGAGAAGGGAAGTACAGCTAGAACGTAGGTTACCGGGAGATACACTTAAGTTAGTTAAAGGTCAAACTGAGGGAAACCCGGGTAGTATGAATCTCTTCTACCAGATTTACCACCACTTGTATGGACAGGGACGGGTTGTCTGCTACCCGAACCCCGCAGCGGTGTCTAGGTTATTTTCTGTTTCACCGCTTTGGGGCACTCCCCAAACGGTGGTTCATTGTCAGCATTCCGAGCCACTGCCCGAGCAGGTCACTCTTCCTTAATGGGGCTGAGGGTAGGGGCTTTCCGTCTGCGGAAACAAATCCTCTAGTTTCCCACAAGGATAGGAATTCCATTAAACTATTACAGACATATAAACTGGCCGAATGTATGTCCGCTGGAGTCGGAAACGAGTCAGGGTGATCAACAATGTAAGCTATGGCTGCCAGTTCTGCTGCCTGCGAGCCTCGATGTCCTGGCAACTTTAATGAAATCTAATCTAGGGCGAGTCCCTGTGCATCCTCTACATAAATGCCGCAACCGGTGATTCTCTTTCCATTCAAAACTGTGGAGGAGCCATCCACATAAATTTTCAGGGGCGCGCACATGTATGTGGGCTGGGGTCTCTGGGGTGTATTACCTGCTTTCCTGGGAGCTGACTGAGGTATAAATGGGCCTGAGATATGGTTCATGGTGATGATCTCACACGCATGTGGGGTACCTGCATATTGCAAATTATCGGCTAGGAAAGTGTGGGTCTTGGTGCTTTTAACTAATGTTCTGTCCCTGTAAAAGAAGGGTCCAATGGGCTGCGCGGATTTGGCTGACTCTGCCATCTTTAAGTCGACCGTCTAATAATAGCTGTGTTGGGTTGTGTTCAGTGAGAATGGTGATGGGGTTGAGTCCTGTACTGTAGGCAAAGTACTGTACTGCCCAAAAAACTGCGAGCAGGTGCCTTTCGCAGGCAGAAAATCCTTGCTCGACAGGATCTAACATGCGTGAGGCGTATGCCATGGGGTGTAATTGGGCATGGCGTTCCTGGAGGAGTACGGCCGAAAGGGTTGCTATTTCAATTACGTATGGGGAAAGTGGATCTGGGACCTGTAATGCTGAGGGCTCTCTTTAAAGCACCCACTGCATCCCTGTGCTGTGGAAGCCATTCCCAAGGTGCCTGTTCCTTGAGAAGGTCGGATAGGGGCGCTGCTTTTGTGGCAAAATCGTCGATATGGTTTCGGCAGTAGCCAACCAGTCCTAGAAATGACCGGAGGGCTGAGACATTATGGGGAAGGGGCAATTTGACGATCGAGTCAATTCTCTTTTGCTCGATGTCGCGTTTACCATGAGTGATTACTGTACCCTAGTAAATCACTTTTTCCTGCAAAATCAGGGCCTTCTTGGGGTTGACTTTACATCCAATCTGTTTTAGGAGTCCTAGGAGTTCGGCGATAAGCAAAATGTGCTCTCCCTTTGTGTCTGTCTGTAGTAGCAAGTCATCTACATACTGGACCAAACAATCGGGTCGGGAAAATTTTGCTAGTCCATTTGCCAGCTGTCGGTGGAAAATGGAGGGGGAGTTGTGGAAGCCCTGTGGAAGGCACTCCACGTATATTGTTGTCCCTGGAATGTAAAGGTGAATTTGTACTGGCACGCTTTAACCAATGGAATGGACCAAAAGCCATCGCTAATATCCAAAACCGAAAAAGGTTTTGACTCGAGTCCCTGTTTGAGCATGGTCTTGGGACTCATGGCTATGGTGGGGGCTGCTACTGGGGTTACTTTGTTCAGTTCCCAGTAATCAATGGTCAGTCGCCATGATCCATCGGGTTTCCTAACAGGCCAAATTGGTGCGTTATTTGTGGAGGCTACTGATCTGAATACGCCTTGATCAAGCAAACTCTCTATTATTTTGGATATTTCTCCCTCTGCTTCTTGGGGAAAACCGTACTGCTTTTGGGGTCTGGGGTTGCGACCTGTAATGTTCACCAAGCCAGCTATATTGCCACAGTTGTGCTTATGCTGTGCAAATGCTGCTTTGTGTTGCTGCAGGACTTCCCTAACCTGTTTGTCCTGACTAATGGCTCGAGGGTCGAACCAGAAGTCTCCTACTGAGCTAATTCTGTTTTCATAGTCTCCAATATGAGCGTGGCGGGGGCTCGTGCTGCCTTTGCCATTCTCCATACACATTTATTAACCGGATCAAAAGAGAGGTTGTGGGAGCTCACAAAATCGATTCCTAGGATGTGTTCAGCTGTCTGGGGTAGATGGACCAAAACTACGGGGTGTTTAGTTGTAATGTTCCCTATTTGTATCGCTACAGGGGCTGTGATGTTTCCTTGTTGTAAATGACCTGTAAAGCAGCTGAGTGTGATGTTGTCTGTTGTGGGCCACGTGTCTCGCTGAAACATTGTGGAGGAATTGAGTGTGGTGCGGGACCCTCCTGTGTCTCAAAGAAATTCTACGGGGTGTCCCCGGACTTTGCCTGCTACAACCGGTCTACCGGACTTGTCCTAAAGGGTGTCACAGACCCAAGTTGGGGAGCCCAAGCACCGTCAGTCGGTGCCATTCATGTCTGCGTTCTCTGAATGGGCGCGAACACTGTGGATTGGCTTTGCCCTATTTTTATTTAGGGTGCCTGTCTGTTGGTTTCTCTGCTGCTTTTGGGGCACGTTGCATAGTGTCCTAATTGTCCACAGTTGTAGCATTCCTGGGATTTGGGTTGCAGTGGGCTGTTCCTGCCCTCATTTACCCATGCGGGATTCTGGTGCGTCCTAACTGGATTCATGTCTGCCTGCTCTTCCTCTGGTTTTGCAAATGCGGTTTTGCCTTGGACGGATTGTTCCCAAGAGCGGGACAATCTTTTCAAAACCCATTTCTCATTGTGGGCCTCGTCTGAGGGGTTGTAATTTGCGCAAGCTCTCTGTCCTGCCTCTGTCACATGAGAGACGAGGATTCGAGTCCATTTGGTCATATTATCCGCGGACAAATGGGCGCAGGCTAACTCTCCCAGAATACTGCTGTGAAATGTATCCACAAGCATCCAGCAAATGCTGTGGGGTTCTCTGTTTTCTTTTGCCTACACTTGTTTAGGCATTCTACGGGCTCTCCTCTGTTCTAGCCGATCGCATCCAGGATCGCTGTGTGCATTTCTTGGAGTGTGCCTCCTTCTACATTCTGTGGGTCGGGAAGGGCTGCCACGACTGAAGGGTCGATGCTTAAAACTGTGAGCTTCACTTGCTCCTTTTCGTCCAGGCCGTACATGGTAGCCTGCTGTTTAACTCTAGCGAAAAACTGATGGGTTTCTAATGTGGGAAGGAACGGTGTAATTTTCCCACACACGTCCTGCAATTGGGTCACGGTTAACAGGGTTGTATATAGGAAATCTGCGTTTCCTTCTGCTGCAGCCCTGCAGTCTGTGGTTACAGGGTTCATGGGAGTGTGTTCTGCCTGTTCAGTCAGGGGTTGGGGTGCTTTTCTTTTTTGTGGTTTTTCTTGCGTACATGTCCCATGTACGTATCTGTGGGCAGTTTCATTTAACTCCTGCCAATCGGGGCCATTTTCCTGGTCTAACCGGGGTCCAAACGTACTTTGAAACCCATTCTGGACAGAAAGCAGAGATTGCAATTCTGCAATTTGCTTCCGGCAAACTTTGCGTGGTCTACTGAGCTCTGCCTTTGCTCCGTCGTGGAAGTGTGGAGCGCTCGTAGGGCTGCTTTTAAATCATTGCACTGCTTCTGCAATTGCTCTACTTGTTGCTCGGTTTCTTGTCTTACCAAGACCACGTGTTGCGTGTCCTGGCAGACCTTATTGTACTGGGTCTGAAATCTACTCAAATGGGCGAGACAAGACTGGTGTGCCCACTTGGCATCATCTACCTCTCTGTCCCTCGCTGCTAACTGTTCTCTTAACTCCTTATTCTCTTTCTCAAATTCGCTCACATCTCCCTCACTATTTCTGTCTCTCTCCTCAATCTCTCTACAGAGCATCCTAACGGAGGATGCCTCACAATTGTGCCAAGCAGGACACGATTGCCATCAGCTAGCGAGCTTTCCGTAAGCTCTTCTTGTGGATCTCTGACAGGTTCTCCCACCAAGTATGTCCTATACTCCCTGGACCTGTTTCGTCATTGGCGCAGAATTCACTCCAAAGGGGCCATCCTTTCCCTTTGAGATATTTTCTGATCTCGTCTACCCATACGGGACACTGTCCTACTCTACTGGTCGCTGTGACCTCGAATTCCTGGGGGTTCAAAAGGCGTTCCATTGCCTTCATTGCCATTTTCTCTCTATCTCTGGGTTCTCTACTGAATTTGGAACAGGGGGTGATAATGTGGTGATGTAAACACGGGTACGGCTTAAGCATTTTCCAGCCTGCAAAGCTCCCGACAGTTTTACGCAACAAAATCTCTCAGATTTACCTCATATCCCTGTTAGTACACATGCATTAACACACTTCTGAATCCCGGAGGTTTGATCAGTTTCATTCTTACACTTGTGGTTTTTCTGATTCCAATTGGATTCCAATTCAAATTTGGGTTCTTTCGGAGTGACTAGGCCATTTCTAAGTCGAGTCCCGTCAGAGGTCGCCAGTAAATGTTGCTGAATGTTTGGCTCTTTTGTTGGCTCTGAATATGGCGGTAAATATGGTCTCCTTCGTTAATTCTAATTACGTTTGCTCTAGAGTCGCCAGGTATCTTTTGATACCGCCACAAGTTTCAAACTGAATACTGATCAAAGATTCGATACACCAGTTAGTTTGTTCAAAGTCAAATGCTTATTTACTTACACACACAGTTAAATATACTCATGCACAAATACTACAGACTAAACTATCACTACTGCTAAAGGCTATACTTAGACTCGGGCGCCCACTCAGTAAGAGGAACAATGGCTGTTGTTCGGTTCTGAGGCTGCTAGGGCGGAACTGGTACAGGGGAACAGCTAAGGTCGTCTGTCTGGTAGCGTGCGTTGGCCTTGGACTTACTTGCTTCTGGTGTAGCTGGTGGACAGGTCTCTCCTCAGTGAGAGCCGAGTCCAAGATAACGATTCTCTCTTGGGGGTTCCTTCTTATACACAAAGGGGCTTTGCGTGCTTTTAGGCGGGCCTTTAACTTGGCCCCAATCAATTGGGCCATTTCTCGATCGTTCCTATCAATTTCATCCAATGAAGGGGTGGGTGCCCTGATGGCTGGGCGTGTCCTAGGTGGCTGTTGACCTGCTTTGTTCTGGTCTCCTCTGGCGCCAGGGTGTCTGCCTTAGTATCGGTTACTCAAATGTTATTCTTTTGTTCCCGAGATGGGCCATTAGTACGCTAATGGGCCGACAGTTTTGGTCTTATCGGGGAGCTGCGGCTCCAATAAACAGACAAACCCTGAACCTGCTTGTTTTCTCAGTAATGTCCATTGTCCCTGCAATCTTTGCAAAGTGTCCATTTTGTAATCGGGAAGTGGCCATCCCAGATGGCTACAGAATCCACAGTGTTAACCACTGTGCTACCGTGCTGCCCATGTTGAATATTACCCAATAACCATAGTATACATCGCACCAGAGAAAAGAATGAGCAGGTCAGAATTAAAGAAGGGGGATTTCCTCAGCAGTGGGAGGTGACCCGCCTTTGGTTGTCAATGGAATCTTCTGGGCCCGCTGCTGTCAATGGGATTCCCCATTGTACCCAACCCTTGCCGCTGGGAAACCAATGGCAGGTGTTCGCCATCGGCAGGACCGGACGATCCCACGAGTGAGGATGACCCGAAAATTAATATATTTAATGCCTCCCAGGATTAATATAGAATTGTTTCAGTATAGTCTCAAATTAGGAGATTATTGGACTTTAGATGGAACATTTTGAAATATAAACCATCCAACATGTGTCATGTGCAAATTTCATGAGCATGAATGCACCTGCTACATGAAGTAATGTGTACTGAGAACAAAAACGGTATTGCAGATCATGGGCAGAACTCTCTGATCTGGCCCACGGCTGGGATACTTTGGTCCTGCTGCAGTGAATGGAGTTTGGGCTCAGCGCCAAATTCTCCATTTTCCCTGGCAGCTGCGGCGGCACAAACTCAGGTTGGAGAATCCCGGCCCAATTTTAAATTTCCATTGAAATCCACAATTGCCATTGGCACAATAAGGTGCCACAACAACAATGACCATGCTCAAATAAAATAGATGGGGCTAGATTCTCCGCCCCGTCGCGCGACATTTCTGTTTCAGCACGCCGGTGGGATGCTCCGTTACTTTGGCTGGTCAATGGGTTTTCCCATTGTGGGGCAGCCTCACGCCGTCGGGAAACTCCCGGGCTGTTGGCAAAAGGGAGCATCCCGCAGGCAGAGAATCCAGCTCCATTACTCATTGCTATTTGTGAGGTATTCATAAATTCATAGAATCTGTAGGCGGAATTTTGTGGAATTCTCCCATCGGAAGACCTGTCCCATGAAAAATGAAACTTACGTTGGTGCAGTATAGAAGGATGTTTTGAACTCGGAGCTAAAGTCATTTTCTGCTTATAAATTCTGTATGTTTGTATACGGGCACCCATTTCAAAGGGTCAATATTTCAATTCAATAACAGGAGTATGGATATCATACAACAAGAATAATTCTCCAATTTATTTTTTTATTTCTCAAATTTTTTTCAATATTACTTGTGTGTATCTGAAAAAGAAAACAATTGGAGGAACAGTATGGAAGTTGTTAACAAAAAGGAAAGAATTTATGCATGTAGTGAGAAATATCTGTCTATTAACACTACACATTATTGTTCAAATGTTTGACAAAAGAGCAAGTTAGATTAATATTTTCTCAAAATTGGATTTTAGCTATCAATATAAAATCCACTTTTAGAGGCTGATGTAAGCAAGGCTGCAGAATCAATTTCTCTCTCTGAGGGGTATTATACTTTGTATTAATTTTGTAAAAGAAATATTATAAATGTAGATATGCTGAACACACTGAGGGAACTATAAGGTAAATTATTCATTATCCATTATGTATAATTTGTTAAAGAAAATGTCAATTTTCTGACAGTTTATTTGATCAGTGTAATGTGGTTCAGCCTGAATAAAAGGACTTTATAACAAATAAACCAAACCCCAGACTCTCCCATGTCTGTCGTGTTATTCACCCTGGAGTAACACGGATTGCAACTGGATGCAGTTGTACTGGAAAGCAGACACCAAACTTAGACGTTGGTTCAATACGATTTATTGAACTTCTGTAACAGTGCACACAGCTTGCCACTCTACTACTCTAAGTGTGCTAACTATAACTAACTAGACCAGACTAGCTCCAAGCCACGTGGAGAAGGTGCTAACTGATATATACACCCTAACTGTCACTACAGATGTCACCAGTGGAAAGAGTCGGAGTGCTAATGCCTCATGTGTTTTATAGTGGGAAACCCCCCTCTAGTGTTCTGTCTGGTGATTGGTTGTGTTCTGTCCTGTGTGTTGATTGGCTGTACTGGGTATCTGTCACTACCTGTCCATATCTCATTATGTGCATGAGTGCATATCATGACAATGTCTAAGTGAAATGTAGCAAGATTGATGAAAGAGAACAAAGCAAATGTAAAACCGCAGCAGAAAGTAAACATTACAGACATGGAGGATGATAATGTCACACTACCTTCCTCCAAGGTAAGAAGTATGTTTACATGTGTGGATGGTACGGACTAAGGATAGAAGTAGAAGGAGAGAATCCAATTTACTTCAATTTAAAATAGAAATTAGAAAAGATGGGCCAGAGGAAAGCATGAAATGAATAAACTGCAAAACATTTCATACAAGAAATGTTTGTGATAAGTGAAGGAGTGTGCGGAAATTAACTAAATTAATAATCAAGAACCCCAAATGTAGGGATTACTAAACACTCGCTAAACCTAAGTCTCTAAGTTAACACACCAACGAATCGGGACTTCCGGTTGCGGCGATGACCAGCTGAGTCGCACGTTTCGGCGGCTCCAGCTCGAACGGACCTTCGGGCTCTTTTAAGAGCCCCAACGGGGAATTTTTTCGGGACAAAACCCGGTGTGGGGTGAGACAACAGGGAGTCCCCCCCAGCGAAAAAGAAAAATATCGGCGGCGGCGGCCAGATCGCGAAGAATCCTCGAGGGCAGTGGCAGAAGGAAGAAAGGAGCAAGATGGCGGCAGAGGGAGCCCAGGCGACATGGGGACCGGACCAGGACGAATTTTTAAGACTGTGTGTGGAGCTGCTAAAAAAGGAGGTGCTGGCCCCGATGCTACAAGCAATTGAGGGGCTTAAGGAGACACAAAAGACCCAGGAGATAGAGCTCCGTGTGGTGGAGCAGAAGGTGACTGACAACGAGGACGAGATCCTGGGCCTGGCGGTCAAAATGCAGACGCACGAGGCGCTCCATAAGAAGTGCATCGAAATGATTGAAGTCCTAGAAAACAGATCACGGAGAAAGAACCTCCGGATACTGGGTCTCCCCGAGGGAGTGGAAGGAGCTGACGGCGGGGCTTACGTGAGTACGATGCTACGCTCGCTAATGGGAGCTGAGGCCCCCTCGGGCCCCTTGGAAATGGAAGGGGCCCATCGGGTCCCTGCGAGGAGACCAAAGACGGGAGAACCACCTAGGGCGATGATCGTGCGATTTCACCGCTTCATTGATATAGAGGCGGTTCTGAGATGGGCCAAGAAGGTACGGAGTAGTAGATGGGAGAATGCGGTGGTACGAGTGTATCAGGATTGGAGTGCGGTGGTGGCGAGAAGGAGGGCAAGCTTCAATCGAGCTAAGGAGGTGCTGCACAAGAAGAAAGTGAAGTTCGGGATGTTGCAGCCGGCGCGACTGTGGGTCACGCACCAGGAGAGGCATTACTACTTCGAAACGGCGGAAGGAGCATGGACCTTCATTAAAAACGAGAAACTGGATCAGAACTGAGGGACTGATGTTGGAGGGGAAACGACAATGCTGATGTATATAGAAATGTAAATTGGGGAGGGGGGACATTGAGAAATGTGGGCGCCGGTGGGGTGGAAGAAGAGACTCAGGTGGGGGATGGGGAATGGGAGTGGGGCGGCAGAGGGAGCTGCGCCACGAGGGGCGGGACGGCTCTAGAGAACACGAGGTTTCCTTTTCTTGTTCCCGCGTCAGAAAGATGATGGTGGGAAGATAGGCGCAAGGTGGATGGGGGTTCCTCACACGGGGGGGTTCAAGGAGAGAGCGGGAGAAGCCGGGGTCAGTTGAAGTCAGCTGACTTTTGGAAGCAATATGGGGGGAGTAACCATGCTAGATGGGGGTCTAGCGGGGGGGGGGGGGGGGGGGTGCGGGAGGGGGGGGGGTAACTGGGTTGCTGCTGCGGAGATCGAGAAGGAACTGGTAAAAGAAAAGGTGGTCGGGGCGGGAATGCGCCGCCTGGGGGACGAGTGGGTGCGCGGAACCGGGACGTGGGACTGGTCCAGAGAGGGTGATGGCTAGTCGACAGGGGAGGGGGGCGGGCAGCCCCCTAGTCCGGCTGATCACGTGGAACGTGAGAGGCCTAAATGGGCCGATTAAGAGGGCCCGAGTGTTCGCGCACTTAAAAGGACTGAAGGCAGACGTGGCCATGCTTCAGGAGACGCACCTGAAGGTGACGGACCAGGTTAGGTTAAGGAAAGGATGGGTGGGGCAGGTGTTCCACTCGGGGCTGGATGCAAAGAATAGGGGGGTGCCCATATTGGTGGGGAAATGGGTGTCATTCGAGGCTAGGAACATTGTAACGGACAGCGGTGGCAGATATGTGATGGTGAGCGGCAGACTGCAGGGAATGGAGGTCGTGTTGGTTAATGTATATGCCCCAAATTGGGATGATGCGGGATTTATGAAGCGGATCCTGGGACGTATCCCGGACCTGGAGGTAGGAAACCTGATAATGGGGGGGAGCTTCAACACTGTGCTGGACCCAGCGTTAGATAGATCTAGATCTAGGACCGGAAGAAGGCCGGCAGCGGCCAAGGTGCTTAGGGGGTTTATGGACCAAATGGGGGGAGTGGATCCATGGCGATTTGTTCGGCCGATGGCAAAAGAGTTCTCCTTCTTCTCCCATGTTCATAAGGTGTACTCCCGGATAGATTTCTTTGTTTTGGGACGGTCACTGATTTCGAGGGTGGAAGGAACTAAGTACTCAGCCATAGCTGTTTCAGATCATGCCCCACACTGGGTGGACCTGGAACTAGGAGAGGAGAGGGAGCAGCGTCCACTCTGGCGACTGGATGTGGGATTATTGGCGGATGAGGGAGTCTGCGGAAGGGTGCGGGGATGTATCGAAAGATACCTGGAGGCCAACGACGACGGGGAGGTCCGAGTAGGAGTAGTATGGGAAGCACTAAAAGCGGTGGTCAGGGGAGAGTTGATCTCCATCAGGGCTCACAAGGGGAAAACGGAGGCCAAAGAAAGGGAAAGACTACTGGGGGAGATTTTGAGGGTAGATAAAAAATATGCGGAGGCCCCGGATGAAGGACTATACAGGGAGAGGCGACGACTCCAGACGGAGTTCGATCTGCTCACCACAGGGAGGGCAGAGGCACAGTGGAGGAAGGCACAGGGGATGAGATATGAATATGGGAAAAAGGCGAGTCGCCTGTTGGCCCACCAGCTGCGAAAGAGGACAGCGGCGAAGGAGATAGGGGGAGTTAGGGATGAAACGGGAGCCACGGTGCGGAGAGCAGGGAAGATAAACGAGGTGTTTGAGACCTTTTATGAGAGGCTATATAGGTCCCAACCCCCGGAGGGAAAAGAGGGGATGCAGCAGTTTCTGGACCAACTAAGGTTCCCGAAGGTGGAGGAGCAGGAGGTGGCAGGCCTGGTGGCGCCAATTGGGGTGGACGAGGTGACCAAAGGGCTGGGGAACATGCAGGCAGGGAAGGCCCCGGGACCAGATGGGTTCCCGGTGGAATTCTATCGAAAATATGTGGACTTGTTGGCCCCGCTGCTGGTAAGAACCTTTAACGAGGCCAGCGAAGGGGGGACCCTACCCCCGACAATGTCGGAGGCGACGATATCACTAATCTTGAAGCGAGATAAAGATCCGCTGCAGTGCGGGTCCTATAGGCCTATCTCATTGCTAAATGTGGACGCCAAGTTGCTGGCAAAGGTGCTGGCAACGAGGATAGAGGATTGTGTCCCGGGGGTGGTGCACGAAGACCAGACAGGGTTCGTAAAGGGGAGAGAATTGAATGTCAACGTGCAACGGCTATTAGGGGTGATAATGATGCCCCCAGCAGAGGGGGAGGCAGAGATAGTGGCGGCAATGGATGCAGAGAAGGCATTTGATAGGGTGGAGTGGGAGTATCTATGGGAGGTGCTGAGGAGGTTCGGGTTCGGGGAGGGGTTTGTCAGCTGGGTTAAACTCCTCTATGGGGCCCCAACGGCAAGTGTGGTCACAAATCGGCAAAGGTCGGAGTATTTTCGACTACACAGGGGAACAAGACAGGGATGCCCGCTGTCCCCGTTACTGTTCGCACTGGCAATTGAACCACTGGCCATAGCGCTGAGAGACTCCAGAAAATGGAGAGGGGTGGTTAGAGGGGGAGAGGAACACTGAGTGTCACTCTATGCGGATGACCTACTGCTGTATGTGACGGATCCAGTGGGGGGGATGACAGAGGCCATGCAGATATTGAGGGAGTTTGGAGATTTCTCAGGATATAGGCTTAACATGGGAAAGAGTGAGCTTTTTGTGATACACCCTGGGGACCAGAGTAGAGGGATAGATGGCCTACCGCTAAGGAGAGTGGAAAGAAACTTCCGATACCTGGGGATTCAGATAGCCAGGAGCTGGGGACTCAATCTGACACGGCTGGTGGAACATATGGAAGAGGATTTCAAAAGGTGGGACATGCAGCCGCTGTCACTGGCGGGCAGAGTGCAGGCAATTAAGATGATGGTCCTCCCGAGGTTCCTATTTGTGTTCCAATGTCTCCCTATAATGATCACTAAGGCCTTCTTTAAAAAAATAGATAGGAGCATCACGAGCTTCGTGTGGGCAGGGAAGGCCCCGAGGGTAAGGAGGGGGTTCCTACAACGTAGCAGAGACAGAGGGGGACTGGCGTTGCTGAATTTGGGCGACTACTATTGGGCCGCCAACGTGGCGATGATTCGTAAATGGATGATAGAGGGAGAGGGAGCGGCGTGGAAAAGGTTGGAGATGAAGTCCTGCAAAGGGACGAGCTTGCAGGCGCTGGTGACGGCGCCATTACTGCTCTCCCTGAAAAGGTTTACCACGAACCCAGTGGTGGCGGCAATATTAAGTATCTGGGGGCAATGGAGGCGACAGAGGGGTGTGCTGGGAGCCTCGGTGTGGTCCCCGATCAGGAACAACCATAGGTTTGCCCCAGGGAGGCTGGACGGAGGATTCCAGAGCTGGCACCGGGCAGGAATCAGGGAGACTTATTTATAGATGGGACGTTTGCGAGTTTGGGAGCGCTTGAGGAAAAGTATGAGTTGCCCCTGGGAAATACCTTTAGGTATATGCAGGTGAGAGCGTTCACGAGACAACTGGTGAGGGAATTTCCGCTGCTCCCGACACAAGGGATCCAGGACAGGGTGCTTTCGGGGGTGTGGGTCGGGGAGGGCAAAGTGTCCGAGATATATCGGGAGATGAGAGAAGAGGGGGAGGAGCTGGTGGACGAACTGAAGGGAAAATGGGAAGAAGAGCTCGGGGAGGAGATTGAGGAGGGTTTGTGGGCTGATGCCCTAAGCAGGGTAAATTCCTCTTCCTCGTGTGCCAGGCTTAGCCTGATCCAATTTAAGGTGCTGCATAGAGCATACATAACGGGAGCAAGGTTAATCAGGTTCTTCGGAGTGGAGGACAAGTGTGGGAGGTGCGGGGGAAGCCCGGCGAACCACACACATATGTTTTGGTCATGTCCGGCACTGAAGGGGTATTGGAGGGGAGTGACAGGAGTGATCTCGAAGGTGGTGACGGTCCGGGTCAAACCAGGCTGGGGGTTAGCTATATTTGGAGTAGCGGATGAGCCGGGAGTGCAGGAGGCGAAAGAGGCCGATGTTGTGGCCTTTGCGTCCCTAGTAGCCCGGCGTAGGATTTTACTCATGTGGAAGGAAGCGAAACCCTCCGGCCTGGAGACCTGGATAAACGATATGGCGGGGTTCATAAAACTGGAGCGGATGAAGTTTGCGCTGAGAGGATCGGCTCAAGGGTTCACCAGGCGGTGGCAACCGTTCCTCGACTATCTAGCGGAACGTTAGGGGGAAGAAATATAGCCAGCAGCAGCAGCCCAGGGGGTGGGGGGGAGGGGGGGGTAAATTGTTTGTGTTCTAGATGGGGAGAGGGGGTGGGGGGAGTATTACTTCATGTTATTTGGTTAGTTTACTATTGTGGTAGTATGCATTAGGGGTCATGTGGGACTGTGAAGCCGTGATGTCATTGGCTGACTGATCCCGGGTCCTGGTTGGCTGTTGACCTCTAGCTCCGCCCTGAAGGCGGAGTATAAGAACCAGGAGTTCTCCCCCACAGGCCAGTCTGTTACTGAACTGCGGGGAACAAGTCACGCTTAATAAAGCCTCATCGACTTCATCTCTATTCGTCTCTCGTCAGTCTTTGTGCGCTACAATTTATTAAGCGTGCTTAAAGGACTATGGAGCTCAGGATCATCCCGGAATGCCTGAGGATCAGCCCTCACGCAGTGAACTCAGCAGCAGTTTTCAAACACTGGCAGACTTGTTTCGAGGCCTACCTCAGAACGGCCCCCGGCCGGGTCACAGAAGACCAGAAACTACAGGTCCTGCACTCGAGGGTAAGCCCGGAAAATTTCCCTCTCATCGAAGACGCAGAGGATTTCCAGACGGCGTTCGCAGCACTAAAGAGCATCTATATTCGCACAGTGAACCAGATCTACGCACGCTACCAACTCGCAATGAGACGGCAAAGTCCCGGAGAATCGCTGGACGAATTCTACGCCGCGCTGCTAATTTTGGGACGGGCCTGCAGCTGCCCGCCGGTAAACGCGATTGAACACATGGACATGTTGATGCGCGATGCTTTTGTCGCAGGTATGAACTCTCCCCAAATCCGCCAAAGACTTTTGGAAAAAGAGTCGCTGGGACTCTCAGAGGCATGGGCCCTTGCAGCCTCCCTGGATGTAGCCGCGCGAAACGCCCGCGCGTACGGCCCCGACCGCGCGGCAGCCCCTTGGGCTCCGTGGACCCCCGTCGCGACAAACCCACCTCCCCACCCCACAGGCTTGCGCGGTTCAGACTCCAAGTCGTCCCGGGGGAGCCCACTGCTATTTCTGCGGCCAGGCGAAACACCCCCGGCAGCGCTGCCCGGCCCGCGCAGCGATTTGCAAGAGCTGCGGGAAAAAGGGCCATTTCGCGGCTGTGTGCCGGTCCCGGGAGGTCGCCGCTGTCCCAGGAGAGGAAGCAGTCCTGCGCGTTTCTGACGCTCCCCAACCCCCCCAGTGACCTATGTACGACCCGCAATCGCAGCAATTTTGGGTCCCGGCCACCGCTGTCCCCGGAGAACAAGGAGTCCTGCGCGTTTCAAACGCTCCCCAACCCCCCCAGCGCCCCATGTGCGACCCAAAGGCGCCGCCATTTTGGGTCCCGGCCACCACGAGGGGAGGAGGGGCGCCGCCATCTTGGGACCCCCCAGCCCTGTGCGACGCATGGGGCAGCCATTTTGTTCACCCCCGCCGCCATCTTGGACGGCAACAACGGACCCCAGTGTCGACGGCTCCACGGGGTTCGAGGAAGACGCTCAAGCACTACGATCACGCCTGGCCTCAATGACGCTGGACCAAGCATGGCCCCGGACGCTCTCGACGACGACAACAACGGTGCTGATAAACGGGCACGAGACACCATGCCTGCTCGACTCCGGGAGCACAGAAAGCTTCATCCACCCCGACACGGTAAGACGCTGTTTTTTGACCATCCGTCCCAGTGCGCAAAAGATTTCCCTAGCTGCAGGATCCCACTCCGTACAGATTAAAGGCTTCTGCATAGTAACCCTAACGGTGCAAGGGAGGGAGTTTAAAAACTACAGGCTCTACGTCCTTCCCCAACTCTGCGCGCCCACATTACTGGGAATAGACTTCCAGTGCAATCTGCAGAGCCTAACCTTCCAATTCGGCGGCCCAATACCCCCACTCACTATCTGCAGCCTCGCAACCCTCAAGGTTGAGCCCCCATCCTTGTTTGCAAACCTCACCCCGGATTGCAAACCCGTCGCCACTAGGAGCAGACGGTACAGCGCCCAGGACCGGACATTCATTCGGTCCGAAGTCCAGCGGCTACGGAAGGAAGGCATAATCCAGGCCAGCAATAGTCCCTGGAGAGCACAGGTGGTAGTAGTAAAGACAGGGGAGAAGCAAAGGATGGTCATAGACTATAGCCAGACCATCAACAGGTACACACAACTAGATGCGTACCCTCTCCCCCGCATATCCGACATGGTCAATCGGATTGCCCAATATAAGGTCTTCTCCACCGTGGACCTCAAGTCCGCCTACTATCAGCTCCCCATCCGCCCAAGTGACCGCAAGTACACAGCCTTCGAGGCAGACAGGCGATTATACCACTTCCTAAGGGTCCCATTTGGTGTCACAAACGGGGTCTCGGTCTTCCAACGAGAGATGGACCGAATGGTTGATCAACACGGGTTGCAGGCCACGTTCCCGTATCTCGACAACGTAACCATCTGCGGCCACGATCAGCAGGACCACAACACCAACCTCCAAAATTTCCTCCAGACCGCTAAAGCCTTGAACCTAACATACAACGAGGACAAGTGCGTTTTCAGCACAAACTGGCTAGCCATCTTGGGATATGTAGTGCGCAATGGGATAATAGGCCCCGACCCCGAACGCATGCGCCCCCTCATGGAATTTCCCCTCCCTCACTGCTCAAAAGCCCTGAAACGCTGCCTGGGGTTTTTTTCATACTACGCCCAGTGGGTCCCCCAGTACGCAGACAAGGCCCGCCCCCTAATACAGACCACGACCTTCCCTCTGTCGACAGAGGCTTGCCAGGCCTTCAGCCGCATCAAAGCGGATATCGCAAAGGCCACGATGCACGCCATCGACGAGTCCCTCCCCTTCCAGGTCGAGAGCGACGCCTCCGACGTAGCTCTAGCGGCCACCCTTAACCAAGCGGGCAGACCCGTGGCTTTTTTCTCCCGAACCCTCCACGCTTCAGAAATCCGCCACTCCTCAGTGGAAAAGGAAGCCCAAGCCATAGTGGAAGCTGTGCGACATTGGAGGCATTACCTGGCCGGCAGGAGATTCACTCTCCTCACGGACCAACGGTCGGTAGCCTTCATGTTCGATAATGCACAGCGGGGCAAAATTAAAAACGACAAGATCTTAAGGTGGAGGATCGAGCTCTCCACCTTCAACTATGAGATCCTGTACCGTCCCGGAAAGCTGAACGAGCCGCCCGATGCCCTATCCCGCGGCACATGTGCCAACGCACAAATTAACCGCCTCCAAACCCTCCACGAGGACCTCTGCCACCCGGGGGTCACTCGGTTCTACCACTTTATTAAGTCCCGCAACCTTCCATACTCTTTAGAGGAGGTCCGTACAGTCACAAGGAACTGCCACATCTGCGCAGAGTGCAAACCGCACTTTTTCAGGCCGGATGGTGCGCACCTGATCAAGGCTTCCCGTCCCTTTGAACGCCTTAGTCTGGATTTCAAAGGGCCCCTCCCCTCCACCGACCGCAACACATACTTCCTGAATGTGGTGGACGAGTACTCCCGTTTCCCCTTCGCCCTGAGATGACAGCGATCACAGTCATTAAAGCCCTTAACACCATATTCACACTGTTCGGTTGCCCCGCATATGTCCACAGCGACAGGGGGTCCTCCTTCATGAGTGACGAGCTGCGCCAGTTCCTGCTCAGCAACGGTATAGCCTCGAGCAGGACGACCAGCTACAACCCCCGGGGGAACGGGCAAGTAGAGAGGGAGAATGGCACGGTCTGGAAGACCGTCCTACTGGCCCTACGGTCCAGGGACCTCCCAGTTTCACGGTGGCAGGAGGTCCTCCCGGACGCTCTCCACTCCATCCGGTCGCTACTGTGTACTAACACTAACCAAATGCCTCATGAGCGCCTCCTTGTCTTCCCCAGGAAGTCCTCCTCTGGAACGTCGCTGCCGACCTCGCTGGCGGCCCCAGGACCCATCTTGCTCCGAAAACATGTGCGGGTGCACAAGTTGGACCCGTTGGTCGAGAGGGTTCACCTCCTCCACGCGAACCCGCAGTACGCTTACGTGGAGTACCCCGACGGCCGACAGGACACGGTCTCCCTGCGAGATCTGGCGCCCGCCGGCAACACGCACACCCCCCCGACACCAATCACCCCCTCCCTGCCACCGGCGCACTCCGCCACCGCCCCCTTCCCGGGAGGATCGGTCCTCCTCCCAGGTCCGACCAGAAGTGAAGCTGAAGCAGAAACCGTAAGGCTCCCGGAGACGACAACACGGGAACAAGCACCACCACCGGGGCCGAGGCGATCGACAAGGACGACCAGACCGCCCGACCGACTCGTGGCATGGATGTAACACTACAATGTTGTGGACTTTAACGAGAACTTCTTTTCTTTTCCCCCTTACGACTACTGTAAATAGTGCAAAACAAAAAAAACCCTGTACATACTGTGATGACATGCAAAAGCTTTCCTCCCAGGACCAGCCTTGTAAACCCCTACCACTATGCGAAGCACCACCCCGCCGGGTTCATTTTTAACAAGGGGTGAATGTGGTAGTATGCATTAGGGGTCATGTGGGACTGTGAAGCCGTGATGTCATTGGCTGACAGATCCCGGGTCCTGGTTGGCTCTTGACCTCTAGCTCCGCCCTGAAGGCGGAGTATAAGAACCAGGAGTTCTCCCCCACAGGCCAGTCTGTTACTGAACTGCGGGGAACAAGTCACGCTTAATAAAGCCTCATCGACTTCATCTCTATTCATCTCTCGTGAGTCTTTGTGTGCTACAACTATATTATTTAAAAACAATATTATATAGCAGGTATCATGCTACCATTTTTGTTGATTTGTAAGGGAAAAAATTGTGTTTGAAAACTTTAATGAAATATATATTTTTTTAAAAAGACACCAAGGAATCCAAAGTGATGATTTTAACCAGGTGGTTCGACAACTAAAATCACCTGAAAGCCTGGCCTGTTGACGAACCCTCCCAAGCTTCTATCTATCCCTGATTTGAACAGCTGGGAAGAACACATTCCAGAAATGCCTTATCCTTTTATATATAATCCCAGCATATTTCATTGATTGCAGTGGTCTGAGCAGGAAAGCAATCGCAGCGTTCCCCCCAGTCAAATTAACTGAAAAAAAAGCAATAGCCAGAAGATGCCTGAGGAGGTAAACATTGACTTTTCCTTTGGGGCCAGGTTGAGCTGGAACTCTTTGGAGCCCCACACTGAAGTTTAGGGTTCCATTGGCACTTTGGCCAATTTGTGGAGTGACAAGACCTCAAAAGAGCCTCCTTGTTGGCCAAGTGGCACATTCCTCTGGTTTTCAGGAGGCAATTGACCTGGGGGAGGGCGGGGAGGGGGGGGGGGGGGGAGGAATAGACTGCAGCTCTGAGTGTTGAAAGTATCCTTTCACTGCCAAGGTCAGGACAGGTTACAGCCCACCTCAGCCCCATGTAGCCAGTTCCTTCCTTGAGTTACAGTCAAGGTTCATGGGAGGGTGAAAGTACAAAGAACAAAGAACAAAGAAATGTACAGCACAGGAACAGGCCCTTCGGCCCTCCAAGCCCGTGCCGACCATACTGCCCGACTAAACTACAATCTTCTACACTTCCTGGGTCCGTATCCTTCTATTCCCATCCTATTCATATATTTGTCAAGATGCCCCTTAAATGTCCCTATCGTCCCTGCTTCCACTACCTCCTCCGGTAGCGAGTTCCAGGTACCCACTACCCTCTGCGTAAAAAACTTGCCTCGTACATCTACTCTAAACCTTGCCCCTCTCACCTTAAACCTATGCCCCCTAGTAATTGACCCCTCTACCCTGGGGAAAAGCCTCTGACTATCCACTCTGTCTATGCCCCTCATAATTTTGTATACCTCTATCAGGTCGCCCCTCAACCTCCTTCGTTCCAGTGAGAACAAACCGAGTTTATTCAACCGCTCCTCATAGCTTATGCCCTCCATACCAGGCAACATTCTAGTAAATCTCTTCTGCACCCTCTCTAAAGCCTCCACATCCTTCTGGTAGTGTGGCGACCAGAATTGAACACTATACTCCAAGTGTGGCCTAACTAAGGTTCTATACAGCAGACGACACAAAGGTTGGTGGAATTGCGGATAGCGATGAGGACTGTCTGAGGATACAGCAGGATTTAGATTGTCTGGAGACTTGGGCAGAGAGATGGCAGATGGAGTTTAATCCGGACAAATGTGAGGTAATGCATTTTGGAAGGTCTAATGCAGGGAGGGAATATACAGAAAGTAAATGATGGAGATGAGAGTTTTGAAACCCTGTGCCATTGGTGCTGCAGATGATTTCCCAAAAGAATGCAGCTCACACTGCAAAGTTTTCTGGTAAGCTGTTAAAAGATCCAAATATCCTGTCAAAATAATGGTGAGGCTAATAGTGCTTGAAGTTATTGTGGAAATTGAGAAGTTGTTCACAAAGATGTGTTTTGCTGTTGTTAGCTTCATGAAAATGGCATCTCACTGTCTTGCACCCAATTCAAATGCATTCAACAGCATGAGGTTCCTTTACTTGCACTACTGATACAAAGTTATCTCGCCTCAAACAGTAATGGTCACGGGATTTTCTAGGGGATTTTCTTCCCAGGATAGGGAAACAATGATAAGACTGTTTTTAAAAATTATTTTTTCAGAATAACTGATGCACTACCAATTACGACGAGACGAGAGTAGAATGTAATCGAGGCTTTATTACACAGAGATGTGTGGCCTCCTGCAGCAGCTTGCGAAGTGACTGCTGTTCGGAGAGCACACACATTTATACTCGCGACTCAGGCGTCGGCTTGGTTTTCGGTGACTCCGGGAGCGTGTCGAAATCCTCTTCATCCCCGGGTGGGAGCAAGGGGAGGACGGATTGTCCTGTAGCGGGGGCTGCGGTGGGGTGTGCCAGGGGAGGGGAGGGTGGCGCCGGCGCAGGGGTGTGTGTGTGTGTGGGGACCCAGCTGGTGCCATATCCCTGAGGGAGACTGTGTCTTGGTGGCCGTCGGGGTACGCTACGTAGGCGTACTGCAGGTTCGCATGGAGTAGCTGTACCCTCTCAACCAACAGGTCCGCCTTGTGGAGCCGCACGTGCTTGCGGAGGACAACGGGTCCCGGAGTTGCCAGCCACGTTGGGAGCGAAACCCCGGAGGTGGACTTCCTGGGGAAGGCAAAGAGACGGCCATGGGTGGTTTTGTTGGTCGCGGTGCACAGGAGCGACCGAATGGAGTGAAGTGTGTCAGGGAGGACCTCCTGCCAGCGGGAGGCCGGGAGATTTATGGACCGTAGGGCCAACTGGACGGCCCTCCAGACCATCCCATTCTCCCGCTCCACATGCCCGTTTCCCTGGGGGTTGTAGCTGGTTGTCCTGCTCGAGGCAATGCCCCTGTTGAGCAGGTACTGGCGCAGCGCCTCGCTCATAAATGAGGATCCCCGGTCGCTATGGACGTAGGCGTGGAAACCGAACAGAGCAAAGATGGTGTTGAGGGTTTTGATGACGGTGGCAGACGTCATATCGGGGCATGAGACGGCGAAGGGGAATCGGGAATACTCGTCGACCACATCAAGAAAGTACGTATTGCAGTCGGTGGAGGGGAGGGGCCCTTTGAAGTCCACGCTGAGGCGTTCAAAAGGGCTGGAGGCCTTCACCAGGCACGCACGGTCTGGCCGGTAGAAGTGCGGTTTCACTCCGCGCAGACTTGGCAGTCTCTGGTGACAGCCCTGACTTCCTCGATGGAGTAGGGCAGATTGCGGGCCTTAATGAAAACGTGTGACTCCCGGGTGACAGAGATCGTCGTGCAGGATCCGGAGCCGGTCCACTTGTGCGCTGGTACATGTACCTCGGGCATGGCATCGGGGGGCTCATTGAGCTTACCGGGGCGATACAAAATCTCGTAATTGTAGGTGGAGAGCTCGATCCTCCACCTCAAGATTATATCATTTTTGATCTTACCCCGCTGTGTGTTGTTAAACATGAAAGCAACCCACCGTTGGTCAGTGAGGAGAATGAATCTCCTGCCGGCCAGGTAATGCCTCCAATGTCGCACAGCTTCAGCGATCGCTTGGGCCTCCTTTTCAACGGAGGAGTCCCGAATTTCGGAGGCATGGCGGGTACGGGAAAAGAATGCCATGGGCCTGCCTGTCTGGTTGAGGGTGGTGGCCAGAGCGACGTCTGATGCATCGCTCTCGTCTTGGAAGGGTAGCGTCTCGTCGACGGCATGCATCGCGGCCTTGGCGATGTCGGCCTTGATACGGTTGAAGGCCTAGTGAGCCTCGGCCGTCAGTGGGAAAGCGGTGGATTGAATGAGTGGGCGGGCCTTGTCTGCAAAGTTTGGGACCCACTGGGCGTAATACGAAAAGAACCCCAGGCATCGTTTGAGGGCCTTGGGCAGTGGAGGAGGGGGAGTTCCATGAGGGGGCGCATGCGGTCGGGGTTGGGCCCTAGAACTCTGTTGCAAACCACATAGCCGAGGATGGCTAATCGGTTCGTGCTGAACACACACTTCTCCTTGTTGTAAATTAGGTTGAGGAGTGTGGCGGTGTGGAGAAATTTGGAAAGGTTAGCGTCGTGGTCGTGGCCGCAGATGGTGACATTGTCCAGGTACGGGAAAGTGGCCCGCAGCCCGTACCGGTCAACCATTTGGTCCATCACCCGTTGGAAGACCGAGACCCCGTTGGTGACGCCGAAGGGAACCTTAAGGAAATGGTAAAGGTGGCCGTCTGCTTCAAACGCAGTGTATGGGCGGTCTAGAAGGATGGGGAGCTGGTGGTAGGCAGACTTAGAACATGGAACATAGAACATAGAACATAAAACATAGAACGATACAGCGCAGTACAGGCCCTTCGGCCCACAATGTTGCACCGACATGGGAAGTCAAAAAACAAAAGCCATCTAACCTACACTATGCCATTATCATCCATATGCTTATCCAATAAACTTTTAAATGCCCTCAATGTTGGCGAGTTCACTACTGTTGCAGGTAGGGCATTCCACGGCCTCACCTCTCTTTGCGTAAAGAACCTACCTTTGACCTCTGTCCTATATCTATTACCCCTCAGTTTAAGGCTATGTCCCCTCGTGCTTGCCATTTCCATCCGCGGGAGAAGGCTCTCACTGTCCACCCTATCTAACCCCTTGATCATTTTGTATGCCTCTATTAAGTCTCCTCTTAACCTTCTTCTCTCTAACGAAAACAACCTCAAGTCCATCAGCCTTTCCTCATAAGATTTTCCCTCCATACCAGGCAACATCCTGGTAAATCTCCTCTGCACCCGCTCCAAAGCTTCCACGTCCTTCCTATAATGCGGTGACCAGAACTGTACGCAATACTTCAAATGCGGCCGTACCAGAGTTTTGTACAGCTGCAACATGACCTCATGACTTCGGAACTCAATCCCTCTACCAGTAAAGGCCAACACTCCATAGGCCTTCTTCACCACCCTATCAACCTGGGTGGCAACTTTCAGGGATCTATGTACATGGACACCTAGATCCCTCTGCTCATCCACACTTCCAAGAACTTTACCATTCGCCAAATATTCCGCATTCCTGTTATTCCTTCCAAAGTGAATCACCTCACACTTCTCTACATTAAACTCCATTTGCCACCCCTCAGCCCAGCTCTGCAGCTTACCTATGTCCCTCTGTAACCTGCTACATCCTTCCACACTGTCGACAACACCACCGACTTTAGTGTCGTCTGCAAATTTACTCACCCACCCTTCTGCGCCCTCCTCTAGGTCATTGATAAAAATGACAAACAGCAACGGCCCCAGAACAGATCCTTGTGGTACGCCACTTGTAACTGAACTCCATTCTGAACATTTCCCATCAACCACCACACTCTGTCTTCTTTCAGCTAGCCAATTTCTGATCCACATCTCTAAATCACCCTCAATCCCCAGCCTCCGTATTTTCTGCAATAGCCTACCGTGGGGAACCTTATCAAATGCTTTACTGAAATCCATATACACCACATCAACTGCTCTACCCTCGTCTACCTGTTCAGTCACCTTCCCAAAGAACTCGATAAGGTTTGTGAGGCATGACCTACCCTTCACAAAGCCATGCTGACTATCCCTGATCATATTATTCCTATCGAGCTGATTATAAATCTTGTCTCTTATAATCCCCTCCAAGACTTTACCCACAACAGACGTGAGGCTCACCGGTCTATAGTTGCCGGGGTTGTCTCTACTCCTCTTCTTGAACAAAGGGACCACATTTGCTATCCTCCAGTCCTCTGGCACTATTCCTGTAGCCAATGATGACATAAAAATCAAAGCCAAAGGCCCAGCAATCTCTTCCCTGGCTTCCCAGAGAATCCTAGGATAAATCCCATCAGGCCCCGGGGACTTATCTATTTTTAGCCTGTCCAGAATTGCCCACACCTCTTCCCTACGTACCTCAATGCCATCTATTCTAATAGCCTGGGTCTCAGCATTCTCCTCCACAACATTATCTTTTTCCTGAGTGAATACTGACGAAAAATATTCGTTTAGTATCTCGCCTCTCTCTTCAGACTCCACACACAACTTCCCATCCCTGTCCTTGACTGGCCCTACTCTTACCCTCGTCATTTTTTTATTCCTGACATACCTATAAAAAGCTTTTGGGTTTTCCTTGATCAAACATTTCAGGTCCACTGTCGAGAAGACCCGGTACTGTGCAATCTGACTGACCATATCAGATATGCGTGGGAGGGGGTACGCGTCGAGCTGTGTGTACCGACTGATGGTCTGACTGTAGTCAACGACCATCCTGTTTTGCTCCCCATTTTTCACCACTACCACTTCGGCTCTTCAGGGGCTGTTGCTGGCCTCGATGATACCTTCCCGCAGCAGCCGCTGGATCTCAGACCTGATGAAGGTCCTGTCCTGGGTGCTGTACTGTCTGCTCCTGGTGGCGACAGGTTAGCAATCCAGGGTGAGGTTTGCAAACAGGGAAGGCAGGTCAACCTTAAGGGTTGTGAGGCCGCAAACAGTAAGGGGTGGTAGGGGCCCGCCAAATTTCAGGGTTAGGCTCTGGAGGTTGCACTGGAAGTCAAGGCCAAGTCACAAGGCAGCGCAGAGGTTGGGGAGGACGTAGAGCCGGAAGCCACTGAACTCTACGCCCTGGACGGTGAGGGTGGCGATACAGTACCCCCGGATCGCCACGGAGTGGGATCCGGAGGCTACGGAGATTCATTGAACAGATGAGGCCTCCTGCCAGCCTTGCCTAGAGGTCTTCAGTTCGGGAATCAGATACTGATCGACCTGGACAGCTTGATTTATGATCAGTTTACAGTCCCCACAAATCCTTATTGATCATTCAGTTTCAAGGACAGGTACTAATGATGATGTACACTTTGAAAACTGAACATGCTTGACTATACCCAGCTCTTCCAATCTCTTTCGCTCTGTTTCAATCTTCTGAAACAATGCGTATGGCACTGGTCTGGCTCTGAAGAACTTGGATGTCGAATCCGAATTGACACATACCTTGGCTTTTAACTCCTTAAGGTATTTTGGAGGAGGAGTCAGATATTTTGAAAATGTCCGGCCAGTTGAGACTTATGTTCTGTAACAAGTCTCTTCCAATAGACTGGGTCTTTGCACGACAACCAAAGGAAGATTGGCCTCCAGCACTCTGTCAGCCACTGGGGTCTTGGCTGTTCTGAGGATCTTCAAAATCTGCCTGGTGTCTATCAAAAGCTTGGCTGTCATACTCTGCAAGCTTAAAAACTGTGTGTTCCTGCACGCAGATATTGGAAAGTCTGCTCACCCACTATGGTCACTGAAGCTCCGGTGTCAACTTCTATTGTATTGGCTCTACCGTTTACACTCCAGATAATTTTGATCAGAGGCGTCTTATTCAATTGGACTGCATTCAAATAATACATTGCATGCTCTTCTTCAGTGTTCTTCTTCACTATATTCAGTGGGGCTGTGGACGACTGCTGCTGTTTCCTTTTGCAATGGCGTACTTTGTCTCATGCAGTAATGTGCTTGAATGTGCCCCCTTCAGTTGAATCAGAAAGATATGAACTACCAAACATGGCAGGTCTCCTGGGAATGCCCCCACCCCCACCACGATAGCAGGCCACCTCAGATTCGGTTTGACGTCCCAATTCCTTCTCACTCCTTGGGTTCCGGTCATGTCCCAAGTACTGTGTCTGGCTCTATGCTGTGCCTGTTGATCCTGCTGCAGCCCCCACAGCAGTACCAACCCATACTCAATTAACCTCCTCTTCAGCCACGCTTTGAAGCTCAGTGGCACCTTTTGTGGTGCACTCTGTCAGATGAACTATCTCAATCGCATTTTCCAACTTAAGTATGGTCTCCATCAGAAGATACTTCTGGATATTAAGGTTATGGATCCCACAAACCAGCTTGTTGCACAACATGCAGTTAACCGCAATTGCAAACTCACAGTACTCAGCAAGCTGGCGAAGCTGGCTTTGAAGGCTGACACATGCTCTTCATGATCCCTCAGTTCAGAGTTAAACTTATGATGTTAGAGGACAATTGAGGGCCTTGGGTTGTAATGTCCTTTAACCAATTTTACTGTATGGTCAAAGGTCTTTGAGTCAGGTGCCTCTGGGAACGTGAGGTTCCTAATCAAATTATAGTTCTAGGGCCCACAAACTGTCAGGAACATCACCTTCTGCTTTTCTCACCTGTGATATCGCTCATGGTTAAAAAGAAATGGAGCCGTTTGATTAACTGATTCAACCCCTTGGTCAAATGGGTTTAGTTTCCCAATGATAGGCTTTTCCACTCATGGTTTAAATGATTGCTGAAGCTTCTCTACTTTCTCAATTCTTGCTTCCTTCCTCCATGATTCACCACAACTGTCGCTGTAAATGAAGACTTTTACCTTATCACCAATGTGGTAGCTTGAGTCACTCACTCAAGGCTTCCATTAGTCAACAAAGGGGTTATTGATGAAAGGCAAAGGCAGTTAGATAACAGGCACAGAACACTATACGACATGTCTTTACACATTAGCACCCTGATCTACACTGCCCAGGGTCCTGCTCCCAGGACCCCACACAAAGTCCCCATTGGCTGGGGTCATGCACTCCTGCACGATTGGCCTCAAGTCAGTCATATGGTCCGTGGAGCCTGCCCGCTTAAAGGGGCCATGCTAAAGAAAGATATACAAAGATATACAAAGCTATCCATAACAGCTTAATAGAACAACACTTCAATGTGTTGCAAAACTGACTATTCGCCCTCCTGCTTTAGTGCCTGCCTTGCAGAGTCTTTGTCTTGCCAAGTGCTCCCAAGTAATTGTATCCCAGTGCCTCCAGCATGGATGCTGGCAGGCTGCTGATATTCACTGGGGGAAACTGGAAATGACCTGAGAGGATGACCTCAAGAAATTCCGAGCCTTGAGAACCTGGCTTCAGACTGTACCTCCTTGTCATGACCATCTGCAGTCTGGGCTGGCTGCCTGAGAAGTTACAGCAAAGTCACTGTTGCCACAAAGGGTGGCACGGGAGCACAGTGGTTAGCACTGTTGCTTCCCTGCGCCAGGGATCCAGGTTCGATTCCCAGCTTGGGTCACTGTCTGTGCAGAGTCTGCACGTTCTCCCCATATCTGCATGGGTTTCCTCCGGGTGCTCCTGATTCCTCCCACAAATCCTCAAAGACGTGCTGTGAGGTTAATTGGACATTCTGAATTCTGCCTTAGTGTACCTGAACAGGTGCCGGAATGTAGCGACTAGGGGATTTTCACAGTAACTTGAAATGAAAAATGAAATGAAAATCGCTTATTGTCACAAGTAGGCTTCAAATGAAGTTACTGTGAAAAGCCCCTAGTCACCCATACCAGCGCCTGTTCGGGGAGGCTGGTACAGGAATTGAACCATGCTGCTGGCCTGCCTTGGTCTGCTTTGAAAGCCAGCTCTTTAGCCCTGTGCTAAACTTCATTACAATGTTAATGTAAGCCTACTTGTAACAATAATAAAGATTATTATGAGTGGTGGAAAGACAAATGCCGGAAGAAGACAGCAGGTTCCTTCTCTGCAGAGCCACTGCCATTCATTCCAAGATGGCGCTTAAGAAAATTGAGTGATCTGTTGGAGGATGGATCACTAGACTAGGAGAATCTGAATACCCCTTTGAGTATTGGTATCCACAGCAGTGATGACAGCAGGCAGAGACTGCATGGCAACAACCATTGATCTCATGCCCACAGCAAGAGGTTGCACTGCAGCACAGATATCTTGGTTGCGTTCCACCTGTGTTGCAATGGAAGCTGAGACATTGGCCATCAGCCATTGCACCATGACTGAGTCCAAACATGTTAGGGCAAATTCTGCTGTAGAGAACTCAAATGTGATAGAGGGGCATGTAGGTTGGACATACACACAGAAATGCTTGATGTATTGCCACAGAGCCTGTTAGTACTGTCAAGGTGAATGTCCAAGTCCAACTTGGCACAGGGCTCTATGTTGTGCTGAGAACCCATCCTTTTATTTTGTTCTTTCTTGGGATGTGGGCATAGTTGGCTAGGCCAAACTCATCTCTATTACTCTTCCCTTGTTTCCCTGAGGAGTTGATGGTTGAATTGTTCTTGAACTGTTGCAGTCCGTTTGGTGTAGGAATACCCACAGTGCTGTTAGGACTGAGTTCCAGGATTATGACCAAGCAACATTGATGCAATAGCGATATATTTCCAAATCAAAATAGTGACTGACTTGGAGAAGAACTTGAAGGTGGTGGTGTTCCCATAATTCTGCTGCCCTTGTCCTTCTCAGTGGAAGGAGTTGTGGGTTTGGATCTCCATTGTGAAAGTGATAGCTAACTCTGAAACAACGGGCTGGATTCTCCGAGCCCGCGCTCGGCCGGAGAATAGGCGTTTACGACGAAACGTCCCGCGACGCCACTCCAACGCCGTTTCCCGATTCTCCGCACCCAACTAAATCGCGGCGTATGCCGCACGGTCCGGAGAATCGATGAAGTTGGCCTGCCGACCGATTCTCCGGGCAACTAACGATGCTGCACCCCGGATCGGCCGAAGTCCTGACGGTGTGTTCCGAGGTCACGATGGCGTGGTTCTAACCACCTATAAAAAATTGTCAACCAGTTGTGCTGGCTGATGAGGCATCCGGAGGGGGTAGGGGTCGGCGTGGGGGGACATGGGGCTGCCAAAATGGAGACGGCCGCGGCTGTCCCGGGGCGGGGGAGGCCTACCCGGGTAGGGGGAGTGTGGGAGAAGGTGGGGGGCAGGCTGAGTGGCTGGGAACCGCCCGCCATGGCAGGGCGATGCCCTCGTGACGAGCGGCATTACAGCGTCCATGTCGATGGGCACCCACACCTGGCTGTGGCTGCTGGGTGGGGGGGGGGGTGCAGCCTACCAGGGTCGGGGGAGTCTGGGGGAAGGTGGGGGACAGGATGAGCGGCCGGGAACCACCCGCCATGACAGAGAGATGCCCTCACGACGGCCATGCTGATGGGCAGCCACACCCGGCGCTGGCCCATGGCAAGCATCACGGCTGTTTGGGTGTTTCCCTCGCCGGGCACCTCACCCAGCCGGCGGAACCCACTGGGGGTAGAGACACAGGGGTACACCAGCGGCAGCCCCCAGTGAGGGCTGTGCCATGGAACGGGGGCCCTGGCGGGAGGGATGGACAACAGGTGCAGAGGCACCGACAGGGCGGCGGTGGGGGCCATGCATGGCTGGGGCGCACGGTGCCAACCGGGGCGACCATGTAGTCCATGGCACCTGGTTGATGACGGCTGTATGCGCCATGATAACATTCCGTTTCCCCTCACCCCCTGAAGGTCATAATGTTTGGACACCACCCAGCGATGTTGGCCACCGTGGCGGCGGCCGCTGCCCTGCATTCGCCGTATGTCGTTCCAGGAGCTCCCAGACAGGACATGCAGAAGGAGAATGAGGATGAGCCAGGAAACTGTGGCCCACATATGCCACATGGTGGAACACCTGGCACTGCATGGGACTGGGGGAGGACACCCCCTCCCGGTGGTCATCAAGGTTACAGTCGTCCTGAACTTATCTGCGACGGGGTCATTCCAGTCGTGTCCGGCATCTCACAGGCGTCGCTGCACAGGTGCATCCGTGCTGTGACTGACGCCTGTATGCCATTGCGGACCGGTACATCCAGGTCCCCATGGACCGCGTCCACCAGAATGCCCGGGCAGTGGGGTTCGCTGCCATCGCCAGGATACCCATGTTCCAGGGGGTCATTGGTGGGGTGCTCGTGCCCTGCAGCCACCCGCGGATAACAGGCCAGTGTGCATGAACAGGAAGGGCTACTACTCCATGAACGTGCAGGTGGTCTGTGACCACCAGATGAAGATACTGCACGTCTTCACCCGGTACCTGGGCAGTATGCATGACTCCTTCGTGATGGCACAATCTGTGATCCCCGACATGTTCGAGGGACACCCCCCACCCCGGCTGCGGGTTTGGTTGCTGGGCGACAGGGGTTACCCGTACAGTATTGGATGATGGCGCCAATACGGAGTGCCACAGACTGACGCGGAGACCCGCTACAATGAGGCCCAATGTGCAACCAGGGGTGTGGTAGAGAGGTACTTTGGGATCCTGAAGATGCACTTCAGGTGCCTGGACCATTCTGGAGGGGCCCTCCAGTACGACTCAAGGAGGGTCGGCTGCGTCCTGCACAATATAGCCCAGCAGAGGGGCGATGTGCTGGAGGTAGAGGCGGGGGAGGTTCAGGAGGACGGGCACGCCTCTCCAGATGAGGAGGAGGGGGAGAGGTGGGACATGGACAGGCGGCAGCATGACGCCACCGGCAGGGCCAGCGAGCACGGGACGGTTTAATAGCCGCACATTTCACCAACTGGGGGGATGTTCTCTGATGCGAAGGGGCACGGACACCACAACATGGCACCACCCCACCACCAACCACACTCACCTCCCCCACCACCGACCACCCTCCTCTCCCCCACCACCGACCACCCTCCCCTCCCCCACCACTGACCACACTCACCTCCCCCATCACCGACCACCCTCACCTCCCCCACCACCGACCACACTCACCTCCCACACCACCGACCACCCTCCCCTCCCCCACCACTGACCACCCTCCCCTCCCCCACCACCGACCACACTCACCTCCCACACCACCGACCACTCTCCCCTCCCCCACCACTGAGCACACTCACCTCCCCCACCACCGACCACCCTCGCCTCCCACACCACCACAACACCCGCATGCATACCACCCCCCATTACACATCCACCCGCGACGCATCGAGCTGGGGGGCACAGGGTTGCCGGTGTCAGCGGCTCTGGTCCATTGCATGGACGATGATGACAGCCCGCTCTGCAATGAGCTCTGAGCTCCAAATCGTTAGACGATGTCTGACTCATGCACACACACAGTATGTAGATTGTCCGACCAGAGGAGGGGCAATATTGGATTTAGTACTTGGTAATGAACCGGGGCAAGTGATAGATTTGTTAGTGGGGGAGCATTTTGGAGATAGTGACCACAATTCTGTGACTTTCACTTTAGTAATGGAGAGGGATAGGTACGTGCAACAGGGCAAGGTTTACAATTGGGGGAAGGGTAAATACGATGTTGTCAGACAAGAATTGAAGTGCATAAGTTGGGAACATAGGCTGGCAGGGAAGGACACAAGTGAAATGTGGAACTTGTTCAAGGAACAGGTGCTACGTGTCCTTGATATGTATGTCCCTGTCAGGCAGGGAAGAGATGGTCGAGTGAGGGAACCATGGTTGACAAGAGAGGTTGAATGTCTTGTTAAGAGGAAAAAGGAGACTTATGTAAGGCTGAGGAAACAAGGTTCAGACAGGGCATTGGAGGGATACAAGATAGCCAGGAGGGAACTGAAGAAAGGGATTAGGAGAGCTAAGAGAGGGCATGAACAATCTTTGGCGGGTAGGATCAAGGAAAACCCCAAGGCCTTTTACACATATGTGAGAAATATGAGAATGACTAGAGCGAGGGTAGGTCCAATCAAGGACAGTAGCGGGAGATTGTGTATTGAGTCTGAAGAGATAGGAGAGGTCTTGAACGAGTACTTTTCTTCTGTATTTACAAATGAGGGGGCGATATTGTTGGAGAGGACAGTGTGAAACAGATTGGTAAGCTCGAGGAAATACTTGTTAGGAAGGAAGATGTGTTGGGCATTTTGAAAAACTTGAGGATAGACAAGTCCCCCGGGCCTGACGGGATATATCCAAGGATTCTATGGGAAGCAAGAGATGAAATTGCAGAGCCGTTGGCAATGATCTTTTCGTCCTCACTGTCAACAGGGGTGGTACCAGGGGATTGGAGAGTGGCGAATGTCGTGCCCCTGTTCAAAAAAGGGACTAGGGATAACCCTGGGAATTACAGGCCAGTTAGTCTTACTTCGGTGGTAGGCAAAGTAATGGAAAGGATACTGAAGGATAGGATTTCTGAGCATCTGGAAAGACACTGCTTGATTAGGGATAGTCAGCACGGATTTGTGAGGGGTAGGTCTTGCCTTACAAGTCTTATTGAATTCTTTGAGGAGGTGACCAAGCATGTGGATGAAGGTAAAGCAGTGGATGTAGTGTACATGGATTTTAGTAAGGCATTTGATAAGGTTCCCCATGGTAGGCTTATGCAGAAAGTAAGGAGGCATGGGATAGTGGGAAATTTGGCCAGTTGGATAACGAACTGGCTAACCGATAGAAGTCAGAGAGTGGTGGTGGATGGCAAATATTCAGCCTGGAGCCCAGTTACCAGTGGCGTACCGCAGGGATCAGTTCTGGGTCCTCTGCTGTTTGTGATTTTCATTAATGACTTGGATGAGGGAGTTGAAGGGTGGGTCAGTAAATTTGCAGACGATACGAAGATTGGTGGAGTTGTGGATAGTAAGGAGGGCTGTTGTCGGCTGCAAAGAGACATAGATAGGATGCAGAGCTGGGCTGAGAAGTGGCAGATGGAGTTTAACCCTGAAAAGTGTGAGGTTGTCCATTTTGGAAGGACAAATATGAATGCGGAATACAGGGTTAACGGTAGAGTTCTTGGCAATGTGGAGGAGCAGAGAGATCTTGGGGTCTATGTTCATACATCTTTGAAAGTTGCCACTCAAGTGGATAGAGCTGTGAAGAAGGCCTATGGTGTGCTCGCGTTCATTAACAGAGGGATTGAATTTAAGAGCCGTGAGGTGATGATGCAGCTGTACAAAACTTTGGTAAGGCCACATTTGGAGTACTGTGTACAGTTCTGGTCGCCTCATTTTAGGAAGGATGTGGAAGCTTTGGAAAAGGTGCAAAGAAGATTTACCAGGATGTTGCCTGGAATGGAGAGTGGGTCTTACGAGGAAAGGTTGAGGGTGCTAGGCCTTTTCTCATTAGAACGGAGAAGGATGAGGGGCGACTTGATAGAGGTTTATAAGATGATCAGGGGAATAGATAGAGTAGACAGTCAGAGACTTTTTCCCCGGGTGGAACAAACCATTACAAGGGGACATAAATTTAAGGTGAAAGGTGGAAGATATAGGAGGGATATCAGAGGTAGATTCTTTACCCAGAGAGTAGTGGGGGCATGGAATGCACTGCCTGTGGAAGTAGTTGAGTCGGAAACATTAGGGACCTTCAAGCAGCTATTGGATAGGTACATGGATTACGGTAAAATGATATAGTGTAGATTTAGTTGTTCTTAAGGGCAGCACGGTAGCATTGTGGATAGCACAATTGCTTCACAGCTCCAGGGTCCCAGGTTCGATTCCGGCTTGGGTCACTGTCTGTTCGGAGTCTGCACGTCCTCCCTGTGTCTGCGTGGGTTTCCTCCGGGTGCTCCGGTTTCCTCCCACAGTCCAAAGATGTGCAGGTTAGGTGAATTGGCCAATGATAAATTGCCCTTAATGTCCAAAATTGCCCTTGGTGTTGGGTGGAGGTGTTGAGTTTGGGTAGGGTGCTCTTTCCAAGAGCCGGTGCAGACTCAAAGGGCCAAATGGCCTCCTTCTGCACTGTAAATTCAATGATAGTCTATGATTAATCTAGGACAAAGGTTCGGCACAACATCGTGGGCCGAAGGGCGTGTTCTGTGCTGTATTTTCTACGTTCTATGTTCTAAAGACCCAACACCTTTCAGCTGGGGTGGGGGGGGGGGGGTGGTTGGCATTGACGTCCAGGGGGTGGGAGGTTGGAACACCCACCGGGCTCAATGTTCCATCACCCCCTCAGCTGCAGTGGCACTAACCTCCCTCCCCACCCCCGTACACAACGGACAGAGCACAGAGGCAGCTTCCATCAGTGATAAAAAGTGTTTCATTTGTACAGTTATATACATGTGCCCTATCCCCTATAGCTTAGCTGTGCCCTGCACCCATGCCAACTTACTCAGTGTCTAACCTTCTGGCTTTACGGGCCCTATCACTACGCCTAAGCGGTTCCCCAAACGGCTCAGCAGGAGTGGAGGTGGACTGCTGAGACTCCTGCCCTGCAACAAGGGTCCCCATTGGCGCACGTTCCCAGGGGAGGCCCGGCCTGGATGTGGCCGACTGCTCCTCGGGCGTGCCGGTTGGCGTGCTGCCATGCTGCTCTGCCTGCTGCCCACCAGATGCACCAGGGGCGGTAAGGGGAGAGCCCGAGGTGGTGTGATGTTCCAGGACCTCCCAGGAAGGAGTCACTGGTATGTTCCCAACGCCTCCTCCTCCCTCAGGGTGCCCAGTGGCCCTTGGGCTTCTCCATGGGAAGGGGGTGCGAGCAGAGCCCTCCCGCGAGGCACCCCCGACATCTGGCACTGCCAGCCCTGGAGTCCTGCCATGGCATCGACAAGGGTCTGGACGTTCCCGGCTTTGGAGCCCAGGGAGTGGGCCATCCCAGACTGGGGACGTGATACCTCCCACTGAGAGTGCGCCATCTCCCTCTGGGTCTGTGCGATGCTGGCCAGCACCTGGGCAATGGCATGGATGCTCTCAGCCATGGCCTGCTGGGTCTGAGCCATGGCCTGCTGGGACTGGGCCATGGCCTGCTGGGACTGGGCCATGGCCTGCTGGGACTGGGCCATGGCCTGCTGAGACTGGGCCATGGCCTGCTGAGACTGGGCCACAGTGAGGATCGCCGCCGCAATCTGCACATGGCTCTGGCACATGGCTGCCTGTGAGTGGGCAGCCATGTCTTGGGCCATGGGCCCTGCCTGCACAGAAAGCCCCATACCTTGCATAATGTGACCCATGTCCGACACCGTCGCCCCCATTGCCTCCACCGCAGACGCCACATGTGCGGTTTTGGCATGGGTGGCACGCATGACTGGCATCACACCTTCACATGTGTCTGCAGGTGCTGCAAGCCGGTCGTCAACCCCTTCTCTGGCGCCTGGGTCGCTGACTGCATCGCCTCTATGGGTGGGAGTAGAGATTCCTGGAACCCGGGACCCGTCTGGGCGGCAGCTGGATGGTGGGGCCGGGTTGCCCTCCGACCGTCTGGCCCCTCGGCTGCTCCTACCTCCACCTACTGAACCAGTAAGTATCCCAGAAGCCTCCTCACTAATGATCCCAACCAAGGTGATAGTTTCTGCGATGGGGGAGGGTGTGGGTGATAGCAGTGCCGGAGAGTTTAACGTAATGTCCTCATCGGACCCGAAGTCTGGCATCCCCTGTGTCGGTGTGTGCTGTGTTGTCACCTCCTGTGTGTCCGTCCCCTGTGTGGTTGTGTACTGTGTGTCCGTCCCTTCTGTTTCTGTGCCCTCTGTTTCCGTCCCCTGTGTAGCTGTGTCCTGTGTAGATATGTCCTGTGTAGATATGTCCTGTGTAGATGTGTCCTGTGTAGATATGTCCTGTGTAGATATGTCCTGTGTAGATGTGTCCTGTGTAGATGTGTCCTGTGTAGATATGTCCTGTGTAGATATGTCCTGTGTAGATGTGTCCTGTGTAGATGTGTCCTGTGTAGATGTGTCCTGTGTAGATGTGTCCTGTGTAGATGTGTCGGGTGCAGGGCTGTTGAGATGGCTGGCCTTCCCTTCGGTGCTCGCGTCCCTGGGGGGCACCAGCCCTGGCACTAGGCTGGGGGCGAGGGGCGCAAGATGGGCCCGGAACATCGCCGGCTGATCCTGTAAGACACAAGACAGCATGTAAGTTTAGACCAACAACCGAGGGTAGGGGAGGGGTGGGCGGTGGGGGGGGGGGGGGGGGGGGGGGCGGGGGGCTTGTGGTTGGGGGGATTCTGGTGAGGGGTGGTGGGGCGGGGGGGCGGGCGGGTGTTCGGGGGGGTGTTGTGGTTAAGGGAGGGAAGGTGGGGCTTGGCACAAATGTGTTGTGAGCGGCCACGGCCAGGCAGGGGCGCGTCTCACTTGGTGACACGCCTCCGATCTCGGCATCGGCAACCTCCCGATCCTCGGGTCCGCCGGCGAGGTCCAGTGCCCTGTGCCCGGCCACGGTGAGGGGACGGAGTTCAGGTGCTCCCCCCACAGTCGCCTCCCGCTCCCTGCGTTTATGGCCATTCTTATCCTGGGAGGGCACACAAACATCAACAGTGTTAGACGGTCCGACGCATGCTGCCCAGCGGTTGGGTTCGGGATGGCATTGGTGCACAAGGCACGATGTAAATGCGGCTGCCGTGGGTGGGTGCAGCCATGTGGGTCAGGGCAGGGGTGGGACTGTCCCACTTGAGGGGGGGGGTGCCGGCTCACATGTGTCGGGTAGAGGGGTTGGTGCCACGGGCACAGTGGTGGGTACTCACCCTGGCTGCCCTGAGTCGGTCGTGCATCTTCTTGCGGCACTGCTCGCCTGTCCTGACAGCCGTCCCGATGGCACTGACTGCATCGCCCACCTCCACCACGAATGCCAGATGGCGGTGGCTGCTATCCTGTTGTCAGGGTACAGGACCCCCCTCCTCTGCTCCACGGGGTCCAGGAGGGTATCCAGCTCTTCCTCCCGAATCTCGGCGCTGCACGGCAGGCGGTCATCTACCATACGACGAAGATGTTTGGGGCGGATCTGGCTTTAAGGCGCTGCAGCATCGCGTCAATGAGGGCAGACTAGCATGAAGCCTGACTGGTATCCCAAGGTGTGCGCCTGGCAAGCAGTCCTCCTAGAGGAGCTCAGGCGAGTGCATTGCACAGCAGGTTAGAAGGTCATACTATGCATTGCCTGGGCAATGTTATGGGGCAGTGCCTAGGCGGTGCCAGGGCGCAGTGTCCAGGCACTGGGGGGGGGGGGGGGGGGGTGCAAGAGTGGTGGTGGTGGTGGTGGTTCCAAGTAAAGTAAATCTTTGTGCACTAGGATTGCCTTTGAAAATGGCACCCCAATCTTCGAAAAACTCAGTTGTTTGCAGGCCGGACTCTGATTGTCCCATTGGTACCGACAGCTTCAACACCACTTTTGCCGTCTACTATCGGCCTTTACTGATATTCAAGTGTGTGAATGGAGTTGGCTATTACTTCTATGATGGAAGGAAGGGTTACAAGTTCCGCGCTAAGCCCTGTGTAGGTTTGGCACCAAACTCCTTCATGTTCATGGACAGTGGCCATGGACTTACTGGCAGGCTTGCCCATGCAGCAGGCATTTCTGTGCACATATCATTTTTTTTGTACACCAGCCTATTGCAATCCCCATTTATGTCCTTTACAACAAAACTCAAAGGCAACCTCATTCTCCAGCCTGTGATCCCGTGGCTGGCTGTGGACCACTAATGCCTGTTGCCTCATCAATGCAGAATCCTTCTAACCTATCCTCTAACTTGCAACGGCGTCATTATGTGAGCTGGTGGCTATGTGTGTGAGATTGAGTGATAGTGTTTCTTCATCAAAGAACAAAGAACAATTCAGCACAGGAACATGCCCTTCGGCCCTCCAAGCCTGCGCCGACCCTGCCTAAACTAAAACCGTATGCACTTACGGAGTCCGTATCCTTGAACCTTCAAAAGTCAAAATGCACCAATAGGCCACATCCAAGTCTAATGACACATCAAATGAAGAGTACTGAAATCTCATTAAGGGTAAAACAAGTCACATTAGTGGCTTGAGTACATAATCTCCCAAAAGCTTTAATAACGAGGAACTGCTGACCCGTTGGTGGAGCCAGCTTTTGGGTGGGAGGTTCAAGTGAGGCCATTTCGGCCATGGGTTTAAAGGGACCCATGGCATTATTCTCGGCACCGTTACTTCTGATGTCCCTCAAGGATCTATCCTTTGTCCACTTCTATTTCTCATCTACATGCAGTCACTCGGCAACATCATCCGAAGACATTGGTGCATTGGTTTCCACATGTATTCTGACCGGTGCCCAGAAAGGTACGGTGCACAAGGTGCTAAATAACCAGGGTCCGTGTTCAAGCAAACATTTCAACACGCTGCCAGAACAACAATACTCATTGGCCAATCAGGACGTGCTAGATTCCCCAGTCTCTGCTTTCCTGCTTGCCTCATGTGAGGAGAGTTCTGCGTGTTGGGCATTGTGGCAGAGGACATGGTAGACACTTCCATCAAACCTGAAGCACAAGTTAAACAAGGTAAAGAGTCTACCTCTATGTTAAGTTAATGGCCTTGCCATATCCTGCCTCAGTTTCCTGACATAGTGTTCCAGCTCCTCTTCCCATGGTACCACATTACGTCAAGTGTCCGCAAATCCGCTTTCAATGGCCAAGCTTCCCAATTTCTTCCCACTCGACGACCCTTTGCTGAGCCCTTGGGAGTATGCTCTCAGGTCATGCAGGAAGAGGTCCGGAAGTGCCGGTGTCGAGTGGGAGCAGATCAGGAAGCTTGACCATCGAGCGAGGCAATGGCTAGGACTTCAGTTCTGGAATCTCTCCCAGAGACCAATCCTATCAGGGTGTTCATGTTTAAATCCAGGAGACCAAAATGGGACGTAACTTATCTGAATCAGGTAACTAGCTATCCTTTATCCTGTATAATTGACAGGAAAACCTCATTGTAAATATTCCAGATATTCCAAAAATATTTCCAATTGTGACAGAAAATATGCATTTGTAACTATGAATATTTTATTGTCACAAGTATGAAGTTACTGTGAAAAGCCCCTTGTCGCCACATTCCGGCACCTGTACGGGTATGTTGGTACGGGAATTGAAGCCACGCTGCTGGCCTTGTTCCTCATCACCAACAAGCTGTCTAGCCCACCTAGCTAAACCAGCCCTTAAGGCAATTTGTAAATTCTCGCCCCTCATCCCTGCAATCTCCTCCAGCGCCACAACCCTCTGAGATATTTGAACTTCTCCAATTATGGCCTCTTGTGTATTCCCAATTTTAATTGCTCCACTATTGGTGCCCATCTGTTCAGTTGCCTGAGCCCCAAGCTCTGGAATTCACTCCTTAACTTCTCTTCCTCTCTACCTCACACATCCTCCCTTTTTGACCAAGGTAATGGTCCTCTAACCAATTGTCTCCTTATAATAAAAGCAAATTACTGCGGATGCTGGAATCTGAAACGAAAGAGAAAATGCTGGAAAATTTCAGCAAGTCTGGCAGCATCTGTAGGGAGACAAAAGAGCTAACGTTTCGAGCCTGATGACTCTTTGTCAAAGACTCTTTGTCTCCTTATTATAATAATGTTTATTATTGTCACAAGTAGGCTTAAATTAACACTGCAATGAAGTTACTGTGAAAAGCCCCTAGTCGCCACATTCCGGTGCCTGTTCGGGTACACGGAGGGAGAATTCAGAATGTCCAAATTACATAACAGCACATCTTTTACATCTTGACGGAGGAAACTGGAGCACCCAACGGTAACCCACGCAGACATGGGGAGAACGTGCAGACTCCACAAAGACAGTGACCCAAGTGGGAATCAAACCTGGGACCCTGGCGTTGTGAAGCAATAGTGCTAGCCACTGTGCTACCGTGTCACCCATCTGTGACTTGGTGTCATATTTTGTTTAACAATGCTCCTGTGAAGCGCCTAGGGACATTTCATTATGCCAAAGGTACTATATAAATGGGTGTCCTCCCGGTGTCCTGATCAAATCTATCCATTAATTAACACTGAAATTGAAATATCTGCTGGTCATTTATTTCATGGCACTTTGTGAGAACTAATTACTCATAAAATAGCTGCCAGGTTTCCTACACTCTATAATTCAAAAGTACTTAATTAGTTGCAAGCACTCTGTGATGTCCTGTGGTCAAGAAAATGTATACGTAAATGCAAGTGGTTATTTCTTTCCAAGATTGGGATTATCTACGTTTTCAAGTCTTACTGGACAAGATTATTTCACTGCACAACTTGTCGCACTAACTTTCCAACTGTTTCACATCATAACCAGCAATTTGATTGCCTCAGAAATGGAAAAGGAGCATTATTATAGATCCATTTATGTTCGCCAGTTTTCTGCTGTTCCCAAAATTGAATTTATGTTTCATAAATCTTCTCCGTCAACCTAACTGCCAGTGTGAAATCTATAAAATTTACTCAAATATATCTCTTATGATTAAAACCTTGTAATGGGCGGCACGGTGGCACAGTGTTTGGCACTGCTGCCTCACAGTGCCAGGGACGCGGGTTCAATTCCAACCTTGGGTGACTGCGTGGAATTTGTACACTCTCCCCGTGTCTGCGTAGGTTTCCTCCGGGTGCTCCGATTTCCTCCGACAGTCCAAAGATGTGCAGGTTAGCTGGACTGTCCATGCTAAATTGCCCTTAGTGTCCAGGGATGTGCAGGTTAGGTGGGGTTACAGGGATAGGGCGGGGAAGTGGGCCTAGGCAGCGTCCTCTTTCAGATGGTCGGTGCAGACTCTATGGGCCAAATGGCCTCCTTCTGCACTGAAGGGATTCTATGATCCTGCTCATTTGGGAGCGCTTTTGAGACAATGGTTCATGGTTTCAACATCCACTCCAGAGCCTTGAGCATTTAATTATAGGCTAACAATTCCGTGCTGTACCGAGGGATTGCTAAAACAATATGCAAGCCTCCATTTACCTTCTCATACATAATCGCATCACTCTCTTCAAAAAAGAACAAATATATCCAAGCTAATCCCTCAATCTCCACCACTAATGACAGCTTATTTGTTCATTAACCTCATCACTGATTTTGGCACCTTGCTGGGTGAACATTGACTGTTTTGTTTCCCCATATGACACAAAAATGCTTTATTGATTGTGAATTATGAAAAGCACTTACTTAATACAGAATGATTCCTATGCAAATATGGTCGTACAAATATGCAATGAATTAAATTTATTTGTCTACTATCAATGGAAGCATTAATTTGTTCTTAACACTTAGTTAAAATCATGAATTCACTAATATAAAGTTGCCACACTAATATTTGCACAGTATGATTTAAAAGTCAAAATGGAAATAGTATTCTCCAAGATATTTTTTCAGGTTTGTACAAATGAATAGATCACCTTGCATAAATATTAATAGCAGGAGCTAATATATAACTCAACCTCAGCGGGTTTTCCTCCACAAACCCAGTCAAAATCAGGGAAGTTGTCCTGGATTCCAGAAGGATTCCCCTCATATTGGCATCGACACGAAAATGAAGAACATTGCCCTGGTTTGTCCTGTATACTAAAAGCAGGACAAATGCAACACAGCCAATTAGCGCACCAAATGAGTCTACTCTCAATCATCAGTATAGTGATGGAAGGTGTCGTGACAGTGCTCTCAAGCAGCACTGAGACAGCAATAATCTGCTCACTGATTCTCACTTTGGGTTCCGCCAAAACCACTCAGCTCCAGGCCTTATTACAGCCTTGGTTCAAACAAGGATATAAGAGCTGAATTCAAGAAGTGAGGTGAGAGTGACTGCCTTTGCCATCAAAGCAGATTTTGACTGACACCATGGGCCCTAGAAAAACTGGAGTCAATGGAAAGCGGGGAACCCTCTCCATTGGTTGGAGTCATACCTAGCACAAAGGAAGATGGTTGTGGTTATTGGAGATCAATCATCTCAGTTCGTCAGTGTGGGAGTTCCTCTGGGCAGTGTCCGAGGCTTAACCACCTTCAGCTGCTTCAGCAATGACCATATATCCATCATCAGGTTAGAAGTCAGGATGTTTGCTAATGATTGCACAATGCTCAGTACCATTCACGACTCCTAAGATACTGAAGCCGTCCTCACCCATGGGTAGCAAGACCTGGACAACGTTCAGTATTGGGCTGATATGCGCCACATGAGTGCCAGGCAATGACCATTTCCAACAAAAGAGAATCCAAGTATCTCTCCTTAACATTCAATCAACATCATGGGGATTGGCATTGACCATAAACTTACTGGACCAACCATATAAATACTGTAGCTACAAGCATAAGTTAGTGTGGTATTGCAGTTAGAGACTGGGAATTCTACTGTAAGTAACTCGCCTGTTTACTCCCCAAAGCCTGTCCACATTCTACAAGGCACAAGTTAGGAGTATGATGAAATACTCTCAATTTGCAGGATGAGGGCAGCTCCAACAGCATCAAAAAGTTCAATACCATCCAGGACAAAGAAGCTCACTTGATTGGCATGCCATCTACCATCTTCAACATTCACTCCCTCCTCCATACAGTGGCAGCAGTATGCACCAAGACTCCTGCAACAGCATTTTCCAAACTCGCAATCTGTACCACCTATAAGGGCAATGAAAGTCGATGCATGGGAACACCACTGCCTGAAATTTCTCTCCAGGCTACACACCATCCTGACTTGGAACTATATAACCATTCCTTTCCTATCGCTGGATCAAAATCCCTGGGTCAAGTTCCCTTCCTAACAGCTCTGTGGATGTGTCGAAGTTATTGCAAGGCAGACACGGGAGCACTCTTTGATCGATCTTTATTGACATGTGCACACGGAGAGCAAACCAGTGGGGTACACTGCTTTACTCTGTCTTAGTCCAGCGAAGCAGAAACATTTATAGCTTGATTAACCAATAGAATTACAGTTGCAGTCTAATCCTTCATTTTCATGTCATACACACCAATAATATGACAGTTAAACTTTCATTTTAGGCCAATGAAAGGACAGTAATTCTAGCCAATAGTAAACAGGGCAACTGACCAATAGAAGAGCAAGGTCTTTCCATCTTTCTTTTACGTAATCATCTCCCCTTTGCCCTTGGAGGTTATGGTAGTTTACAGAAAAGTGCAATCCTGAGAAGGCTACCTCCATCGTCCTGTCTCCACAGCCTAACGTCATTCACTGAGAAACAGGATATTATGGTTTACTAACTTATGTCTTTCACTAAGAAACAGGATATCAGGATTCCACACTAACTCATGTCCCTTGCCAAGGAACTGGACATTGTGGATTCCAGAGATGGACCTACACCACATGGACTAAAGTGATCCAAAAAGGTGGCTCACCGCCACATTCTAAGAGACAATTAGGGATGGGCAATAAATGCTGGTTTAGCCAGCAACATCCCATGAAACAATATTTTAAAAACCCACTGTTTTCACAAGGACTACCATTCCCAGGAACCCCAGTGGATGGTCCTGCTCTTCACCAATTCTTGGAATTATTATATGGAAGTAGTGATAGACCACAAGAAGCAGCAGCAACTACTCAAGTAAAGGAGCAGGATTATGACATGAACCCCACTGACGTTAAATGCGAGGATATCCCAAAATCCAGAAGGGTAACTTGAAAAAACAGGACTTAATGGTGTATATTTTGATATACTGTGAGAAAAGATATGCAAACCAGGAAGGAATAGTCCAGTAACTTTGAAATCAATGAATAAAGACTATTTATTAATTTAAAAGAAAAATACATGACAAGAAGGACTATAATACACTACAACAGTACACTTAACTACATTGATGGCTATACACATAGTGTTACATGAAGTTGTCCCTTTGTTCCCAACTACCTACCTTTCCTGAACTGTGAGACGCCCCTTGTTCCCAAACAACATCCAATATTATATAACTCTATGAGCTAAATCTAAAAAATAATTACCACACACAGATTATTTGTCCATGTTTGGGAATACCGTCTTCAGTTTCAGTGAAGGCGCAATCTTCTTGGTTCGAGTTTTGACATTTAACCTGCTTCCCTTTGAGCAACAACTTGCTTTCGGGGGAGAGTGTTTTCTCGGCGTGGCTGTGATGGTAGCTGCCTCTAATGTGTCCTTTCTCCAGTTATTGTGCTGTCAATTCTTTCCCTTTGATGTTACTCACCCTGTGGATACAGCTTTTTAGAACAGAAGTGCCAATTCCCTTATCTATCCACTTTGAAGTTACCTCTTCTATGCTCCAATGTTTTCCCCTGGTGGGTAAATACTTACTTTTCTCACTGGTATGCTAATTCGCATATCAAAACCCCCTTCAGACAGCTGTCTTATCAATTCCCCTTTTTATTTTATTTTATTCAAGTAAATTTTTTAATCTCAATTTTCCCCAATTCTTAACAGTTGGCCTATATGCCGTTCAACAGCATGGTTGAAACCCAATTGCCCTCTGCAATAACCTATCATGCCTTTATCAAACCACTACAAAGACTATCACATGGAATGCACAATTCACAATGAAAGCCCACCATCCGGATCTTTTTGACAATAACTAACAGTCTTTCCAGTGACATCCATATACCAGGAATTAATTTTTGCAATTTTACATGCCTGTTGTACATTTTCGGAGCTGGAGTGACTATCTGAGCCAGAAGTCCTCAGGTTGAAGCCCCACTCCATAACTTGCTGGCCATGAAATAACCCAACGTCTTGTGCCGGTGCACATTGGTGCCAGTCCTCAGCCCAGATAAATGGGGAGGCTTAGCAGAAGGAAGGGCATCTGACTGCAAAACCCACACCTGCCAAATCCAAATGGTGGTGGAAATGAAGAAGAGGTAATCCAGCATTGTGGTGACCCTACATAAGATGGGAAGAGCTGAAGCAGGAAGGTGCCTAATGTACATTCTTATTGAACCTTACTTTTTTTTCCTTCTGCGCCATGTTTCTAAAGATTCAATAAATTTTAAAGAGATGTAATCTGAGGATAAATGAAATTTATTACTTTTACCATCAGGGATTATTTGTGCAGAACTTTCCTTCAGGAGATTTAATAGATGTATCTGGGACCATAGAACATGCTTGGCGGAAGAAACAGGATTGGCAGAATGGCCTCTGTTTGATTCATGGTCTTATTCAATCATAAAATCAGGAACAAATGATCATCTTGATGCAGCAGGGAGAGTACTTTATTTTATTCACCTTGTTTTTTTTCCAGGAAAGGCACTTTTCCCCACATGTCCCTGCCAACTGGGAGAGCAAAATAACTTGCGCCGTGCAGATTTCACTGATAACAACTTGACTCCATGCCTGGCTAACAGCAAGCGTTGTTTAATTGGAAATACAAAATAGAAGGGGATTTATTTCTACTTTATTTTCTCAAGATATATGTTTTATTTCTGATTGTATCTGCCTGATTGAAAATTGATGAAATCCATCTGGCTGTCGAGTGACTTTGAGTGACAGGTAGCTCCAGGACTTGAATTAATGGCCCCCTTGTTGGAAGTCATGTACTTTATCACATCAGCACCAGAATACCTCAGGAAGAACACTTGTAAGGCTTGAGGGAAATATTTTATCAGGATAACATAAGTGGCAAAGATAACTTCTAACCTGGCTAACGGTGCTTAACATCATCATTGGGAAATATAGCAGAAGCAGAAATTGTTTATAGTTACACAATAATTGTACATTTATTTATATAACCATAACAGGCATTAAGCTTCTGAAAACAAAATGGATGCAAATATTAATTTTTAAAGGACTGATAAGTTTGTCACACACAAATATCAACCCAGTTAACATGCATACTTGATTCATTAAAGTAACAAAGCTGAATGAGGATACATGTCAGCTTCAATTCGTGCCAAGTGGAAAGATACCTGAGCCACTTCAATTCTGATTGAGCTTGCCACGTCAAGTTCAATATATCTTGATTAATCTCTGTAGGTCTCTCTCACCCAGGGAAGAAAATCTATGTCTCCTTTTCCTGTTACTGTTATATATGGTTATCGAGAATGTAAAGGTACTTATATTGGATAACAAAGGTATCAGTGACTATTTTATTAAAATTAAAGAGGTATAAATAAAAAAATAGGAAAATAAACTGCAACGCGCTTGACAAATAAAAACTGGGAACGATTTTGAGCCTTCAATAAATTATGTTCAGCAGTTTTTTCTATTCAGATGTTGAATAATCATTGCTTTCTCTGATTGGAAATCTCACACACTAAATTGGAAGTAAGAATAAATCAGTGGAATTTTACATTTCATTTTTATTTATGAAGTTTTCATAATTTATGCTCAAACTGTAAACCTCTTTCATCATTTACATCAGAAAGCTGAGGCATTTATTTAGAAATAATCTTTGTTTTGCAAATTCGCAGTTCATTTTAGACAAGACACATATAATTTTGACCAAGCCAACTTTGACAAAGAGTCATCCAGACTCTAAAGACAGCCCGGCCTGGCCGGTAAATGTCGGAAGATCCCTCTTCCAGGATCTAACCGGCTTGTCACGCCTCACGAGATTAAACGAGATCTCCTGAGACGTCGCGATATGAACCCTGCCCATTGTGGGTGTGTGGTAGTACCAGGTATTGCGGTACCTAAGAGGTGGATGTTCATTGGTTAGACCCAGGAGTCTACCATTGGCTGTTGTACATAGCTCCGCCCTGAGAGGCAGAGTATAAGAACTGGTGCCGTCCCAGCAGCCTTCACTTTCTGTATCGAACCTGCTGGGGAAGAGTTCTAGCAGATTAAAGCCTTCAGTTATGAATCATTTTGTCTTGAGAGTAATTGATTGCACAGCAGGGTGGGATCACTTTTTTAGAAAATTTGTATTTTAGAGCGAGACAGCTAGTCTCACTCTAATATGTACTCCCACGTTCTACCCAATGAATGGGATTTAACCCCCACGCCTTGGAGATTTTGGGCGAGCGCTGTTCAGTGCTGGTCTCCATAAACAGGGTATCCCTTTAGATGGCCCACAAGCAACTATCTGATTAGCTACTCCCATGTAAAGTAGTCACAAAGGCAATTTACTGGAGAATGACTGATGCCAATGGAATAACAGGCAAGAATGAGTTGGGACCTTTGGGTGGGAGAGGAAGGCGAACAAACGTGTAAAGCAGATTTTGAACGATGAATGTCATGATTCTGGATTCCCATGCCATCTTTCAAGTATCGCCTGTACCCGAATTAAACCAACTTGTAATTCAATGGTGGTACACTCGGTTTAAAGTTCTTGGTTCAGATGGGAACCATCCTGGCCATGCATTTAATGGCAATGCAATGGAGCGGAATCTGGATATAATAAAACTCAAGACATAGAAGGTCTTGATTTGACAGAATATCGCACACCTACATGATGGATGTGCTCTCCAAAATGGGGTTTGGGGAGGGAATTCGCAATTGGATCAAAATGCTCTACACAAACATCTATAGCGCAGTCTCAATCAAGGGGTGGGAATCAGAAAAGTTCCAGATCAAATCAGGAGTCAGGCAGGGCTGCCCTCTCTCCTCGGCCCTGTTTGTGTGCTGCATAGAACCTTTTGCCGAGTCCATCAGGAAGGATCCGGGTATAAGAGGAGTGACGATCCCAGGCAGCGGAGGCGTGCAAGTTAAGGCCTCCCTGTACATGGACGATGTCGCTGTCTTCTGCTCGGATCCTGCGTCTGTACGCAGGCTCTTGAATGCCTGCGACCAGTTTGAACTGGCCTCGGGAGCCAAGGTAAACCGCAGCAAGAGCGAGGCCATGTTCTTTGGGAACTGGGCCGACTGGTCCTTTGACCCCTTCACTGTCAGGTCAGATTACCTGAAGATGCTGGGGATATGGTTCGGAGAGGCTGGGGCGTGCACCAAAAATTGGGAGGAGCGCATCGCCAAGTTAAGACAGAAACTGGGCTGGTGGGAGCAACGCTCCCTCTCTATTGCGGGCAAAACCCTGGTCATCAGGTGTGAGGCACTCTCGGTGTTACTGCACGTAGCGCAGGTCTGGCCTATTACCCGCCCCTACTCCGCAGCAGTCACCCGGGCCATCTTCAAATTCATCTGGAGATCCAAGATGGACCGTGTCCGAAGGGACACCATGTACAAACCTTTGGATAAGGGAGGGAAAAACGTACCCAACGTCTCCCTCATCCTGATGGCCACCTTTGTGTGCAGCTGCATCAAGCTGTGTGTGGAACCCCGGTATGAAAACACCAAGTGTCACTACATACCGAGGTTCTACCTGTCCCCGGTGTTACGAAGGATGGGCCTGTCCTCATTGCCGCGGAACGCTCCAAGTAGTTGGACCGTGCCATACCACCTGTCTCTCGTGGAAAGGTTTTTGAAGAAAAACATCTTTGACCACAAGGCAATGAAGCAGTAGTCAGCACGTAATGTCCTCGAGGCCTTCAGGGAAAAGGAGACTGTGGAGGACGTTGGACGGTTCCCTGAGCAGACTGTCAGAGCCATCTGGCAGAACGCTTCATCACCAGAACTTACAAACAAGCACCAAGACCTAGCTTGGCTGGTGGTGAGAAGGGCCCTCCCCGTCAGATTCTTCATGTACACCCGAAGGCTCAGCGCCGTTGCACGCTGCTCTCGGAGTGGCTGTGGGGGAAATGAGACGGTCACCCACCTCCTTGTGGAATGTGCCTTTGCAAAGAAGGGCTGGAAGAGAGATGCAGTGGTATTTGTCAAGGTTCATCCCGAGTAGCTCTGTGACACAGGACTCTGTGCTCTATCAACTGTTTCCAGGGACACACACCGAGACAAACGTCAACTGCTGCTGGAAGGTCATCAACTCGGTGAAAGACGCTCTTTGGTCTGCCTGAAACTTGCTGATCTTCCAGTGCGAAGAGCTGTCCTCGACCGAGTGTTGCAGACTGGCACATTCCAAGGTCCAGGACTGAGGGACGCACTCAAGCTTGGGGCAGCTGCCACCAAGGCGCAATGGGGAAAGACCACTGTGTAAGGTCTTAACAGCAAATGTACACCGAGGGGTGGGTAATAGTGTAAACACCCCTCGGTCTGGGTCATTAACACTCCAATGTATAAAAGAAACATGACACTGTAAATGTTTAAGAAGGAATTGTAACGCAAAGAGCGATATGTGTGTAATGTTATCAAAATTGAATGGAAGAAAGTCAAGGGAATGTGTAACTCTGATGGAAATGTACAGTCAAGACAATTCAAAATGTTCTGTAATGTTTAGTATAGATTTTATGAATAAAGTATATTTTTTGGAAAAGAAAGGCCTCCATAAACAGGGACCAGATGGAACAGCACTCATGCGGGTCTCCAAAGGGATCGGAGGCCCCCAGGTGCTTGCCCCCTGGGCAGGATGGCACCCTGGCACTGCAGGTGCCACCTGAGCATCCTGGTTCTGCCAGGCTGGCAGCCTAGCAGTGTCACCTAGATGCCAGCCTGCCACTGCCAAGCTGCCCAGGTGGCAATGCCAGTTGGCAGGGACACTGCCGGCGTGCCAAGCAGACATTTTCCCCATGCTGTGGATCGGGCCTGCAGGTGCCCTGCATGGGTGCAGGGAGTGCAGGGGAGCTTTATAGGTGAGTTGGGGCTTTGGGGTTGTTAAGGGGGCCACGTCGGGGGATCAAGAGATTGGGACATCATTTTAAAATGGCGTCCCGATCTCCTTCTACACTGAGGAGTTCCAGCAAGTGGAGCACCTCAGTGCAGAAAACAGGACTATGTGCAGCCTTGTCAGGGCGTCCTCCGCTGAAGCCCCAGATCTACCCAAATGGGCATTAAATAGCATGGTGTTTCTCTGCAGTCTGACCACCAGGAAACACCCGGCTAAACGTGTTCACTATGGAACTCTTTTCCCATTTGGGTAGATCGTGCCCGTTAGCTCCTTTCTCTCTCCACAGATGCAGTCAGACCTACTGATATTGTCCAGTATTTTTTATTTTTGTTTCAGATTGCAGCAACCACAGTAATTTGTTATATCCACACACGATTTTATTTTGAACAAAAATCTGTGCTTCTGATTATTTTATTTTGAGTTGTCAACTTCTTATTTGAGCAAAAAAAGTTACACAAATATACAAACTTATAAGTTTAACATAAACTAGGGATGATCTCAACTGTCAAGTCAGTGTTTCTTTTCTGCCAGGACCCTAACCTTGCCATGTGATTGGGTTTAGACCTGCATGGTGCAGGTTTAACAACTCACTGAATAAAATTGTCTTCCTTGTTCCTGTTTCATTCCTATAATACTTAAAGTTTAATTAGCCACTGACGCCAGTGAGTTCAATGGAGTAATCTAGGAACAAACTAGCTGTCTGTCACATACCCTGTCTACAATTAATTTACACATTTATACTGTCCACACTCAGTAATGGCAGGTACCCCGCTGTGCTGAGAATACTGCTCATTCATTTTCAGCTTACAGAGTCTGAAACCAGGGGATTTGTATTCTTATTTTGATGACTATGGTTTATGTAATTGGGTGTTAATTGTTCAATTTATTTATTCATAGGGTAATAAGGGAAGGTGGATGAAATAGAATTCTGCAATCTTTCTGTGATACCAATTATATCCCCAGCTGTGGCAAGATCATGTTTTTTGTTCATCGTGGAAAAACATCCTCTGCATTGTGGATCTATAATTCCATAACATTGGTACTTGGGCCTATACATTCTTCCTTTGGAATAGCTCTACAAATGTAAAAATAATTTAAAATATAAAAATAAGAATGGTTCCAGGATGGAAGGGGACCTTTCAGCCCATCCATCTGTGCTGTTCCTTTGTTGGAGCAATTTAGCTAGTGCCACTCTCTTGCCTTTTTCCCATATTACTGCAGATTTTCCTTTTCGGATAATGATGTAATTCCGCTCTAAAAGCTTCAGTTGACCCTGCCTCCACCTTAAGCATTCCGGATCCGAACCACTCATCGCATGAAAAAGATATTTTCACCATTACTCCTTTCGCCAGCTACTTTAAATGTCTGCCCTTGATCCTTCCACCGATGGAAACACTTCCTTCTTATCTACTCTGTCCAGACCTCTCTTCTTCAAGGTGAATCGACCCAACTTCTCCAATCTTTCCACATAGCTGAGGTTCTTCATTCCTTAGCCTATTGTGAATCTTGTTTGCACCCTTTCTATTATCTTCACATCCTTCCGAAAGTGGGGTGCCCAGAACTCCAGTTGAGCCCAAGCCAGTGCTTTCTACAGGTTTCACTGAACTTCCCCATTTTTGAACTCTATACCCCTATTGATAAAGCCCACGATGCTGTATGCTTTATTAGCTCTTCTCTCAGCCTGCCCTGTCACATTCTATAATAATAATAATAATCTTTATTGTCACAAGTAGGCTTACATTAACACTGCAATAAAGTTACTGTGAAAAGCCCCTAGTCGCCAAATTCCGACGCCTGTTTGGGTACATAGAGGGAGAATTCAGAATGTCAAATTACCTAACAAAATGTCTTTCAGGACCTTTTGGGAGGAAACCGGAGCACCCGGAGGAAACTCACGCAGATACGGGAAGAACGTGCAGACTTCACACAGACGGCAACCCAAGCCAGGAGTCAAACCTGGGACCCTGAAGCTGTGAAGTTACAGTGCTAACCACCATGCGTCTGTACCGCAATGATTTATGCAGATATATCTCATGAAATATGTACATGGAAGGCTCACAAGATCATTTTTATGAGCCTTCCTTAAATACCCATCTAAATAAATAAATCTTCCACCTTCTATAACCTTAGTGCCATTTCATTGATTGTCTTTACCATTTCCCTGATCCATCATCATGTTAGGCCGCAGCATGGATACTGCATTGTCCTAATGCAGTTTGGATGTTTCCATCACAGCCATTGGAATAACATTCAAACTGTTAAAGGCCCAATAGTGCAGAGATGAATAAAAGATTCATTATGTTCTGAAGAATATCAACTTTCATTAACCGCAGTTAAACAACAAGATGACATTGAACTACAGTCACCCAGTGATACACAAATACAGCGAGGTGGATTTTCTCACAAGTTTGCAGGTGCTCATACTCAGTGCTCTCCCTGTGTTGTCAGCCGAGGTGGGCATATATTGCTGACCTTCCTCCCTTGTGGCTTCCGAAGGCGATAGTGACCGTCCTATGGTATCCTGACGCATTGAGGACCTTGGCATAGGGGGGAGGGGGAGGAAGAATGTGATGGCAACTGCAATCATGCAGGAGCTGCATCTGACTTTTGCTGCTTCCTGCGGCATTAATGGCATCATCAAAGGAGATGAGGACTAGACATTTATGCCAAGATCTCCCTGAGAAGAGCCCCTAGATGCTTCAGGCTGCCACTCCACCAGCCTTCCAAGACATTCCTGTTCTCCCCTGCTCATCTGAGGAGTATGAACACCGAGTGATTAGCCCAGTCATCTCATACCCTCTCTTCCAACAATTGGTCCACAGAGCACATGGAGAATGAAATGGCATGTGTCGTGTCATTCACCCTGGGGTAACACGGACTGCAACTGGATGCAGTTGTACTTGGAAGTAGACACCAAACTTTGATGTAAGTTCAATACGCTTTATTGAGCTTGCTGAGCAGTGCACACAGTTCGCTTTGGGTTGACACTCTACTAATCTAAGCGTGCTAACTATAACTAACGAGACCAGATGAGCTCTGAGCCACGTGTAGAAGGTGTGTGGTAGTATGCATTAGGGGTCATGTGGGACTGTGAAGCCATGATGTCATTGGCTGACAGATCCCGGGTCCTGGTTGGACGTTGACCTCTAGCTCCGCCCTGAAGGCGGAGTATAAGTACCTGGAGTCCTCCCCCGCAGGCAGTCTACTACTGAACTGCGGGGGAAACAGTCACGCTTAATAAAGCCTCATCGACTTCACTCTATTCGTCTCTCGGAGTCTTTGTGCGCTACAATTTATTAAGCATGACTAAAGGACTATGGAGCTCAGGATCATCCCGGAATGCCTGAGGATCAGCCCCCACGCAGTGAATGCGGCAGCAGCTTTCAAGCACTGGCAGACTTGTTTTGAGGCCTAACTCAGAACGGCCATCGGCCGGGTCACAGAAGACCAAAAACTACAGGTCCTGCACTCGAGGTTAAGCACGGAGATTTTCTCTTTCATCGAAGACGCAGAGGATTTCCAGACGGCGTTCGCAGCACTAAAAAGTCTCTATGTCCGCCCAGTAAACCAGATCTACGCTCGCTATCAACTCGCAACGAGACGGCAAAGTCACGGAGAATCGATAGATGAATTCTACGCCGCGCTACTAATTTTGGGACGAGCCTGCAGCTGCCCGTCGGTGAACGCAAATGAACACACGGACATGTTAATGCGCGATGATTTTGTGGCAGGTATGAACTCCTCCCAAATCCGTCAAAGACATCTAGAAAAAGAGTCGCTAGGACTCTCAGAGGCACGGGCCCTAGCAGCCTCCCTAGACGTGGCCGCGCGAAATACCCACGCCTATGGCCCCGACCGCGCGGCAGCCCATTGGGCTCCGTACGTACCCGTCGCGACAAACCCACCCCCCCCGGACACCCCACAGGCTTGCGCGGTCCAAACGCCAAGTCGCACCGGGGGCGCCCGCTGCTATTTCTGCAGCCAGGCGAAACACCCCCGGCAGCGCTGCCCGGCCCGCGCAGCGATCTGCAAGAGCTGCGGGAAAAAGGGCCATTTCGCGGTTGTCTGCCGGTCCCGCGAGGTCGCCGCTGTCCCGGGAGAACAGAGAGCCCTGCACGCCACTTACGCTCCCCAACCCCCCCCAGCGCCCCATGTACGACCCGCCGGCGCTACCACTTTGGGTCCCGACCACCGCTCTCCCCGGAGAAGAGGGTGTTCTGCGCGACTCTAACGCCCCCCAAAGCCCCCCCCCGCGCCCCATGTATGACCCGCCGGCGCTACCAATTTGGGTCCCAACCACCGCTGTCCCCAGAGATGAGGGAGCCCCGCGCGTTCCTAACGCTCCCCAACCCCCCCAGCGCCCCATGTGCGACCCACAGACGCCGCCATTTTGGGTCCCGGCCACCACGAGGGGAGGAAGGGCGCCGCCATCTTGGACCACCCCAGACCTGTACGACGCATGGGGCGGCCATTTTGTCCACCCCCGCCGCCATCTTGTGACCCCCAGCCATGTGCGTTGCATGGGGGCAGCCATTTTGTTCACCCCCGACGCCATCTTGGACGGCAACAACGGACCCCAGTGTCAACGGCTCCACGGGGTTCGAAGAAGACGCTCAACTACTACAACCACGTCTCGCTTCAATAACGCTGGACCAAGCTCGGCCCCGGACACTCCAGACGACGACGACAACGGTGCTGATAAACGGGCACGAGACACCATGCCTAGTCGACTCCGGGAGCACGGAGAGCTTTATCCACCCCGACAGGGTAAGACGCTGTTCTTTGACCACCCATCCCAGCGCACAAAAGATTTCCCTAGCTGCAGGATCCCACTCCGTACAGATCAAAGGCTTCTGCATAGTTACCCTAACGGCAGGGGAGGGAGTTCAAAAACTACAGACTCTACGTCCTTCCCCAACTCTGCGCCCCCACATTACTGGGATTAGACTTCCAGTGCAATCTACAGAGCCTTACCTTCAAATTCGGCGGCCCAATACCCCCACTCACTATCTGCGGCCTCGCAACCCTCAAGGTGCAACCCCCATCCTTGTTTGCAAACCTCACCCCGGATTGCAAACCCGTCGCCACTAGGAGCAGACGGTACAGCGCCCAGGACCGGACCTTCATTCGGTCCGAAGTCCAGCGGCTACTAAAGGAAGGCATAATCCAGGCCAGCAATAGTCCCTGGAGAGCACAGGTGGTAGTAGTAAAGACAGGGGAGAAGCAAAGGATGGTCATAGACTATAGCCAGACCATCAACAGGTACACACAACTAGACGCGTACCCTCTCCCCCGCATATCCGACATGGTCAATCGGATTGCCCAATATAAGGTCTTCTCCACCGTGGACCTCAAGTCCGCCTACCATCAGCTCCCCATCCGCCCAAGTGACCGCAAGTACACAGCCTTCGAGGCAGACAGGCGATTATACCATTTCCTAAGGGTCCCATTTGGCGTCACAAACGGGGTCTCGGTCTTCCAACGAGAGATAGACCGAATGGTTGATCAACACGGGTTGCGGGCCACGTTCCTGTATCTCGACAATGTAACCATCTGCGGCCACGATCAGCAGGACCACGACGCCAACCTCCACAAATTCCTCCAGACCGCTAAAGCCTTGATCCTCACGTACAACGAGGACAAGTGCGTTTTTAGCACCAACCGGCTAGCCATCCTGGGCTACGTAGTGCGCAATGGGATAATAGGCCCCGACCCCGAACGTATGCGCGCCCTCATGGAATTTCCCCTCCCGCACTGCTCAAAAGCCCTGAAACGCTGCCTGGGGTTCTTTTCATACTACGCCCAGTGGGTCCCCCAGTACGCAGACAAGGCCCGCCCCCTAATACAGACCACGACCTTCCCTCTGTCGACAGAGGCTTGCCAGGCCTTCAGCCGCATCAAAGCGGATATCGCAAAGGCCACGATGCGCGCCATCGACGAGTCCCCTCCCCTTCCAGGTCAAGAGCGACGCCTCCGACGTCGCTCTAGCGGCCACCCTTAACCAAGCGGGGAGACCCGTGGCCTTTTTCTCCTGAACCCTCCACGCTTCAGAAATCCGCCACTCCTCAGTGGAAAAGGAAGCCCAAGCCATAGTGGAAGCTGTGCGACATTGGAGGCATTACCTGGCCGGCAGGAGATTCACTCTCTTCACCGACCAACGGTCGGTAGCCTTCATGTTCGATAATGCACAGCGGGGCAAAATCAAAAACGACAAGATCTTAAGGTGGAGGATTGAGCTCTCCACCTTCAACTACGAGATCTTGTATCGTCCCGGAAAGCTGAACGAGCCGTCCGATGCCCTATCCCGCGGCACATGTGCCAACGCACAAATTAACCGCCTCCAAACCCTCCACGAGGACCTCTGCCACCCGGGGGTCACTCGGTTTTACCACTTTATCAAGTCCCGCAACCTCCCATACTCCTTAGAGGAGGTCCGTACAGTCACAAGGAACTGCCACATCTGCGCAGAGTGCAAACCGCATTTTTTCAGGCCGGATGGTGCGCACCTGATTAAGGCTTCCCGCCCCTTTGAACGCCTTAGCCTGGATTTCAAAGGACCCCTCCCCTCCACCGACCGCAACATATACTTCCTTAATGTGGTGGACGAGTACTCCCGCTTCCCATTCGCCATCCCCTGTTCTGACATGACCGCTGCTACAGTCATTAAAGCCCTGAACACCATATTCACACTGTTCGGTTGCCCCGCATACGTCCACAGCGACAGGGGGTCCTCCTTCATGAGTGACGAGCTGCGCCAGTTCCTGCTCAGCAACGGGATAGCCTCGAGCAGGACGACCAGCTACAACCCCCGGGGGAACGGGCAAGTAGAGAGGGAGAACGGCACGGTCTGGAAGACCGTCCTACTGGCCCTACGTTCCAGGGACCTCCCAGTTTCACGGTGGCAGGAGGTCCTCCCGGACGCCCTCCACGCCATCCGGTCACTACTGTGTACTAGCACTAACCAAACGCCTCATGAGCGCCTCCTTGTCTTCCCCAGGAAGTCCTCCTCTGGAACGTCGCTGCCGACCTGGCTGGCGGCCCCAGGACCCATCTTGCTCCGAAAGCACGTGCGGGCGCACAAGTCAGACCCGTTGGTCGAAAGGGTTCACCTCCTTCACGTGAACCCGCAGTACGCTTACGTGGCGTACCCCGACGGCCGACAGGACACGGTCTCTCTGCGAGATCTGGCACCCGCCGGCAACACACACACCCCCCCGACACCAATCACCCAACCCCACCCCTTCCTGCCACCGCCGCACCCCGCGACCGCCCCCTTCCCAGGAGGATCAGTCCTCCTCCCAGGCCTGACCAGGAATGAAGCCCAAGCTGAAACCGTAAGGCTCCCGGAGACGACAACACCGGAACAAGCACCACCACCACCACCGGGGCCGAGGCGATCGACACGGACGACCAGACCGCCCGACCGACTCATGGCGTCGATCTAACAGTACAATGTGGACTTTTAACGAGAACATTTTGTCTTTTCCTGACGATTACTGTAAATAGTTTGAAACAAAAAAAACCTTGTACATACTGTTATAACATGTGAAAGTTTTCCTCCCAGGACCAGCCTTGTAAACCCTTACCACCATGCGAAGCATCAACCCGCCGGGTTCATTTTTAACAAGGGGTGAATGTGGTAGTATGCATTAGGCGTCATGTGGGACTGTGAAGCCATGATGTCATTGGCTGACAGATCCCGGGTCCTGGTTGGACGTTGACCTCTAGCTCCGCCCTGAAGGCGGAGTATAAGTACCTGGAGTCCTCCCCCGCAGGCAGTCTACTACTGAACTGCGGGGGAAACAGTCACGCTTAATAAAGCCTCATCGACTTCACTCTATTCGTCTCTCGGAGTCTTTGCGCGCTACAAGGTGCTAATTGATATATACACCCTGACTGTCACTACAGTTGTCACCAGTGGAAAGAGCCAGAGTGCTGATACCTCGTGTGTTTGATAGTGGGAAACCCCCCTCGAGTGTTCTGCCTGGTGATTGGCTGTGTTCTGTCCTGTGTGTTGATTGGCTGTACTGAGTGTCTGTCACTGCCTATCTGTATCGCATTATGTGCATGAGTGCATATCTTGACATCCCCCCTTTTTAAAAAAAATCTGTCGGTTGCTTGGAGCATATGCGACTGTATGTACATGTATAACTATTTACATATAATGGCGAGTGGATGAATATATACACGAGAGTAGTCTAGCATGCAGATACAGAACAAAATTTACAAGATAAATGTCTATAAGTCCAATCTTTGGGGCTTGCATCAGATCCTCGTCGACCGACTGAGAGGTGGAGGTGGAGACGTCGGCGCCTGAACAAGCGGGATTGCTGCCAGATTGGTGGCCTTGTGGTGCAAGATGTCTGGAGGAGGCATAACAACATCTGGAAAAGTAAGATTTGGTGGTGGGCAGGCAAGTTTGCGCAGTGCCCTTCTGTTGCGCCTGACAATGGCGCCATCAGCCATACGAACCACAAACGATCTGGGAGCAGCCTGTCGAACAACAACAGCTGGAGCTGACCAGCCTCCATCAGGTAGCTTGATGCGAACAGCATCTTCCGGAGATAGCACAGGCAAATCGGTAACATGAGCATCGTACGTCAGCTTTTGCCAGTTCATGAGTTGCTGCACCTTTTGCAGTACTGGGAGGTGATCCAGGTCTGGTAAGTGTATGGCTGGAACAGTCGTCCGCAGGTCTCTATTCATGAGGAGTTGTGCCGGAGACATACCGGTGGACAGAGGGGTTGCCCTGTATGCCAGTAGCGCAAGGTTGAAGCCAGAAGCAGAGTCCCCAGCCTTGCAGAGCAGTTGCTTCACTATTTGGACCCCTTTCTCGACCTTCCCATTGGACTGCGGGTAGTGTGGGCTTGAGGTAATGTGGTTGAATTGGTACGACTTGGCAAAATTGGACCACTCTTGGCTGCGGAAGCAGGGACCATTGTCACTCATGACAGTGAGTGGAATACCATGCCTGGCAAATGTCTCCTTGCAGGCCTTGATGACTGTCCGTGATGTGAGGTCTGACAGCTTCACAACTTCCGGGTAATTTGAGAAGTAATCTATGATGAGCACATAGTCACACCCATTGGTGTGAAAAAGGTTGATTCCCACCTTGGACCACGGAGAGGTCACGATCTCATGTTGCTGGAGTGTTTCTTTTGTTTGAGCATCCTGGAAACGCTGGCAGGTCGCATAATTGAAGACCATGTTGGATATGTCCTGGTTGATTCCAGGCCAATAGACAGCCTGACAGCCCTGCGCCTACATTTTCGATACCAGGGTGTCCCTCGTGGATTTGTTTGAGCACTAAGCTCTGCAGGCTGCGAGGAATAACAATACGATCTAGCTTGAGGAGGATCCCCTCGACGACTGTCAGGTCGTCGTTTTCATTAAAGAACTGAGGGCATTGCGCTTTTTGCCAGCCATTTGCGAGGTGGTGCATTACACGCTGCAGAAGAGGGTCCTTGGCAGTCTCTTCACGAATGCTGATCACTCTTTCATCTGAGGCCGGGAGGTTGCTGGCACACAGCTGCACCTGTGCCTCAATCTGGCGGATGAAGTCAACCTGTTCACAGGGCGAGGTGATGGAGCGGGACAGGGCATCCGCAATTATCAGCTCCTTGCCTGGTGTGTATACTAACTCAAAATCGTACCTTCGGAGTCGAAGGAGAATGCGCTGAAGCGTGGGCGTCATGTCATTCAAGTCCTTATGAATGATATGGACCAAGGGTCTGTGGTCAGTCTCCACTGTGAAGGTTGGTAGACGGTAGACGTAGTCATGGAACTTTACAGTGCCGGTTAGGAGGCCCAGGCACTCATTTTCTATCTGGGCATAGCAACTGGAGCCCAGGGCGAGGAGTCATCCTTCTGGAGGAGCACCGCACCAATGCCGTCATTGCTTGCGTCGGTGGAGATTTTTGTTTCCCTGTCCGGGTCAAAAAACGCTAGTACCGGAGCAGTGGTGAGCTTTGCCTTTAACTCGAGCCACTCTGCTTGATGTGTAGGTAGCCACTGGAATGCAGTGGACTTCGTCACCAGATGCCTGAGAGCCGTGGTGTGTGAAGCCAGGTTGAGAATGAATTTTCCCAAGCAGTTCACCATACTGAGGAAGCGTAGCACCGCCTTTTTGTCTTCCGGGTTCTTCATGGCGTTAATGGCCTTGACTTTGTCCGAATCTGGTCGCACACCCTGCTGGGATATTTGGTCGCCCAAGAACTTGATCGATGACATGCCAAAGGAGCACTTGGTCTTTTTCAGCTTGAGGCCGTCTGCATGGACACGTCGAAAGACTTGTTTGAGACGAGATATGTGTTCTTCGGGGGCCGTGGACCATATGATTACATCATCTAGGTAGACACGCACACTCTCAATGCCCTCCATCATCTGCTCCATGATCTTGTGGAAGATTTCAGAGGCTGAAACAATGCCGAACGGCATACGGTTATAACAGTACCTGCCAAATGGTGTGTTGAACGTGCAGAGCTTCCTGCTGGACTCGTCCAGTTGTATCTGCCAGAAACCAGGCAATGCATCTAGCTTTGTGAATAATTTGGTATGTGCCATCTCACTGGTCAGTTCCTCCCACTTCGGGATCGGGTAGTGTTCCCGCATTATGTTCCGGTTAAGATCTTTGGGATCTGCGCATATCCGCAACTCTCCCGAGGGCTTCTTCACAGAGACCATCGAGCTGACCCAGTCAGTCGGTTCCGTCACTTTGGAGATTATGCTCTGGTCTTGGAGCTCCTATAGCTGTGCCTTTAAACGTTCCTTCAGAAGAGCCGGCACCCTGCGTGCTGCGTGGATTACAGTCGTGGCATCAGGCCTGATTAAGATCGTGTAGCAGTATGGCAGCGTGCCCATTCCATCAAACACATTCGGGTATTGAGCAAGGATGTCATCAATGTCAGCCTGAAGATCCACATTGGAAGAAGAAGACATGGCATGGACTTGCTGTACGAGGTTGAGTAGCTAGCATGCATGGCCACCAAGCAGGCTTGCCTTATCAGGCTTGACGATTTTGAATCGCTGCGTGGCATTGATGGTCTTGTTGGAGACGAATAGGTGACAAGATCCTAGTGCAGTTATGGTATTGCCATTATAATCGAGGAGCTGGCAGGCTGGCGGAAGAACTTTGGGTTGCTTTTTAATGCGGTCAAAATCAGCTTGAGAGATGAGATTGGCAGAAGCACCAATGTCCAGCTTGAACTGGATGCTGCATTGATTTACATGTATGACAGCACGCCATTCATCCGCAGAATCCACATTGAGGATAGATAGGCGTCTTGCTGAATTTGAGGAGGCATACTCGCATATAGTGATGATGCCCACACGACATGGGGACTCCAGGCAGTCGTCCTCTGTATCTGTAGTGCTACCAGGATCAGAATCCAGTAGACATTGCTGCACACATCGAACGCGCTTGCGTTGGAAATGGGATCGCTGGCCCTTGACCGGTGATGCAGACCTGCAAAAGGCTGCATAATGTCCAGGCTTCCCACAATTTAAACATCGCCTGCATTTTGCAGGGCATTGGCACTTTAAATGGGTGGTGCCGCAGTTTGGGTACGTCATGACGTTGACGTCGTTACACTCCGTGCGTCGTTGCACATGCGCAGTGCGGTCAGCCGAAGTTCGCACCTGCGCAGTTTGGTCTTTGGCCTCTTCGTTCTCCCGTTCGTGTTGCGCATGCGTGGGACCCTGGGAAAAGCGCGCAAAATGGCCGCCTTCATCGATACTGAGGCACTGCATCCGGATGATGGCCTGTACACTCTGCCTCGTGGGAGGCAAGTTGTTTATGTTCTGCCGATTTGAAACGGGAGTACCGATTTCTCGCCTGTTCATGCACTTTACAAGTCTCGATTGCGACTGGCAGGGTCATGGGTTTAATTTTGAGGAGTTGCTCCCGCAAAGAATCGGAGTGCACCCCAAACACGATCTGATCCCTGATGATGGAATCAGCGGTGTCACCATAACTGCAGGACTATGCTAATATACGGAGATGAGTAAGAAAGGATTGGAAAGGTTCATCCTTACCCTGAAGGCGTTGATGGAAGACATAGCGTTCAAAGCTCTTTTTGTTTCGACTTCACAGTGACTGTCGAACTTCGTTAAAACGGTCATGAATTTGGTCTTGTCCTCGTCGCCGGTAAAAGTAAGCGAATTTAAAATTTTGGATGGCTTGGTCCCCCTCAGTTGATAGGAGCAGCTTGATTTTTCTGGCATCGGACGCATCCTCGAGGCCCGAGGCCTCAATATAGAGAAGGAACCTCTGCTTGAAGACCCGCCAGTTGGTGCCAAGATTGCCGGAGATCCGGAGCAGTGGAGGGGCCTGGATTTTCTCCATGCCGCTGGAAGGCACTTGCTGGTCATCACGGAATCACTCGAGGTAAACCACTTAGATAAAGTAGACAACTGGTACCATGTCGTGTTATTCACCCTGGGGTAACACGGACTGCAACTGGGTGCAGTTGTACTTGAAAGTAGACACCAAACTTTGATGTAAGTTCAATACGCTTTATTGAACTTGCTGAGCAGTGCACACAGTTCGCTGTGGGTTGACACTCTACTAATCTAAGCGTGCTAACTATAACTAACTAGACCAGACTAGCTCTGAGCCACGTGTAGAAGTTGCTAACTGATATATATACCCTGACTGTCACTACAGTTATCACCAGTGGAAAGAGCCAGAATGCTGATGCCTCGTGTGTTTTATAGGGGAAAGCCCCCTCTAGTGTTCTTCCTGGTGATTGATTGCGTTCTGTCCTGTGTGTTGATTGGCTGTAATGAGTGTCTGTCATTGCCTGTCTGTATCTCATTATGTGCATGAGTGCATATCATGACAGCATGCAGGTCCACATGGTTTGCTGGATGGAGCTCTCAAAGTGTCACCACTCTGTCAGTGGAGGAAGCCGTGACTGCGTGGATCGCTCCATAGTTCACACATCAGTGCACATAGCCTCTTGGAGTTCTGTCAAATTTTTAAAAATAGTATTTCGCAGGATGTGGGTGTTGCTGTCTAGGTCATCATATATTGCCCATCCCTAATTGCTGATGAACTGCATTTTGAACTGCTGTAGTCCCTGCAGTGTAGGTACACCCACAGTGCTGTTAAGGATGGATTTTCAGGATTTTGACCCAGCAACGGTGAAGGAACGGTGATATATTTCTAAGTCTGGATGGTGAGTGACTTGGAGGCGATCCTCTAGATGATGGGGTTCTGAGGTATCTGTCACTCTTGTCCTTCTAGATGGTAGTGGTCGCGTGTTTGGAAGATGCTGCATAAGGAGCCTTGGTAAGTTCCAGCAGTGCATCATGTAGATGATACACACTACGCGTCAGTGGTGGAGGGAGTGAATGTTTGTGGAAGGGGTGCCAATCAAATGGGCTGCTTTGTCCTGGATGGTGTTGAGCTTCTTGAGTGTTGTTGGAGATGCACTCATCCAAGCAAGTTGGGAACATTTCATTACATGCCTGACTCGTCTCTTGGAGATGGTTGACAAGCTTTGGGGAGTCAGGAGGTGAAGTACTTGCCATAAATGTTCACACACCACATGCTGTAGCTCCAACATCCGCTGCATTTTTATTGACTACATTGATGTGCCATCAGTCTGAATGTTGGATTGGATTGGATTTGTTAATTGTCACATGTACCGAGGTACAGTGAAAGTATTGTTCTGCGCACAGTTCAGACAGTTCTTACCATATGTGAAAAGAAAATACATCGGGCAATAGGGCAAAAATAAAGTACACACAATGGTGAGTATTATTATGACCTCACAATTCTGATTATGACGAGCCACAATTATTACTGCCTCATACAGGCCGGATTGTGCCTGCAGTGATATATGCACATGTCTGTCCAATTACGTGGTGGTGGAGGGTTCAGAGAAATGAAATCACTTACTTTCCCCTGAGGACTCTCCCTCCTCCTCAGAAATGGAAGGCTGCTCTTTGGACTCGAAATCTGGCTACGTTAATCCATTACCTGAGAGTGGAAAAAGAGTGATGAGAGGACATTGCATATTCCAATGCATCCTTCTGATTACTCATCCTTTGGAGCTCCATGTGACCATTTTGAGTTCTCTGCTCCAGCAAGCATTTCAATGAACATTTCAGTTGTCCATTAAAGACGTGCATCACACCTATGTTGATAGCAGCCTCACTGAACTTCATGGTGCCACACTGATGTCTCCTCTATATGGCCATTTAGTCCAAGAAATTGTGAGGTGAACTCTGACTGACCAGATTTCTCCACAAAGAGATTACATTTTATCTAATAGCCTGAGCATTGCCACTCACTGAATGGACACTTTGTTCTCCAATTTCATATTCATTTGTGACATTTAATACTGCGAGCGTAATGTTATATACTGCATTCAGCTTGACAGACTGGATCACATCATTGATCCATTTCCTGCACTGCACCCAATATATGGGAGACCGTCCCATGGCTGTTCAGCTCCTTCACAACCTCCAGCCATGCCCTTTACCTCTTCCTAGATCCTCATCCTCCCATTCTGTGAGGAAATAACTTGTCTCCATGCCCATACCACCTTGAAATAATTAAAGCCCCAACTAGAGAAAATGCAATGGCCTTGCCAGCATTTTGCTGCACCCCGCCTCCCCCCCTGCCCACCACCACTGCATGTGGAGGGTACCATTGTATTGGAGACAACCTCTCTGCAGCAGGCCTGGTGGCTAGCAGAACTAAAGGCTCCTTGCCCCAATGATGGGACTGCAGGCAGAAAGGGCTGCCACTGTGGCCCAAATAATATACCCAAAAGAGTTTCCCCTTTGCTCCAAGGGTCCACTAAATGGCTTTGTTTCTCAGAGCATTTAATTTAAAGGCATGCCACAGAGAGCGTTTCCATTTTCAGGCATCCTCTGATTACCTGACCTGCCTGAGCAGCTCCCACTCACACCAGCTGCAGTGCCGAAGCTCCAGATGTGCCAGCTCTTTGATTGGGCTGGCAGCATTGGGAGCCCACCTGCCATCCTTAATACAACAGTGGGAGCAGAGGCACCCAATAGGTGGCAGCCTGAAGGAAGATTGTGCTGTCAGTCTGCTCCGTCGGAAAGCACAGGCCCCAATATCAATGCCCGAAGACGATGGAGAAATCGAACCTTTTGGGTCAATTTCCTTCCTGCTAATCAACTAATACCTCATAATTATGACATGCCAATGCAATCATGCCTGGAACATGAATGAGGAGACAGTGACTTACACTGAAGACACAATTATTTTAATAATACTTGTAAATATCTAGGAGGCGGCACGGTGGCACAGTGGTTAGCAGTGCTGCCTCACGGCACCAAGGACCAGGGTTCGAAGCCGGCCCTGGGTCACTGTCTATATGAAGGTTGCACATTCGCCCCATGATTGTGTGGGTCTCAACCCCACAACCCAAAAGATGTGCAGGGTAGGTGGATTGGTTATGCTAAATTGCCCCTTAATTGGAAAAAGATAATTGGGTACTCTAAATTGATTTTTTTAAAAAGTAAATATCCAGGATAGATCTTTATGGTGAGTAAGAGCCATAACCAATTACAAAGGAGAAAAATATAAAAATGTGACGAATGTGTTGCTATTAAAAATGTTGATTCTGAAGCACGTTCCAAAATAGCCAACCTTAAAACTTCATTCAATTATTGGGCTTTCACAGATAAAGTTGTTTCCGTTTTCCAAAATGAGATTTCTTGCATTTATATTAAGTGTCAATCAATCATGAACATGTGATGTCAGTTGGTTGATTTATACACGGTAGCAGTACATAGGGTTTTCTATTTAATATAACCCTATTACCTATCCAATAGAAGCTTGTTAGCTTGTTGGTATGGGAGTGAGTGTCCAAACATTTAGATTTGTCTGTCTGCAACAAATCTGTTTGTGGCTGACAAATTTGATTAGGTTGATAGTTTGTCTAATGAAGCTGAAAAGCATTCTTGCCTATCAAGATGTGCCCAATGATAAAGCAGAGGGCACCCAACAACTAAGACACTTTTATAAATGTTGTCTCTAAAGCTCTAGGACTAGTTGGATATGTATCTTTTCAACCTTCAAAACTCTGGCCCATAGTTTTCTGTCAAAATAACAGCAACACTAATGCATTCATCATTATTTATGCACAACCTATATATAGCCCTGCAAAGAAACACCATCTTGCAGACTGCCTCACCATCAAAATAAATTGAATAACGTAAAGACACTGTAACTGTGCAGCAACTACAAACCAATCTTGCCAAAGATCGTTAAATTTTGTCTATTTCAGTCCACACACCCGTTTAATATTATAGTGAATGTTTATTACTGACAGTCAACCACTCTGACACTAAAAATGAACAATTGCTAATGTGGAGTACCAATCCTCCATATTCTTAATTGTTAGATATTTTGAAACTTTTATTTCTTTACTTTCATTTTCTGTCTCCATTTTCTCTTTCATAATCCACTGATCTTTTTTTTAGAACCTTTGAATCATAGGATTTCTACAGTGCAGAAGGAGGCCATTTGGCCCATCAAGTCTGCCAACCCCCTGAAAGAGTACCCTGCCCAAGCCCACTCCTCCGCCCTATCCCTGTAACCTATAACCTCACCTAACCTGTGCATCTTTGGACTGTGGGAGGAAATTGAATGCCCTGGAGGAAACCAAGGAGAGAAAGTGCAAACTCCGCACAGATAGTCACCCAGCGCCGGATTCGAACCCGGGTCCTTGGTTCTGTGAGGCAGCATTGCTAACCACTGTGCACTGTGCCATGGTGTATTTCAATTTCTGTTCCTGATTTGGTATTGAATCCACTTATTATAATTTACACTTCATTTTCCATGCTTGTGTTGTTAATTTTGCAATTTTTCAATCTGAGTAGTCAAGAAGATGCATAGATATTTGCCAATCTTTGATGCCCTGATTCTCTCACTGCGACATTATCAGTTCACACTTTCTGCAATGTGACATGGAAACATTTTTAAAACCTGAACAGGCAAAATCTAAATAATGCTAAATACTAAATAACCTCGCTCGTCTTATCCTCTATGCTGTTATAATGAGGCTGAATAGAAGCTCAAGGGAAATCATCTCATCAATCAGTTAAACATATTACAGTCTTCCAGACTCAACATTGAATTTAATCATTTCAGATTAATCTCTGTTTCCAGTTCTTTTGGACAGCAGCTTTTGGTAATGATTCCTCCTTTGTCATTTACAGCACTTGTAAACCTATCTTCTGTTTCTTTCCTTGACCCATTTCCCACCCCCCTTCCTTGCATCATCATTCGTTTTACCCACTGCGGCCATTCACCCAATCACAGATCCTCCCTTTTGTGCTTTCCTCCATCCATTTATCCCCCACATCCTTGCATAAGGATTCCTGGATAAATCATTGCATCAAATTAGTTACAGCTCTAACATTTTCCAATTTGAATGAAAGATCATCGGCTTGAAGCATTGGGGTCCTGAGCCTGCACATACTGGAAGTGAGAGAGGCTCAGCAATCTTCCAGAGAATGGCTCCAGAATTGGCCGCTTCCAGGTTTGCCATCCAATTGCGGTTGGCAGGCAGGCTCGCAATGCTGCTGATCCATACAGAGGGTCAGTGACTCTGGATTCTGGGTTGATGCAGTAAACCAAAGAATAGAGACAAGAGAGGTACAGATATAGGAAATGATAAACAAACATGACAGGAAGGGACAGTGAGTTAAAATCTAACAGTGAAACAGCAGTCAAAGCTAAAGGTTACAAGAATAACAAAATAAACAATAAAGGCTGAATCTGAATGTATGTAGCATTCAAAACAAAACAGATGAACTGATAGTCATACAGCATGAAATAAGTACGACCTGATAGCCATTACATCGCCATGGCTGAAGGATGAATATTGAAGGGTGTGTGAATTTTAGGAAGGACCAGAAGCTAATAAAAGTTGGAGGGTGGCTCTGATAATTAATGATGGTGTTAGTACAGCAGAGAATGGTGACCCAAATTCAGGAAACCAGTATGTAGAAGGAATGTGCTAAAGACATGGGGCTGGATTCTCCGATTGTGAGGCTATGTCCTCACATCGGTCTGGGAACGGTGGGAACGGTGGCATTTTATGCCTGAACATTTGGCGCAAAACGGCCACCGATCCTCCTTGTAGCTGGGGTGTTAGCATGCCGGCAGCGTAAAGCACCCGGCTCTAGCTGCCGATACAGCCTGGAGAATTGCCGAGTCCGTGGCCGCGCATGTGCACGGTGGCGGCCTGCAGCGACCGCACCGTGCAACATGGCACCAGCCGATCATGTACCCGGCATGCCAAATAGTGCCCCCCTTTGGTCGGCTCGCGCGCCCTGGGCTACCCTCCAACAATGCCCCCAGCCCCTGATTAAGTCCCCCCTACCTGAGAATCGGCCCTCCCCCGACTGTGGCGGCGTTGACTGAGTCTGCAGCCACCATGCCGAGTTCCCGACGGGTCAGACCATGAGAGACCCACACTGTCGGGTACCCTCCGAGTACACCGCTTTGGAGGGGGCGGAGCATCGTGAAAGTGGCGCTCCCCCCCCCGATTTGGTCGGGAACTTTGACACTCCGACCGATCGCCGAAGGCGATTTCGGCATCAGCGACTGAAGAATCCAGCCCAAGGAGCGGAACGCGATTGGGCGGAGAATCGCGCATGAGCCAAAAATCGTGGAGGTTGCCAGGCGCTCGATGGAATGCCATGCTCCGGTACCACAACAGTGGAGTCGATTCATTCTACTCCACATGTACAGTAAACACCGTTGGCAATCATTAACGGGCCCGGGCTCCTGCAATGCTCCACCAAAGCAAGGAGGAATTAATGAAGGCGAGGTTCACTTGTGGTATTAAAAATCGGGAAACAGGCGCCATGGCTGCTGAGGGAGATGTGGCCGAATGGGTGCCCCCGCTCCACACCCCCTCCACCCGTCGAGTTAGATAGTTAGATTCTCTCCTATAGGAGATGGTCATTGCCTGCACTTCTGTGGCGTGAATGTAGCTTGCCGCTTGTCAGCCCAAGCCTGGATATTGTCCAGGTCTTGCTGCATTTGGACATGGACAGCTTCATTTTCTGAGGAGTCACGAATGGTGCTGAACATTGTGCAGTCATCCACAAACATTCCTTATGATGGAAGGGAGGTCATTGATGAAGCAGTTGAAGATGGTTGGGCCTAGGACACTAACCTGAGGAACTCCTGCAGTGATGTTCTGGAGCTGAGATGATTGACCTCCAAACATCTTTCTTTGTACCAGATATGACTCCAACCAATGGACAGTTTCCCTCCTGATTCCCATTGCCTCCAATTTAGCTATCGCTACTTGATGCCATACTCGGTCAAATGCTGCCTTGATGTCGAGGGGAGCCACTCACCTCACCTCTGGTATTCAGCTCTTTTGTTCATGTTTGAACCAAGGCTGAAATGAGGTCAAGAGCTGAGTGACCCTGGTGGAACCCAAACTGAACGTCGTGAGCAGGTTATTGCTGAGTAAGTTCCACTTGATAGCACTGATAATGACTCCTTCCATCATTTTGCTGATGATGGAGATTAGGCTGATAGGACGGTAATTGGCTGGATTGCATTTGTCCTGTTTCTTGTGTACAGGACACACCTGGGCAATTTTCCATACTGCCGGGTAGATGCCAGTGTTGTAGATGTACTGAAACAGCTTGTCTGGGGGTACGGCAAGTTCTGAAGCTCAAATCTTCAGTACTATTGCCGGAATATTGTTAGGGACCATAGCCTTTGCAGTGTCCAGTGCCTTCAGCCATTTCTTGATATCACGTGGGGTGAATTATATTGGCTGAAGACTGACATCTGTGATGCTGAGGACCATTGGAGGAGATTGAGATGGATCATCCACTCAGCATTTCTGGCTGAAGAATTTTGCAAATGCCTCAGTTGCCCCTCAGAAGGTGATGGTGAGCTGCCTTCTTGAACCACTGCAGTCCATGAGGTGTAGGCACACCAAAAGAGCTGCTCGGGAGGGTGTTCCAGGATGTTGCCTCAGCAACGGTGAAGGAACGCAGATATATTTCCAAGTCAGGCTGCTGAGTGACTTGGAGGGGAGCCTCCAGGTGGCTGCTGCTCTTGTCCTTCTAGATAGCAGCAGTCATGGGTTTGGAAGGTGCTGTCTAAGGAACCTTGGTGAGTTACTGCAGTGAATCTTGTACATGGTACACATGGCTGCCACTGTTCATTGAATGTTTATGGAAAGGGGAGCAATCAAGCAGGCTACTTTGTCCTGGATGGTGTGGAGCTTCTTGAGTGTTGTTGGAGCTGCACTCATCCAGGCAAGTGGAAAGTGTTCCATGACACTCCTGACCTATTTGAAACATATGTAACATGTTTCTGTCTGATAACCTTATAAAATCTGAAGAAACTTTTTGAATAATAAGTAAATCTAAGAACAAATATTCCATAGCAGCATACCTATGTCCCTCTGCACACTCTTTGGCAAGATCTGGAAGCAATGGAAGTCCAAAGGGATTTAGGAGTCCATGTACATAGATCTTTAACATTTCATGGACAAGTACAAAGAAAAATCAAAAAGGCTAATGGAATTCTGGCTTTCCTACCCAGAGGACGAGAAATCCAGGGGCTGGAAATCATGCTCCTTCTATACAAATCCCTGTTTTGACCACAATCATAGAATCATAAAATTCCTACAGTGCAGATGGAGGCCATTTGACCCATCGGGTCTGCATCGATCCTCCAAAAGAGCACCCTGCCTAGGCCCACTTCTCTACATTATCCCCATTTAACCCCACCCCAACCTTTGGACACTAAGGGGCAATTTTGGATGGCCAATGCACCTAACCTGCACATCTTTGGACATGGGAGGAAACCGGAGCACCCAGAGGAAACCCACGCAGTCACGGGGAGAACGTGCAAACTCCACACAGTCACCCAAGGCTGAAATTGAAGCCATGTCCCTGGTACTGTTAGGCAGCAATGTTAACCACTGTGACACTGTGCCACCCCATACACCTGAGGTGTATTACCAGACGAAGTAAATATTGGCTGTGGATGGGGCTGCAGTGTAGTTTGATTAAGATGGTACTTGGTCTTCCAAGGTTGAATTACAAAGAGTGATTACACAAACCAAGGTAGAATTTGCTGAAATGTAAGTGATAAGTGATTAAGGCATGAGTTGATTGAAGTTTTCAAGATGTTAAGGGAAGCTTATTAGGAATTTGGGAAAGTAACAAGGTTAACGGTGAACTTGAGATGAAAACAAAACAACAGAGAAGTAGTAATAAATTAGACTTAAAATAAATAACCTTTATTGTCACAAGTAGGCTTACATTAACACTGCAATGAAGTTGCACTGTGAAAAGCCCCTAGCCACCACATTCCGGCACCTGTTCGGGTATACAGAGGGAGAATTCAGAATTCTCAGCTGGTATGGGAATTGAACCCGCGCTACTGGCCTTATTCTGCATCACAAACCAGCTGTCTAGCCCACTGAGCTAAACCAGCCCTCAAGACTAACAAGTGTCCAGAGGAATAATGAGATGCAATTTGCCCAGTAAGAAGATTTTCAGGCATCTAGAGACATCCAAAGATGTGCAGGTTAGGTGGATTGGACATGCTAAAAATTGCCCCTTATGGGTTAGCTTAAGGGCGGGGGATAGGACCTGGGTAGGGTGGTCTTTCAAAGGGTCGATGCAGACTCGATGGGTCGAATGGCCTCTTTCAGTACTGTGGGGATTCCATGAATAGAGACATTGAGCTGTGAAAGATCATATCAGAAATTTTGTTTACCAGAGATCAGTGGGGCTATAAAAATGATAACTTCTGAAGGGAAGTTATTTTAGAGATGTCGACAGCCGAATCCATAGGGTGGGATATCAAAAGACTGAACAGATTAACTGCTAGCATCCTCATTGGTGAAGGAAGCTAGTTCTCCATCCAACAGTCAGACAGTGCAATTCCATCTATGATCTAAGCCACAGAGGCCTGTTCAAGCTTACATTTAGAGCCATGACAAATTGCAGATATTCTCCTCTAAAAGACGTCGTTTTGAATGAAAATCGCTTATTGTCACAAGTAGGCTTCAAATGAAGTTACTGTGAATAGCCCCTAGTCGCCACATTCCGGCGCCTGTTCGGGGAGGCTGGTACGGGAATTGAACTGTGTTGCTGGCCTGCCTGGGTCTGCATTCAAAGCCAGCGATTTAGCCCTGTGCGAAACCAGCCTTTGCTAGTTTTGTGCCTTCGCTGAACCAGGAAGAGGTGTTTTCCCAAATATGGTCACCTAAGCGGTATTGTATGGTAACTATTAGCTGGATTTGACTTATAGAGTTACCAAAATTGGATGATGCTTGGGTAATGGGGTGTCTCAATGTGTTCAGAGAATGTGATGTATTTTGGGAACACAAAGTAACTTCAGATAAATTGGTGTGTTTAGTTATTTAATATACTTAAATCCCATAGTGTATATTAGTCTTTTGTTGGGTATTTTTTTCTTTTCTTTTACGTTAATTCTTCATTAATTGTTTACACAACAACTCATGTGGTTCCTCATTGGGATATACATTGCTCCTCACATTATTCCAAACAAATGTACGCCACTAAGAACCAGTTTTTAAAATTACCCTTCTGGATTTTGAGACACTCTCGCAAGTAACGTCAGCGGGGTTCTTAACAAACTGAAAGGGTGGATATAAATTATTTCTACTGGTTGGGGAATCTAAGCCAAGGGAACATATAAGCCAGAATTCTAAAAATAAACAGAGTGACGTTATGGGGTCTTTCCCAGCACTTGTAGCACCAGAAACAACCCAGCTAATCCCTCCCAAGGCAGACTCAATTTTTTAGTTAGATCGTGCCCCATGTCTCCGTAATGGCTATGAAAGCATATCCATTAACCGCAATTTATGCCATTCGTTCGTCTACATTATTTTGAATGCTTTGTGCACTTAGTCTTTAGGTTTGCCTTTTTGCCATTTTTAATCATCCTAACTTTTTTTTGTTCTGTGGCCCTGTTTGCCTCTCGCCCTTGATTACCCTGTCTACCATTTTTTGCATTTTACTGTTCTTTCTTTTGTTGCTGTCCTTGTTTATCTTTCCCTTATCACCTTGGTTAGATTGACATGCCATTAGCATAATAATTTGAACCCGCTCCAACTACACTGGCAAACACTCACCGGAGGACATCAGTTCCGGTCCTTCCTAGGTGTAACCCATCCAGTTTGTACTGGTCCCACCTCCCCAGAACGGGTCCTAATGTTCCAGGAATCTGAAATACTCCCCCTTTCACCAACTTTCCAGCCACCAATTCACTCAAAATATCCTGTTCTTTGTACTCTGACGAGCGCATGGTACTGGTAGTAATTACTACCTTTGAGATCCTACTTTTCAACTTATTTACTTCCTATATTCTGCTTTTCGGAACTCATCCTTTTTTTTTGACCAATGCCATTGGTACCAATATGTACCGTGATGACAGGCTGTTCACCCTCCCTCTCCAGGATGTCCTCTAGCTATTCTGAGACATCATTGCCCCTTGCATCACGCAGACAACAGACCATCCTGGAATCTTGTTTGTGGCCACAGAAATGCCTATCTGTTCTCCTTACAACTGAATCCCCTATAACTATTGCTTTCCCCATGTTTTATTCCTTCCCTGTGCAGCAGAGCCAACAGAGGTGCAGCAAATTTGGCGGTCGCATTCCCCTGAGAGGTCATTCCTCTCAACAGTATCCAAAGCGGTATATCTGTTTTGCCACAGGAGATTCCTGTTCTGCTTGGTGGTCACACATTCCCTTCTTGCCTGTGGAGTCTAAGCCTATGGTGTGATGACTTCTCTATATGTCCTATGCACAATACTCTCTGTCTCGGAGATTCTCTACAGTGTCACAACCGTTGCGCCAGCTTCAAAACCCAGGCTTCCAGAAGCTGAAACTGGAGACACTTCTTGCACACATGTTGGTCCCAGGCACTGGAAATGGTCCCCGCTTCCCACATGGAGCATGAGGAGCACACCACAACTTTGAGCTCTCCTGTCATGACGTTTACCCCTTCAAATTAAGGATTTAGAAGCTACTGAACATCAGATAATGGCAATTACTCTAGGTCTTTTTGCCCTGGTCCTCGTTACTAGCACTTACAAACTATAAGCTATAAAAGCAGTATATACATACCCAGCCTTAGCCACTATTTCCCAATCAGATCTCTCCCTCGTAGTCTCTACTGCTGCAGCAAGGCAAGATTTAAAAAGTTAGAAATCAAAGAAAAAAAGCAATAGAGCACTTCTTTTCTCTCTGCGCCGAATTCTCACCCTGCTCATTCTGGCTGTGTCTCATTCAGGATGTTTCTCTCCCTCTGCTCATGCGCAGAACTCACTGATGACCACTCAAGCTGCCACAGTGGGATTTATATTCATGTCCTCTCGAGTATTAATCCATGCCCCTTGATTATTAGTCCAATAACTACATTTCTGTATTCAAAGATCAGGAAATTTAAGATCAGGAAATTATTATGATAATTCCAAAGATGAAAGAATAAATTTTTTAAAAAGTAATAGAAAAAATAAACTGGTGTAGTAATGCAGGAAGTAAAGATAAGAAGCAGAACATTGACCCTGGGTACCAAGCAATTATAATATTTTGCACTCCTAATTTTTGGTTTGTACATTTGCACCTTGTCCAACGTTAAGCATCAGTATTCTTGGTTAATTTTAATCTTTTCCAGTATTTGACTGAATTCCATTAAGCTCTGTATATTCAGAACAGCCCACTACTTGAGGGGGTGGCATGGAATGGAGGAAGCTGACAGGATTAATCCTGTTATGCAAAAGCAGTCCTTGTGCTCGTATTTCAAGGAGTATTGATAATAGTTGTGAAGAAGCTTATTTCAGATCATCGTACATTTCAAGAGAAAATTAGGTATGAGAGATGCAGGCTGATTTTGGTATCTTTCTGCTCAATTTTTGCAAGCAACTTGGCAAAACGAAGTTGAATTTCTCCTCCAATAGACGTCAAATGGGTAGATTTAAAACAAAGTAGATGAGAAAAGACATCTAGATGTTCAGGAGGACCAGGCATTAAAAATGGCAACGGCATGTAATTAGGATCATAAAAAGTAAAACAGCACAAAAGCATACAATTACTAACTCGGGTTTTTTTGAGGCAATAATTAGATTTGCCTTTTCCTGTTTAGAATTTTATATTTTTAGCAGGGCAAGCTGCTGACGATGCAAGATGATAACATTTCATTGCAGGGAATCATGCATTAGGAATTAAATTACATTTGCAACATATCAAAAAGTTAGCGAGGGAAAGAGGGGAGATGGAGAAGTTTGTTTTTATTAGGGATAACACAATGGTGATAAAAATAGAATTCATATAGGTAGAGATAAAAGGTAATAAAGGATCGATCAGGCAAATAGGTGTAGTTGGCACATCACATAAAGTGGATGAGATGTGGAGGAAGAAATATGCAGAGATATTAGGGAATTAAGTAAAAATCATGGAATAATAATCATGGGGAAGTTCAACTACCCTGATGATAATTGGACAGAAGAGTGAAGTTAAGGGGTTAAGGGAATGGAATTCCAATAATGGGTACAGGACTCCTTAGTAATAATCTAATCATAATAATCTTTGTTAGTGTCACAAGTAGGCTTACATTAACACTGTAATGAAGTTACTGTGAAAATCCCCTAGTTGCCACACTCCGGCCTGTTCAGGTACACTGAGGGAGAATTCCTTAATTAGCCAGGCTTAAAGATTGAGAACAAAACAGAGCAAGGATTGAGAAGGAGCGGAATTAGAATGAGTTAATTCAATGTCAAATCATGTCCAAAAAGAGAAATAAAGAGAAGAAAAGAAAGATTAGATTCAGAGAGGGGGAAAAGAGTCAGAAAGAAAGAGATAAAGAAAATGTTAATACATAACATGTTTAAAATCTCCAACATCAATTAATACCTCAGGGAATAAACCTCTAGTGTCAGATATGTTGATTGCCATTAATTGTCACTAAATGTGGTGGTGTTTACACTTCATGACAGTTAGTTCAAGTCCACCGAGCAAATACAGCAACTTCATGGCATTCAATGCATTTCAATAATGAGGCAGTCAGCAAGATATTGTTTTAACATTGGAGCAGCATAACTCCAACAGCGACTTTAGATAGTTGTGTTCAACCAAGAATCTGCTCTAATCTGAACATGCTGCGCTGAATAGTTGTCTCTAAATAGCAGCCAGCACCAATTACCCTCACCATTACTTTGACAGCAAATTCTGGCCCATTAATGTTAAAGTACAGAACTTTAATTGGATTGCAGCTAACTACTGTGTATAGTTCTGGGTGTCCATGAAAGGAGAATAAAATGGAAAAGATGCAACATAAATTAACTAGTATACTAGCAGAACCAAGGAGCTACAACTTATAAGAGAGACACAAGAGTTTGCGACTATATTTAACAGAGGCTTGGAAGGTTGATGGATAACCTGATAGAGGTCTTGATGATTGTAAAGGATTGTTAGAGGTGGTTATATTGCTAGATTGGTGCTAGTAACAATGCGATGGCAATGAAGGGCATGAATTTAAAGAATGAAGAAAAAGTGGAGTTGGAAAATATTGTATGTGCAGTTTGGATAGCTCGTGGAATCTTCTGCAGAATAGAAAAAATAATTTAAAATGAAGATAAGGAATTGTTTGAAAAATGGGCATAATACAGCAGGAGAGTGGGATTAGTCTAAATGTTTCATGCAAAGAAAATCTTGATGGTAGAAGCATGTTGAGATAAATAGTTTACATCTGTGCTGTAACATTCTATCAATCTGCAATTCTGCTCCACACAATTTCCCACAGAGAGATTGACCTCAGGTTTATGTCTCAGGCTTCTGAATGGCTTGGTGCATAATGGCTTTGGTTAAATTACCTGCCCACTCTTGTGAGCAATATAAAAGAGGTGAGAAACTGACTGAAGGAAGGTGGGGGGTTACAATCATGCATTACAAAGAATGTGATTTAATTAATATTTATCAATTCTAAAAACTGAAATACAATGCGATGTGGAAAATGTGGAGTCCAAAATTACTAACGAATTATCTGTGCTCTAATTTTATTTCTTAGTTTAATGTAGTTGATGGTCTTTTCATTGAAAATATGTGTGATCGCTAAATAATCAATTCCTTTCGGGTGAGCAAGGTTCTAGTGGTTACTGTCACTCAGTATGTAGTGCGAGCGTTTGCTTTTTTTCTAATCACCAACAATGTATTACTCAATTAAGCCTTTAAATGCGTTTGATTTCACCTGAGTATTCAGGTCTTAATGAAAATTCCACCTGGTTCACAGAACTACTTTGAACCATAGGACCATAGAATCCCCACAGATGAAATTCTTACTGGTGCTATCTCTCTAATTATAATAATCTTTATTGTCAGAAGTAGGTTTACATCAACACTGCAATGAAGTTACTTTGAAAAGCCCCTAGTCGCCTGTTCAGGTACACTGAGGGAGAATTCAGAATGTCCAAATTATCTAACAGCACGTCAAAGAACAAAGAACAAAGAAACATACAGCACAGGAACAGGTCCTTTACCCCTCCAAGCCTGTGCCGACCACGCTGCCCATCTCAACTAAAATCTTCTACACTTCCAGGGTCCGTATCCCTCTATTCCCATCCTATTCATGTATTTGTCAAGATGCCCCTTAAACGTCACTATCGTCCCTGCTTCCACCACCTCCTCCGGCAGCGAGTTCCAGGCAGCACTACCCTCTGTGTAAAAAAACTTGCCTCGTACATCTCCTCTAAACCTTGCCCCTCGCACCTTAAATCTATGCCCCTTGTAATTGACCCCTCTACCCTGGGAAAAAGCCTCTGACGATCCACTCTGTCTATGCCTCTCATAATTTTGTAGACCTCTATCAAATCGCCCCTTAGTCTCCGTCATTCCAGTGAGACGAAACCAAGTTTATTCAACCTCTCCTCATAGCTAATGCCCTCCATGCCAGGCAACATCCTGGTAAATCTCTTCTGCCCCCTCTCTAAAGCCTCCACATCCTTCTGGTAGTGTGGTGACCAGAATTGAACACTATACTCTTAAGTGTGGCCTAACTAAGGTTCTATACAGCTGCAACATGACTTGCCAATTTTTATACTCAGTGCCCTGGCCAATGAAGGCAAGCATGCTGTATGCCTTCTTGACTACCTTCTCCACCTGTGTGGCCCCTTTCAGTGACCTGTGGACCTGTACACCTAGATCTCTCTGACTGTCAAGATTCTTGAGGGTTCTACCATTCACTGTACATTCCCTACCTGTATTAGACCTTCCAAAAGCATTACCTCACATATTTCCGGATTAAACTCCATCTGCCATCTCTCCGCCCAAGTCTCCAAATGATCTAAATCCTGCTGTATCCTCTGGCAGTCCTCATTGCAATCCGCAATTCCACCAACCTTTGTGTCGTCCGCAAACTTACTAATCAGACCAGTTTCACTTTCCTCCAAATCATTAATATATACTACGAACAGCTAATATCCCAGCACTGATCCCTGCGGAACAACACTAGTCACAGCCCTCCAATCAGAAAAGCACCCTTCCATTGCTACTCTCTGCCTTCTCTAACCTAGCCAGTTCTGTATCCACCTTACCAGTTCACCTCTGATCCCGTGGGACTTCACCTTTTGTACCAGTCTGCCATGAGGGACCTTGTCAAAGGCCTTACCGAAGTCCAGATAGACAACATCCACAGCCCTACCTGCATCAATCATCTTTGTGACCTCCTCGAAAAACTCTATCAAGTTAGTGAGACACGATCGCTCCTTCACAAAACCGTGCTGCCTCTCGCTAATTCGTCTTTCAGGACTTGTGGGAGGAAACCGAAGCACCCGGAGGAAATCCAGGCAGACACGGAGAACATGCAGACTCTGCTCAGGCAGTGACCCAAGCTGAGAATCGAACCTGGGACCCTGGCACTATGAAGCAACAGTGCCACTGTGCTACAGTGCCACCCACTTTTAAAGATGAGGGATACAAATATGTGTTGGATTGTATCATGCTGGACAGATGTTTGTTCTAGGAACTTTGAAAATGAATCCATGCTCCTATCTTCAGATGATATTGTGTAGCTCATCTAAGAATTGAGGGCGATTTTTTTCTTTACCTTGCACAGATCAGGGACTGTATTCTCTGCCCCGCCGTGCCATATTTCTGTCTCACCCCACCAGTGGGATGCCCCGTTACATCGGCTGGTCAATGGGGCTTCCCATTGTGGGGCAGCCCCACACCATCGGGAAACCCCTGGGCTGCTGGCAAAACAAATCATCCCGCCAGCAGAAATTTGGGTGGGCATTGCACGCAAATTTCCAATTTGAGCTACAGGCCAGTGATGCTCCTTGCTGGCATTACCTGTTACCCTCCGTATGGGTTTCCTCAAAAACAAAAAGATATATTGCCTTCAGTGGGAAAAATCTGCATTATGCCACCTATCATAGAATCCTACACAATCCCCACAGTGCAGAAAGAGGCCACTGGGCCCATCGAGTCAGCACCGACCCTCTGCAAGAGTATTCCACCCCTTAACCTAACCTACACATCTTTTTTGGATGCTAAGGGGCAATTTAGCATGGCCAATCCACCTAACCTGCACATCTTTGGACTGTGTGAGGAAACAGTAGCACCTGAAGGAATCCCACGCAGAAACAGGGAGAACATGCAAACTCCACACAGTAACCCAAGGCCGGAATTGAACCCGGGTCCCTGGTGCTGTGAGGCAGCAGCGCTAACCACTGTGCCATCGTGCTGCCCCTAACAGCGTAGATGCTCAATTACAGTAGTAAGTACAATAGTTATGCCCTTGCTCTCAGCTGGAAAGGGTAAAAGGGTCCTTTGGTTTTTCCCATCTTTCTTCAGTGCCAGGAAAATTCCAGCACAAGTGAGACCTATGTCAGACATGCAGCAGCAGGGCTTCTTTTTTACCGTGTCTAAGATGAAGAATGTATTGTGAGTTGGCTTTGTACCAAAAAGCAGATGTGAACAAAGATTAAAGAACAATACAGCACAGGAACAGACCCTTTGGGCCTACAAGCCTGTACTGGTCATGATACCACCCTTGGCCAAAACCCTCAGCACTTCCTTGTGCTGTATCTCTTTATACTCATCCTATCCATGCATTTGTCGAGATGCCTTTTGAACGCCGTTAATGTATCTGCTTCCACAACCTCCCCTGGCAACCCGTTCCAGGCACTCACTACCCTCTGTGTTAAAAAACCTGCCTCACACATCTTCTCCCAACTTTGCCCCACGGACCTTAAACCTAACCCCCCTGGTGACTGTCCCCTCCACCCTCGGAAAGAGTGCCTGCACATCCATTCTATCCATGCCCCTCATGATCTTTTAGACGATGTGGCTTCAGTGAAAGGAGGATTGCAGCCAAACGACCTGTTGAGGAATCAGGGGCGATATTATCCGACCCCCCGCCGGGTCGGAGAATCGCCGGGGGCTGGCGTGAATACCGCCCCCGCCGGTTGCCGAATTCTCCGGCACCTGATATTCGGCGGAGGCAGGAATCGCGCCGGTTGGCGGGCCCCCCCCCCCCCGCGATTCTCCGGCCCGGATGGGCCGAAGTCCCGCTGCTAAAATGCCTGTCCTGCTGGCATTGATTAAACCACCTACCTTACCGGCGGGACAAGGCGGCGGGGGCTGGCTCCGGGGTCCTAGGGGGGTGCACGGGGCGATCTGGCCCCGGGGGGTGCCCCCACGGTGGCCTGGCCCGTGATCGGGGCCCACCGATCCGCGGGCGGGCCTGTGACGTGGGGGCACACTTTTCCTTCCGCCTTCGCCACGGTCTCCACCATGGCGGAGGCAGAAGAGACTCCCTCCACTGCGCATGCGCGGAAATGCTGTCAGCGGCCGCTAATGCTCCCGCGCATGCGCCGCCCGGAGATGTCATTTCCGCGCCAGCTGGCGGGGCACCAAAGGCCTTTTCCACCAGCTGGCGGGGCGGAAATTCGTCCGGCGCCGACCTAGCCCCTTAAGGTTGGGGCTCGGCCCCCCAAGATGCGTAGCATTCCGTACCTTTGGGGCGGCGCGATGCCCGACTGATTTGCACCGTTTTGGGTGCCAGTCGGCGGACATCGCGTCGATACCGGAGAATTTCGCCCCAGGTGTGTCAAAATCCCTCCCATGAGCTCCTGAGATAAGCAGTTGTTGGTGAGCTAGCCTGGTCCCCATTACTGTACTGCACTGTTAGGATGTAATTTTTTTTCCCACTGACTGCAATGTCATATTTTGCAGTTGAGGAAACTCATACCGAGGATAAAAGCTGGTGGAAGGAGTTAACTAGTGTCTGGGTATGAGAACACATGGGTAATATATCCAGTGCTGGGAGGGCCATGGCTGGATTACAGAGAAGAATGTTCTGCTGAGCTTCCGCTCCCCACCTATAGATATGGGCTCTGAAAATGTGCAAGCATTCTTTTTCTCCCTATTGGTAGCTTGAGAAAGGGTGCCTTGGACGTGCAGGTAAATTGACCATGACATCGGCCTAAGCTCTCTTTTTCCAGAGGCCTTGGTTGGGGCAGGATTTTCAACTTCCTCAAGTATGGTTCTCTGCACCAGATGAGGAAAGGCTAGGATCAGGGTCTGGACACAACAATACACATTTCCAAAACATTTGTTTCTCCAGTGCCTAAAGAAACATACTTTTCATCCAACCCAACAATGTGCCCTTACTAACAATGTGCCCTTACTCTTCAACCATCATTAGACATTCCAAGAAAAATCTTCAGAATGTTTCCCAGATTCCGTATAAAGTGGAGGGGCAATGGGCCCCCGAACAGGCGGTGGAATGTGGCGACAAGGGGTTTTCACAGTAACTTCACTGAAGCCTACTTGTGACAATAAGTCATCATTATTATTATTATTATTAATAAATAAAAAATAAAGTTGCAAGATAGCGCTGGAGCGTGGTGACTCTCCACATGCTCTCCCCCACAGATCCTCTTCCTACATCTCTTATAACCATACTAGCCTTCCAAAACTTATTTCTAACACTAATATTAACTCTAACCAAGTTCTCTTATGTTTACTTTGTTAAGGGCGAGGCTTCTCAGAACCCCAAAATGTATCATGGTGTTCAACCAACCTCTCCCGTTAATGGATTTGTTGCTTTTCCGAGCACACAGCTTTTTCCCTAGGTGAGGGATTACAATTATGGACAGGTGGCTCTTTAAGCACAAAACACTGTTTATTCCATGAACTCAACTTAACATCTCAAATAAACATTGGATCTCTTAACACCCCTTACTTCATAGATAACTCAGAAAATATTGCAACAGTAAATAATTCCTTAAAATGTTCCTTCAAACTTCCAAGAGACTTAACACCTTTAAACAGTATCACATCAGGTTAAAGGATATATATTTTTTCTGTAGAATGGCAGAGATATATTTGCTTGGTTGACTTCAGCTCCAGCACCTTGCTTTCTTCCTGCAGCTCTCTGGAAAACACAGACACACCCAGCTCTTTTCAAACTGCCAAAAACTCAAACTGCAAAATGGCTGACCTGACCTCAGCTCCACCCACTCTCTGACATCACTGTTTTCTTAAAGGTACATTGCTTAAACATCCATGTCTTACAGGTACCCTCACATGACACCTCCCCCAAAGAAAAAAAAATAAACCATCAACTTCAAGATGGTTTCATTTTTCACTTTTACACCATCCACTAAGAAATGCATGCAGTAAATATACATTTTCATTTAAAGAAAACAACACACTCAAACAGGTATAATAATATAGTCCATTTTTCTTTGTTCTTCTTCCTCCATCCGAAATCCTTCTCGATTGATCACATTCGTGACAAAGCATCGGTTATCACATTTTCCCGTCCTGCCACATGTACTATTTTTAAATGAAATGGCTGTAACAACAAACTCCAGCGAAACAGCCTTGCATTGTTATTCCAGAATCGCTCCAAAAATGTCAACGGATTATGATCCGTATATATAATGGTGTCAGATGGATTGCTGGTCACATAAATGTGAAAATGTTGCAAAGCCAGCACCAAACTCAAAGTCTCCTTCTCAATCGTCGAATACTTTTTCTGGTGAGAATTCAATTTCTTTGAAAAATAACCAACAGGCCACTCTAGCCCTTCATCGTCGTCTTGTAGAAACACCGCACCTACGCCCACATCGCTCGCATCAACAGCCACTTTGAAGGGTTTGGTATAATTTGGGATGACTAACACAGGAGCAGTGGTTAACACAGCCTTCAGGCCGTCAAATGCCTGTTGACACTCCGCTGTCCACTGGAATTTGTTACGCTTCTTGAGCAAGTCCATCAGTGGAGCAACCACGCTGCTAAAATCCACTCATACCAAGAAATCGCATTATTTCCCGTCGTGTCGAGGGTATCGTAAACTCCCCAATAACTTTCGTTTTCACATCCCGTGGGACCAGTCGACCCTGTCCGATTGTATGGCCAAGGAAAGTGACTTGAGCTTTTCCAAATTTACTTTTGGCTAGGTTTATCACCAAATCCGCCTCCTGAAGTCGATCGAATAACTCCCACAGATGTTTTAAATGTTCTTTCCATGTCTGGCTGAAAACTACCAGATCGTCGATGTATACCGCAATTGGGTAATCCTGAAACAACTGTATTAGTTAACCGTTGAAATGTTGCTGGGGCGTTTTTCATGCCAAATGGCATAACTTTGAACTGGTATATACCATCTGGAGTCACAAAAGCTGAAATCTCCTTTGCCCTTTCAGATAAAGGTACTTGCCAGTAACCTTTCAGTAAATCCAATTTGGAAATAAAAGCGGATTGTCCCACTTTCTCAATACAATCCTCCAAACGTGGGATAGGATAAGAATCCGTTCTTGTAACTGCATTCACCTTTCGATAGTCCACACACAACCTTTGGGTACCGTCTGGTTTAGGTACCATCACTATGGGTGAGCTCCATTGGCTGCTACCCACTTCAGTTATGACATTCTTCAGCATACTCTCAATCTCTCTGTTAACCTGTGCCAATTTTAAAGGATTAAGTCTATATGGATGTTGTTTGATAGGAACAGCAGTTCCCACATCTACATCATGTATAGCCATTTTAGTACTTTCCAATTTATCTCTACAAACCATGTGATATCAATAACTCGTTCAGGTCAGTTTGTTTTTCCTCTGGAAGGTAATTTAACAGTTCATCCCAATTGAGGAGAGTGGCGGTATGGAGACATTTGGCAAGGTTGGCGTCATGGTCCTGCTGATCGTAGCCGCAGATGGTGACATTGTCTAGGTACGGGAAAGTGGCCCGCAGCCCATAACGGTCAACCATTCGGTCCATTTCCCATTGGAAAACAAAGACCCCATTGGTGACGCCAAAAGGAACCCTAAGAAAGTGGTAACGGCGGCCATCTGCCTTGAAGGCAGTGTATGGGCAGTCCGCCTTACGGATGGGGAGCTGGTGGTAGGTGGATTTTAGGTCGACAGTTGAGAAGACCTGGTACTGTGCAATCTGATTGACCATATCAGATATGCGTGGGAGGGGTTACGCGTCGAGCTACGTGTACCAATTGATGGTCTGACTGTAGTGTTTCTCCCCAGTTTTCACAACTATCACTTGGGCTCTCCAGGGGCTGTTGCAGACCTCAATGATGCCTTCCCGAAGCAGTCGCTGGACTTCGGACCTGATGAAAGTCCTGGCCTGGGTGCTGTACCGTCTGCTCCTGGTGGCGACGGGTTTGCAATCTGGGGTTAAGTTTGCAAATAGGGAAGGTGGGTCGACCTTTGGGGTCGCGAGGCCGCACACAGTAAGGGGTGGTAGGGGCCCGCCGAATTTCAATGTTAGGCTCTGGAGGTTGCACCGGAAGTCCAGGCCGAGTAGCAAGGCTGCGCAGATGTTGGGGAGGACGTAGAGGCAGAAGGCGCTGAACTCCCCGCCCTGGACAGTGAGAGTGGTTATGCAGTATCCCGGATCGCCATGGAGTGGGACCCGGAGGCCAGGGAGATTCTCTGGTTGGCGGGATGTACTGCGAGGGAGCAGCGCCTTACCGTGTCGGGATGGATGAAGCTCTCGGTGCACCCGGAGTCCAGCAGGCAGGTGATCTCATGCCCATCGATTTTCACGTTGGTAGAGGCCGTTGCTAGGTTGCGTTGGCGGGACTGGTCAATCGTGACTGAGGCGAGACGCGGCTGGTCGTCGATGGTGGCAGACGATGGGGTGCCCGGGGGACATGGCTCCTGGTACGATGGCGGCGCGCACGGGCCGCACGTGCCGTGGGGGAAACAAGATGGCGGTGCCTGATGGTCCTGGGAGGACAAATGGCGGCACCCACGGGCCACACGTGGTGGAGGTCGAACAAGATGGCGGCGCCCACGGGCCGCACGTGGTCCAAGGAGGGGAAGATGGTGGCTCCCACTGGCCGTACGTGCGGGGGGGAGTCGGAACAATGGCGGTGACTGCGCGGGCCTGGCACACCGCAGCAAAGTGTCCCTTCTTGCCGCAGGACTTGCAAAGGGCGCACCGGGCTGGGCAGCATTGTCGGGGGTGTTTTGGCTGCCCACAGAAGTAACATTTGGGGACAACAGGGTTAGTTGGCTGCCGCACGGCACAGGCGTGGGGTTGGCTGATTGGGGTCCCCAATGGGGCGGCCGTCTGCGGAGTCCATGATGCGTAGGAGGGGTGGGCCGCGCGGCCAGGGTGTAGGGCTGGATGTTGCGCGAAGCGACCGTCAGCGAGAGCGCTAGCATTTTGGCTGTCGCGAGGTCAAGCGTGGCCCCTTCTAAAAGGCGCTGGCGGATGTACTCCGACCCTATCCCCATAACATAAGCGTCTCTCATGAGCAAGTTCGAGTGTTCCGTGGTCGTGACGGCATCACAGTCACAGTCTCTGACTAGGGGAATGAGAGCACACCAGAAATCTTGTACTGACTCACCAGAGAGTTGACGACGAGTGGAGAGGATGTGTCTGGCGTAGAGCATGTTAGTCCGCTGAGCGTAGTTTTCCTTCAGTAGTGCCATGGCGTCTTCGTAGGTCGGCTAAGTGGAAAGAAGTTGGAGCTCACTTTCCACTTTTGTAAGTGGAAAGAAGTTGAAACTCAGCCGCGTGTAGAGGATCTGAATCTTCTGAACTTCCGGAATTGGGTCTGGTGCAGACCTGATATAAGCTTCGAAATAGACTAGCCAATGTTCAAAGTCCTTTTTGGCGTTGCCTGATTGCGGATCCAGCTGCAGGCGATCCGGATTGATGCAGAGGTCCATCTTCTGAATACTTTAGTGCAATAAATCGATGCACAATCAATTACACAAAGACGAGATTTGGATGCAATCGAGGCTTTATTACACTAAGATGTGTGGCCTCCGACAGCAGCTGGCAAAATGGCTGCTGTACGAGGAGCATACATATTTATACTCCGCCTACTGGGCGGAGCCAGCAGGCAGGGAACTACCCCCGTACCTGTAGTACAGGGCCTTACCACAAAGCACCCAAATATATATCAGTGGTGACTACCACATACTTTGCATCTCTGCCTTGGATAATTGCCTTGCTAGTTATATCATTTTGCCAGGCGCAGAGAGCTTTCCTCTTTTTGTCGATGAGTTCTTGGATGGTGTGGTTGCTCTTGTCGAACCTGTCTTTGTGTTTCCTGGTCTTGTAGTCGATGATTTCTTCACAGCTTGAGATGATGGCTGTCTTCAGCTCTTTCCAGTTTTCCTCCACTCCATTAGAATGGACACTTTGGAGATTATGCAGAAGACATTGTTGAAAGTTCACGAACGTGCTTAGCTCTTGAAACTGCTCAACGTTGATCTTTTAGAAATGGTAATTTACTTTGCAAATTTATTCTGAATCTTTCGACAATGACTCAGAAAGCACCAGAGGTCACATTGGAGCATCAGAAAGAAGCCTTTGGGCAGCACGTGGCACAGTGGTTAGCATTGCTGCCTCACGGCGCTGAGGATCCGGGTTCGAATACCGGCCTTGGGTCACTGTCCGTGTGGAGTTTGCACATTCTCCCCGTGTCTGCGTTGGTTTCACCCCCACAACCTAAAGATATGCAAGGTTGGTGGATTGGCCACGCTAAATTGCCCCTTAATTGGGAAGAAAGTAATAATTTGGTACTCTAAAAATAAAAAAACTTTTAAAAAAGAAAGCCTTTGAACAGGTCAAACTAGCTTTGCAGCCATAGATCATAGATCATAGAATTTACAGTGCAGAAGGAGGCTATTCGACCCGTCGAGTCTGCACCAGCTCTTGGAAAGAGCACCCTACCCGAGGTCAACACCCCACCCTATCCCCATAACCCAGTAACCCCACCCAACACTAAGGGCAATTTTGGACACTAAGAGCAATTTATGATGGCCAATCCACCTAACCTGCACATCATTGGACTGTGGGAGGAAACCGGAGTACCCAGAGGAAACCCACGCACACATGGGGAGGATGTGCAGACTCCACACAGACAGTGACCCAAGCCGGAATCGAACCTGGGACCCTGGAGCTGTGAAGCAATTGTGCTATCCACAATGCTACCATGCTGCCCGTCATCCAGTCTCCTGGTTCGCCTTGACCCCCCAAGAGAGATCATTCTAACCTGCATCGCATCCCCGTACGGAATCGGAGCAGGTTTGAGCTCATAAGGGGGAAGATGGTGCTGGACAACCTATTGCCGGTGCCTCGAGAACTCTGATGCTGAACGACTTTCCTTGCAATTTGAAAAATAGGGACTAGCCGTACCTTTTGGTGCAAAAAGGTTCCTCAATACACCTATGGATGGCATTTCACAGTGGTTACCGACCACAAATCTCTGTTGGGCTTATTTAAGGCATTCCCCCATATGTTCAGCGAATAATAATAATCTTTATTAGTGTCACAAGTAGGCTTACGTTCACACGACAATGAAGTTACTGTGAAAGTCCCCTAGTCACCACACTCCAGCCCCTGTTCGGGTAAACTGAGGGAGAATTCAGAATGTCCCATTCACCTAACAAGCACGTCTTTCGGGACTTGTGGGAGGAAACCGGAGCACCTGGAGGAAACCCACGCAGACACGGGGAGAACGTGAAGAGTCCACACAGACAGTGACCCAAGCCGGGAATCGAACCCGGGTCCTTGGCGCTGTGAAACAACAGTGCTAACCACTGTGTTACCATACCACCCAAGAGTCCAATGTTGGGCTCTATTGCTGGCAGCCAGTGAGTATATGTTTCAGCATAGGCCATGCACACACATTTCAAACGCAGATGCTTTAAGCAGCCTTCCCCTACCCGGAAGTATACCACCTCCGCCAGTATCACAGGAAATTCTACTTGCTTTAAACTTGCTTGATATGTTGCCAGTGTTGGTGCCAAAAGAACCCCATCTTATCTTGAGTCAAGCACATGGCCCTCCATGGCTGGTATCACGTTAACATGTCTGAGCAGTTACAACCCTTTCAGATAAGTAAAGATGAATTCAGTTGTGAAGACGCATGTTCTTGCTCAGCATAGATGTTTACTCCAAGTGGTTGGACATTCACAAAATAAAATCCATGACCTTATCGGCGACGGCAGAAAAATTACAGCAGACATTCGTCACACAGGTTGCCTGAGGTATGAGTCTCAGATAATGGGGCTGGTGGAGAGTTTCAACAGTTCCTGCGAACCAACGCCATTCAACATCTTGAAACTGCTCCCGACCACCCTGCTTCAAATGGACTGGCTGAGAGAGCTGGCATGAAGAAACAGTCATCTGTCCATTTACAGACCAGACTCGCCCATTTCCAGCTCACCTATAGAACAACGCCACATGTCACCATAGGTATTGCTCCCACTTAGTTGCAACTGGGCAGACACATTAGAACACATTTGGAACTGGTATTTCAGAATTTGGCGGGGTGGGTGGAGGTGAAACAGAACACACAGAGGAAATATCACCACTCCAATAGTTGAGGTGGATGACTTGGTATCTGTCAAGAATTTTGGCGCTGGTCCAAATTGGACCGCAGGAATGATTGTGGCCGGAACAGGTCGATTGTGGTATGAGATAAATGTCCAAGGAGAAAGGGTGAAGAAACACCTGGACTATGCACCGAGCCAGTGTGCAGCCCACCCCTAATATGCCTGTCAGTAATATGGTTATGACTGTGAGTAGTGCTGCAGAAAATTGCCCTAAGATAGAACCCTGTAATGTTTGAAGGCGCACTGGGAAAATTATCTGCACAGACCCACCTTTGCAAATCGAGAGTCAACTAATTGAGGTTCAAACCAGAGTTACCTCGACTGCAGGAAGAGTTGCTGGTGAATTACGACGCTTCCAAAGGATCAGGATGTTCCCGGATTGACTTACTTTTGTGAGGGCCACGAAGAATCCAGCACGAGTTTTAAGGATACAAAGTAATAACATTTATTTACAATAACATATATATATAACAGCAGCAGCTACTTCCCTTGTTGCACACGGCTTCCTGCTGGTTCCAAACTGGCCAGCTTTATTTATACTTGGAGTTTACTAATCGTTTCTCCGCCCCCCTCATTGGGGAAGCTGATACCCCCACAGGATTGTGGGATTGTCATTAGTCCCCAGCCAATGGTAAGCAGGCAGGTTATAACATCCCTCCCCCCCCAAAGTCCAAGGAATCCACCGAAGACCCTGGCGAAGGAGGGCGTCGGACTCGTTTTGCCGCAGGCCGGACACCATTTGCACGCGGTGCTGGATCAGGCGGCGTGTAATGAGACGGCGCTTCCGTGATGAACGGCGTAACGGTTGTACATCCACGGCCCGTGGACCCGAGGATTCCCCCTCTGATGCATCCTGTGTCTCCATCTTGGAGTCAGAGTCTGCTGCCTCCGTCATGTCAGCGTCTCTATCTCCATTCGGTTCTGTAACGACCTGCGCAGGCTTTGAGTGAGGCACCAGTGGAAGATTGGAAAATTAGCTCCGGGGGCGGGGAATCTTTGGAGGGGATAGTCTTCTGGAATGAACGTGGTCTACATGTTTGTGCTGGAGACGACCCTGGGCTTGCACCTGGTAAGATATAAGGCCCGTTTGGCGAACGATTACGCCAGGAACCCACTGGGCACCACCAGCAAAATTCCGAACGAATACTTGGTCACCGGGCGCAAACTGCCGAATCGGCCGATGCCGAGAAAATCCCTGTCCCTGCCGTTCTTGTGTGCAGCGTACTTTTGCGCCAATGTCCGGGAAAACCATACTAAGGCGGGTGCGAAGTCTCCGGCCCATTAGTAGTTCTGCGGGAGCTACCCCAGTCACCGCATAGGGGGTGGTCCTATACGTAAACAAAAGGTGAGCCAGTCTCGTGTCCATTGATCCAGAAGACTGCTTCTTTAGGCCTCTTTTGAATGTCTGCACTGCACGCTCTGCCAACCCATTTGAAGCTGGGTGGTAAGGGGCAGTGCGGATATGGCGTATGCCGTTCATCTTCATGAACCTCGCAAACTCCTCACTCGTGAATGGAGTGCCGTTATCTGTGACCAGCACCTCGGGGAGGCCATGCGTACTAAACGACAAACGCATCTTTTCAATTGTTGCGCAGGACGTTGTCCCCTGCATCTTATGCACCTCTAGCCATTTAGACTGGGCGTCGATTAATAGAAGGAACATGGATCCTTGAAAAGGGCCTGCAAAATCTGCATTCATTCCCAGTGATGTAGGGGCGCGGCCGGCAGAAGCTTCTGATGCTCCTGGCAAATGGAGCAGTTTTGGGCCACCTTCTCAATGTCGGTGTCGAGGCCTGGCCACCAGACATAACTCCAGGCCAACATTTTCATTTTGGTCACACCTGGATGCCCATTGTGCAAGTCTGTTAGTATCAGCTCCTGGCCTTTTTCCGGGACAATCACACGCGTCCCCCACAAGAGGATGCCGTCTTCCACGCTGAATTCTGACAGCTTGGAGGAAAATGCCCGCAACTCGCCTGGGAGCTGTCTATGCTGCCCACCATACAGGACTATGTGCTGAACCTTTGACAGGACTGGCTCCGTCTGGGTCCACTCACGGATCTGTGATGCCGTGACAGGCAAGGTGTCCATAAAATTTAGGGTTGCAATCACCTCACCGGTCGTGGGGGTCGACATGGGGCTGGTCGATAAAGGCAATCGGCTCAGTGCGTCGGCATTTGCTATCTGCGTTCCTGGTTTGTGCTCCAGAGAATACTCGTATGCAGCAAGCAACAAAGCCCAGCTCTGGATCCGTGCGGAAGCAATGGGCGGTATTGGCTTATCCTCTCTGAAAAGTCCCAGCAGAGGCTTATGATCAGTCACGATAGTGAAATGGCGGCCATACACGTACTGGTGGAAGCATTTCACTGCAAAAACCACTGCCAGGCCCTCCTTCTCAATCTGCGCGTACTTTTTCTCTGCTGCAGTCAATGTGCGGGAGGCGAAAGCTATCGGTCGCTCGGCCCCGTTCTCCATCATGTGGGACAGGACGGCCCCAATATCATACGGGGATGCATCACATGTGACGAGCAAAGGCTTTCCAGGATCATAGTGGGTTAGTAACCCAGACAACGACAATTGTTGCTTTACCCGCCGGAAAGCGGTTTCTTGCGGCTGATCCCAAACCCAGGTGTGATTTTTATTTAGCATAAGGTGCAACGGGGCCAGCGTAGTTGCCAGATTGGGGAGGAACTTCCCGTAATAGTTTACGAGACCGAGAAAAGAATGAAGAAGCGAAGTGTCAGTCGGGGCGGGGGCCTGTTGAATCGCCCGCACCTTCTCTGCGGCGGGGTGCAAACCTTTGCGGTCCACCCAATAACCTAGGTAGACTACTTCCTTTGCCTGAAATACGCACTTTGTGCAACGTAAACGGACTCCAGCCTCTGAAAAGCGTCTAAGGACAGCCTCCAGATTTTCCAAATGTTCCTGCTCCGACGTCCCTGTAATCAAAACGTCATCTAAGTAGACAGCAACACGTGGTAAACCTCTCAAAATGCCCTCCATAACACGTTGAAAAATAGCGCAGGCAGAGGATACTCCAAAGGGCAACCGTGTATATTCATACAGGCCCAGGTGTGTATTAATCGTTACATATGGTCGGGAGGCAAGGTCCAGCTCCAACTGTAGGTAGGCGTGACTCATATCTAATTTTGTGAAGGAGAGTCCGCCTGCAAGCTTCGCATAGAGATCCTCTATGCGAGTCTTTGGATATCGGTCGAGTCGGGAAGCCGTATTCACTGTAAGTTTATAATCGCCACACAAGCGAACTATGGCAACTGGCTTCATTGCAGGTACAATTGGTGCTGCCTAGTCAGCAAAACGGACGGGCCTGATAATACCCAAACTCTCCAAACGAGTGAGCTCCCCTTCTACCTTCTCGAGCAAGGCGTAAGGCACCGGGCGCGCCTGGAAATAGGGCGGCGTGGCTCCTGGTTCGACTTGGATACAGGCTACGGCCCCTTTTATTTTCCACAAACCAGGCTGGAATACGTCTGGGTATCGTCCTAGCACCTCAGTCAACCCTTCAGAAACTGTTTGGAGGATGTGCTGCCATTGCAACCGCAAATGACGCAACCAGTCCCGACCCAACAGGCTGGGCCCATGGCCGCGCACCACGATAAGTGGGAAACGCCCCTCCTGGCGTCCATAAACAACAGGGGTCATTGTAGTTCCTGCAATGTCCAGTGGTTCCCCCGTGTAGGTGGCCAACCTGGCCTGTGAGTCGGTTAATGTAAGTCTCTGTATACCCTGCTTGATGCAGTCGAATGTCCTCTGGGCGATCACGGAGACCGCTGCGCCAGTGTCCAACTCCATCTCAAGCGGGTGATCATTGACCTGTACTGTCACCTTAATGGGGGCCACACGGTGAGCTGCCACACAATGCAGCTGCAGGCAGTCGTCCTCCGCTCCGTCTCCACGTCCTCAGGAGTAGTCGCCGCAGGTTCATCCACATGGAAGGTACGGCCCCTGGGCTGGCCCCAGTTTCGGTCGGAACGACGGTGCCTCTGGCTCCCCCAGGACCGGCGTCCGCGACGGGGTCGGCGCCTACAAGTTTGACACGGACATGGCTCCTCATCCATTGTTTCTGGAGAAGGCTCCCTTCAGGGAGGAATGTCCGACGGCCACTGGCGTTGGTCCAGACTTCGCCTCGCCCAAGGTACCGCTGGAGTGCGGGGGGACGTTTTCGGACAGAAGGAGTTGCGTCCCTAGGCATGCACTTCCATTCCCTGCAGCTCCTGCACTCCTCGTTCTGCGCTCTCTCGGGACAATACTGTTTGAATGGCCTGTTGAAAAGTCAATGTTGGCTCAGCTAACAACTTTCTCTGGGTGGCCGCATTGTTAATACCGCAAACCAAACGGTCGCGTAACATTTCTGACAAGGTCTCACCATAGTCACAGTACTCCGCAATCCTGCGTAGCCTGGATAGAAAATCGGCAAGGGATTCTCCAGGGGTCCTCTCAGCGGTATTAAACCGGTAACGCTGGACTATCGTGGACGGGGTTGGGTTAAAATGTTGCCCCACTATATTCACAAGTTCATCAAACGTTTTGGTGTCCGGCGCAGCTGGGTACGTAAGGCTCCTAATCACCCCAAACGTATGCGGGCCGCAGGCGGTGAGCAATATGACCACCTGGCGCTCGTTTTCAGTGATATTGTTTGCCCGGAAATAGTAACTCATCCGTACTGTGCGTACTGCTTTCCAGCGCAGCATCAAAAACATCCAAATGTCCGTACAGAGGCATGGTATAATAGAAAACAACTTCCAACCTGTATCCAACAAAAATCCAGGGAGGTGGCTTCAGCAGTGTGGACAGCTATTCACTTTAACCCTCGTCGCCAGTTTTGTGAGGGCCACGAAGAATCCAGCACGAGTTTTAAGGATACAAAGTAATAGCATTTATTTACAATAGCATATATATATAACAGCAGCAGCAACTTCCCTTGCTGCACACACATTCCTGCTGGTTCCAAACTGGCCAGCTTTATTTATACTTGGAGTTTACTAATGGTTTCTCCGCCCCCCCTCATTGGGGAAGCTCATACTCCCACAGGATTGTGGGATTGTCATTAGTCCCCAGCCAATGGTAAGCAGGCAGGTTATAACACTTACATTATAAGGGACTGTGTTGAAATCCATCAGTTGTTAATATTGTAAATAGCTGCATTACTGTTGCAATATGTACTGTTTAATCAGGGCTTAAAGGGGGTTGGATGTGGTGGCTTGCCTCTTTAAGGGGCGAGTTCTCAGAGGGTCATGTGACCCATTCAGTCAATCAGGATTGAGCTCGGGTTTTACTAGCAGATAGGATTTTGGCGTCATGGAGTTTGGTAGCCTTTTTCGTACTCTTTGTACATAGTTATTTATGTTAATAAACCACGTTGTGTTCCCCAGTCCTTCAAGATATTTTGCACTGTTGGAATCCTATGTTAATATTCCATCTCCACCACCCAATAATTAGATAACAGATAAAGAGGCAATCGCACTTGATCCTGAATGAAATGTTTGGTAAACATGAAAACACTGATTAAAAAGTGTGGATGGATATAATGATCAAATCTTCCTATCTGTCTTCCATTGCCCAGAGTCTGCATCCAGCTCACTCCATTATCTTTCTCTACTTCTCAAAGATAAGAAACCGCAGAAAAGTACCAGTACCTGGGCCTTTAACACCCCAAAATGCAAAGTGCATTTCTCCATCGCAAGTGATTCATAAAATGTCCCTTTGAATTCCAATATATTTTGCTGTTCAGTGTAATAAACAAACGATTCTTGCTCTTTAGCAGACACTAGCAGCAACTGCTTCCTTATCGAAAGGAGAGATCACTTTTTATCATCAAAAGCAAGAAAACAACCTTCCAGAAGAGTTTGGTAGCTTGTTACAAAAATCAGGTGGGCATGTCAATAAGCTAGTATCAACGGTGAATTCTGCCAGGAGCATCTGGAGCTTTATAGACACCGACATTAATCAATGTGCAGTAAGATTTCAATGAATTTTGAAATAGAAATAAATCACAGACATGGAATTGGCAAACTGACTACGTTTATTTTTTAATAAGTATTCATTTTTAATGATCACTGTGGTAACTGAAGTTGTTCAGTAATTTAAGCAGTTCAGGATTAGTTGCAAGGTTGTTGCAAATTGTATGATAACTATTTATTGTCACAATTAAATGTGCCTTATCTTCCTGTGGTAAGTCCAGTCCAATCTGATGTATTGATACAATCGCTGTTGCACAGAAAACTAAAATCAATTGTTTGATCAGAAACTATGGGGGTGAAATTCTTCTCCAAGAGCAAAATGAGCTCCTATTGAATCAGCAACCTGGTTTACCTCCTGAACAGGCGGTCTTTTTTTCCACTGAAAGCAATGGAAAAGAAAAATGACTTTGGTTCCCTCACAGCCCTTTCGTGAAAGTTTTCTCGTTTTTTTTATGAAGGATACCTGTAGCATAAAATGGCAAGAAAATAGCTCAGGATCAGGCAGTGGACAATAAATCAAGGATCTACCTTTGGACAGAGTACTCAATGAATGGAATGGATCCTGTATATATTGAAAGATCTGTGCATTTTGTTATGGATGTGTAAATTAAAGTACTTTAATAGCTTTGACAAAGATTCATCCAGACGTGAAACATTAGCTCCCTTTTCTCTCCACAGATGCTGTCAAACCTGCTGGGATTGTCCAGTATTTTCTGTTTTTGTTTCGGATTCCAGCATCGGTCTGCAGTAATTTGCTTTTTACTTCAATAATGGCTGCCTGGAGTTCAGTATCCATTCATCTTTTTCAGTGTAATATGTACAATGGAATGTTAATGATAGGATGGAATTTTTCTTCTACAATTCCTTTGAAAAATTAAGGACTGAAAGATAAAGTTTGTATTAAATAAAGTTTGTATTGAATATAATCCAAATTACAACTGATTTGTCTGTTTCATCAGTTTAAGCCAGTAGAGGTGACAACAGCAAGGCCAAAATTAAGATAAAGGACAAAGTACAGCTGACATTCTGCCACATGCACAGTTAGATGCAGTAAGTAAAGGCTTAGTGAATTAAAAACAACAGGGGCAAATAAGAAGGTGAAGAACTGTGATTTGGCTGCTTGCATTGTGGCAGTTCAAAAAGCAGATGGGTCCGCATGTGCTTGTATAGAGGGGCGGCACGGTGGCATAGTGGTTAGCACTGCTGCCTCACAGCTCCAGGGTCCCGGGTTCAATTCCGACCTCGGGGGACAGTCTGTGAGAAGTTTGCATTTTCTCCCCATGTTTGCGTGGGTTTCCTCTGGGTGCTCCGGTTTCCTCCCACAGTCCAAAGATATGCAGGTTAGGTTGATTGGCCATGCTAAATTGCCCCTTCGTTTCCAAAAGGTTAGGTGTGGTTACTGTGTTATGGGGATAGGGTGGATGCATGGGCTTAAGTACGGTGCTCGTTCCAAGGGCCAGTGCAAACTCGATGGGCCGAAAGGCCTCCTTCTGCACTGTAAATTCTATGATTCTATGATATAAGCAAATGATTAATAAGGTGGTTGAGAATGATACTGACCTACCACCTACCGGTGGAGATTTGGTTTTATTTAGCAAATGGAAAGCTATTCAGTAAGATAGATATGTCAAATACATATTTGAAATTAACTGACAAGAGCGAGGAACTCTTTACAATTCATACACCTTAAGACTGTACCAATATGAAAGGTAGCACCTGAGGAGTCTACCGCACCCACAGTGTTCCAAAACATCATGGATCAGGTATGAAATGAGATGAAAGGTGTGTGTTGTTTCTTAGATTACATCCTAATTCGCAGTCAGACCAAGAGAGGGCACATCATAAGATTGAACCAAGTCCTAGATTGACTTCAAGAATATCGCATCAAAATTGAAAAGCACAAGTGTTGCTGCATGGTGTCCAATGGAACATACCTGGTTCACCAAATAAATGGTGCAGGTATCCACTCAATGCAGGAGAAGGGTGAGGAGAGTTTGAAGGCAAAGTGACCAGAGAACAAAGAAGAACTTAGAACATTCATAGGGATTGTTGTGTATCATTTAATCAGTTAATCCCTAGTTTAGCTAATATTTTTCTTTCACTGTAAAGAGACTACGTGCATTCACAAATCTAGTGAAGATTGAAGAGAGGGTCTGCCATTGTCATGCAGTTCATTTGCTTGAAAGAGGAAATCCGACAAAGGGAGAGCATGATGAACATTTTATAGTCCAAACTCCTCCTCCAGTCCAAAGTTCAAGACAAAAAGAAACTGAATGTTTGCCAATGTTGCAGAATCAATCGGTAGAGCAAAGTGAGTCAGGGTCTTTGATTAAGACAATTCAATCAATGTCACAGTGCCAATCATCAATCAATGTCACTGTGCCAATCATTAAGTGAAGCTGGTAGTTAAAGTTAAAATTTGACACAGAAGGGCAGCATGGTGGTACAGTGGTTAGCACTGCGCCAGGGACCCACGTTCAGATCGGACCACGGGTGACTGTCTGTGTGGAGTTTGAGTTTTCTTCCATGTCTGCGTGGGTTTCCTCCAGGTGCTCCGGTTTCCTCCTACAGTCCAAAGATGTGCAGGTTAGGTGGATTGACCATGCTAAATTGCCCATTGGGGTGGGGTTGCAAGAGTAGGATGGGGGATTAGGCCTAGGTAGGGTGGTCTTTCGAAGAGTCAGTGTAGACTCAATGGGCCGAATCGCCTCCTTCTACACTCTAGGGATTCTATAATTCTATGTTGAGAGAGCTGAGTCAACCTGAGGAAAATAGAAGGAGATATCCAGACAGAAAAGCAAAGACGCCAGGTAGGTTAATTAAAGGGATGCAGCAAGAAAGAAGAAAAAAGCTGTTCTTTTCATTATTTCTTGTCAAATTATATTTTTGCTCAACACATACTGGTGTTAAGGTTTATTTAACAGGTGAATGGTAAATATACAGAGGACTCTATCCCTGAACTATTGGCTAGTAGGAAGTAACTGCAGACCCAGTTTAACCTAGTGACCACAGATAAGGCCAGCTGTGGAGGGCGAGGGGGGCATTGTACGAATATGGGGAGAAGTCTAGTCGCTTGTTGGCTGGCCAGTTGTGGTGGCAGGCAGCTTCCCGAGAGATTGTTCAGGTGCAGGATATGGGAGGTAGGCTAGTGGCTGCACCTGAAGAGATGAAGGGGGGGTTGAGGTGTTCTATGAGACTGTTATACAAGGAACCAAAGTCTTGTGTTTGCATGAATAGTATGAGCTCAAAGTATTTCCAGTTGCACAGGGGAACGAGGCGGGAGGGGGGGGGGGGGGCTATGTCCCCTCTCATATTTGCGTTGGTGATACGCCTTTGGCCATCGCATTGAGGAAGTCAGGTGAGAGGCAGGGGGTAGTGAGGGCGAGGGGGGGGGGGGGGATAGAGCATAGTGTGTCCCTGTACATTGATGACTTGTTACTGTACACTTCAGGCTTGGTCCCTACAATGGGGAGCATAATGGCGCTGCTGAAGCGGTTTGGCGCTTTCTCTGGGTATAAGTTAAATCTTGAGAATTTTTCAGTTACCCTGCCGCAGAAGGGAGCTAATCTGAGGAGCGGCCATTTTGTTTGGCAGGCACTCATTTTAGGTACTTCAGGGTGCAGGTTGCGCGGGACTGGGCTCGGCTCCGGAATTTAATCTTTATGAATGTGGTGGGTAGTGTTAAGGCTGACATACAGAGGTGGAATAGCCTCCCTCCATCCTTGGCAGGTTGAGTGCAGTCCGAAGATGAACATTCTGCCACGGTTTCTGTTTCTATTCCAATGCTTGCCATGTTTTTTGCAAGTGTAGGGAGAATGATTTTGTCCTTTATTTGGATGGGTAAGGTTGCTAGGATTCAGCGAATGGTCCTGCAAAGGGATCGGCAATCAGGGGGCTTGGTGTTGCCAAGCCTGATCCTCCATTATTGGGCGGCAAATTGCAGAGGTGTTGGGCTGGTGTGGGGACCAGGAGGCAGCTTGGGTGAGGGTGAAATAAGGTTCATGTAGGGATCGGGGCTGTGGGCACTGGTGATAGCTCCGCTTCCATTCTCTCCAGGGAAATATTCAGCTAACCCGGTAATGGTCGCTATGTTGAAAATATGGCGGCAAATCTTGCAGCATTTTAAATGAGGTAAGATGTTGAATTTGGCTCCAATTTGTGATAACCACATGTTTGAGCTGGCAAGATTGGAGGCTGGGTGGACAACATGGTGGAAGGCATGGGGTACTTGTCTCTGGAGGGGCAGTTCGCAAACCTGGAGGAGTTCTCAGAAACATTTGGGCTCTCAGTCAGAAAACTTTAGATATCTGCAGGTGAGGGACTTTCCGAAAAAGATCATCCTGTTATTTCTGGTAGTGCCACCAGCCTCATTGTTGGAAAGGGTTCTGTCACTCGCAGGGATGGAAGAGGGGAGCACCTCAGGAATTTATGGGAGGACAATGGTGGAGGTTACTGCAGCCTTGGTGGAGACTAAAGCCAAGTGGGAGAAGGAGTTGGGATGGAATTAGATGAGGCTGTGGTGCGAGCCCTTGCGTAGGGGGAACGATTCTTTGTCGTGCGCGAGACTGGACCTGAAACAGTTGAAAGGTGCATGTAACTAGGGCTAGGATGAGTCCGTTCTTTGAGCGGGTGGAAGATAAGTGTGAGCGTTGTGGATGGGGCCTGGAGAACCATGTGCATATGTTCTGGGCATGTCCTGAACTGATGAAATTCTGGGTTTCCTTCTTCAGCACCATGTCGCCAATTCTACAGATGGAATTGGAGTCCTCTGGTGGCCATATTTGGGGTATCAGACCTGCCGGAGTTGCAGACGGGTGCGGGGATGGATGTCTTAGCCTTTGCGTCACTGATCACTCGCATGCGGTGCTGTTGAAGAGGAGGTCAGTTTCTCCATCCAATGCCTTGGTGTGGCTGGGGGATCTTATGGAGTTTCTGCATCTTGAGAAAATTAAGTACACGGTAAGAGGTGCAATTGAGGAGTTTTATAAAAGATGGCAACCTTTCATTCTGTTCTTTAAAGAGCGAGGAACCGTCAGCTGTTAGGGGGGTTGTTATTTTGCTTGAGGATGTGGTTTGTTTTATTTCATCGTTCTGTATTCATGAAAAAATGTTCAATAAAAATATATTTTTGAAAATGATGGTTTTTGGTCATATTATATTCTGTGAACTAATATACCTGTACCATTTCACATTTTAATATTTCAGCTGTTTTATTTAAGTACAATAGCATTTTGCAAAATCCAAGCATTTTGTTATATTTCTTTCTTTGTAAATAAAGTTAGTTCAGTATTGGCTGCGGGCAGCATGAACATTTGTTAGCGTTACAAAAATACCATTCTTGCTTCTTTATTCTGAATGGAGCAACATTTGGAGAAGGCGGAACAGCAGCAGCATCCCAACTGAGCAAGCCACTTGGTTAAATTTTTCTCCCCACTGTGACTGATGAGCTGACTCTGTAATTGTGACTGGCAGCCAGCACAGCTCTCGGGTAATAAATATTACATCCAGCAGACTTATTTGCCATGGTCTTACCACCATGCAATCATGCAACGCATACAGCACTGAGATCATACCCTGATCCAGGTCAGAATGTTGTCAGAATTTGTGTTTTACAGAAAATGATCAAGAGCTAGAGGGGAATGGCATGAAGGATTCTTTAAATTAGAAAACTGTCCTCATTGAAGAAATACTTTAATGTGAAAGATGGGCCTGCTCTTCTGGCAGGGAGAAATTGAATGGGCTAAACAGGTCTGTCTGACATGTTTAAACAAGATATCTTATGATAAATGCCAAAGTAATTATATTTTGGCATTTCCTGGTTAATATTTCAGCTTACAATGTTTCAAGAAGACTTACAGATGAAATTCTTTCAGGCACAGGATTGGCCAGCTATCTTATTAATAAGATTGTATTTGTCTTGCAACATCAGCACAAGAGTGAAGAAGGATCACAATGGGCGGAATTCTCCGGTTGCCAATGCCAAAATCGCATTTGGCGATCGGCCGGAGAATACCTGTTTGCGGCAAAATCAGGGGCGCCGCCGCTTTTGCAACGCACCGCCTCCTAGAGAGTGCGCCACATGCCGTCGGGACGGCCTCAGGATGTCACCTGAGACCCTCACCCCGATGGGCCGACTTCCCGAAGGTGTGGAACACTTGTCCTTTTTATTTTTGTGAAGCCATTGTGGCGGCCGCGGACTGAGTCCAGTGCCGGCACAGCCGTGGGGAGGGGTGGGGGGGGGGGCATTCCGCGGGTAGTGGTGGCTCTAGCAAGGGCTGGGGGCACTGGAGGGGGTTGGTCCGGGGGTGGCAAGGAGTGTTACAGGGGGGGTCAGGTTTTGGCATGTCGGGTCCGTGCGCAGATGGCGTCATGTTGCACAGCGCAGCAACTGCAGGTCGCCACCGTGCGCATGCGCGGCTTCACATCCGGCAATTCTCCAGGTGTATCTGCACGTAAAGCTGGCCCCCCACCAGACGGAGGGTCGGTACAGCTTTTGTGTCGTTTTCCGGGCGTAAAACACCACTGTTCCCATGCCGACGTCAGCACTTAGCCTGCAAATCGGAGAATCCAGCCCAATGGGCGCAATCAATGGGTGGGAATTCAGCTGTTGGAGTGGGGGGAGCTACAGAGTCGAGCGGTGAGTATTTAAACTAGCTGCTTAAACAGCGGCCACAGGGTCTTTGGGGATAAATTTGAAGAGCGACATCACAGCAAAGCAGTGACCCGATTGGCTGGTAACGAAAGTGCTCCAATTAGCAGTAGCTGGGAGAAATGTAACTCTCCATGTGTTGGTAAGTATTGTGATTGGTAAGTAAAATCTTTATTCCTTTCACTTATTCATTATTTGAGATTATATTTGTAATCAGTTAAGGTAAAGTGTAAAAATGGCAGGAGAACCCAGACCTGTGTTATGCTCCTCGTGCTCAATGTGGGAGTTCAGGGACGCGGCCGATGCCCCTGACTCCTTAATGTGCGGGATGTGTGTTCAGCTGTAGCTCCTGTTAGACCACATGATGGCTCTGGAGCTGCGGATGGACTCACTTTGGAACATCCGCGATGCTGAGGAGGTCGTGGATCGCATGTTTAGTGAGTTGGTCACACCACAGATTAGGATTGGTGAGGGAGTCAGGGAATGGGTGACCAAAAGGCAGAGAAAGAGCAGGAAGGCAGTGCAGTTCCCATAACAGCCTCCCCGAACAGGCGCTGGAAATGTAGCGACTAGGGGCTTTTCACAGTAACTTCTTTTGAAGCCTACTTGTGACAATAAGCGATTTTCATTTTTCATTTCATTCAGGTGTCCCCTGCGGGCATCTCCCTCCTAAACAGGTATACCATTTTGGATACTGTTGGGGGAGATGACTCATCAGGAGACGGCAGTACTAGCCAGGCTCATGGCACCGTGGCTGGCTCTGCTGCACAGAAGGGCGGGAAAGAGACTGGCAGAGCTATAGTTATAGGGAATTCAATCGTAAGGGGAGTAGACAGGCGTTTCTGTGGTCGAAAACGAGACTCCCGAATGGTATGTTGCCTCCCGGCTGCACGGGTCAGGGATGTCTCAGATCGGCTGCAGGACATACTGAAGGGGAAGGGTGAACAGCCAGTTGTCATGGTGCATATAGGCACCAACGGTATAGGTAAGAAACGGGATGAGATCCTACAATCAGAATTTAGGGAGTTAGGAGATAAGTTAAAAAGCAGGACCTCACGGTAGTAATCTCAGGATTACTACCAGTGCCACGAGACAGTCAAAGTAGAAATTCAAGAATAGTCAGAATGAATACGTGACTTGAGAGATAGTGCAGGAGGGAGGGGTTCAGATTTTTGGGACATTGGAACCGGTTCAGGGGGCGGTGGGACCATTACAAATCAGATGGTCTACACATGGGCAGGACTGGAACCAATGTCCTGGGGGTACATTTGCTAATACTGTTGGGGAGGTTTTAAACTAATGTGGCAGGGGGATGGGAACCAGATTAGGAAGTTAGAGGTCAGTAAAGAGGCAGCAACTAAAGCCAGTAAGGTACTAGATAATAAACTCATTGTGACTAAGGGGAAGAGTAGACAGGGAAGAGATGATGAACGCCAAGGGATAGGTGGTCTGAGGTGCATTTGTTTTAATGCAAGAAGCGTAGCAGGTAAGGCAGATGAACTTAGGGCTTGGATTAGTACCTGGGAATATGATGCTATTGATATTACTGAGACTTGGTTGAGAGAAGGACAAGATTGGCAACTAAATATCCCAGGGTATAGATGCTTCAGGAGGGATAGAGAGGGAGGTAAAAGGGGTGGAGGAGTTGGATTAATGGTCAGAGATGATATCACAGCTGTGATTAAGGTGGGCACTATGGAGGATTCGAGCACTGAGGCAATATGGGTAGAGCTAAGAAATAGGAAGGGTGCAGTAACATTGTTGGGACTTTACTACAGGCCTCCCAAAAGCGAGCGTGAAGTAGAGGTACAAATATGTGGACAGATTACAAAAAAATGTAGGAGCAATAAGGTGGTCGTGATGGGAGATTTTAACTTCCCCAACATTGAATGGGGCTCATGTAGTTTTGGAGGCGTAGATGGAGCAGAATTTGTAAGGAGCATCCAGGAGAGTTTTTTAGAGCAGTATGTAAATAGTCCAACTCGGGAAGGGGCCATACTGGACCTGGTATTGGGGAATTGGTTTCAGTCGGTGATTACTTTGGGAATAGCGATCACAATTCCGTAAGTTTTAGAATACTCATGGACAAACTCGAGAGTGTTCCTAAAAGAAAAATGCTAAATTGGGGAAAGGCCAAGTATAACAAAATTCGGCAGGAGCTAGGGAATGTGGATTGGGAGCAGCTGTTTAAGGGTAAATCCACATTTGAAATGTGGGAGTCTTTTAAGGAAAGGTTGATTAGAGTGCAGGACAGACATGTCCCTGTGAAAATGAGGGATAGAAATGGCAAGATTAGGGAACCATGGATGACGGGTGGAATTGTGAGACTAGCTAAGATGAAAAAGGAAGCATACATAAGATCTAGATGACTTAAAACTGATGAAGCTTTGGAGGAATAGAGGGAAAGTAGAACAAATCTCAAACGTGCAATAAAGAGGGCTAAAAGGGATCATGAAATATCTTTGGCAAACAGGGTTAAGGAAAATCCCAAAGCCTTTTATTCGTATATAAGGAGCAAGAGAGAAAGGATTGGCCCACTCAAAGACAAAAGAGGGAATTTATGCGTGGAGTCAGAGGAAATGGGTGAGATTCTTAATGAGTACTTTGCATCGGTATTCACCAAGGAGAGGGACATAACAGATGTTGAGGTTAGGGATGGATGTTTAAATACTCTAGGTCAATTCAGCATAAGGAAGGGGAAAATTTTGGGTATTCTAAAAGGCATTAAGGTGAACAAGTCCCCAGGTCCGGATGGGATCTATACCAGGTTACTGAGGGAAGCGAGGGACAAAATAGCTGGGGCCTTAACAGATATCTTTGCAGCATCCTTGAGCACGGGTGAGGTCCCAAAGGACTGGAGAATTGCTCATGTTGTCCCTTTATTTAAGAAGGGTAGCAGGGATAATCCAGGGAATTATAGACCTGTGAGCTTGACGTCAGTGGTAGGCAAACTGTTGGAGAAGATACTGAGGGATAGGATCTATTCACATTTGGAAGAAAATAGACTTTTCAGTGATAGGCAGCATGGTTTTGTGCAGGGAAGGTCATGGCTTACAAACCTAATAGAATTCTTTGAGGAAGTGACAAAGATAATTGATGAGGGAAGGGCTGTAGATATCATATACATGGACTTCATTAAGGCGTTTGATAAAGTTACCCATGGCAGGCTGATGGAAAAAATGAAGTCGCATGGGGTTCAGGGTGTAAGAGCTAGATGGATAAAGAACTGGCTGGGCAATAGGAGACAGAGAGTAGTGGTGGAATGGAGTGTCTCAAAATGGAGAAAGGTGACTAGTGGTGTTCCACAGGGATCTGCGCTCGGACCACTGTTACTTGTGATATACATAAATGATCTGGACGAAGGTATAAGTAGTTTGATTAGCAAGTTTGCAGATGATACAAAGATTGGTGGAGTTGCAGATAGCGAGGGGGACTGTCAGAGAATACAGCAAAATATAGATAGATTGGAGAGTTGGGGTTCAGGGTGTACTAGCTAGATGGATAAAGAGCTGGCTCAGTAACAGGAGACAGAGCATAGTGGTGGAAGGGAGTGTGTTATTCAAAATATGGAAAGATGTGTCATTTGAAACATGGAAGTCTGGCAATATCTGGTCTGAGAGAAACATGAGAGGATACAGGGAAAGATCCCACAAAGGGTTAACAGCAGCTGCCAGGGAAGGATTGTAAAATGCAGATAGCCTTGGTCAAGCTGCTTAGCAAACAAGACAAACAGGATTTTGAATGAAGCCAAAAACAATGGCTCACACCTTCATTGAAAGTAACTATCTTAGTAAGTATCTGGAAAGGAAAGGATGATAGTTTCAGTTGAGCTAGGTGATAAATGTACACCTTTGAAGTTATAACCAAATGGATTTTTAGCATACAGCTAAAAGCAATGTTTCACACCTTCGTTGAAATTAACTATCTTAGGAAGCAGCTGGAAAGGAAAGGATGAGGTTCAGTTGAATTTGGGACAATTCTAGGTGTGAAATTTTGCTAATACCAGGTAAATTAAAGAAAACTGGAGACTATCAGTCTACGAGAAACATAATTTAAAGCCAAAATCAAAGTCAAAATTATGAGCTGATTACACAATTGGAAAATAAAACTATAGAAATGACAGGAATTAAAAGTAACACCTCTTGAAACCAAAGCATTATTGAATATCACAAAGGAACTTTGAATATCACAAGGGACACAATGTAATCAGATCTATGAGATGAGGTTATGTCAAAATGAATACTTAGTTGTATTAGAATGTTTAGATCAACAATACTTTTTACAATCAAAGAAAATCAAGAGTTACTTTACAATAAAGTCATAAAAACTTAGTAACTGTTAGAAAGAGAATATAAACCGAGAGACCAGGCCAGAACCAGAACTCAGAGAGAGGCGGGGAAGCAGAGAGGGAACAAGCAGCTCAGAGTCAGATTACAGTCAGCTCGGCCATGGGAAAGAGACAGAGCAAAGCAGCCGAGCTAAAACAGCTCATACATCTAAGGATGACTAGAATTTAAAGAGTAGGCAGAGTCAGCTCAGAGTCAGGTCAGAGACAGCCAGCAGAGCCAGCTCTCACAGCTCGGTACATGCGAAAGATAGGACACAGCAACCGAGCTCATCAGCGAATACATCTAAAGAAGACCAGATTTTAAAAAGAAGATTGATTATCAAGTTGGGCCTGAAGGTCCCTTCAACCAACCAGAAGGATCCAGAAGCAAAATCTTTTTCCTTCCTGTAAAGAAAGTAATTGCAGCTTTTAAAAGAAAAATATAATAATAAAATAGCTTAATTTAACCTGAAATAGTGGTTATTCCAAAGTCTACTTTACTTACTTAGCAATGCGGGACCCAGGATCGATGCTACTAAGTGGTATGTAGATGAAATCTTCGGTGAAGGTATGGGTTATACCGGGGGATAACTTGAAAATATAGTTTGACCTGAATAGCACCCACTGAAGCCTGCATCAGAGTCGGGGAGTGAGAATCCCTGTTCACCATTTAGAATGTCGGCCCTTTTTGGTATAGGGGGACTTCTAAGAATAGTGGTGAGTTTTCAAGAACAAGTGTCTCAAAATGGAGAAGGGTGAATAGTGGTGTTCCACAGGGATCCCTGCTCGGACCACTGTTGTTTGTGATATACATAAATGATCTGGACGAAGGTATAGGTGGTCTGATTAGCAAGCTTGCAGATGATACTAAGATTGGTGGAGTTGTAGATAGCGAGGGGGGCTGTCAGAGAATACAGCAAAATATGATAGATTGAAGAGTTGGGCAGAGAAATGGCAGATGGGTTTCAATCCAGGCAAATGCGAGGTGATGCATTTTGGAAGATCCAATTCAAGAGCGGACTATATGGTCAATGGAAGAGTCCTGGGGAAAATTGATGTACAGAGAGATCTGGGAGTTCAGGTCCATTGTACCCTAAAGGTGGCAACGTAGGTCGATAGAGTGGTCAAGAAGGCATATGGCATGCTTGCCTTCATCGGACGGGGTATTGAGTACAAGAGTCGGCAGGTCATGTTACAGTTGTATAGGACTTTGGTGAGGCCACATTTGGAATACTGCGTGCAGTTCTGGTCGCCACATTACCAGAAGGATGTGGATGCTTTAGAGAGAGTGCAGAGGAGGTTCACCAGGATGTTGCCTGGTATGGAGGGTGCTAGCTATGAAGAAAGGTTGAGTAGATTACGATTGTTTTCGTTGGAAAGGCGGATGTTGAGGGGGGACCTGATTGAGGTCTACAAAATTATGAGAGGTATGGACAGGGTGGATAGCAACAAGCATTTTCCAAGAGTGGGGGTGTCAATTACAAGGGGTCACGATTTCAAGGTGAGAGGGGGAAAGTTTAAGGGAGATGTGCGTGGAAAGTTTTTTACGCAGAGGATGGTGGGTGCCTGGAACGCTTTGCCAGCGGAAGTGGTAGAGGCAGGCACGATAGCATCATTTAAGATGCATCTAGAAAGATATATGAACGGGCAGGGAACAGAGGGAAGTAGATCCTTGGAAAATAGGTGACAGGTTTAGATGAAGGATCTGGATCGGCGCAGGCTGGGAGGGCCAAAAGGCCTGTTTCTGTTCTGTAGTTTTCTTTGTTCTTTGTTATCTAAGGGAAACGTTTCTAAGTGTGGTAGTGAGCGGGTATTACCGGAAGGTTTCCGACGGCCGACCAAGTGAGAGCGCGATCGGTATCTAACGCCAATTAGGGTCGATAATGGTGCTCCATGGACTTCACATCGGAAATGACTGTCCCGCTAGCTGATTTGCCTGGATCAGCCTGGCAGCTCCCCATTAACGAGGGGGATCAGCTCTTAAACCGATCCCGCAGAGCACACAGATATGCCATTGCTCACTCCACAATTCGGAGATGCTGACCTGGCCAGACTGTTGGATGCGATGGAGTCCAGACAGGGTCCCCTGATCACCTGAGGGGGTCGGAGGGTCAGCCACAGGGCAGTAAATAGAGTCTGGGAGGCAGTGGCAGTGGCCGTCAGCATGGGGAGTGTAACCAGGAGGACAACCACACAGTGCCACAAGCTAAACGGCCTCCAACGGGCTGGATGGGTGAGTTGGCATCAGCCTCCTTGCACCGATCCTGCCTGCCATCCCCAGCTGCACCCTCCTCCGATAATGCTGTGGTTGGCACCGCACCCAACCCCCCAGCACAATACCATCTATGCCCCAGCTCACCCTGGCACCCACCACCACGCCCCACCCATTACCAGCAGCGGTGGCCATGCCTGCCTCCCGCCCCATACATGAGATGCATAAATCGTGCAGCTTACAATGCCCCCTCTCTGTCCCCGCAGGAGAAGTTGGCCCTTGACAGACAGGAAAGGGCCCAGATGAGTGGCAGGTGCCGGATATCAGAGACCACACCCCCTACGAGGAACAGGCCTTGGATATTGCAGGGGCAGCCGAGGACAGAGCAGTCACAGATGTTGAGATAGGCCTGTGCCGCAGCGGTGCATATCCACCACCCCAACCAGATGTCCTATCACACTTGTGTTGTTCATGCCAGAATATTGGTCCTTCCCTCCCACTGACCGCACGTCCATTCTCTCGCAGGATCTCTATCCAATGGCACCAGTCCATCCGGGGTGTGTTCCCCCCCCCCCCCCCCACCCCGTCATCATCCAAGAAAGCGGAGAAGAGCTCCAAGGATGCCACCATCGAGGCGCCACAACTGTCTTCCCCACCTTCCACCAGCGCAGTGACACACACCTCGATGTGCAAAAGTAGTGTACAGGCTTCTGGTGCACAATCGGGTTGATAAAGTTTTTTTGTTTGTTTTTTTAATTTAGAGTGCCCAATTCATTTTTTCCAATTAAGGGGCAATTTTAGTGTGACCAATTCACCTACCCTGCACATCTTTTGGGTTGTGGGGGCGAAACCCACGCAGACATGGGGAGAATGTGCAAACTCCACACGGACAATGACCCAGAGCCGGGATCGAACCTGGGACCTCGGCGCCGTGAGGCAACAGTGCTAACCCACAGCGCCACCTTGCTGCCCAGGGTTGATAAAGTTGATGCAGATCAGGTGGAGGCAGGAATGTTCAGGGGAGATGGCAGTCGGAGGTCTGCTGGATTCCTGGACCCAGGTGGGTCCCAATCAGATGTCATACCTCTGGGCAAGGTTTTCCCAGAGCTGATGCAGCCACTAGGGTGCGGCCGTGAGATTCAGAGGGGGATTTCAGCAACACTCCAGAGGATCCATAGCTGATTGGAGGAATCACAAGGGCTATGGGCGCAGGAGACGATGCCAGCAATGCGCGATATCGAGGCCAACACTGCTTAGGTGGTAACCGCAGTGGAGAGCCTTGAGCACAGCGTCAGCAGCATGAGTGGTGGTGTCCAAGACGTTGCTCAATCAGTGACAGCCAAGACTGTGGGCCTCGGCTGCATGTCCCGGTCGCTGGGGGACATGTCCCTGACGTAGGTGGATCTTGCTGAGGTGCTTTGGAGCATGTCCCTGTCTCAGGTGGGCATTGCCGAGGCATTCCAGAGCATGTCCCAGTCACTGGAGAACATATCCCACATGCAAGTGGACATTGGCGAGGCACTGCAGAGCGTGGCCCCGTGGGAGAGGTGCATCGTTGAGAGCATCAACACCATGGGCCAGACAATGGGGAGTGCCAGGGCTGGATGAGTCAGATGACTCAGGGATCCCTAATGTTCACTCCATCCATCCTTCAAACCCCAGGTGACCCCAGGGCCCTACAAGCACCTATCGGGAGGAGGGAGCGAGGGAGGCCAACCTGGAAGCTCCCTGCAGAAAGATGGCAGTCACCAGCTCTCCCTAATGACCAGCTCTCCCCCCCTCCCCTCAGCAGGTGGCACAGAAAGACATGTGCCATTGGCAAGTTGGCTGGGGGCCCCTGGCCCCAGGCCCTCCAGAGGATGCCTGCCAGGGGCATAAAAGGCCACAGGGCATGGTAAGCAGCAGACTGGGGACACACCTAGACGTAGCAGCAGAGCATGGAAAGCGAAGCAGATGGAGGATCACTGAGAGGGCACTAGTGGGGAGAAGCTGGGGTGGGGGGGGGGGTGGGGGTGGTGTACGCACCATTGGTAGCTGCGGATAGTTTGGGTCCCGATTATACACCATTAAAACATGTTACACCCGAGACATATGAAATCTCTGTCATGTTATTCCACACTGCGGGCTGGCCTGCAAACCCCTTCCCCAGTTGCCCTCCCCTGGCTACAGCCCCCCAGGCAAGGTGGGCCTGGATCTGCGACATCACACCTCCCGCCCCCATCATGTCAAGGCATAACACATGCAGGTGATGGGTGTGAGCACAATGTCAGAAGACAGACAGGAGTCAGACTATGGCATAGATTGAGGATCACCCGATCTCAGCTCACCACAGGCTTATATATTGTCTCGCTGACAATGCATCCGCAGGCCCATCACCCTGGAGTGATGTCACACAGGGCATGTGAGGATGGAAGAGGACGATTGGAGGGAGGATGGGGGGCGGCGAGTGGGTGGGTGGATAAAGAAATGGTTTGTGGTGGGTGCGAGAGGTGGGTCGGGTGGGGGGGACGGTGAGTGGGAAGGGGAGAGAGGGTGAGATGATGGATGAAGCCACATCCTTGAGAAGCAAGGATGAAAGCCTCCCTGGTCCTTCAGGCATGCCAGACCCTCGCCACCGTCACCTGACCTCCATCCTCCAGCTGCTCCGGCAGATAGCCCCCGGGATCATCCTCCAGTTCCTCCTGGTCTGGCTCATCCTTGTCCTCCTCCTCTGAACAGGCCAAATGTTCATCCTCCTACACCTCGAGCACATCCTCCCAGTGCTGTGCCAGGTTGTGGAATGCACAACAAACCACCACAATGTGGGCAACCCTCCGGGGGTTACTGCAGTTCACCACCAGAGTGGTTGAGGCCTTGGGACTGCATTTTGAGCACCTCGATGTTCTGCTCAATGACAACCCGGGTGGCCAAATGGACCTCATTATATCTGGTCTCCGCATTGGTCTCTGGCGCCATCGTCCATGAATTCAGCGGGAACTCCTTATCCCCAAGAGCCCCCAGTCATCCTGGGGTGACTCTCGAAGATGCCAGGGATCTCTGACTGCTCCCTGGGAAGTGTGCACACAAGTGCATGATCTTGAGATGATGGTCGCACACAAGTTGAACATTTAGGGTGTGTAACCCCATCCTGCTAACGAGGACGCCCCCAGACTGCCCGGTGCACAGAAAGTAACATGCGTGCCATCTATTTCATCCTGGATCCGGGACATACCGGCGATGGCAAAGAATTCTGCTGTCCAGGCAACTTGATGGGCCTGGTCCAGGTCATGATATATATAGTCAGCTGCCCGGGCAAACAGGGCATCCGTGACTTCACGGCTGGTTGGGATATACCACACCAGTCCCCGCTCAAGCTCTTGAATAAACCTGAGGCGTAATAGTTCAGGGCTGCAGTGACCTTAACTGCCACTGGGAGCGGGTATCCTCCACCTCCGCATGGTGCCAAGTCCTCACGGACATGTCACAGGTGCACCATTGTCCCTTGTTGAGGCGGAGCCTCCTGTGGCACATGCTGTCCGACATCTCTTCAAACGACTAGCAATGCCTGTGCACCTTGGGCCGTCATCAGGCTCCACCTTTGGGTCCCTCCCTGGCCTGATGGTCGACTGAGTCCTCAGGGTGTGGGGCGGGCTCCTGCACATGGGCTGTCGCCTCGAATCTCTGTCTGCGCTGCTGCCGTCGTCTTCTCTGGCGTCTGGCCGACTGGACTGCCACCGCTACCATTAGGGAAGCTTCTGCGGGGTCCATAATATCATCCATACTGTGATATCTGTAAGGAATTGGAGAGGGTGAGAGACCAACAATCAGCGATGGCTTCCACCCTGGTGTTCCATATCTTCTCTCAAGGTGCCATCCAACGAGCTGGTTGTGTTGGGGAATGCTGCCCTGCACACCCACCACTGGCCAGAGCAGGGGCCCCTGGGCACCGGACCCCAGACCCCAAACCTCAGACCCCGCCAAGAACATTACTTGGACCAGGTGCAGGTCCCCTCCCTGATCCACACACCAACTCTCTGGTCGTGGGGATGTCCCCAGTGCTGAGGCCCAGCTTTTGGATGTTTGACTGTTGGTTGCTGCCTCTGTGGTGTTGATGCCTCCGGTGTTCAGGCAGATTATCCAGGCCTCACGGTCTGGCAGTAATACTCGCCTGCAACAAGAGACGTCTACCCACGGGAATCCACTTGGGACCTGTGGATTGCTCAAATAACTAACATTGTCAATTCGCTATTAGTGATAGCCTTCAGCTGTACTGCCACAGTCAGAAGGAGTTAAAGTGGCCTGCACCATATTACCACGGGCAGGACTCTGTCCTGGAGGTGTTCGGTGGGACGGACAGGCAGCATTTGAAGTTGCCCCTGGTATTGGTATACACAATTCGGGGTGGGCATGTTGGACCTGTGGCTGTTGGCCCCTCACCACCCCCCCCCCCCAGCCCAGAGGCAACCCCCCCCCCACCGATGGCGGCCAAACTCCTTGACCCAGTCCCCCCTCCCCCCCACCTCCCCCCCACCCCCATTCTACCCCGAGAACTGGGGCAGCAGTCTCAATGTCCCCGGGATGATTGCCCTAGTTCCAAGATGGCTACTCACCTCCTCCAATCCCCACAGCAGCCATTGCACTATCTTCACGTTTTTAAATAGGTGTGTTAAAGGGTGCACGCATGACCGCTCGCTGGGGAGCCAGTTAGATCATGGGAGACCGTTCCCGTTAACGAGATGGAAATTGGCCTTATTTGGTGATTATTGTTCTTTTGCCACGTCACAGCGGGATCTGGATCTTGCCAATGGGACTGGTCCAGTTAGATCGGAAACCAATTGGTGCCCTGCAAGCTTCCTGATCTCGGCCTCTCCCGCAATCTAACCGGCTTGTGCAGATTCGCGCACAGTTCGACGCGGTCGCTAGGTAACAGCCAATATTTTTTAAAAGGTTGTCGATTTGAATAGCTTTGCTGATGAACTCTCACCAGTGCCCCAAATATGCCTACTCCCGATGATGGCCTTGTCCGGAGAGGAAGCACCATCCATGAAAAAACATAGTCCCCAGCATTGTAGAGGGTAGGACAAGCTGTGAGGACTCCTTGCTCCAATAGCATCAGAGTTGAAGAACACTGGCTGGCTAGGTTCCAGCGTAACCACCCAGGCAATTTCTGAGTCAATGGCCTTGATATTTATGGGGAGCCTAGTAACTGGCAACAAATCCTGAGATTATCTACCAGGCAGGCGGGAGGTATTGTGCAAGTGGCAGCAGTCGGCCGCAGGCAAAGACCCACATGCCCTCTCACCGCATTTCACCTCCTGACAAGTTATCTGTTCTGGAATTGGTGAAGCGCGGGCAGCTTTGGCAATCTCCATTTCTTGAGAAGTTCCTCCCTTTAGAAGGCAACCAATAAAACATTTGTAAACAACAGAAATCCAGCACAATCAGGTGTCTACTGCTTTACTGGAGGGCCTTCTGTCAGCTCTTTAATCGCAGCAGAATTTGTTCACAGAAAAACCGATATGGAACTCTGCAAGTAATTCATTCTGAGGATCATTTTGAGACATTTCAGTGCACTCAAACATTATGGAAACGTGTGCATTAATTACCACAGTTGGGGGTTCACTTTGTCTTGACTAGCTCCGTGCTTCTTTATGCTCCGACAGACCGGATTCTTGTGCTTAAATAACACTGTTTAATCTCCACACACTAAAGTGTCTTTCAAAATCAAACTCACTGTCAGCCACTGTAGGTGAAGTAAAGTCACTTTTGCTATTTAATTTTGTATAGTAGGCTGTCACGAGTCCTACTGCCATAAATCTGTCAGAAGCAAGTACTCTGAAGAATCACAATTACAACCAATTGTGCAGAACTAAATGGATGAGAGCTGCTTTCCTTTCACAGAATGACAGACAAATTTCAAAATAGAACTCCATTTTGGAGTGTTGATATCACTTATATAAAATCGCCATATTAACGATTCATGCTCTCTCTGTGACTCTCAGGTATTATTTCAAGCTAACTGTTGTACCATCAATTCACTGCAAGACGATGAGAACGAGTGAACAGAGGCTTTATTAACCGAGAACTTGCCTGCCTGTGAGTTCAGTAACAATGAGTGCCGCCCACAGGTGGCCAGGTCTATATACAGCTCGGGGGGGGGGGGGGGGGGGAGAGGAGGAGCCAGAGGCGGAGCCCACAGAGGCTCCTGTAGAATACGTGGTGGTAGATCGTATTACTATTTCCTGGTCATAGGCCACAGTACTATACAGACAGGGTAGATCGTTTTACCATTTCCTGGCCATAGGCCACAGTACTATACAGACAGGGTAGATCGTTTTACCATTTCCTGGCCATAGGCCACAGTACTATACAGACAGTTTATACTATGGTGAATACATTCACCACATTCAGCCCCTGTTAAAAAAAATGAAGTCCGGTGGGGGGGTGAAGTGGGGTCATCATATATTCAGTCTGTTTGGAGGCCGGATTGTTCTTTTGGACCTCCTCAGCTCTGGCGGTGCAGCGGTTGCGGGCGTTGCAGTTGATGACTCCGAGAGCATGTTGTCTGGAGCTTCAGTCCAGCGTGTCAGCATCGGTTGAGGGAGGGGGTAGGCAGGGGGGTGATGGATGGCGGTAGTGTAGGCGTGGGAGGGTACTGGAGCCCCAGGGGGGTGCAAGGAGCGTGGAGGGTGGCGGTAGGCGGCGGGGGGGGGGCGCGTTGGCCGAGGAACCAGCGGGCGCCAAGTCCCGTAGGGAGACCGTATCTTGCCGTCTGTCTTGGTGCGCGACGTAGGCGTATTGGGGGTTGGCGTGCAGAAGCTGGACCCTCTCGACCAGGGGGTCGGTCCTATGGCTCCTCGTATGCTTCCGGAGAAGGACGGGCCCCGGAGTTGTCAGCCAGGTTGGAAGCGAGACCCCGGAGATGGACTTCCTAGGGAAGACAAACAAACGGTCGTAAGGGGTCTTGTTCGTGGCTGTGCAGAGGAGTGACCTAATGGAGTGGAGGGCGTCGGGGAGGACCTCCTGGCAGCAGGGAATCGGGAGACTTCTAGACCAGAGGGCAAGAAGAACAGCCTTCCATAAAGTCGCGTTCTCCCTCTCCACCTGCCTGTTTCCCTGCGGGTTGTAGCTCGTAGTCCTGCTCGACGCGATGCCCTTACTGAGCAGGTACTGACGCAGCTCATCGCTCACAAACGATGTGCGCCGGTCACTGTGGATGTATGCAGGGAAACCGAACAGGGTAAAGATGCTGTGCAGTGCCTTTACAACAGTGGCCGAGGTCATGTCGGGACATGGGATAGCGAAGGAGAAGCGGGAGTACTCATCAGTGACAGTCAGGAAGTATATATTGCAGTTGGTGGACCCTTTTGGACCTCCTCAGCTCTGGCGGTGCAGCGGTTGCGGGCGTTGCAGTTGATGACTCCGAGAGCATGTTGTCTGGAGCTTCAGTCCAGCGTGTCAGCATCGGTTGAGGGAGGGGGTAGGCCCTTTGAAGTCAATACTGAGGCGCTCAAAGGGCCGGGAGGTCTTTACCAGATGAGCCTTGTCTGGCCGATAGAAGTGTGGTTTGCACTCTGCGCAGACTTGGCAATCCCTGGTCATGGCCCTGACCTCCTCGGTGGAGTAGGGCAGGTTGGGGCCGTTAATAAAGTGGGTAAGCCGGGAGACCCCCGGGTGACAGAGGTCATTGTGGATAGCCCAAAGTCGGTCACCTTGCGCGTTGGCGCATGTGCCGCGGGACAGGGCATCTGAGGACTCATTGCGCTGCCCAGTACGATACTTGATATCGTAATTGTAGGTGGAGAGTTCGATCCTCCACCTCAAGATTTTGTCATTTTTAATTTTGCCCCGTTGTGCGCTGTCAAACATAAAGGCTACCGACCGTTGGTTGGTGACGAGGGTGAACCTCCTACCGGCTAGGTAGTGCCTCCAATGCCGCACTCCTTCCACGATGGCTTGAGCTTCCTTCTCGACAGAGGAGTGTCAGATCTCGGAGGAGTTGAGGGTTCGGGAAAAGAAGGCTACTGGCCTGCCCGCCTGGTTGAGGGTGGCGGCCAGGGCGACGTCTGATGCATCGCTCACTACCTGGAAGGGGACGGACTCGTCCACTGCGTGCATTGCGGCTTGAGTGATGCGGCTGAAGGCCGAGCGGGCCTCAGCCGTCAGGGGGAATATCGTGACTTTAAGAAGTGGGCGGGCTTTGTCTGCATAGTTGGGGACCCACTGGGCATCGTTTGAGGGCCTTGAGGCTGTGGGGAAGGGGAAGTTCCGTGAGGGGGAGCATGCGGTCGGGGTCAGGCCGTAGGACTCCGTTTTCCACGACATAGCCGAGGATGGCTAGCCGGGTTGTGGGGAAAACACTCTTCTCCTTGTTATATGTGAGGTTGAGGGATTGGGCAGTTTGGAGGAACCTCTGAAGGTTGGCGTCGTGGTCCTGCTGATCATGGCCACAGATGGTGACATTGTCCAAGTACGGGTATTTAGCCCGCAGCCCGTACTGGTCCACCATTCGGTCCATCATTCGCTGTGAGACCGAGACCCCATTAGTGACGCCGAAAGGGACCCTGAGGAAGTGGAAGAGTCGGCCGGCTTTTTCAAAAGCCGTGTCGTGCCAATCTTCCAGGCGGATCGGGAGCTGGTGGTAGGCAGACTTCAGATCTACCGTGGAGAAAACCCGGTATTGCGCAATTTGGTTGACCACCTCCGCAATGCGGGGAAGAGTGTACGCGTCCAGTTGCATGAACCGGTTTATGGTTTGGCTGTAGTCCACAACCATCCGATTCTTTTCCCCGGTCCTGACAACTACCACTTGTGCCCTCCAGGGGCTGTTGCTGGCCTCGATGACCCCCTCCCTCAAGAGTCGCTGGACCTCTGACTTGATAAAAGTCATGTCTTGTGCACGGTACCATCTGCTCCTGGTGGCGATGGGTTTACTGTCGGGGCTGAGGTTCGTGAAGAGCGGGGGGGAGGGCTACCTTAAAGGTCGTGAGGCTACATACCGTGAGGGGGGGTAAGGGTCTGCTGAACTTGAGGGTCAGACTTCGATGACAGCATTGGAAGTCTAGTCCGAGCAGTTGTGGGGCGCAGAGGTGAGGGAGGACATACAGTTTAAATTGGGTGTACTCTGAGCCCTGTATCACGAGGTTCGCGACACAGTACCCCCGGATCTGCACCGAATGGGATCCGGAGGCAAGGGACATTGTCTGGGATGCACGGTAGATGTGGAGGGAGCAGCGCCTTTCCGTGTCGGGGTGGACGAAGCTGTCTGTGCTCCCGGAGTCGAAAAGACAGGGGGTCTCGTGCCCATTGACCCGGACGACCATCATTGAATTTTTCAGGTGCTTTGGCTGCGACTGGTCGAGGGTGACTGCGCCGAGCTGCGGGTAGTCTGCATTGTCGGAGGTATCGGAGTCACAAGATGGCGGCCCCCATGAGTCGCAGGTGTCGGGCTGCGTGAAATATGGCGTCCCCCACGAGTTGCACGAGGTGGATGACACGTCTGAAGGGGGCGTTCCCGTCCGACACGCAGCCACATTGCGGGGTCTGTGGGTCTTGTAAAGATGTAGGTCTTGTAAAGATGTGGTGGGTCAAAATCTTGGCTGTGGTTTTTGCCGTGTTTGTGCAGGCTGTGAATGCTTCCACCCATTTCGTAAATGTGTCATTTACCACAAGTACATATTTATAGCCATTCCTGCAAGGGGGCAATGGTCCTATAAAATCAATCTGAAGGTTAGTCCAGGGGCCATTAACGTGTCGGGTGTGGCTGAGTTGAGCCTTTTTGGCATATCTGTCCGGATTATTCTGGGCGCAGATAAGACAATTCTCGATGTAGTGATTTACATCATCCTTTAAATTCGGCCACCAACAAAGCTGCTTGAGATGGGCTGTAGTGGGATTGGTTCCCTGATGTCCATGAGCGTCATGGAACAATCAAATCAGTTGATTCCTGTCCTGTTCAGGAACCACATAAAGGTTGTCTTTTAACACCACACCGTCATGTGTGGTCAGTGCATTTTTGAACCTCTCGTGGGAACTGGATATTTTCCTTTTATAATCTCCCTGAGATTGCTGTCCTGCTTCTGGGCCTCCACTAGATCCTCGATCTTTGTCTGTGAGACCTGAACTGTCTTTTAACACCAGCTGTGCTGGGGGCTCTGGGTTGAACTATCTATCTGTCTGGGGGGTGTTTTAGCGATAAAGGGACTGCCCAAAATACTGCGAGCAGGTGCCTCTCACAGTCTGAAAATCCCTGCTCCACAGCATCTAAAATTCTGGAGGCATAAGATATGGGCCTTAACTGGTCGTGCTGTTCCTGGAGGAGCACGGCTGAAAGGGTGCGGTTGCTACCTCTAAGGCGTAAGGGGAAAGCGGGTCTGGAACTTGTAGTACGGGGCTGCTATGAGTGCCTGTTTTAAAGAGTCCACAGCATCCATATGCTGCGGAAGCCATTCCCAGGGGGCTCCTTTCTTTAGGAGGTCTGAGAGGGGTGCTGCCTTGCTGGCAAAACCGTCAATGTGGCTTCGGCAGTAGCCAACCAGTCCTAAAAATGACCGGAGGACCGAAATGTTCTGGGGAAGGGGCAATTTAGCAATCGAGTCGGTCCTTTTATGCTCGATCTCGCGTTTACCATGTATGATAATTGTTCCCAAATATATCACTTTATCTTCCAAAATCTGGGCCTTTTTGGGGTTGACTTTACAACCGATTGAGTGTAATAGTCCCAGGATTTCGGACAGAAGCTCAATATGCTCTTCCTTGGTGTCTGTCTGCAGTAGTAGGTCGTCTACGTACTGGACCAGACATTCGGGGCAAGAAAATTTGGCTAAACCATTTGCCAGCTGTCGGTGGAAAATGGAGGGGAAGTTGTGGAATCCTTGTGGCAGGAATGTCCACGTGTACTGCTGTGCTTTAAAGGTGAAGGCAAATTTGTACTGGCACGTCTTTGCCAATGGAATGGACCAGAATCCATTACTGACATCCAAAACTGTAAAGAATCGGGAATTGAGTCCCTGCTTGAGCATGGTCTCGGGACTTGTTGCTACTGTGGGGGCTGCTACGGGGGTGATTTTGTTGAGTTCCCGGTAATCGATGGTCAGTCGCCATGATCCATCGGGCTTTCTCACTGGCCAAATCGGGGCATTATTAGTGGAGGCTACTGATCTAAGTACGCCCTGCTCTAATAAGCTTTCTATTACCTTGGAGATTTCTCCCTCTGCCTCTTGGGGAAATCCGTACTGTTTTGGGGGTCTAGGGTCAGGTCCTGTTATTTGTACGGAGCCAGTCATCCGTCCACAGTCATGCTTGTGTGTCACGAATGCTGCCCTGTTCTTTTGCAGGACTGCCCTAACCTGCTTGTCCGTGCTAAGCATGGTCGGGTTAAACCAAAATTCGCCTACGGCGCTAATTTTGTTCGCATACTCTCCTATGTTGAGCGTTGCGAGGGCTCTTACGGATTTTGCCATCTTCCAGACACACTGGTTGACTGGATCGAATGAAAGATTATGGAAATTCATGAAATCGATTCCCAGGATGTGTTCTGCTGTGTGGGGCAGGTCAACTAAAACTACGGGGTGCTTGGTGGTGATGGTACCGATTTGAATGGGTACAGGGGCTGCGATGTGTCACTGTTGTGAGTGGCCTGTAAAGCCGCTGAGGTCGTCCGGACCTATCCCAAAGGGTGTCGCAGACCCAACTGGGGGAGCTCGTACACCGTCAGTCCGTTCCGGTCAAGTCCGTCTGATCTGAACGGGCGCTAACGCTATGAATGGGCTCTGTCTTTTTCTTACTCAGAGTGCCCGTCTGTTGGGTTCTCTGTGGTTTTTTAGGGGCATTGCACTCTCTTGCGAAGTGTCCCAACTGTCCGCAGTTGTAACACTCATGTGACTTGGGTGGGGGACTGTTCTTTCCCTCATTCACCCATGCGGAGTTGTGGTGTGTTGTTTTTACTGCCTGCATATCTGCGCCGGCCTGCTTTTCCTCGGTATTCTTAACTGCGGGTTTACTTTGAACAGATTGTTCCCAAGCACGGGACAATCTTTTCACTACCCACTTCTCGTTATGGGCCTCCTCTGTCTCCAAAGACTGCTGCAAAATGGATCCACAGGCGTCCAGCAAACGCTGTGGGGTGCTCGGATTTCTTTTGCCTACATTTGTTGAGGCCATCTACGGGGTCACCCCGGTTATACCCGATCGCATCCAGAATCGCGGTATGCATTTCTGCAAGGGTGCCTCCTCCTACATTCTGTGGGTCGGGAAGGGCTGCTGCGACTGAAGGGTCTAAACTTAAAACTGTGAGCTTTACATGCTCTCGCTCATCCAGGCCGTAAATAGTCGCCTGATGTTTAACTGTGGCAAAGAAATGGTGGGGGTCTGAAGTGGGGGGGAATAGTGTGATCTTATCGCACGCGGCCCGTAATTGGGTCACTGTTAAGGGGGTGGAGTATAAAAATTCCGCATCGTCCGAGATGGCTGTGCGGTGGGTGGTTACTGGGTTCATTGGAGCTTGAACGATCTGCTGTGTGGGGGGTTGGGGCGCTTTTCTCTTTTGTGGCTTTCCCTGAGCACATGTTCCCTGAACATATCTCTGCGCTGTTTCATTCAATTCTTCCCAATCAGGGCCGTCTTCCTGATCTAATTTTTCTCCAAAGGTTTCCTGGAAGCCTTTTTGAACTTAAAGCAGCGATTGCAGCTCTGCAATCTGCTTCCGGCACTTTGCGTGATCTAGCGGGCTTTGTCTTTGTTCTGTGGTGGCAGCATGGAGTGCTCTTAATGCTGCCATGAGGTCACGACACTGTCTCTGTAGTGCTTCTACCTGTTTTTCTGTTTCCTCACATACCAGGACTGCACGTTGCGTGTCCTGATAGGCCTTTTCATATTTAGACTGGAAGCTGCTTAAGTGCGCCAGACAAGACTGGTGAGCCCTTTTGGCGTCATCCACCTCTCCATCTTTTGCTGCCAACTTCCTCCTCAATTCTAAATTCTCCTTTTCTACCTCGCGTACATCGACCTTACTCATTCGATGTATGCCCTCAACTTCTTTCCGGAGCGTCCTAACGACCTCCTCTGTGCCTCGCAATTGTGCCAAGCAGGACACGATTGCCAATAGATTGCGAGCTTTCCCTAAGCTCTTTTTGTGGATCTCGCTCAGGTTCTCCCACCAAGTATGTCCTATACTCCCGGGGCCTGATTCCTCGTTGTCACAGAATACATTCCAAAGGGGCGATCCTTTCCCTTTGAGATATTTCCTGATCTCTTCCTCCCAAATGGGACATTGTCCCACTCGCTGCGACTGCAAATTCCTCTGGGTAATTAGGCGCTGCATTGCCTGCATGGCCATCTTTCCTATCCGAATGCTGCTCTTCAAATTTGGGACAGGGGTTTAAATCCTAATGCTGCTCTTCAAATTTGGGATAGGGGTTTTAATCTGAATGCTGCTCTTCAAATTTGGGACAGGGGTATTAATCCGAATGCTGCTCTTCTAATTTGGGACAGGGGTATTAAAGCGGTGCTGTAAATACGGGTACGGCTTTCGCTACTTTCCGAAATACAAACTTCTGACAGTTTTGTCGCAACAAAAAATCTATCAGTTTTACCTGTTAGTTACGCATGCATACACACACTTCCGAATTTATGAGAATTGATCAGAACTGCTTGAACACTTGTGGTTTTCTGTTTCCAATTGGATCTCTAATTCAAATTCTGGGTTCTCCTGGAGTGGTTTTCCACTTCTAGATCGGGTCCCGACAGGATGTCGCCAAATAATGTTGCTAACTTTGCCTTAGTTTAATTGCTCTGTCCTATTACCTTTGCTCTTGAGTCGCCAGGTATCTTTATGATACCGCCACGTGGTTCAAGTCCGAGTAATGATCAATAATCCAATACACCGATTAGTAAGATTTAAATCAAAGCACATTTATTAAACACAGTAATCACTACTCATGCACAAATTCTACGTTTAAGCTACTTCTACAACTAACAGGCCTATACTTAACTTGGAACTGGCCCACCAGGTCAGGGAAACAAATGGCCTTTCGTTCGGGTTCTGAGCCTGCGGGATTCAAAGTTGGTACAGATTGATAGCTAGGAGTGCCTATCTCGTAGCGAGCGTTGAAGTAAGACTTACAGGTTCGATCGGCTGCTGAAGAGTGACGAGAACTGGAAGAGAGAGCGCCTTGAACTTGGGGCTCAATTCTTATAGTCCCCAGGGGCTTCCTACCTTTCGGGGCGGACCCTGTACCTGGTCCCAAGTGATTGGACTTTGTCCCAGTCACTTGGTTCAATTTTCTCCAATGCTGGAGTGGTTCCCTGATCGATGGGCGGTCTTGAGGTGGTCGTTCACCTCCTTTTGTGTAGGCTTCTGCTGGTGCCGAAGAGTCTGGTTTTGCTTTGTGTGTCTAAATGTTGCTTATTGTTCCTGGGAATTGCTCATTAGTATGCAGATGGCTGGTGTTTTGTTATGCTGATGGTTGCTGGTATCGATCTTGTCTGGCCTTTCCAGAGGTAAATACACAGCCAACCTGCAGCTGCTCGTTTTTGTCCTATTGGCTGACTTTCCCATCAGCCTTTGCCGTTCGCCATTTTGAATCATGAGTTGGCCATTTTAAGTGGCTACAGTGGTTATTCTGTGAGCCATAAGCCTGGAGCTGGTTTATATGAAACCAGGTAGACTTACCATTGGGGTAGGTTATTTTGTATACTGAGGGGCTGACTTTGTCCGAAATGGAGTACAGTCCGGAAAATTTGGGGGAAAGGAATGAAGTGGGGTTGTAAAGGGAAAGCATAACTTGATGCCCTCCTGTAAACTCAGTGGTGTGTACTGTTTTGTCAAAACAAGCCTTGCTCTGTTTCTTCCTGGTTCCAAGTCTCACTGCTGCTGTGAGTTGGGCTGCCTTTATGTTCTGTACTAGTTGTGTAACCGCGTTTTCATGCGTGAGGGCTGTAACTGCGGGGCTGGCCAAATCCAGTCCTAATAAATACTCAGTGCCTTTCATGGGGCGTCCAGTCATGAGGGTGTGGGGGGTGTATCCTGTGGATGTGGATACCGTGTTTCTTAAAAACATCAAAGCAAATGGGAGAACTGAATCCCAGGTGCTATTATTTTGCTGTACCATTTTCCTGAGGGTAGCTTTTACTGTCCTATCCATTTGTTCTACAATACCACTTGACAGGGGGTGGTATGCGATATGGAACTTTTGTCTAATCCCGAAAATCGTGAGGACGTTTTTCATTACACGTCTGGTGAAATGGGAGCCTTGATCGGACTCTATACTGCGTGGGAGGCCCCATCTTGTAAAGATGTGGTGTGTTAATATTTTAGCCGTTATCTTGGCTGTATTAGTTCTTGACGGAAATGCTTCCACCCATTTGGTGAAGGTGTCTATGACCACCAACACATACTTGTAACCATTTCAGCACGGGGGTAGGGGTCCTATATAATCTATCTGGAGATTTGTCCAGGGTCCATTAACGGGGCGGGTATGACTAAGTTAAGCATTTTTAGAATATCTGTCCGGATTGTTTTGGGCACAGATTAAGCAATTCTCAATGTAGTGTGTGACATCGATTTTTAAATCAGGCCACCAACAAAGTGGTCTGAGGTGGGCTAGGATGGGTTCAATTCCTTGGTGTCCATGATTGTCATGGAACTGACAAATTATCTGGTTCCTGGCCTGGCTGGGAACTATAAAAATGCCATCCTATAAAATCACACCGTCGTGTGTGGTAATTGCGTTTTTAAACTTGTCATACGGGGCTGGGAAGGTTCCCATTAAAACTTCCCTGAGTTTCTCATCCTCTTTCTGGGCCTTCGTTAAATCCTGAATTTTGGTCTATGAGACCTGAACTGTGTGTGCTTTCGGGGGGGTTCCAAAAATAACCATGCCTGGAGCGTGCCTTCGCTAGGGCGTTTGCTTTAACGTTACCAGGGGGGGAATAACGGTGATGACTGCGAACCTTAATTATTCCGTATTTCCCATCCTTCGCTGTCTCTAAGATATGGCGGAGTAATGGGGCTGAGGGTAGGGGTTTACCGTCCGCAGAAACAAATCCTTTTGTTTCCCAGAGTGGTGGGAAGTCTGTCAAACTATTACAAACATACAAGCTGTCTGAGTAGATGTCTGCTGGGGTCTGGAACGAGTCTGGGTGGTCTACAATATATGCAATCGCTGCCAGCTCTGCTACCTGCGAGCCTAAGTGTCCAGGCAACTTTAAGGAAATTTCATCTAGGGCGCGTCCCCGCGCGTCCTCTACATATATACCGCAACCGGTAATTCTCTCTCCGTTTAACACTGTGGAGGAGCCATCCACACATATCTTCAGGGGTGCGCACGTGTCTGTGGGCTGAGGTCTCTGGGGTGTACTACCTGTTTTCCTGGGGGATGTTTTGGGAATAAATGGGCCTGTGTTCTGTTTCGTGGTGATGATCTCACATTCATGAGGGGTGCCTGCATATTGCAATTATCGGCAAGGAAGGTGTGGGTTTTGGTTCTCTTTACCGTGATGTCCCGTCCCTGTAAAAGTAGGATCCAATGGGCTGTGCGGATTTGGCTGACTGTGCCATTCTTTAAGTCGGCCGTCTAACAATAGCTGTGTCGGTGTGTGTTCTGTGAGGATGGTGATGGGGTTGAGTCCTGTAATGTAGGTGAAGTATTGCACTGCCCAAAAACTGCGAGCAGGTGCCTTTGACAGGCAGAAAATCCTTGCTCTACGGGGTCTAACATGCGTGAGGCGTATGCTACGGGGTGTAACGGGGGCAGCACGGTAGCCTTGTGGATAGCACAATTGCTTCACAGCTCCAGGGTCCCAGGTTCGATTCCGGCTTGGGTCACTGTCTGTGCGGAGTCTGCACGTCCTCCCCGTGTGTGCGTGGGTTTCCTCCGGGTGCTCCGGTTTCCTCCCACAGTCCAAAGATGTGCAGGTTAGGTGGATTGGCCATGATAAATTGCCCTTAGTGTCCAAAATTGCCCTTAGTGTTGGGTGGGGTTGCTGGGTTATGGGGATAGGGTGGAGGTGTTGACTTTGGGTGGGGTGCTCTTTCCAGGAGCCGGTGCAGACTCGATGGGCCGAATGGCCTCCTTCTGCACTGTAAATTCTATGGTAATCTATGATAACATGCGTGGGGCGTAAGTGGTCATGGCGTTCCTGGAGGAGCACGGCCGAAAGGGTTCGGTCGGTGCTTGCTACCTCGATAGCATACGGGAAATGTGGATCTGGGACCTGTAGTGCGGGGGCTGTGCTGAGTGCTCTTTTTAAAGCGTCCACGGCATCTGTATGCTGTGGAAGCCATTCCCAAGGTGCCTGTTTCTTGAGATGTTCGGAAAGGGGCGCTGCTTTGGTGGCAAAACCGTCAATATGGTTTCGGCAGTAACCAACTAGTCCTAAAAGTGACCGGAGGGCTGAGACATTGTGGGGAAGGGGCAATTTGACGATCGAGTCAATTCTCTTGTGCTCGATCTCACGTTTACCATGAGTGATCACTGTTCCCAAGGAAATCACTTTTTCTTTCGGAATCTGGGCCTTCTTGGTGTTGACTTTACAACCAGTTTCTTTTAGGAGTGCTAGGAGCTCGGCGAGAAGCAAAATGTGCTCTCCCTTTGTATCTGTCTGTAGTAACAAGTCGTCTACATACTGGACCAGACAATTGGGGCGGGAAAATTTTGCTAAACCATTTGCCAGCTGTCGGTGGAAAATGGAGGGGGAGTTGTGGAAGCCTTGTGGAAGGCACGTCCACGTGTATTGTTGCCCTTGGAATGTAAAGGCTAATTTGCACTGGCATGCTTTAGCCAATGGAATGGACCAGAAGCCATTACTAATGTCCAAAACCGAAAAGAAATTTGACTGGAGTCCATGTTTGAGCATGGTCTCGGGACTCGTGGCTACGGTGGGGGCTGCTGCTGGGGTTACTTTGTTCAGTTCCCAGGAATCAATGGTCAGTCGCCATGATCCATCCGGTTTCCGGATGGGCCAAATTGGTGCGTTGTTTGTGGAGGATACTGATCTGAGTATGCCTTGATCCAACAAACTCTCTATTACTTTGGAGATTTCTCCCTCTACTTCCTTGGGAAATCCGTACAGCTTCTGGGGTTTGGAGTCGGGACCTATAATGTTCACAAAGCCAGTCAAACTGCCACTGTCGTGCTTGTGCTGTGCAAATGCTGTTTTATTTTCCTGCAGGACTGCCCTAACCTGTTTGTCTGCACTAATGGCTTGAGGGTCGAACCTGAAGTCTCCTACTGAGCTAATCCTATTTACGTATTCTCCTACTGTGAGCGTGGAGGGGGCTCGTGCTGCCTTTGCCATTTTCCGTACACACTTGTTCACTGGGTCGAAAGAAAGATTATGGGAGCTCATGAAATCGATCCCAAGGATATGTTCTGCTGTCTGGGGTAGATGAACTAAAACTACGGGGTGCTTGGTTGTGATGTTCCCTATCTGTATTGCTATAGGGGCCGTGATGTGTCCCTGTTGTAAATGGCTTGTAAAACCGTTGAGTGTGATGGTGTCTGTTGTGGGCCACGTGTCTCACATCGCGGAACATCGTGGAGAAACTGAGTGTGGTGCGGGACCCTCCTGTGTCCCAAAGAAATTCTATGGTTGTCCCCAGACTTTGCCTGCTACTATCGGTCTACCGGACTTGTCCCAAAGGGTGTCACAGACCCAAGCGGGGGAGCCCGAACATCGTCAGTCGGTGCCGTTCATGTCTGTACTCTCTGAACGGGCGCCAACGCTATGGATCGGCTTTGCCCTATTCCTGTTTAGGATGCCTGCCTGTTGGTTTCTCGATTGTTTCTGGGGCGCGTTGCACTCTCGTGCAAAGTGTCTTAGCTGTCCCCAATTATAACATTCTTGAGGTTTTGACTGGGGTTGGCTGTTCCTGCCCTCATTTACCCATGCGGGGTTCTGGTGTGCTTTAACTAGGTTCATTTCTGCTTGCTCGTCATCGGGTGTTATAAATGCGGTTTTGTCTGCAATTGATTGCTCCCAAGCTCTTCAAAACCCATTTTTCATTGTGGGCCTCATCTGATAAGTCATAATTTGCACAAGCTTTTCGTCCTGCCTCTGTGGCGTGGGAGACTAGAATTCAGGTCCATTTGGCCATATTATCTGGGAACAAATGGGCGCTGGCTTACTCTCCAAAAACTGTGGTAAAGTGAATCCACAAACGTCCAGCAAACGCTGTGGGGTGCTCTGTCTTCTTTTGCCTACACTTATTTAGGCCTTCTACGGGGTCTCCTCTGTTAAAGCTGATCGCATCAAGGATCGCTGTGTGCATCTCTTGGAATGTGCCTCCTCCTACATTCTGTGGGTCGGGAAGGGCTGCTACGACTGAAGGGGCGGGCCTCAAAACTGTGAGCTTCACTTGCTCCTTTTCGTCCAGGCCGTACATCGTTGCCTGTTGTTTGACTTTCGCGAAAAATTGGTGGGGGTCTGAAGTGGGAAGGAACGGTGTAATGTTTCCACACGTGTCCCGTAATTGGGTCATGGTTAACTGGGTTGTGTAAAGGAAGTCTGCTTCTCCTTCTCCTGCGGCCCTGCGGTGTGTGGTTACAAGATTCATGGGGGTGTGTTCTGCCTGTTCGGTTGGGGGTTGGGGCGCTTTCTTTTTCTGGGGCTCTTCCTGCGTACATATCTCATGTACGTATCTATGGGCAGTCTCGTTCAATTCCTGCCAGTCGGGGCCATTTTCTTGATCTATTTGGGGTCCGAATGTACTCTGAAATCCATTTTGCACGGCCAGCAGAGATTGCAATTCTGCAATTTGCTTTCGGCATTTTGCATGGTCTACTGAGCTCTGCCTTTGTTCCGTCGTGGAAGTATTGAGTGCTCGTAGGGCTGCTTTTAAATCATTGCACTGTTTCTGCAATTTCTCAACTTGCTGTTCTGTTTCTTGTCTTACCAAGACCGCACGTTGCGTGTCCTGGTAGGCCTTATCATATTGCGTCTGAAAACTGTTCAAATGCACGAGACAACACTGATGTGCCCCCTTGGCATCATCCACCTCTCTGTCCCTTGCTGCTAACTGCTCTTTCAGATCTCGATTCTCTTTCTCTACCTCACTCACGTCTACCTCACTACTTCTGTCTCTCTCCTCTATCACTCTACGGAGCGTCATAACGACCTCCTCTGTGCCTCGCAATTGTGCCAAACAGGACATGATTGCCATCGGCTTGCGAGCTTTTCCCAAACTCTTCTTGTGGATCTCTGACAGGTTCTCCCACCAAGTATGTCGATTTCGGCGGCGTGAGAGCAGCTGGTTAGTCAATTTCAGCGGGAGCATTGCGGAAGGAGGTTGCTGGGAGGTAAGTCAACCTTTAAAAGCACTACTCTTTGCAGGGGCAGGCCAGTCGATTTCGGCGGCGTGAGAGCAGCTGGTTAGTCAATTTCAGCGGGAGCATTGCGGAAGGAGGTTGCTGGGAGGTAAGTCAACCTTTAAAAGCACTTCTCTTTGCAGGGGCAGGCCAGTCGATTTCGGCGGCGTGAGAGCAGATGGTTAGTCAATTTCAGCGGGAGCATTGCGGAAGGAGGTTGCTGGGAGGTAAGTCAACCTTTAAAAGCACTTCTCTTTGCAGGGGCAGGCCAGTCGATTTCGGCGGCGTGAGAGCAGCTGGTTAGTCAATTTCAGCGGGAGCATTGCGGAAGGAGGTTGCTGGGAGGTAAGTCAACCTTTAAAAGCACCTCTCTTTGCAGGGGCAGGCCAGTCGATTTCGGCGGCGTGAGAGCAGCTGGTTAGTCAATTTCAGCGGGAGCATTGCGGAAGGAGGTTGCTGGGAGGTAAGTCAACCTTTAAAAGCACTTCTCTTTGCAGGGGCAGGCCAGTCGATTTCGGCGGCGTGAGAGCAGCTGGTTAGTCAATTTCAGCGGGAGCATTGCGGAAGGAGGTTGCTGGGAGGTAAGTCAACCTTTAAAAGCACTTCTCTTTGCAGGAGCAGGCCAGTCGATTTCGGCGGCGTGAGAGCAGCTGGTTAGTCAATTTCAGCGGGAGCATTGCGGAAGGAGGTTGCTGGGAGGTAAGTCAACCTTTAAAAGCACTTCTCTTTGCAGGGGCAGGCCAGTCGATTTCGGCGGGAGTGGAGCTGGCTGGTTAGTCAATTTCAGCAGGAGCTGAGAATTTTTCTTTTTTTTTAAATTAGTTTTTTAGGCGGGATCAGGAAGTCGACCCGCGGACGTCTGGGAAGACCCTCACCAATAAATTCTGGTGGAGAGGTAACCCGAGACACTACACGTGTAGTGTCTCCCACCCGCCCTCCTCCTCTAACCTAATAATAAAACCCATTGGTCTGAGGTAAGTACCATATTTTTATTATATTATTATTATTTTTTATAAAAATTTAATTTAGTTGTTAGCCAGATCTTGGTAGAAAGTTAGAGGAATGGCAGGGAAGGGAGTGCAATGTTCCTCCTGCAGGATGTTTGAGGTGAGGGATGCAGTTAGTGTCCCTGCTGATTTTACCTGCAGGAAGTGCTGCCATCTCCAGCTCCTCCAAGACCGAGTTAGGGAACTGGAGCTGGAGTTGGAAGAACTTCGGATCATTCGGGAGGCAGAAGGGGTCATAGATAGCAGCTTCAGGGAATTAGTTACACCAAAGATTGGAGATAGGTGGGTAACTGTAAGAGGGACTGGGAAAAAACAGTCAGTGCAGGGATCCCCTGCGGTCGTTCCCCTGAGAAACAAGTATACCGCTTTGGATACTTGTGGGGGGGACGACTTACCAGGGGTAAGCCATGGGGTACGGGCCTCTGGCACGGAGTCTGTCCCTGTTGCTCAGAAGGGAAGGGGGGAGAGGAGCAGAGCATTAGTAATTGGGGACTCTATAGTCAGGGGCACAGATAGGAGATTTTGTGGGAGCGTGAGAGACTCACGTTTGGTATGTTGCCTCCCAGGTGCAAGGGTACGTGATGTCTCGGATCGTGTTTTCCGGGTCCTTAGGGGGGAGGGGGAGCAGCCCCAAGTCGTGGTCCACATTGGCACCAACGACATAGGTAGGAAAGGGGACAAGGATGTCAGGCAGGCTTTCAGGGAGCTAGGATGGAAGCTCAGAACTAGAACAAACAGAGTTGTTATCTCTGGGTTGTTGCCCGTGCCACGTGATAGTGAGATGAGGAATAGGGAGAGAGAGCATTTAAACACGTGGCTACAGGGATGGTGCAGGCGGGAGGGTTTCAGATTTTTGGATAACTGGGGCTCTTTCTGGGGAAGGTGGGACCTCTACATCTGGGATGGTCTACATCTGAACCTGAGGGGCACAAATATCCTGGGGGGGAGATTTGTTAGTGCTCTTTGGGGGGGTTTAAACTAATGCAGCAGGGGCATGGGAACCTGGATTGTAGTTTTAGGGTAAGGGAGAATGAGAGTATAGAGGTCAGGAGCACAGATTTGACGTCGCAGGAGGGGGCCAGCGTTCAGGTAGGTGGTTTGAAGTGTGTCTACTTCAATGCCAGGAGTATACGAAACAAGGTAGGGGAACTGGCAGCGTGGGTTGGTACCTGGGACTTCGATGTTGTGGCCATTTCGGAGACATGGATAGAGCAGGGACAGGAATGGATGTTGCAGGTTCCGGGGTTTAGGTGTTTTAGTAAGCTCAGAGAAGGAGGCAAAAGAGGGGGAGGTGTGGCGCTGCTAGTCAAGAGCAGTATTACGGTGGCGGAGAGGATGCTAGATGGGGACTCTTCTTCCGAGGTAGTATTGGCTGAAGTTAGAAACAGGAAAGGAGAGGTCACCCTGTTGGGAGTTTTTTATAGGCCTCCTAATAGTTCTAGGGATGTAGAGGAAAGGATGGCGAAGATGATTCTGGATATGAGCGAAAGTAACAGGGTAGTTATTATGGGAGACTTTAACTTTCCAAATATTGACTGGAAAATATATAGTTCGAGTACAATAGATGGGTCGTTTTTTGTACAGTGTGTGCAGGAAGGTTTCCTGAAACAATATGTTGACAGGCCAACAAGAGGCGAGGCCACGTTGGATTTGGTTTTGGGTAATGAACCAGGCCAGGTGTTGGATTTGGAGGTAGGAGAGCACTTTGGGGACAGTGACCACAATTCGGTGACGTTTACGTTAATGATGGAAAGGGATAAGTATACACCGCAGGGCAAGAGTTATAGCTGGGGGAAGGGAAATTATGATGCCATTAGACGTGACTTGGGGGGGATAAGGTGGAGAAGTAGGCTGCAAGTGTTGGGCACACTGGATAAGTGGGGCTTGTTCAAGGATCAGCTACTGCGTGTTCTTGATAAGTATGTACCGGTCAGACAGGGAGGAAGGCGTCGAGCGAGGGAACCGTGGTTTACCAAGGAAGTGGAATCTCTTGTTAAGAGGAAGAAGAAGGCCTATGTGAAGATGAAGTGTGAAGTTTCGGTTGGGGCGATGGATAGTTACAAGGTAGCGAGGAAGGATCTAAAGAGAGAGCTAAGACGAGCAAGGAGGGGACATGAGAAGTATTTGGCAGGAAGGATCAAGGAAAACCCAAAAGCTTTCTATAGGTATGTCAGGAATAAGCGAATGACTAGGGAAAGAGTAGGACCAGTCAAGGACAGGGATGGGAAATTGTGTGTGGAGTCTGAAGAGATAGGCGAGATACTAAATGAATATTTTTCGTCAGTATTCACTCAGGAAAAAGATAATGTTGTGGAGGAGAATGCTGAGCCCCAGGCTAATAGAATAGATGGCATTGAGGTACGTAGGGAAGAGGTCTTGGCAATTCTGGACAGGCTGAAAATAGATAAGTCCCCGGGACCTGATGGGATTTATCCGAGGATTCTATGGGAGGCCAGGGAAGAGATTGCTGGACCTTTGGCTTTGATTTTTATGTCATCATTGGCTACAGGAATAGTGCCAGAGGACTGGAGGACAGCAAATGTGGTCCCTTTGTTCAAAAAGGGGAGCAGAGACAACCCCGGCAACTATAGACCGGTGAGCCTCACGTCTGTAGTGGGTAAAGTCTTGGAGGGGATTATAAGGGACAAGATTTATAATCATCTAGATAGGAATAATATGATCAGGGATAGTCAGCATGGCTTTGTGAAGGGTAGGTCATGCCTCACAAACCTTATTGAGTTCTTTGAGAAGGTGACTGAACAGGTAGACGAGGGTAGAGCAGTTGATGTGGTGTATATGGATTTCAGCAAAGCGTTTGATAAGGTTCCCCACGGTAGGCTATTGCAAAAAATACGGAGGCTGGGGATTGAGGGTGATTTAGAGATGTGGATCAGAAATTGGCTAGCTGAAAGAAGACAGAGGGTGGTGGTTGATGGGAAATGTTCAGAATGGAGTACAGTCACAAGTGGAGTACCACAAGGATCTGTTCTGGGGCCGTTGCTGTTTGTCATTTTTATCAATGACCTAGAGGAAGGCGCAGAAGGGTGGGTGAGTAAATTTGCAGACGATACTAAAGTCGGTGGTGTTGTCGATAGTGTGGAAGGATGTAGCAGGTTACAGAGGGATATAGATAAGCTGCAGAGCTGGGCTGAGAGGTGGCAAATGGAGTTTAATGTAGAGAAGTGTGAGGTGATTCACTTTGGAAGGAATAACAGGAATGCGGAATATTTGGCTAATGGTAAAGTTCTTGAAAGTGTGGCTGAGCAGAGGGATCTAGGTGTCCATGTACATAGATCCCTGAAAGTTGCCACCCAGGTTGATAGGGTTGTGAAGAAGGCCTATGGAGTGTTGGCCTTTATTGGTAGAGGGATTGAGTTCCGGAGTCGGGAGGTCATGTTGCAGCTGTACAGAACTCTGGTCCGGCCGCATTTGGAGTATTGCGTACAGTTCTGGTCACCGCATTATAGGAAGGACGTGGAGGCTTTGGAGCGGGTGCAGAGGAGATTTACCAGGATGTTGCCTGGTATGGAGGGAAAATCTTATGAGGAAAGGCTGACGGACTTGAGGTTGTTTTCGTTGGAGAGAAGAAGGTTAAGAGGAGACTTAATAGAGGCATACAAAATGATCAGGGGGTTGGATAGGGTGGACAGTGAGAGCCTTCTCCCGCGGATGGATATGGCTGGCACGAGGGGACATAACTTTAAACTGAGGGGTAATAGATATAGGACAGAGGTCAGAGGTAGGTTCTTTACGCAAAGAGTAGTGAGGCCGTGGAATGCCCTACCTGCTACAGTAGTGAACTCGCCAACATTGAGGGCATTTAAAAGTTTATTGGATAAACATATGGATGATAATGGCATAGTGTAGGTTAGATGGCTTTTGTTTCGGTGCAACATCGTGGGCCGAAGGGCCTGTACTGCGCTGTATTGTTCTATGTTCTATACTCCCGGGTGCTGTTTCCTCATTATTGCAGAACTCACTCCAAAGGGGCCATCCTTTACCTTTGAGATATTTCCTGATCTCTTCTTCCCAAATGGGACACTGTCCTATTCTACTGGTCGCTGCGTCCTCGAGTTCCTGGGGGTTCATAAGCATTCCATTGCCTTCATTGCCATTTTCTCTATCTTGGTTCTCTACTGAATTTGGAACAGGGGGTGATAAAGCGCTGATGTAAACACGGGTACGGCTTTCGCTAATTTCCGGCCTACAAAATTCCCGACAGTTTTACACAACAAAATCTCTCAGGTTTACCTTATATCCCTGTTAGTACGCATGCATTAACACACTTCCGAATCTCAGCGGCTTGATCAGTACTGTTTTGACGCTTGTGGTTTTTCTGCTCCCAATTGGACTCTCAATTCAAATTTTGTGTTCTCTCGGAGTGGTTAGGCCACTTCTAAATCGAGTCCCGGCGGAGTCGCCAGTAAATGTTGCTAACTTTTGGTTGGCTCTTAATTTGGCTCTGTTTAATTACGTTTGCTCAAGAGTCGCCAGGTATCTTTCGACACCGCCACAAGGTTCAGAACCGAATACTGATCAATGACTTGATACACCAGTTAGTAAGTTCAAAAGCAAGGCTCATTCATTTACACACAGTCAAATCTACTCATGCATAAACTCTACAAACTAAACTACCATTATTCCAAAGCCTATACTTAGCTTTGGGTGCCACCTCAGTCAGAGGAACAATGGCCGTTGCTTGGTTCTGAGGCTGCTGGGTTGAGCTGTTTACAGGGTAGCAACTAGAAGCGTCTATCTCGTAGTGTGCGTTGACTTGGGACTTACTTGGTCTGGTGCAGCTGCTGGGCAGGTCTCTCTCTTCGGTGAGAGCCAAAGCATTAGAAGGGCGATTCTCCCTTGGGGGATACCTTTTATACGGAAAAGGGCTTCATGCGCTTTTGGGCTGCCTTGAACTTGGCCTCAACTAATTGGGTATTTCCCAATCATCGGTATCGATTTTCCTCCAATAGAGGGGTGGTTCCTTGATCGCTGGGCGTGTCCTGGTGACTGTCAATCTGCTTTGTCTTAGCTTCTTCTGGCACCGTGGAGTCTGCCTTAACGTTGTGTATCTAAATGTTTCCCTTTTGTCCCCGGAGATGGCTCATTAGTATGTAGATTGTTTGGTAGTTTCTGTCCTGTCTGAGAGTTTAAGGTTCTAATCAGCAGACAGAGCTTGCACCAACTTTTTCTTAGCATTGTCCAATTTTCCCTGCAGTCTTTGCAAGTCGCCATTTTGTAATAAGGACGTGGCCATCCCAGATGGCTACAGGATGAAGCTGGGAGTGGGGGGGATGAAGCTGGGAGTGGGGGGGTGAAGCTGGGAGTGGGGGGTGAAGCTGGGAGTGGGGGGGATGAAGATGGGAGTGGGGGGGATGAAGCTGGGAGTGGGGGATGAAGCTGGGAGTGGGGGGGGGGCTGAGAGTGGGGTGGATGAAGCTGGGAGTGGGGGGGATGAAGCTGGGAGTGGGGGGGTGAAGCTGGGAGTGGGGGGGATGAAGCTGGGAGTGGGGGGGTTGAAGCTGGGAGTGGGGGGGATGAAGCTGGGAGTGGGGGGGTGAAGCTGGGAGTGGGGGGGATGAAGCTGGGAGTGGGGGGTGAAGCTGGGAGTGGGGTGGATGAAGCTGGGAGTGGGGGGATGAAGCTGGGAGTGGGGGGGTGAAGCTGGGAGTGGGGGGGATGAAGCTGGGAGTGGGGTGGATAAAGCTGGGAGTGGGGGGTGAAGCTGGGAGTGGGGGGGTGAAGCTGGGAGTGGGGGGGATGAAGCTGGGAGTGGGGGGGATGAAGCTGGGAGTGGGGGGTGAAGCTGGGAGTGCGGTGGATAAAGCTGGGAGTGGGGGGTGAAGCTGGGAGTGGGGGATGAAGCTGGGAGTGGGGGGGATGAAGCTGGGAGTGGGGGGGGATGAAGCTGGGAGTGGGGGATGAAGCTGGGTGTGGGGGGTATGAAGCTGGGAGTGGGGGGTGAAGCTGGGAGTGGGGGGTGAAGCTGGGAGTGGGGGGTGAAGCTGGGAGTGGGGGGGATGAAGCTGGGAGTGGGGGGGTGAAGCTGGGCGTGGGGGGCGAAGCTGGGAGTGGGAGGTGAATCTGGGAGTGGGGCGATGAAACTAGGAGTGGGGGTGAAGCTGGGAGTGGGGGGGGATGAAGCTGGGAGTGGGGGGTGAAGCTGGGAGTGAGGGGGTGAAGCTGGGAGTGGGGGGGGGGTGAAGCTGGGAGTGGGGGGGTGAAGCTGGGAGTGGGGGGTGAAGCTGGGAGTGGGGGGATGAAGCTGAGTGTGGGGGTGAAGCTGGGAGTGGGGGGGATGAAGCTGGGAGTGGGGGGGATGAAGCTGGGAGTGGGGGTTGAAGCTGGGAGTGGGGGGGGTGAAGCTGGGAGTGGGGGGGTGAAGCTGGGAGTGGTGTGGATGAAGCTGGGAGTGGGGGGGTGAAGCTGGGAGTGGGGGGATGAAGCTGGGAGTGGGGGGGGATGAAGCTGGGAGTGGGGGGTGAAGCTGGGAGTGGGGGGGTGAAGCTGGGAGTGGGGGTTGAAGCTGGGAGTGGGGGGGGTGAAGCTGGGAGAGGGGGGATGAAGCTGAGAGTGGGGGGTGAAGCTGGGAGTGGGGGGGTGAAGCTGGGAGTGGGGGGGTGAAGCTGGGAGTGGGGTGGATGAAGCTGGGAGTGGGGGGGGATGAAGCTGGGAGTGGGGGGTGAAGCTGGGAGTGGGGGGGGTGAAGCTGGGAGTGGGGGGGTGAAGCTGGGAGTGGGGGGGATGAAGCTGGGAGTGGGGGGGGTGAAGCTAGGAGTGGGGGGTGAAGCTGGGAGTGGGGGGGTGAAGCTGAGAGTGGGGGGATGAAGCTGAGAGTGGGGGGTGAAGCTGGGAGTGGGGGGATGAAGCTGGGAGTGGGGGGGTGAAGCTGGGAGTGGGGGGGTGAAGCTGGGAGTGGGGGGTGAAGCTGGGAGTGGGGGGGTGAAGCTGAGAGTGGGGGGATGAAGCTGAGAGTGGGGGTGAAGCTGGGAGTGGGGGGGATGAAGCTGAGAGTGGGGGGGTGAAGCTGGGAGTGGTGTGGATGAAGCTGGGAGTGGGGGGGATGAAGCTGAGAGTGGGGGGTGAAGCTGGGAGTGGGGGGCTGAAGCTGGGAGTGGGGTGGATGAAGCTGGGAGTGGGGGGGGGATGAAGCTGAGAGTGGGGGGTGAAGTTGGGAGTGGGGGGTGAAGCTGGGAGTGGGGGGTGAAGCTGGGAGTGGGGGGGATGAATCTGAGAGTGGGGGGTGAAGCTGGGAGTGGGGGGTGAAGCTGGGAGTGGGGGGTGAAGCTGGGAGTTGGGGGTGAAGCTGGGAGTGGGGGGTGAAGCTCGGAGTGGGGGGTGAAGCTGGGAGTGGGGTGTGAAGCTGGGAGTGGGGGGGATAAAGCTGGGAGTGGGGGGAATGAAGCTGGGAGTGGGGGGGATGAAGCTGGGAGTGGGGGGGATGAAGCTGAGAGTGGGGGGTGAAGCTGGGAGTGGGGGGTGAAGCTGGGAGTGGGGGGTGAAGCTGGGAGTGGGGGGTGAAGCTGGGAGTGGGGGGTGAAGCTGGGAGTGGGGGGGTAAAGCTGGGAGTGGGGGGAATGAAGCTGGGAGTGGGGGGGATGAAGCTGGGAGTGGGGTGGATGAAGCTGGGAGTGGGGGGGTGAAGCTGGGAGTGGGGTGGATGAAGCTGGGAGTGGGGGGGTGAAGCTGGGAGTGGGGGGGTGAAGCTGGGAGTGGGGGATAAAGCTGGGAGTGGGGGGAATGAAGCTGGGAGTGGGGGGGTGAAGCTGGGAGTGGGGAGATGAAGCTGGGAGTGGGGGGATGAAGCTGGGAGTGGGGGGGGTGAAGCTGGGAGTGGGGGGGTGAAACTGGGAGTGGGGGGATGAAGCTGGGAGTGGGGGGGATGAAGCTGGGAGTGGGGGGATGAAGCTGGGAGTGGGGGGGGGTGAAGCTGGGAGTGGGGGGGTGAAACTGGGGGTGGGGGGTGAAACTGGGAGTGGGGGGATGAAGCTGGGAGTGGGGGGTGAAGCTGGGAGTGGGGGGGTGAAGCTGGGAGTGGGGGGGGATGAAGCTGGGAGTGGGGGGTTGAAGCTGGGAGTGGGGGGGTGAAGCTGGGAGTGGGGGGGTGGAGCTGGGAGTGGGGGGTGAAGCTGGGAGTGGGGCGATGAAGCTGGGAGTGGGGGGGATAAAGCTGGGAGTGGGGGGTGAAGCTGGGAGTGGGGGGGATGAAGCTGGGTGTGGGGGGTGGGTGAAGCTGGGAGAGGGGGGTGAAGCTGGGAGTGGGGGGAATGAAGCTGGGGTGGGGGGGATGAAGCTGGGAGTGGGGGGTGAAGCTGGGAGTGGGGGGATGAAGCTGGGAGTGGGGGTTGAAGCTGGGAGTGGGGGGGGTGAAGCTGGGAGTGGGGGGGTGAAGCTGGGAGGGGGGGGATGAAGCTGGGAGTGGGGTGGATGAAGCTGGGAGTGGGGGGGGATGAAGCTGAGAGTGGGGGGTGAAGCTGGGAGTGGGGGGGTGAAGCTGGGAGTGGGGGGGTGAAGCTGGGAGTGGGGTGGATGAAGCTGGGAGTGGGGGGGATGAAGCTGGGAGTGGCGGGTGAAGCTGGGAGTGGGGGGGGTGAAGCTGGGAGTGGGGGGTGAAGCTGGGAGTGGGGGGGATGAAGCTGGGAGTGGGGGGGTGAAGCTAGGAGTGGGGGGTGAAGCTGGGAGTGGGGGGTGAAGCTGGGAGTGGGGGGGTGAAGCTGAGAGTGGGGGGATGAAGCTTACAGTGGGGGTGAAGCTGGGAGTGGGGGGGATGAAGCTGAGAGTGGGGGGGTGAAGCTGGGAGTGGGGTGGATGAAGCTGGGAGTGGGGGGGGATGAAGCTGAGAGTGGGGGGTGAAGCTGGGAGTGGGGGGGGTGAAGCTGGGAGTGGGGTGGATGAAGCTGGGAGTGGGGGGGGGCGATGAAGCTGAGAGTGGGGGGTGGAGTTGGGAGTGGGGGGTGAAGCTGGGAGTGGGGGGTGAAGCTGGGAGTGGGGGGGATGAAGCTGATAGTGGGGGGTGAAGCTGGTAGTGGGGGGTGAAGCTGGGAGTGGGGGGTGAAGCTAGGAGTTGGGGGTGAAGCTGGGAGTGGGGGGTGAAGCTGGGAGTGGGGGGTGAAGCTGGGAGTGGGGGGTGAAGCTGGGAGTGGGGTGTGAAGCTGGGAGTGGGGGGGTTGAAGCTGGGAGTGGGGGGGATGAAGCTGAGAGTGGGGGGTGAAGCTGGGAGTGGGGGGTGAAGCTGGGAGTGGGGGGTGAAGCTGGGAGTGGGGGGTGAAGCTGGGAGTGGGGGGTGAAGCTGGGAGTGGGGTGTGAAGCTGGGAGTGGGGGGGATAAAGATGGGAGTAGGGGGGATGAAGTTGGGAGTGGGGGGAATGAAGCTGGGAGTGGGGGGGGATAAAGCTGGGTGTGGGGGGAATGAAGCTGGGGTTGGGGGGTTGAAGCTGGGAGTGGGGGGATGAAGCTGGGAGTGGGGGGGGTGAAGCTGGGAGTGGGGGGTGAAACTGGGAGTGGGGGGATGAAGCTGGGAGTGGGGGGGTGAAGCTGGGAGTGGGGGTTGAAGCTGGGAGTGGGGGGGGTGAAGCTGGGAGTGGGGGGGTGAAGCTGGGAGTGGGGGGGTGGAGCTGGGAGTGGGGGGGTGAAGCTGGGAGTGGGGCGATGAAGCTGGGAGTGGGGGGGATAAAGCTGGGAGTGGGGGGTGAAGCTGGGAGTGGGGGGGATGAAGCTGGGTGTGGGGGGGGTGAAGCTGGGAGAGGGGGGTGAAGCTGGGAGTGGGGGGAATGAAGCTGGGGTGGGGGGGATGAAGCTGGGAGTGGGGGGTGAAGCTGGGAGTGAGGTGTGAAGCTGGGAGTGGGGGGGATGAAGCTGGGAGTGGGGGGTGAAGCTGGGAGTGGGGGGGTGAAGCTGGGAGTGGGGCGTTGAAGCTGGGAGTGGGGCAATGAAAATGGGAGTTGGGGGATGAAGCTGGGAGTGGGGGGGTGAAGCTGAGAGTGGGGGGGTGAAGCTGGGAGTGATGGATGAAGCTGGGAGTGGGGGGGGGTGAAGCTGGGAGTGGGGGGGTGAAGCTGGGAGTGGGGGTGTGAAGCTGGGAGTGGGGGGGATGAAGCTGGGAGTGGGGGTGAAGCTGGGAGTGGAGGATGAAGCTGGGAGTGGGGAGTGAAGCTGGGAGTTGGGGGGTGAAGCTGGGAGTGGGGGGTGAAGCTGGGAGTGGGGTGGATGAAGCTGGGAATGGGGGGGTGAAGCTGAGAGTGGGGGGGGGGCTGGGAGTGGGGGGCATGAAGCTGGGAGTGTGGGGGTGAAGCTGGGAGTGGGGGGGTGAAGCTGGGAGTGGGGGATGAAGCTGGGAGTGGGGGGGTGAAGCTGGGAGTGGGGGGTAAAGCTTGGTGTGGGGGGGTGAAGCTGGGAGTGGGGGGCTGAAGCTGGGAGTGGGGGGTGAAGCTGGGAGTGGGGTGGATGAAGCTGGGAGTGGGGGGGGTGAAGCTGGGAGTGGGGGGGTGAAGCTGTGAGTGGGGGGGATGAAGCTGGGAGTGGGGGGTGAAGCTGGGAGAGGGGGGTGAAGCTGGGAGTGGGGGGATGAAGCTTGGAGTGGGGGGTTGAAGCTGGGAGTCGGGGGGTGAAGCTGGGAGTGGGGGGGTGAAGCTGGGAGTGGGGGCTGAAGCTGGGAGTGGGGAGTGAAGCTGGGAGTGGGGGGTGAAGCTGGGAGTGGGGGGGTGGAGCTGGGAGTGGGGGGGTGAAGCTGGGAGTGGGGGGGTGAAGCTGGGAGTGGGGAGATGAAGCTGGGAGTGGTGGGTGAAGCTGGGAGTGGGGGGTGAAGCTGGGAGTCGGGGGTGAAGCTGGGAGTGGGGTGGATGAAGCTGGGAGTGGGGGGGTGAAGCTGGGAGTGGGAGGGGATGAAGCTGGGAGTGGGGGGGGTGAAGCTGGGAGTGGGGGGATGAAGCTGGGAGTGGGGGGGTGAAGCTGGGAGTGGGGGGGTGAAGCTGGGAGTGGGGGGGTGAAGCTGGGAGTGGGGGGGGTGAAGCTGGGAGTGGGGGGGTGAAGCTGGGAGTGGGGAGATGAAGCTGGGAGTGTGGGGTGAAGCTGGGTGTGGGGGGGGGTGAAGCTGGGAGTGGGGCGATGAAACCGGGAGTGGGGGGTGAAGCTGGGAGTGGGGGGATGAAGCTGGGAGTGGGGGGGATGAAGCTGGGAGTGGGGGGTTGAAGCTGGGAGTCGGGGGGTGAAGCTGGGAGTGGGGGGGTGAAGCTGGGAGTGGGGGCTGAAGCTGGGAGTGGGGAGTGAAGCTGGGAGTGGGGGGTGAAGCTGGGAGTGGGGGGGTGGAGCTGGGAGTGGGGGGGTGAAGCTGGGAGTGGGGGGGTGAAGCTGGGAGTGGGGAGATGAAGCTGGGAGTGGTGGGTGAAGCTGGGAGTGGGGGGTGAAGCTGGGAGTCGGGGGTGAAGCTGGGAGTGGGGTGGATGAAGCTGGGAGTGGGGGGGTGAAGCTGGGAGTGGGAGGGGATGAAGCTGGGAGTGGGGGGGGTGAAGCTGGGAGTGGGGGGATGAAGCTGGGAGTGGGGGGGTGAAGCTGGGAGTGGGGGGGTGAAGCTGGGAGTGGGGGGGTGAAGCTGGGAGTGGGGGGGGTGAAGCTGGGAGTGGGGGGGTGAAGCTGGGAGTGGGGAGATGAAGCTGGGAGTGTGGGGTGAAGCTGGGTGTGGGGGGGGGTGAAGCTGGGAGTGGGGCGATGAAACCGGGAGTGGGGGGTGAAGCTGGGAGTGGGGGGATGAAGCTGGGAGTGGGGGGGATGAAGCTGGGAGTGGGGGGGTGAAGCTGGGAGTGGGGGGGATGAAGCTGGGAGTCGGGGATGAAGCTGGGTGTGGGGGGTATGAAGCTGGGAGTGGGGGGTGAAGCTGGGAGTGGGGGGTGAAGCTGGGAGTGGGGGGTGAAGCTGGGAGTGGGGGGGATGAAGCTGGGAGTGGGGGGGGTGAAGCTGGGCGTGGGGGGGCGAAGCTGGGAGTGGGAGGTGAATCTGGGAGTGGGGCGATGAAACTAGGAGTGGGGGTGAAGCTGGGAGTGGGGGGGGATGAGGCTGGGAGTGGGGGGTGAAGCTGGGAGTGAGGGGGTGAAGCTGGGAGTGGGGGGGTGAAGCTGGGAGTGGGGGGGTGAAGCTGGGAGTGGGGGGTGAAGCTGGGAGTGGGGGGATGAAGCTGAGTGTGGGGGTGAAGCTGGGAGTGGGGGGGGTGAAGCTGGGAGTGGGGGGGATGAAGCTGGGAGTGGGGGTTGAAGCTGGGAGTGGGGGGGGTGAAGCTGGGAGTGGGGGGGTGAAGCTGGGAGTGGTGTGGATGAAGCTGGGAGTGGGGGGGTGAAGCTGGGAGTGGGGGGATGAAGCTGGGAGTGGGGGGGGATGAAGCTGGGAGTGGGGGGTGAAGCTGGGAGTGGGGGGGTGAAGCTGGGAGTGGGGGTTGAAGCTGGGAGTGGGGGGGGTGAAGCTGGGAGTGGGGGGATGAAGCTGAGAGTGGGGGGTGAAGCTGGGAGTGGGGGGGTGAAGCTGGGAGTGGGGGGGTGAAGCTGGGAGTGGGGTGGATGAAGCTGGGAGTGGGGGGGGATGAAGCTGGGAGTGGGGGGTGAAGCTGGGAGTGGGGGGGGTGAAGCTGGGAGTGGGGGGGTGAAGCTGGGAGTGGGGGGGATGAAGCTGGGAGTGGGGGGGTGAAGCTAGGAGTGGGGGGTGAAGCTGGGAGTGGGGGGGTGAAGCTGAGAGTGGGGGGATGAAGCTGAGAGTGGGGGGTGAAGCTGGGAGTGGGGGGATGAAGCTGGGAGTGGGGGGGTGAAGCTGGGAGTGGGGGGGTGAAGCTGGGAGTGGGGGGTGAAGCTGGGAGTGGGGGGGTGAAGCTGAGAGTGGGGGGATGAAGCTGAGAGTGGGGGTGAAGCTGGGAGTGGGGGGGATGAAGCTGAGAGTAGGGGGGTGAAGCTGGGAGTGGTGTGGATGAAGCTGGGAGTGGGGGGGATGAAGCTGAGAGTGGGGGGTGATGCTGGGAGTGGGGGGCTGAAGCTGGGAGTGGGGTGGATGAAGCTGGGAGTGGGGGGGGATGAAGCTGAGAGTGGGGGGTGAAGTTGGGAGTGGGGGGTGAAGCTGGGAGTGGGGGGTGAAGCTGGGAGTGGGGGGGGATGAATCTGAGAGTGGGGGGTGAAGCTGGGAGTGGGGGGTGAAGCTGGGAGTGGGGGGTGAAGCTGGGAGTTGGGGGTGAAGCTGGGAGTGGGGGGTGAAGCTGGGAGTGGGGGGTGAAGCTGGGAGTGGGGTGTGAAGCTGGGAGTGGGGGGGATAAAGCTGGGAGTGGGGGGAATGAAGCTGGGAGTGGGGGGGATGAAGCTGGGAGTGGGGGGGATGAAGCTGAGAGTGGGGGGTGAAGCTGGGAGTGGGGGGTGAAGCTGGGAGTGGGGGGTGAAGCTGGGAGTGGGGGGTGAAGCTGGGAGTGGGGGGTGAAGCTGGGAGTGGGGGGTGAAGCTGGGAGTGGGGGGTGAAGCTGGGAGTGGGGGGGATAAAGCTGGGAGTGGGGGGCATGAAGCTGGGAGTGGGGGGGATGAAGCTGGGAGTGGGGTGGATGAAGCTGGGAGTGGGGGGGTGAAGCTGGGAGTGGGGTGGATGAAGCTGGGAGTGGGGGGGGGGTGAAGCTGGGAGTGGGGGGGTGAAGCTGGGAGTGGGGGATAAAGCTGGGAGTGGGGGGAATGAAGCTGGGAGTGGGGGGGTGAAGCTGGGAGTGGGGAGATGAAGCTGGGAGTGGGGGGATGAAGCTGGGAGTGGGGGGGGTGAAGCTGGGAGTGGGGGGGTGAAACTGGGAGTGGGGGGATGAAGCTGGGAGTGGGGGGGATGAAGCTGGGAGTGGGGGGATGAAGCTGGGAGTGGGGGGGTGAAGCTGGGAGTGGGGGGGTGAAACTGGGGGTGGGTGGTGAAACTGGGAGTGGGGGGTGAAGCTGGGAGTGGGGGGGTGAAGCTGGGAGTGGGGGGGGATGAAGCTGGGAGTGGGGGGGTGAAGCTGGGAGTGGGGGGGTGAAGCTGGGAGTGGGGGGGTGGAGCTGGGAGTGGGGGGTGAAGCTGGGAGTGGGGCGATGAAGCTGGGAGTGGGGGGGATAAAGCTGGGAGTGGGGGGTGAAGCTGGGAGTGGGGGGGATGAAGCTGGGTGTGGGGGGGGTGAAGCTGGGAGAGGGGGGTGAAGCTGGGAGTGGGGGGAATGAAGCTGGGGTGGGGGGGATGAAGCTGGGAGTGGGGGGTGAAGCTGGGAGTGGGGGGGATGAAGCTGGGAGTGGGGGTTGAAGCTGGGAGTGGGGGGGGTGAAGCTGGGAGTGGGGGGGTGAAGCTGGGAGTGGGGGGGATGAAGCTGGGAGTGGGGTGGATGAAGCTGGGAGTGGGGGGGGATGAAGCTGAGAGTGGGGGGTGAAGCTGGGAGTGGGGGGGTGAAGCTGGGAGTGGGGTGGATGAAGCTGGGAGGGGGGGGATGAAGCTGGGAGTGGGGGGTGAAGCTGGGAGTGGGGGGGGTGAAGCTGGGAGTGGGGGGGTGAAGCTGAGAGTGGGGGGATGAAGCTTACAGTGGGGGTGAAGCTGGGAGTGGGGGGGATGAAGCTGAGAGTGGGGGGGTGAAGCTGGGAGTGGGGTGGATGAAGCTGGGAGTGGGGGGGGATGAAGCTGAGAGTGGGGGGTGAAGCTGGGAGTGGGGGGGGTGAAGCTGGGAGTGGGGTGGATGAAGCTGGGAGTGGGGGGGGCGATGAAGCTGAGAGTGGGGGGTGAAGTTGGGAGTGGGGGGTGAAGCTGGGAGTGGGGGGTGAAGCTGGGAGTGGGGGGGATGAAGCTGAGAGTGGGGGGTGAAGCTGGGAGTGGGGGGTGAAGCTGGGAGTGGGGGGTGAAGCTGGGAGTTGGGGGTGAAGCTGGGAGTGGGGGGTGAAGCTGGGAGTGGGGGGTGAAGCTGGGAGTGGGGGGTGAAGCTGGGAGTGGGGTGTGAAGCTGGGAGTGGGGGGGATGAAGCTGGGAGTGGGGGGGATGAAGCTGAGAGTGGGGGGTGAAGCTGGGAGTGGGGGGTGAAGCTGGGAGTGGGGGGTGAAGCTGGGAGTGGGGGGTGAAGCTGGGAGTGGGGGGTGAAGCTGGGAGTGGGGTGTGAAGCTGGGAGTGGGGGGGATAAAGCTGGGAGTAGGGGGGATGAAGCTGGGAGTGGGGGGAATGAAGCTGGGAGTGGGGGGGGATAAAGCTGGGTGTGGGGGGAATGAAGCTGGGGTTGGGGGGTTGAAGCAGGGAGTGGGGGGGTGAAGCTGGGAGTGTGGGAATGAAGCTGGGAGTGGGGGGGGTGAAGCTGGGAGTGGGGGGGTGAAACTGGGAGTGGGGGGATGAAGCTGGGAGTGGGGGGGTGAAGCTGGGAGTGGGGGTTGAAGCTGGGAGTGGGGGGGGGTGAAGCTGGGAGTGGGGGGGTGGAGCTGGGAGTGGGGGGGTGAAGCTGGGAGTGGGGCGATGAAGCTGGGAGTGGGGGGGATAAAGCTGGGAGTGGGGGGTGAAGCTGGGAGTGGGAGGGATGAAGCTGGGTGTGGGGGGGGTGAAGCTGGGAGAGGGGGGTGAAGCTGGGAGTGGGGGGAATGAAGCTGGGGTGGGGGGGATGAAGCTGGGAGTGGGGGGTGAAGCTGGGAGTGAGGTGTGAAGCTGGGAGTGGGGGGGATGAAGCTGGGAGTGGGGGGTGAAGCTGGGAGTGGGGGGGTGAAGCTGGGAGTGGGGCGTTGAAGCTGGGAGTGGGGCAATGAAAATGGGAGTTGGGGGATGAAGCTGGGAGTGGGGGGGTGAAGCTGGGAGTGATGGATGAAGCTGGGAGTGGGGGGGGGTGAAGCTGGGAGTGGGGGGGTGAAGCTGGGAGTGGGGGGGTGAAGCTGGGAGTGGGGGGGATGAAGCTGGGAGTGGGGGTGAAGCTGGGAGTGGAGGATGAAGCTGGGAGTGGGGAGTGAAGCTGGGAGTTGGGGGGTGAAGCTGGGAGTGGGGGTGAAGCTGGGAGTGGGGTGGATGAAGCTGGGAGTGGGGGGGTGAAGCTGAGAGTGGGGGGGGGGCTGGGAGTGGGGGGGATGAAGCTGGGAGTGTGGGGGTGAAGCTGGGAGTGGGGGGGTGAAGCTGGGAGTGGGGGATGAAGCTGGGAGTGGGGGGGTGAAGCTGGGAGTGGGGGGTGAAGCTGGGTGTGGGGGGGTGAAGCTGGGAGTGGGGGGCTGAAGCTGGGAGTGGGGGGTGAAGCTGGGAGTGGGGTGGATGAAGCTGGGAGTGGGGGGGATGAAGCTGGGAGTGGGGGGGTGAAGCTGTGAGTGGGGGGGGATGAAGCTGGGAGTGGGGGGTGAAGCTGGGAGAGGGGGGTGAAGCTGGGAGTGGGGGGATGAAGCTTGGAGTGGGGGGTTGAAGCTGGGAGTGGGGGGGTGAAGCAGGGAGTGGGGGGGTGAAGCTGGGAGTGGGGGCTGAAGCTGGGAGTGGGGAGTGAAGCTGGGAGTGGGGGGTGAAGCTGGGAGTGGGGGGGTGAAGCTGGGAGTGGGGGGGTGAAGCTGGGAGTGGGGGGGTGAAGCTGGGAGTGGGGAGATGAAGCTGGGAGTGGTGGGTGAAGCTGGGAGTGGGGGGTGAAGCTGGGAGTCGGGGGTGAAGCTGGGAGTGGGGTGGATGAAGCTGGGAGTGGGGGGGTGAAGCTGGGAGTGGGAGGGGATGAAGCTGGGAGTGGGGGGGTGAAGCTGGGAGTGGGGGGATGAAGCTGGGAGTGGGGGGGTGAAGCTGGGAGTGGGGGGGTGAAGCTGGGAGTGGGGGGGTGAAGCTGGGAGTGGGGGGGGTGAAGCTGGGAGTGGGGGGGTGAAGCTGGGAGTGGGGAGATGAAGCTGGGAGTGGGGGGTGAAGCTGGGAGTGGGGGGGGGGTGAAGCTGGGAGTGGGGCGATGAAACCGGGAGTGGGGGGTGAAGCTGGGAGTGGGGGGATGAAGCTGGGAGTGGGGGGGATGAAGCTGGGAGTGGGGGGGTGAAGCTGGGAGTGGGGGGGATGAAGCTGGGAGTGGGGGGCGGTGAAGCTGGGAGAGGGGGGTGAAGCTGGAAGTGGGGGGATGAAGCTTGGAGTGGGGGGTTGAAGCTGGGAGTGGGGGGGTGAAGCTGGGAGTGGGGGGATGAAGCTGGGAGTGGGGGCTGAAGCTGGGAGTGGGGGGTGAAGCTGGGAGTGGGGGGTGAAGCTAGGAGTGGGGGGGTGAAGCTGGGAGTGGGGGGGGTGAAGCTGGGAGTGGGGGGTGAAGCTGGGAGTCGGGGGTGAAGCTGGGAGTGGGGTGGATGAAGCTGGGAGTGGGGGGGTGAAGCTGGGAGTGGGGGGTGAAGCTGGGAGTCGGGGGTGAAGCTGGGAGTGGGGTGGATGAAGCTGGGAGTAGGGGGGTGAAGCTGGGAGTGGGAGGGGATGAAGCTGGGAGTGGGGGGGTGAAGCTGGGAGTGGGGGCTGAAGCTGGGAGTGGGGGGTGAAGCTGGGAGTGGGGGGTGAAGCTAGGAGTGGGGGGGTGAAGCTGGGAGTGGGGGGGGGTGAAGCTGGGAGTGGGGGGGTGAAGCTGGGAGTGGGGGGATGAAGCTGGGAGTGGTGGGTGAAGCTGGGAGTGGGGGGTGAAGCTGGGAGTCGGGGGTGAAGCTGGGAGTGGGGTGGATGAAGCTGGGAGTGGGGGGGTGAAGCTGGGAGTGGGGGGGTGAAGCTGGGAGTGGGGGGGTGGAGCTGGGAGTGGGGGGTGAAGCTGGGGGTGGGGCGATGAAGCTGGGAGTGGGGGGGATAAAGCTGGGAGTGGGGGGTGAAGCTGGGAGTGGGGGGGATGAAGCTGGGTGTGGGGGGGGTGAAGCTGGGAGAGGGGGGTGAAGCTGGGAGTGGGGGGAATGAAGCTGGGGTGGGGGGGATGAAGCTGGGAGTGGGGGGTGAAGCTGGGAGTGGGGGGGATGAAGCTGGGAGTGGGGGTTGAAGCTGGGAGTGGGGGGGGTGAAGCTGGGAGTGGGGGGGTGAAGCTGGGAGTGGGGGGGGATGAAGCTGGGAGTGGGGTGGATGAAGCTGGGAGTGGGGGGGGATGAAGCTGAGAGTGGGGGGTGAAGCTGGGAGTGGGGGGGTGAAGCTGGGAGTGGGGTGGATGAAGCTGGGAGGGGGGGGGATGAAGCTGGGAGTGGGGGGTGAAGCTGGGAGTGGGGGGGGTGAAGCTGGGAGTGGGGGGGTGAAGCTGAGAGTGGGGGGATGAAGCTTACAGTGGGGGTGAAGCTGGGAGTGGGGGGGATGAAGCTGAGAGTGGGGGGGTGAAGCTGGGAGTGGGGTGGATGAAGCTGGGAGTGGGGGGGGATGAAGCTGAGAGTGGGGGGTGAAGCTGGGAGTGGGGGGGGTGAAGCTGGGAGTGGGGTGGATGAAGCTGGGAGTGGGGGGGGCGATGAAGCTGAGAGTGGGGGGTGAAGTTGGGAGTGGGGGGTGAAGCTGGGAGTGGGGGGTGAAGCTGGGAGTGGGGGGGATGAAGCTGAGAGTGGGGGGTGAAGCTGGGAGTGGGGGGTGAAGCTGGGAGTGGGGGGTGAAGCTGGGAGTTGGGGGTGAAGCTGGGAGTGGGGGGTGAAGCTGGGAGTGGGGGGTGAAGCTGGGAGTGGGGGGTGAAGCTGGGAGTGGGGTGTGAAGCTGGGAGTGGGGGGGATGAAGCTGGGAGTGGGGGGGATGAAGCTGAGAGTGGGGGGTGAAGCTGGGAGTGGGGGGTGAAGCTGGGAGTGGGGGGTGAAGCTGGGAGTGGGGGGTGAAGCTGGGAGTGGGGGGTGAAGCTGGGAGTGGGGTGTGAAGCTGGGAGTGGGGGGGATAAAGCTGGGAGTAGGGGGGATGAAGCTGGGAGTGGGGGGAATGAAGCTGGGAGTGGGGGGGGATAAAGCTGGGTGTGGGGGGAATGAAGCTGGGGTTGGGGGGTTGAAGCAGGGAGTGGGGGGGTGAAGCTGGGAGTGTGGGAATGAAGCTGGGAGTGGGGGGGGTGAAGCTGGGAGTGGGGGGGTGAAACTGGGAGTGGGGGGATGAAGCTGGGAGTGGGGGGGTGAAGCTGGGAGTGGGGGTTGAAGCTGGGAGTGGGGGGGGGTGAAGCTGGGAGTGGGGGGGTGGAGCTGGGAGTGGGGGGGTGAAGCTGGGAGTGGGGCGATGAAGCTGGGAGTGGGGGGGATAAAGCTGGGAGTGGGGGGTGAAGCTGGGAGTGGGAGGGATGAAGCTGGGTGTGGGGGGGGTGAAGCTGGGAGAGGGGGGTGAAGCTGGGAGTGGGGGGAATGAAGCTGGGGTGGGGGGGATGAAGCTGGGAGTGGGGGGTGAAGCTGGGAGTGAGGTGTGAAGCTGGGAGTGGGGGGGATGAAGCTGGGAGTGGGGGGTGAAGCTGGGAGTGGGGGGGTGAAGCTGGGAGTGGGGCGTTGAAGCTGGGAGTGGGGCAATGAAAATGGGAGTTGGGGGATGAAGCTGGGAGTGGGGGGGTGAAGCTGGGAGTGATGGATGAAGCTGGGAGTGGGGGGGGGTGAAGCTGGGAGTGGGGGGGTGAAGCTGGGAGTGGGGGGGTGAAGCTGGGAGTGGGGGGGATGAAGCTGGGAGTGGGGGTGAAGCTGGGAGTGGAGGATGAAGCTGGGAGTGGGGAGTGAAGCTGGGAGTTGGGGGGTGAAGCTGGGAGTGGGGGTGAAGCTGGGAGTGGGGTGGATGAAGCTGGGAGTGGGGGGGTGAAGCTGAGAGTGGGGGGGGGGCTGGGAGTGGGGGGGATGAAGCTGGGAGTGTGGGGGTGAAGCTGGGAGTGGGGGGGTGAAGCTGGGAGTGGGGGATGAAGCTGGGAGTGGGGGGGTGAAGCTGGGAGTGGGGGGTGAAGCTGGGTGTGGGGGGGTGAAGCTGGGAGTGGGGGGCTGAAGCTGGGAGTGGGGGGTGAAGCTGGGAGTGGGGTGGATGAAGCTGGGAGTGGGGGGGATGAAGCTGGGAGTGGGGGGGTGAAGCTGTGAGTGGGGGGGATGAAGCTGGGAGTGGGGGGTGAAGCTGGGAGAGGGGGGTGAAGCTGGGAGTGGGGGGATGAAGCTTGGAGTGGGGGGTTGAAGCTGGGAGTGGGGGGGTGAAGCAGGGAGTGGGGGGGTGAAGCTGGGAGTGGGGGCTGAAGCTGGGAGTGGGGAGTGAAGCTGGGAGGGGGGGGTGAAGCTGGGAGTGGGGGGGTGAAGCTGGGAGTGGGGGGGTGAAGCTGGGAGTGGGGGGGTGAAGCTGGGAGTGGGGAGATGAAGCTGGGAGTGGTGGGTGAAGCTGGGAGTGGGGGGTGAAGCTGGGAGTCGGGGGTGAAGCTGGGAGTGGGGTGGATGAAGCTGGGAGTGGGGGGGTGAAGCTGGGAGTGGGAGGGGATGAAGCTGGGAGTGGGGGGGTGAAGCTGGGAGTGGGGGGATGAAGCTGGGAGTGGGGGGGTGAAGCTGGGAGTGGGGGGGTGAAGCTGGGAGTGGGGGGGTGAAGCTGGGAGTGGGGGGGGTGAAGCTGGGAGTGGGGGGGTGAAGCTGGGAGTGGGGAGATGAAGCTGGGAGTGGGGGGTGAAGCTGGGAGTGGGGGGGGGGTGAAGCTGGGAGTGGGGCGATGAAACCGGGAGTGGGGGGTGAAGCTGGGAGTGGGGGGATGAAGCTGGGAGTGGGGGGGATGAAGCTGGGAGTGGGGGGGTGAAGCTGGGAGTGGGGGGGATGAAGCTGGGAGTGGGGGGCGGTGAAGCTGGGAGAGGGGGGTGAAGCTGGAAGTGGGGGGATGAAGCTTGGAGTGGGGGGTTGAAGCTGGGAGTGGGGGGGTGAAGCTGGGAGTGGGGGGATGAAGCTGGGAGTGGGGGCTGAAGCTGGGAGTGGGGGGTGAAGCTGGGAGTGGGGGGTGAAGCTAGGAGTGGGGGGGTGAAGCTGGGAGTGGGGGGGGTGAAGCTGGGAGTGGGGGGTGAAGCTGGGAGTCGGGGGTGAAGCTGGGAGTGGGGTGGATGAAGCTGGGAGTGGGGGGGTGAAGCTGGGAGTGGGGGGTGAAGCTGGGAGTCGGGGGTGAAGCTGGGAGTGGGGTGGATGAAGCTGGGAGTAGGGGGGTGAAGCTGGGAGTGGGAGGGGATGAAGCTGGGAGTGGGGGGGTGAAGCTGGGAGTGGGGGCTGAAGCTGGGAGTGGGGGGTGAAGCTGGGAGTGGGGGGTGAAGCTAGGAGTGGGGGGGTGAAGCTGGGAGTGGGGGGGGGTGAAGCTGGGAGTGGGGGGGTGAAGCTGGGAGTGGGGGGATGAAGCTGGGAGTGGTGGGTGAAGCTGGGAGTGGGGGGTGAAGCTGGGAGTCGGGGGTGAAGCTGGGAGTGGGGTGGATGAAGCTGGGAGTGGGGGGGTGAAGCTGGGAGTGGGAGGGGATGAAGCTGGGAGTGGGGGGGTGAAGCTGGGAGTGGGGGGATGAAGCTGGGAGTGGGGGGTGAAGCTGGGAGTGGGGGGGTGAAGCTGGGAGTGGGGAGATGAAGCTGGGAGTGGGGGGTGAAGCTGGGAGTGGGGGGTGAAGCTGGGAGTGGGGGGTGAAGCTGGGAGTGGGGTGTGAAGCTGGGAGTGGGGGGTGAAGCTGGGAGTGGGGTGTGAAGCTGGGAGTGGGGGGGATAAAGCTGGGAGTGGGGGGAATGAAGCTGGGAGTGGGGGGGATGAAGCTGGGAGTGGGGGGGTGAAGCTGAGAGTGGGGGGGGGCTGGGAGTGGGGGGTGAAGCTGGGAGTGGGGGATGAAGCTGGGAGTGTGGGGGATGAAGCTGGGAGTGTGGGGGTGAAGCTGGGAGTGGGGGATGAAGCTGGGAGTGGGGGGTATGAAGCTGGGAGTGGGGGGGGTGAAGCTGGGAGTGGGGGGGATGAAGCTGGGAGTGGGGGGTGAAGCTGGGAGTGGGGGGCTGAAGCTGGGAGTGGGGGGTGAAGCTGGGAGTGGGGTGGATGAAGCTGGGAGTGGGGGGCATGAAGCTGGGAGTGGGGGGGTGAAGCTGTGAGTGGGGGGGATGAAGCTGGGAGTGGGGGGGATGAAGCTGGGAGAGGGGGGTGAAGCTGGGAGTGGGGGGATGAAGCTTGGAGTGGGGGGTTGAAGCTGGGAGTGGGGGGGTGAAGCTGGGAGTGGGGGGGTGAAGCTGGGAGTGGGGGCTGAAGCTGGGAGTGGGGGGTGAAGCTGGGAGTGGGGGGGTGAAGCTGGGAGTGGGGGGGTGAAGCTGGGAGTGGGGAGATGAAGCTGGGAGTGGTGGGTGAAGCTGGGAGTGGGGGGTGAAGCTGGGAGTCGGGGGTGAAGCTGGGAGTGGGGTGGATGAAGCTGGGAGTGGGGGGGTGAAGCTGGGAGTGGGAGGGGATGAAGCTGGGAGTGGGGGGGTGAAGCTGGGAGTGGGGGAATGAAGCTGGGAGTGGGGGGTGAAGCTGGGAGTGGGGGGGGTGAAGCTGGGAGTGGGGAGATGAAGCTGGGAGTGGGGGGTGAAGCTGGGAGTGGGGGGGGGTGAAGCTGGGAGTGGGGCGATGAAACCGGGAGTGGGGGGTGAAGCTGGGAGTGGGGGGATGAAGCTGGGAGTGGGGGGGATGAAGCTGGGAGTGGGGGGGTGAAGCTGGGAGTGGGGGGGATGAAGCTGGGAGTGGGGGGCAGTGAAGCTGGGAGAGGGGGGTGAAGCTGGGAGTGGGGGGAAGAAGCTTGGAGTGGGGGGTTGAAGCTGGGAGTGGGGGGGTGAAGCAGGGAGTGGGGGGGTGAAGCTGGGAGTGGGGGCTGAAGCTGGGAGTGGGGGGTGAAGCTGGGAGTGGGGGGTGAAGCTAGAAGTGGGGGGGTGAAGCTGGGAGTGGGGGGGGTGAAGCTGGGAGTGGGGTGGTGAAGCTGGGAGTGAGGGGCTGAAGCTGGGAGTGGTGGGTGAAGCTGGGAGTGGGGGGTGAAGCTGGGAGTCGGGGGTGAAGCTGGGAGTGGGGTGGATGAAGCTGGGAGTGGGGGGGTGAAGCTGGGAGTGGGAGGGGATGAAGCTGGGAGTGGGGGGGTGAAGCTGGGAGTGGGTGGGATGAAGCTGGGTGTGGGGGGGGTGAAGCTGGGAGAGGGGGGTGAAGCTGGGAGTGGGGGGAATGAAGCTGGGGTGGGGGGGATGAAGCTGGGAGTGGGGGGTGAAGCTGGGAGTGAGGTGTGAAGCTGGGAGTGGGGGGGATGAAGCTGGGAGTGGGGGGTGAAGCTGGGAGTGGGGGGGTGAAGCTGGGAGTGGGGCGTTGAAGCTGGGAGTGGGGCAATGAAAATGGGAGTTGGGGGATGAAGCTGGGAGTGGGGGGGTGAAGCTGAGAGTGGGGGGGTGAAGCTGGGAGTGATGGATGAAGCTGGGAGTGGGGGGGGGTGAAGCTGGGAGTGGGGGGGTGAAGCTGGGAGTGGGGGGGTGAAGCTGGGAGTGGGGGGGATGAAGCTGGGAGTGGGGGTGAAGCTGGGAGTGGAGGATGAAGCTGGGAGTGGGGAGTGAAGCTGGGAGTTGGGGGGTGAAGCTGGGAGTGGGGGGTGAAGCTGGGAGTGGGGTGGATGAAGCTGGGAGTGGGGGGGTGAAGCTGAGAGTGGGGGGGGACTGGGAGTGGGGGGGTGAAGCTGGGAGTGGGGGATGAAGCTGGGAGTGGGGGGGATGAAGCTGGGAGTGTGGGGGTGAAGCTGGGAGTGGGGGGGTGAAGCTGGGAGTGGGGGATGAAGCTGGGAGTGGGGGGGTGAAGCTGGGAGTGGGGGGTGAAGCTGGGTGTGGGGGGGTGAAGCTGGGAGTGGGGGGCTGAAGCTGGGAGTGGGGGGTGAAGCTGGGAGTGGGGTGGATGAAGCTGGGAGTGGGGGGGATGAAGCTGGGAGTGGGGGGGTGAAGCTGTGAGTGGGGGGGATGAAGCTGGGAGTGGGGGGGGGTGAAGCTGGGAGAGGGGGTTGAAGCTGGGAGTGGGGGGATGAAGCTTGGAGTGGGGGGTTGAAGCTGGGAGTGGGGGGGTGAAGCTGGGAGTGGGGGGGTGAAGCTGGGAGTGGGGGCTGAAGCTGGGAGTGGGGAGTGAAGCTGGGAGTGGGGGGTGAAGCTGGGAGTGTGGGGGTGAAGCTGGGAGTGGGGGGTGAAGCTGGGAGTGGGGGGGTGAAGCTGGGAGTGGGGAGATGAAGCTGGGAGTGGTGGGTGAAGCTGGGAGTGGGGGGTGAAGCTGGGAGTCGGGGGTGAAGCTGGGAGTGGGGTGGATGAAGCTGGGAGTGGGGGGGTGAAGCTGGGAGTGGGAGGGGATGAAGCTGGGAGTGGGGGGGTGAAGCTGAGAGTGGGGGGATGAAGCTGGGAGTGGGGGGGTGAAGCTGGGAGTGGGGGGGGTGAAGCTGGGAGTGGGGGGGTGAAGCTGGGAGTGGGGGGGTGAAGCTGGGAGTGGGGAGATGAAGCTGGGAGTGGGGGGTGAAGCTGGGAGTGGGGGGGGGTGAAGCTGGGAGTGGGGCGATGAAACCGGGAGTGGGGGGTGAAGCTGGGAGTGGGGGGATGAAGCTGGGAGTGGGGGGGATGAAGCTGGGAGTGGGGGGGAGAAGCTGGGAGTGGGGGGGATGAAGCTGGGAGTGGGGGGCGGTGAAGCTGGGAGAGGGGGGTGAAGCTGGTAGTGGGGGGATGAAGCTTGGAGTGGGGGGTTGAAGCTGGGAGTGGGGGGGTGAAGCTGGGAGTGGGGGGGTGAAGCTGGGAGTGGGGGCTGAAGCTGGGAGTGGGGGGTGAAGCTGGGAGTGGGGGGTGAAGCTAGGAGTGGGGGGGTGAAGCTGGGAGTGGGGGGGGTGAAGCAGGGAGTGGGGGGTGAAGCTGGGAGTCGGGGGTGAAGCTGGGAGTGGGGTGGATGAAGCTGGGAGTGGGGGGGTGAAGTTGGGAGTGGGGGGTGAAGCTGGGAGTCGGGGGTGAAGCTGGGAGTGGGGTGGATGAAGCTGGGAGTGGGGGGGTGAAGCTGGGAGTGGGAGGGGATGAAGCTGGGAGTGGGGGGGTGAAGCTGGGAGTGGGGGCTGAAGCTGGGAGTGGGGGTGAAGCTGGGAGTGGGGGGTGAAGCTAGGAGTGGGGGGGTGAAGCTGGGAGTGGGGGGGGTGAAGCTGGGAGTGGGGGGGTGAAGCTGGGAGTGGGGGGTGAAGCTGGGAGTGGGGGGCTGAAGCTAGGAGTGGGGGGTGAAGCTGGGAGTGGGGTAGATGAAGCTGGGAGTGGAGGGCATGAAGCTGGGAGTGGGGGAGTGAAGCTGTGAGTGGGGGGGATGAAGCTGGGAGTGGGGGGGATGAAGCTGGGAGAGGGGGGTGAAGCTGGGAGTGGGGGGATGAAGCTTGGAGTGGGGGGTTGAAGCTGGGAGTGGGGGGGTGAAGCTGGGAGTGGGGGGGTGAAGCTGGGAGTGGGGGCTGGAGCTGGGAGTGGGGGGTGAAGCTGGGAGTGGGGGGTGAAGCTGGGAGTGGGGGGGTGAATCTGGGAGTGGGGGGGTGAAGCTGGGAGTGGGGAGATGAAGCTGGGAGTGGTGGGTGAAGCTGGGAGTGGGGGGTGAAGCTGGGAGTCGGGGGTGAAGCTGGGAGTGGGGTGGATGAAGCTGGGAGTGGGGGGGTGAAGCTGGGAGTGGGAGGGGATGAAGCTGGGAGTGGGGGGGTGAAGCTGGGAGTGGGGGAATGAAGCTGGGAGTGGGGGGGGGTGAAGCTGGGAGTGGGGAGATGAAGCTGGGAGTGGGGGGTGAAGCTGGGAGTGGGGGGGGGTGAAGCTGGGAGTGGGGCGATGAAACCGGGAGTGGGGGGATGAAGCTCGGAGTGGGGGGTGAAGCTGGGAGTGGGGTGAAGCTGGGAGTAGGGGGGTGAAGCTGGGAGTGGGTGGGATGTGGCTGGGAGTGGGGGTGAAGCTGGGAGTGGGGGGGATGAAGCTGGGAGTGGGGCGATGAAACTGGGAGTGGGGGGGATGAAGCTGGGAGTGGGGGGGATGAAGCTGGGAGTGGGGCGATGAAACTGGGAGTGGGGGGATGAAGCTGGGAGTGGGGCGATGAAACTGGGAGTGGGCCTCAAAGGTATCAGGAGGGAAGAAGCTGATGGGGAGCGTTCACATGGCTGAAGGTGTTTGGGGGGAGGAATGTTGCAACTGTTGCTGTTACGGGGGAGGAAGAGTAAGAGAGAGGATCAGACAGGTAAAGATATCGGGGGAAGCAATGAGTAAAGGAAAGAGTACAGAGTGATGAAGGAGTTGGGGAGGAAGTCGCAATGGTGTGGAAGGAGTATGGGGGTGGACGAATGTGACGGAGACAAAAACAGAAAATGCTGGACAATCTCAGCATGTTTGACAGCCTGTGTGGAGAGAGATGGAGATAACCTTCTGAGACTGGATGTCTCTTTGTCAAAACAGCTCCGTTCTCTCTCCACAGATGCTGTCAGATGTGATGAGAGTGTCCAGCATTTTCTGTTTTTGTTTCAGATTCCGGCATCCACATTAATTTGCTGTTATCAGAAGTGCAAGGGAGGTGTTTGTAGAGTCATTGTTTGCTTCCTGGGAAGTGAACTGAGGGTGGGCATGGTTGGATCAAATGGTGAGTGTGAGAGGGAGAAGAGGGAGCCAGTAGGATGGGAGTGTGAGAATGCAGCATTAGCAGTAGAAGGGTGATGAGGGTTGTTGGTGGAGACACGGAGGCAAACACAGACCCTGGGGATAGGAAGTAGAAGGTCATGGAAGTCAATGTGGATGTGGGTGCAATGTTCAGAGAGGTAGGGAATGTACACATTGACCTGGACGTTGTTGAAGAGGAAGGTTTGGGGCTGAGGGGTAACAGAGAGGAGGTCAAGGTGATGCCAACAGGCTTATGGTGATTGGGGATAGGACATAGGTGACAGGACATGGGGGAGGAGAAATGAGAGGAGGGCTAATGAAAAATCTCACAATACTCATCTTACCAAAAGCGATGGTACAGGAGGCCCTCACGAAGCCTAGATTTAAATAAATCTTTATTGTCACAAGTAGGCTTACATTAACATTGCAATGAAGTTACTGTGAAAATCCCCTGGTCGCCACATTCCTGCGCCTGTTCGGGTATGCAGAGGGAGAATTCAGAATGTCCAAATTACCTAACAGCACGTTTTTCAGGACTTGTGGGAGGAAACCAGAGCACCCGGAGGAAACCCACGCCGACACAGGGAGAACGTGCAGACTCCACACAGACAGTGACCCAAGCCAGGAATCGAACCTGGGACCCTGGAGCCATGAAGCAACAGTGCTAACCACTGTGCTACCATGCCTATATAATGATGCTTAAAGATAATACTAGCCATTATTTAGTGACAGTATGAATATATTTACATATAATACTGCAATTGTATTTACCGTGCAACCACTTGTGATCAATATTTCTTTATGTTCCTTGGCCTACTACCTTCTTCAAAGTGCTGTCTTGACATCCGCATGAGGGGTGGAGGCAGTGTGTGGAATTGTCAGCCCTGTTGCCTTTGATGACTTCTGCGGCTGTGCTCTGGAGCATGGAGGCCTGGAGAACCCCGGCTGACTTTGGCTTCCCACCAGTGGGCCAGCTGCTTCCTCAGTGGTGACAGAGTGCGAGGCTGAAGAGGTCACAGACTGAGCGGAAATTGGAAGGAGCGGGCAACCTTTGAGAGTCCTGAGTGGATGTCCCAAACATGTCCAGCTGCTACTCCTCCTCCTGGCCCAAGGGATGTTGAGGTAGATAGATGCATAGATACATAGAAGATAGGAGCAGGAGGAGGCCTTTTGGCCCTTCGAGCCTGCTCCGCCATTCTTCACGATCATGGTTGATCATCCAACTCAATAGCCTAATCCTGCTTTCTCCACATAGCCTTTGGTCATATTCTCCCCAAGTGTTATAGAGGTGTCCCATTCGTCTCTCACATTGCTGCTGTGGAGGTCTGCGTGAACGGCTGGACTAGGGTCTCCATGGCATCTGCCACCCTCTCTTTGGAGACCTTGATGCGCACACATGTGGGCATCACTTCATCATAGAGCAGGTGGACGGACTCCTCTGAGTTGCATGCCACTTTGTTGAGGGCTTCCAGCAGCTCTGCCTGATATTGCCCCACCTTTTGTTGAACAGAGAAAGGGAGAACTAAAATGCCGCGCACAGTTCCCCTTCCGCTTGATGGCACAAGTTGGTTCCACCAAAAGAATTGAACCTGGTACCTGATTCCCTGTCGGGTGGGAAGCTGCGGACCCACCATCAGAATCTGCCTGATGTTGCCCCACCATGAGTTGGAAAGCCAATTCCAAAGGCTGATTATCAGACTCAGAGCTCACACATGTCTCTTCCTCGCAGTCCTCCAAAAGTCCGGGAACTCGGCTGATCTTTTCCCCTCCTGCTATGGATATGTGAGCGTGCAGTGACTAGAAGATTGTGTGATCCTTCCTGAGCTACCACTAATGTCCACTGAGGTGTATATACCTGAGCTTTTGGAGGGTGCAAGTGAGCGCTGTAGTGCCTCTAATGCAGTAGAGCTCTCCTCCTCCACTCTGTCCTGTCTCTTTTCTGGGCTGGGGCTGGAAAAGGAGTCTTCCTCCATGGGCCTTGCCCTCTTCCTGGAGGTACCTGCAAGTGAGAAAGGAGAATGCAAGTGACAGTATCAGCTGCCTCCAAGATGGAGGCATATTTGACCCTCAGGTTTGCATTAAATGGATGAATCCTTGCTAGGCTGTCAGCCAAAGCCAACACAGATGGCTCATGCTTGCTTGAGTCCCATGAGTTCTGAAGCCCTCTGCTTCTATTCAGTTTGAGTCCTCCGATGTGCTCGACCTCTTCTGGTCTCTCCCATTTTGAGAGGTTGTGCCAAAGGTGGCTGCATGTTACATCAGTTGTAGCACCTGATTTCAGATCATTCATCCCTTTTTAAGAGAATTAATATTGTTGTATATTTTCTTTTTTTCTATCCTAGCGAGGTTAAAACTTGCGAGAAGTGGCAGTGAGGGTCGGATTGCCTTACCACTTTTTAGTTACGTTGGTCTCGAGCTGCATATTTCTCACCCGACATTCCTCCGCCGTCCGGCAGCGAAGAAATGTGCAACGTCTGTGCAAGACAGCAGAGTTGCGGGGGGGGGGGGGGGGGGGCGCGGGGGATGAGGTCAAGTCCCCTTTATATGGCACTGAATGCCAGAGAGAAGGTTAACGTGTGAGGTAAGTGGGCGAAGGGTTAGGGTGGTGGGATGATAGACTGGGTCAAGGGATGTAGGATGGGTCAAGGTGGTCAGGTCGGCAGTCAGTGGAGTGGGATGGGGCTTAGTCAGAGGTTGGGAGAGTAGTCATGTGGGTGGAGGTTTCGTCAGGGAATCTGTTGGGTGGTGGGGGTTGAGGGTGAATCCGGGGATGGAGGGGGTAGTCGCGGGGAGGGGTGAGTGGCTGGAGGAGTGGAGAGCATGGTTTGACCCTAAGGTTTGCATTAAATGGGTGAATTCTCACTAGGTTGTCAGCCAAAGTCTGGAGGTTGTCTAGAGGTGGAGGGGCGGGAGGGTGGGGATGGGGGAAGGGGGGGGCACGAGGGTGTGTGTGGTCAGGAGGGTAGTCAAAGGGTAGGGGTAATTGGGGGGTGGAGAGCGTAGTCAGGAGTAGGGAGGGTACCAGGGGGATTGGGGGGGGGGTTAATTGGGTTGTTGTAGGGTTATGAAGGGGGTCGGTGGTTAGTCTGGCTAGTCGGAGGTAGTCAGGACGTGGGGTGTAATCGTGGGAGCTGATGGGATAGTCAGCGGGTGGGGAGGTAGTCAGGGGGTCCAGTTGGGGTCGGGGTAGTGGGTCCGTATTTAAGTTACCAACAAGTCAGACGCAATTTTAATCCTTCTAATTTTGGGGGGAGAACCACCTGAAGTCTCCAATTTAAATCATAGTATCGGATGGTTCCCAGTGCAGGGAAATTACCAATTGGAAGTTTAAACTTCCCAAGCAAATCTTGTGCAGTCCTTGGATAGGGACCTGTGGGATGGAGGACAGGGATGACCCCAGTGCATCAATTGGGCTTCCTCCAGGGTACAATGCCCCTGAGAATGAAAGTATAAAATATGGTCACCGCACTTTTGTTTCCAAAGAATATTACAGCAAGCACCATTACCTCAACAGCCTCAGCGATTGTTGTTCTTGTTAAACTTTTAAGGCTGTGCACATAGTTTGATTTGATCGGGTTTCATAAATAGCAATTTGAGCTTTCTGATTCTGTATTTCAATCTGAAGGGCTTGAATTAGAACCAGCTCTTCAAACTAAGGTTGGGGTTTCACCTTGGTGACAATCATCAAGCCTGATTTTGAAAACTGGACCGAGGGTAACGATGCATGAAATAATGATTCAGTAAAGTCCTCAAAACATATATCACACTTCACTCTGGTTGATCAATGATGAGCCAAATGTCATACTGACTGAAAATGTATTGATTTGTTTTTATTCATCTCACCACTCTGGTGGTCACAGCTGATCAGCAATATGATGTGTAAATTGTATATTTTATCTTTTGCTCCTCAATATTGAAACAAGAAAAGACAGCCCAGGAAAGTCTCCAAATAAAAATGTTGTCAACAATAAGAGCTAAATAATAATCCCACATGTTCTTAGCTCATCATCAAATTAATGTTTCATAATAAGATTTTTCAATGGCAATAAGAACTTTTTCAAATTCATAATTACATCGATTTAAATTTATTTGAGTTATATCGTTGATTTGCTGATACTTTTTGGTAATTTCCTTTTGGCATTGTTTATCATGAGAATGATATTGGCAGCTGTTTTTCTTACATCTTTAACCAACAATCAAAGCTGCTTCTACATTTATTTACTAGTTTTACTCACAACTTAAGACTGCACAAATGATACTGTGATTGAACCATCACCAATCATACCAGTCTTGCCACTTCAAAGAAACTTTTATATTGACTTAATTTGAGTATAAATTCTGAGACAGTTGAAATCAGTTTTCCACTCCATTCATTCCTTTTATTCTGTAACAATATGCTCAACATCTGAACTCATCGACTGCAAATTAATCCTTTTATTTAAATGACAAATTCCCATGTGTTTCATATATCTAAAAACTACACTCACTGGAATAAGCCTCTCCAAGATCAGAGTCTTGGAGATGATAACAAAGGTGATTTATGCCCTGCCTAAAATCACAATAGATCGGGCATCAGATGATGACTAGGATTTTTCAATGGCAATGTCTATGGCTCACAAGGAAAAGCAAGATTGGTTTTGGGTCTGCGCAATCAATGGTGATTGGCAATAAAGTTAATAAGATTGGCGAACAGTTTTCAGCCAACTTGATACAATGTGAGGATGAAGGGCTTGAATTTGCTTTTAATTAGTGGGCTATCCGTGCAGCAACAGAACTGCTGCAAATGGATTTGCTGTCACTGGGATGGAGGGAAGGTTTGTGCAGCAGGATTTAAAACATCCAATTAAAGAGACACATGTCCATCTGGAGAGCAATAGACAGGAGCGGATAGCAATCAAGAGAGAACAGCAATCTCAATGGTGTCAGCAGCTAGATGAACTCCTACGTTCACAGGTGTATCTGAAGAGTCCTGATGCATCTGAACAGAAGTCAGGGCCAGAACAAGACTTTTAGGCACTGAGGGTCAGAAAGCCCTTCAAAGTTTAGTTCAAACAGTGTAGAGCAAAGTGGAAAAGTTAGTGAATAATATTTTCAGCACCTCAATAACTTAAACATTACAGAAAGAGGTACAATTACATCAAAGGGGGCTCCAAGGCATATCAAATTATTGTTGCCAATCCAGTTTTTGTCCCAATGATCGAGATTGTAATCTACTCTTTGTCCATCATAATCTAGTTTTGCTAAATAGGTATTAAATAAACTCAGCTATGCAAAACATAACCCCTACAAACACCATCATTATTCAAAATCACTAAGATAACTCACAAGGGGATTCTGCTAGTAGGATAGAATCATAGAATGCCTACAGTACAGAAGGAGGCCATTTGGCCAATCGAATCTATACCGACCTTTGGGAAGAATGTCGTACCTAGGCCCAGCACCTGGAGGAAACTCATGCAGACACGTGGAGAAAGTGCAAACTCCACACAGTCACCGAAACCGGAATTGAACCCAGATCCCTGGCGCTGTGAGACAGCAGTGCTAACCACTGTGCTACCTTGCCATGAACACTTTTTAATAAGACAAAGCAGCATATCGTACATTTGGAGAAGTCTTCATGCTACTCGTGTTTGCTCCCTCCTAAAGAGATGCTCACCTGCATCTATTGTTGGAGTAATGCCATTTGAGAAGGAGCACCAGAGAGTCTACATGATGAGCAGACATTTGAAATGACAGGCTGAAAAGTAGAGATTCTGTAAGAGTTCTGAGCTTTGTGTCCTTTCTCAAAGTATTGCAATGGAACCAAATTCAGCCCCCATTTAGTCAATGGAGAATGTTAACTGGGGTTTTCTGTTTTTCACCTTGCCATGGGTGAGGGAGAGAGAATGAAGTTGTTGGGGGCCATGCAAGAAGTGGGGAGCCATAAGAAGATCAGTGAGGAACTTTTAGATCTGAAAATATTGGCATGTCCAGCGTCATAATCCACTAAATCCATCAACTCACTGACTGCAGGATCAACCCATCACCACCACCCAGTCTTTGTAATTCGAGATTTTCACTGGGTGAAGCACAGAGACCTTGAGGATCTGGAAGCAGAAGGGAAAGAGTGTGCTGCTCCTCCGTTGAGGAGACAGAAGCAGCCATCTTTGGATGAGGAATCAACCTTGCTTCAAAAAATACTTTGACATTGTAGTGATATTCAGATATCAATATACATGATCAATGTATGTAAATGTAGTACAGTCATTTCAACACTAGATGGCTCACAGTCAGATACTATAAGAACTGGTTTCCCACCTTTTCTAAGTCAGATGATGCAGATGATGATGTGATTCAGAACCGTGAACAAGCAAGACATAGAATAGATGAAGTGAGAGAAGTTAGAACTAGTTTGTTATAATAGTGTATAGTTATCTGTATTGTATTTTAATTCTTTATTGTTAGTATTGAGAAAAGGACTCACAGTTTATTATTACTCAATAAATAGTTCATCTTTCAACAAGAAGGCTATTGGTCATTTTATCATCCTGGTGGATACAAGAGTAATATGTATATTTTAGATAAGTCATTATTTAAAATATAACATGGTACCAGCGCATTTTAAATCTTTTAAGAAAGACTAACAAAGATTTAGTAGAAAGAAAAAAGCACAAATGGAGTCAACTGTTTGACTATAGCAATCATCGCAACTTTGAAAACTTTGACGCAAACGACCTATCAATAGACCAAGTTCAAGCACCAAAACATCTAAAGACCACTGGTCATTCAAATTTAAATTGGAAGTTGTTCAAGCAGTAATTTCAACTTTACCTGGAAGCTAGTGATTTAAGTGCAGTACCAGAAGCTAGAAGGATCGCATTATTTCTATCCCTTGCAGGACAGCAATCAATCAAAATATTCAACTCATTTCATTTTAGTGCTGGTGAAGATAACACTAAATTTGATCAAATGATAGCGAAGTTTGATGAACATTGTAAAATGCAGACAAATGAGATTTTAAAACGACTGAAATTTCATCGAAGAATTCAAAAAGCTGGTGGACCTATGAACAATTTTATCACAGATCTCAAGCTCTTAGCTCAAACGTGGAACTATGAAAATCTGCATGATTCACTTGTCAGAGATCAAATAGTATATTGTATACTTGATGATAATATCAGAGAAGTGTTAATTCATCAAAATGATTTAACTCTACAAATCGCGATTGACAAACGTATAGCAGCAGAACAGAGCAGAAGCCAGTATCTAGCATTTTATCCAAAGGAAAAAAGCGCGAATCTCTGCCACGGGGCAGAGAAAATTAAAATGATGTCGCAAGCAAAGCAGAAATCTGTAAGGAACGGAAGCTATCCTCTGCAAGCATTTTCGAGATCTGCACATGCGCACTACGCACCAAAATGCGAGACGTTCAAGAAGAAATCTGCACATGCGTGTACGTCACAATTACGTCATAACAACAACGTCATTACGTGTCACAGATAGGGTAACACCCACTTAAAGGGGAATTGCCCAGCTTTTGGCAAATGATGTTTAAAATATCAGAAACTCAACCATAATGCTTCATAGTGTCAATCAACTGCTAAATACATTCCTCCTACACACAAAAAGTATCACAAAGTACAAGCTGTGGACAAAACAGAAGAAATCAACACTCAAGAAGATTTTACGGAAGATGACGATTAGAAAATACTTTCTTCGTTGGTGTAGTTGATTCTACCATCAAGCATGATCTACAAGCAAGCAAGAATCATCTTAAAACAATGAAGTTACCTCATCGGGAGTATGAGAAAAATCTTCAAGCAACGGAAGAACAAAAAGTCAATATAGTAAGCAACGAATGGATGACTACTGTGTATGTTAACACAATTCCAATCACTTTTAAATTGGATACAAATGCCTCAGCGAATCTTTTGAATTCCAAGGACCTGTCAAAAATCAAGAATCATTATGAAATGATTCCTTCAGAATGCTCATTGCGTGATTACAATGGCAACCCCACTTTTTCACATGGATCCTGCTACCTAAGTGTCACAAACAGAGACATTGAACAACAAGTAAGGTTCGAGATTGTCAATGATACTCGTTCATCATTACTTGGAGCACAAGCATGCAAAGATTTGCAACGCATACAGAGAATCTTCATGAATATCTGTCAGTCAAGTACTCAATGATTATATTCACCAATTCTTACAGCAATACCCAAATGTTTTTCAAGGTATGGGCATGTTACCTTTCCAGTACAAAATCCAACTGAAAAAGGATGCCAAATCGGTGATCCATCTGCCTAGACGTGCCCCTGCTCCACTTAAAGATCGACTGAAAGCTGAATTGTCAAGACTTCAAAGTCAAGGAATAATCTCTAAGGTTATTCCACCTACTGACTGGGTAAGCTCCCTAGTCTGTGTAAAGAAACCTACAGGTGAAATAAGAATCTGTATGGACCCAAAAGATCTCAATAAAAGTATCAAGAGAAAGCATTATCCAATACCAAAGAAAGAAGATATCATTGCTGAGATGGAAAATGCTAAACTATTTACCCAGCTTGATGTGTCTCAAGGATTTTGGCAGATGCAGTTAGAAGACTCCAGCAAACTTCTTTGTACTTTTAATACACCCTTTGGAAGGTACTGTTTCAATAGGATGCCTTTTGGTATCATATCTGCTTCTGAAATTTTTCACAGAACAATGGAACAGATGACCGAGAACATAGAAGGAGTTTGGGTTTATGTTGACGACATAACCGTTGGTCAACAACACCTGAAGAGCATATCAAGCGTCTTCAGGAGGTTTTCCAAAGAATTGACAACTATGGTGTAAAGTTAAACAAGGCCAAGTGCATGTTTGCAGCCTCATCTTTAAAATTTCTAGGTGACAACAAAACGGCTGAAGGCATTAAACCAGATCAAGACAAAGTGCAAGCTATCAAGGCAATACAAATTCCCAAAGATAAGAAGGCTGTCTAACGCTTTCTCGGATTTGTCAACTTTCTAGGAAAGTTCATTTCAAATCTATCAGCGAGAACAACTGATCTACATTAATTGATCAGAAAGAACAGAGAATTCATCTGGACTGACAAACATACTGCAGAATGGACTGATTTGAAAGAACAATTGATACAAGCTCCATGCTTATCATTCTTTGATCCTACAAAACCAACTAAAGTTTCAACCGATGCAAGTAAAAATGGCATTGGTGCTGTTTTACTGCAACAAGACTGTTTTGATAATTGGGTTCCTGTTACCTTTGCGTCAAGATCAATGACTGACACTGATTGTAGGTACTCCCAAATTGAAAAAGAATGTCTAGGGTTAGTCACTGGAATTTCCAAATTCCATGACTACATATATGGTCTACCCAAATTCACAGTGGAAACTGACCATTGTCCACTAGTACACATCATAGAACAAAACTTAAATGACATGACTCCCAGACTTCAACGTTTAATGATGAAATTGAGAAGATACGATTTCACACTGAAGTATACAGCCGGTTAAGCATTAGTAATTGCTGATACTTTATCTAGGTCAGTCAACACTGACATTCTCCAAGAAGAATTCATCAATGGTGTTGATTCACATTTTCAATTATTCAAAGAATTACAACCTGTATCAGATGTCAAATTTCAGCAAATTTGCATTGAAACACAGAAAGATACCACGTTGATGAAAGTTATGAAACATCTTCAAGAAGGATGGCCCAAAGGCAATTGTCCGCAATATCAATCCATTCAGTCAGAGCTGACTATTGTAGATGGTATACTGCTGAGACAAGATCGCATTGTAATTCCACAAAGCATGCATTCTGAAATGCTGTCGAGATTACATGAGGGTCATCTAGGCATTGAGAAATGTAGAAGACGTGGCAAACAGTCTATCTATTGGCCTGGTATCAACAATGATATTGTGAACATGATATCGTCCTGTTCAACATGTCAATCCCATCAAAGTCAGCAATGCAAAGAACCACTGCAACCACATGATCTAGTAACATCATCATGGATCAAGGTTGGTGCTGATCTTTTTCACTTTTTTGGAAAAGACTATCTTGTGGTCATTGACTATTTTTCCAGTTTTCCTGAGTTAGTGAAACTGAATGACATCACATCCAACAATGTCATACAGGCATGCAAGGAGATATTTGCCAGACATGGTATTCTCAGTATCATAATGTCTGACAATGGCCCTTGTTTTTCAAGATATGAATAGCGTGATTTCTCATTGAAATACAATTTTCAACATGTTACTTCAAGCCCACACTTTCCGCAATCAAATGGAAAAGCAGAGAAAGGTGTTCACATCATGAAACAGCTATTAGCAAATCTGAAGAATCGGATTCTGCTTTTTACTTAGCTTTCGTCAATTACAGAACATCTCCTCTATCAACAGGCTTATCTCCATCTCAAATGTTGTACAACAGAGTGTTGAAACAACATTACCTCAATTACTTTCCTGATCAAGAACAACAAAATCTTTTTAAAAGAATGCAACAACAGAAAATGAGTCAGAAAAGATATTTTGATCAACATTCAAAAGAACTGTCTACTCTATCTGATGATGATATAGTTAGATTCAGACTTCCTGAAGGAGGTTGGCCTGACAAAGCTCACATAATTAGGCAATTCTTACCACGATCTTATCAGATCAGAACTTCTGATGGAATCATTCTAAAAAGAAATAGAAGAAATCTACTACAAGTCAAAGATACTGTCAACATTTTTCCAGATCTTGATTTGAACCAGACAATTTCCAAACAACTTGAAAGAAGAATGCAATCCAATGTACTGATTCACAACAAACTGGAGAATTATTCATCATCTTTGACGTTGAGAAGATCGACAAGAAGAAGACCCAATCGTCTGAATTTGTGAACTTTATCAATAATCTACTGATTACTGTATAATGTTTACACTGTATTTCTTATGTAAATTTTCTTTTCAAATATTTCAAAGAAAATGTTCAAAAGGAAGGGGGATATAGCGATATTCAGTTATCAATATACATGATCAATGTATGTAAATGTAGTACAGTCATTTCAACACTAGATGGTGTTGAAATGGGCAGCACGGTAGCACACGTGGCTAGCACTGTGGCTTCACAGCGCCAGGGTCCCAGGTTCGATTCCCCGCTGGGTCACTGTCTGTGCGGAGTCTGCACGTTCTCCCCGTGTCTGCGTGGGTTTCCTCCGGGTGCTCCGGTTTCCTCCCACAGTCCAAAGACGTGCAGGTTAGGTGGATTGGCCATGCTAAATTGCCCTTAGTGTCCAAAAAGGTTAGGAGGGGTTAAGGGGATAGGGTGGAAGTGAGGGTTTAAGTGGGTCGGTGCAGACTCGATGGGCCGAATGGCCTCCTTCTGCACTGTATGTTCTATGGTGTAGCCATCTGGGATGGCCACATCCCGATTACAAAATGGACACCTTCAAAGAATGCAGGGAAAATTGGACAATGCTAAGAAATAAACAGGTGCAAGCTCTGTCTGTTGATTAGAACCTTAAACTTTCAGACAGGACAGAAACTACCAAACACTCTACACTCAGTATTCACTCAGGAAAAAGATAATGTTGTGGAGGAGAATGCTGAGCCCCAGGCTAATAGAATAGATGGCATTGAGGTACGTAGGGAAGAGGTGTTGGCAATTCTGGACAGGCTGAAAATAGATAAGTCGCCGGGACCTGATGGGATTTATCCTAGGATTCTATGGGAGGCCAGGGAAGAGATTGCTGGACCTTTGGCTTTGATTTTTATGTCATCATTGGCTACAGGAATAGTGCCAGAGGACTGGAGGACAGCAAATGTGGTCCCTTTGTTCAAAAAGGGGAGCAGAGACAACCCCGGCAACTATAGACCGGTGAGCCTCACGTCTGTAGTGGGTAAAGTCTTGGAGGGGATTATAAGAGACAAGATTTATAATCATCTAGATAGGAATAATATGATCAGGGATAGTCAGCATGGCTTTGTGAAGGGTAGGTCATGCCTCACAAACCTTATTGAGTTCTTTGAGAAGGTGACTGAACAGGTAGACGAGGGTAGAGCAGTTGATGTGGTGTATATGGATTTCAGCAAAGCGTTTGATAAGGTTCCCCACGGTAGGCTATTGCAAAAAATACGGAGGCTGGGGATTGAGGGTGATTTAGAGATGTGGATCAGAAATTGGCTAGCTGAAAGAAGACAGAGGGTGGTGGTTGATGGGAAATGTTCAGAATGGAGTACAGTCACAAGTGGAGTACCACAAGGATCTGTTCTGGGGCCGTTGCTGTTTGTCATTTTTATCAATGACCTAGAGGAAGGCGCAGAAGGGTGGGTGAGTAAATTTGCAGACGATACTAAAGTCGGTGGTGTTGTCGATAGTGTGGAAGGATGTAGCAGGTTACAGAGGGATATAGATAAGCTGCAGAGCTGGGCTGAGAGGTGGCAAATGGAGTTTAATGTAGAGAAGTGTGAGGTGATTCACTTTGGAAGGAATAACAGGAATGCGGAATATTTGGCTAATGGTAAAGTTCTTGAAAGTGTGGATGAGCAGAGGGATCTAGGTGTCCATGTACATAGATCCCTGAAAGTTGCCACCCAGGTTGATAGGGTTGTGAAGAAGGCCTATGGAGTGTTGGCCTTTATTGGTAGAGGGATTGAGTTCCGGAGTCGGGAGGTCATGTTGCAGCTGTACAGAACTCTGGTCCGGCCGCATTTGGAGTATTGCGTACAGTTCTGGTCACCGCATTATAGGAAGGACGTGGAGGCTTTGGAGCGGGTGCAGAGGAGATTTACCAGGATGTTGCCTGGTATGGAGGGAAAATCTTATGAGGAAAGGCTGATGGACTTGAGGTTGTTTTCGTTGGAGAGAAGAAGGTTAAGAGGAGACTTAATAGAGGCATACAAAATGATCAGGGGGTTGGATAGGGTGGACAGTGAGAGCCTTCTCCCGCGGATGGATATGGCTGGCACGAGGGGACATAACTTTAAACTGAGGGGTAATAGATATAGGACAGAGGTCAGAGGTAGGTTCTTTACGCAAAGAGTAGTGAGGCCGTGGAATGCCCTACCTGCAACAGTAGTGAACTCGCCAACATTGAGGGCATTTAAAAGTTTATTGGATAAACATATGGATGATAATGGCATAGTGTAGGTTAGATGGCTTTTGTTTCGGTGCAACATCGTGGGCCGAAGGGCCTGTACTGCGCTGTATTGTTCTATGTTCTATGTTCTAAACTAATGAGCCATCTCCGGGGACAAAAGGGAAACATTTAGATACACAATGTTAAGGCAGACTCCACGGTGCCAGAAGAAGTTAAGACAAAGCAGATTGACAGTCACCAGGACACACCCAGCGATCAGGGAACCACCCCTCTATTGGAGGAAAATCGATACAGATGATTGGAAAAGACCCGATTAGTTGAGGCCAAGTTCAAGGCCCGCCCAAAAGCGTGCGAATCCCTTTTCCGTATAAAAGGTATCCCCCAAGGGAGAAACGCTCTCCTTTGGCTTTGGCTCTCACCGAAGAGAGGGACCTGCCTAGCAGTTACATCAGACCAAGTAAGTCCCAAGTCAATATACGCTATGAGATAGATGCTCCTAGTTGCTACCCTGTAAACAGCTCAACCCAGCAGCCTCAGAACCAAGCAACGGCCATTGTTCCTCTGACTGAGTGGGAACCTGAAGCTAAGTATAGGCTTTAGTAATAGTGGTAGTTTAGTTTGTAGAGTTTAAGCATGAGTAGATTTGCACTGTGTAAATAAATGAGCATTGCTTTTGAACTTACTAACTGGTGTATCGTGTCATTGATCAGTATTCGGTTCTGAACCTTGTGGTGGTGTCGAAAGATACCTGGCGAGTCTTGAGCAAACGTGATTGAACAGAACCAAATTAAGAGCCAACCAAAAGTTAGCAACAATGGCTCACAGTCAGATACTATAAGAACTGTTTTCCCACCTTTTCCAAGTCAGATGATACAGATGATGATGTTATTCAGAACAGTGAACAAGCAAGACATAGAATAGCTAGAGTGAGAGAAGTTAGAACTAGTTTGTTATAACAGTGTATAGTTATATAGTTATCTGTATTGTACTTTAATTCTTTATTGTTAGTTTTGTATTGAGTAAAAGGACTCACAGTTTATTACTTTATTACTCATTAAATAGTTCATCTTTCAACAAGAAGACTATTGGTCATTTTATTATCCTGGTTGATTCAAGAGTAATATATATATTTTAGATAAGTCATTTTTAAAAATATAACAGACATAAGTTTCGATCTCATGTGGGAGGCAATGAAAGTAATTAGCAAGCATTCTGTTGAGAGGACATGAGTCCAGTATGAGTCCAGTATCTGTATCTGCTGCAAACTACAGAAAGGCACTGGAGAGAGTGATAATCCAAGGGATTGCAGCAATGTTAAAATAATAATAATTATGCAAGCGCAGCAGCTTCTGAAGATCTTAATGCCATCCAGGGAGACAGTTAACAGTGCTGCAATAAAGGCTTTGAATAACACATATTCACAGGGTTACCAATCCCCAATTGCAACAATTCAATCTTGTATGAATAGCAGTGGGCTGCAAGGAATGGTTAATTTCTTCAGAGAGTGACAATGAGTCTGTTTCCTTACACCCTGACCAATAAAGATAGCCTCAGGCATGAGCTTGGTACCTGTGCCACACTGCAAGAGAAAAAGCTGCACAAACTGCTCTTTTCAGAACAGCAACTTAATTGAAATGAGTGTTACCTTCAACCTCTGATGCTCCAGCAAAAACCTCTCAAATGCCAAACTGCTCAAACTAATTTCGCTCACAGGCCATCCAATAACAGCTCCAGCAAGTAGAAAATATGGTGGTAATAAATAGAGATAGATAGTGAATGATTGTTTTGTCCCCAGTTGACTCATGTTTTTGTGCAAAATAAATATCACTGAACTGGACTGTGCAATCCTGCTTAAGTTTTGGACATGGGCAATATCTACCTTATGAAGAAAACTGGCCAAAGTCTTTGACAGTTAAAGAAACATAAAAACGTGCGAAAAAAGAGCTGGAAGATGCCATATTAGCCTAGAAACTTCAACCTGCAGTTGGAGCAAAACAAAGTAGCTTCCTTCATGGAGTATCTACTTCAAAATATCTTAGTGTTGTTAGTATTGCTACTTATATAGTGAGATAAATTATTTTCTGTGGACATTGAGTCAAAGATGTTGATAATGGATCAGAGGCCTCAGCCACACCACATGTCCCATTTAAATGTAGGCATTGAAGGAAATGTAGACCTGAAGGAAACCAGCGTCAGGATAGCTCTGCTGCAATTTTAAGTCGAAGGTTTTGAGACAATAAATGTAACTTCATTTCATTAACTGACCCAGAATTGTTAAAAGGTCATCACTAACTTCAAGGAAAGTCCAGTCCTGATGTCATTATGTTGTTTGTATAAGGAAGTCTCACAGTATCCGTAATGTTTTCCATGTCTTAATTCAAAGGCATGGCAACTGTACCTTTGTGGGTTTGACTTCCAAATATTAGAAATTTCCATCACTGGGTTTTCTGGAGTGAATAGGAGGCTCTTTGATCTGTGTTTTGTTGGTAAACACATATGACACTATGAAGACCAGAAGATGGTGACAGGAAATAAGGAGCGTTCCACCTACTTGGCCTTTAGCTGACAGCCTCCATTCCTCAGGAAATGGCTGACCAAATTCTATTACCTGGGGCTTACTCTAAATTAAGATTTTCTTTGTAGTCTATGCCTGGAATCAGAACTGAATGCCAGGTGGCCTATTCTAAACCTATGTACCATGTAGCTGTTCTCAAAATTTTTAAAATTTATTTATGGGATGTGGGCATCACTGGTTAGGCCAGCATTTATAACCCATTCCTAGTTGCCCTTCGGAAGGTGGCGGTTTGTTGCCTTCTTGAACCGCTGCAGTCTTGAGATGTAGGTACACCCACTGTGCTGTTAGAGAGGTAGTTCCAGGATTTTGCATCAGCGACAGTGAAGGAACGGCGATATATTTCCAAGTCAGGGTGGTAAGTGACTCGGAGAGGAACCTCCAGGTGGTGGGGTTCCCAGGTATCTGCTGCTCTTGTCCTTCTAGATGGTAGTGGTCGTGGGTTTGGACGGTGCTGCCTGAGGAACCTTGGTGAGTTAATGCAGTGCATCTTGTAGATGTTACACATGGTCGCCACTTTTCGTCGGTGGTGGAGGGTTTGAATGTTTGTGGAAGGAGGAGCAATCAAGCGGGCTGCTTTGTCCTTGATGGTGTTGAGCTTCTTGAGTGTTGTTGGAGCTGTACTCACAGTATTAATATGGCCAGTCTAGTTCAGTTTCTGATCAATGGTAACCCCTAGGAAGTTGATTATGGGGGAATTCAGCGATGGTAATGCCATTGAATGTCAAGGGATGATGGTTAAATCCTCTCATGTAGGAGATGGTCATTACCTGGCACTTGTGTGGCACGAATATAACTTGCCACTTGTCAGCCCAAGCCTGGATATTATCCAGGTCTTGCATCATTTGGACATGGGCTGCTTCGTTATCTGGGGAGTTACGAATGGTGCGGAATATTGTGTAGTCATCCGCAAACATTCCACTTCTGACTTTATGATGGAAGGGTGGCCATTGATGAAGCAGCTGAATATGGTTGGGCCTAGGAAACTACCCTGAGAAAGTCTGGCAGAGGTAACGTCCATTGAGTGCCCTCCATTGGTATGCCTCCAGCCACCAGCCCTCTCACCATCACAATTAACATCGGGCGCGATTCTCCCAAAAAATGACGGTGTATCATTTTGGGGGGGAATCGCGGGGTGATTTGCACCAGGTGTATGGGGGTGATCCAGACATTATTCACTCACAATTAGTGCAAACAAGAGCTCACAGGTGAAACACACCAAGCCCGAGTCCCCAGGCAGGTTCGATTCCCGGATTGGGTCACTGTCTGTGTAGGGTCTGCATGTTCTCCCAGTGTCTGCGTGGATTTCTTCCGGGTGTTCCGGTTTCCTCCCACAGTCCAAAGATGTGCAGGTTAGATGGATTGGCGATGCAAAATTGCCCTTAGTGTCCAAAAAGGTTAGGTGGGGTAATGGGCTTACTGGGTGGAGGCATGGGCTTAAGTGGGGTGCTCTTTCCAAGGGCCGGTGCAGACTCGATTGGCCTACAATGGTCTACTTCTGCACTGTAAATTCTCTGTGGGTCGCGCGAGTCGGGGCTCAGCTTTTCAATGCTAATGGGGTGGCACAGTGGCAGAGTGGTTAGCATTGCTGCCTCACAGCGTCGAGGACCCGGGTTCGATCCCAACCTCGTGTCACTGTCCGTGTGGAGTTTGTGCATTCTCCCCGTGTCTGCATGGGATCTAACCAGGGTTCTCGGCGCCGTCAGGACCTGTCAAATGTGAGTTGTTATTGCCTTAGTGACTGACCCATCCCTCCCACTGACCACATGTCCATTCTCCTGCAGGTCCTCCAGCTGACGGCACCAGCCCATCCCAGGTGGCCCCCCCTCCAGCATCCCAGGAGAACGCTTTGGAGGGGAGGTCTGAGGAAGACACGACCGAGGCATCACAGCTGTCATCACCACCCTCCACCAGCGCAGATACATGCACCTCGGTGGGAAATGTTAGCGGTCAGGCTTCTGTGCACAATCTGGTGAGCACCACACAGTTGCTGATGTACATGAGGTGAAGGCAGGAACCCCCAGGTGAGACAGCAGTTGGAGGTCTGCTGGATCCCAGGACCCAGCTGGGTCCCAGCCTGATGCTGAGCTTATGGAAGAGGTCACCCCAGAGCTGATGGAGATGATAGGCAGCGGTCAGGAGATTCAGAGGGAGATGTCAGCGACACTCAAGCAGATCCATTGCCAATTGGCAGAGTCGCAGAGGCTACTGGCACAGGAAATGGAACTGGCATTGCTTGTCACGAGGGCAACACTGCATGACGTTGGCACCATGAGTGAAAGTGTCCAAGGCATTGCGCAGTCGGTGATGGTCATAGCTGTGGGCCTTGCCGGGGGATGTTACCCAGTACCAGGCTGACCTTGATGAGGTTCTGAAGGACATGTCCCGCTCTCAGATGGGAATGGCCGAGGCACTGCAGAGCTTGTCCTAGTCGCAGGCGGGCATTGCCGAGGCACTGCTCCATGGAGTGGCAATGGCGGTCACCAGCTCCCTGAAGTTCCACCACTCTGATGAGGCTGCGTCTTGCACCCAGCACCCGGAACATGGCATGTGCATGTGCTGCTGTGAATTGGGCAAGGACTCTCTGGCCCCAGAGCCCCCAGAAGATGCCCACCAGGGGCATCGAAGGCCAGCGACAAGCTGGCTGCCTCCATCTCTGATCTGCATCCTGGGGACACACCTGGACGTAGTAGTAGAGCTAGGGAGGCAAAGCACATCGAGGATCACTGAGGGCACCGGGGGAGTGGTGGGGTGGTAGGTAGGAGGGGGTGGCACCATCAGGACAGCGGGGAATTGTTACACACAATAAACACCCTTGTGCACAACCAGTATGATGCCTCTGTCACTTTCTTCTGTAATGCGGGCCAACCTCTGAACCCTTGGCCCATCTCACCAGGCATTATCCCCCCCCCCCCCGCCGTCCGCCGGATGTAGCTGTCATGAACAGTCCGCGGAAAACATGCAAACACATGCATGATCTTCATGTGGTGGTCGCACACAAGCTGGATATTCAGGGAGTGGAACCCCTTTCTGTTAATGTAGGGCTCTTCCAGATGGCCTGGTGAGCACAGGGCCACATGGATGCTATCTATTACCCGCTGAACCTGGGTCTCCCAGCGATGGCAGAGAAACCTGCTGCCTGTGCATCTTGCTGGGCTTGGTCCATGTCAAACTTTATGTAGTTTTCCGTCCAGGCAAACAGGGCATCCGTGACCTGCTGGATGCGCCTGTGGCCTGTGAGATACCACACAGGTCCTCGCTGGAGACCTAGAATGATCCCGAGATGTAAAAGCTCAGAGCTGCAATGACCGTGACAGGCACCGAGAGCGGGAGTCCTCCTCCTCCATGTGGTGCAAAGTCCAGACATTCCACAGGTGCCGCCCCGTCTCCTTGTTGAGGCGGAGCCTCCTGAGGCACGCACTGTCCATCGTCTGTAAACGACCGACGACGCCTCTACACCCTGGGCCGTCGCAGGCCTCCCTCTCTGGGTCCCTCCCTGGCCTGATGGGCAGCCATGTCCTCAGGATGTTTGGCGGGCCCGACATAGGGTCCGCTACCTTGAGCATCTGCAGATGCTGCTGGTGCCACCATCTCCGGCATCTGGCCACCCCCCGGCCTAGCAACAGCACCACTGGAGCAAGTTCTGGGTCCAAAATCCCAGCCACAGCGTTCAACGTCTGTCAGGCGTTGGGAGAGGGTGTTAGACTGAGAAACAGCAGAGGCTCTCACTCCGTGACCCTCCAATCCCCTATTGACCCCCTCCCCTCCATCCCCCACTCGGAACTCCCAGCCTACGCACACCTGGCCACAGCGGGTCCCCTTCACCAGATCCCAGACCTTGTACCACGGACACCCACTCATAAGATCACCTTGACCGGGCTCTGGTTCCCTTCTCATGGCCCCCACCCACCCTTCGACCATGGACATGTCTCCGCACATGTGCGCCATCCCCTGGATGTTTGGATGTGGGCTGCTGTGTGTGTGGTGTTGCCTCCCGCAATGCTAGGCACAGTGTCCAGGCATTGCAGTCTGATTGGGATGCTAGACAATGACTCCCACATGCCACATTGCCCGTCCACCCACGGAAATCTGGAGTCTGCACGTTTTCCCTGTGTGTGCGTGGGTTTCCACCGGTGCTCCGGTTTCCTCCCACAGTCCAAAGATGTGCAGGTTAGGTGGATTGGCCATGCTAAATTGCCCTTAGTTTCCAAAATTGCCCTTAGTGATGGGTGGGGTTACTGGGTTATGGGGATAGGGTGGAGATGTGGGCTTGGATAGGGTGCTATTTCAAAGAGCCGATGCAGACTCGATGGGCCAAATGGCCTCCTTCTGCACTGTAAATTCTATGACTGATCTATGACTGAAATCCACTTGGATTGTGTGAAATGCTTATTTCACCACGATTGCCAATTCCCTATTAACAATAGCCTTAGCCGCATGGTCAGAGGCCTTGGCAGACGGTAGGTGTTATAGGTGGTCGGTGGGGCAGACGGTCAGGGACAAGGACCGCCCCCAGAATGGGTACACGTGATCCAGGGGTTGGCATGGCAAAGTGCACGCGGTTGCCCCACACCATCCCATGGCAGGTCACCCCTGCGGATGGTCCACCCCCCCCCCAACCAAGGGTCCTCCCCCCCAACCCTCCCACCCCCCTGAGCAAGTCCAGTCCCCCCACCCCCCCACCCCCCACCACCCCCCATCCCCGGGCTCTTTGCCTGTGAGCAAAGATGGCTATTCACCTCCTCAGCTCCCTACAGATGCCCTTCCACCAGTTTCATGTTTTACAAAAGGAGTGGTTTAAACTAGTATGGCAGGGGGGTGGGCACAGGAGCAATAGGTCAGAAGGTGAGAGCATTGAGGGAGAACTAGGGAATAGGGACAGTGTGGCTCTGAGGCAGAGCAGACAGGGAGAAGTTGCTGAACACAGCGGGTCTGGTGGCCTGAAGTGCATATGTTTTAATGCAAGAAGTATTACGGGTAAGGCAGATGAACTTAGAGCTTGGATTAGTACTTGGAACTATGACGTTGTTGCCATTACAGAGACCTGGTTGAGGGAAGGGTAGGATTGGCAGCTAAACGTTCCAGGATTTAGATGTTTCAGGCGGGATAGAGGGGGATGTTAAAGGGGTGGCGGAGTTGCGCTACTGGTTAGGGAGAATATCACAGCTGTACTATGGGAGGACACCTCAGAGGGCAGTGAGGCTATATGGGTAGAGATCAGGAATAAGAAGGGTGCAGTCACAATGTTGGGGGTTTACTACAGGCCTCCCAACAGCCAGCGGGAGATAGAGAAGCAGATAGGTAGACAGATTTTGGAAAAGAGTAAAAACAACGGTTGTGGTGACGGGAGACTTCAACTTCCCCAATATTGACTGGGACTCACTTAGTGCCAGGGGCTTAGATGGGGGCAGATTTTGTAAGGAGCATCCAGGAGGGCTTCTTAAAACAATATGTAGACAGTCCAACTCGGGAAGGTGGCAGTACTGGACCTGGTATTGGGGAATGAGCCCGGCCAGGTGGTAGAAGTTTCAGTAGGGGAGCATTTCGGGAACAGTGACCACAATTCAGTAAGTTTTAAAGTGCTGGTGGACAAGGATAAGAGTGGTCCTAGCATGAATGTGCTAAATTGGGGGAAGGCTAATTATAACAATATTAGGCGGGAACGGAAGAACATAGATTGGGGGTGGATGTTTGAGGGCAAATCAACATCTGACATGTGGGAGGCTTTCAAGTGTCAGTTGAAAGGAATTCAGGACCGGCATGTTCCTGTGAGGAAGAAGGATAAATACGGCAATTTTCGGGAACCTTGGATAACGAGAGATATTGTAGGCCTCGTCAAAAGGAAAAAGGAGGCATTTGTCAGGGCTAAAAGGCTGGGAACAGATGAAGCCTGTGTGGAATATAAGGAAAGTAGGAAGGAACTTAAGCAAGGAGTCAGGAGGGCTAGAAGGGGTCACGAAAAGTCATTGGCAAATAGGATTAAGGAAAATCCCAAGGCTTTTTACACGTACATAAAAAGCAAGAGGGTAGCCAGGGAAAGGGTTGGCCCACTGAAGGATAGGCAAGGGAATCTATGTGTGGAGCCAGAGGAAATGGGCGAGGTACTAAATGAACACTTTGCATCAATATTCACCAAAGAGAAGGAATTGGTAGATGTTGAGTCTGGAGAAGGGTGTGTAGATAGCCTGGGTCACATTGAGATCCAAAAAGACGAGGTGTTGGACGTCTTTAAAAATATTAAGGTAGATAAGTCCCCAAGGCCTGATGGGATCTACCCCAGGATACTGAAGGAGGCTGGAGAGGAAATTGCTGAGGCCTTGACAGAAATCTTTGGATCCTCACTGTCTTCCGGTGATGTCCCGGAGGACTGGAGAATAGCCAATGTTGTTCCTCTGTTTAAGAAGGGTAGCAAGGATAATCCAGGGAACTACAGGCCGGCGAGCCTTACTTAAGTGGTAGGGAAATTACTGGAGAGAATTCTTCGAGACAGGATCTACTCCCATTTGGAAGCAAATGGACGTATTAGTGCGGGGCAGCATGGTTTTGTGAAGGGGAGGTCGTGTCTCACTAACTTGATAGAGTTTTTCGAGGAGGTCACAAAGATGATTGATGCAGGTAGGGCAGTGGATGTTGTCTATATGGACTTCAGTAAGGCCTTTGACAAGGTCCCTCATGGTAGACTAGTACAAAAGGTGAAGTCACATGGGATCAGGGGTGAGCTGGCAAGGTGGATATAGAACTGTCTAGGTCATAAAAGGCAGAGAGTAGCAATGGAAGGATGCTTTTCTAATTGGAGGGCTGTGACCAGTGCCTTTTCTGCAGGGATCAGTGCTGGGACCTTTGCTGTTTGTAGTATATATAAATGATTTGGAGGAAAATGTAACTGGTCTGATTAGTAAGTTTGCAGACGACACAAAGGTTGGTGGAATTGAGGATAGCGATGAGGACTGTCAGAGGATACAGCGGGATTTAGATTGTTTGGAGACTTGGGCGGAGAGATGGCAGATGGAGTTTAATCCGGACAAATGTGAGGTAATGCATTTTGGAAGGTCTAATGCAGGTAGGGAATATACAGTGAATAGTAGAACCCTCAAGAGTATTGAAAGTCAGAGAGATCTAGGAGTACAGGTCCACAGGTCACTGAAAGGGGCACCCAGGCCAACTCTACAAGGGTAGTGACCACAGTGGAAAGCCTAGAGCATGACACTTGAGCCATGAGTGGTGAAGTTCAAGGCAAGGCTCAGTCTCTGACGACCCCATGGCTGATGACCTCGACACCAATCACTGAGGGACATGTCCCAGGCACAGATGGACATCACCAAGGCACTCCAGAGCTTGGCCCAGGCACAGGGGGCCATCGCTGAGGTCTTCAACACCATGGTGCAGACAATGGGAGGCTTCCAGGACTAGCAGTGCCAGCTCATTCAGAGATTTCTGGAGCTCACACCAGCTGCCCCTCCATTCGATGGAGTCACCCAGGATCCTACAGGCACCCTGAGCAAGGTGAAACTGCAGGCGCCCACCCTGGGGCCTTCCACCAAGGAGACTCAGGCAGTCTCCAGTCATTCTGACTTCCACCCCCGACACCAGTGCATCTCACGGGAAACGGGCAGAACAAAGTGGCAGGGCGACCCTTGTGGTGTACAGTTTGTTGATTGGGCGGATATAATGTCCTTTCAGGAGCACCATTGGTTCCGTGTAAGTAGGCTCATCCCGGATAAGGGGGAAAATACTGGAGCTCACCCGTGAGTAGAGGACCTGGAGTTTCTGTTCTTCAGAGGGTTGGTCCGTCGTGGATCGGAGGTAGCTCTCGAAACAAGCGAGCCAGTGGTCGAAGGCCGAAGCTGCGTTGGCTGCTTGCGGGTGCAGCTGTAGGCGATCAGGCTTGATGCGTAGTTCCATCGCTGTAATATCTCTGCTTAATAAATTGATGCACGATCAATTATGACGAGACAAGAGTAGAGAGTAATCGAGGCTTTATTAAGCAGAGATGTGTTGCCTCCTGCAGCTGCTACTAGAAATGGTAGCAGCTCGGTGTGCACACGCATTTATACTCCGCCTACTGGGCGGAACCAGCAGGCAGGGATCTACCCCCGTACCTGTAATACAGGAGTCTTGCCGTATTACCTCTAATACACGTATTGTACAAACAGTGGTGACTACCACAAAGTCCCTTTGAGTTGTGAATCTGACAAGATATACTGTTGTAAGTTGCAGCTTAATTGCACAGTCCCCTGTGGCATTGGGCATTTAGGGGTCAGGAACGGGAAGAGAGGATGCTGGAACAACTCAGCAGGTCTGGCAACATCTGTAAGGAGAGAAGATAGAGTCAATGTTTTGAGTTCTTTTGGCTCTTAGTCAGAACTGAAGAGAGGGAGAATGTTTTAGGTATTAAGATGTAGCTGTGAGAGATTGCAACAAAAAGTAGCAAACTTTAAGAACAAAAGAAAATGGCCAGGTGTATGAGTGCATTGCGGCGGGGGGGAGGTGGCAGGGGTTGCATTGAGACAATGCCTGTGGGGGATATTTTTTTTAAGGGGTCAGGCGCAGCTTAGCCTTTGAATCAGAAGCTTGTGTGTTCAAGCACCACCCCATGAATTCAGCACACAACCAAGGCTGAAACTTCAGTTCTGAGGAATGCTGCACTGGCAGAGGTTCCCTTTCAAATGAGATAAAGGTCCCTTCTGCCCTCTCAGTTGGATGTAAAGGATCGAAGGGCACTATGTTGAAGAAGATCAGGGGAGCTTAACCCTCAACCAACATCACTAAAGTAGATTATATGCTCTTTTTAGGACCTTACTCTGATCATACAATCCCTACAGTGCAGAAGGAGGCCATTCGGCCCATCACATCTGCACCGACCCTCTGAAAGAGCACCCCACCCAGGGCCACTCACCTGTTACCCTACCTAACCTTTTGGGCACTAAGGGACGGTTTAGAATATCCAATCAACCTAAGCTGCATATCTTTGGACTGTGGGAGGAAACCGCAGCACCCGGAGGAAACGCTCACACACACATTTTCTACCTTCCAGCAGTTACTACGCTCCCAAAAGTATTTCATTCCTAAAGCATTTTGGGATATCCTGAGTTGTTGAAAGGCTCGATGGAAATGCAACTCTTTCTTCTGGGCTTTTCACAGTAACTTCATTGAAGCCTACTCGTGACAACAAGCGATTTTCATTCATATTCATGGCGAACATGTACATTTAAGCCAACTACCTGAAACATTAATGGGCAGCACGGTAGCACAAATGGATAGCACTGTGGCTTCACAGCGCCAGGGTCCCAGGTTCGATTCCCCGCTGGGTCACTGTCTGTGCGGAGTCTGCACGTTCTCCCCGTGTCTGCGTGGGTTTCCTCCGGGTGCTCCGGTTTCCTCCCACAGTCCAAAGATGTGCAGGTTAGGTGGATTGGCCATGATAAATTGCCCTTAGTGACCAAAAAAAAGGTTAGGAGGGTTTATTGGGTTACGGGAATAGGGTGGAAGTGAGGGCTTAAGTGGGTTGGTGCAGACTCGATGGGCCGAATGCCCTCCTTCTGCACTCTATGTTCTATAATGCCATTCTTAAGATCTTCCATCTTTTTCTATGGGTCTACAGAGACCATTAATCCTAGCTGACACTTCCAGATATGTTGCACTGCACTCATCTCAGGAGAGTGCCTGTGAGTGCTGCACAGAGCATCCCTCCTTCCACTCAGGCTAGCAGGGTAGCATGACTGGGAGGAGTCGATGACTGCGCCATTGATTTTTCCAGTATTTCCAAAGCACTTGCATAGGCCTTTGCAATGATTCTTGTGCTTTATCATCTGTAAATTCTGGGGTTCACCTGCAGCACATTCTATCACTTTCCCGCATACTTAATTTACTGGCTAAGTTTAATTTTATTCCAATGGCCCCTTTCCTTTAAATGGCTGCTGTAATCCTATAAATGGCTTGTGGTGGTATGTATTAAGGGTAATAAGGTACACCATGAATACTGAGGAGCCTCCGCCCAGTAGGCGGTGGATCCAATCGGGATCCAGCATCTGTCCTCCAATGGCTCAGATAGGCGGGGTATAAGAACCTGGGTTTAATCCCCGCAGCTGCATTCTGTGACTGAGCTGCTGGGGAACGAGTCTGAACAAGTCTTCTCAATAAAGCCTCGATTGAAGTTCTTTACGTCTCGCCTCGTGTGTGATCGATGGTGCTACAATTTATTGAGCAGACTTAAAAAGTAATATGGAGCTCCGGATCACCCCGGAGTGCCTGTGAATCGACCCCCACGCAGCTAACGCAACATCTGCGTTTAAACACTGGCTGGCATGCTTTGAGGGATACCTCCAAACGGCCCCCGGCAGACCAACAGAAGACCAGAAGATGCAGGTCCTGCATTCCAGGATGAGTCCCGAAATCTACTCACTCATCGAGGACGCAGAAGAATTCCCAGCAGCGCTCAACTTGCTGAAGGAAATCTACATTAAGCCCGTCAACCAGGTCTACGCACGCTACCAGCTCGCGACGAGACGACAAATCCCCGGGGAATCGCTAGACGATTTCTTCAATGCTCTAACGATCCTTGGACGAAACTGCAACTGCCCAGCGGTTACGGCGAACGAACATATGGACCTCCTGATCAGAGACGCTTACGTAGCAGGTTTGGCATCGTCGCAAATTCGCCAGAGACTTTTAGAGAAAGACTCTCTCGGACTCACAGAGGTCATGGCCCTTGCAGCCTCCCTCGACGTGGCCTCCCAAAACGCCCGCGCCTATGCCCCCGACCGCGCTGCAGCCCCTTGGGTTCCGTGGAAACCCGCCGCGACCGACCCCCCGGCAACCCCAACGCCTCCGCAAGCGTGCGCAGCCAGAATCCCAGACCACCCGGGGGGCCCCCGCTGCTACTTTTGCGGGCAGTCAAAACACCCCCGCCAGCGCTGCCCGGCCCGCTCGGCCACCTGCAAAAGCTGCGGTAAAAAGGGGCACTACGCAGCGGTGTGCCAGTCCCATGGGGTCGCCGCTATCTCCGCTGTTCCCTTGTAATTCGACCAAGCACCCAAAATATTTTCCTGGCGGCGGGGTCCCACTCCGTTGAAATCAAAGGGTTCTGCATCGCAAACCTAACGGTGCAGGGGAGAGAGTTCAAAAATTACCGGTTGTACGTCCTTCCCCACCTCTGCGCTCCCACCCTCCTGGGTTGGACTTCCAATGCAACCTCCAGAGCTTAACATTCAAATTTGGTGGCCCTATACCCCCACTGACTATCTGCGGCCTCGCGACACTCAAGGTCGAACCGCCCTCCCTGTTTGCGAACCTCACCCCGGATTGCAAACCCGTCGCCGCTAGGAGCAGACGGTACAGCACCCAGGACCGGACGTTTATCAGGTCCGAAGTCCAGCGGCTGCTGCAGGAAGGCATAATCCAGGCCAGCAATAGTCCCTGGAGAGCCCAGGTGGTAGTAGTGAAGACAGGGGAGAAGCAAAGGATGGTCGTAGACTACAGTCAGACCATCAACAGGTACACGCAGCTAGATGCGTACCCTCTTCCCCGCATATCCGACATGGTCAATCGGATTGCACAGTACAAGGTCTTCTCCACCGTGGACCTTAAGACCGCCTACCACCAGCTCCCCATTCGCCCCGGTGACCGCAAGTACACTGCCTTCGAAGCAGACGGGCGGCTATACCACTTTTTAAGGGTTCCATTTGGCGTCACGAACGGAGTCTCGGTCTTCCAACGGGAGATGGACCGAATGGTCGACCAGCACGGTTTACGGGCCGCATTCCCGTACCTCGACAACGTCACCATCTGCGGTCACGACCAGCAGGACCACGACGCCAACCTCCGCAAATTCCTCCAGACCGCTAACGCCCTCAACCTCACCTACAACGAGGAAAAGTGCGTGTTTAGCACCGACCGTCTAGCCATCCTTGGCTACGTAGTGTGTAATGGAGTGATAGGCCCTGACCCCGAACGCATACGCCCCCTCATGGAGTTCCCTCTCCCCCACTGTACCAAAGCCCTGAAACGCTGCCTGGGCTTCTTTTCTTATTACGCCCAGTGGGTCCCCCAGTACGCAGACAAGGCCCGTCCACTAATCCAGTCCACTACTTTTCCCCTGTCGACAGAGGCCTACCAGGCCTTCAGCCGCATCAAAACGGATATCGCAAAGGCCACGATGCGCGTCATCGACGAGTCCCTCCCCTTCCAAGTCGAGAGCGACGCATCCGACATAGCTCTGGCGGCCACGCTCAACCACGCAGGCAGACCCGTGGCCTTTTTCTCCCGGACCCTACACACTTCAGAAATTCGCCACTCCTCAGTAGAAAAGGAGGCCCAAGCCATAGTGGAAGCTGTGCGGCATTGGAGGCATTACCTGCCCGTTAGGAGATTCACTCTCCTCACTGACCAATGGTCGGTAGCCTTCATGTTCGATAATGCACAGCGGGGCAAGATAAAGAACGACAAGATCCTGCGGTGGAGGATCGAACTCTCCACCTACAATTATGAGATCTTGTACCGTCCCGGAAAGCTGAACGAGCCGTCCGATTCCCTATCTCGCGGCACTTGTGCCAATGCACAAGTGGACCATCTCCAAGCCCTCCATGAGGACCTCTGCCACCCGGGGGTCACTCGTTTCTACCACTTCATAAAGGCCCGCAACCTCCCTTACTCCGTCGAGGACGTCCGAACAGTAACCAGGAACTGCCAAATCTGCGCAGAGTGCAAACCGCATTTTTTCAGGCTAGATAGAGCGCACCTGATAAAGGCTCCCCGTCCCTTTGAACGCCTCAGTTTGGACTTCAACCGCCCCCTCCCCTCCACCGATCGCAACACGTACTTTCTTAACGTCGTTGACGAATACTCCCGCTTCCCCTTCGCCATCCCCTGCCCCGACATGACCGCGGCCACGATCATTAAAGCCCTCGGCACCATCTTTACCCTGTTCGGTTTCCCCGCCTACATCCATAGCGACAGGGGGCCCTCCTTCATGAGTGACGAACTGCGTCAATTCCTGCTCAGCAATGGCATAGCCTCGAGCAGGACGACCAGCTACAACCCCCGGGGGAACGGGCAGGTAGAGAGGGAGAACGGAACAGTCTGGAAGACCGTCCTACTGGCCCTACGGTCTAGGAGTCTCCCAACTTCCCGCTGGCAGGAAGTCCTCCCGGATGCCCTTCACTCTATCCGGTCCCTGCTGTGTACCACCACTAACCAAACGCCTCACGAGCGCCTCCTTGTCTTCTCTAGGAGGTCCGCTTCTGGAACGTCACTTCCAACCTGGCTGGCAGCCCCGGGACCCATCCTGCTCCGGAAATATGTGCGGGCGCACAAATCAGACCCGCTGGTGGAAAAGGTACATCTACTCCACGCAAACCCGCAGTACGCCTACGTGGCGTACCCAGACGGCCGACAGGACACGGTCTCTCTGCGGGACCTGGCGCCCGCCGGAGCTCCCCGCCCCCCCCCCCAACACAATTCACCTCCCCCTCACTCCCGCCGGTGCACCCCACAGCCACCCCCTTCCCAGGGGGATCAGTTCTCCTCCCAGGCCCATCCAGGGGTAAGGAAACAGAGGGGGACAGCACAATGCTCCCAGAGTTGACCAGACCCGAGCCTGCACCACCACCACCACCCGGGCTGAGACGATCGGAAAGGGCGACCAGAGCACCATCTTGACTCATTGAATCGACTTAAGATGTATATAATTCAGGGGCCCAGTAAAGCGGCATTATTGTAAATAGTTAACGCTGCAAATCGGGTCAAATGTGAATAATTCAGTGGCCCAGTAAAAGCGGCATGATTGTATATAGTTCAATGGTTAAGGTACTGACCACGTAAACCCCTACCACCATACCACCCACCACCCCGCCGGGTTCTTTTTTAACAAGGGGAGAATGTGGTGGTATGTATTAAGGGTAATACGGTAGACCATGAACGCCGAGGAGCCATTGGAGGACAGATGCTGGATCCCAATTGGATCCGTCGCCTACTGGGCTCCACCCAGATAGGCGGGGTATAAGAACCTGGGTTTAATCCCCGCAGCTGCATTCTGTGACTGAGCTGCTGGGGAACGAGTCTGAACAAATCTGCTCAATAAAGCCTCGATTGAAGTTCTTTACGTCTCGCCTCGTGTGTGATCGATGGTGCTACATGGCTACAATCACATAGGAAGCACTCCCTGTGTAAGCCCCCAGAGGTAACGTACAGAATAAATGATGAGCACTAGATCCAGAAGTTCAGATTGGAAAACATTTCTCACTGCTCAATGTTCGTAGCTAATTATCCCCATATTTGAACATATAGATCCTGGAATGCTTTAGTAAAGGACATGATTTAGGCTATCAGAGTCATGCCAGCTCTTTGGCTTGGCCCCATGACCTGTAAATACTTCCTCTTTCTATTCCCTTGCAGAAAAGGTCACAACAACTCATTGGTTCCAATTATTTTGCCTATCCCCTTGATTTTCTATCTGCTGAATTCTGACCCCCTCGGCCAGTGGAAATTACATCTTTTTATTTATTCTATCTAAACTCCTCATGGCTTTGGATACCTCTATCAAATCCCCTCTTAAGCTTCTCTGCTCTAAGGAGAACAACCCCAGCTTCTCCAGTCTCTCCATGTTCCTTTAGCTCCTCATCTCTCAAACTATTCGAGTAATTTTGTCCTGCATCTAAGATCTTGACATCCTTCCTCGAATGTAATGTTCAGGATTGTGCAGTACTGTAGCTGAGGCCTAGCCAATGTTTTACTTTCATTCCCATCCACCTCTGTGCTCAGTCCTATCGGGAGGATGAAAATCCTCTTCTCGGCTGGAAGGAAGGAAACAGATCAAAATCAGAAGCTTTGTGGTAATGAATGCAAGACTATTTATTCTCTTTTCATACCCTAGCATTCAGCTCTTTTTTTTGGAGGAATTAATGAAGGAAAGCTCAAAGACATGGGAAATGAACAAATCAGACATGTGGCATATTAACACAGTAATGTGTATGCTGAGGGTTTTAATAGTAATTTCAACTGAACAATCACAGCTGAAAAAATATTTGAGAAATGGCACGATTGAGGTCTAAGCGATAAGAAGGAGAAAAAGGATCGGTAGCCAAGGTAACTGCACCTGTGTTAAACTATAGTGAAGGCAAAAATATGAAATGGAGTAAGCACAGATTTAAATCCAATATCATACCCACATTAATTTCACTGGATAAGCTCAATATATACTGCCTAGATTTAATTTCACAGTCAGTACAATTGTCTCTAAATGTGCTTTTAATTTAAATTCTTAAACAAAAGTGAAAGATGCCAAAGAGTCAATTAGGGGTAATAAAATATAAAATTATGAACAAGCATTGAATTCCCCTTAATTGTTTGAATATTTCATTGTGATAATTAGTGAGAAATTAATGTTACTGCATTTAAATACTTTTTATTAAGACAGTTGCAGTATTCGAATGATAGATTGCAACATCTTGGAAGCCTATCTCTGTACACAATTTGTACCGAATTACAAGCCTACTTATAAATAAACACAATAGCAATAGAGGAAATCTAGTCCCAATGTTTCAATTTTAATGTGTATTGATATATAAGCATGAAAACAATGTTTTCAGAAATCATGTAACTGTGCCTTTCTTGTTTAAATTCATAGCACAGCACACAGATCTAATTTTAACACCATTCCGTTCCGCTGCGTCAATATTGTCAAATAAGTATGAATGGCCACTACAACTGTTAGCTAAGTTATGAATGAGGCTACTGGGCTGGGATTTCATAAGATTCAATCATCTGAAACAAAGCAATAAATAGCCATTGACAAACTGAGAACTTGGGGTCGAGCCTGTCGAGCAGCATGTTAAATTTAATTGATATAAATATGAGTGTAAAATAGTTTTTAAATAAGTTTCAACACAATATGAAAATAATCAAAGTTCACTCTTACATTTGTCATCCCTTCCGATAATTGCAGCTGATTGATAGTTCTATTTAATGAGCTGCGATTGAAAAAGGGGGTTGGAACTTGTCAAAGTAATAAAGCTAATGGAACTTGCCATTATTTATGGGTAAAAGTTGCAGCAACTTCAGGCAAGACACAGAGGCACAGTTAACTATGAACATACAAATGTTGCTGTCAAGTTGTGCTGATTTGCCGTTGGCTCTGCGAAAATGGCAACCTGTCTTCAGCCTCCCTGTTTTTTGTGAACTTGGATTGGATTTATTTATTGTCACGTGTACCGAGGTACAGTGAAAAGTATTTTTCTGCGAGCAGCTCAACAGATCATTAAGTACATGGGAAGAAACGGGAGTAAAAGAAAATACAGAATAGGGCAACACAAGGTATACAATGTCACTACATAAGCACCAGCATCGGATGAAGCATACAGGGTGTAGTGTTAATGAGGTCCGTCCATAAGAGGGTCATTTAGGAGTCTGGTGACAGTGGGGAAGAAGCTGTTTTTGAGTCTGCTCGTGCGTGTTCTCAGACTTCTGTATCTCCTGCCCGATGGAAGAAGTTGGAAAAGTGAGTAAGCCAGGTGGGAGGGGTCTTTGATTATGCTGCCCGGTTTCCCCTGGCAGCGGGAGGTGTAGATGGACTCAATGGATGGGAGGCAGGTTCGTGTGATGGACTGGACGGTGTTCACAACTCTCTGAAATTTCTTGCGGTCCTGGGCTGAGCAGTTGCCATACCAGGCTGTGATGCAGCCAGATAGGATGCTTCTTTCTAAGGTGCATCTGTAAAAGCTGGTAAGAGTTAATGTGGAAATGCCAAATTTCCTTAGTTTCCTGAGGAAGTATAGATGCTGTTGTGCTTTCTTGGTGGTAGCATCGACATGGGTGGACCAGGACAGATTTTTGGAGATGTGCACCCTTAGAAACTTGCTGTGTTTGGCCATGAATACCCAATAAATGTGTCACAGAAAGTTATACCTTTCCATGAAAAGTGGGAGTACCTTTAAATAGTATGGTATGTGTTAATGACTGCCAGTCAGGCCTTTGGACACCAAAAATTAATTATTGCCTGTATTGAATCTCATTACTTCAGGTTTTTCGAGGAGCTTCCAAAAAACGGGTGGAATTTTCCGATATTTTTTCAAAGTGTCGGTCCCGGTCAGGAAACCGGGGACAATCTCGATGGCAGCAATGCTTAGCATATATTCAGCCTCTTTCACAAAAAAAAATTCCTCCATGAGTTTCACGCCGCACTCGTGGCAGCTTACGTCTGATTCGCCCGCCCCAGGAAATCTTAATATCTGTAATCAGCTCCATTTAAACGCCTTCCAGCACTTGTTCCAAGTCCACTTGGGGGGGTGGTTGCCAAGAAGACAGGACCACGTTTCACGGAGGGAGCTCTCACCAAATTTCTCGATGGTGTTGAGAGGCGTGACATCCTCTACCCATGAGTGGCCAGATGCCCATTAAGCAAGGTCACCAACACCGCCTGAGAGGCTGTGGCCGCGATGGTGAGTGCCAGCTCACTCCACAAGAGGACGGGGCTACAGTGCCAAAATAAGCTCAATGACCTTCTTCGTGCAGTCAGAGGGTAAGTCTGCCTCATGTCGCCCACTGCACCCCTTAACATATCCATCACACCTCCACAGTGATCTCTCTCCCAGCCACGTCACAGGGTCTCAACACTAGTCACGACCCCCTCCCCAATTCCCCATGGTATTCCCAGTAGATAATCTGCTCCCCACATCCTGCTCCCACTCAGCTCCAAGCATGCCCAGACTTCATCACCATCTGACCTGCCTACACTCTCCCCATCTGTCTCATTGCAGGACAAACCTGAGCACAACTGACATAAGCGAGTACAGATTGCCTGAGCCATGCTCTAACACCCTTTGAGGAGAGAGCCCTGGAGCTGGCTGGCAAGGAGCAAAACCACACTTATGCAGAGGGCACGATTAGAGCAAGAGACAATTGAGAATCCTCAACACGTTGAGCCATGGTGGAAACCTCACGTGAATTAACTTTCTCCCATCAGGCTGCCTCTGTGATGCACTAATGCGATCTCACTTCCCTTACAGGTCAATCAGTCAAACAGCCCGGACCATCCTCGCGTGCTTTGGGGATCAGAGACCGGAGCAACTCCGAGGAAGACATTTCTGAGACAAGCATCGAGAAGGTGTCACAGCTGTCACCCGCACCCTCCACCAGTGCAGATATTCACAACCTTGGTGAGAACAACTACAAGGCAGGGTTCTGGATCGCTTACTTGAGAGCATCTCACAGCTGAAGATCCAAAGTAGGCGGTGGAAGGAATGTCCCAGGGATCCAGCACCCAGAGGGATTCCAGAGCCCAGGACTTTGCTGAGCCCCAGGCTGATGACAAGCACTTGGGGACGGTCTTCCCATAGTTGCCGGAGATGCAAAGGCAGAGACACGAGCATCAGAAAGGGCTGACAGCATCTTTCCTTGGACTGCAAGGCCAACTAGAGAAATTCCATCGAATGTGTCCTGGTGCCATCAGTCCTACGCAACGAGGCCAGCACTGTGAGGGTGGCATCAGCAGTGGAGACCTTGGGACATGATGTGTACTCCATGGTGGGGTGTGTTCAGCTCATGATCTCCATCGTGCAGGGCTTCAACTGCATGGTGCAAGCACTAATGGGAATCCACGAGTGGTAATGCCAGATGATGGTGGGTCTTCTGGATCTCATTCTAACTGTTCCTCCACCCCATGGAGGAGCTTGGGGCCCCCAGGTACCTAAAGGGAAGAGGATCGCCAGGAGCGCAGCCCAGGGCCTACCACCCAGGAGATTCTGAGGGTGTCCTGCCCATCTGACACCCCCCTACCTGTGAGCGACACATCCCCAGCCCCATACACCAAGGAGAGAAGCACTGTCACACCCGTAGAACCCTAAAGTAGTTCCAGACTCTCAAAGTGCAAGCCCCCTAGGGGATTTCCGCCAAGATGCCCTCAGGCAACAGGGCGTGTGAAGCTCAATCAATAACTCCAGAAGCGAGATTGGATGACAATTGAAGGCTTTATTGGACTAGATGTTTCCCCCAGCAGCGCAGGTACAGAATGCAGCTGCTAGGGAGACACAGGCTCTTATACTCCGCCTTACTGGGCGGAACCAGCAGACAGGCTTCACCAATGATATTGCTGTCTCAGGTACCTTCCATACAAATGGCCTTACAGCATTAACCTGGGTACCGTATTACTCCTAATACCGACTACCACAGCGTGAAAGTCAGAAGGCCACCTAAACCTCAGCTGTGGATCCTGGGGATACACCTAGCTGTAGCGGGAGGGTAAGAAACTGTAGGCACCAAGTAGGCAAGGGTGAACCAAGGCAACAATTGAGGTACATCACCATTTAATAGTGCACTTGTAATAAAATTCACCTTTTTCACCCACACGAATCCCCCACACTGATTTCATGGTGCCATGCTCCACAAATCCCGCATAAACTCACCACTTCATCTCTGCGCAGTGTGAGAATGGCAGTGCTATTTCTCTCCCACCTCCCACACTGATGATGCAGTAAAGCCATGCCACTCCTGGCATGGACCCCCAGCTCCACCCCTCAACCTTCCCCTAACACCCCTATACATGGAAGGTTTCTCCCAGCAACCCCCATCTCCCCACACATGCACACATCAATGCTCCAGCCTCTCACTATCTGCCAACATTCTCTAGTTATGAGGATGCCAAGGGCTGAGAACATGTAAGAATCTGTCCACCTCATCAGGAGATAGAGAAAAATATCAGGAGCCCTGACCTCAGAAGGGGCAGTAACAGCTGAGATGCGGCTTAAGCCTCTCTGGAACCCGAGGTCACCCCGTTCAGGGGCAGTTTGCAGTTTGCTCTCTCTCAGACAGGCGTCAGACATTCTGCAGAAGATAACAGGAGCATCGCTCTGTCTTTATAGCAAATCACCATCATTCTCCTAGAGCTCCTGCCAGCCACTTTAACATCCTGCCCATGAATGTAGCCACCATCACGATGACCTCCCGCAGGCACCACAGAGGTGTCAGAATGTCAGATCCAATGTTGGGAGAGTTCTTCACACCCTAGTCCTGGACATTCAAAAACAAGAGTTTAAGAGGGTGTCCCCAGCCCTCTGCCCCATGAGCCATCGCTCAACATCCTTCCTCCGCTCCTTCCGCACTCCTCGACATCCTCCACACCCAAGGAGATGTGGCACTCTTCCATCTCTTCTTGTCCAGCAGCTCGCCCAGCTGCAGTGCTAAGTTGTGCAGCGTGCATCACTATGGGGTCTGTATTGGAGGGCTCTCCCCAACTGGTCAAGGCACCGAAACTGCACCTTGAGCAGGCCAATCGCCTGCTCGAACAGTGCACAAGTTTAAGCATGAACCTCATGTAGCGAGTCTCAGCGGTGTGTGTGGCCTCTGCACCATCTCCTAAGTGTCTCCATTTGTCTCCGAGGAGCGGCCACTCCAGCCACTGCTCTTCCTCTAAAATGGATGGGACCTGCGAGCATCCCAAGGCATAACAATAATGGACACTCCCTGGGAAACGGGAACACACACCTTCATAATACACATTGTGTGGTCACAGGCGATTTGGAACTTGTGGGAGTGATATCTCTTATGGTTCGTAAATGGTTCCCCATGCCACCATAGAGAGTGCAGAGCCACATGGGTGCAGTTGATAACACCCTGCATCTGGGGCACGCATGTATGTGGATGAAGTGCATGGTCCTGATGTCTTGGCTCTCCTGGTCTGGGTCCAAGTGATTGTACATGTGGGCTCTCGCAAATAGTGCATCTGTGACCTCTCTTATGCCCATGCATGTGGTTGTCTGCGAGATGCCGCACAGGTCACCCATGCAGCCCTGAAATGAGCTGCTGGCAGAAAGGTTCAGGGGCACAGGCAATGGTGACCTCCCAGTCCATGTGGTTCCAACTCTTGCAACACCAGGCACAGGTGGTCCACATTCCCCAGGACAGACGCAGTTTTATCTGCCACTGGACCTCTGATATCTGGAGGTAGGAAGTTCTACAGCCGTACACCTGCGGCCGGTAGTGTCTCCTCCGAGGCTCTGCCACTTATGACACTGCTCCCAGAAGATCACCTGGTTCTCCCTCCCCTTCCTCTGCAGGCTGGTGGTCCCATCTGTTTGAGCGGCACATTGATGTCGCTGCTGCTGCTCGATCACATTTGACTCTTCAAGGAAGGGTCAGGGAGCTAATTAGGCAACAGATGTCCCTTTGTGACAGGCGAGGCAGACCAGATGCATGTAAACATTGCAATTTGCAGTTAAGTTCATCCTTGGAGAGCACCGTCATTACCATAGCTGTCATGAACTGTGGATTAAACTAGCCTTCCAATGTAACCAGCCAGCCACAATCCCTGACAGCCTGTCCTCCATAACCAGCCTTGAACTTCCAGACAGCTCATGCTCTCAGGCTTCAAAGTTCAGCCTGAATGTGGGGATTCATTCTGATTGCACTCATTCTCTCACTTGCGCAAGAGGGGGGGGCGGGGGGTGATGGCAACCTGAGCGCTCACCTCCAATATTCCTCTCGGAGATGAGGTTGCCTATTTTTATACCGCTGTTGTAAATTGTGCCGGCATTACGCTGACGCCTAATGAATATTCAGTGAGAGGGTGAAGTCCTGGAGGTAGGGCTCGCTAATCAGGTGCTAATGCATTTCAATGAAGTTGCTGATCTTCCTGTAACTTTACCGTCATGAGGCCTAGAAAATTGGGAAAAGTAATCTAGCCAGTGAGAATTACGCTTGCATCACAATTCTTGCTGACAGCTAATGTTGGCTGAAAACTGCTCCCAAGAACTCTTTCCTTACATTTCCATTCTACCTCTTTTCTTCTCACTCTCACAATACAATTTTCTTTCCCGCTCTCTTTATTTCTCTTTCTGTACCTGACTTGACATTGAATTCATCCACTGTAACCCACCCTCAGCCGTGTGTTTCTTTCCAATCCTCAAACCTGTTTGGTTAAAGGTACATACTTTTGGTTTCCCTGTTCACTCGGGTCAAATGTGCTCTGCTTCCTTCGCTTCACCCTGATCAGTTCACATTGTCAGCAATTTGTGGACAACATTTTATTTAAACTGCAGGGTGTAAGAGCAAGTCAAAGAGCTGAAATTGTTGAATGTCCTTCTACAGCAAATTCTGGTCAACTGTATTTGTGTCTACATTATTCCCTGGAATTTTTTTTTCATCTGTCTGGCTTTATGCTTTTACTGCTGCGAGTGTGTACTTCTCATGGAATTAACTGTGTGAAGTATTTTGAAACATGTGAATTTGGTAAGTTGTTATTGAAATTGAAATATTATTACAGTGTCTCTGTTGGGAATGCAGATGGGTTGTAAGTTACTTCCCAAACTGGAAAGACATTTTAATTTTACCTTCTAGTCCTTAAATTTCCTTTTGTTCTTCAGTTCAGTGGTGCACATGAACACATGTGGCCTCAGCTTGAGATTTCTCTGTTGCTACACTTCAGAGTGGGAAGTAAGGGGAAGGTGAGAATTAAATGTTGTCCTCCCACTATGTGATAATGTGTATCAGTGCTTGAGAACAATCCTCCTGTTTCCCAAGAAGTGGAATTAACAATATTGCCTCAATGAAGAAAATCATCTTGTACAAAGTGTGTTGTCAACAAAAGTCACACTTAATATTACTGGTCGGCAATGGCAGCTGTCATTAACAGAGGGGTCAAAGAAGCAATGGATAAATCACATCAAGAAGAGGTGGAATGCACTGGCTTAGCAAATAATGATGAATGAAATAAGTTTGGAAGGGAGGATCTTTTGGCTTGCATTGAATAATTATTCTCAGAGAAGCACAGTCACATTTCCACAAATTTTGCTATTTAATTTAACAAATGAAATTTTGATAATTGGTTAGGTATCTGAAATGCCAGATGGCCTTGTTGACCTGAATGTCAATCTACCCCAGTTCAATTATGCCTTTGATGTGTTTTTTTATAGAAGCAAATAAAAACTGTAGTTTTCTGGCAGTTAATGGGGTCCTTACTAAAATTGATACTTGAAAATGTCCTTTTATTTTTAGACCATCAGCAAATGGTGAGAGAACTAACAAAAAGTAAAAACATACTTGACTTTATGGTCATCAATCTACCTGGTGCAGCTGAATCAGTCTGTGACAGTATTGGTAGGGGTGATACTGTACAGTGCTTGTGGAAATAAGCTCCCATATTCTTACTGAAGATACTCTCTATTGTGTTGTGCGGCCACCTTGATAAATGGGATAATTCAGAAAAGATCAGGGGCGTCATTCTCCGACCCCCCGTCGGGTCGGAGAATCGCCGGGGGCTGGCGTGAATCCCGCCCCCGCCGGTTGCCGAAGTCTCCGGCACCGGAGATTCGGCGGGGGCGGGAATCGCGCCGTGCCAGTGCCGATAAATTGCCTGTCCCTGGGCGTGGATTAAACCACCTTTTGAACGGCGGGACAAGGCGGCGTGGGCGGGTTCCAGGGTCCTGGGGGGGACGCGGGGCAACCTGGCCCCGGGGGGTGCCCCCACGGTGGCCTGGCCCACGATCGGGGCCCACCAATCCGCGGGCGGGCCTGTGCCGTGGGGGCACTCTTTCCCTTCCGCCTCCACCACGGTCTCCACCACGGCGGAGGTGGAAGTGACTCCCTCCACTGCGCATGCGTGGGAAACTGTCAGCGGCCGCTGACACTCCCGCGCATGCGCCGCCCGGGGATGTGATTTCCGCGGCAGCTGGCGGGGCAACAAAGGCCGTTTCCACCAGCTGGCGGAGTGGAAATTCCTCTGGCGCCACCTAGCCCCTCAATGTTGGGGCTCGGCCCCCAAAGATGAGGAGCATTCCGCACCTTTGGGGCGGCGCGATGCCCGTCTGATTGGCGCCGTTTTGGGCGCCAGTCGGCGGACATCGCGCCGTTTCGGGAGAATTTCGCCCCAGGCAACTCAGAAGTGCTCATCCACGTGGTGCTATGGACCCTAAAGAACAGTAAAACTATATTACACCACAATCTGTAACCACATGGTCTTACATAGTGTTTGCTCTACCATTACCATCAAACTACAGGAAAAACCCTGATACAATGAGCAGTGTAGGAGAGTATCTGAAGAACACATCAGGCATACCTAAAAATGAGGTGCCAAGCGATAATGCTCCATGTATGCTAAACAGCAGAAGCAGCATATTTTAGGCAGAACTACACAATCCCACACAAATGGATCAGATCAAAGCTCTGCAGTCCTGCCACATCCATTCATGAATAGTAATGGTCAATTAAAGAACTATTAGGAGGAAGAGGCTCCATGATATCCCCATTCTCATCAACCACCTTCAGCCATAAGTGCCAAATGAATGATGCATTTCAGCCTTCTTCGAGATCTTCAGCAACACAGATGCTGAAATCATTCCACATTATATCAAGAAATGACTGAAGTGGCTGGACACAGCTAATGCCATAAGCCCCAACAACACTCCAGCAGTAGTTCTTCAGGCATGTGCCTGAAAACTAAACAATTATTATTATTTTACATTCAGGCAATTACGCTCGATAATTACATTAGAAGTAACAAAGTATATCGCTGTAATGCCTCCTTTGTATATGTGAATCGGGCATTGCCTCATTATATATCACTTCATCTGTCCTTGGTGAGGACAGCCATACAATGAACAGTGATCCATTTGTGCGTTGAGTGTTCATGTCTGCCATGGTTTGTCTGGATATGATTTAGGATTGTTCATGAGCTTTGCGGAGGTTTGAAGCCAGGGATCTTCTACATTGGGTCTTTCACAAGGTGTTTGCTTGTGACATCTTTGTGTCCCCCGTTTGACTTTCCAAGTTTCATCAGGGCTGAAGCCACCTTGTTGATGTTGAAGATGGCAGCCTTCACACAGCCCATTCCATTGAGTGATAAATTGAGACTAATGTCATCAACCTGGTGACTAAACACCAATTTTAAAGATGAAAGTCTATAAAATGATCTATATCATAATTCTACACACTTTAACAGTTACATAATTTTGAGGCCACTTTTTTTTTAGGCTGAACAGCCAAAACAGAATAAATACTATGATGATAAAAGGCTCTATGAGTCATTCTACCAGTATGAATCATTGCAACAGGATAATTATATTGTGAATTTTAGCCTGCGCTTAGAAAGTAAGAGAAACATTACCTGTGTGGGAGATGGAAGCGTAGTTCCAAAGTGGGAGGCTCTGATTCAGGGTGGGATTATTGGCAGATGTGTATATGCGACAATAAAATTGAAAGGACATGTTCAAGAGTTGAGGATTATCATTTTAATCTAGGATGCATTAATTATCAGAATTTGAAATGTTGTTTACTAATAAAAGATTAAATACCCACTTTAAGTGCAAAGCTTTGCAACCGTACAATCGAGAATTAGTCGAACAGCAGGTGACTCAGTTCACACTTTTAGAAAGTCTAATTTGTTATTTGCACATTTCTGTTTAATGCCTCATTGTTCACCTTAGATTCTAGTTACTAAAAATCCTTTAAACTTCTTTAACCTGTTACACTAAGTATGAATTATATTTTGATTAAATATTTTGCTTTGGTTAATAAAAAACATTTCACCCAAACATTGTAGACAGCTCTGTAGAATTCTGTATTCCTGATATTTTTTTAAAGTTTCATCAGTTGTCATGAGTAAAATTTGATTAATGTATTGCGAGAGTTACACATAATTAAAATTAATTCTGCAGAATTAAAGAATAGTAAAAGGCTCCCAAATATTTTAACTGCACCTAACTTCTATTTCTTCCCCTGTTTGACTTCTTTATCATCCCTTAGTTCTATTTTGACTAGCTTAATTTTAATTTTACATTATTTCTTTTAAGTTTAAATATTTTGGCTCTGAATTTGCTTACATTTTGAAACAAGTTTAGGTATTACTACAGTGTAACTGGGATGAGATTATTCCCAACCTTTCAGTCAAAAGGTTTTTTCTTGTCTGTAACAAAGTACCGAGTAGAGATTCGTTACAGCTCAATTTGCAGGTCCACAGCCAGTGTTTCTCCAGCAGCACAATACCCAATTTGGAGAGTTTAATGACCAGGAAACCAGCAGTAGAATGAACTGAACATAGGATTGATTTAAAGTGACGTAAGTCTGCCCAGGGCAGTAACTATCTACAATCACAGTCCCCATTCCGACAACCAACATGCCGGTCCCTACTCGTGCCGGCTTTTATGCTCGATCCTACGAGCGCCAGTTGGGTTGGTCTCTGCCCTCTACCAGGGAAGCTCATATTCCACAAGTCCCGTGTGCTTCATTGGGGGTTATTCCACCTTTCCTTCGCCCAAGAGTGAAAGTTCCCCCTTGGCAACCATCTGAGGGGGCCATCTGCATCACTTCACATATCGCTGTGCTTCTACTTGCGCTGGGTCTGGTCAGGAGACGTGTAACAGTTGGTAATTGACCAGAGGGTTATTGCTGGGATTTCAGCCCCAGACTCAGCATCATCCGCCTGTCCGGAGGCTTCGGTGTCCATCTCTGAGCCGGAGTCGGCCTCTTCCTGATGGTCCAGGCATGGGACCACGGTGGGTTTCACGCCTTGGCTAAGGAGTGGTTCTCATTTAAGTATCAACGTCCCTGGTCAGCCATCCTCTAGTGCAGGCACTCACTTCTTTAGGTGGTTCATAGTATTCATGCAGGGTCTTTCCTTAGACCTTGACCCCATTTAACAGGCCCTGTTTTCTCCAAAATGACCCCTGGGAGCCAGAGTGCACTATCTCTGAAATTGTGGGTGTAAACTGTGGCCCTTGGCTGAAAACTCTGTCCTGGCTTGCGATGGTCATGATACTTTTGCGAGTAAGAGTGCCCAGCGCTGAATTCAGGCTGAAGCTATGGGAAGAATCCACTCGTCCACCTGAATGAGGCCCAGCAGAGGCTTTTGGTTGGTGATTATGAAGAAGTACTGCTCGTAAACATATTGATGAAATATTTTTACTGCGAACCACACTGCCAAACCTTCTTTTTCTATCTGAGAATGGCGGCATTCTGCCAGAGTTCTGGAAGTGAATGCAATGGGGTGTTCTGTACCATCACCCCCCATGGGACAGAACCGCCCCAATACAACGCTCAGTGGTTCACCAATCTGGCCTTGGTGTCACGCAGAGTTCGTGGCAAGATTCCTCTGCGGAGTCGGCAGAAGGTCCGCTGACCAACGTGATGGCCCTGGGGTCCATTTTCTTAATAAAATAAATTCCAATTGAGGGGCAATTTAGCGTGGCAAACCCACCTACCCTGCACATCTTGGGTTGTGGGGGTGAGACCCATGCAGACACAGGGAGAATGTGCAAACTCCACAGGGACAGTGACCCGAGGCCGTGATTGAACCTGGGTCCTTGGCGCCGTGAGGCAGCAGTGCTAACTACTGTGCCACCATGCCGCCCCCAGTGTCTATTTTGAACATCAGGGAATGTCCATTCACCTACTGCGTGACCCGAATCGGCGCCACATTTGGGATTGGGATGTATCATGTTGTCTTCTTCGGGTAGGGCCACATGCAAGGCCCTGGCTCAGAGCGCCCTCATCGCCTGCCCAGGGCAGCACTCCCTCCGCTGATTCTGGTGGCCTTGATAACCGCGTGCTCTATACCCACATGTCTGGCAATGCTACCGGAATTCTCCCTCATCCTCTGGAGAGGTGTGGCACTGGTCTGTGGTGGCACCCGAACTTTGAGCCCGACTATGGTAATGTACCTTTTTTTGTCACTTTGGAGGTGACTTGGCCATTCGGGCACTTCCTGAGGATGTCGCTGAAGGCCGGTATAGAGGCCTAACACCACTATTGACCTCATAGCGCATTGAACCTTGATGTTCCTGCACTCCTTTCTCCATGTTTTCGGGGGGCAGTGCTAGCTTAATGACCTGTTATAAATCCAACGTGGACTCCACCAACAGCTTCCTTTTCTTGGCCATGTTGTTGATTCCACACACAAGCCGCTCCCTCAACATTTCAGATAGGGATGGCGTGAACTCACAGTGCTCTGCCAGTGGACAGAGGAGAGTCAAGTAAACAGTCACTGACTCTCCAGGAGTTCACACAATCATGGTGCATAATAACTGATGGCTTTGGGTCATAATGGTTAAGACACTAGTGCAACAAACTCATCAAATAACTTGGAATCTGGAGCAGCTGGGTACATAAAGCACTTTATAATACCAAAGGTTGAGGATAAATATCAATCAATCAATCAATCAACCAAAAAGCCATTAGGAGGATTACATTTTGTCCACCTTCTCCCATGATGCCATTGGCCTGGGAAAAGTATCTTATACGCTCTTATGTGCACTGAGCCTAACTTCCAGGTCTGCGTCAAAGGCCTTCAGTCTCCCAAAAAGTGGCACTTTTGATACCTAATTCCACACACTGCTGCATGGTAATCTTCTGGAGTGGCTGAAGCATCCTGAAGTCGTGTTCAGATTTATCTTTTTCATCGTAACGTAAGACTGCCACAGCAGCAGGTGTTTTTCGCTTCACAGTCCCCGTTGGGAGAAGCAACATGTCGGTCCTGCTTGGGCCGTCATGTTGATCTTTATGCTTGATCTTACCCACCCCAGCTGTGTGAGCCTTTGCCCACTATTGGGGATGCTCATACTACACGAGCCCCGTGGGGAGATCAATGACAGTTTCCCCGTGGGCCTCGTGGGGTTTATTACAGAGAGCTGAGGCCTGCTGGTAGGAAACTTACCCTCTGCCTACCATGCCTCCACAGACAGCTCGTCCACTGGGAGTGGGCAAATCTTCAGCCACTTTGCTGGTGGCTGCCTGGTGTCTGGGAGGAGTGAGTAACTGGGTGGGATGATCACAAGGACAGTGGAGTCAGCAGGGCACAGGAATGATTTTTCAATTTCTTTTTAATCTTTCTTTTGTTTGCAATCATTGAAAAATCCTGAAGCTATAATAGGCTCAGTATATGCTCCGCACAATGGGAAAATGAATCCCCAGGGAATGCGTATGTGTGCTATGCCCCAATCCACATTTGCAAGTTGCCGCCTAATGTTCTTCATGTGCAGTCATTGTAAACAACCAACAAAAATTTAGCGCTGACCCGAACACACAAGCAGATTAGTTGGGTCCTGACCAGTGTTGAAGCTGATCCGCATGTCTTCGACAAAAAGGATTTTCATTACACTGACAAACAATATAAAGTACTTGGTGATATAATTTTTTAAGTATGAGGAAATGGTTAAACATTGAAAGCAATTAAAGATCAATGTGATGCCAAGTACGACTATTATAACTGATTAGTTAAAAATTCCAATATTTGATCGTTGCCTTAATTCATAGAAATGACAGATATTCATCATACATAAAACTTTATTAATAATTAGGTACATAGTTATTTCATTCTGAAATTAAATGTTTTATTACAGTATAAATCTTTATGTGAAACATTGCCTGTAGTCACTTCAATGGGCTTCGCATTGAATAGTGGTGGACCATTAAGGAGGCAAAATCCAATTTAACATTTAACAATTTTAAAGTATGAGGTGATATTAACCCTCCTGCCTCACAGAAACTGGTTGAGTAGTTAAAATTGGCCAGGAGATTTAACCATCACTGCCTCCTCCATTCCTTGGGGCTGGAATTTGAATCCGCTGCACTGAGAAGGCCGCTAGGTCACCCACATACAAAAAAAATCACACATGAAAATAGAAGCAGCAGGAGCCCATTCAGACCTTCAAGTCTGCTCCGCCATTCATTATGATCATGGCTGATCATCAAGTTCAATGCCCTGAGAGCTATACCTAACTCCTTCTTGAAATTACACAATGTTTTGGCCTCAACCACTTTTTGTGGTAGTGAATTCCACAGATTCACCACTCTCTGGATGAAGAAACGTCTCCTCGCCTCAGTCCCAAAAAGTTTACAACTGCCCCACAGGGCAGCAAGGTAGCACAGTGGAGGGCAGCACAGTAGAGCAGTGGTTAGCACTGTGGCTTCACAGCACCAGGGTCCCAGGTTCGATTTCCCGCTGGGTCACTGTCTGTGCGGAGTCTGCACGTTCTCCCTGTTTCTGCGTGGGTTTCCTCCAAGTGCTCCGGTTTCCTCCCAAAGTCCAACGATGTGCAGGTTAGGTGGATTGGACATGCTAAATTGCCCTAAGTGCCGAAAACGTTTAGGAGGGGTTATTGGGTTATGAGGATAGGGTGGAAGTGAGGGCTTAAAGTGGGTCACTGGGCTGAATGGCCTCCTTCTTCACTGTATGTTCTATGACCACTAGTTCTGGACTACCCCACCATCGGGAAAGTTCTTTCTGAATCTACCCTGCCTAATACTGTTAGAATTTTATAAATTTCTACGAGATCCCCTCTCACTCTTCTAAACTCCAATGGATATTATCCTAACCTAGTCTCTCCTCATATGACAGTCTCGCCATCCCAGGAATCAACCTGGTAAACCTTCTCTGCACTTCCTCCATAGCACGAACATCCTTCTTTATACAAGGACACCAAAACTGCAGACAATACTCCAGGTGTGGCCTCACCAATGCCCCTTACAATAACAGTAAAACATCTCTATTCCTATTCTCAAATCGTCTTGTTATGAAGGCCAACATACCATTTGCTTTCTTTGCTGCCTGCTGTACCTGCATGCTTACTTTCAGCGACTGGTGCACGAGGACAGCAAGGTCTTGCTGAGTATCCACCTCTCTCAATTTACATCCATTCAAATAATAATCTGCCTTCCTATTTTGCTACCAAAATGGATAACCTCACATTTATCCACATTATACTGAATCTGACATGCAAATGCCAGCATGGTAGCATTGTGGATAGCACAATTGCTTCACAGCTCCAGGGTCCCAGGTTCGAATCCGGCTTGGGTCACTGTCTGTGCGGAGTCTGCACATCCTCCCCGTGTGTACGTGGGTTTCCTCCGGGTGCCCCGGTTTCCTCCCACAGTCCAAAGATGTGCAGGTTAGGTGGATTTGCCTTGCTAAAATTGCCCTTCGTGTCCAAAATTGCCCTTAGTGTTGGGTGGGGTTACTGGGTTATGGGGATGAGGTGGAGGTGTTGACCTTGGGTAGGGTGCTCTTTCCAAGAGCCGGTGCAGACGCGATGGGCCGAATGGCCTCCTTCTGCACTGTAATCTATGAATGAATGCCCACTCACTCAGCCTGTCTGAATCCCACTGAAGCATCTCTGAATCCTCCTTAAAGCTTATTCTCCCATCAATCTTGGTATCATCTGCAAATTCGGAGATTAGGGGCGGGATTCTCCTTTCCGGGGACTAAGTCCCCACGTCGGCGGGAAAACCGGCACGAACCACTCCGGCGACAACAGCCCCTGAAAGTGCAGAATTCTCCGCACTTCCGGGGGCTAGGTAGACGGCGGAGGGGTTAGCTCCGCTCCAACCGGCGGCGAAGGGTCTGCGCGAGTTCGCGCATGCGCCAAAGGGCCGGCATGATCTCGCGCATGCAAGGTCTTAACTTCCATTTTAACTGGTAGCATTGGCAGTGAAATTGGGAGTGAAAAAAAGCAGCTTGGGCTAGAAAAGATGCAAAAACGTAAGTTTCAAAAACTTTCCTGACTTTCTCAGTGGGTTCAGAAGGAAGAGGAGTGCTTCTCCACCTCTTACAAGGAAACCTAAGGTCTCCACTGTCTTGGACAGGCCCCTCTTCCTGGTCAGATGTCAATACCCCCAACCTTCCTGAAACCCCTTTCCTGTGACTCACATGGGTACAAGGGACCATCCTTTTGGTGGCCTTCAGCTGTTAGCATTCTGGCCAGTTCTCACTTCCTACAGATTTTTGCCATGCTGCTGAACAATGGGATACTTATGGAGCTCAGAAATTAAAACTTCCCAGGCCTCACATCGTTTTGGCTCCACCCTGCCATATTCCCACTCCAGATTAACATCAGACCTAATAATTCAGCGACCATATTGGATAAATACATTTGGAAAAAAATGCATCTGCTGCATGAGGTGTGGTCACTAAAACATTTAACGGTGCAGGCCACAGATGAGTGAGAAAAAGATGGTGTCTCAGAGCAGGAGGCTCTACAGCAAGGCCAGAGGGTAGCTCTAACCAGGCTTCCCATTCCCAATGCTGTGTCCTTCAGGTACTGAGTGCTTTTGAACGAGGCACCCTACCAGGAGCCCGCACGCATAGCTGACAGCCTCCCCGCATAGCACCAGTGGTGAGGCATCTTGCCGACACCCATAAAGTATTGATCTGTTGCTCATGATTTTCAATCATTCTGCATCTCTCCATTGATTCCGACTTGGAAGATTCAATCTCTTTTATCTGATGCAAACATAAAAGTCGATATTACATAATTACTTAAATAATTTGCTTACGTATGAAATGCATCCCATCACTCATTCAATTATCTACTGTATTTTAATGACAAACTCTCTTCCATATATAATTTTGAGCAGCTGCCAATGAATAGCCCACAGCAATTTCAAGCACTTACATTGACGATAGAGATTTTGTAAATTATTTGAATATACAAATTACCTGTACTTGTTAATCCACTACATTAAAATTGCTTTTACTGGGATAGTTGCTTGGAGTGTGGTGAAGTGCTCAGCAGGTGTATGAACCATGATTCAGCTCCACTGAGAACAGCAGTTTGGAAGTCAACTTCAATGGGAACTGAAAAAAAATGAAAGGTCATTATTGAATGTCTTACAACACCAGGTTAAAGTCCAACAGGTTTGTTTCGAATCACCAGCTTTCGGAGCACTGCTCCTTCATCAGATTCACCTGAGGAAGTAGCCGCGCTTCGAAAGTTAGTGATTCCAAACAAACCTGTTGGACTTTAACCTGGTGTTGTAAGACTTCTTATTGTGCCCACCCCAGTCCAATGCCGGAATCTCCACATCATTATAGAATTTAAATGAGCTGGTATGTAACATTACTCCTTATCAGATACAACTTTACTACAATCTTTGTTATCAATTGTGTCATGAGAATGTCGCTTTAAGAAATGTTTGGCTGCTCATGTTACTGCAGTGATGTCAGAGTGTGGGTGGAGCTGAGCTCTGGTTCTGCTTTTTAGTTTCACTTTGAGAAAAGCTTGGGTGTGTCTGTCTTTTTGGTTTTGTTTTCAGAGCTGGATAGCTGCAGTCACAGCCAGACGATGTATGAATCTCTCTGTAATCTAAAGACTGTAAATCGATCCTGGTGATTTAAAACCAAGAACAGTAATGACTTTAACCTAATGTGCTTCTGTTGAAAGGTGTTTCTTCTGTCTTCTGGATGTTTGGAAAGTTATGAAGCATTACTTAGTGTTGTATTCTTTGGGGGTTATCTTTGAATTAATGGTTGCTAAGATATTCACTGTTTGTTTTAAAAAGGTTAACTTGAGTTCATAGAATAAACATTGTTTTGTTTTTAAAAATACTGGTCCATTTCTGCTGTACCATACCTGTAGAGTGAGCCGTGTGCTCCCCATGCCACAATCTATTAAAAGTTGTGGGTCAGGTGAACTCCATGATAGACTTTGGGATTCTCTAAACCCTGACCCATAACAATTGCAAAAAATTAGAATGATTTGTGGTGAAAGCCCTTGGCCTGTGATCAGTGCATATTATAATAAAATAAGATTGCATGTTAATCCACACCACACACCCAACCCCTGTCCCAACTCGGACAGAAATTAAGTATGATATCACTAAGCATTCTTGTTCAAGTACATCTTATTTGTGGGGAAAGAGTGGCATGATCAAATACCTCACAAAACATTGGTTCCATTCTTTTGGGAATAGGACCAAAATGTTATCTCATTGGCGAGTCAATGGTTTATTATGTGCGCTCTGAGAAAGAAGCAGACTTAATGGATTGAAATACTTTTTCTTACTCCAGTCTTTCTTATGTACTAATTTGTTCATGTTGGCTATATCGCATCCTACCTTTCAGCCATTATGTATTGCTGTAAATGTCCAATGATGAATCAAAGCTTTTCACCTCTAATGAAGAAATGGTAGTATCTAAGTGCTTGGTCTGGTTGTAAGCAAGCAAAATCACCAGAGGCACTAGATAATGCAAGATAGTTAGTGTGAAATTTTGTGTCATTACTCAAGTTACCATTGGAGGCTTTCAACAGCAGCCTTTGACAACTTGTTAGATATATACGGTTCAATATGAGACTGATATTCCCTGGAGTTAAGTAAAACACCTGGCATTGACATTAAAACGTTTACACCTGATTAAATATCCTCCATTTTCTACAGATAGCGCCTCAATACTCTATTGAAAGTTTTTTTTAGCTTCACAGCAAAGGAAAGGAAATAGTTCAGATCAATTACTGTCTCTGGTGATGGAGCAAATATCACTGCACACAAATCCTTGCCTTTTGCCTCCATGATGTTTTCAAGTTCAGTTTCTCTTTGTGACATTAAGAGGAATTTTAGTGATGTAAGAAGCATAGGGGCAACAGACTATCAAACTTGCCGGATTTCTGTTTTGAGCACACTTAGTCCTTTGTTTGTGAGTGGTAAAGTTGATCCCATATAGCATGTGTGATCTCTTATGTATTTGTTTATCTCATCACTCAGTTGATGTTTGGCAATATAAGCTAAGTGTCAGGTGTGGCTCAGCAGTAGCACTCTCACCTTGAAATCAAAAGGTTGTGTGTTCAAACCTCATGCTGGCAATTTGAGCATGCAATCCAGCCTCGAGGTACAGTACTGAAGAAGGCCCAACCTACCTTTTAAGATAGAAATAAAATATCCCATGGCACTATTCAAAGATCGCACCGACCTCCTCAGAAGACAAACATGGGACACAACTGACATAGAACATAGAAAATACAGCACAGCACAGAACAGGCCCTTCGGCCCATGATGTTGTGCCGAACCTTTGTCCTAGATTAATCATAGATTATCATTGAATTTACAGTGCAGAAGGAGGCCATTCGGCCCTTTGAGTCTGCACCGGCTCTTGGAAAGAGCACCCTACCCAAACTCAACACCTCCACCCAACACCAAGGGCAATTTGGACATTAAGGGCAATTTATCATTGGCCAATTCACCTAACCCGCACATCTTTGGACTGTGGGAGGAAACCGGAGCACCCGGAGGAAACCCACGCAGACACGGGGAGGACGTGCAGACTCCGCACAGACGATGACCCAAGCCGGAATCGAACCTGGGACCATGGAGCTGTGAAGCAATCGTGCTATCCACAATGCTACCGTGCTGCCCTTAAGAACAAATAAATCTACACTATATCATTTTACCGTAATCCATGTACCTATCCAATAGCTGCTTGAAGGTCCCTAATGTTTCCGACTCAACTACTTCCACAGGCAGTGCATTCCATGTCCCCACTACTCTTTGGGTAAAGAACCTACCTCTGATATCCCTCCTATATCTTCCACCTTTCACCTTAAATTTATGTCCCCTTGTAATGGTGTGTACCACCCGGGGAAAAAGTCTCTGACTGTCTACTCTATCTATTCCCCTGATCATCTTATAAACCTCTATCAAGTCGCCCCTCATCCTTCTCCGCTCTAATGAGAAAAGGCCTAGCACCCTCAACCTTTCCTTGTAAGACCTACTCTCCATTCCAGGCAACATCCTGGTAAATCTTCTTTGCACCTTTTCCAGAGCTTCCACATCCTTCCTAAAATGAGGCGACCAGAACTGTACACAGTACTCCAAATGTGGCCTTACCAAAGTTTTGTACAGCTGCATCATCACCTCACGGCTCTTAAATTCAATCCCTCTGTTAATGAACGCGAGCACACCATAGGCCTTCTTCACAGCTCTATCCACTTGAGTGGCAACTTTCAAAGATGTATGAACATAGACCCCAAGATCTCTCTGCTCCTCCACATTGCCAAGAACTCGACCGTTAACCCTGTATTCCACATTCATATTTGTCCTTCCAAAATGGACAACCTCACACTTTTCAGGGTTAAACTCCATCTGCCACTTCTCAGCCCAGCTCTGCATCCTATCTATGTCTCTTTGCAGCCGACAACAGCCCTCCTTACTATCCACAACTCCACCAATCTTTGCATCGTCTGCAAATTTACTGACCCACCCTTCAACTCCCTCATCCAAGTCATTAATGAAAATCACAAACAGCAGAGGACCCAGAACTGATCCCTGCGGTACACCACTGGTAACTGGGATCCAGGCTGAATATTTGCCATCCACCACCACTCTCTGACTTCTATCGGTTAGCCAGTTTGTTATCCAACTGGCCACATTTCCCACTATCCCATGCCTCCTTACTTTCTGCATAAGCCTACCATGGGGAACTTTATCAAATGCCTTACTAAAATCCATGTACACTACATCCACTGCTTTACCTTCATCCACATGCTTGGTCACCTCCTCAAAGAATTCAATAAGATTTGTTAGGCAAGACCTACCCCTCACAAATCCGTGCTGACTATCCCTAATCAAGCAGTGTCTTTCCAGATGCTCAGAAACCCTATCCTTCAGTATCCTTTCCATTACTTTGCCTACCACCGAAGTAAGACTAACTGGCCTGTAATTCCCAGGGTTATCCCTAGTTCCTTTTTTGAACAGGGGCACGACATTCACCACTCTCCAATCCCCTGGTACCACCCCTGTTGACAGTGAGGATGAAAAGATAATTGCCAACGGCTCTGCAATTTCATCTCTTGCTTCCCATAGAATCCTTGGATATATCCCGTCAGGCCCGGGGGTCTTGTCTATCCTCAAGTTTTTCAAAATGCCCAACACATCTTCCTTCCTAACAAGTATTTCCTCGAGCTTACCAATCTGTTTCACACTGTCCTCTCCAACAATATCGCCCCTCTCATTTGTAAATACAGAAGAAAAGTACTCATTCAAGACTTCTCCTATCTCTTCAGACTCAATACACAATCTCCCGCTACTGTCCTTGATTGGACCTACCCTCGCTCTAGTCATTCTCATATTTCTCACATATGTGTAAAAGGCCTTGGGGTTTTCCTTGATCCTACCCGCCAAAGATTGTTCATGCCCTCTCTTAGCTCTCCTAATCCCTTTCTTCAGTTCCCTCCTGGCTATCTTGTATCCCTCCAATGCCCTGTCTGAACCTTGTTTCCTCAGCCTTACATAAGTCACCTTTTTCCTCTTAACAAGACATTCAACCTCTCTTGTCAACCATGGTTCCCTCACTCGACCATCTCTTCCCTGCCTGACAGGGACATACATATCAAGGACACGTAGCACCTGTTCCTTGAACAAGTTCCACATTTCACTTGTGTCCTTCCCTGCCAGCCTATGTTCCCAACTTATGCACTTCAATTCTTGTCTGACAACATTGTATTTACCCTTCCCCCAATTGTAAACCTTGCCCTGTTGCACGTACCTATCCCTCTCCATTACTAAAGTGAAAGTCACAGAATTGTGGTCACTATCTCCAAAATGCTCCCCCACTAACAAATCTATTACTTGCCCTGGTTCATTACCCAGTACTAAATCCAATATTGCCCCTCCTCTGGTCGGACAATCTACATACTGTGTTAGAAAAGCTTCCTGGACAGAGTGCATTTTTAAAAAAGAATTTTAATTAAAGGTTTTCATAAAATATCAATAACAAAATGAGAAAGAAAAAAGAACCCAACAGGTTTAAGGACAAAACACAATCTAAAAAAGCAACCCCCCAAATCCCTCCCCCCCTGCACATAAATAATAAATTAACATTAACACCCTGACTTAACACAACAGGTGTATACACCCCCTCAGACCCTCCAGTGTAAATAACATGAACAAATTGGGGGAATTAGCTCAAATGGTAGAGTGCTCGCTTCGCATGTGCGAGGTTGTGGGATCGATGCCCACATTCTACACTTTCATTTTAGGGCAGAATGGTAGCATTGTGGATAGCACAATTGCTTCACAGCTCCAGGGTCCCAGGTTCGATTCCGGCTTGGGTCACTATCTGTGTGGAGTCTGCACACGTGGGTTTCCTCTGTGTGCTCCGGTTTCCTCCCACAGTCCAAAGATGTGCAGGTTAGGTGGAATGGCCATGATAAAGTGCCCTTAGTGTCCAAAATTGCCCTTAGTGTTGGGTGGGGTTACTGGATTATGGAGATAGGTGGAAGTGTTGACCTTGGGTAGGGTGCTCTTTCCAAGAACCGGTGCAGACTCGACGGGCTGAATGGCCTCCTTCTGCACTGTAAATGCTATGCTATGAAAAATAAAGTAAACCCCCCACCCCCCCGAGCTGCTGCTGCCATTGACCAATGTCTATCGTTCTGTCAGAAAGTCTAAGAACGGTTGCCACTGTCTAAAGAACCCTTGTACCGACCCTCTCAAGGCGAATTTCACCCTCTCCAATTTAATGAACCCTGCCATATCGCTGATCCAGGATTCCACGCTTGGGGGCCTCACATCTTTCCACTGAAGGAGAATCCTTCGCCGGGCTACCAGGGACGCAAAGGCCAGAATTCTGGCCTCTTTCGCCTCCTGCACTCCCGGCTCCTCTGCCACCCCAAATATTGCGAGCCCCCAGCCCGGTCTGACCCTGGATCCTACCACCCTCGACACCGTCCTCGCTACGCCCCTCCAAAATTCTGCCAGTGCTGGGCATGCCCAGAACATATGGGTGTGATTTGCTGGGCTCCCTGAGCACCTAACACACCTGTCCTCACCCCCAAAGAACCGGCTCATCCTTGTCCCAGTCATGTGTGCCCTGTGCAGCACCTTAAACTGTATGAGGCTGAGCCTCGCGCACAAAGAGGAAGAATTCACCCTCCCTAGGGCATCTGCCCATGTCCCCTCTTCGAACTCCTCTCCCAACTCCTCCTCCCACTTACCTTTCAACTCCACCACCGAGGCCTCCTCCTCCTCCTGCATAACCTGGTAAGTTTCCGAGACCTTCCCCACCAACAGAGTACATTTCATCGTCCAGTATTTCCCCAGAGCAGAGAAACTACAACATCTTCTTCGCAGCCTTCAACACGTCATCGATGAAGACAAACATCTTGCCAAGGGCATCCCCAAACACCCACTACTTCAAACAACCGCGCAACCTCAAACAGACCATTGTTTGCAGCAAACTACCCAGCCTTCAGAACAGCGACCACGACACCACATAACCCTGCCATGGCAATCTCTGCAAGACGTGCCAGATCATTGACATGGGTACCACCATTACGCTTGAGAAAACTGCCCACCAGGTACATGGTACATACTCGTGCGACTTGGCCAACGTTGTCTACCTCATATGCTGCAGGAAAAGAAGCGTGGTACATTGGCGGGACCATGCAGGTGCTGCCACAACGGATGAACAGACATCGCGCAACAATCGCCAGGCAGGAATGTTCCCTTCCAGTCGGGGAACAGTTCAGCAGTCAAGGGCATTCAGCCTTTGATCTTTGGGTAAGAGTTCTCCGAGGTGGCTTTCAGGATGCGCGACAACGTAGAATAGCTGAGCAGAAACTTATAGCCAAGTTCAGCACACATGAGTACGACCTCAACCGGGACCTGGGATTCATGTCGCATTACATCTAACCCACACCAACTGGCATGATCTTGCAAAATCCTACCAACTGTCCTGGCTTGAGACAATTCACACCGCCTTGACCTGTAAAGACGTAATTACCTACAAAGACTCACATTCAAAGTATCGCCTTGCATCATTGACTTTGTCTAAATATATGTGTTTCTGGAACCCACCTCTTCATTCACCTGAGAAAAGAGCTGTGCTCCGAAAGCTAGTGATTCGAAACAAACCTGTTCGACTTTAACCTGGTGTTGTAAGACTTCTTACTGTGCTTACCCCAGTCTAACGCCGGCATCTCCACATCATGACTATTCAAAGAGGAACAGGAGTGGTGCCCTGGCCAAACTTTATTCCTTACCTAACACTGATCATTTATCTGCTTGCTATTTGTGGAACGTGTAGTGCAAATTGGCTGTGGTATTTGCTTACATTGCAATAGTAACTGAACTTGAAAATATTTCATAGCCGATAAAGTGCTTTGTGATGTCCTGAAATCATGAAGGGTTCTGCATAAATGCAAATTGTTTCTATTTTATAATCACACTTTAAATAATTTCAACTGGTTGTACAATTTTTCAATTATAAATTTAGAGAACCCAATTCTTTTTTTCCAATTAAGGGCTAATTTATTGTGGCCAATCTACCTACCCTGCACATCTTTGGATTGTGGGGGCGAGACCCATCCAGACATATGGAGAATATGCAAACTCCATACGAACAATGACCCAGGCAGGAATCGAACCCGGGTCCTCGGTGCCATGAGGCAGCAGTGCTAACCACTGCACCACCGGCTCCCCCCCCCCAAACTGGTGTACAATGCTGCAATCTTCAAAAAGTGATCGGTAGCTGTGTCAGTTCAATACTAATCAAACCAACATCCATTCTGATACCAAGATCCTTGTGTGTAAGGCAGTCGTCCTCCCAACTCTTCCGTACGAGTTCCACTATGTACAGACACCTTCTCAAGGCCTTAGAGAAGTATCATCAATGCTATCTGAGACAGATTTTCCGCATTAGCTGGGAGGACAGGCGTACTAACACCAGTGTCTTTGAAGGAGCCAAGAACACCAGCATCGAGGTCATGATTATCCGAAACCAACTCCGCTGGGCCGACTATGTGCTTAGGATGTCAGTATTCCGACTACCAAAACAATCTTCTTCACCCAGCTCAAGAAAGGCCCCCTAACAAGAGGAGGTCAAAGGAAGTGCTTCAAGACACCCTGAAGGCTTACCTCAAGAAATGAAGCATAGACATAAACATAGCCTGGGAGACCCTTGCTCAGAACTGACCGACTTGGAGGAACCGCCTGATTGAAGGGACACAATTCTTTGCTGACAATCGATAACGAGCCGAGGCCCAGAAAAGGAGCCTGAGAAAGGAATACCAGTGATCTCAAATCCAAAGACCTATCCCAACTCCTGGAAACACCTGCCATGTGTGCAGTTGCTGATGCGGCTCTAGGATCGGACTCATCAGCCACGCAAGGACCCACAGAACCAATGACACAGAGTTTATCATACAGACTTGTTAGTGAGCAATCACCAAAGAAGAAAGAAGAACCAGAGACGGCAACCATTACACAGGAATTTGAAAAACTCCATTCATGATATTACTATAGTATTCTCCCTGACCTCAAACCATTTGAAGTCAAAACTTGGTTCTCGCATGATACAAACAAATCAATTAAATTAAACCTGTGTTATCAATACATAAATCATAAGAACATGGATTCATGTCGACAATTTCTCACATGGTGTGAGAGCCTCATTAGAATTTGATCATCTGAAGAGGAAGCCAAATGGAAACAGGCAGCACTTCAATCCAGGCGTTATGTAAGTTTCAGTATCAGTTATCAAGTCACATTGGCAGAATCCCAGAAACTGATCACTCGTCTGCTGTGTCAAATGTGGAACTGTGTGCAGCAAGGCGCAGCTAGAAATCTAAAACTGTTCGAGTAAGTAATTTTCAAAACTTTCTTATATCCACCATTCTGTTTATCACTATCCTCTTTTTCCATACATCCATCACAGCCATTGGTGACAAAAAGAAGAGCTGGGGAAGAGATTGAAGAGGAAGTGCGGCATAGAAGGAAAGCATTTCTTTCATCACAGAATCCCTACAGTTCAGAAGGAGGCCATTTGGCCTGTCAAGTCTGCACCATTTACCATGCCCTAGCCGCGTAACCCCATAACCTAACCTTCCACATCTCTGGACACTAAGGGGCAATTTAGCATGGACAATCCACCTACCCTGCACATCTTTGCACTGTGGGAGGAAACCGGAGCACCCGGATAAACCCACGCAGACATGAGGAGAATATACAAACTCCACACAGTCACCCGAGGTCAGAATTGAACCCGGGTCCCTGGTGCTGTGAGGCAGCAGTGCTAACCACTGTGCTATCATGCCACCCAACAGGGGAATGTCAGGAGTGAGATTTAAACCCACACCCCTAGAAAGGGACCAGAAATCATCAGGATCATCAGGTCGTCAAGGGCAATGAAGGACTCTCTTTACGGCTGGTGCATTAGGCCACGTGGCCATCCTGACAAGTTACTAAGATGTTGATGCTGATGATAAGCAGGATTACAATATGCGCTGGAAGGGTTCATCCTTACCCTGCAAATGCTGTTGGAATACATAGCGCTCGAACCTTTCATTCACCTCCATGTTGCAGTGAGTGTCAAACTTGAGGAGGACCATCTTGAATTTTGATTTATCTTCATTATCAGCAAAGGTGAGAGAATTGAAAATGTGGATGGCATGTTCCCCGGCCGTGGATAGGAAGAGAGCGATCTTCGCGGTGTCCGAGGCATCTTCCCGGTCTGTGGTTTCAAGGTAGAGCTGGAAGCGTTGTTTGAATATCTTCCAGTTGGCCCCTAGGTTACCGGTGATGCGGAGCGGCGGCGGCGGGCGGACGCTGTCCATTTTGCAGGATGACTGTATGCTGGTGGAAGGCAGATCACTTGCATGTAGGTCTAAGAAATTCTAATATCCCTCAACTCCTGGTATCATGATGTGTTGGGTGCTCTGGATCCGTGGAACACATACAGGCCACCAACACTTAAAATAGTGCAACACTATTTTATTCAGTTAGAAACTGTTGAACATACTTTCACTGTGGGTTGACATGATGTTAGATTTAACTAAAGATCTATGCCTGTCCGAACCAGTCTATGCACTCAGCACATGGTGAGGATCTGTGCTGTAAGCTGTAAGCTCTGTCCTTGTAGGAGGCTGTATCCCGAATGAACGGGAACTCTGATGCCCCCTGTCTTTATAGTGAGTGTGCTCTAACTGGTGATTGGCTGCGGTGTTGTGTGTGTTGATTGGTCTTGCTGTATGTCCTTCAGTGTGTGTATCTGCACCATGATACACTGGTGTATATTATGACATCCCCCCTTTTATAAAAGAATGTATGTGTGTGGCAATAAATAATGTGGTGAGAATGTTCCTAACTACATGTGGGGTGCGAAGACATATTTACAGGACTACGTACATGAGAACTAAGCTATTTACATGGGAAGGTCCCTGGTGCAGAGAAGCAGTATGCAACAAGAATAACAAGATCAACACTATATACAAACCAGAGAAACGATCAAAGAAAGCAACAAAACAATTCAGAGAGTCTCTAAGTCCGCAAAGTTCATAAATCACGTCTCTGAGGTGGGCGGCGAATTCTGGTTGACCGCCTCAAGGGTGGGTCGAGAGCCGCCGGTTCAGGAGCGGGCTGGACTGCATCAGAGTCAGGGGGAGGCAGAGTGACAGGGAGCTCTGCATAGTCCGTGGCAGGGTCAGCAGGAGGGTGAGGCAACAGTGGAGGATCACGTGGCGAGCGTGGAATGAGACGAAGGGCGAGTCGATCGCGACGCAGAATAGAGCCATCCGGTAGACGGATGAGGAACGAGCGGGGGGGCCACCTGCCGAAGGACAACAGCGGTTGCAGACCAGCCCCCATCTGGAAAATGGACGCGGACGTTGTCATCTGGAGCCAGAGCAGGGAGATCAGCTGCACGGGAGTCATGAGCTGCCTTGTGCTGTGCATGATACATCTGCATCCGGCGAAGGACCGGAACGTGGTTGAGGTCTGGGACATGGACGGACGGCACCGTTGTCCTCAGGTACGACCCATGAGTAACTGGGCTGGCGACAGGCCAGTGGACAGCTGGGTGGTGCGATAGGCCAGCAAGGCAAGGTAGAAATCGGACCCAGCACGGCAGCCTTGCATAGGAGCCGTTTGACTATATGTACTCCCTTCTCCGCTTTGCCGTTGGATTGGGGGTACAGAGGACTGGATGTCACATGGGCAAAATTGTACCGCCTGGCAAAGTTGGACCATTCCTCGCTGGCGAAGCAGGGACCATTGTCCGACATAACCGTGAGCGGGATGCCGTGTCGAGCAAATGTTTCTTTACATGCACGATTGACTGCAGACAAGGTGATGTCGTGCAACCGTATCACCTCCGGGTAATTCGAAAAGTAATCCACAATCAGGACATAGTCTCTACCCAACGCGTGGAACAGGTCTATGCCCACCTTGGTCCATGGTGACGTGACCAACTCATGGGGCTTCAGGGTCTCACGTGGTTGGGCCGGCTGGAAACGCTGACAAGTGGGGCAGTTGAGCACTGTGTTGGCTATGTCTTCAATAATGCCGGGCCAGTCCACTGCCTCTCGGGCCCGTCGGTGGCACTTTTCCACGCCAAGGTGGCCCTCGTGTACTTGTTCCAGGACAGGTTGGCACATGCTATGCGGGATGACAATGCGGTCCAGTTTTAGAAGAACCCCGTCTAATACCGCCAGATCATCTCTGACATTATAGAACTGAGGGAATTGGCCCTTGAGCCATCCGTCGGTTAGGTGGCGCATGACACTCTGTAGCAAGGGGTCAGCCGCCGTCTCGCGGTGTATTTGGACAAGGCGTTCATCCGTGGCAGGTAGATTGGAGGCCACAAATGCCACGTGGGTGTCAACCTGGCAGACAAATCCCGCTGTGTCACATGGAGTGTTGACTGCCCTGGAGAGAGCGTCCGCAATGGTGAGGTCTTTGCCAGGGGTGTATACCAGCTGGAAGTCATATCGCCGGAGCTTGAGAAGAACACGCAGGAGGCGAGGCGTCATATTGTCTTTGTGCATTATTTTGACCCGCGGGCGATGGTCGGTCTCGACGGTGAATTGAGGAAGTCCATAGACATAATCGTGAAACTTAATCACACCAGTCAGGAGGCCCAGGCACTCCTTTTCTATCTGCGCGTAGTGCTGCTCCGTGGGGGTCATCGCACGTGATGCATATGCAATGGGGTCCCATGTTGAGGTCCCTTGGGATCAATGCCAATGCTGGATTGACTGGCATCGGTCGAAATTTTGGTCTCCTTTGCTGGATCAAATAAGCTAAGACCGGGGCCGTGGTGAGTTTGGTTTTGAGTTCTCTCCATTCGCGCTCGTGGGCAGGGAGCCATTGGAAGTCTGTCGTCTTCCTGACCAGGTTCATGAGAGCCGTGGTATGAGAGGCGAGGTTAGGGATAAACCTCCCTAAAACATTGACCATGCCCTGAAATCGGAGGACCGCCTTCTTGTCCTCTGGTGTTTTCATAGCTGTGATGGCAGATACCTTGTCCGCATCCGGCTGCACACCCAATTGGGAGATGTGGTCCCAGAGGAACTTGAGTTCCGTCTGACCAAAAGAGCATTTGGCCCTGTTGAGGTGGAGGCCATGCTCACATATACGTCTGAATACGCGCTGGAGGCGACTAACATGCTCCTGCGGGGTGGTGGACCAAATGATTATGTCATCGACATAGACGCGAACACCTTCAATGCCTTCCATCATTTGTTCCATAATCCTATGGAACACTTCTGATGCAGATATGATCCCAAACGGCATCCTGTTGTAACAATATCTGCCAAAGGGGGTATTAAATGTGCACAGTTTCCTGCTGGATTTATCGAGCTGGATTTGCCAGAATGCTTTTGAGGCGTCGAGTTTGGTGACGAGCTTGGCGCGAGCCATCTCACATGTGAGCTCTTCGCGCTTGGGAATTGGATAATGTTCCCTCATGATATTGCGATTTAGATCCTTGGGATCAATGCCAATTCTCAATTCGGTCGGTTCCATGACTTTGGAAATCACTCCTTGGTTCTGGAGGTCCTGCAGCTGCTGCTTGAGGCGGTCCTTAAGGGGTGCTGGGACCCTGCGAGGTGCGTGCACCACAGGCGTGGCATTCGCTTTTAATAAAATCTTGTAGGTGTACGGGAGCGTGCCCATGCCCTCGAAGACTTCGTGGTACTGGTTGATAATGGCGTTGAGCTGCGCCCTGAAGTCGGTGTCCTGAAAGGCAGGCGCGTCAGCAGGAGAGAGAGTGAACTCTCTGAACTAGGTTCAACAGCTTGCATGCCAGCGCGCCAAGCAGGGAGGTTTCGAGGAGCCCACGATTTCAAAGGGAAGGATGGCTTTGCGTGGGCCTGTGCGTCATTTCAAGTTGACACGAGCCGCTGGCAGCAATGGCATTGCCATTGTAATCTAATAGCTGGCAGGCTGATGGGAGGATGGCTGGTGTGACACGAAGGCTTTGGAGGTCAGACCGCGCACGCAATAAGATTGGCGGAGGCACCAGTGTCCAGAGGAATTGTATTTGGGACCAGTTGACCGTCAGGGTGGCACACCACTCATCGTCCGGATCGATGCTGTAAACCGACAAAAGCTGGATTCTTTGCTTTGGGGACACCCTGCTTTTTGTTACGATACCGACTCGAAAAGGTGCCTTCCTCGGTGTCAATATCGGGTAGTAGGTCCGCATCGGACTCGGTGACCGTGGGTTGAATGGCCCGGACATTCCTGCGAGGCTGGCTGAAGCGATATGAGTTGACAGGCTGAACTGCTCTGCATAAAGCAGCATAGTGGCCAAGTTTGCCACATCTCAGGCATTGTCGGGATTTGGCAGGGCATTGCCGCTTTAAGTGGGCGGAGCCACAGTTGCCGCATGTTGTAGCATCAGTACATTCGCTGCGCCATCGCGCATGTGCGGTGCGGCCGTACATGGTGCGCGCCTGCGCAGTACATTCGTTGATGTCGCCGACCCCTCGTTTGGTGCGCACAAGCGCGGGAGTCCGTGAAAAGCGCGCGAAATGGCCGCCCTCATCCAGGCTGAGGCCCTGGAATTGCTCGATTGCGTGGACCTGTTCTGCCTCGTGGGGACCTTGCCGTGCCATTTCAGCCGCTTGGATGTGGGAATACCGACTAGTGGCGTGTTCGTGTGGCACGCAGGTCTCGATGGCAGTCGCTAGGGTAAGCTGCTTCACCTTGAGGAGCTGCTGGCGTAGGGGGTCCGACTGAACACCGAAAACGATCTGGTATCATGGAGTCAGAGATGGGCCTGTAATTACAGGACTGCGCAAGGATGCGGAGGTGGGTGAGAAAGGACTGGAAAGGTGCATCCTTACCCTGCAAATGCTGTTGGAATACATAGCGCTCGAACCTTTCATTCACCTCCATGTTGCAGTGAGTGTCAAACTTGAGGAGGACCATCTTGAATTTTGATTTATCTTCATTATCAGCAAAGGTGAGAGAATTGAAAATGTGGATGGCATGTTCCCCGGCCGTGGATAGGAAGAGAGCGATCTTCGCGGTGTCCGAGGCATCTTCCCGGTCTGTGGTTTCAAGGTAGAGCTGGAAGCGTTGTTTGAATATCTTCCAGTTGGCCCCTAGGTTACCGGTGATGCGGAGCGGCGGCGGCGGGCGGACGCTGTCCATTTTGCAGGATGACTGTATGCTGGTGGAAGGCAGATCACTTGCATGTAGGTCTAAGAAATTCTAATATCCCTCAACTCCTGGTATCATGATGTGTTGGGTGCTCTGGATCCGTGGAACACATACAGGCCACCAACACTTAAAATAGTGCAACACTATTTTATTAAGTTAGAAACTGTTGAACATACTTTCACTGTGGGTTGACATGATGTTAGATTTAACTAAAGATCTATGCCTGTCCGAACCAGTCTATGCACTCAGCACATGGTGAGGATCTGTGCTGTAAGCTGTAAGCTCTGTCCTTGTAGGAGGCTGTATCCCGAATGAGCGGGAACTCTGATGCCCCCTGTCTTTATAGTGAGTGTGCTCTAACTGGTGATTGGCTGCGGTGTTGTGTGTGTTGATTGGTCTTGCTGTGTGTCCATCAGTGTGTGTGTATCTGCACCATGATATACTGGTGTATATTATGACAATCAGGTGCTAAACTCTTATGATTTTAACATAAGAGACAAACTTATGTTTTATTATTTGAAGTTTTTACTATTCCAAGATATGATTAAAATGCTTTTCTCCTCTAAACACTCTGAAGTGTTACCAATCACGCAACAAAATATGGCATTGCATTTGGTTAGAAAGTGTTTTATTTTTCGAAAAACGTATCAGCATCAATTAAAATCTAATTCTTTGAAAATCAAATAATAATAATGATGAGGGAATGAGGTGCAAATTATTAAGCATGATCATTTTTTAATTATCTCATTAAGACTTGTCAAATCAACTGCTTGTTTAAGGTCGTTATAGCTACCAAAATTCAAACCATGTTCCCAAAGCAATAACTGAGAAACAAACAAGCTGGAGCATTTATCAAATGTAGATCAGGGTATATAGAACAATTTTTACAATAAAATAAAATCCCTGATGGAGGCAAACAAAATTAATGTTCCACATGAATTATTTGACATTAGTTTTATTTTTGTTGTGTAAGATTTTTTTATTTGTGTAAGATTTCTGTTGATAAGCATTTGGGATATAATGATATTCACTTCAGCTTTTTCATGTGTCTAAAGTGGCTGCTGCCGTCATATGGTTTGCTGTGTGATCTCAGTGTTGGAGGGCAAAGTGAAATTATTCAGCAACAGCAATAAGAGTGCTTTAATTATCAGTTATCTTCCATGGGCATTTGAATTATGTCATCAAATATGAAGTAAATAACCTCTGGTTGACGAACATATATATATTATCAAGGTTTGTCCGCATTTCGTTTGTGGAACAAATGTGCACAAATATGATTTTCATTATTATAGAATGAAGATGGCTGCAGGCACTATCACTGAGGATGCCAAGTGTGGGAAACAAATCAGAGACTTAAAACTATAGTTTGAAAATGCAATTTTTATTTTTATAATCTTTATTATTGTCACAAGTAGGCTTACATTAACACTGCAATGAGCTTACTGTGAAAATCCCCCAGTCGCCACATTCTGCTGCCAGTTCAGGTACACAGGGAGAATTCAGAATGTCCAAATTACCTAACAGCACATCTTTTGAGACTTGTGGGAGAAAACCGGAGCACCCGGAGGAAACCCACGGAGACACGGGGAGAACGTGCAGACTCCGCACAGATAGTGATACAAGCTGGGAATCAAACCTGGTATATATTTGTTAGAGCTGATTGAGTTATTTATTAATGACTATGGGAGTGATTTAACCGCCGCGTTGAGCCCGACATGGATCTGGGCGCGCCGGTTAAATGTTGTGAAAGACCAAAAATCGAGATTTGCGCTGTGCACGATTCAGATTGCCATCTAACTGGCTTGCTCCTAATGGTGAGTTCCAGATCTCGCCAAAATATGGAGAGCATATCATTGATCACAATTTGAATTAATTGCCATCCCATTAGTGAGATTGAAGTCGAAAGTAACCTTCTCCTGGGAATTAACCGGCTTCCCAGCAAAAAATCACACAGTGTTGTTTAATACTCCTTTTTTAAAATGTGAAGCTGGCACAATGGCTGCTGAAGAGAACTGAGGATGTGTGCATGCAGCTGATGGGCACTGTAGCTACTGTCCCAATGCTCAGGTGGGTGGGGAGGGGTTCACTAAGTGGGAGGGGGAGTTGGGCTTGGGCGGTGGGCTGAAGCATTCCTGGTCGGGGGTCGCTCCTGGGTCAGGGTAAAAGGGTGAGGGCTTTTGATCTGTGAGGTTTTCAAGCTATCTTTAAATATTGTGGATACGAATTGCAGAGGCAACTACAGCTGCTGCCTTTCTGTCTTACCAAACAATTCCAGGACAGTGCCCTATTCTTGGTTATATGCTGATGGCCACTTTAACTCCCATTGACTGTGAGCAGCCTCTAACTTCACAGCTGAAGGCTATTGCTAATAAGCAATTGACCTTGTTGGTTGTGAAAGCACTTCACAGATGCAGGGTGTGTTTGCTGCTTGCTCCTGCTTGTGGCTACACATGCCTGGAGGCTGTTATTGCTGTTTCCTACCTTTTCTGTAGCCGGCATGAAGGACATTTTTTTCCTAACGTTCTTGGGTCCTGGAACACTGGGCTCAGGGGGATGTTTAAGTCCAGAAGGCAATCCGATCTGAAGCAAGAAGACGCTGTGGGACCTGGTGCGCGACATTGATCCAAATGGGCCATCTGCTAACACCATTTTAAGAAATGCTTTCGCAGGTTGCTGGTATGGTGAGTGCTGCATGTAACTGGCTCATCACCACGGGTTAAACACACTGGAAGTCAAGGATGTTCAACTGCACCTTGAGAGCCAGTGGAATATGTAGATGCCAGGGTTTGGTGCTGGTGAGATTGGGCTGTGTGAGAGGGCCTGCATAGCTGCGGCTCCTGGGCGGAGAATCGCCCTGGTATGTGAACAAGTCACATATTGACGGACAAATCATTTCTACGAGAAAGTTCTGGACATGATAACACATTGTCAGGCTTATCCTCCATTTCTGAAGAACCTGCGAGGGATGATACCGTGTGCTTTATTTTTGTGAAAATGAGTTGATTTGGCTTTGTATTGGTACCACTAGGAATGGTGATGTTTCCTTGTGGTTTAATGGTTAGTGTGATATGTGGAATATTACGTCGTTGAATTTGAAATCTTTGTTACTGTTGACCGTTTAATAAACAAAATATTCTCAAGTGGATTCTCGTGGGTACACATGCCATGTCTCAGATGGTGATTATTACATCATCAAAATCAAACTTTGAAGCTTTAACAGTTTTCCTGACCTCTAGAAGCATCAGCACCATATAGGCAGCAGCCAAACACTCAAGAGCTGGGCTTCAGCACTGTGGATATGCATGCACCCAAAGGATGAGTGTGTGGATCAGGGGAGGGCACCTGAGCATGGTCTCCCTAATGTTCCTGGTAGGGGTCTGGAGTCTGAGGTCTAGGAGCCACTGATGTGGCTGCGGTTGAGTGTGCCAAGCGAGGTTTTCCAGCACAGCTGGCTCACTGGATGGCACTCTAAGAGAAGGCGGGACACGTAATGGTGGGGGAGGCTTGGAGGATTTGAGGGTCCCGGGGTGGAAGCCCCAACTTATTGATAGTCTATCTTATTCTCCAATTCCTTACAGATACCAAAATGGATGGTGGTGTCAGTCCCACAGAGGATACATAGATACATACATAGATACATAGATACATACATAGATACATACATAGAAGACAGGAGCAGGAGGAGACCTTTTGGCCCTTCAAGCCTGCTCCACCATTCATCACGATCATGGCTGATCATTCAATTCAATAGCTTAATCCTGCTTTCTCACCATAGCCTTTGATCCTATTCTCCCCAAGTGCTATATCTAGCCATCTCTTGAAAATATTCAATGTTTTAGCATCAACTACTTCCTGTGGTAATGAATTCCACAGGCTTATCTCTCTATGGGTGAAAAAATGTCTCATATCTGTCCAAAATGGTTTACCCTGAATCCTCAGACTGTGACCCCTGGTTCTGGACACACCCATCATTGGTAACATCTTCCCTGCATCTATCCTGTTTAGTTCTCTCATTCTTCTGAACTCCAGCGAGAACAATCCCAACCTAGTCAATCTCTCCTCATATGACAGTCCGGCCATCCCTGGAATCAGACTGGTAAACCTTCGCTGCACTCCCTCGAGAACAAGGACATCCTTCCTCAGAGAAGGAGACCAAAACTGCACACAATACTCCAGATGTGGCCTCACCAAGGACCTGTATAATTGCAGCAACGCATTCCTGCTTCTGTACTCAAAACCTCTCGCAATGAAGGCCAACATACCATTAGCCTTCTTTACCACCTGCTGCACCTGCATGCTTACCTTCAGCGACTGGTGCACAAGGACACCCAGGTCCCGCTTCACACTCCCCTCTCCCAATTTACAACCATTCAGGTAGTAATCTGCCTTCCTGTTTTTGCTTCCAAAGTGAATAACCTCACACTTATCCAAATTATACTGTATCTGCCATTGATTTGCCCACTCGCCCAACCTGTCCAGATCATGCTGTAGGATCCATGCATCCTCGTCACAATTCACCCTCCCACCTAATTTGTTTTCATCTGCAAATTTTTAGATGTTACATTTTGTTCCCTCATCCAAATCATTAATATATATTGTGAATAGCTGGGGTCCCAGCACTGATCCTTGTGGTACCCCACTAGTTACTGCCTGCCAATTTGAAAAGGACCCATTAATCCCTACTCTTTGTTTCCTCTCTGTCAACCAGTTTTCTATCCACCTCAATACATTTCGCTCAATCCCATGCGCTTTAATTTTGCACAATAATCTCTTATGAGGGACTTTGTCAAACGCCTTCTGAAAGTCCAAATATACCACACCGACTGGCTCCCCCTTGTCGACTGTACTAGTTACATCTTTGATGCACGATCAATGACCACTAAAGCGAGGTTGTAGTCCAACTGAAGGCTTTAATAAGCTAGATGTTTCCCCCAGCAGCTCAGATACAGAATGAAGGCTGCTGGGGCGGCACGGGTTCTTATACCCCGCCTAGCAGGGCGGAGCTACCATACATCCTAACCAATAGAAAGCATACAGTTTCCACCAATGGTGCTCATGCCTATCAGGTACCGTAATACCTATAATACCACATTCACTCCCTGTTAAAAAAGAGTCCGGCGGGGGTGGTGGCCTGGTACTACAAACATGGCAACATGGTAGAATTAGTTATGGAGGTACCGTAATACCTCCGTACAGTGTTTTGTAGCTATTTACAATTCTGATAGCTATGTACATTTGATGGTTTACATTTACAGTTTACAGTCTACAATTTAAAATGAAGCAATCAGTCGATCGGGGGCCCTGATCGTCCTCTGTGATCGTCGGAATTTCGGCGGTGACTCCGGTGGAGGCGCGAGCGTGTGTGACTCCGGGAGCGTGGCTTCGATCTCCATGGCAGCTTCGGCACCCCTAGACGGCGCTGATGGGGAAAACGGTTGACTTGGGAAGGGAGTGCCTGCGGGGAGCATCGGTGGGTGGGGGGGCCTACATGGGGCCGGCGGAAGGATCAATCCTCCTGTAAGGTGCAGCGGTGGAGGGGAGGGTGGGACTGGTGGCTGGGGTGTGTGTGGGGTTCCGGCGGGCGCCAGGTCTCGTAGGGAAACCGTATCTTGTTGGCCGTCGGGGTACGCCACGTAGGCGTACTGGGGGTTAACATGGAGCAGATGGACCCTCTCGACCAACGGGTCCGACTTGTGCGCCCGCACGTGTTTTTGGAGCAGGATGGGTCCGGGTGCTGCCAGCCATCACGGGAGCGAGGTCCCAGAGGAGGACTTCCTGGGGAAGACAAGGAGACGTTCGTGAGGTGACTGGTTGGTGGTTGTACAAAGCAGTGACCGGATGGAGTGGAGGGCATCCGGGAGGACTTCCTGCCAGCGGGAGACTGGGAGGTTCCTGGACCGTAGGGCCAGTAGGACGGTCTTCCAGACCGTTCCATTCTCCCTCTCTATCTGTCCGTTACCCCGGGGGTTGTAACTGGTCGTCCTGCTCGAGGCGATGCCCTTGCTGAGCAGGAATTGACGCAGTTCGTCGCTCATAAAGGAGTACCCCCTATCACTATGTATGTAAGCGGGGAACCCGAACAGTGCAAAGATGCTATGGAGGGCCTTGATGACGGTGGTTGCAGTCATGTCGGGGCAGGGGATGGCGAATGGGAACCGGGAGTACTGATCAATCACGTTCAGGAAGTACGTGTTGCGGTCGGTGGAGGGGAGGGGGCCTTTGAAGTCCATGCTGAGGCGTTCAAAGGAACGGGAAACCTTTATCAGATGCACTTTCTCTGGTCGGTAGAAGTGCGGTTTTCACTCCACGAAGATTAGGCAGTCCCTGGTGGCCGTCCTGACCTTCTCGATGGAATAGGGCAGGTTGTGGGTCTTGACAAAATGGAAAACGCTAGTGACCCCTGGGTGGCAGAGGTCCTCGTGGAGGGCTCGGAGGCGGTCCACTTGTGCGGTGGCACATGTGCCGCGGGACAGGGCGTCAGGAGGTTCATTTAGCTTCCCGGATGGTACAAGATCTCGTAGTTGTAGGTGGCGAGTTTGATCCTCCACCGCAAGATCTTGTCGTTTTTTATTTTGCCCCGCTGTGCATTATCAAACATGAAAGCAACCGACCGTTGGTCCGTGAGGAGAGTGAATCTTCTGCCGGCCGGGTAATGCCTCCAATGTCGCACAGCTTCTACTATGGCCTGGGCCTCCTTTTCGACTGAGGAGTGGCGGATTTCAGAAGCATGAAGGGTGCGAGAGAAGGTCATCGGTCTGCCCGCTTGGTTGAGGGTGGCTGCCAGGGCTACGTTGGACGCATCACTCTCGACCTGGAAGGGGAGGGACTCGTCGATGACGTGCCTCATGACCTTTGCAATGTCTGCTTTGATGTGGCTGAAGGCCTGGCGGGCCTCTATCGACAGGGGAAAGCTGTGGATTGGATCAGGGGACGTGCCTTGTCTGCATAGTTGGGGACCCACTGGGCGTAGTAGCTGAAAAACCCTAGGCAGCGCTTCAGGGCCTTGGAGCAGTGAGGGAGGGGGAACTCCATAAGGGGGTGCATGCGCTCAGGGTCGGGGCCTATAACTCCATTTAGCACTATGTAGCCGAGGATGGCTAGGCGTTCGGTGCTAAACGCGCATTTATCCTTGTTGTAAGGTTAAGGATTTTTGCGATCTGGAGGAATTTTCGGAGGTTGGTGTCGTGGTCTTGCTGGTTGTGGCCGCAGATGGTGACATTATCGAGATACGGGAATGTTGCCCGTAAACTGTACCGGTCAACCATTCGGTCCATCTCGTGCTGGAAGACCGAGACCCCGTTGGTGACACCGAAGCGAACCCTCAAGAAGTGGTAGAGCCGCCCATCTGCCTCGAAGGCAGTGTATTTGCGGTCACTAGTGCGGATGGGGAGCTGGTGGTAGGCGGACTTGAGATCCACCGTGGAGAAGACCTTATAATGCGCGATCCTGTTTACCAGGTCGGATATGCGGGGGAGAGGGCACGCGTCCAGCTGTGTAAACCTGTTGATGGTCTGACTGTAGTCGTTGACCATCCTATGCTTCTCCCCGGTCTTTACCACCACTACTTGAGCTCTCCTGGGGCTGTTACTGGCTTCAATGACCCCTTCCCTCAGTTGCCTTTGGAATTCTGACCTAATAAAGATCCGGTCCTGGGCACTGTACCGTCTGCTCCTGGTGGCGACGGGTTTCCAATCCGGGGTGAGATTCGCAAACAGGGAAGGCGGGTCGACCTTAAGGGTTGTGAGGCCGCAAACAGTAAGGGGGGGTGGTAAATAGACCACCGAATTTGAAGGTTAGACTTTGGGAGTTACACTGGAAGTCTAAACCCAGGAGTGTAGCCGCGCAGAGGTGGGGAAGGACGTAGAGATGGAAATTTTTGAATGCCCTTCCCTGGACTGTGAGGTTTGCTACACAAAACCCTTTTATCTCCACTGAGTGTGAACCGGAGGCCAGGGAGATTTTTTGGTTAACGGGGTGGATGAGGAGAGAACAGCGCCTTACCGTGTCAGGGTGTATGAAGCTCTCCGTGCTCCCAGAGTCGATTGGGCAGGACGTCTCGTGCCCGTTGATTAGTACAGTTGTTGTAGCAGTTGAGAGTGTTCGAGGCCGGGACTAATCCAGGGTCACCGAGGCTAATCGCAGCAGTTGAGAGTTCTCTTCGGGCAGTGCGTGGTCAGCCGAGCTGGGGTCCTGAGGGTTCATCCAAGATGGCGGCTCCCATTGGTCGCTCATGGCTGGGGGTGCACAAAATGGCGGCGCCCATCCCTCCAACGTGGCGTCCACGGAACAAGATGGCGGCACCCGGAGTCCGCACGTAGCCCTGGAATAGGAAGATGGTGGCAACCGCTGGCCGCACGGGGACCGTGGAGAAGTTTGTGGTTGCGGTCCGTATTCGCCGCCGGAGACAGCGGCAACTGCATGGGCCTGACATACCCCCACGAAATGGCCCTTTATGCCGCATCCCTTGCAGGTGGATGCGCGGGCCGAGCAGCGCTGGCAGGGGGCTTGGCCTGCCTGCAAAAGTAGCAGCGGGGCCCCCAGGAGATGCCAGGCCGCCTTGCAGCGCAGGCCTGTGGGGGGATGGGGGAAGTCTCGGGGTCGGCCGCGGAGGGGTTCCACGCTGCACAGGAGGCTGCCGCGCGGTCGGGAACGTAAGCGCGGGCGTTCCTGGAGGCCACGTCCAGGGAGCCTGCAAGGGCCCGTGCCTCCCTGAGACCCAGAGTGTCTTTTTCTAACCGTCGCTGGCGGATTTGTGAGGATAGTGATGTGTTGGATACTCTACTACACAGATGAAACAACACGGTTGCGAATGGTACAACTCAGTTTTATTACTTACATTTATTTACAGTGGTAAACTGGTTACTGAGGTTTGATCATAACCCTAGAATCTGTGGACCTATTCCTAATACTATCTTGTAGTGGCACTCAGCACATGGTGGATGTCTGAGTGGCTTGCTATTGGCTCTGTGCCCTGAGCTGTCTACTGCTGGAATCCTCAGGAAGTGTCGTGTTCCCTGTTTTGTACTGTGTATGCTCTTGCCTGTGATTGGCTGTGGTGTTGTGTGTGTGTTGATTGGTCCGTTGATCTGTCCATCAGTATGTATGTATGTATGTTTGTGCTATGATGTTTACCTGAATATCATGACAGATAGCATACCTGCCACAAAAGCGTTCCAGACTAAGAGTTCAGTGTGTTCGCCCGGCGAAGCTTGCGGGCAGCTGCAGCTTCTCCGCAACACCAGGAGTGCATGGTAGAATTCTTCCAGCGATTCCCTCGGGGTTTGTTGCCTTGTTGCAAGCAGGTGCCAGGCATAGACCTGGTTTACCGGGCGAATATAGTGTCCTTTTAGCAACTATGTGCAACCACCACTTCCAAATCATGCACGTGTGTGCATGCTTCCCAGGGAATGTGCATGACAACTACATCCTGGGACATTAGGAGATCCCCAGCGACTTTGAGGATCACCCCAGACTGATGGGTTGGCTCTTGGGGGATAAGGGGTACCAGCTGAGGTCCTGACTGATGTTGCCAGTGCGGAGGTTGGAGACCAAGGTGGAGACCCAACATAAAAAGGCCTATGCTGCCACCTATACTGTCATTGAGCAGCACATCGGACTGCTCAAAATCCGGTTCCGATGCCTGGACCGCTGTGATGGCACACTCCAGTACACCCCTCAGAGGTTTGTGATAAACCACTGTCGTACCTATATTAGAGGATGTACGGTAGAACCTGCACTACAGGTTTGCCTGTGGCCCCTGCCTGCTGGCTCCGCCCAGGGGGTGGGGTATAAATATGTGTGTCCTCCTGCTCGCAGCCATTTCGCCAGCTGCTGTGGGAGGCCACACATCTGATGGCAATAAAGCCTCAGTTTGGATTCAACTTTCATCTTTAGTCAAATTGATCGTGCCTCAATTTACTGCTATCAGTTTCGAAGGATGGACCTCCGTATTAAACCAGATCGCCTGCAGCTGGATCCGCACTCAGGCGACGCCAGAAAGGACTTCCAGCACTGGCTAGCTTGTTTTGAAGCGTATATCAACGCGGTGCCGACCCCTGTTCCAGAGGCTCAGAAGATTCAGATCTTATATTCCAGGCTGAGTTCCAAAGTCTTCCCACTAATCCAGGATTCGCCGAACTACGCCGAAGCCATGACTCGACTCAAGGACAACTACGAGCAGAAGACAAACACGCTCTTCGCCAGACACGCGCTCGCCACTCGCTCTCTACTACCTGGTGAGTCCATAGAAGACTTCTGGAGGGCCCTAATCCCACTAGTCCGGGACTGTGACTGCCAGGACGTTACAGCCAAGGAACACTCAGACCTCCTTATGCGGGTCGCCTTTGTGACTGGAATTGGGTCAGATATCATACTCCGCGGCTCCTAGAAGGGGCCATGTGCGACCTCTGCAGAGACTAAAATGCTAGCGCTCTCCATGACGGTCACCCTGCACAACGTCCAGTCCTACGCCCCCAACCGTGCGGCCCACCCCACCTACGCTTCGTGGACCCCACAGACAGCCGCCCCAGCGGGGGCGCTGCCCACCCAATACGCCTGCGCTACACGCCAGCCAGCGAACCCCGGGGGGCCCCGATGCTATTTTTGCGGCCAGCAAAAGCACCCCCGCCAATGCTGCCCGGCCTGCGCTGCCCTTTGTAAAGTCTGCAGGAAGAAGGGGCACTTCGCCGCGGTGTGCCAGGCCCACTCAGTAGCCGCGATCGCCACCCCCCACCCCGGTCACGGGCTATGGGCGCTTCCATACCCCCCAGACCACGAGCGGCCAGTGGGCGCCGCCATCTTCCCCTCCGCACGACACGTGCGTTTCATGGGCGCCGCCATCTTGTCCCACCCCCACAATGTGCATTCCTTGGGCGCTGCCATTTTGTAACCCGCAAGATCTTCGGGCACCGCCATCCTGTCTACCCCTCAGCACATGGGCACCAACAGCATTCCAGGACCGGAACTCAACAGCCGCCCCATTACTCGACGACCAACCAAGGCTCACCTCCATGTCACTCGACCAGTTTCGCCCGCATAACCTGACCAACGCATCCATCAGCGTGAAAGACGATGGCCATGTAACCTCTTGCCTGCTGGACTCCGGGAGCACCGAAAGCTTCATAGACCCAGATACGGTAAGGCGCTGCTCCCTCACGATACACCCCGCCAATCACAAAATCTCACTGCGTCCGCATCCCATTGCGTAGCGATCCGGGGGTACTGTACGGTCATGCTCACGGTCCAGGGCGTAAAATTCCATGGCGTCCGCCTCTACGTTCTCCCTAACCTTTGCGCTGCGCTAATCCGCAACCTGGATTTCCATCGACATGGATACCACCATTACACGTGAGAACACCACCCACCAGGTACGCGGTACATACTCATGCGACTCGGCCAACGCTGTCTACCTCATACGCTGCAGGAAAGGATGTCCCGAAGCGTGGTACATTGGCGAGACCATGCAGACGCTGCGACAACGAATGAACGGACATCGCGCGACAATCACCAGGCAGGAATGTTCCCTTCCAGTCGGGGAACACTTCAGCAGTCAAGGGCATTCAACCTCTGATCTCCGGGTAAACGTTCTCCAAGGCGGCCTTCAGGACGCACGACAACACAGAATCGCCGAGCAGAAACTTATAGCCAAGTTCCGCACACATGAGTGCGGCCTCAACCGGGACCTGGGATTCATGCCGCATTACATTCATCCCCCACCATCTGGCCTGCGAAATCCTACCAACTGTCCTGGCTTGACTCAATTCACACCTCTTTAACCTGGGGTTACTCCATCTCTGGATCTGTAAAGATTTAATCACCTGCTAATGGTCGTATTCCAAGCATTGTCTGGCATCTTTGAATCTGTCTATATATATGTTTCTGGACATTCACCTGAGGAATGGACATTCCTCGTCATTCACCTGAGGAAGGAGCAGCGCTCCGAAAGCTAGTGACATCAAAACAAACCTGTTGGACTTTAACCTGGTGTTGTAAGACTTCTTACTGGATTTCCAGTGTAACCTCCAGAGCCTAACCCTGAAATTCGGCGGACTCTTACCACCCCTTACTGTGTGTGGCCTCGCGACCCTAAAGGTCGACCCACCTTCCCTCTTTGCCAATCTAACTCCAGATTGCAAACCCGTCGCCACCAGGAACAGACGCACAGCACCCAGGACAAGACCTTCATCAGGACCGAAGTCCAGCAGCTGCTTCGGGAAGGCATCATCGAGGCCAGCAACAGCCCCTGGAGAGCTCAAGTGGTAGTAGTTAAAACTGGGGAGAAACACCGAATGATCGTGGACTACAGCCAGATCATCAACCGGTACATGCAGCTCGACGCGTACCCCCTCCCACGCACATCTGACCAGATTGCACAGTACCGGGTCTTCTCAACGGTAGACCTGAAATCCACCTACCACCAGCTTCCCATCCGTAAATCGGACCGTCCATACATCGCCTTCGAGGCAGACGGCCGCCGATACCACTTCCTTACGGTCCCCTTCGGTGTCACTAACGGGGTCTCGGTCTTCCAAAGAGATGGACCGAATGGTCGACTGGTACAGTTTGCGGGCCACGTTTCCGTACCTAGACACTGTCACCATCTGCGGCCATGATCAGCAGGACCACGACGCCAACCTTGCTAAATTTCTCCACACCGCTACTCTCCTCAACCTCACTTGCAACAAGGAGATGTGCGTGTTGAGCACAAACCGCTTAGCCATCCTCGGCTATGTGGTCCAGAACGGAGTTCTGGGGCCCCATCCCAACAGCATGCGCCCCCTCATGGAGCTCCCCCTCCCCCACTGCCCCAAGGCCCTCAAACGCTGCCTGGGGTTCTTTTCATATTACGCTCAGTGGGTCCCAAACTATGCGGACAAGGCCCGCCCACTCTTGCAGTCCACCCACTTTCCCCTGACGGCCGAGGCCCAACAGGCCTTCACCCGGATCAGAGCTGATATTGCCAAGGCCACAATGCACGCTGTAGATGAAACACTGCCCTTACAAGTAGAAAGCGACGCATCAGACGTCGCCCTTGCCGCCACCCTCAATCAGGCAGGCAGGTACACGGCATTCTTCTCCCGTACCCTTCATGCCGCTGAAATTCGGCACTCATCCGTCGAAAATGAGACCCAAGCTGTCGTTGAAGCTGTGCGGCATTGGAGGCATTACCTGGCCGGCAGGAGATTCACTCTCCTCACTGACCAATGGTCGGTAGCCTTTATGTTCAACAGCATACAGCGGGGCAAGATCGAAAATGATAAAATCTTGCGGTGGAGAATCGAGCTCTCCGCCTATAATTACGAGATCTTGTATCGCCCCGGCAAACTCAATGAGCCCCCAGACGCCCTATCCCGAGGTACATGTGCCAGCGCACAGGTAGACCGACTCCGGACCCTGCACGACAGCCTTTGTCACCCAGGAGTCACACGGTTGTACCACTTCATTAAGGCACACAATTTGCCCTACTCCATCGAGGAAGTAAGGACAATCACCAGAGATTGCCAAGTCTGTGCGGAGTGCAAGCCGCACTTCTACCGGTCGGACCGCGCACGTCTGGTGAAGGCCTCCCACCCCTTTGAACGCCTCAGCGTGAACTTCAAAGGCCCCCTCCCCTCCACCGATCATCACACATATTTCCTCAGTGTGATCGACGAATACTCCTGTCTCCCCTTCGCAATCCCATGCCCCGACATGATGTCTGCCACCGTCATTAAAGCCCTCAATTCGATCTTCACTCTGTTCAGTTTCCCCGCCTACATCCACAGTGACAGGGAATCCTCATTCATGCGTGATGAGCTGTGTCAGTTCCTGCTCAGCAGGGGTATCGCCTCCAGCAGAACGATGAGCTATAACCCCCGGGGAAACGGGCAGGTAGAAAGGGAGAATGGGACGGTATGGAGGGCCATCCAGCTGGCCCTATGGTCCAGTAACCTCCCGGCCTCCCCCTGTCAAGAGGTCCTCCCTGATGTGCTACATTCCATTCGCTCATTACTCTGCACTGCCACTAACAATACACCGCATGAACGTCTTTTTGCCTTCCCCAGGAAATCCACACCCGGGGTGTCACTCATGACTTGGCTCACAGCTCCGGGAACCGTGCTTCTCCGTAAACATGTCCGACTCCACAAGGCGGACCCGTTAGTGGAGAGGGTACACTTGCTCCATGCAAACCCCCAGTAGTCCTACGTGGCATTCCCCGACGGCCGCCAGGATACTGTCTCCCTCAAGGACCTGGCACCAACAGGTTACACCCCCACACCACCCCCGCCGCCCCCGGCGCCACCCTCCCCTCCCCCGTCACTCACAACACAACCCCCCCCCCCCCAAGACCATCTGTTCTCCCCCTATCGATGAAGAGGATTTCGGCATGCTCCCGGAGTCACCTTCGACCAGGTCAGCACCAACATCGCCGTCACCACTTTGTCGCTCCCAAAGGACCATCAAGGCCCCGGACCGGCTGAACCTCTGACCGGTCCACCGGATGTCAAAGGACATTTGTTTTGCTTTGTAAATATTTAAATCATTATTGTATATAGTTACCCATCACCCCCGCCGGACTCAATTTTAACAGGGGTTGAATGTGGTAAACCACTGTTGTACCTATATTAGAGGATGTACGGTAGAACCTGCACTACAGGTTCACCTGTGGCCCCTGCCTGCTGGCTCTGCCCAGGAGGCGGGGTATAAATGTTCGTGTCCTCCAGCTCGCAGCCATTTCGCCAGCTGCTGTGGGAGGCCACACCTCTGATAGCAATTAAGCCTCAGTTTGGATTCAACTTTCGACTTTAGTCAAATTGATCGTGCCTTAAGGGTCTCCCACTTTGTGGTGGTCTGCTGTGTCATCCATAGTTTGGCTCAGCAGTTGGGAGGGATGCTGGAGGAGGAAAAGGAGGGACATGTGGCTTCATCTGAGGAAGGGGAGAAGGAGTCAGACCATGAGAGGACGGTGGACGAGCCCAGAGAGGAGCCGCAGGAGGACCCCCTCCACCCATTCTCCAACCCTCCCACCCGCCCCCAACTACCCTGTTCCAACCTCCCAGGGTGATTGGCTTGTGTCAGCACCCTAATGGGCCAATATACAAGGCAGGAGAGTGAAGATCACTCACTGTGAGGTTATCTCTGGTGCTCCTCAGTTTGTGCCAATCTCTGACTCCTGTCTTTCTGCTGACAACTCACACCCATCCTCTGCATAGGGGGTGTTTGATCTTGGACCACTGTGCCCAGGGGACGGGGGTGGGGGGGAGCAGAGGGCAACAGGGGGTGAGGGTACGGCCAGGCCTGCTGTAAAGATTAAAGTAGGAAGTCTTACAACACCAGGTTAAAGTCCAACAGATTTTTTTGGAATCACTAGCTTTCGGAGCGCAGCTCCTTCCTCAGGTGAATGAAGAGGTGGGTTCCAGAAACACATATATAGACAAAATCATTGATGCATACTTTGAATGTGAGTTTTTGCAGGTAATTAAGTCTTTACAGGTCCAGACGGAGTGACTGGAGAGAGGGATAATCACAGGTTAAAGAGGTATGAATTGTCTCAAGCCAGGACAGTTGGTAGGATTTCGCAAGCCCAGGCCAAATAGTGTGGGGTGAATATAATGCAACATGAATCCAAGCTCCCGGTTGAGGTCATACTCATGTGTGCGGAGCTTGGGTACCAGTTTCTGCTCGGCAGAAACAATTTTCTGAGACTTTAAAGTTGGACTTTAACCTGGTATTATTAGACTTCTTATTGTGCCCACCACAGGCCAGTGCCGGCATCTCGACATGAAGATTAAAGTGACAGAGGCCTCACATGTGTCAGGTATAACATGTTTTAATAGTGAACATTTGACATTTCCATTCCCCCTATCTACAGATAGTGCCCCCCACCACCCCACCCCCAGTGCCCACTCAATGATCCTCCACCTTCTTGATCTTTTGTGGTCCAGTGTTACGTCTAGGTGTGTCCCCAGGATGCACATCAAAGGTAGAGGCAGCCTGCTGCTTTTCACACCCTATGGCCCTTGATGCCCTTTGCAGGTGTCCTCTGGGGACCCCAGAGCTGGAGGGCCCCAGCTAACTGACTGGCATCGCCATATCACCCTCTTCTGCCCGCTGACCTTGAGCTGTGCTAGTGTCAGGAGGAGGGAATTCAGAAGAACTGGAAACCGCCGTTGTTTCCTTGGTAACAGGCTTGGATTGACTTCCAGCACTTCCTCTTCTCTGCCAGAGCCAGTATGCCCTGGGCTCTCCATGGGATGGAGGGGCAGTTGGAATGAGTTCCAGAGGCCTGTGTCATCTGGCTCTGCCAGTCCTGGAGTTCCTCCGTTGTGTGCACTATAGCATCAAGACCCTTGGCGATGTTCCTCAGTGTCTGTGCCATGCTCTGCAGTGCCCCAGCAATGTCCACCTGCAGGTACTCCTGACTATATTCAGATCTGTTCCCTGTAAGAACACTATTCACGACGCCCTATGCTGCTCTTCCTCGTGTATTTGCTTTGTTTGGCCGCTTGTTCCGCACTGTAACCAATCACTGTTTTGTCGATGTACCATTTGTCAATATTCCCTGTTAATTATTCTTGTGTCTACTATGTACGTACTGTGTACGTTCCTCGGCCGCAGAAAAATACTTTCGCTATACTTCTATACATGTGACAATAAATCAAATCAAATAAAAATCAAATATTCCCTACTATACTCACTGTATACAAACGACTGCCTGGCAAAATCTGGCTCCAACTCCATCGACAAGTTTGCTGACGGCACGACCATAGTGGGTCGGATCTCAAACAATGAGCCAGAGTACAGGAGGGAGATAGAGAACCTAATAACGACAACAATCTCTCCCTCAACATCAGCAAAACTAAGGAGCTAGGCATTGACTTCAGGAAGCGAAATATCGTACACACCCCTGTCTGCATCAATGGTGCTGAGGTGGAGATGGTTGACAGCTTCAAATTCCTAGGTGTGCCCACCACCAACTATCTGTTCTGGTTCACCCACGTCGACACTATGACCAAGAAAGTACAACAGCACTATACTTCCTCAGGAAACTAAGGAAATTCGGCATGTCCACATTGACTCTTACCAAATTTTACAGATGTATCATAGAAAGAATCCTATCTGCCTGCATCACAGCCTGGTATAGCAACTGCTCGGCCCAAGACCGTAAGAGACTACAGAGAGTCATGAACACAGCCTAGTCCATCACACAAACCCGCCTCCCATCCATTGACTCTGTCTACACCTCCCACTGCCTGGGGAAAGCGGGCAGCATAATCAAAGACCCCTCCCACCCGGCTTACTCACTCTTCCAACTTCTTCCATCGGGCAGGAGATATAAAAGTCTTGGAACACACACTAACAGATTCAAAAATATATTATTCCCCACTGTTACCAGACTCCTTAATGACCCTCTAATGGACTGAATGGATCTCTCCACGCATCTAATAATAATAATGATCTTTATTGTCACAAGTAGGCTTACATTAACACTGCAATGAGGTTACTGTGAAAAGCCTCTAGTCGCCACATTCCAGCACCTGTTCGGGTACATAGAGGGAGAATTCAGAATGTCCAAATTACCTAACAGCACGTCTTTCGGGACTTGCGGGAGGAAACCAGAGCACCCGGAGAAAACCCACGCATACACAGGGAGAACGTGCAGACTCCGCACAGACAGTGACCCAGCCAGGAATCGAACCTGGGACCCTGGCACTGTGAAGCAACAGTCCTAACCACTCTGCTACCGTGCCGCTGACTACTTCTCTACTGAGTAGTACTACACTTTGTATGCTTCACCCAATGTCTATGTCTATGTATTTACATTCTGTATCTATTGTATGTCCTATTCATGTATCGAACAATTTGTCTGGACTGTATGCAGAACAATACTTTTCACTGTACCTTGGAACACGTGGCAATAAACCAAAATCTAAATCCAAATATTGGACATGTCCCTCAGCGACTGGGATATGGGCCGGGATTCTCCGCTATCCGGCGGGGCGTGCCGTACCGGCGCCGAGGAGAGGCGGGAACCACTCCGGCTTCGGGCCGCCCGGAAGGTGCAGAGTATTCCGCACCTTCAGGGATTAAGCCGGCGCCGGCAGGGTTTCATAGATTATCATAGAATTTACAGTGCAGAAGGAGGCCATTTGGCCCATCAAGTCTGCACCGGCTCTTGGAAAGAGCACCCCACCCAAGGTCAATACCTCCACCCTATCCCCATAACCCAGTAACCTCACCCAATACTAAGGGCAATTTTGGACACTAAGGGCAATTTAGCATGGCCAATCCACCTAACCTGCACATCTTTGGAATGTGGGAGGAAACCGGAGCACCCGGAGGAAACCCACGCATACACCGGGAGAACGTGCAGACTCCGCACAGACAGTGACCCAAGCCAGAATCGAACCTGGGACCCTGGAGCTGTGAAGCAATTGTGCTATCCACAATGCTACCGTGCTAGCGGTGGTTGGTGCCGCACCAGCCGGCGGCAAAGGGCCGGTGCGAGTTGCCGCATGCACGGGAGCACCAGCGTGTTCTGCCGTGATTCCAGCAGCTGCGCAGGGGGGTTCTTCTCCACGATTCCCACCCCCGCTGAAAAACCGGCACCGGAGAATCCGGCAGCCGGCTTTGGGGCGGCAGGGCGGGATTCACGCCTCCCCCCTGCGACTCTCCTGCCCGGCGGGGGGTTGGAGAATCCCGCCCATGATGTTGAGGCTCTCAGCCATGGTCGTCATTGACTGAGCCATGCCTTGGACTTGACCACTCAAGATGCTGACCTCGTTCTTCAGGCTTTTCACTGTGGTTGTCACCCTAGCAGTATTGGCCTGGGTGCCACGCCTTGTCGGCATCATCTCCTGTGCCCATAGCCTTTGGGACTCCTCCAATCAGCTATGCATTCGCTGGCATGTCGCTGTCATCCCCTCCTGAATCTCACAGCTGTGTCCTAGCATTTGCATCAGATCTGAGATGACCCTGTCCAGAGGCTCAGCATCTGACTGAGACTCAGCTGAGTCCTGGGATCCAGCAGACCTCCGACTGCTGACTCCCTTGGATGTTCCTGCCTCCACCTGATTTGCATCAGCAACTGTGTGATGCTCACCAGATTGCGTTCCAGAAATCTGTCCACTAATATTGCCCACCGAAGTGTGTCTCTGCGCTGGTGGCAGGTGGGGGGTGATAGCTGTGATTCCACGATGGTGGGCTCCTCCGAGCTCTCCTCCGAGGTGTTCTGTTGGTTGGTGGGAGGGGTGGAATAGACTCCGGATGGTCAAGCCCCATCAGATGGAGATCCTGCGAGAGGATGGACATGAGGTCAGTTATAGTGAAGGATAATTTTGTCTGACATGAACAACTCACTTGAGACAGGTCATCTGGATGAAGGGGCAGTGAATCCTCACCACTGCGACACAGATCGACTGCGCTGTTGGTGACTGCTCTCTCCTCGGACAACCGCATGATTTTCAAGGCCTGTTCCTCACAGAGGGTGAGGACTCAGATCTTTGTTACTCTGTATCCTGTCTTGGCCCTTTCCCACATATTATGGGCTATCTTCTCATCTGGGGACAAAGAGAGGGCATTGTGAAATGCACCTTTGGTGGGTCGGGTAGATCTACGGATGTGTGGGCACCGCACCTGGACATGAAGGGGTCGTGCTGGTGGGTGCCAGGAGGTGCTGAGGAACAAGCATGAAGACCAGATGTGGGGAGAGTGCAAGGTGTCAGCCAGTGATTTGTGGGATTTGGGAATTTGAAGGGTGGCAGGTGGAACTGATGCCAGGAGAAAGGGGTAACTTACCCTTGCAGCTTGGTGGAGGTCGTTGGTCTTCTCCCGGCATTGGGACTGACTGCGTGGGTTTCCTCCGGGTGCTTTGATTTTCTCCCACAGTCCAAAGATGTGCAGGTTAAGTAGATTGGCCATGTTAAATTGCCCCTTAGTGCCCAAAAGGTTCGGTGGGTTTACGGGATAGGGTGGGGGAGACAACCTGGATTGGGTGCTCTTTCAGATGGTTGGTGGAAACCTGATGGGCCAAATGGCCTCCTCCTGCACTGCAGGGTTCCTATGGTTCTGTGATCTAATTGAATGAGGAATTGAATTGAGGGGTTGTATGGCCTAACCTTGTTCATATGTTATGCATTATCGGTTCGTAATACCAATCTGTGCAACTCTAAAAGCAACAGATCACTTGGTCTTAATAGAGCCATTGAATGGTCCACCATTCTCTGCAAAAACAAAGACCGGAAAATAATTTAACCTCTTTCCACTTACTGTGCATAATCAGTATTGTCCATTTTTGGTGTGCGTCTAAATCACAGGAACTAACAATACACAAATCACGAAACAACAGCAACAATACATACTCTCATCTGGAAATAACATGCATCAACAGCAATGCAATTTTATGCTCAGACAGCATATTATCAGTTATCTGACACCGTGCTGTACAAAACCATTTGCAACAGACTAAATCTGTATTGAGGCACCTTCAATAATTTTCTGCTATACAGCAGAAAACTGTAAATGAGAAAATGATTTTATTGATTGATCACAGATTGATAATTTAGAGGTTTGCGCTCCTAAACAGCATTTGAGGTATTTTGAAACCACAGCAGACATTGTAACTTCATGAAGTTTGGACTATCTTGCTGGAATAAAACTAAATTCTACGCCATTACTTGCAAAAGAATGAAATTGACAGCTTGAAAAGATAAGTAAATTGAGGCACTCCACCAATATTTGCGTGAGTCAGTGAGGTTCCAGTATTTTCAAAGTGGTCCATCACTAATGTTGCTGCGCCGTGCCAGAAACTGGTACAGTATGTCGTGTTGGGTGCTCTGCTACACAGACGAACCAACACGGTTGCGGAAGGTACAACTCAGTTTTATTACTAACAATTATTCACATTTGTAAACTGGTTGCTGTGGTACGTTCATTACCCTCTAATCTGTGGACCCAGCCCTAACACTATCTTGGAGAGGCACTCAGCACATGGTGAATGTCTGAGTGGCTTGCTGTGAGCTCTGTGCCCTGAGCTGTTTCCTGCTGGAATGAATCGGAAGTATCGTGTTCCCCGTTTTATAGTGTGTCTGCTCTTGCTTGTGATTGGCTGTGATGTTGCGTGTGTATTGATTGGTCTGTTGATCTGTCCATCAGTGTGTATGTATGTTTGCACCATGATGTTTATCTGAATATCATGACACAGTATTTGATAGATAACAAAATTACGCCATAAATTGATCACAGATTTAGGGACACTGGGGCCGCTTTTTGCATATCTATCATGCCTGTGGCATTTGGAAATAGGGCAGTGACGATATTAAAATGGTGTGACTGGTGAAAGCACTGACTTCAGCAGGTGCTTCCACATCATACATGCTTATACATTATATTTGAATCAGAATCAGCTGACAGTTAGAATGTACAGCATTATTTCTCACTTTGAATCCCCGGTGCAGCAAGTCAGGAAGCATCCATTTCCAGCAAAAGCTATCGGAATTTTATTATTATTATTATAGCTATAGTCAATTTGGGAGACATCTTATGACAGACTGTGGTGAGTTGGCACCTTAAATGGAATCAACTTTGATTAGTTACTGCATTTTGCAATCATGTTGCATCTTTTCATTCTGGGTATTAATACCTTTAAGGTGCTGCTGCAGGCCCTTAATTAACAGTCAGGTTTCCCCAGCTGATTTTCTGCCTTTAAGGGGGCAGTTTCATGCTGACAGTTCAGTACCATATTATAATGAGGACCCAGGACCAAAATTGGATCCAACACTGATTCCTCCCGCTATGCCAGAATGTCAACACAAGCCTCACACTTGCCCTTGTGCCTATTGAGGCCCTCAAGCCATTAATTGTCCCTGAGGGGTGGAAATTCTGCCTCCAAACTATTACCGGCCAGTTGACCATTAAGTGACAGCAGGGCAGATGTTCTTCCACCGGTTGGGCTCTCCACCAATGTTTTAGCTGGGTGGGGGAGGGGAGGCAGGGATTAAGGCACCCTATAAAATCAGGTAACGAGAATTTGCTTTCTCTGAATCCTTCTGTGTAAGGAAATTATCAAAAATTCCTGAAATGCGACATCTGGCAACAGCACCAAATGGGAAGAAAATGGCCCCAATTGGGACAAAGGCTCATGCGAAGCCAACAGCCAGTAGAAATAAAAGTCAACAAAAACAGCACAGATGCAGCATTAAAAGTGTTGAATGACTTGTCTTACTCAAGCTTTTAAATTTACTGCCATGCACAGTTCAATGCCTAGCAACCTTGGACACCCATTATACATGAGCAGGATTTGCACATCGCTCTGGCTTGGCATAATGGCTTGAAAAGTCTTGCATAATTACAGAATTTTGCATCATTATATTATTGTGAAGAACCTGCTCCCAATTCTCACTGGAAATGTGCAACATGAACAAAACAAATGGAGACCTGGAATTACGGGTCTCTTCCTCCTTTCAGTGGCTGTTAAGCCCTTGTAAAATAGCACCCATCTGCAATAAATTATAAAAAATGTAGCTATTAATTCTTCTGGATCCTGATTCTTAGATGACTCTGAGGCACTGCACCCCATGACCCATTGTCCCAGCCTGCTTCAAGCTGAGTTACTGAAGATATTTGCTGGGCATAGGGCATTGCAGTTAAAATGACTTGCTTCTTGATAAATTTTGTTTGAATAGTTTATATACATAATGTAAAAACATATTATTCTGTCAGCTATACTTATGGATAGTTTCCTCCATCTTAATGTAGGAACTGTAATAATTGTTATTTTGATAAAAATTATTGATGGGGATTTGGACAACTCTCACAGACAAGAATAATAATGCAAAGAAAAGAGATATGTCAGCTGAACAGATGCTATTGTGTTTTCGGCCCCATCACCAGACTGCAAAGGTAGTAGACCGAAACAGAAACTGAAATATCAGCTGACATGCCAAGGTCACTCTTTTCAAGTTACTGAACAGAACCAACAGCAAATAATAGCTTACATTTATTTTACATTGTACAATTATAGGCATTCAACATCACTTTTCAGCAGGAGCAATGCTTTCAGAGCAGGAAGTAAAGGGGACCAGATTGGTTAGCCCCTGAAAACTGGCACAGGGATGATTATATGGAGTTGACCAACTTCATCCTGCCTGCTCAATAGAATGACTTTTACTTGTGGCCAGCTGTTCACTGGCTGCCCAAAGCAGCAAGTGAGCCCAAAAATGTACCTTTGGAGTATCACCATTTAAAGCTGGCCTTCAGTGCTTACAACTAATAACATCTCTTAAAGGGGCACACTGGGGATGGAACAGATGCTGGCAGTAATACAAGAGGTGAATCTGACCTGGAAGAAAGTGAAAAATGGCACAACATGAGAGAGCATCGCTCGCTGTACTAGAGGCTCTGATGAAGGAGACGGAAAGCAGGAGAGGTTTGGGCTGGAATCTCCGGTTTCCCAGCTATGTGTTTCTCGGCGGCACACTATTCGCTGGCAGTGGGATTCTGTCTTCCAGCCACATGTCAATGGGATTTCCCATTGAAGCTACCCCATGCCACCGGGAAACCCGTGGACGGGTGTGCTGCCGGCGGGAAAGGTGAACCGCAAAGGTCGGAGAATTCCAGCCATCCTGCCCTTACTTGAGTGGTCATGGTCAGTGAATCCAGGTTCAAATGCCATAACCTACCTACTCCACCACTAGCCTCAGACATTGCCCAAAGCACCACAGCTGATTCATTCATCTGCCAACACCTTCAGTCAACCAGGAGTCATAAACAACATTCACTGCATCCTCACACACTTAACACTGTTGCAAGCCTCATACTCAAATCTCACAGCTTGGACACTGTCAGGAATTCAACCATGGCAAACATCACCCAAAAACATTGCACAACACTCACTGCTTCCCGCTGTCTTGCAGAACGAGGTGATGCACAACTGGAGGCAACCAGAGGGGAACAGGTGCACCTATATTTCCAAACCCTCTAAGAGGAGATGATACTTTGGGATGGCTATTGCTGAGGCTGTAGCCAATGGTGGAGCTGATTCCTCATGCCTAATCCTCCTTCCCACTTCCCCTTATCCCACATTCTATTTACATTTAAAAGCCAGACATCTAACCATGGAGCAGATGATGGCATACAGATATATTGTCACTGAGTTAGTAATCCAAAGGTCCAGACCATTGCTCTGGGGGCATATGTTCAAATCCTATTATGGCAGCTGGTGGGATTTAAATGCAGTTATTTAATTCTGGGATTGAAAGCTGATCTCAATAATGGTGACCGTGAAACTATCATCAATTGTCATAAAAACCCGTCTCGCTCATTAATATCTTTTAGGGAAAGAAATCTGCCACCATGACCTGATCTGGCCTACATATGAAACCAGGCCCATAGCAATATGGGCAGCACAGTAGCATAGTGGTTAACACCGTTGCTTCACAGCGTCAGGATCCAAGGTTCGATTCCCGGCTTGGGTCACTCTCTGTGCGGAGTCTGCCCGTTATCCTTGTGTCTGCGTGGATTTTCTCCGGGTGCTCTGGTTTCCTCCCACAAGTCCCGAAAGACATGGATTAGGTCATTTGGACATTCTGAATTCTCCCTCCATGTACCCGAACAGGCGGCAGAATGTGGGGACTAGGGGATTTTCACAGTAACTTAATTGCAGTGTTAATGTAAGCCTACTTGTGACAATAAAGATTATTATTGTTATGTGGTTGATTCTTCACAGTCCTCTAAAGTGGCGGAGCAAGCCACTTAATTCAAGGGCAATTAAGAATGGGCAACAAATGCTGGCCTTGCCAGTGATGCCCATATCCTGTGAAAGAATACAAAGATTTTGCACATTGTAAATTCTCCTCGCATCCCCACTTCACAATAATTTTGCCTTTTTCCTTTCAGATACTCAAGAAGAACAACCGGCCAGGCATCAGAAGAGAACCAATATGAGAGGATGATGATTGGGGCAGCACGGTAGCATAGTGCTCAGCACAATTGCTTCACAGCTCCAGGGTCCCAGGTTTGATTCCTGGCTTGGGTCACTGTGCGGAGTCTGCTCGTTCTCCCCGTGTGTGCATGGGTTTCCTCTGGGTGCTGCGGTTTCCTCCCACAGTCCAAAGATGTGCAGGTTAGGTGGATTGGCCATGCTAAATTGCCCTTAGTGTTGTCATGTGAGGGTACCTTTAAAACATGGATGTTTAAGCAATGTACCTTTAAGAAAACAGTGATGTCAGAGAGTGGGTGGAGCTGAGGTGAGGTCAGCCATTTTGCAGTTTTGGTTTTGCAGTTTGGAAAAGTGCCTGGCTGGTTTTGCTGAGAGTAGTTTAAAAGTGCCTGGCTGTTTTGCTGTGAGCTGATGAAAAGGAGAAAGCCAGTTTGAGACAGCAGCTTGAGAAATTCTGATTTGCTGTAAGTTGCTTGAAGGGAGAAAGCCAGTTGGAAAAAGCAGTTGGTGTGTGTCTGTGTGTGTCCAGAGAGCTGCAGGAAGATAGAAAGATGCTGGAGCTGAAGTTAATCAAGCTAATATATCTCTGCCATTCTACAGAAAATATATATATCCTTTAACCTGATGAGATACTGTTTAAAGGTGTTCAGTCTCTTGGAAGTTTGAAGGAACATTTTAAGGAGTTATTTACTGTTGCAATATTTTCGGGGTTATCTTTGAAGTAAGGGGTATTGAGAGATCCAATGTTTATTTAAGATGTTAAGTTGAGTTCATGGAATAAACATTGTTTTGTGTTTAAAAACCCACGTGCCCATAATTGTAATCTCACACCTAGGGAAAAAGCCGCGTGCTCGGAAAAGCAACAAATCCATTAAAGGGTGAGATTGGTTGAACTCCTTGAAACATTTTGGGGTTCTGAAAACGCCTCGCCCATAACAGTGTCCTATATTGCCCTTAGTGCTGGGTGGAGTTACTGGGTTATGGGGATAGGGTGGAAGTGTGGGCTTGGGTAGGGTGCTTTTTCCAAGAGCCGGTGCAGACTCGATGGGCCGAATGGCCTCCTTCTGCACTGTAAATTCTATGAAATCTATGGAACCACAAAATCCATAGAATCCCTGCAGAAGGAAACCAGTTGGCCCATCGAGTCTACACACACCATGCAAAAGAGCACTCCACCTGCCACTCCCCTGCCCGATCCCCATGACCCCGCGCATGGATCATGGCCAATCCACCTAACCTGCACATATTTGGACTGTGGGAGGAAACTGGAATGCCAGGACGAAACCCACGCAGACATGGGGAGAACACACAGACCCCAAGGCTGTAATTAAACACAGGTCATTAGTGCTGTGTAGCAGCAGTGCTAACCACTGCGCCACCGTGCAGCCGGTACATGTAGTTGTTTCACACTCACAGTCACCAGGTCAGATATTGAAACTGCAAGCATTTAGAGGATAGAAGAGAGGCAGAACCTGCACGTGGTGAAATACCGAGCATGAGCGGCTTGCAGCCAAGTCAGGGAGCAAGACAATTGTAGGTGCCAGCTTGCCAGAGGAAGAAGTCCACCATCAAATGCTTACAGAAGACAGCCACTGAAGAAATGCATAAGGGTGAGTATTTTACGTTTCGGCATGTTTTGTTTAGTTTGGAATGTTTGTTTCGTCGTGGCTTTTATTTTCGGATTGTGACCAAGCACACACTCTGATGACCAGTGACAGAGGCAGAGGGTCCTTGATGAATTGGGAATTGGGTTGGAAGTTAACTGGTATTAAACTCAAGTGAGTTCTTTGGGGCTGCTTGGCTGGGAAAAGATTGCCTTGGTTGCCTTCTCAATTCCTCTTTCTCCTTTTCCTCTTCTTCATTCTCCTGCTTCGCATGTTCTTTTTCTTAGGTGTCCACCAAATAGTATTGCATGCAGCAAACCCCCTGCAACCTTGATACCTGCTCTAATTCAAACCAAGCCAGGTTCCCCCAGAGTGATCCAGGGAGCAGCTATGTAGTTCTAGCATGTCAGTGGTCTGCTCTTTCATATTTCAGGTGCATGCCATGCATATGAGTGTGTGTGGAAAGGTTATGCACTGGAGTATTTGGCTTCCAGTAACCACGCTTTGGTTTGCCATGGTGACTGAAATGCAATTGGCACAGCAGACTGCCGCAAAAGTAAGGCATTATGACTGCTGCGTTACTGAGAATTGAACTGCATGGTTTCATAGAATCATAGAATTTACAGTGCAGAAGGAGGCCATTCAGCCCATCAAGTCTGCACTGGCTCTTGGAAAGAGCACCCTACTTAAGCCCACACCTCCAACCTATCCCCGTAACCCAGAAACCTAAGGGCAATTTAGTATGGCCAATCCACCTAATCTTTGGACTGTGGGAGGAAACCGGAGCACCCAGAGGAAACCCACACAGACACGGGGAGAATGTGCTGACTCCGCACAGACAGTGACCCAAGCAGGAATCGAACCTGGGACCCTGGTGCTGTGAAGCCATAGTGCTAACCACTATGCTACCATGCTGCCCTAGTTTGCTCCCTATGGTTATACACCACGTGTGTATTGAGGGAATGGAACCTGTTTTGGTTCCTCTGTGGGGAAAAGTTGAAATATAGTGCCAGCAAAATGATGTACATGCAATGCGTGACACCCTGCACCATGGAAAAGCCTACAATTCTAGTGACGTCACATTCTCACTTGGCCGCTTCTCTTTGACAAGAGACAATAAAATAAATTCCCTTGGAATATGGATCCTCAGTGACCTCCATTAAGCAACAGTGAGAAGTTGCAAATATCTCCAGCCACAACCTGAAAGAGCCAGATATATACATTCCAATATCACAATCATTCTACAGCCACTGGCAATTGGGTTTTTGTCCTGCTGTCTAGTTGTGGTTGTAGCAACTGGCAGATTTCAGTGCCGAGATGCTTACTGAAGAGCACACTGCTCGCACATCATTCCTTACTATGGTTCAGGTTGGAAATTGCTCCCTGAACACCTGGGCGGATAAGACATCAACTGACAGACCTTTCATAGGATTTTCATAGAATTTACAGTGCAGAAGGAGGCCATTCGGCCCATCGAGTCTGCACCAGCTCTTGGAAAGAGCACCCTACCCAAGGTCAACACCTCCACCCTATCCCCATAACCCAGTAACCCCACCCAACACTAAGGGCAATTTTGGACACTAAGGGCAATTTATCATGGCCAATCCACCTAACCTGCACATCTTTGGACTGTGGGAGGAAACTGGAGAACCCGGAGGAAACCCACGCACACACAGGGAGGATGTGCAGACTCCGCACAGTGACCCAAGCCAGAATTGAACCTGGGACCCTGGAGCTGTGAAGTAATTGTGCTATCCACAATGCTACCGTGCTGCCCACTCATACCTCTCATCCTTCTCCTCTTCCAGCAGCTTGTCCCACTGCATGCTTTCTGGTCATTCTCTAATTATGTTATATTCCAATACTTACCAGTGCACTGATGTTTGAGACTAAGCGTTTTGTGGACAAGCATTGAAGTCAGTGAAAAGCCCTGAGTACCTATCACACCACTCTCTTCAGAGTTTTGCAACTAGAAACAGCTATAAAATCCAGAAAACAGCTATAGAACCGTAGGGACATGAAGAAGATACCAAGCAGCACTAACCTGCAACCTGTTGAGCCTTTAAATAACCTTATTGTGTTGGGCTCTGGGAGGGTAAGTGGGTACCCATCCTTACTGCTGCTGAATATGTTTCCAGCAGTGCAAAGCAAAGATAGGACATGGCTGGAGTATTGAGCTCCAAAATGGCACCACCATCATCATGGTCTGCCTACTCTGTATATTCTGTGCCTGTTCTCTATGCCCATGATAAAGTTGTCACCAATGAAGTGCCCACTGTGATTCACCCCACACGTTTGCATGCAAACTGCAGACATAATTTTCAAACTTTAAGGGCACTCAAAGCATGTGCTAACAAGCTTGACTTCTCAGCTAAGCAGTTACAGCAGTGTTTTTCAAACTTTTTTTGCGTCAATGTGCTTTTACCAAATGGATGGCCCTCACGACCCACAGAATGTTCACTTACTACTTAGGTGAGCCTGTCCTCACTTTTATGCATTTAAAATTAATATAGTTGATTTTCTCCACTTATGATGGTAGATTGCATTCAGTTCTGCATACTTAAAGACAAGCTGTTGCATGGCAACAAAATAATTCCACCTTGTATATTGCAAATTTCACTTACCAACAAACAGTTTCACATCTCTGACACTGAAATAATTGGTTTTGATCAATCGGACGTTTCCAACTTGAAGTCGAGATTTAACTCTTGTCTCCAAAGTACCAAAAGTCTGCTTAATCAATCTGAGGAGTTGACAACCATGTACCATCCCACCTACCCAAACACATTCACTGATTTGGTAGTGCTGTATCAGCATAAATACGTGTATTCAGCTTTAAAAAAATTAAGATAAATCTTATTCTTCTCGGCAACATATAAATTCAAACTAAATGTCTGAAATGAGACAATACACTCATCAGCTATCCATGCATCAGCCATGCACGGTTTTCAGACGTCATCTCATTATGAAATTGATTCCACTGCAAAATGTTTCAATGCACACACGGGATAATAATGATACTCATCAAACTCTGAAGCCATAGTCTGTCTTCATGGCAGGAAATTCGAGACACAGGCAGAGTCCACTGTCCAGGCAAGCAGCAGTACTGCTGCTACTGACGTAATCTAAAGAGGATTCACTGTACATTTAAACACATATCTCTCTCCCAATTCTTACCTTTTCTTTTCATAAAGTGCACAAATTCATGCGGCACTACTCAGCTTTTCCTCCGCATCAAATTACCTCCTGCTGGCTCTGTCATCATCTGAAAGATCCTTGTTGAAATATCATCTTCTACAAAATGTGTGCTATAATCAGAACAGAATCATACCTATATGTAATGCTACACCAGTGTTGATACCAGAGCCATTTCAAATAGATTTCATAGTGAAACTTTGTATTTGCATATTTGCTAGGAATTAAATTTAACCTGATGAATGTGCATTTTTTTTTGGACAGGATCAGTTTAGGGCTGCTAAAGCTTTCCTAGAGAGAAGACGTATAAAAAGATCAGTTGATCTTTGGGGACCATTTTTGGCCATCCATTTTCCAACACTGACCCGTGGGTCATGGCCCCCACTTTGAAAAACACTGAGTTAGAGTATCTAACTGGCATAATTGAAGATGTAAGAAATAGTGCGGATTTATATTATATCTTTCATAATCTCCACATGTCCCAATTTCCTTCACAGCTAACAAAGTAGTTTTGAAGTATTGCATTCGGAAATGCAACATCATATGAATTGGACATCATATGGCAGTCGTCAATGTACCAGAAAAAGAGCTGTTGGAGAGAACCTATAAAGGACAGGAACAAGTAATGTTCCACAAACCCCTTGGGCACTCTGGACTCAACATTAAGTACAACTTCAGACCATGAACGTTGTCCTTCATCGAGTTTTCCCCAAGTGCCAATCTGTATCTGATTCACATACTTTGCTTTCACACCCTGCTGACCTTTATTCTGCTATTAACACCTACTCTGGACCAATGTTTTGTTTCTTGACTATTACCGTTACAGATCCCTTCACTTTTTGTTCCATGACATCTTTGTCATATAATCTCTCACTCCAACCTATCCCTAACCATTCCTTTTGTTCCACCTGACCCTCCCCCTTTTTCAACAGTATAAAACACATCACATTTCTATCTCTCTTCAGTTCAAGGACGAGTCATGTTGGACTCAAAACATTAGCCCTGTTTCTCTGTCAACCAATGCTGCTAGATGTGCTGGGTTTTTCCAGCACTTTCTGATTTTATTCTCCAGACAGCAATAAAGTGAACAACTAGATCATTTATTTTACGTATTGGCTAGGGACAAAATATTGGTTAAAAATGAGCAGAGCTTCCTTCTTCGTCAAGTAATGCAAATGGAATATCTTACGACATTCTTTGAAGCATGGCTTAAATCCACAGCTTACTGATTCGAAGTTTATGCTTGATACAATGAGCCAGGGTTGGCGCTGTGTAGGCTTTAAGTAGGTTTTTGAAAGAGGACACGGGTAAATTAAGTTGAAGCAGTTACAAAGTTAAAAAGGTTCCAGAGTGCTTGGCATGTTGGGTAAATGCTATGTTAAGAATATAATGGAGGGATTGAAGGATGGACAATATGCTGGAATTAAAACAGTAGGTTGGAGAAGATTTCGGAAGCAATGTGAAGATGTTTGAGGCCAAGTTTGAGAATATTGGTAGTTAATCTGCTGAGAGAAAATAATCCTTGGAGCTATAAAAAGAATAATTGAAAGTTTCCATAGTTTTGGTGCGACGGTAAGCAATTGGAGGGCTGTAGGCTGTCATACAGGGGCTGGGGGTTAAAGGATATGATATTGCAGACATGGAAGAAAGCTGTCTAAGTGATGAACAAAGTGAAGAGCTTGAGGACCAGTTCAGAATCAAACAGTGTAGACCAGGATATATATCTTCAGATTTGGTATAAATAAGTGGCTACAAAGGGAGATAGTCAGAGCTATGAAGTTTCTGATGGTCGATGAACAAAATTCCTTCCATCTTGTCAAGAAAAGGAAAAAAAATCATTAAATGTTCTGGAAAACTTAAATAAAACAAACATGTTGGAAATAAACAGCAGGCCCATCAGTGTCTGTAGAAAAAGGTTCATGCTTAGATCATAGAATTTACAGTGCAGAAGGAGGCCATTCGGCCCATTGAGTCTGCACCAGCTCTTGGAAAGAGCACCCTACCGAGGCCCACACCACCCTATCCCTATAACCCAGTAACCCCACTCAACCAACCCTAAGGCCAATATTGGACACTAAGGGCAATTTAGCATGGCCAATCCACCTAACCTGCACGTCTTTGGACTGTGGGAGGAAACCGGAGCACCCGGAGGAAACCCACGCACACACGGGGAGAACGTGCAGACTCCGCACAGACAGTGACCCAAGCCGGGAATCGAACCTGGGACCCTGGAGCTGTGAAGCAATTATGCTAACCACTATTCTACCATGCTGCCCGTGCTTGATCAATTTTTTCATCAGAACAGGAATTCAGAAGTTAAGTGAGCCCTTTAATGCAGAAGAAATGTGGCTTGTGTGCCCAATTTTATTTTGAAAACCAGGAAGAGGTAAAAGCTCATGGATTAGAGACTTGTACTTAACATTCTAGCACTTTCCACTATTATTTCAGAATCCCTACTCTTTTTAAGTTAGTTTTACATTTTCTCCTTTATTTGCACATTTAAACTATTTTTACACTCTTTTGTCCATTTTGCGCATTCTATTCATCGCACTGAGATAATTTTCACTTACCATCCATGAGTTGCAGCCTCCTTCAAGAATTTCAAAAGACCCATCTGGACGTTCTACCCATTCCCTTTCTTGTTTTGCTACACTTCTCCCTTTATTTATTTTATCCAGTTTTATGAAAATATTTCACCTACCCTTCAGTCTCCGGTTTTGATAAAGGCATTGAACCCGAAACACTAACCTGCCTTACCTCTTTGTGCTACTGACAGATCAATTTCCAGTATTTTCTGTTTCTGTCCTGGTGATTTTAAGCTGGAAATTGTCTAACTCATGCATTACCTGATGTCAGACAAGCAACTGTACCCCATAATAACAGTTGTGAAATGAACAATAATGGTTGAAAGCTAATTTTTGATGTTATCACCATGCATATGGAAGCTATTGCCAAATGATCTTGACACAAAATATAAATAGTTTAGAGAGCCAAGGATAGAGGACATTATGGATTTGTGAAAAATATTTGCTGTGATAACAGTGTGACATCATTATTTGAGCAAATGAAAACAGCCAAATTGCCTCACTCATTATGTGAATGCAGGAAATGCAATCTCAGTTACATATTCTCCAAACAAGGACAAGACTGGAATACTCCCTAATTCATAACAATAGTTTTCACCCTCTAATCTAGATTTCAATGCAATCTCATGGAGTGAAAATCGTTTTTTTTTCTATTTTCTCTGTTAGTTATAGGAGCTCTAAGTGAAATGAGTTTCAACAGTCTCAACACGTTTCCTGTTGGCTGCAGTTCCACAGCACAAAATTGCTTATTTCAGTGATAACTGGCATAAGATTGGCATTCACTCAAGGGGCATATGAGTGACTGGTGAGGAAAGAAGAACTGTCACACCGATGCAGTAGTGAATATTTTTCTAGGTTTGGAGATAAGGCACCCTTTTGGGCAAAGTAGAAGGAACCTGACTTGGTCACACAAGATGGAATGTAGAAACGTTTAATTTGCAGTATTGCTATTCCTCTCCTTGTAACAGCCGAAAAAATAATCAAAAACATTTTTTTGACAAAAGTGAATGATTGATTTCGGTTTTTTTAAAGCAAATATGCACCCTTACAATTTGGATGGAATCTGACTTATAATAAAGTTCGTCAATAGTCTATGCCCATCATAAGTCGTGGGTCTGGAGGTGCACATGTGGATGCAATGACATGAAATCAACTCGGGGCCACATGCAGAATTCTAACTCGCTATTCGTGGTTTTATCTTTAAGCTGCACAGTCTGATCTCGGAACAGGTGATCTCCCACCTTCAAAGCTCCAGTCTCAGTGTATCTACTCCCGTCGCCAATCGGAGATGTGCACCAGGCAGGAGTTGTACTGCAGGTGGGGTGGAACAGGCCGTTGCCAGGGCTCTCACACTGTGTGGTTTCACTTTTCTTAGGACTCAGGGTGGGATGTGACACTTCGGTGTGACACTTTAATGCGGATGTGCTGTCTCAGCTCTGTCTCTCAGCGTCAGTGTGCAGTAATAACTGCAACCCAAGTCTAGCGTCCGATTTATTGGAGGGGCGGGAGGATATCGGCCAAGTCAGTACAACAGCACATTATAACATAAAAGTTCATCAAATTAAAGCCATTTTCCACTCGTCTTGTGTTTTTATGCCAAATAATTAAATTGCATAATTCGCGCAGATTTTGAACTAAACTATTAGAATTAATAGAATTCTCGAACTGGAACTTGCGAAGTTCTCCGTTCTTCAAGAAGCTCACACACCTTGCAGTGGTGGTTGCAAACTACTCACTTTACTTCATAGTATAATTCACTTATTTATACTCAGCTTGCATTTGAACATTTTTAACGGGTCGATAAATAATTTAGTATCTTACACAGTAAAAATAATACGTTGCACAATCAAAGCCTTTGAATGAGTTTGATTCGGGTTTTTTGGGGGGATGAACAGTAAACTCTGCAATTTATTAATCAAGCAAAACTCTGAACAATTTCGTTCGTCAAGGCTCAGGGCGACGCCTCATGTATAACTTACAAATGTCACCAAAAAAACAGCTTGAATCCTTCAGATAACCGCGCAAGGTTCTCAATTTATTTTGAAACGCTTAGAAGTTCAGCATCGCCAGAGACCCTTGGAAGTACCGCAATCTCCTTTCGTCCAATAGTCCGTCTCGTTGCCGCCAAATTCACACTGAAGATTGAGCATTAAAGGCTCAAGTAAAATCAACAGCAAAATGGATCTTCTGATTTGCGTGCCGCTGTTCAGCTTTGCTTGCAAAAGTGTTGCAATGGTGGATTTTAAATTCTGATCTACTTTAAATACATTAAAAAACGACTGTTTTCCTTGATTTTGGCGCCACTTCATACCTGATGGAGAGGCTTCTTTATTCGCCTGGGGTACAATATAATGCTTACACCCCAGGGACACATTGAGCACCGAACCTTTCATTATGAGAAATGCACACTAACTTATTGACAGATCCACGCCTCACAGCTCGATGAATTACATGAGCATACACATCAAGTTTAATATGCTTTATCCACACTGTCTTTGGTTATAAATCAGTGAGTTAGTTTCCCAGTAAGAAAAGGTTCCCAATATAATCCGATCGATCCCTGCCGTCTAGGTGTTTGAGGCATCCTTGGTGATCTGTAGAATTGGGATCCGGAGTTGTGATGAGGCTGAAACTGCTCTGGTTTTTTTAAATGTAATTCGATATAAGGATTTTCGATACATCCGTGATGTCACCGGTAGGGGGAGGGATTTATAAGCTTCACATTAAGAAAGGGAAATTATTTTTCAAAGACCACAAAACAATATAATTTGTCACATGGACAACAGTAAAAAAAATACTGCAGGTGCTGGAAACCTGAAATAAAAACCGGGCAGCTGACCTGCCTGAGCTTTTCCAATCGTTCTCTATTTTTATATCACCTCTCACATAATCCTAACATGCTCGACAATATTTTCCTGATCATTATCCTTCTCTCCAGCAGATTCCTTCCGCGGCTGTGCAGCCTGAACAGCTGCAGGCACATTTCCTTCTTCTGCTCCAGAACATAATAGAAGATTATGCTTTTAATCCTGGAGATACCCCAAAATAATTCGCTGCTGAACTGCCCTGCTAACCTGCCTGCCTGCATGTTCACTTCAAAGAAGACCTAATTATACATAACTGGCTTGGAAACTGAGCTACTGGCAAATTGCACGTTGGCAGCGCAGTGGTCCATTAGTTAGTTTTGAGTTAAGAATATGCTTGAAAACTTAGCTCCCGCTTGCTTGGCAATGCGCTGACGAGTGGGCAAAAAAGGAAATGAAAAATGAGAGCTCTAAAGAAGAAAAAAAACTTAAGAAGAAACAATAAACTTGTTTTATCTGGTTTTTTTAGGTTAACTGCAAGATGACTGGAAGAGAGCGACGCTGAGCCACCTCGTCTAAATTCCAGTGAGGTAACTTTACAAGAAATATGCCCGAAAATGGCTGTGGATGGATACAGCCAATAAATAATGGAAAGGGTTAGAGCAAGGAAACTAAATGCAAGTTGTTTTTTTTATGAAGTGTACATATGTGTAAAGGTAAGTGGGGTGCGGTGCCTTGAAGACCCCATCAACAGACAAAAGATGTCTTGCGAACTTTAACAGATAAAGTGAGGAAGTGAGAGCAAAAGAGTCATGGAAAAAGAGACATGATGAGGAAATAATTTCAAACATGCAGAGGTGAGGGATCATCAATGAACAGGCTCTGGCTGATTTTTCAATTGCAGGAATAAAAAGAAATAACCAATGGATCTCACTGCAGACTGAGGCTGGCACAAGTCATTTGGAAAAGAAAAACCGAAAATGCTGCACAAACGCAGCAGGCCTGGCAGCATCTGTGGAGACAGAATCCGAGCTAACGTTTCCAGTCCCTATGGCTCTACTCCAAAACGTTCTGTTTCTCTCTCCACAGGTGCTGCCAGACCTGCTGAGTTTCTCCAGCGTTTTCTGTTTCTATTCAGATTTCCAGCATCTGCAATATGTTGCTTTTATCTGGATAATATGAGTTCCATTATTGGCTACTAGGTGGCTGTATAAACAATGCACAGCTTACAAATATTATATTCCTTCAATAAGTAGAAAGGTGTGTTCTGCGGGGCCAGAAAATGGATTGGCCAATGCGAAATTTCCCTCAGTGTCCAAAGATGTGCAAGTTAGGTGGACTGACCATGCTAAATTGCCTCTTAGTGTCCAAAGATGTGCGGGTTGGCTTGGGGGAGTGGGCCTGGGTGGAGTGCTCTTTCAGATGGTCAGTGCAAACTCGATGGGCCAAATGGCCTCCTTCAGCACTGTAGCAATTCTATTCTGTTCTAAAAATCACAGTTGCATGAATATATAGATGCATACTAACGTTTTTTGGGATTGATACAAACGTGCATTCAAATATGTATAGAAATATAGCTAATGCTGGCAAAACACAATAAATCTGGCAGCATCTGAGGAGAGAGAAACAGAGTTAATGTTTCCAGTCCAATACGACTTTTTCAGAACTAGTCGCAAGATGAGTGAAATTGGACTCCAAAACATTAACTGTGTTTATCTCTCCATAGATACTGCCAGACCTGTTGAATTTTTCCAGAGTTTTCGGTTTTTATTTCAGATTTCCAACATCTGTAGCATTTCTATATAAAATCACACTGGTATGCATGTGTGTATGTATGCAGTAATGCAGATGGGGTTTAATGTTGGGTGCTATGAAGCCATCTACTTTGAATCTGAGAAAAACAAATCCGAAGATTCTCCAAATGGTGAGAGGAAAAGTTATAAAGGCTTAATGGGATTTATGTCTCTGTTCATAGATCAATAAAAACAACTTTACAGGTGCAAAGGTCATCAAGAGACTAATGGAATGTTGTCCTCTATCTGAAGGGAATTGGATTCATTAGAATGGCAGGACCAGCTAAGAGATGCTGGAGTCTACCAATTCCAGAAGCATACACTGATTGCTAAGCCAATAATGTCTGCACTGGCTCAACCATGTTTGCCAGATTGATGACAGCAGTGGACGCAAGGACATTCTGTACAGTGAATTGATCACTAGGCCATGATCTCCTGAGTGTCCATATCTCCACTATATGGACACTTGTAAGAGATAATAAAAGATGACAGACATTAACACTGACAACTGGGGGACCATTGCTGACAGTTTAGGCTGACTATTTGGAATGGCATTAGAAGAGGCAAGCAGAACTGGAAAGCTCAGCTGGCCGAGATAAGGGCCTAGAGAAAATTATGGCCAACAAATTGTACACTTTCTCAGCACGCTGTCTTCCTCTGCAGCAAATGCAGCAAAGACTGGCTTGCCAGAGTGGGGCTCCCCACATGATGCTTAATACAGAATACCATGGCACAGACCATCACCTTACAAAATGGATGGTTGCCATCACTAATAATTCAAAATTGAGGACATGAGTCCTTCATTGTACAGTCCTTTGAGCAGACCCTGCCTGAGTGGTGTTCACTCTTGGACACTGAACTCCAGGACAAGGCACAGTGTAAATTCATTGCTTTAAAAAAATTAAAGTATGAGGACTATTTGCATAAACTCAGTTTGTGGTCCTTGGGTTTAAAATAGTAGGTGAATGGAGGAATGAATATCTAACTGAGAACCTCAAATTGGTATAGGGAATTGAAATTGGGAGCAGCAGAGAAACTGTTTCTTCTTGTTGGAGAATCCAGCCATGTGGACATAATTTTAATTTTAAAGTTAGAGCTAAGGCATTTAGGGTTGAAATCAGGTACCTTTTTTCAGACAAAGTGTAATGGAATTCTGACATTTTCTCCCACAAAAGGTTGTAAATTTTGGGTCAAGTAAAATTTTCATGTCAGACATAGATTTTTGCTAGATCATATGATGAAGGTATGTGAACAAAGACGAGTAGATGGGAGATACAGACCAATCGTACAGTTGAAAGTGGCTGGAGAAGCTGAATGGTCTACTCCTGTAAATATTTGATGCTCCATCTTCAGAACTGGTGAAAGGTCATCCACCTAAAACATTAACTTTGCTTCTCTCTCCACTCATGTTGCCTGACCTATTACTTCTGGCATTTTCTGTCTTAATTTCATCTCTGTTTTAGTAGGGAAAATAGATAAATTCAGTTAACCATTTACTGGGAATTAATAAAATACATTGATATTTTATGGCTATTGGGATAGCCATTTGATAAATAAATGTACGTATAGTAAAGAGGGGAAATCCATCTCATTGTATGTAAATCAAGAAGACAGTAATCTGAGCTATATATGTATAGTGGAAAGGGAGTTATAAAAATCTATTTTCTGTGCAGTAATAATGATGAAATTAACCAATCTTTCATTTCCATTTCTCCCCCTCCTTTGCATACTGAAAATACTGAGATGGATGTTCCTGTTCTGTATAACTTTGCAGATATTTCACTTCTACACATGTAGCGAATATTTAATAAAATACATTCCCATCTTGCCCCAATCATATAGTCATTGAGATGTCTACTTCTTCCACTCCTACACATACTATTTGCTCGTTTTAGCGAAGTTAATTAGATGCATTGATATGGAGTGAACCGTTAATAAGTTTTGTTAAGTAGTTCATTTTCGCCCTGCCCTACACATACCGTAAGTGGCTACAACGTTTCCAGTGCATATACAGTGACTAATTATTAAAATGCATTATTTTCCATTTCCCACGCATGCATTCCGCGGTCAGTATTGTGCAACACTCCCTCCCTCCCCCCCCCCCCCCTTATCGATTCAGCAAAGCGACGATGAAATGCACAAGGGTCGCCTCTCCTGCAGATAAAGCAATATATCTGGTCTAACTGTCCTTCCCCTCCAATGGTTTTGCGAGAGAGTGAACCGTTAACCAAGTGCACACTTCTCCCTCATCTCCAATCAGCCCTAAAGCCTTGCCCTCCACCCCACTCCGTCCCATGACTTGTCCCTTCCAGCCTGGTGGCGATTCCTCCGCTCTCACCTGCAGCGGCCGCCACTCTGCTGGCGGGAGCGGCGGCGCGTGCGCACGGCGCACGAAGGGCAGGGCTCCGGCGCAGGAGCCGCATTTAGAGGGCGCGCGCTGGCAGGGGCAGCTCAGATTGAAAGCTCCACAGTGCAGGCAAGTGGGGAGGAGCAGGCACCGAGCAACCATGGCAGACACCCACAACCTTTACCTGCAAGGGATCGAAGAGTCTACCACGCAGTTTTTGGAAATTTGGCACCACTATGACAACGCTGGTAACTAGTTTTATTTTGCAATAAATTAACTCCTCCACACTGCATTGTTTGTTATGCAAAGTTAATACTTTTTTTTAGGTCCATTAATAAGAACGTCTGCGCGCAAACAATGTGTGGACAATAAATGCTGAAAATAACCTGCTAGATTTCACTCGCTTATTATCAAAGCTTGGGCAGTACTGAAATGTGAAATGTCAGTGTTATCTTAGAAATAAAACCTGGTTTCTCAAGTGGGATATGAGTTGGGCATTTGATTACTTTAATTTGATTACGTAAATTTAAAATTGACTTAACTTTGCTATAAGTGAAAGTATAATTTATAATTTTAGGTCGTGGTTATATTGAAGGAAACGAACTGCAAAATTTCATTCGAGAACTTCAGCAAGCTCGAAAAGGCACTGGCTTAGTAAGTGTTAAACAACTTGAGGGCAGTATACTTAATGGAATAAACACATCGTGTTTACCAAATTATTGAGATGTAAATGTGCAAATACACCATGAAAGTCTAATCACCGAAACAATAGCTTTGTGACAGCCGTTTTGTTTGTAAATACAATTTGTTTAGATGTTGCTTCGTTCCAAAGATTGGACGTGCGGTCGTTTCTAGAATGATAGAAAACCACGAAAACCCAATAACTTCAGGAATTTCTCTGAAGTACGATGATGAAATTATTGTTCGACACTTACTTTGAAGCGGGAACTGTTGCCTTTCCCCAATAGTTTCACTAATGTGGAGCCGAACAACCACCAGCCTACCTATCCCAGACTCAACATATCTGCATTCTGGATTACACTTAAAAATGATTGTAACTAAGGTTGCAAACAGCGAATTCTACTTCTTAGTGACAAATGTCACTGAGCAATCCTTTCCCTCTGGCTCCACCTCAGGTGATGATTAGACAGTGTCATCACTGCTGAAATTCACAATGCAGACAACGTGAGTCAATGGTGTTTGAATTAATACCACGGCCAACAATTATAGAGCAAAGATAAGACAGGAGATTATATTCACGGGGTATGTTTCTGAAATAGTCAGTAACTAAAAAAATTAAAAACATTGACAATCTTTAAATAAAGCAATGCTATATTAACGCATATTTAGTGTGTTTGACACGTTTAACAGTTAAATGAACATGTATAAACTCGAATTTCCGTCACTCAAACCCAGATGTGTGACACCAACGAGAACCATCACAGCGGCAAAAATGCGATACTTTGGTGTCCACTGTTTCCTTGACTACACACTCCCTGTAAAAGCGGCAGTGATAAGAGGAACTCAGTCATTAACACCGTCAATGCCTGACAGCAAGTCTCAATCCCTGTAATTATGCCCCATTGTTTAGTATCTCCAAAAGAATTTGTCACTGATTTTGAATCGTATCTTTCCACTCGGCGCCCACACAGTGAGCGAGCAGCGTTTGTGTTATCTTTTATTCTGATTTGATTTTCTTCCCAAACGGATTCTCTGATCAGAGAAAAATCTTCCGCTGGAGTAGGTCCTGAGCGCGCGCACCTGGACGCAACAGCACAGTGACAGACACCAAGTGGACAAGTTAATGACAAAACCACAGCTTTGGGCGGGATAAATGGAATTCAAGTCCCCGCACGGCAAATAATATAATTTAATGACGGCATTAATAATTTGATGGCAATTCCCTGTTTACAAACTGTTGCATTCATGGTCCAGAGACATTATCATTCTCCCCTTTGTGCTAAAGCGATTAGGGAAGTCCTGTGGAAATAAACGGCGCCCTATCTCTAAGCAGGACATTGGTTTCTTTAATGGCATGATTTAAAAAGTTAACTGGTTGAAGTGATTTCTGTTGTGGATAGTAAAATCGAAGGCGTCTCATATTCTTTTGAAAATCATTAAGAAACGTGTTTATTGGTATTTTTCCAAATCTTTTTTCCACTCTCCATCCGCGTTGTTAAGTCCATTCAAAAATGTTCATTTTATGCATCCCAGCATTTTATTCAAGGATGCACTTTTCTTTCACATGAAGGGATATTGGGACCAGCGGGCGAGAAAATGGGGTCGGAGCCCAAGATCAGCCACGATTGTCCCGAATGCTCCCGCTTGTGTTCTACACTGACCAAATAATGTTTTGCAGGACGGTGCACTGTTAGTATCATTGGTAACTTGACTAACATGATCAATCCGTAGGAATTATCTGACGGGATGAAAGCTTTGGTGGAGAAGTATGATCAGAGTGCTGATGGAAAGATAGAGCTGGCCGATGTAAGAATTTTCACTTTGCTTTAACTTGATCACATGTATGCTGAAACGTTTATTGTAAATTCATGTGGAGAGAGCTGGATCTCATTGTTGCTTTGATAAGCAAATAGTTGCTTTCGGCTTCATGTTCGCTTCTCGAAGTTACTAGCAACAGTGCAATATTGATATCCGTGTGGAAAACATAAATTCTTTGTAATAAAAGGCTACGGTAGCAAAGCTGTCCAGCTCCAGGGTCCCAGGTTCCATTTGTCTGTGCGGAGACTGCATGTCCTCCCCGTGTCTGCACCGGTTTCCTCTGGGTGCTCTTGTTTCCTCCCACAGGCCAAAGACGTGCAGGTTAGGTGGATTGGCCATGCTAAATTGTCCTTAGTGGCGTTATTGGGTTATGGGGATAGGGTAGAGGGCTTGAGTAGGGTGCACTTTCCAAGGGCTGGTGCAGACTTGATGGGCCGAATGACTTCCTTCTGCTCTGTAAATTCAACGATTCGAAACAATCTTTCCATATATTATCAATGAGATTCAGCACCAATTTGTACAGAACTGCTTACATTTAAAATGGGAATTGTGCCAATTTGCATCATCTAATCTCAAATAAACTTTTAAATTTCATTCAAAGCCAGCCACTGTAGGAATTTAAAATCACATTATCATTCCTAGACTTTGGCAACCTTGATTGTATGTTTAATGTACATCTTAACTAACATGCATAACAAGTTTATTACACACAGACATGATAGCCCCATGACTTGGCTTGGTAAGGCAATTGGCTTTTGCTTATAGTTATATTTATTTATCACATTTATTTATTCAGTTGAAGCAATTGAGCAGAAATTAAATATTTCAAACAAGGATTGAGGAACAATCTGAGACTGATTCATGTCTGGATACTATCTGGTGGTTGGATATAGAATATTATTGGCAGACGCTAATGGCAGATCAGTTGCCTTTTCTTGTAGACAGGAAATGGTAAATTGCCATGGGAGGGGGAAAAAAGAAACTGAATTGAAACTGGCAGAAAGAACAAGGGAAGAAATGATTATTTGTTCACCTAACGTCAGGCAGAAAAATCTTCTGTGAGATTGATACTTGGAAATGAATTAAAACTGATTAATACCATAATTGTGATACATATTCAAAATCCTAATTTTGTACTAAAAGATTCATAATCTAAATCAAAAGCCCAACTAGAAATGTTCGAAATAATAAGAATGGTTGGAACAAAAATATTTTATTCTGTAATGGTTTTCAATGAAATGATAAACTATCATGAAAAGCAACATCACTGATATTCACACCAGTTTAATCAATGTTTTGACTTTAAATGGAAAATGTTAAAAACCATCTACCTAGATCAATATTTACATCTAAGGGATACGTATGTCTCCTGTTTCCATGGGCTACTGTTCTCAATGAAAATGAGTTTAGACAGGCAAAATCAAATACCAGTAGACATGCATCTGTATCATGAACTACCCTCATTCTGCAGTAACTGGCACAAATGTAACAATTTGCAGTTAGATCCCAAAAGATGGCCAAAGGAAATAATGTCATGTCAGCTGTTGCATCAAAGGGTGTACTTGTGCGATTTGTAGATCAGATATGTTGTCAGGACAACACAGAGCTCTGCAGCACACATAGATCCTAACTGATGAGCTAAATTCTTTGATATAAATCGTGGTTTTAGACATGTAGCAAGCATTTTCAAAATATTACATTGGCCATTTAGGGGACTCAGAAGTTGATCATTGCAATAGTAAAGCTCGAAGTTTCTGATTTTTAAGCAGGCATTCAGTCGAATAACTGACCTGCATTTTAGCAAACACATAGATGTGTAAATTCTTGTGCAGTGATTTTATTGAATTATCAATAAAATTTGGCTCTTTTTAAGAGTGTTAATACAGGGTGGCATAACGCTATGTTAGAACGATCGGTCATCATTCAGTAATGGCAAAAAGAAGGCACAAGAGACGGCACCATGTTAAGAAATTCTACAACCTTTGATTTAAGTTGCGGTTTAATATTTGCATCACTAATTTTAATTGAAGGAATTAATTGGACAACAAAGTGTTAACCTAATATTTTATTTTTCCAGCTTGTTCAGATTCTACCTACAGAGGAAAACTTCTTCTTATTCTTTCGACAACAATTAAAGTCAAGCACAGAGTTCATGGAGGTATCATTGCCCTTTCCCATGATTTAAAGAGTTTTCATTCATAGCAGTGACTCTTCATACACCATCCATGTCCTAGCTGAGTGAAAGATCCATATTACAAATGCTATCTAAAAATGTCCATTACATTGTCATATTACTACATTATTAAGTGTTACAAACATTACTCAAATATTTTAATGTGTCTACTGAAATGTCATACCCGCACCTTTAAAATTTCTTTTGGAATGAAGAGAAAACGTTGGAATACATGTCAAAAATAAATTGGAATGATATAGTAAATTAAAAGATTGCCAGTTACAAAAATACATCAGATTTTCAAATTCTGATTATATAATACACACATATGTGAACATCAATACGTTTTATAGAGGTTATTGAGACATGAATGGATACTTTGGTCTTAGACTGCATATTTGTCATAAATTAAACAATTTGTTTTTGTACTCTGCACTTAATGTACAAAGAATCCTAGATTTCCAAAATGCACACATAGAGAAAATAGGAGTAGGAATTATTTATTAAAATATGTAATTCTTCAGTGATTTGGATATCCTATTGATATCACCACTGAAATAAAAATGTACGGTAAGTGCCAGAACATGGCGGCGGTTGCAATAATCTTAGGCTCAATGGAGGATATGCAGGAACAACACATTATCATGATAGGAACATTGGGTGATTTATTAGAAAATAATTTCAAGTTGGCATCAGTAGCATATATTGTGAAAAACATGGATAGGATTTTCATAGTATGCTGCAACACACATTGTTACGAAAAAAAAAGTGCAATGCTATATCTTACAAGTTATAATTAAACTTGATTCTCCCATGTTACAGGCAACACTCCAACCTGGAGCAGTGAAAATGGCAGATTTTCTTGTAATGTTAGGAGTCGGAACAGTTAAGGCAACCTGAGATTCTTTTATAACGGTTGTAAGGTATATGTTACCTTGATGTTGCAAAAGTTAAAACTAAATTTTAAGATTTATCAGGAAGGTGCCAGGCTAAGATTGCATGGTTTCCTCGAGCATGTTTTGGAAGCCAGTTATAGAAACCACTGGCAGCAGCTTGGAAGTAGGTTTTGTGCTTACTGGTTTGGTTGTAAAGTTTAAGAACAGGTGGTGAAGAAGAAAATGGAGTTTAAACATACAGATAAAAAGAAAAAGTATCCAAAAGTATTTTGATCAAGAAAGTAAAAGCAATTTGACAAGGTCCTAGACAAACATTTTAAAAAAATATTATACTACATATTAAAATCCAACATACAAAGGCAAAGATTGCTACACACACCAATAAAATAAAGTGGTTCTTGTTGACATGAGAGTTGAAATAGATTTTGTCATTTCGAGCAACAATCCCACTAAAAAATATTCCCAGAATTTTGAGCTAGTAGGTAAATCATAGCTAAATGATACAACTTGTGCATCTAAAGCATTTTCTTTTTCAGACATGGCGAAGGTATGATGAAGATCATAGTGGCTTCATAGAAGCAGATGAGCTGAAGGTAATGACTTATTGAACACGGATATTGTATATATTAATACTCCAAGAGCTTGAAACGAGTTGTGACCTCCTAATTGAAGTTGCTCTCATCTCTGCAGTGAAGGAGTTGCATGGAAAATATGCAGATTGCATTCGTGTGGTTAACTAAGTGCATGGTTAGTTAATTGGTAGCTGATAGAGTTGCTCATATGAATGCTATTGACTCCTGTGCCTACCCTGGCACTACAGAATGCAGCTTTTACTGGTATAGATAAAAAAAACTCTTCTTTATCAAATAGTTTATGGGCTGAAATTTGGTTATGACTTTTTTCAGAAATGCATTCCAACTGGGAGACCTGAGGTCTTGTCCACAAGCAGGCCTCACTCATTTCAATAATTGGGATGAGCTGCCAGCAGCTAACACCTGTTTCCAGTATTTCAATTTTGTGTTTTCTACCTTGCTTTCAATTAAGTACTGTGTTGGGTGTACAGGGGCAGGGGAAAGGACAATGGGAAGGGGGGGATCAAATGCAGGCCAGCAACAGGTCTCGGTCCTATGACTAACGCCATTGTTTTTGGCCCCCTGTCCAAATGCCATTCTCTAGTTGCTGACTTCATTCTTCTCCTTGGGAAAAGTCAGAGGCTAAACCAGGTTGTTTGCAATCTTCATGGAAAGGATGTCCTATAGGAATAAAGGACAGAGTGTATTTGGTTTGAGTTAAGAAACAATAGAGGTACCATTACATCACTGTACCAATCAATGCGAAAAATATCGAAGAACAGAATTGGGAAATTACAGAGAAATGAATAACTTTAATTATCCCTTTACAGGCTGGGATAATAATAGTGCAAAGGACATAAAAGAGTAACAGTTTCTAAAATATGTTCAGGAGAATGTTCTGTATCAATATGTTTCCTGTCCAACTGGGAAGGAAGCATTGCTGGATCTGGTTCAGGAGAATGACCATAGGTCAAGTAGATCAAGTATCATTAGATGAACCTTTACCAACAGTGATCATTCTATCATAAGGTTTGCTATGGAAGGGACAAAGCGCACTCAAGAGTAAAACTATTAATTGGGGGAAGGTCTATGTCAGTGGGGGTGAATATTGAATTTTGAAAATCTTTCATGGGATGTGGGCATGACTGGCAAGTCCTTCACTTGTTGCTCATCCCCAATTGCCCTTGAACGCTGCAGCTCATCTGCTGTAGGTGTAACCACAGTGCTATTAGGAAGGGAGTTCCAGGATTTTGATCCAGCGACAGTGAAGGAATGGTGATCGGTGATATAGGCCAGGTCCGCTGCCAGATATCCGGCTGCCCAGTCAAAAGTCCATTGATGTTTGATGGGACCTGACGTAACCAGCAGTGGGCGGGGCTGGAAAAACCCGCCAATAGTTCCAAGTCAGGATGATGTGTGGCTTGGAGGGGAACTTGCAGGTGGTGGTATTCCCATGTGTCTGCTGCCCTTATTCTTCTAGGTGGTAAAGGTCATGGGTTTGGAAGGAGCCTTGATGAGTTGTTGCGGTCCACCTTGTACATAGTAAACAATGTTGTCATTGTGCATTGGTGATGGAGAGATTGAATCTTTCAGTTGGTGGATGGGGTGCCAATCAAGTGGACTAATTTGTCTTGAAGTGTCAAGCTTCTTGAGTGTAATTGGAGCCGCACTCAACCAGCCAAGTGGAGAAGATTCCATCATACCCGTGTCTTGTAGATGGCAGAAAGGCATGGGGTGGAGGGGGGTGGGGGGGGGGGGGGGGGGGCACGGTCAGGAGATGAGTTACTCATCACAGAATTCCCAGCCTTTGAAATGCTGTTGTAGCAACCGTATTGAAATGCTGTTCTAGATCTGTTTCTGGTCATTTGACAACCCCCAGGATCTGCCCACGAAATTGGCAAGAGTAATTGCACAATGGGCTGCCTTTATAGAGAAGGTGCCTAAGGCAGAGTCTAGGTACATTCCCTGAAGGCGGAAAGGTAAAGCAACCAAAACTAGGGTTCGCTGGACAAAGGAGTTAGAGTAAAATGATGCACAAAAAGCATGTGTATGACATGGCAGGTTGATAATAAAAGAGAGAACCGGGCTGAATAAGAAAGTTCAGAGGAGAAGTCAAAAAAGAAAATAACAGCAGCAAAGTGAAAGTATAAGAAGAGACTAGCAGACAACACAAAAGGAAGCAAAAGTTTTCTGTCGGCATATAAACAGCAAAACCTTGGTAAAATGAGGAATAAGGATGACCATGGAGGAAAAAGGGTATTTACACATGTAGGCAGAGCACGTAGATGAGGTACTAAATGACACTTTGCACCTGCTTTCACCAAGAAAGAAGATGCTCCCCAAGTCATAGTGAAAAAAAAGAGGTAGCTGATTCACAGGATGGACTACAACATTGTCAATGAGGCGTTGTTAAAGAAAGGCTGGCTGTATTTAAAGTTGGAAAGTCACCTGGACCAGATCTGATGCATCCGAGAATACTGAAGGAAGGCTGGAAATTCTAATTCTCCTTCAATACAGCGGTGGTGTCAGTGGATTGGAAAAATGCAAGTGTTACACTCCAAAAAGAGAGCAAAAATAATGCCAGCAGCTACAGGTCTGTCAGTTTAGCCTCGGTATCGCAAAATCTTTCAGAAACAACAATTCAGGAAAAAATTAACAGTCACTTGGAAAAATCTGGATTAATTAGAGAAAGCCAGCACAGATTTTTAAGGCCAAATCTGTTTGACTAATTTGATTGAGTTTTTCAATGAGAGAATAGAAATGGTTGTGGATAATGCAGTTCGCTGTACATCTATCTCCCCCAAAAAATTTGGTAAAGTGCCACATAACAGGCTTGTCAGCAAAGTTGAAGCCCAAGGAATAAAAGGAAGAATGACAGCATGCACACAGTGTTGACTGAGTAGCAAGAAACAGTGCGGCGGTGAACGGTTGTTCTTTGAACTGGAGGAAGATATTTAGCAGGATTCAGTGTCAGTATTAGGACTACTGCTTTTCTTGATCTATAATAATAACCTAGAATTGTTTGTGCACATGAAACAAAACTTGGGAGTATTATGAATTACAAGGATAGCGATAGACCTCAAGGGGTCATATATAGACTGCCGAAATCGGTGGCCACGTCCTTTTTTAAATAGAACACAAAAGCAAGGAAGTTACTGGGAACATTTACTAAACACACTCTTTCCTAAAAAAAAACCTTTTGATCATCATCTCAACCTGGGTTGCAGCAACCAATGAAGAATCCAACACTTGCTGTAGTCACTGATTTAGTGCATATGTAAGTAGATTAGTGTATGTCACTATGGGCAAGATTTTCTGGCCCTTCCCATCGGTGGGATCGTCCGGCGGTTTCCCTGGAGGTAGGACGGTCGTGCCACTCAAAGCACCGTAGACATCAGTGGGTCTGGTAGCCAATGGCGAGCTGCCTCTGCCGCCGAAAAACACACTCTGGGGGTCGGAAAATCCCGCCCAATAAGGCTGAAATTTCATCTCAGAAAATACAATTTAAAAAAAAAATTTTTTTTAGAGTACCCAATTCATTTTTCCATTTAAGGGGTAATTTAGCGTGGCCAATCCACCTACCCTGAATATCTTTTGGGTTGTGGGGCAAAACCCACGCAGACACGGGGAGAATGTGCAAACTCCACACGGACAGTGACCCAGAGCTGGGATCGAACCTGGGACCTCGGCGCCGTGAGGCCGCAGTGCTACCCACTGCGCAACCATGCTGCCCCAGCAAATTCAATTATAATAAGCCCGCACAAATATATTTTTGTTTACGTGCAACACTCAGCTCTATCTCATCACCGCTTGAACATTCCACTATCTCTTCTTTGTTACATTACTTGTCCAGCAATCAATATTGGAGGAGCAGAGCCTTCTCCCACTTTACTTCGGGCGTGAATCAGTGATCCCGTTGTTCCCGGCACAGATCCGCGCAGAAGAGGTGAATCATGCATGAGCCCCAAATTGGGCTCCGTGTCGGGCTGGTTGCAAGTCACCCAAAATGCTCCGCCCAGTGCAAAACAGATCTTGCCCTCACTGGGTGAGATCCAGATCTGAATATTGAAGTGAGCCTAACAGCTGATTTCAATACCTAGATGCCGGATTAAACAACCGCGTTTGGGAGACCCAGGGTGCTGTTTAGTACACAAACAAGGACCAGGCGTAACAGCACCTGGGGAGTCTCCCAGGTCATTGGAGATCTCCAGGTAGCCAGTCTCCAGGGACAGCCAGGCACTGACAGAATGTTCCGGCACTGCCTGGCAGCAGACTTTAACTTCATTTCAGCCTGTATCTTCTTTATTACTTCATGTACCTATCTAGTTTCCTCTTAAATTCAGAAATGCTATTCAACTACTCTATGGCAACAAATGTTAAATCCTCACTCCCCTCTTTAGTGAGCAAATATTTCCTGAATTATTTTTTGGAGTAATTATTGACTATCTGATATTTATAGCTCCTAGTTTTGAACACTTCATAAACAGAACATTCTCACTGTCTGTTCTATTGAAAGTTTCATAATTTTAAAGACCTCTCTTAGGTCACCTTTTGTAGAGAAGAAAAAAACAACTTCTCTTCCTTCCAAATGTCACTGCCATGCAGCAATGTGCTGAGGATACAGGCCTTATAGATAAATATCTTGGTCCTGAGAGCCCATTTTGTTAGTCGGCCAAAGTTGGTGGCTGCTTGTCTGATGGGTGCGCAGATATCGTTGAGAGATATCCATGAGCTTTTGAAGCTGGACTTCAGTCTGGGCAATGAGTGCAGCATTGTCAGCATACAGAAGATCTCTGGTCAGGTCATATTGCAATTTTCTCTTGGCTTTCAGTCTTGATGGGTTGAAGTGTTTCCCATCCGATTGTGTGGCGAAGTATGCTCCTTCCATGTCACAGGGATTAGTAGGACAGAGGAAAATATACCAAACAAATTAGAAGCTTAGGCAAAGTCCTGTTTCATCCCCTTCTTGATCTCAAAACTGTCAGAGGTGAAGTCATCAAAGCGAATGGTCCCAAACATGTTATCATGAAAGGACTGTACGAAACTGGATAGCTTGGGAGGGCAGCTCATTTTCTCCAGTGTCCAGTAGAGGTCCGCCCTGCTACACAGTGTCAGAGGATTTTGTGAGATCAACAAAAGCAAAGTATAGTGGTGTTTGTGCTCTCTGAGCGTCTCTCAAAGCTGACTTAGGGAGACGATCACTTTTATCATGGAGCTGCCTGCTCTGAAGTCACAATAATATTGTTTGCAGGTACAGCCTTGTTAGAATGACTCTGGTAAATGCCTTCCCAGTGGAGCTGAGGAGTGAGATACTCCGGTAGTTGCTGTAATTCCCTCGATTATCAGTGTCTTTTTTAATAACGTGATGATTTTGCATCAAACATATCAGCGAGAAAGTCTTCTCTCTAGCAGAGGAGGAAGAGATCAAGAAGTTATGACAGCAAATGGGGCTTTCCATATTGAAGTAGCTCAGCTGATATTCTGTTCTTTCTAGCACCTTCCTTGCTGCCAGGGATTCAATAGTCCTTTGAAGCTCAGATAAGGAGGATTCTATACCAAGCTCATACATGACAGATAGTTGTAGAAGATGATCAAGCACAAGCAGAGAGATAGCTGCTTCATGCGAGTAAAGCTTGGAGTAGTCTCAACCAATGGTCCCTTTGCTTGTTCATATTGGTGTGTCCTTAACGGTCTACAGATTTTAAAGGGGCAAGTTTGATGATGATGAGGCTGAGCACAATTTCAATACCATCATACAGTACATAACGTGAAGGTTATCATTGTCACTCACGGTTTGTATTTCTTTGCATAGATCAGGCATTTTCAAAATCGGGGTCACGCCCCGCGGGTGGGTCGCGGGCGGGTGTCGGGAGCCATCGGTCGCGGCACTTCCAATTGCACAATTCCGCGCGCAATAACCGCAGCAGCCAGCTTTTAACAATGCCGGCTGCAGGGCTACACGGTGGCGCAGTGGGTTAGCACTGTGGCCTCACGGCGCCGAGGTCCCAGGTTCGATCACGGCTCTGGGTCACTATCCGTGTGGAGTTTGCACATTCTCTCTGTGTTTGGGCGGGTTTCGCCCCCACAACCCAAAAGATGTGCATGCTAGGTGGATTGACCATGCTAAATTGCCCCTTAATTGGAAAAAATAAATGAATTGGGTACTCTAAATTTAATTAAAAAACAATGCCGGCTGCAAGCGACCTTCAAAATGATGGCCGCAACCATATAAAAAAATGTGGGCGCACTGCACATCCATGCCCGTTCATCGCTGGTTCTGCAGATGCACACCAATGAACGGGCATGCATGTGCAGTGCACCCGCATTTTTTTATATGGTCGCGGCTGTCATTTTGAAGGCCGCTTGCAGCCGGCATTGTTAAAAGCCGGCTGTTGCGTGTGAATTTGCACAATTGGAGACGAAGGAGAAGATTACTTTTTAAATTTAATGTAATGTTCCTACCAGAAGGGAGGCAGAGAGCAGGTTACGCCCCCCCGAACTTCGACATCTTTGGGCGCGATTGCGATTCCTCCATTGTGTCAGCAGCAAACAAGGTAAGAGAAAATGGTGCGCCGCGAAGGTCGGCCGGCATGGATCGTGAAGGTCGGCCGGCGTGGGTTGCGAAGGTTGGCCAGTTGGAAAGGTTGCATCATCGGAACAGATACGGCAGAGAATCTGTGAGAATGGAATCGAGTTCTTATTGAAAAAAGGGTGTGAGGAAGTGTAGTCAAAGTAGTTATGGCAGTCAGTGAGCTTGTATTAGTAGAAATGGAGACAGAAAAGTTAAGGAATGCGACTCATATATTAATAATTTGGTTGAGGGAGCCAAATGTAATATTTCCAAGTTTGCTGATGACACAAAACTTGGTGGGAATGTGAGTGGTGAGGAGGATATCAAGAGACTTCAAGGTGATTTCGACAAGTTGAATAATTGGGCAAATACATGGCAGATGCAGTAAAACGTGGATAAATGTGACATTTTCCAGTTCAGTATGAAAAACAGAATGGCGGAGTATTATTTAAATGTTGATAGTTGGGGTGTTGATAGCTGTTGACCTCTGGGGTGATCACCCGCTCTTGTTCCCCATTTTTTCCCAGAGCCAGATGACCCTCCTCTGCTGCCCTGTTATTAAGACGCAGGCACCTTAATCCACTACATCTCTCCCTCTTTAACATTTTCACACAATCTTCAAAATTAATCTACTCAACCCAAATTCTACACAAACATTATGCACACAAGTTAAACATTTGTAAATCCATATAGTGATTGTTCATGGATGAGGTCTTGAGGTTTGCATTTAACAAAACTAGTAGGCTTCAAATATGCACACTTCGAAATATAGTCTTGTTTGGGATTTTTCCATGGAGGCTTGCTGTTTTTCGAGTCCTGTTCTGGACTCTGTGCTGACCAAAATCTACATACTTTACTCGATGGATGGTGTCACACTCTACTCCTCTGTTGATCCTTTTCTCTGTCAAGTACCTTACTCTACAATGCCTGCAGGTACCCCCCATAGTCTTATGTCCTGACAGCTCATTCTCAAACTCGGTCTGTCACTTGTGAAGGCAATGTTTCTGGTATTTCAGTCATGTGATAAAGTCCCTTCTCATTCGAGCATTACTATTTGCTTCTTTCCCATCAACCACGTTACCATATTAGCTCTTATGCATATCTATTAGTGTGACCATTTTAGTGATCTGACATGTCATCTCAGTTTTCTTCATTTTCTGCATTAACTGACCTGCTTGGCATGAGGTGCCCTTTATGCCATACGTGGACATAAGGAGTTCTTTATACCATACATCAGCTTCTTCCTCCACTCCTAAGCTTTCTTTTCACTCTGGCACCCCGAGTTGCAGTTTGGTCTGAGACCGTTCCGGCTCCATCTCATGCAGTCGGTTTACCTATTTCTTTAAGAACTCCTTTTCCTTCTTTTGACAATCATCTGAAATACCCTTGGATGAACTGACAACTCCAAGTGGCCCCCTCGATGTTAAGTGATTGAAGTCATCAACCTGTGTCCGAATTTGTTCCAACTGAACTTGGTTTCCCAACTGTTGCCAACCCAAACTCAGTTGAGATCTGATGTGTCTATTTCCAGTGCTTCAACTGTTCTCCTTGGTTTCTGATCCTTCTCCTCAGTGTTCGATAGTTTTACTTTTAGGCTACCTGTCTCGTGAAAATGTTGCTCCATTAGCATTCCAACCTTTACTTCCAGCTCTTTACGGGAAATTCCTATTCCACTGACTTTTCCGCCATCCTAATGTTCTGTTACTGTGCAACTCAGTGTTCTTCATCGATCACCGTGGCTTTCTTCCAGTCATAATAACCTTCTCTTACCAAAAGGATCACAACCATTCTCTTCCAATAACATTTGATAATGATCTCTCCTTTCTCATGCTGGACCATTGCCACATTCCTTTTGTTATGATTGCATTGAAGTCTACTTCTACATAGAACATAGAACACACAGTGCAGAAGGAGGCCATTCGGCCCATCAAGTCTGCACCGACCCACTTAAGCCCTCACTTCCACCCTATCCCCATAACCCAATAACACCTTTTTGGATACAAAGGGCAATTTAGCATGGCAAAACCACCTAGCCTGCACGTCTTTGGACTGTGGGAGGAAACCGGAGCACCCAGAAGAAACCCACGCAGACACAGGGAGAACGTGCAGACTCCGCACAGACAGTGACCCAGCGGCGAATCGAACCTGGGACCCTGGCGCTGTGAAGCCACAGTGCTAGCCACTTGTCCTACTGTGCTGCCCTACGTTCAACATTTCTTCCTTCCTTTTGTTATGTTTGTGGTACACTTCTCCTGAATTGCTAAATTGTCCCAACAGTGTGTTCTTTCTTTGGATCATTCACTGCTCTGACTTCTACAGCACCCTCAAATACTGGACAGTTGCTGCCTCTTTGCAGAATGCCAAGTTCGCAAGTTCATTTCTATTTTCCACATGACTGGTAGTTGATAATTCGATTGGATCTCCAAAGAATTCCCATTAATGGCCCTTGTAAACTTCCAACTGCTCAAGTACATCTTCCTGGTCTTCAGTACTCAAACCTCCATTAATCTTCAGGATTTGAATTTCATCTTTTAAATCTCTAATACTTCTCTCCAGTCACGCAATCGTGGTACCCTCTATTTGAAGTATGGTAGCTCTGTTCTTTAGCAGTGAGATTCTTTGAGAACCTCAATGCATTGTTTACAATCAGAATTTTAATTGTTCAATGTTTCAAACTAGGTTTATAAGGCAAGGTGTTCAAATTCTTTCTTGGACAAAAGCTATTTCAACTGATCAATCTTATTTTTCATGAACTTTGAATGGCTTTTGTAGTAGATGTGCAGGATGTCCTACATGAACACCATGGATCACATCTTAAACATAGAAACTGGAAATAGGAGCTGGAGGAGGCTATTTGGCCCTTTGAGCCTGTTCCACCATTCATCTTGATCATCTAACCCAATAGCCTAACCTTGCTTACCCCCATATCCTTTGATCACCTTCAGCCCAAGTGTTACATCTAACTGCTTCTTGAAAATATAAAATGTTTTGGCCTCAACTATATTCTGTGGTAACTAATTTTCAAACTTTCTGGTTGAAGAAATTTTGTCTGATCTCTGTCCTAAATGGTCTACCCCATATCCTCAGTCAGTGACCTCTGGTTCTGGATACACCACCACCGGATACATCCTTCTTGCATCTACCAAGTCTAGTCCTGTTAGACCATTATAGGTTTCTAAGAGATCGCCCATTATTCGTCAGAACTGCAGAGAATATGATCCTAACTAACTCAATCTCTCCTCAAATGTCCATCCTGCAATCCCAAGAATCAGTCTGGCGGTGCTAATTGTGTTTCTCTTTATTTGGCTCTGAATATGGCGGTCAATATGGTCGCCTTCCTTAATTCTAATTACGTTTTGCGCTAGAGTCGCCAGGTATCTTTCGATTCCGCCACAAGGTTCAAACCGAATACTGATCAAAGACTCGATACATCAGTTAGTTCAAAGTCAAATGTTTATTTATTTACACACATAGTTAAATATACTCATGCACAAATACTACAGACTAAACTATCACTCCTGCTAAAGCCTATACTTAGCTTTGCCCACTCAGTCAGAGGAACAATGGCCGTTGTTCGGTTCTGAGGCTGCTGGGGTCGAAGTGGTGAAGGGGAACAGCTAAGGTCGTCTGTCTGGTAGCATGAGTTACCTTGGACTTACTTGCTTCTGGTGCAGCTGGTGGACAGGTCTCTCCTCGGTGAGAGCCGGAGCCAAGAGAACGATTCTCTCTTGGGGGTTCCTTCTTATACCCAAAGGGGATTCGCGCTCTTTTGGGCGGGCTTTGAACTTGGCCCCAATTAATTGGGCCATTTCTCCATCGTTCCTATCGATTTCCTCCAATAAAGGGGTGGGTGCACTGATGGCTGGGCGTATCCTAGGTGGCTGTTGGCCTGCATTGTTCTGGTCTCCTCTGGCGCCAGGGTGTCTGCCTTAGTATCGGTTACTCAAATGTTACTCTTTTCTTCCTGGAGATGGGCCATTTGTATGCTAATGGGTTTGCAGTTTTGGTCTTGTCTGGGAGCTGCGGCTCCAATATGCAGACAAACCCTGAACCTTTGTTGCCAATTACCCATTATAATTGGTCACTATCTGTGACTCGCTCATTTTTTTTAAAAAACCAAATATTTGGGACAAGACATCCGAGAAAAATACTGACACAGTGCGAGCCTTCTCGCAGCCTGTGCGATCTACTATCCTAGTGTTTGGGGATGTAAATAGCATACGGAAGCAACCTAAGGGTCGCCAGAAACAAACAAAAGAATTTTGAACTGAAAGTGCCAAAATGGGGTGCATATGGACTGCGGCGGGTAAGAAATGGGTGGAATCCCTGCGTAGGACGGTGATCAGTGCCGTTTGTGCTCTACCCGAGCATAGCTGACCAAAGGGGGTCCTCAGGCAGGGTGGGGACCAGTGCCGTTTCTCCACTGCCTGAGCGACCGGCAAGAACAGGTAAGAATGCGGTCGTCATGGGGGGCTGCCTCTCGTGATCGAATCAGGAGAGTAGCTATGAGTGGTGTCTGTCGACAAACTAGTTCCTCTGAACGGTTGTCTGTGGACAAACTAGTTCCTCTAACAGCCATTGGGCGTCAAAAGGGTAGTCGCGTGGGGCCATGAAAACTTTTAAATTCACAAACAACATTTAACATGGACATTAAACGAACAAACATACATTACAAATATGGTGCAGGTTCCATCAGAAAGGACACCGTATCTCTCCATAAGTTCCTTTTTTTTCATCATGTGGACACCTCATTGCTCAGTAGTGAACAGGGTCGCAAACGGATTCGTTTGGTGGGAGTCAGACTCTATGTCATCATCTTCTCCCAGCTGCTATACTCTTGACTGAAGTAGTTTGGCTAAAGCTGCTTGGGGCAAATTGGGGTCCTTCTCATCATTCTGGATGAGCCTGAACGAATTGTCTCAGAGCCAGAATTGTGTGTCAAAGTTGCAGCTACGAGGTTTTAATCCGTAATCGTCAGGCGGTGGGTCTGGGCCAGGTGCTTTGATGTATGTGATTTCGAAGGGGTCGCTGAAATCATGCTCGGATTCGCTGGGAGTGGGGCCTGGTGCAGGGGTATAATCGTAACATGATGTGCTGTGGCTGTCGTCATTGCTATCGCTGTCACTGTCGCTGCTGGTTGAAGGAAGGGAGAGGTGGAGTCGTGCCTCTGGGGGTGGAGTTGAAGTTGTGTCTGAGGACGGGCTGGACAGACTGGGGAGAGTAGGAATACGTCATCTGTGGGCGGGGCATGCTCGTCTAGCTGCTGCGAGCAAGATGTGGTGTGCATGGTTGTTCTGCAAGCCATAAGCCTGAAGCTGGTTTATGTGAAACCACGCAGACTTGCCATTGGGATATGTGATCTTGTATACAGAGGGGCTGACTTTGTCCGAAATGGAGTACGGTCCAGAAAATTTGGGGGCAAGGAATGAACTGGAGGTTGTATAGGGAAAGCACCACTTGCTGCCCTATGAACTCGGTGGCGTGTACCTTTTTATCAAAACAAGCCTTGCTTTGTTTCCTCCTGGTCCCAAGTCTCACAGCTGCTGCGAGCTGGGCACCTTTTATATTCTTAATTAACTGATGTACAGCATTTTCATGCATGAGGGCGGTGACTGCGGGGCTGGCCAAATCCAGTCCTAATAAATGCTCTGTCCCTTTCATGGGGCGTCCGGTCGTGAGGGGTGTATCCTGTGGACGTGGATACCGTGTTTCGTAAGAACATCAAAGCAAATGGAAGAACTGAATCCCAGGTGCTGTTGTTCAGTTGTACATTTTCCTGAGAGTGGCTTTTGGAGTTCTGTTCATCCTCTCTACAATGCCGCTTGACTGGAGGTGGTAGGCTATGTGAAACTTCTGCCTAATTCTGACAATTGTGAGGACGTTTTTCATTACTCATCCTGTAAAATGGGAGCCTTGATCGGACTCTATACTGCGTGGGAGGCCCAATCTTGTAAAGATGTGCTGTGTAAGGATTTTAGCTGTTGTTTTGGCCGTATTCGTTCTGGATGGAAAAGCTTCTACCCATTTTATGAAGGTGTCGATGACCACCAACACATACTTATAACCATTTCTGCAGGGGGGTAGGGGTCCTATGTAGTCTATCTGCAAATTTGTCCAGGGGCCATTAACGGGGTGGGTGTGACTAAGGTGAGCCTTTCTTGCATATCTGTCCGGATTGTTCTGGGCACAGATCAAGTAATTTTCAAAGTAGTGAGTAACATCGGCTTTTAAATCAGGCCACCAGCAGAGAGGTCTGAGGTGGGTTAGGGTGGGTTCAATGCCTTGGTGTCCATGATTGTCATGGAACTGACAAATAATCTGGTTCCTGTCCTGGCTGGGAACTACATAAATGCCTTCCTTCAAAATCACACCGTCATGTGTGGTGATTGTGTTCTTAAAATTGTCGTACAGGGCTGGGAAGGTTCCTTTTAAAACTTCCCTGAGCTTTTCATCTTCCTTCTGGGCCTTTGCTAGATCCTGAATGTTGGTCTGTGAGACCTGAACTGCGTGTACTGGGGTGCTCTCGGGGGGGGGGTGGAGGTTCCAAAACGAACCATGCCTGGAACCTGCCTTCGCTAGGACGTCTGCTTTAACGTTACCGGGGGGGAAGAAAGGTGATGACTGCGAACCTTAATTATATCGTATTTCTTATCTTTAGCTGTCTCTAGGATATGTTGGAGTAATGGGGCTGACGGTAGGGGTTTTCCGTCTGTGGAAACAAATCCTCTAGTTTCCCACAGGGGTAGGAATTCCGTTAAACTGTTACAGCCATATAAGCTGTCCGAATATATGTCTGCTGGGGTCGGAAACGAGTTAGGGTGGTCTACAATGTAAGCAATGGCTGCCAATTCTGCTGCCTGCGAGCCTAGATGTCCTGGCAACTTTAATGAAATCTCATCTAGGGCGCGTCCCTGCGTGTCCTCTACATAAATGCCGCAACCGGTGATTCTCTTTCCATTCAAAACTGTGAAGGAGCCATCCACATAAATCTTCAGCACGTGTCTGTGGGTTGGGGTCTCTGGGGTGTATTTCCTGCCTTCCTGGGAGATGACTGAGGTATAAATGGGCCTGAATTATGGTTCGTGGTGATGATCTCACACTCATGTGGGGTACCTGCATACTGCAAATTATCGGCTAGGAAAGTGTGGGTCTTGGTTCTTTTAACTGTAATGTCCCGTCCCTGTAAAAGAAGAGTCCAACGGGCTGCGCGGATTTGGCTGACTGTGCCATCTTTAAGTCGACCGTCTAATAATAGCTGTGTTGGAGTGTGTTCAGTGAGAATGGTGATGGGGTTGAGTCCTGCAATGTAGGCGAAGTACTGTACTGCCCAAAAAACTGCGAGCTGGTGCCTTTCGCAGGCAGAAAATCCTTGCTTGACAGGATCTAACATGCGTGAGGCGTATGCCATGGGGCGTAATTGGTCATGGCGTTCCTGGAGGAGCACGGCCGAAAGGGTTCGGTCGGTGCTTGCTACTTCAATTGCGTACGGGGAAAGTGGATCTGGGACCTGTAATGCAGGGGCTGTGCTGAGGGCTTTCTTAAAGCACCTACAGCATCCCTGTGCTGTGGAAGCCATTCCCAAGGTGCCTGCTTCTTGAGAAGGTCGGATAGGGTCGCTGCTTTTGTGGCGAAACCATCAATATGGTTTTGGCAGTAGCCAACCAGTCCTAGAAATGACCGGAGTGCTGAGACATTATGGGGAAGGGGCAATTTGACGATCGACTCAATTCTCTTTTGCTCGATCTCGCGTTTACAATGAGTGATTACTGTACCCAAGTAAATCATTTTTCCTGCAAAATCTGGGCCTTCTTGGGGTTGACTTTACATCCAATATGTTTTAGGAGTCCAAGGAGTTTGGCGAGAAGCAAAATGTGCTCTCCCTTTGTGTTTCTCTGTAGTAGCAAGTCACCTACATACTGGACCAGACATTTGGGTCGGGAATATTTTTCTAGTCCATTTGCCAGCTGTCGGTGGAAAATGGAGGGGGAGTTGTGGAAGCCCTGTGGAAGGCACGTCCACGTATATTGTTGTCCCTGGAACGTAAAGGCGAATTTGTACTGGCACACTTAATCCAATGGAATGGACCAAAAGCCGTTGCTAATGTCCAAAACTGAAAAATCTTTTGATTGGAGTCCCTGTTTGAGCATGGTCTCGGGCTAGTGGCTATGGTGGGGGCTGCTACTGGGGTTACTTTGTTCAGTTCCCGGTAATCAATGGTCAGTCGCCATGACCCATCGGGTTTCCTGACGGGCCAAATTGCTGCGTTATTCGTGGAGGCTACTGATCTGAGTACGCTTTTATCAAGCAAACTCTCTATTATTTTGGAGATTTCCCCCTCTGCTTCTTGGGGAAAACCGTACTGCTTTTGGGGTCTGGGGTCGGGACCTGTAATATTCACCAAGCCAGCTATTTTGCCACAGTCGTGCTTGTGCTGTGCAAATGCTGCTTTGTCTTGCTGCAGGACTTCCCTAACCTGTTTGGCCTGACTAATGGCTCAAGGATCAAACCAGAAGTCTCCTACTGAGCTAATTCTGTTTTCATAGTCTCCAACTGTGAGCGTGGCAGGGGCTTGTGCTGCCTTTGCCATTCTCCATACACATTTATTAACTGGATCAAAAGAGAGGTTGTGGGAGCTCATAAAATTGATTCCTAGGATGTGTTCAGCTGTCTGGGGTAGATCGACCAAAACTACGGGGTGTTTAGTCATAATGTTCCCTATTTGTATCGCTACAGGGGCTGTGATGTGTCCTTGTTGTAAATGACCTGTAAAGCCGCTGAGTGTGATGGTGTCTGTTGTGGGCCACGTGTCTCGCTGAAAAATCGTGGAGGAATTGAGTGTGGTGCGGGATCGTCCTGTGTCCCAAAGAAATTCTACAGGGTGTCCCCGGACTTTGCCTGCTACTACCGGTCTACTGGACTTGTCCCAAAGGGTGTCGCAGACCCAAGTTGGGGAGCCCGAACACCGTCAGTCGGTGCCGTTCATGTCTGCATTCTCTGAACGGACGCGAACGCTATGGATTGGCTTTGCTTTATTCTTATTTAGGGTGCCTGTCTGTTGGTTTTTCTGCTGCTTTTGGGGCGCATTGCACTCTCGTGCAAAGTGACCTAATTGTCCACAGTTGTAACATTCCTGGGATTTTGGTTGCGGTGGGCTGTTCCTGCCCTCATTTACCCATGTGGGGTTCTGGTGCGCTTTAACTAGATTCATGTCTGCCTGCTCTTCCTCGGTTTTAACAAATGAGGTTTTGCCTTGGACTGATTGCTTCCAAGTGCGGGACAATCTTTTCAAAACCCATTTCTCGTTGTGGGCCTCGTCTGAGGGGTCGTAATTTGCGCAAGCTCTCTGTCCTGCCTATGTCGCATGAGAGACTAGGATTCAAGTCCATTTGGCCATATTATCCGCGGACAAATGGGCGCGGGCTAACTCTCCAGATACTGTTGTGAAATGTATCCACAAGCGTCCAGCAAACATTGTGGGGTGCTCTGTTTCTTTTGCCTACACTTGTTTAGGCCTTCTACGGGGTCTCCTCTGTTATAGCCGATCGCATCCAGGATCGCTGTGTGCATTTCTTGGAGTATGCCTCCTCCTACATTCTGTGGGTCGGGAAGGGCTGCCATGACTGAAGGGTCGAGGCTTAAAACTGTGAGCTTCACTTGCTCCTTTTCGTCCAGGCCGTACATGGTAGCCTGCTGATTAACTCTAGCAAGAAACTGGTGGGGGTCTGATGTGGGAAGGGACGGTGTAATTTTTCCACACGCGTCCCGTAATTGGGTCACGGTTAACGGGGTTGTATATAGGAAATCTGCATTTCCTTCTGCTGTGGTTCTGCGGTATGTGGCTACAGGGTTCATGGGGGTGTGTTCTGCCTGTTCAGTCGGGTGTTGGTGTGCTTTTCTCTTCTGGGGTTTTTCTTGCGTACATGTCCCATATACGTATCTGTGGGCAGTTTCATTTAACTCCTGCCAATCGGGGCCGTTTTCCTGGTCTAACTGGGGTCCAAACGTACTTTGAAACTCATTCTGGACAGAAAGCAGAGATTGCAATTCTGCAATTTGCTTCCGGCACTTTGCGAGATCTACTGAGCTCTGCCTTTGTTTCGTCATGGAAGTGTGGAGCGCTCATAGGGCTGCTTTTAAATCATTGCACTGTTTCTGCAATTTCTCTACCTGTTGCTTGGTTTCTTGTCTTACCAAGACCGCGCGTTGTGTGTCCTGGTAGGCCTTATCATACTGGGTCTGAAAACTACTCAAATGGGCGAGACAAGCCTGGTGTGTCCTCTTGGCATCATCCACCTCTCTGTCCCTCGCTGCTAACTGTTCTCTTAACTCCTTATTCGCCTTCTCAAATTCGCTCACATCTCCCTCATTATTTCTTTCTCTCTCATCAATCTCTCTACGGAGCGTCCAAATGACCTCCTCTGTTCCTCGCAATTGTGCCAAGCAGGACACAATTGCCATTGGCTTGCGAGCTTTTCCTAAGCTCTTCTTGTGGATCTCTGACAGGTTCTCCCACCAAGAATGTCCTATTCTCCCGGGACCTGTTTCATCATTCGCGCATAATTCGCTCCAAAGGGGCCACCCTTTCCCTTTGAGGTACCTTCTGATTTCCTCTTCCCATACGGGACACTGTCCTACTCTACTGGTCACTGCAACCTCGAATTCTTGGGGGTTCATAAGGCGTTCCATTGCCTTCAGTACCATTTTATCTCTCTGGGTTCTCTACTGAATTTGGAACAGGGGTGATAAAGTGGTGATGTAAACACGGGTACGGCTTACGCTAACTTCCGGCCTACCAAACTCCCGACAGTTTTACGCAACAAAATCTCTCAGGTTTACCTTATATCCCTGTTAATACGCATGCATTAACATACTTCCAAATCTCGGAGGTTTGATCAGTATCGTTCTCACACTTGTGGTTTTTCTGTTTCTAGTTGGATTCCAATTCAAATTTGGGTTCTCTCGGAGTGACTAGGCCACTTCTAGGTCGAGTCCCGTCAGAGTCACCAGTAAATGTTGCTATTTGTGTTCTCTTTATTTGGCTCTGAATATGGCAGTCAATATGGTCGTCTTCCTTAATTCTTTTTTTTTAACAAACAATTTTATTGAGGTATTTTTTGGCATTGTAAACAGTTACAGATAACATAAATGTGCAAACATCAATATAAAAACCAATACTTCAATCAAACCATACTGCGCATGCCCGCTCCTCTCCCCAAGACACGACCCGCCTATTTATCCCTCCTACTCTAATCTCCCCCCCCACCCCTGCTGACATTCACTCTCCCGCGAAGAAGTCGATGAATGGTTGCCACCTGGGGGCTGGTTTAGCTCACTGGGCTAAATCGCTGGCTTTTAAAGCAGACCAAGGCAGGCCAGCAGAACGGTTCAATTCCCGTAACAGCCTCCCCGAACAGGCGCCGGAATGTGGCGACTAGGGGCTTTTCACAGTAACCTCATTGAAGCCTACTCGTGACAATAAGCGATTTTCATTTCAATTTTTCATTTCACCTTTGGGCGAACCCCAGATCCCTTCAAGGTGAACTTAATTTTTTCCATATCCAGAAAACTTGACATGTCCGAAAGCCATAGTTCGGTCTTCTAGGGTTTTGAGTCCTTCCATGCCAGCAGTATTCGCCGCCGGGCTATTAGGGATGCAAAGGCCAGAACATCTGCCTCTGTCTCCCCCTGGACTCCCGGATCTTCCGAAACCCTGAAAATTGCCATCCCTGGACTCATCACCACCCTTGTTTTCAGCACCCGGGACATGACCCCCGCAAATCCCTCCCAGTACCCCCTAAGCTTAGGACATGCCCAAAGCATGTGAACGTGGTTCGCTGGTCCTCCCGCGCATCTAGCTCACTCGTCCTCCACCCCAAAGAATTTGCTCATCCGAGCTACTGTCATGTGGGCCCGGTGAACAACCTTAAATTGAATCAGGCCGAGCCTGGCACATGTTGCGGTTGTGTTTACCCTACTCAGAGCTTCCGCCCACAGCCCGTCCACCATCTCCCTGCGAAACTCCTCCTCCCATTTGAGTTTCAGTTCCTCCGTCTGGGACTCTTCCCCCTTCATGAGCGCCTTGTAGATATCCGAGACTCTACCATCTGCTCCTTCTCCTCTAGAGACTATTCTGTCCTGGATCCCTGTTGGCGGGAGGCATGGGAAGGATGGGACCTGTCTGCGTACAAAGTCCCGCATCTGTAAGTACCTAAAGTCATTTCCCCTTCCCAGCCCAAATTTCTCCTCCAATCCCCTCAAACTCACAAAGCTCCCCTCCAGGAACATATCGCCCACCCTCCCCATCCCCGCCCGCCGCCATGTTCGAAACCCTCCATCCATGTTCCCGGGGGAGAATCGATGGTTATCACATATTGGAGCCCAGACAGACGCACCCCCCCCCCCAACATGCCTCCTCCACTGGCCCCATATCCGCAGGGCCGCCCCCACTACCGGGCTGGTGGAGTAGCTGGCCGGCGACAGCGGTCAGGGAGCCGTGACCAGGGCTGCCAAACTGGTGCCCCTGCACGAAGCCGCCTCTACTCGCTCCCAGATAGACCCCGTACCCACCATCCACTTCCTTATCATGGCTATGTTAGCCATCCAGTAGTAGTTGATCAGACTCGGCAATGCCAGCCCCCCCTCGCTGCGGCTCCTTTCAAGCATCGCCTTCTTCATCCGTGGGGATTTTGTCGCCCAGACAAAGCTCATGATGATTTTGCCAGTCCTTTGGAAGAAGGACCTTGGGATAAAGATCGGGATGCACTGGAAGATGAACAGAAATCTAGGGAGGATTGTCATCTTTACAGTCTGTACCCTCCCCGCCAGTGACAGCGGGAGTGCATCCCATCTCCGAAACTCCCTCTTCATTTGTTCCACCACCCTAGTCAAATTTAACTTATGCAACCTGCCCCAGTCTCGTGCCACCTGTATCCCCAAGTACCGAAAACTTTCCCCAACCAGCCTAAATGGCAGCTCCTTCAGTCTATTCTCCTGGCCCCTTGCCTGCACCACAAACATCTCACTCTTGGCCATATTTAATTTGTACCCTGAAAACCGGCCGAACCTGTTCAATGTTTCCAGTATATTTTCCATCCCGGCCAGTGGGTCCGACACGTACAGGTGCAGTTTGTCCGCATAGAGAGAGACCCTATGTTCCACACTCTCCAGCCCCCCCCACCCCCCCCACCACCCCCCCACCACCCCTAGTCATTCCCTTCCACCCCTTCGCAGCTCTCAACGCCATCGCCAACGGCTCTATGGCCAGCGTGAACAGCAACAGGGAGAGTGGGCACCCCTGTCTGGTCCGGCGGTGTAGTCTGAAATAATTTGACATTATCCTGTTCATCCTAACGCTAGCTTTTGGGGCCTGGTACAATAGTCTGACCCAATTAACCAGTCCCTCCCCGAACCCAAACCTTCCAAGCACCTCCCACAAATAGCCCCACTCCACCCGATCGAAGGCCTTCTCAGCGTCCATTGCCACCACTACCTCCACCTCCTTGCCCGTCGGGGGCATCATGATCATATTAAGCAATCTTCTCAAGTTAACTATCAGCTGCCTGCCTTTCACAAACCCTGTCTGATCGTCCCCAATCACGTCCGGTACACAATCCTCAATTCTAATCGCCAGGACCTTGGCCAGGAGCTTTGCATCCACATTGATCAGGGAGATTGGCCTGTATGACCCGCAGGATTCCGGGTCCTTGTCCCGCTTCAGTATCAACGAGATTGTGGCTTGCTACATCGTCGGTGGCAGGGTCCCTCTGTCCCTTGCCTCATTAAAAACCGTTGTGAGGACCGGTCCCACTATCTCCGAGAACCTCTTGTAAAACTCTACTGGGTATCCATCCGGTCCCGGGGCTTTCCCCGACTGCATGGCCTTTAGGCCCCCCAATACCTCCTCCGCTCTAATTGGGGCCCCCAGCCCGTCCACTAGTCCCCTGCCTATTTTGGGAAGGTTAGTCCATCCAGGAACCTTTACATCTCCTCCGGCTCTTCCGAGGGTTCTGAAGTGTACAGCTTACTATAGAAGTCCCAAAATACCTTATTCAGTCCTGCCGGGTCCTCCACTCTGCTCCCCTCCCCATCAACCACTCTACTTATTTCCCTAGTCGCCTCCCTCTTCCTGAGTTGCTGCGCCATCAACCTACTGGCTTTCTCCCCATGCTCATACACCACTCCCCTCGCCTTCCTAAGTTGTTCCACGGCCCTACTCGTGGATAGCACCCCCAGTTCCGCCTACAATCTCCGTCTCTCCCTGAGTACGTCCTCCCTCGGCGACCCCGCATGCTCCTCGTCTATCCTGTGAATTTCCCTCACCAATCTGTCCATTTCTGCTCTGTCCGTCCTGACCCTGTGAGCCCGAATTGAGATCAGTTCCCCCCTCACTACTGCCTTCAGCGCCTCCCACAGGGTCGCTGCTGAAACCTCCCCCGTATCGTTCACCTGCAAGTAATTTTGCATACACTTCCGAAGTCTCTCACATATCCCCTCCTCCGACAACAGTCCTACGTCTAACCTCCATTACGGGCGTTGGTAATTCGCCCCCCCCCCCCCCCCCCCCCCCCCCCCCCCCCCCCCCCGTCTCCAGGTCCACCCATTGCGGGGCATGGTCCGAGATAGTGATTGCCGAGTATTCCGTATTCTTTACCTCCCCTACACAGTCCCTGCTCACGATAAAAAAATCAATCCTAGAATATACTTTATGAACATGCGAGTAGAACGAGTAGCCCCTTCCCGTCGGCTGTCTGGCTCTCCATGGGTCCACAGCTCCCATTTGCTCCATGAACCCTTTCAGCTCCCTTGCCATTGCTGGGAGTCTGCCCGTTCTGGGACATGACCGGTCCAGCCCCGGGTCAAGGACCGTATTAACGTCCCCCCCCCCCCATTATCAACTTACATGAGTCTAGGTCCGGGATCTTCCCCAGCACTCTTTTGATAAAGTCAACGTCGTCCCAGTTTGGCGCATATATGTTCACCAGCACCACTCTTCTCCCCTCCAGCTTGCCCCCTTACCGTAAGGAATCTGCCCTCGCCATCTGTGACTACGCCCTCCGCCTCAAATTGAACCCACTTATTGATCATAATTGCTACCCCCCTGGACTTAGAATCCAAGTCCGAGTGGAAGACCTGGCTGATCCAGTGAAGGAATCTATAATTTATGGGATCTTAACCTGTCGAACTACGCCAAGTTTGGGGGAAGCTTAGTTGATGAATCAAGTCCTGGCGCAATACGACAAGTTGTAAGATTTGTACTATTTAGACTGTGTTAAGTTGTTCGATTCCTTGTATTATTCGACTGTGTATAGTTGAAGGAATTTATATCATCTCTGCTATTCGGTTATCAGTAGCACTTTGCGAATACTGGAACTCAGCAGAAATTTGCAGTATAAACTCCTCAGGTGCCAAAAAGAATTGTTTTATTTGTAATCGCTTGATTACAATTTGAAAGTCATTTAAAAGGCAATTCGTAGACAATTCGAAGCTTTCAGAGAATTACAGACATTATCTTTCTTTACTTAGGCAGACAGCTCGAAAGTAACTTTTAAAAGGTCAAAGTCTGGCAATGAAACATGAAAAGAGAGAGAAAGCTAATCTTCAGCTAAACTCAAACTCAAAGTCAAAAGTGGACTAACATCACTGACACAGACTGGTAGACTGACAGAACCCCCAAAAGACATAAACTAAAATGGAGACTAGAATCAAAGGCAAAAACTGACTAAACTAACAGAAAGACAACACAGCACAACACACCCCCAAAGACAATAAAAACACAGACAACACACGAAAAACTAAACACTAAAACAAAACTTACAAAGACAATACTCACAAAGACAACAAAACCCCAACCTAACCTAAAATGGCCGGGAGAAACTTTTCAGTTATACACTTTCATATCTGTCTTAAGTCATCTAATTACACCCCAATATAATCCTAATTGGTTTGGGTTAGACTCAAACACATTTGATTTGATGGCAAGCCGTCCATCTTCAATGTGCAACATCAGCTTTTCTGACCTAGCTGTTATCTGCATTGTGAACAATGGTGCCTTCATGTTGCTGTGTATTCAATCCCTTGGCCTTGACAATTAGCACAAGACAGTGTCAAATTATCTTGCAACTGTGCTTTTTTTTTAATGTCACACTGTCTTTGAAAATATGCATTTGCCAGAACAACGGACTTCAGTATAAGTGAATTATGCTGTATAAATGGGTATTAAAAGTGGGGCTCAACATTTATGCTTAAACAGCTATCTTTTACCTATACTAGTTGTATTTGAAATACTTGGCTTCTACAGTCGGCCCTTTGATAAATCGAAAAATTGAGATATATCAGAAAAGATTAAAATACATCATTAATGCGATAGGATAGGTAAAAGCGCAAAGAATCATTGCAGTTTTAAACCATAAAATGGACACTTAAAATACAACAGGCATTTCAAAATAATTATTAAAATCAATAAATTAATCAAATTTGATCACATTGGTAATTAATAATAACTTCATGTAAAATTATTATACAATAAAAGTTGAACATATGATCTAGTAATAAATGGTAAAATGATTATCAAAATGGACATCCTCTGGATTATGCACAAAAGCTTGTTGAAAGGGTTAATTTTTTTACAGAGACAAAAAGAGGCGTATAGCTTGGAATGATGCCATTCGCATCTTAAAACTTTTTTTTGTCACTCAAATGGACTGGGAGTAAAAGTTGGATTGCTGCCATATTCCCGTTATCAAATTTCTTTGAACAACCTGTTCTTTTGGCTTTTAATCAAAGATTGTCGGGTTTTTTTTTAAACCAGCTTCCACATTGTTTGAAGTTTTAATTTCCAGACTAATTTTAAACATTTATTTTAAAATATCAAATACAATAACTTATTAAATATATAACTGAACCAATCTTGTGCTGTATCTTGATTTTCTGTAGATGAATTTGTCGATTCTGTTAAAGGAAACACAGCTAACAAGATATGTTAATTTCTTTAAATTAATAAAGCAACGTTCAGAATAATGACAGTTTTCTTAAGTTGACAGTTCTTGGCAACTTTTTAGCGATACATTGAGGTTTCTTTAGCTGCTTTGATGGCAGCCGTTCTCTTCTGAGTAAGTTCCCTTTCTCGTTTGGAAATTTTCTGTCCCAAGTAAACATCTTTCTGGGCAGTTTGTGCTTTGTGAAAGCTAGCTTTGTGATTGTTAGTACTGAGGTGGTTCAAGACCACCCGTAAGTCTTTGTCATGATCATCTTTATTGATAGAGGTTATCAGAACATCATCTTCATATTGGATAATGGTGGAAGGCCGAACAGGCAGTTACCTGAGATGATTCTGTAAAGCCATGTGGTAAACAGTTGGGCTATTATGATACTGTTGTTGATTAACTGTAAAAGCAAACCATGGTTGTAGTTGCTTAGCCAGTGTTGCTGACCAGAAGCCATACTGGGTGTGTCTTGTTGGTACGTGTTACATGGTTGACCACGAGGTGGAGATGTATTGTAGTGAACATTGTCTACTTCATTATCATCTCTTGAATCCATCCGTTGTTTTTGATAGCATTTTGCCATCCAGTGTCCTACTCTATCACAGGAAAGACATTGTGGTATTTTCTTACGTGATTTTAATGGAGCAAGGGTACATGTTTGTTCTAGCGCTGGTGGTGAAATTGTAGTTACTGCTGATATTCCTGCAGGTGCTGCAACAGCCGCCGCTGGAGCAGCAGGTAACATGGGCTGGATTTGAGCAATAGGCTGCATTTGAGCAGCTGCAGTGTTAAAAGTTGCCTGATTGTGCAAACCACGATCTATCTGAATGCATCGGTCAACTATGTCTCGGTATGTGCCAGCTGTGGCCCAAGCTGGTAAAACCAAATTCAAGGCAGCAGAAACTCCAGGTTTAACACCGGCTATAAAAGCCGTTTTTAATGGACTTAAAGTGCTTGCATCCCATGTGTCATTTTCCTGGTCGAGTGTCATCCCTGAATATTCCATCCAAGTATGTAAAAATCTTTCCTCAAAATCCTGAATATCTTCATCATTTTTTTGAAAGCAAGCTGTGATCTTAGACCAATTGGTCCTCGGGGGGCGAAATTGTAATAGCCAATTCTTGATTGTTAGCCAACCAGCTTCTAAATTTTGCAAATCATCTCCAAGGGCAACTTCTACTTCATTTTTAAGGGTTGAACGTATACGAGTACCTAGCATGATAGTCAGAATTTGTACTCCATCAAGTGGGTGGAGACTGTAAATGGCTTGTAATCTGTGAATTCCATCCCATGTGGTCAGACCACCCTTTTTAGGGTGTGGAAGACCCTTGGACCATTCGTCAATTTTAGAAGGATCAATTTGTTCATGAACCCATTGGTGGTCAAATATGTTTCTAGTGATAGTTTCACCATCTTCTTCTATTTTTTTACTTCCAACTCTAACCCGTTTGCGTTTTAAAGGGGCTAGTCGAATTGCTTTAGTATTTTGTATTGTAGGAACACTATCTTCGTCTGATTCATCCGACAGAGAAAATGATTTTGTTTAACGATTGATCTCGGCTGTGCAATTGCCGATTGTGCCACTAGGTGGGTGGCTTGGACTGCTTTCTGAGTTTGTTCAATCTTTTGTACAGAAAGCATGTTTGTCAAAGAATTGCAATGTTCAGTCACGCTGGTTATATTTCTTTCTAAAACATATCTTTCTTTCACTAACTTGCAATTTTCAAGTTCAATTTGCTCAGTTTTTAATTGCAATTGTCGGTATTTTGACTCCACTTCAAAGACTTGATTTTGGAATTCTGTTATTTGAAAAGATAACTGCTGGAGTTCAGAGGTTTTGTTTTGCAAATCTGTTTTAATTTCATCATGATGCTCAAGTTTGGATTTTGCAACTCGTAAATCTGTTTTAATTTCATCATAATGCTCAAGTTTGGATTTTGCAACTTGCAAACCTGTTTTAATTTCATCAGAATGCTCAAGTTTGGATTTTGCATCTTGCAATTCTGTTTCAAGTTTGGATTTTGCATCTTGCAATTCTGTTTTAATTTCATCATAATGCTCAAGTTTGGATTTTGCAACTTGCAATTCTGTTTCAAGTTTGGATTTTGCATCTTGCAAATCTGTTTTAATTTCATCATAATGCTCAAGTTTGGATTTTGCAACTTGCAAATCTGTTTTAATTTCATCAGAATGCGCAAGTTTAGATTTTGCATCTTGCAAATCTGTTTCAAGTTTGGATTTTGCATCTTGCAATTCTTCAACAACTGCAATTAGTTGCCTTTTAGTAGACCTATACTCATCATCACTTCGTTCAGTATTTAATTGTAACTGTTGGTATTTTGACTCCACTTTAAAAACTTGATTTTGAAATTCTCCGATTTGAACAGATAACTGCTGGAGTTCAGAGGTTTTATTTTGCAAATCTGTTCTAATTTCATCATAATGCTCAAGTTTGGATTTTGCATCTTGCAAATCTTCAAGAACTGCACTTAGTTGGTCTTTAGTGGACTGAAGCTGATGATCACTTTTATTTTTAACAATGATCTCTTGCTGACTGTGTATCTGTCCCGTAAATACCAGGGACCATTTTACACGTTCTGCACCATATAATCGTGGTGCATTTTCCCCATGCTCTCTTGATATTATTGAAGGACCACTGTCCTCTGGGGATATCATACTTTGATTCAATTTTTTTTGAGGTTTCACATAGGTTAAAATGTCTACGAGTGAAAGATCTACAATCCCCCAACATATCTTCAACAGAAACATCTGGTATTCCAGCACCCCCCTTGGATGTAGTGGGGAGTAATTTTCTGTCTGCTAAAGGCTCTGAATCTACACTTTGATTAGGATCAGCCATAACTTTTCTTGACCGCTGACTGACATTTTATTTTAGTTACTGCAGTGACTCATCTTCCAGTCACGTCTGATAGTCTGACCGACCGACTGGCACTTGATTTATTTAACACAGTCTATAAAAAATGTTCTTTTCAAGGGTCGAAGTACTGATTGATGCGGCTTTAAGACTTTTAATGGGTGAAAAAGATATTTCTTACCCCAGTCTAGCCGTGGGTTCCGGCTGTCTTCTGGGCCTCCTCCGATTATCTCCGAAGCTTCCCGAAGGTACCCGACCTCCTCTGATTATCTTCGAAGCTTTCCGTCGTCACCTGGGCCTCCGAAGGTCGTCCTCAGTACTCCCCCCCCCCCCCCCCCCCCGACTGCCTGACTACGCCAAAATGAAGGAATCTTTAATTTATAGGATCTTAACCTGTCGAACTACGCCAAGTTTGGGGGAAGCTTAGTTGTTGAATCAAATCCTGGCGCAATACGACAAGTTGTAAGATTTGTACTATTTAGACTGTGTTAAGTTGTTCGATTCCTTGTATTATTCGACTGTGTATAGTTGAAGGAATTTATATCATCTCTGCTATTCGGTTATCAGTAGCACTTTGCGAATACTGGAACTCAGCAGAAATTTGCAGTATAAACTCCTCAGGTGCCAAAAAGAATTGTTTTATTTGTAGTCGCTTGATTACAATTTGTAAGTCATTTAAAAGGCAATTCGTAGACAATTCGAAGCTTTCAGAGAATTACAGACATTATCTTTCTTTGCTTAGGCAGACAGCTCGAAAGTAACTTTTAAAAGGTCAAAGTCTGGCAATGAAACATGAAAAGAGAGAGAAAGCTAATCTTCAGCTAAACTCAAACTCAAAGTCAAAAGTGGACTAACATCACTGACACAGACTGGTAGACTGACAGAACCCCCAAAAGACATAAACTAAAATGGAGACTAGAATCAAAGGCAAAAACTGACTAAACTAACAGAAAGACAACACAGCACAACACACCCCCAAAGACAATAAAAACACAGACAACACACGAAAAACTAAACACTAAAACAAAACTTACAAAGACAATACTCACAAAGACAACAAAACCCCAACCTAACCTAAAATGGCCGGGAGAAACTTTTCAGTTATACACTTTCATATCTGTCTTAAGTCATCTAATTACACCCCAATATAATCCTAATTGGTTTGGGTTAGACTCAAACACATTTGATTTGATGGCAAGCCGTCCATCTTCAATGTGCAACATCAGCTTTTCTGACCTAGCTGTTATCTGCATTGTGAACAATGGTGCCTTCATGTTGCTGTGTATTCAATCCCTTGGCCTTGACAATTAGCACAAGACAGTGTCAAATTATCTTGCAACTGTGCTTTTTTTTTAATGTCACACTGTCTTTGAAAATATGCATTTGCCAGAACAACGGACTTCAGTATAAGTGAATTATGCTGTATAAATGGGTATTAAAAGTGGGGCTCAACATTTATGCTTAAACAGCTATCTTTTACCTATACTAGTTGTATTTGAAATACTTGGCTTCTACATCCAGCCCTTCCTTAGCCTAGTCTGGTCAGACACTTTCAGATGTGTCTCCTGCAACATAATTACGTCCGCCTTTAGAGCTCGCAAATGCACGAACACATGTGCCCTTTTAACTGGCCCATTCCGTCCCCTGACATCAGCCTGGTTGGGGGGCCCAACCCCCCCCCCCCCCCCCCCCCCAAACCCCCCACCTGCCGGTCAGCCATAACCTTCTTGGGCCCGCCCCCGGCCCATGCGCCGTGTCATTCCTGGCTCGCCTTTAGGCTGCCTCCACCCCAACCTCCTTTCCATTACCTACTTCAGATCCCCCCACATCAGCAAAATAACTCCTCCCCTAGCAACACCCCCCGACAACCCCACCCCTGCCATTCACTGGCTGTATTCTCCGCGCCCCCCCCCCCTCCCCCCACCTGACTCCCTTGACTAGCCAATCTGCTAGCCCGGTGACTGATCGCCGGTGCCCCCTAGTCTCACTTCCATTGTTCCCCCGACCTCATCTCCCCAGCACACCATCCCCCACTCCGACCCACTGGAGCAGTCTCACTAAGATGGGAAAGATCAAACACGGTGTAAACATCAAACAGCAACGCGAGGCTGCCCCAGGTACAATACAGTTCCAGCTGTGTACACAGACAAGTGTTAACCCACGTTCCTTTCTGAGCACCAAAAAAATATATATATAACACTGCAATAACCCAGTACCCGTGCATCCCCCATCCGAAACAAACATAAAAACCATAGACATAAATGAAATAAAAGCCCCCAACCAACATCTTTAATCCCCATTGCTGACCGGCCACCCTTTTGTTACAATACAGGCTCCAGCGCACTCAGAGAGCCCAACAAAAGGTACCCACCACAACAGAAGAAAAAAAAAGGAGAGAAAAAAAACCAACAGAAAAAGGAAAAAGACCATTCGAAAGGGGGGGGGGGGGGGGGGGGGGGGATACCCTCCCCCCGCACATCCTCCACAAGCAAAAACTGCCCACAAAAAATACACCACGAGGCACTTTTAAAGCAGTAAACAGTCGACCTGCAGTCCAGGCACAGTAGGCCAGTAATTCTCAGACCCGAGCTTGCGTCCGTGGGTCCTTTTTTCGAGACCAGCCCCTGATCCCTCACAAAGTCCATCGCTTCTTCGGGCTCGGAGAAGTAATGGTGTCGGCCCTGATGCATAACCCAAAGACGGGCCGGGAAGAGCAGACCAAACTTCACGTGCTTTTTGAATAACACCTCCTTAACTTGTTTAAAGGCTGCTCGCCGCCTGGCCACCTCCTGGCTTAGGTCCTGGTAAATGCGAAGGACACTGTTATTCCATGCGCTGCTCTTAGCGCTCTTTGCCCACTGCAGCACCCGCTCCTTCTCCACAAACCTGTGGAACCTAATCACCATCGGACATGGAGGGCCCCCCCCAGACGCACCTGTATCGCCTGTACTCTGTGTGCCCCCTCCAGCTCCGGCGGTCGCGGACAGGCTTCAGCCCCCATCAGCTGCATCACCAGGTCCGCCACGAACGCTGTGGCATCAGCTCCCTCCGCCTCCTCCAGAAGGCCGATGATCCTCAGATTTTCTCTACGGGCTCTATTTTCCAGCTCCTCTACTCTGTCCAGCAGTCTTCTCTATCTCTGCTTCAACCCGTCGACTTCTAGAGCAGCAATCGTCTGCGCGTCCGCCTGCTCCTCCACCGCCTCCCCCAGTTCCTTAACTTTTTCGTCCTGGGCATCCAGTCTCTGGTTCAGCTGATCCACTGCCTTCTGAAGTGGGTCCAAGTTATCCCGCTTCAACGACTCAAAACTGCTCTTTATCACCTGCAGCATGTTTTCCAGCGCCTGCTGGATCGCCAGGTCCGAGGTCCGCAGGTCCGCCATCTTTGCTCCCGGGTCAGCTTCCCCTGCACCTTGCCTGTTTCCCTTCCTCTCCCGTTTGTGCTGCTTTCTGCTCTCCCGCAGTTCCATGCAGCTCTGCTCACTCCTTAGCCCCCCGTGGCCGTCCTTTCAGCGCTCCACAGCCCCGCAAAACCGGGGAACCAGGTCCTCAAATCCCGCCGGAGTGAGAGCTCCCGAATGTGCGGCTCATTCACTCATTGCCGCCACCGGAAGTTCGCCTTCTTTAATTCTAATTACGTTTTGCTCTAGAGTCGCCAGGTATCTTTCGATACCGCCACAAGGTTCAAACCAAATACTGATCAAAGACTCGATACACCAGTTAGTTAGTTCAAAGTCAAATGCTTATTTATTTACACACACAGTTAAATATACTCATGCACAAATACTACAGACTAAACTATCACTACTGCTAAAGCCTATACTTAGCTTCGGGCACCCACTCAGTCAGAGGAACAATGGCCGTTGTTCGGTTCTGAGTCTGCTGGGGTCGAAGTGGTGAAGGGGAACAGCTAAGGACGGCTGACCGGTAGTGTGCGTTGACCTTGGACTTACTTGTTCTTGTGCAGCTGTTGGACAGGTCTCTCCTCGGTGAGAGCCAGAGCCAAGAGAACGATTCTCTTTTGGGGGTTCCTTCTTATACCCAAACGGGCTTCATGCTCTTTTGGGCGGGCCTTGAACTTGGCCCCAATTAATTGGGCCGTTTCTCGATCGTTCCTATCGATTTCCTCCAATAAAGGGGTGGGTGCCCTGATGGTTGGGCATGTCCTAGATGGCCGTTGGCCTGCTTTGTTCTGGTCTCCTCTGGAGCCGGGGTGTCTGCCTTAGTATCGGTTACTCAAATCTTACTCTTTTGTTCCTGGAGATGGGCCATTAGTATGCTAATGGGTTTGCAGTTTTGGTCTTGTCTGGGAGCTGCGGCTCCAATATACAGACAAGCTCTGAACCTGCTTGTTTTCTCAGTATTGTCCATTTTCCCTGCAATCTTTGCAAAGTGTCCATTTTGTAATCGGGAAGTGGCCATCCCAGATGGCTACACTGGTAAATCTTCACTGCACTCCCTCCAGAGCAAGAACATCCTTCCTCAGATAAGGAGACCAAAACTACATACAATATTCCAGGTGTGGCCGTGTGTAATTGCAGCAATACATCCCTACTGTACTCGAATCCTCTTGCTATGAAGGCCAACATGCCATTTGCCTTCTTTACTGCCTGCTGCACCTGCAGGCTCACCTTCAGCAACTGGTGAATGAGGACACCCAGGTCTCGTTGGACATTCCCTTCTCCTAATTTATGGTCATTCAGATAATAGTCTGGCTTCCATTATTCCTACCCAGGTGGATAACCTTGCATTTATCCAAATTATACTGCATCTGCCATTCATTTGCCCTTTCACTCAACTTGTCCGAATCACACTGAAGCATCTCTGCACCCTCCACAGCTCACCCTCCCACCCAACTTTGTCTCATCTGCAAACTTGGAGATATTACATTTCATTCCTCATCCAAATCATTAATATATAATGCTGGGGTCCCAGTACCGATCCCTGCGGTCCCCACTAGTCACTGTCTGACATTTCGAAAAAGATGCAAGAATTCCTACTCTTTGTTTCTTGTCTGCCAAGCTTCTATCAATCTTAATACACCAACCCTAATCCCATGTGCTTTCATTTTACACGCTAATCTCTTACGTGGGCCTTTGTCGAAAGCCTTCTGAAAGTCCAAATATACTACATCCACTGGTCCCCCCTCAATAACTCTCCTCGTTACATCCTCAAAGAATTCCAATAGATTTGTCAGGCATGATTTCCCGTTCATAAATCCATGCCCACTCTGTCCGATCCTGCCACTATTTTTTAAGTGCTCTGCCACAAAATATTTGATAATAGATTCTAGAATTTTTCGCACTACTGACGTCAGACGTACTGGTCTATAATTCCCTGTTTTCTCTCTACACATCCTTTTTAAATAGTGGAGTTACATTAGCTACCCTTCAATCTGCAGGAACTGTTCCAGAGTCTATAGAATCCTGGAAGATGACCATCAACGCATCTTTGATGCGTTTCACTCTCAAACTAGCAGTTTTGTCATTCATCACAAAACTGATAACCTCCTTTACAACGGGATTTCCTTGGCTCTACTCGAGTTCCCTTCTATGACTACTGTGTTGGGTTCTGCTTGTGCTTTTTATCTCAATCCCCTTTTTTCCTTCTGGCTCTAACTCTAGTTCTCTTACCATGGCTGGTGAATGTTGTACTGTTCCTTGCTGGCCTTGATAGATTTCCTAATCTCTTCCTCTTCTACCTTCGGCCTAGTGCTTGTTTTTTTCCCTTGACTTTGATGTAGCTGGGCTGCTTCACATTTAGGTTAGGGCCACACACTTTTTATTCCTTTTCTACTTGCTGCAGTTTTCGGTTGGGTTCATCCAACTCTTTTTCTGTTCACTCTTAGCACTCCTTCTGTTGTTTCCTGTCTTACTTTCTGACTGATTATAGCTTTACCGTTTGCTAGTATTTAATTGCCAAAACCTCCACGGAACTTCTCATTACGATACAAAGGGATGGAATGCAACTGAGCCTCAGTGCCTTCAGCTCTTCATTTAAACCTTTAAGGTCTTCTGTTGCCCACTTCCTGGGTTCTCTCCCTGATCCCTCTCCCTCTCCAGGTTCGGGGTCAAACACTGCTCCCCCCTCTCCGGGGTTTCTTTTACTGATTGAGTTCAGTGTTGCCTCTCCCTTGAGGACTTACTATCTCCTCTGAGCTCCAGCATTGCCTCTTGCTCCAGGTCTTCACTACCTTCCCTGAGGTTATTCATTGCTTTTCAAAATTGCCCCCCATCTGGGGTCTTCTATGACTTTCTGGTTGCACATTAATGTTGTACAACTTTGAATGCATTACCACTTTAAAACCATCAAAACCATTTTTTTGCTCACAGTTTGCTGTTCTTCTCTCTCTCTCTGCCTGTGCTTTAGGAGTTTTGGCAGGAACTGCAGCTCCCCCTTATGGACGCCCTTCGAACCTGTTTCACTTCTCTTCTTTTCGGTGGAAAAACTTTGTCAATGATTTCCACAGCTCTCCTCTAAACCTCTCTGCCACCTAAAAAAATGTTTTCTCCCATTGTGCCTTGTTTTGGCAGTTTCATCAATGGATTCAATGCTCTTGGAATCCATAGCGCTATATTGTAAAACCTTTCTTCTCTTCACCGCCACCTCCCTCACCCCAGCCACCCGCCTCCCAAGCAGTTTCTGCTCCGATTGGTCACTTGGAGTCTCAGCCTCTTCACATTTGGGACAGGGTTCTGCAGTTCTTTGGGGCATTTTTACATTTTGGCATTGTTCTCTGTGCTCGCCTTTCTTCTTGGTTTTCCTCTTTAACTTCAGTTTTCTTTTTCTTGAACTTGTGATCACGGCTGTTGCCCTCAAACTGATGTGGCGGACAAAGAAACACTTCGACGAGATATTTCATACAAATCACTCTGTATTATTGTTTAAAACATTTGATAAACAATGAACTGCTTGTTACTTCACTTAACTCACTTGTTAAAACACTGATTACTTGTTACAATAAATCAGAAAACTCATGGCTTGGAGTTAATAGTACCCGTTATAAGGTGAGGTGATCAGTCTCCCTTCGATATGTGCCTTCTTCACTGAGTCCGGGACTCAGGGGGGTCTTCACGATGGTGGGTCCTGCAGGTCATTGCTGGGGAGGCGTCAAGCCTTCCCCTTTTATACCATATGAAATGAAATGGAAAATGAAAATCGTTTATTGTCACAAGTTACTGTGAAAAGCCCCTAGTCGCCACATTCCGGCGCCTGTTCAGGGAGGCTGTTACGGGATATCTTCCCATATCTTCCAGCATTGAGAAAGCTTTTAGCCATGTACACAGATGATCTGTTACCTGTTTCCCTGAATGTTAGTTTGCAAAAACAGCTCACATCTGCTGGCGTCGCTTTCTATATCTATCTTTTTTGGGGGTTTTTTAAAAATGTTTTTATTCAAAGTTTTTCAATAATTTTTACAAACCACTACAAAAGAAAATATAATGCAAAGGAACAAAACAATATGCCAACAAAAACAACTTAATCCTCTAACAAATTAACAATTTAACAAACAAAACAAAATAAGGTGGAGCATTTGCCCCTTACAAATAAAATGAAATCACCCCCCCCCCCCCATCCTGCTGCTGCTGACCTCCATCTAACATTCCGCGAGAAAGTTAAGGAACGGTTGCCACCGCCTGGAGAACCCCTGCAAGGACCCTCGCAAGGCAAACTTTATCCTTTCCAACCAGAGAAATTCCGCCATGTCACTGACCCAAGCCTCTACGCTTGGGGGTTTTGCGTCCCTCCCCATTAACAAGAGCCTTCTCCGGGCTACCAAGGAGGCAAAGGCTAGAACTCCGGCCTCTTTCGACTCCTGCACTCCTGGATCATCCGATACCCCAAATATCGCTATCCCCAGCTCGGTTTTACCTGAGTGTCCAAGACCTTGGTCATAGCCTTTGCAAAGCCTCTCCAAAATTCCGTAAGTGCCGGGCATGTCCAAAACATATGGGCATGGTTCGCTGGGCTCCCTGAACATCTCACACACCTGCCCTCTACCCCAAAGAACTTACTCATTCTCGCCACTGTCATATGCGCCTGGTGCACCACTTCAAACTGAATCAGGCTCAGCCTGACGCAAGATGAGGAATTGACCCTGCCTAGGGCGTCAGCCCACAGGCCCTCATCCAGCTTCTCACCCAGCTCCTCCTCCCACTTGCCCTTCAGCTCTTCCACCAAGGCCTCCTCCACCTCCTACAGCTCCTGGTATATGTCCGATACTTTGCTATCCCCCACCCTCACGCCCCAGACCACCCTGTCCTGTATCCTCCGGGCAGGTAGCAGCGGGAATTCCCCCACCTCCTTTTTCACAAACACCCGAACCTGCATGTACCTAAAAGTTTTCCCTGGGGCAACCCAAATTTCCCCTCTAGCGCCCTCAGACTGGCAAAAGTCCCATCGATAAACAAGTCCCCCATCCTTTTAATTCCCGCCCTGTGCCAGCTTAGGAACCCGCCGTCTATCCTACCTGGAACGAACCTGTGGTTGTTCCGCCCCCCCCGGCTGCACTCCAAAAACAGTCTCTTAACCCGCGGGGTCTTATTTGCCCACACAAATCCCGTAATACTCCTATTTACCCGCTTGAGAAAGACTTGGGGATGAGAATGGGCAGGCACTGGAAGACAAACAAGAACCTAGGGAGGACCTTTACGGACTGCACCCTGCCCGCCAGGGAGAGTGGCAGCATGTCCCACCTCCTAAAGTCCCCCTCCATCTGCTCCACCAGCCGTGCTAAATTGAGCTTGTGCAAGATCCCCAGCTCTTGGCAACCTGGATGCCCAAGTACCGAAAGCTCCTCTCCACCATCTTTGAGCGGCAGCTCTCCCAACCTCTTTTCCTGGCCCCTCGCATGCACCACAAAAAGCTCGCTTTTTCCCACATTTAGCTTGTATCCCGAGAAGTCTTCAAAATCCCTAAGTATCCGCATGACCTCCCGCATCCCCTCCACCGGATCCCCAATGTACAGGAGCAGGTCATCCGCATACAGTGAAACACGGTGCGCCCCCCCCCCCCCCCCCCCCCCCCCCCCTCCGAACCAACCCCCTCCAGTTTCTGGACTCCCTCAACGCCATGGCCAGCGGCTCAATTGCCAGGGTAAACAGCAGGGGGGGGACAAGGGGCACCCCTGCCTTGTTGCACGATATAGTCTAAAGTACCCCGACCGCCGCCGGTTCGTCAAAACACTCGCTACAGGGGCCTGATACAAACATTTTACCCACCCGATGAATTCCTCCCCAAACCCAAACCTGCCTCACACCTTCCCACAGGTACCCCCACTCCACCCGTTCAAAGGCTTTCTCTGGGTCCATTGCCGCTACCGCTTCTGTGTCCCCACCCTCCGAGAGCATCATGATCATATTCAGGAGCCTCCGCACATTCGTATTCAGCTGCCTGCCCTTCACAAACCCCGTCTGATCCTCATGAAGCACTCCTGGGACAGAGTCCTCAATCCTAGTGGCCAAGATCTTGGCCAAAAGCTTGACATCCACATTAAGGAGCGAAATCGGCCTATAGGAGCCGCATTGCAGTGGGTCCTTATCACGCTTGAGGATAAGCGAGATCAGAGCCTGCGACATTGTCGGGGGAAGGATTCCCTTTTCCTTAGCCTCGTTAAAAGTTCTCAACAGCAACGGGCCCAACAGCTCCGAGTATTTCCTATAGAACTCTACGGGAAACCCATCCGGCCCCGGGGCCTTGCCCGCCTACATACTCCCCAACCCATTAATTAGTTCTTCCATCTCAATCGGGGCCCCCAATCCCTCTACCCACCCTTCCTCCACCTTTGGAAACCTCAGTTGGCCCAGGAACTGCCTCATCCCCTTTCCTCCCTCTGGGGGTTCTGACTCGTATAATTTACCAGAAAAGTCCTTATAGACCTCGTTTATCTTAGCTGAGCCCAGCACCATGTTCCCCCCAGTGTCTCTAATTCCCCCAATCTCCCTAGCCGCCTCCCTCTTCCGCAGCTGATGCGCCAGCATCCGACTTGCCTTCTCCCCATACTCATACACCGCTCCCTGTACGTTCCTCAACTGGGCCTCAGCCTTCCCCGGGGTTAGCAAGTCAAACTCCATTTGAAGGCTACGGCGCTCCTTCAACAACCCCTCCTCGGGGGATTCCGCATACCTCCTATCCACCCCCAGTATCTCCCCTACCAACCTCTCCCTCTCCCTCTCCATCCTCTCCCTCTTCTCTCTGTGGGCCCTGATTGAGATTAGCTCCCCCCTGACCACTGCCTTCAGCGCCTCCCAGACCACACTCACCGAAACCTCCCCATTATCATTGGCCTCCACATATCTTTGGATACACCTCCGGACCCGCCCACAGACCTCCTCGTCCGCCAGTAGTCCCATGTCCATTCGCCACAGCGGGTGTTGGCCTCTTTCCTCCCACATCCCCAGATCCACCCAGTGCAGGGCATGGTCTGAGATCGCAATGGCCGAGTACTCCACCCCCTCCACTCTCGGAATGAGCGCCCTGCTTACCACGAAAAAATCTATCCGCAAGTGAGCCTTGTGTACATGGGAGAAGAAGGAAAACTCCTTCACCCTTGGCCTGGCAAATCGCCACGGATCCACTCCCCCCATCTGGTCCATGAACCCCCTCAGGACCTTGGCCGCTCTCCCTCTTACCATCAATTCCCCCTCAGTCAGCACAGCAGCAGCACAGTCGTCGTCCCCCCAAACCCCCCCTCCCCCGGCCAAGCAACTGCTTAACCCCCCTGCAGCCCCCATTACACTCCCGTAAGTCAGCTGACTCATGCTGACCCGGGCCGCTCCCGCCTCTACCTCCAATCCCCCTGTGGATTCCCCATCCAAATCTCCAGCCCCCTCCCCCAACCTAAGTGGGGCAGAGAAAGTCCCCCCCCCCTACACCCCGTATGAACCAATGCGGATATCGAACACAGTATCGTCCCCCGCTTCAGGTACCGCCCCCACCATTTCGCGGGAAAAACCGCGCTCCCTGCCTGGGCCAACCCCACCCCCTGTGACGCAGCTCCTCTCAACTGTGACCTCACCCAAATCCCCGAGGGCCCCAGGCCACAAAGATACAAGAAAACGCGGGGAAACCCCACCCAAACACCGCCCCATCCCCCTCACCAACAACCCCCATAACATACTGCAATCCATTAACTCGAGTCCAACTTCTCATTCTTGATAAAAGTCCACGCCTCATCCGGCGTATCAAAATAATGGTGTCGGTCCTGCTATGTGACCCACAGCCTCACCGGCTGTAGCAGCCCAAACTTCACCCCCTTCCCGTGGAGGACCGCCTTGGCCTGATTGAATCCTGCACGCTTCTTGGTCAGCTCTGCACTCCAGTCCTGGTAAATCCGGATTTCGGTGTTCTCCCACCTGCTGCTCCGCTCCTTCTTCGCCCATCGCAGGACACACTCCCTGTCGGTGAAGCGGTGGAACCTTACCAACATAGCCCTCGGCGGCTCGTTCGCCCTCGGCCTCTTTGCCAGGGCTCTGTGCACCCCATCCAGCTCCAGGGGCCTCGGGAGGGGCCTCGGGAAGGCCCCCACGCCCATGAGCATACTCAGCATCGTGGTCACATGTGCCCCAGTATCCGACCCCTCCGCGCCTTCAGGGAGACCCAGAATCCGCAGGTTCTGCCTCCTTGACCTATTCTCCAGGTCCACCAGCTTCTGCCATTTTTTGTGCAGCGCCTCGTGCGCTTCCACTCTGAACGCCAGGCCCAGAATCTCGTCCTCATTATCAGAGGCCTTCTGCTGCACCTCCTTGATCGCCGTCCCCTCCATCTTCTGGGTTTCCACCAGCCTTTCAATCGACGCCTTCATAGGGGCCAACATCTCCGCCTTCAGGTCAGCAAAGCAGCTTCTTAAAAACTCCTGCTACTCCCGGGACCACTGGGCCCACGCTGCCTGATCCCCGCCCGCCGCCATCTTGTTTTTTCATGCCCGTTCGCCTCTCTTTCCTAAAGACACTTTTTTGACCGCTCCACTCCTGGTCCACTCCATACAGTGCTGGGGGACCCTCACTGTTTCATTCCCACACCTGGGGCGTCATTCTCCGCCGGCGGGAGTCTCCGTTCTGCCGGCACCGGCGGGTTTCCCGACGGCGTGGGGCTGCCCCACAATGGGAAACCCCATTGACCGGCCGGTGTTACGGAGACTCCCGCCGGCCGGTCGGCGCAGAAATGTGACGGGGCGGGTAGGAGAATTTCGCCCCAGGAATCGTCGTCCAAATGCTGCTGGAGCTCCTTAAAAGAGCCCAAAAGTCCCTTATCGGCGGGAGCTGCCGACCGTGTGACCTACCTAGGCATAGCTGCAACCGGAAGTCGCTATATCTGTCTGTTGAGTACATCTATCACACTTGCTCGCAGAAACAAGCTGTGTTTTGTCAGGTTGACTACTTTTCCCAACATGCTTTGCAGAGGTTTAGCTGTTGGCCATCTGGCTATACAGCTTTTGCTTATAGGATTATTTTTTCTAAATTTACAATTTTTCTACGTTGTCTCAAACTTCTGACTCTCCTAGCCAATTCAAGTTTGCTCTGCGTCTGTCCCTCAGGGTCTGGCATTATCTATTCACCCAATATGCATTCAGGTGAGTCTTTCCTTCCTTCAGACTTCAGTTTAACCAAATACTCACAGGTTGGCTCTATCCTCATAATCGATTTATCCTCATCGCTGATGTGGTGGCCGAGCGGCGACAAGATGGAGGTTCTTCGTGTGACCAAACGGAGTTTATTGATAACAAGGAATAATTGTGCAGAGGCAACTGGCCTCACTTACCTGGAGAAGCATGGAGCTGTTGCTCCAGCCTTTACATCTTTACTGCATGGTTCCCCGATGTATTCTGCCAAAGGAGAGGACTGCATCCTCTTGAATGATCAACCGCTCTCGGCCCCCATTTGTCCCCAGAGCCACGTGACCCTCCTCTGCTGTACTGTCTTAAAGAGAGCACCTCAATCCACTACAGAAGGGAAGAGCCAGAGGTGGACCATGTGAATGTGAGAAATTGGAAGCAAATTTGATGAAGTTATTCGGTTTAATTAGTCAATGCTATTCAGTCTAGTCCTGCAATGATTGTTCTGCTTTCTACTGCTAAGCTACTTTTAAAAGCTGGCTCGCAAATCTATTGAAAACCTTTGCCTAAACATTTGAAGGAAATATGGATTGCCTTACACCCTGAGTTGCATTCCAAGAACCAAAAAAGATAGGCTGGTAAAAATAAGCCAACTTGATGCTTATCAAGGTTAGATTCAATACTGTATGCTGTCGTGTTGGGTGTTCTGGTGTACAAACGATCCAACATGGCTGGAGATGGTGTAACTCAATTTTATTTACTACTTAACTATAACAGCACACTGCTAACTTGGGTACGTGCATTACCAGCTAATCTGTGGATCCTGTCCTATTACTATCTGGGTGAGGCACTCAGCACTTGGTGAATGTCTGAGTGGCAGGCTCTGAGCTCGGTGCTCTGAGCTGGCTGCTGCTGGAATGAGCGGGAACTGTAGTGTCCCCTGTTTTTATAGTCCGTGCACTCTCACTGGTGATTGGTTGCAATGTTGTATGTGTGTTGGTTGGTCCTACTGCATGTCCATCAGTGTGTGTTTGATTGCACCATGATATGCTGACCTAAATATCATGACATACGCTTTCATTTTTATTAATAGTCTCTTTTGCAGAGTCCTTAATAAAGACTTCCTGGAAGTCCCTATTAACCGCAGGTCCAGCATATCCACCACACTACTTAGCACCTAATTTTGTTTAAAGCTAGATTGGTTCTGATTCTGAATTTCATTGTTAGCAGATTTTCTTCATTAGTTAGCAGATTTTCTTCACTAATGCTATTAATTTTGGTTATCAAACACATGAAATTGTCATGTTAATGTGATGGCTGAAATACAGCAAATGAACCAGAACTAGATGTACTGTATTTATTATCACCAGCAAATCTCCAGTCGTGTAGCTCATCGGAGTCAAAAATACACCATTGTATACAAAAACAAATATCACACAATTACTGCCTATAGTGCAGTGAAATTGTGTTAAATGCCGCGTTGACTAAGAGATCTTGCAGATAATCAAGCAACTGCTTGATTAACAGGTCAGCGAAGAAGGTTGAGACGTTATGAAACTCACATCCTTCTGGAGAGGGGGAGTTGAAAAATGAGTATTTGAAGATTGTTTTGCATCTGTAAGAAAGAGCCGAGTGTAAGAGATAGCATGTGTAGTTGTTTCACAGAATTGGTTCCCATTCTTAAGGAAGTGAGTCCTGGGAGTCAATCTTGTCAGAAGAAATTGGGTTTGGCAGAATGTGTTTGTCTTGTCAATTCACCTGAGCTAAAATCATTTTACATGTGATTAAGAGCGAATAAAAAGCTTCCAGAAAAGTATTAGCAGGGATAGGTTTGTACCACATGCAAAGCTTTCAGTGCATTAGGGAATCTCCGTGCCGTTAGATGATACTCTCTTTTATGCTATGTGTTAAATATTATCAGGACCCATGATTTATCATGATTGAAATAAATCAAATTGGATTGTTTTTTATTAGAGAATCTGTAGGAATATTAGAAAGTTTGAGTGTCCAATTGATTAATGTTTAACCATGTAACGGAAGATGGTAGAGAAAATACTCTAGGTAGGAACTATATGTAACACTGGAGAGAGGAGGGCTCTGTGGGTATTGGAGCATGTGTACTGCAATTTATGGGTTCCTGAGGGTCACATCGAGCTGATAGGGATTGTAAAATAGAAAATATGTACCAGGACCAGCGCATGAGAAGTGTTTGTGTATTGGAGCACTGCGAGAGTCTGGGATCCAGGCAGATGGTGGTGGTAGGGGGGGGGGGGGGGGGGGGGTGTTCCTGGACTGCAGAAACTCTGGAAAGTGTGAACCAGGTTTGGCAGAGAAGTTGTAGTGGTTGTGCGGTGAGGGGGTGCTAGGGAGGAGGCAGAAAGCAGGTTTGAGGAAGCAGCAGGGAGTGAGAGCTATTCCCAAGGTAGCAAGAATGGGCGTTAACATTAGCAATGGGTGGAAGGCAAGAATGGATGTTCAATTAGGAGTAAGACAAATTTATAAATATATTTAAGTGTGGAAAGCACATTATCGTAAGTGAGCATGACACAATAAGAGCAAACATTTAGTAAAATAAAAGATTACTACATGATCACCTAAAGCATTTCTCATAATATGTCATATGGTGAATATTGCAGTGAATGAGGAGGCCCAAATAAGTGAATCAAAAGCAGCATATTACTTGCTCACAGCGAGGAAACACAGCAACTATGTAACAGTCCAAGTCCCAGTTGGGACCATCCTAAGATGCAGGCTCCTTCCTGGGCCGGCTTTTATCTGGGGGAATTAATGAGCCCACCGTTGGTCCTCCGTCTCTCAGTGTGGGAACTCGTACTCCACGAGTCCCACGGGGAGATCAATCGGGTTGTCACTGTTATTCTCTGAGTCTGAATAAAGATTGTAGACTTCCAGTTAACATAAATACTTTATTCAGTGGGTTTGTTCTGTTTCCAGAGCTTAACTAGATATAATACAGTCAAGAGGTATGACCAGGGAAGCTAAGGTAAACTGCCTATGCTGAGCTGTCTCTGTGTGCTGCTGCTCCCTAGCCTTGTGCTTCTGAAAGAGGCAGATCCTCCCTTGGGCCCTTTATACCCGTCTCTGATGCCCTCTAGTGATGCTGTGGCTGTTACATCTGTCTGTAGTCCCTGGTGTATGTGCAGATGTATGTACAGATGTACAGATCACTACATCCCTCCCCCTTTTATTGGACATGTTTTCTAGACTGGCCTCAAGAAAACTGTACATAACAAGTGGTGAGAATATGCAAATCTGCACACTGTGAAAATGATAAAAGTAATACAGAAACAATTAACTGTGTTGTGAGTCCATCGTGAGAAATGTCCATATTCGTCTTGTGCGTGTGTTGAAGTGTCGTTACAAATCTAGCCGGTCGGGTGCCTTACGGCTACTGCTGGAGCATCTTAACGGTGGTAGTAGGGATGATGGTTTGATGTCATCAAGAGTACTGTCTGGCGTTGTGTGGCGAGGAACGTCCTGTGGATAAATGGACTCGGTCAAATCCAGTGGCATTGTAGGTCGAATCTCTAATATATCCCTGCGGTTACGGCGAAAAAGTACTCCCGCAGACGATTTGACAATGTAGGACCGCGGTGCCTCCTGCCTGATCACCGTGGCTGACTCAGACCATCTGTCTTCTGGTTCCTTGATTCTGATGGTGTCACCTATTGTCAGTGGCTTGAGTGGGATCGCATGTTGATCGTAGTATAGTTTTTGTTTGGAGCATAGTGCCCGCACGTCATCGAGAACCAGTGCATTGCCAGGGTCTCGGAATTGCTTTGCCAGTAGGGTTGTCCAGATGTCTCTGCCGAAGAGCATTTGCGCTGGCGACAGTCCTGAGCTCAATGGGGTTGCTCGGTACGATAATAGAGCTAGGTTGATGTCAGAACGTGACTCGGCTGCTTTGCTGATGAGTCGTTTAATGATGTGAACACCTTTTTCCCTTGTTCCATTTGATTGTGGGTAGCGATTCTGTGTCGCACCATTGTCTGACCTCGACTTTTTCCTGTGTTTGTGGTATTAATTCTGTATGTCAGCATTCGTGAAAGCTGTTTTGCTTGTTTGTTCTCGAGCAGATATGAATTTGTGAGATTCTTTATCATGCCATGGCATGTTTGTAGCCTTGTCATTGTTTCGCAGTGTGCTGTGGCATTGTCCTTCATGTGCAGAGTTGTACCATGTTGTACAGGTCGTTGTTTCATGTTTTTGTTTCTGTCGTTTCTGTCTTTGTTGTTTTCGTTGTCGTTCTTATTGTTTTTGTCGTTTCTGTCTTGGTTGTTTTCGTTGGCGTTCTTGTTGTTGTCGTTCTTGTTGTTCCTTTTGTCGCGCTTGTTGATTCTGTTTTTGTTGTTTTCGCTTTTATTCTTGTTCTTTTTCTTGTTGTGCTTGTTGTTTCTGGGATGCTTCTTGTTGCTTTGGCGTTCTTGTTGCGCTGCATGTTGTTTTTTGTTATTGCTGTTGTTCTTGTTTCTGCTGTGCTTCTTGCAGTTTTTGTTGTTCTTGTTGCGCTCAATGAGTGTGCCATGTGGCTGATTTGAGTAATTGTCACAGTTATTGGTGTCAGTGTCCTTTGTGGTATCTGCTACATTGAGCGTGTCTTCTTGAAAATTGTGAGAATGATCTGATGTTGCATTGATGTTGGTGACATCAGTCATTTGTGGTGGATTCAATTCCTCTTCTTTGCTTACTTGGTACTCCTCTTCTAGAGTAATTTCTGGTTCACTTGAATCATCATTGATTTCTAGGTGCTCCTCTTTTGGAGTCATTTCAGGTTCATTTGAATAATCTGTGATCTCTTTGAGTTCCTTTTCTGGAGTTAAAAACTTCACCATTTCATTTTGTTGTGGGTCGTGGTGCTCCTCTTCTGGAGTCAAAATCTTCAGGATTTCAATTGACATGGTCTCTCTGGACTCATGGGTGGCTGTCCTCTGATTATTGAGTGCTTCTATGCAAACGAGCTGAGATATGTCAGTGTCGCTGTAATCCTGCACATCGTGTATGGGAATTGTGATTTCTTCGTCACTTGTCTCACATACAGTGGGTAGACATTCAGTGTCTTCTTCTGGTGGCTCAAATAAGCTTGATAGATCTTCATGGTCTTGTGGAGGCTTGCATCGCTCTCTTTGTGGAGGCTTGTGTCGCTCTCTTTGTGGAGTCCTTCATCGCTCTCTCTGTGGAGTTTGTCATCGCTCTCTCTGTGGAGTCTGCCATTGCTCTCTTTGTGGAGTCATGCAGTGTTCTCGCTGTAGAGTCGATCTGTGCTCTCTCAACTGAGTCGTTCTGTGCTCTCTGTGTGGCGTTGTCTTCGTCTTTGGTATTGCTGTCCTCCCATGTATCGATGATCTGCCATGGCACCATTGTATTGGATTCATCTACCATGAGAAGAGTCGTATTGAGCTTTTCAACCGTGTTGCTGATGCTGTGATCAGGATCTCCGAATAACTCAGCCATGTCTGAGCAGTATTGTGTGTATTGTTTGATAGACAAATCCTTGCTTTTTGTTTCGGAGTTGTGATAGTTCTCGTCATGTTCAATAAACAAATCATCTTCTTGTGTGGAGGCTGGGACCCTTTGTGCTGCGTGGACCACTCTCTGTTTCTTGGCGTCAGGCCGCAGCATAATCCTGCACTCACGAGTCAGGATGTCATATATGCTGGACTGAAGATTCCCCAATCTGAAGAACTTATCGTTGGGATCTTCACGGTACAACACCTCTAGTTGCGGTTCGGATTTGGTACTGTGGTAGCCATCTCCCAAGATGAAATCTTCATCTGAGTCATACTCTACAAGGACCATATCATCTTCTAGAGCGGTGCAAACAGCTTGTTCCAGGGTGTTGTGAAAGTTATTTTCTTTTTTTTTAAATATTTTATTGAAAATTTTTGGTCAACCATCACAGTACATTGTGTATCCTTTACACAATAATATAACAGTATAAGTAACAATGGCCTGTTTTATTAACAAAGAATAAGTAATATATAACAAAAACGAAAACTAAAACTAAATTGCAACTGCCTTGTCTCAAATAAACACTCTCCAAAAATATGATTTAACAGTCCAATATACAATTATTTATAGCAACGACCTATACATATTATACATATATATTAACAACCCTGAGAGTCCTTCTGGTTCCTCTCCCCCCACCCCCCCCTCTTCACCCCCCCCCCCCCCCCCCGGGCTGCTGCTGCTGCCTTCTTCTTTTCCATTCCCTCTATCTTTCTGTGAGGTATTCGACGAACGGTTGCCACCGCCTGGTGAACCCTTGAGCCGATCCCCTTAGGACGAACTTAATCCGTTCCAGCTTTATAAACCCTGCCATGTCATTTATCCAGGTCTCCACCCCCGGGGGCTTGGCTTCCTTCCACATCAACAGTATCCTGCGCCGGGCTACTAGGGACGCAAAGGCCAAAACATCGGCCTCTCTCGCCTCCTGCACTCCCGGCTCTTGTGCAAACCCAAATATAGCCAACCCCCAGCTTGGTTCGACCTGGACCCCCACTACTTTCGAAAGCACCTTGGTCACCCCCACCCAGAACCCCTGTAGTGCCGGACATGACCAGAACATGTGGGTGTGATTCGCTGGGCTTCTCGAGCATCTCGCACACCTATCCTCTACCCCAAAAAATGTACTGAGCCGTGCTCCAGTCATATGCGCCCTGTGTAACACCTTAAATTGAATCAGGCTTAGCCTGGCACACGAGGACGATGAGTTTACCCTACTTAGGGCATCCGCCCACAGCCGCTCCTCAATCTCCTCCCCCAGCTCTTCTTCCCATTTCCCTTTCAGCTCATCTACCATAATCTCCCCCTCGTCCCTCATTTCCCTATATATATCTGACACCTTACCGTCCCCCACCCATGTCTTTGAGATCACTCTGTCCTGCACCTCATGCGTCGGGAGCTGCGGGAATTCCCTCACCTGTTGCCTCGCAAAAGCCCTCAGTTGCATATACCTGAATGCATTCCCTTGGGGCAACCCATATTTCTCGGTCAGCGCTCCCAGACTTGCGAACTTCCCATCCACAAACAGATCTTTCAGTTGCGTTACTCCTGCTCTTTGCCATATTCCAAATCCCCCATCCATTCTCCCCAGGGAAAACCTATGGTTATTTCTTATCGGGGACCCCACCAAGGCTCCCGTCTTTCCCCTATGCCGTCTCTACTGTCCCCAAATTTTCAAAGTCGCCACCACCACCGGGCTTGTGGTGTATTTCTTCGGTGAGAACGGCAATGGGCCGTCACCATAGCTTGTAGGCTAGTACCCCTACAGGACGCCCTCTCCAATCTCTTCCACGCCGCTCCCTCCTCTTCTCCCATCCACTTACTCACCATTGAGATATTGGCGGCCCAGTAGTACTCACTTAGGCTCGGCAGTGCCAGCTCCCCCCTATCCCTACTACGCTGTAAGAATCCCTTCCTCACTCTCGGGGTCTTCCCGGCCCACACAAAACTCATGATACTCTTTTCGATCCTTTTGAAAAAAGCCTTCGTGATCACCACCGGGAGGCACTGAAACACAAAGAGGAATCTCGGAAGGACTACCATTTTAACCGCCTGCACCCTCCCTGCCAGTGACAGGGGTGAAAGTTATTTTCAACTGCTGGTGTACGTTCGGGCATTATTCTGTCTTTTGAGGCAAGAAAATTGGGTTTTGCAGCTTTAAATGTCTTTTTGTTCATTTTCGTGCATTTCCTTTTTAAGTGAGCGTGGTCCTTGTCCTCTGACGTCATGACGCTCATGATGTCATGCGTAGGACTCGATTGCCCATGCGCACTCCAAGTTTCCAGTACTGTGCGCTCTTTGCGCAACTGCGCATGTGCGGCTCCTTTCTCAAGATGGCTGCCGCTCAGAACCTCCAATTTCCTCCGATTCAACCCTGCCTCCGCCTCGTGGTGAGTGTTCGTGCCATTTTTACCAATTTTGTTTTCTAAATGATGATTCTGTGTTTGTAGAGACTCAAAGTATTGATTTTGTTTTTGTTCATAAGCAAGGCATTTTTGTATAGCGATTTCTAGAGTTATATACTTATTTTGCGAAAGTTCTTCCCTCAAATTTTTATCAGTTAGTCCAGAAATTAATTGATGCATTATCACAGTGTCTCTGAAATCAGCACAATCACAGCCTTATGGTATTAACTTGAGATTTGTAATAAAATCAGAAATGGGCCCTCCGTTTCTCTGACAAGAGTTAAATCTTTCCAGCATCTCACCAGCCTGACTGTTACAGCGTTCATCAAGTTTTTTGAGGATAACTTCTACTTTGGTGTTTTCCTCACCTTCTAAGTAATTAAAGCAATTATAGATTTCTCTAGCTTCATGCCCTCCTGTTGAGAGTAGTAGGGCTATTTTCATTGCATCAGAGGCAATGCTTAAATCATTAGCTGTGATAAATATTTGGAATATCTGTTCAAACATTTTCCAGTTATAACTTAAATTACCATTGTTTCCAGCCGCCATGGAGTTCCAACGCGTTCCATCAAATCAGTTAGTCGTCGAGGATCCATTTGCTGCAAAGTCTTCCACAGTCGAATATCCGGTTTAAGTTTTTTTTCTCTTGCTGGTGTCTAGCTAGCTTTCTGAAATCACCTCTGGTATCATATGTTATTCTTTACGTCTGAATAAAGATTGTTGACTTCCAGTTAACGCAAATACTTTATTCAGTGGGTTTGTTCTGTTTCCAGAGCTTAACTAGATATAATACAGTCAAGAGGTATGACCAGGGAAGCTAAGGTAAACTGCCTATGCTGAGCTGTCTCTGTCTGTTGCTGCTCACTAGCCCTGTGCTTCCAAAAGAGGCAAATCCTACCTTGGGCTGGACCCTTTATACCCGTCTCTGATGCTGCCCTCTAGTGATGTTGTGGCTGTTACATCTGTCTGTAGTCCCTGGTGTATGTGCAGATGTATGTGCAGATGTACAAATCACTACAGTCACCATGGGACACATGTGGGTTATATCATCCCCCCCACCCATTGTGCGTATGTCCCTCTTTTGCAGGGAGTAGAGGAGATTGTCTTCCCCACTGTCCCACAGTTGTGCCGCCGGCTGTTGTGGGGTTGGGTCGGAGGAATGTAATGTGTCAGGAAACGTCGTTTCCCTGTCGATCATCTGGGGGACACCATCAGCAGTCGATCCCTGGCGATGCCATCGTCCGAAAACCTGGATGCCTGAGTCTCCATATCAGATCCGAACTCCTCCACTTCATGCATGTCAGTGTTGGGGTCTCCTAGGGGATAATGTCCCCAGAACCCTCTGTGTCAGACCAGCAGGGTTGGAAGACGGTTCCTCCAGTGGGGTTTGTCTCATTAGGTCATTGAGCCTTTTGTGTTACTGCAACCAAGTCCTCCTCACCCATAAGGCATTGAGATTCAATATCTCCATCCCTTGAAGCTCCTGGACTTCCAGCTCCACATTCTCGCGGGAAACGGCAATCTCAATTGTCCGCTGCAAAGTCAGCTGGGTTTTGGTCAGCAACTTCCTCTTGCGTGGTGGCAGACAAAGCAGTCGCCAAGGTATTCACTCAGGATAGCCCAAACTCACAAGTCTCACAGTTTCCTTAAACATGTTTGGGTAGCCGTGTGGAAGCGGAATTGGCAACAATGTGTGCCAGTTTTGGATTTAAGTGGTTTTCTACCAAAGCTACCAAAGCTGTAAAAGGCTGAGAGTCAGGCACATCCGGGTGTGTCAAGCTTTTGACAAGTGCATACTTTGGTCCGTCAACCGCCATTAGTAGGGTTGTGGTCTGCCATTCATCTCCAATTATGGTGTTGGGCCAAAATAAAAAATTGCATACACTCTATATATTGAGCCCAATGATCGTTACTCACATCGAAAACCTCCAACTTTCCTACATGAGGCATCTCGGTCGGTTGAGGTTAGGTCTCTTGCGGCCTAGACAAAGTGGTCCGATGTGGAACATGTGGTGCCTGCGGCAACTCCACTTCAGCCTCGTCGCCAGTGTAGAATTCGACGGGTACGAAACACTCATAGAATGAACAGTAGGATACAAAGAAAGAGATTTATTAAGATACACTACTAAACTTCCATGCCCCGAATAGTCATCCTCCATTACGTCCCAGGGGGGTAATCTTTTATTTCAAGGACAAGCTGGTTTGGGTGGTTTAAAACTGCTCAACTCTGCAGTTCAAACTCCATTGACTGCAGAAACTGCTCATTTGAGTGGACATATTTTCCATGAATATTTTCCATGAGAAGAATTCTCATCTGAGAGGGCTCTTTGGATAGAATATTTTTCTGCCCATTACCCATTCGAGAGGGGTATAAAGTGTCTTAGACAGATGGGGATTGTTGTCTCAGTTGGAGACACAATCTCTGGTGAGAAGGGTTAGGAGGAGGGGAAGGTGAGATGAAGAACGGAAAACAGGGAGGCTCAGGATTCTGTGATTCGTCAAGAAGGGGATAGAGCAGTGCCAGACATTTGAGGGTCAGGAGGAACCCAGAAACATTCAGCGGAGGCCCAAATTAATTTATGTCTCCCCAAAGGTATGCAGGTAGAGATGTAGCAACCTGCAACTGACCTCATTAGGTCATTGAGCCTTTTGTGTTACTGCAACCAAGTCCTCCTCACCCATAAGGCATGAGTCTGCCTGAGCGTCCTCTACTTCCCAGTGCTCAGTATGAACTGGTGATGTCTATTGTGCACTGCATGCAAGACAGCAGCAAGGCCGACCTCCCTGAATCTGGAGGCAACTTTGCCTCTCCCCAATATCGCAGACAACTATGTATTGTGACATGTAATGAATGTATAATTCCTGAATGCCAAAAAGTGGGAGACTTGCAGAATTGTAAAATTTCTGCTCCCTATGAAATTTGACATGGTTGGTAGAGATTAGCTAGAATATTTTTTTAAAAAGCAAAATGCTGCAAAGACTCAGCAGACCTGGTAGCATCAGTGGAGGGAAATACATTTAATCTTCATGAGTATCACAAGTAGGCTTACATTAAACTGCAATGAAGTTACTGTGAAAAACCCCTAGTCGCCACACACCGGTGTTCGGGTACACAGAGGGAGAATTCAGAATGTCCAATTCACCTAACAAGCACGTCTTTCGGGACATGTGGGGGAAAACTGGAGCACCCGGAGGAAACACACGCAAACACGGAAAGAACGTGCAGACACCGCACAGACAGTAACCCAATCCGGGAATTGAACCTGGGTCCCTGGTGCTGTGAAGCAACAGTGCTAACCACTGAGCTACCGTGCCGCCCTTGAGTCCATGTGACTCTTCTCCAGAGCTGAAGTGAGGTAGGAATGTAACGGGTTTTATACTCTTGTACAGAAGGTGGAGCAGGTGGAGTAGAATAGGACAGGGATACATGGAAGCTCAGAAGAGATTTGACAAAGATGTTATAGACACAAGAAAAAGGGAGTGGTAATGAGAGTGTGAAAGACTAAAGCAAATGCTAAAAGTTGCATGAAGGTCAGAAGACAGAATGTGTCAATAGCAAAATAAGGCTGTGTTCTCTGAAAACAAAGCATAAGAACAAATTACAGAGTGGCCCTGTGGGGAAACGAGAGGTTTGGGAAAGATTATTAACATGCAGGACAGAGTTCATGGGCTGGATTTGTTGAACACATTGACAAGTGCAGAAAGCCTAATCGGAAGTTGAATTGCTGTTCCTCTAATCAGGGGAACTGGAGGAATATTACATCTTCACATTAAGCATTTGACAAACTTCTGCATTGAACATTGAGTTCAACAACATCAGTCTATGAACTCTGCCCTCCATTTGATAATCTTTTGTCAGCTCCCTACTCCTACACCGCTCCCCGCAGTCCCCCCCCCCCCCCCCCCCCACCCCAAACATGGTCAGTCTGTAATTGTTCTTATGTTTGCTTTCAGGGAGTCAAGGCCCTTGTACCACTATTAGCACATTCTGATTATAGTACCATTAAGACCTTCTTAGTCTTCAACACTATCATTTGTCTTGTATCCATGACAACTTTGCCAAATATCCCCTGAGCTCCCAGCTGTCTCTCATAGAGTCATAGAGGTTTGCTGCACATAAAAGGCCTTTCGGCCCATCGTGTCTGCACCGGTCAAAACAGCCACCTAACCATTCTAATCCAATTTTCAAGCACTTGGCCCATAGCCTTGTATGCCTTGGCATCACAAGTGCACACCTAAATACACCTTAAATGTTATGAGGACCTCTGCCTCCACCACCCTCTGGGTGAAAATATTTTTCCTCACATCCCCTTGAAACCTCCTGCCCTTTACCTTAAATCGATGCTCACTGGTCATTGATCCTTCCACTAAGGGGAAAGGTCTCTTCTTGTCTACTCTAGGACCCTCATAATTTTATACATCTCAGTCATGCCTCCCCTCAGTAACCTCTGCTCCAAGGAAAACAACCTTTTGCTCCAGTGCTTCACCCTGTCTCTTCAACACTACAAAATCCATCATATTTCTCCCTCTCTTCAGCTCTAAAGAAGAGATGCACAGATGCAACTTTGACTGTTTGCCTCTCCACAGATACAGTCAGACTTGCTGAGTTTTTCCAGCATTTTCTGTTTTTATTTCTGATTCTCAGCATCTGCAGTATTTTCCTTTTATTTTAGCTAAAACTGAAATGGACTCACCTGACCAGACTGAAAGATGCAACAATCTTTACTAAGTATACTAGATGCACTTGACTGATCGTCTGATAGGCCCCCTGACACTGTCAAGTGCCAGCGGACCCTTTAAATTTCTGGCCATTACCTTGTTCCAGGTGCCTGAAGCTTTGGAGCCTGGACATCACGCCCTCCAGCAATCTATAGGCGGGACTGGGGTCTGTGAGATGCCTTTGCTGTTAATTCAAAGCAATTAGCATATTGTAGGTTGCGCACCGACAGCAGGCCTTGAAGTTGGAATGTTGCTATCTTATGGTTGCAGGACATGCCCTGGAAAGCGACCATATTATTCGGTCTAATATTTCGCCAGCAGGACAAATAAAGAACTAGTGATTTACTTGTATTTATTACACTGCATTTGTTATTCACAATGCAGTCACGGAGACCAAATGCAGATTGGGTGGCCATGATGTGCAACACCTCCATTCAGTCTTCAAGTGTGACCCTGAGCTTCCAGTTGTCTGTCATTTTAATTCTCCCCACTCCAACTTTGACCTATTTGCCCTCGGTCTCAAACAGTGCTCAAATGAAGCTCAATGTGAGCTTGACGAACAGTACTTTACCTTTTGATTAGGCATTGTGGAGCCTTCCAGGCTCAGCATAAAATTCAAAAATTTCTGTCGGCTGAACTAATCATTGTTGCCATCGCTTACTCTGCTATTCCATTTACTAAATTTTGTTTCTTTACTTCTGGTACCATCAGCCTTTTGACTTACACGGGTATCTCTTTCATCATTCAGTCACTCTTGTCTTCCACCCCGGCACAGATCTTTCGGTTTGATTTTTACTGCCAGCTCCTTTCCCTGGCTCTTTTTTAAATTCTTTAATGGGTCCTGTGTGTCACTGGCTGGGACAACATTTTTATTGCCTTTCCTTGATTGCCCTTCAGAAAGTGCAGGTGAGCCGTTTTCTTGAACTGTTGCAGTCCATGTGTTGCAGGTAACCCACAGCACTGTTAGGGAGGAAGTTCCAGGATTCACCCACAGTGAATGAACAGCGATATAATCCCAAGTCAGGATGGTGTGTGGCTTGGAAGGGAACTTGCAGGTGGTGGTGTTCCCATGCATTTGCTGCACTTGTCCATCCAGGTGGTAAAGGTCATAGGTTTGGAAGGTGCTGTTAAAGGAGACTTGGTGAGTTGCTGCAGTGCGTCTTGTCCATGGTACATACTGCTGTCACTGTGTGTTGGTGGTGGATGTGGTGCCACTCAAGCAGCTGCTTTGTCCTGAATGGTGTTGAGTTTCTTGTGAGTTGTTGGATCTGCACTCATCCAGGGAAGTGGAGATTATTTCACCAGGCTCCTGAATTGTACTTTGTAGATGGTGGTCAGGCTTTGGGGAGTCAGCAGGTATGTTATCCTCTGTAGAATTCCCAAACTCTAACCTGCTCTTGTAGCCACAATATTTCTATGGCTTATCCAATTCAGCTTCTGTTGAATGGTAACCCCCAGGATGTTGATAGTGGAGGATTCAGTGATGGTAATATCATTGAATGTGATGGTTAGATTCTCTCTTGATGGAGATGGTCATTGCTTGGCACTTGTGTGATGCGAGTGTAACTTATCAATTATCAGTCTAAGCCTAATGTTATCCAGGTCTTGCTGCATTTGGGCATGGACTGCTTCTGTTTCTGTGCAGTCACGAATGGTGCTGAACATGGTGAAATCATCACCGCACATCCCCACTTCTGACTCTATGATGGAGGGATGACCATTGATAAAGCAACTGAAGATGGTTGGGTCCAGGACATTACCCTAAGGAACTCCTGCAGTGACACCCCAGGACTGAGATGATTGACCTCCAACCACCACAACCATCTTCCTTTGTGCCAAATATGACTCCAGCAAGCAGAGAGATTTCCCCTCATTCCTTTGTCTCCAGTTTTACTAGGACACCTTGACACCACACTTGGTCAAATGCTGCCTTGATGTCAAGGGCAGTGACTCCCACCTCACCTCTGGCATTCAGCTCTTTTATCCATGTTTCGACCAAGGCTATAATGAGATCAGGAACTGAGTGACCCCAGCGGAACCCAAACTGAGCATCCATGTGCATGTTATTGCTGAGAAAGATCCACTTGATAGCGCTGTTAATGACGCCTTCTATCACTTTACTGATGATGGAGGGTAGACTGATCGGGCGGTATTTGGCCGAGTTGGATTTGTCCTGCTTTTTGTGGAAAGGATATACCTGGCAATTGTCCACATTGTCATATAGATGGTAGTGTTGTAGTTGTACTGAAAGAGATATGGTGCGGCTAGTTCCAGAACTCAAGTCTTCAGTACTATTGCCAGAATATTGTCAGCATTCAGTGCATTTGGTTGTTTCTTGCAATCACGTGGAGTGAAGCGAATTGGCTGAAGACTGATATCTGTGATGCTGGGGACCTCCTGAGGAGGCCAAGATGGCTCATCCTCTCGGATAGATGTGCAATCCATCCCTGTGGAAGACTGACCAGCACAAGAAAATACAGGCCAAGAGAGGACTTGCCCCATTTTTAAAACATTAGCTGCCATATTCAGGTATATTTTGAAAGGTCCCAAGTCTTTCAGTGAGTTGGTGAATGTGTGGTTGAGGGAGTGAGTGGATGAATGGGTGGGCGAGTGAGTAGGCAAATGGGCAGGTGATTGAATGAGTGGGCAGTCAGTTCTGGTTGGAGGGGTATTGATAGGAGAGAGTCGGGTTCGTTCAGATTGGGTCGGCCGTGAAGTACAGGGGTGGTCAGCTTGGGAGGTCGTCGAGTCAGGGGAATGGAGGTAGGAAAAAAAGCCAGGTCTGGCCGGGTCTGAGGAGTCATTGGGTGGATTGATTGTGGTGCTCAGTTTAGTTACACTGACTAATCATGGAGTTAGTCAAATCACGTGTATCTGGCCCAATTCAATGTCGGAAATTTTTGTGGAGAGTCCCAGGCACCAAATATCAGCCTATCGGAAGCTTACATTTCCCAGGTAATTTCAGTGCATGTGTGCACGTCAAGACTTCCCTGGGATCTTAACATGCATCACCCAAATTAACTTCCAATTTCGATGATATAGCTGTGTGCCTACCATATCACCAACCATGCACAGAAATTATAACTGACTGACATTTTACTGACATATAGACTACGTCCACAAGAGGGCAGCAGCAATTTAGTTATTAATCAGAGCCACCAGAATCCCGCATGAAGAAATTGGTCATTTTCTTCCACTGTCAGCTTTCTATCGCTATTTTCAAGTTCCCAATTCCTTTAATAAAGGCCTTTGGAAAGCATATTTTCATTTTCTCTCTCTTCTCCATCTGCAGTTGGTATAACAAAGTATAGAACACAGAAAGGCAAAAGTTAAGCAATGATATTTCGAAAGAAAACATTTTTTTAAAAAATCAATAGATCTAGATCTAATAGCTGAATATTTACAGTAATGTTTCTGTTGTTTAACTGCGAATATAATGGTTGATTGCTGATGATATTTAGTATCATGTTACTTGTAACCATGGGAAGACAGTGATATTGTCTCACTAGAAACAGTTCAGACTGTTTAAAATACCAACAAATAATTAAACATTCAGCAGGATGTTTAATGTTGTATAAGTGTTTTTTTGCAGAAAATAACCATGAAAAGGTCAGTACAATCCCTCACAAGAATTATCATCATCTAGATAAATACTTCTTGACTGAAGCAATTTCATTCTTGTCTTTATGTTTAAGATCTGTCCTATCCCTATCACTGTAATCTTCAGCTCTACAACTTAAGCCCTCAAATTCGCTCTTCTTCTGACTTTTCCACACCATTGGTGCCTTGCCACGAGTCACCTAGGCCTCACACTCAACCACTCACCCTAATCTACACCTCCTCTCTACTTTTCCCCTCTTCCTTTAAAGCCCATCGCTTCAACAAACTTTCACAGAATCACAGAATAATACAGTGCAGAAGAAGCCCTTCGGCACATCAAGTCTGCACCAACACATGAAAAACACCTGAACTGCCTACCTAATCCCATTTGCCAGCACTTGGCCCATTGCGTTGAATGTTATGACGTGCCAATTGCTCATTCAGGTTCTTTTTAAAGGATGTGAGGCAACCTGCCTCTACCACCCTCCCAGACTGTGCATTCCAGACCATCACCACTTTCTGGATAAAAAAGATTTTCCTCACATCCCCCTTAAACCTCCTGCCCCTGACATTGAACTTTGTGTCCCCTTGTAACTGACCCTTCAACTAAGGGGAACAGCTTCTCTCTATCAACCCTGTCCATGCTCCTCATAATCTTGTACACCTCAGTCTACTCTGCTCCATTGAAAACAACCCAAGCCTATCCATCCTCTCTTCATAACTAAAATGTTCCATCCCAGGCAACATCCTGTTGAATCGTCTCTGCCCCTCCTCCAGTGCAAACACATCCTTCCTATAATGTGGTGAGCAGAATTGCACACAGCACTCAAGGTGAACCAAAGTTCTATGAAACCCCAACATGACCTTCCTGTTTTTGTAACCTATGCCTCGATTGATAAAGGCAAGTGTCCCATATGCCTTTTCACCACCCTATTAACCTGCCCATTTTTCGGTTATCCTTCCCAGTGCCTCCTTTGCTTTGTGCTTGCTTTTTGATGATATCAGTATGAATAAGTGTATTTATAATAATCTTTATTGTCACAAGTAGGCTTACATTAACACTGCAATGAAGTTACTGTGAAAAGCCCCGAGTCGCCACATTCCGGCGCCTGTTCGGGTACACAGAGGGAGAATTCAGAATGTCCACAAATTGCCTAACAGCACGTCTTTTGGGACTTGTGGGAAGCAACCAGAGCAAACCCATGCAGACACAGGTAAAATGTGCAGACTCCGCACAAACTGTGCCCCAAGCCGGGAATCGAACCTGGGACCCTGGCGCTGTGAAGCAACTGTGCTAATCACTGTGCTACCATGCAGCCCTGTATTGGGATACTATTCTACATTAAAGGTACTATATCAAGTACAGGTTGTTTTTGTTGCTGGAGCAGTGGAAGTACAAAAAAAATCAATGGACATCCAGCTAATGATGATATGTACATGAACATCTGGAAAACTTTCAATAAATTTCTGCATGAAAGACTCCATGTAAAATTAATTCTTAGGCAAAATGTTGCAACGTTACTGAATTAGATGAAAGAAAAGAAGCAGAAAGTATTGATTAGGAAAGTGATGCTAACCTGGAGTGATGTGCTAAGTGGAATTTCCCAAGGCTAAGGACTGGGAACTTCACCTGTTTCTACCCTACACGAACAGTTGAGATTCAGCATCAACAACTTGTATTTTTTATGCACTTCTGACATAGAAAAACATCCCAAAATGTTCAGAGGCGTAACCAGACAAAAATAGATGCTGATGCAAATAAGGAAGACTGATACAACCTTGGTGAAAGAGATGGATTTTAAGAAGAACTTAAGGAGGGGGTTGGATTTAGAGTGGATATTCAGATCATAAATAGTGTAAGGCACTCCCATCAATGGTTGGATGAAGGGAGGGTTTACAGCAAATAGGATATGGAAGGCAGGCTTTTTGAGTGTAGGAAATGGGAGCAAACAGAACACTGGAATAGTCAAGCCTGGGTTTCAGTGGCAGAGCCAGAGATATGTAATTTTAAGGGGAAAAAAACATTTGGGAATGGCATTAAAAAATAAATTAGAGATGCATGCGATAAAGGAACATCAGTAATTATGGGTGATTTTAATCTGCATATAGATTGGGCAAATAAAATTAGCCACAATACCGTAGAGGAGGAATTCCTGGAGTGTATACGGGATGGTTTTCCGAACCAAACATTGAGGGACCAACTAGAGAACAGGCCATGCTAGACTGGGTACTGTGTAATGAGAAAGGAATCATTGGCAATCTAGTTGTGCGAGATCCCTTGGGGATGAGCGATCATAATATGATAGAATTTTTCATCCAGATGGAGAGTGAAGTAGATGATTCTGAGACGAGGGTCCTGAATCTGAATAAAAGGAAACCACAATGATATGTGGCATGAGTTAGCTTTGATCGATTGGGGAACGTTACGGAAAGGGATGACAGTGGATAGGCAATGGCAAACATTCAAGGAGCCCATGGGGGAACTGCAACATTTGTTTATTCCTGTCTGGCACAAAAGTAAAACGGGAAAGGTGGCCAAGCGGTGGCTTACAAGGGAACGTAGCGATAGTATTCGATCCAAGGAAGAAGCATATAAATTGGCCAAGAAAAACAATAGGCTTGAGGATTGGGAGACAGTTTAGAATTCAGCAAAGAAGGACCAAGGGATTGGTTAAGAAGGGGAAAATAGAGTACGAGGGAACATAAAAACTGACTGTAAATGTTTCTATAGGTATGTGAAGAGAAAACTATTGTTGAACATGGGAATGTATATGTTATAACCTGCCTGCTTACCATTGGCTGGGGACTAATGACAATCCCACAATCCTGTGGGAGTATGAGCTCCCCCAATAAGGGGGGCGGAGAAACCATTAGTAAACTCCAAGTATAAATAAAGCTGGCCAGTTTGGAACCAGCAGGAATGTGTGTGCAGCAAGGGAAGTTGCTGCTGCTGTTATATATATCTATGTTATTGTAAATAAATGTTATTACTTTGTAACCATAAAACTCGTGCTGGATTCTTCGTGGCCCTCACAAAACGGGCGACGAGGGTTAAAGTGAATAGCTGTCTACACTGCTGAAGCCACCTCCCTGGATTTTTGTTGGATACAGGTTGGAAGCTGTTTTCTATTATACCATGCCTCTGTACTGACATTTGGATGTTTTTGATGCTGCGTTGGAAAGCTGGAACCAGTACACACAATGGATGCGTTACTATTTCCGGGCAAACAATATCACCAAAAACGAGTGCCAGGTGGTCATATTGCTCACCGCCTGCGGCCCGCATATGTTTGGGGGTGATTAGGAGCCTTACGTACACAGCTGCGCCGGACACCAAAACGTTTGATGAACTTGTGAATATAGTGGGGCAACATGTTAACCCAACCCTGTCCACAATAGTCCAGCGTTACCGGTTTAATACTGCTGAGAGGACCCCTGGAGAATCCCTTGCCGATTTTCTATCCAGGCTACGCAGGATTGCGGAGTGCTGTGACTATGGTGAGACCTTGTCAGAAATGTTACGCGACCGTTTGGTTTGCGGTATTAACAATGCGGCCACCCAGAGAAAGTTGTTAGCTGAGCCTACATTGACTTTTCAACAGGCCATTCAAATAGTATTGTCCCGAGAGGGCGCAGAACGAGGAGTGCAGGAGCTACAGGGAATGGAAGTGCATGCCTTGGGGCGCAACCCCTTCCGTCCGAAAACGTTCCCGCGCACTCCTGTGGTACCTTGGGCGAGGCGACGTCCGGACCGACGGCAGTGGCCGTCGGACATTCCTCCCCGAAGGGAGCCTCGTCCAGAACCAATGGATGAGGAGCCATGTCCATGTCAGACATGTAGGCGACGACCCCGTCACGGACGCCGGTCCTGGGGGCGGCCGTCGTTCCGACCGAAACTGGGACAAGCCCAGGGGCCGTCCTTCCATGTGGATGAACCTGCGGCGACTACTCCTGAGGACGTGGAGACGGAGGACGACTGCCTGCAGCTGCATTGTGTGGCAGCTCCCTGTGTGGCCCCCATTAAGGTGACAGTACGGGTCAATGGTCACCCGCTTGAGATGGAGTTGGACACTGGCGCAGCGGTCTCCGTGATCGCCCAGAGCACATTCGACCGTATCAAGCAGGGTATACAGACCCTTACATTAACCGACTCACAGGCCAGGTTGGCCAACTACACGGGGGAACCACTGGACATTGCAGGAACTACAATGACCCCTGTTGTTTATGGACGCCAGCAGGGGCGTTTCCCACTTATTGTGGTGCGTGGCCATGGGCCCAGCCTGTTGGGTCGGGACTGGTTGCGCCATTTGCGGTTGCAATGGCAGCACATCCTCCAAACAGTTTCTGAAGGGTTGAGTGAGGTGCTAGGATGATACCCAGATGTATTCCAGCCTGGTTTGGGAAAAATAAAAGGGGCCGTAGCCCGTATCCAAGTCGAACCAGGAGCCACACCGCGCTATTTCTGGGCGCGCCCGGTGCCTTACGCATTGCTCGAGAAGGTAGAAGGGGAGCACACTCGTTTGGAGAGTTTGGGTATTATCAGGCCCGTCCATTTTGCTGACTGGGCAACACCAATTGTACCTGTAATGAAGCCAGGTGCCACAGTTCGCTTGTGTGGCGACTATAAACTTACAGTGAATACGGCTTCCCGACTCGACCGATATCCAATGCCTCGCATAGAGGATCTCTACGCGAAGCTTGCAGGCGGACTCTCCTTCACAAAATTAGATATGAGTCACGCCTACCTACAGTTGGAGCTGGACCTTGCCTCCCGACCATATGGAACGATTAATACACACCGGGGCCTGTATGAATATACACGGTTGCCCTTGGGAATATCCTCTGCCTGTGCTATTTTTCAATGTGTTATGGAGGGCATTTTGAGAGGTTTACCACGCCTTGCTGTCTACTTAGATGATGTTTTGATCACAGGGACGTCGGAGCAGGAACATTTGGAAAATCTGGAGGCTGTCCTTAGACGCTTTTCGGAGGCTGGAGTCCGTTTACGTCGCACAAAGTGCGTATTTCAGGCAAAGGAAGTAGTCTACCTAGGTTATCGGGTGGACCGCGAAGGTTTGCACCCCGTCGCAGAGAAGGTGCGTGCGATTCAACAGGCCCCCGCCCCGACTTACACTTCGCATCTTCGTTCTTTTCTCGGTCTCGTAAACTATTACGGGATGTTCCTCCCCAATCTGGCAACTACGCTGGCCCCGTTGCACCTTCTGCTAAAGAAAAATCACACCTGGGTTTGGGGTCAGCCGCAAGAAACCACTTTCCGGCGGGTAAAGCAACAATTGACGTCGTCTGGGTTAGTAACCCACTATGATCCTGGAAAGCCTTTGCTCGTCGCATGTGATGCATCCACGTATGGTATTGGGGCCGTCCTGTCCCACAAGATGGAGAACGTGGCCGAGCGACCGATAGCTTTCGCCTCCCGCACATTGACTGCAGCGGAGAAAAAGTACGCGCAGATCGAGAAGGAGGGCCTGGCAGTGGTTTTTGCGGTGAAACGCTTCCACCAGTACGTGTATGGCCGCCATTTCATTATCGTGACTGATCATAAGCCTCTGCTGGGACTTTTCAGAGAGGATAGGCCAATACCACCCAATACGAATCCAGCGCTGGGCTTTGTTGCATACGAGTATTCTCTGGAGCACAAACCACGAACGCAGATGGAAAATGCCGACGCACTGAGCCGATTGCCTTTATCGACCGGCCCCATGTCGACCCCCACGACCGGTGAGGTGGTTGCAACCCTAGATTTTATGGACACCTTGCCTGTCACGGCATCACAGATCCGTGAGTGGACCCAGACCGAGCCAGTCCTGTCAAAGATTCGGCACATAGTCCTGTATGGTGGGCAGCATAGACAGCTCCCAGGCGAGTTGCGGGCATTTTCCTCCAAGTGTCAGAATTCAGCGTGGAAGACGGCATCCTCTTGTGGGGGACGCGTGTGATTGTCCCGGAAAAAGGCCAGGAGCTGATACTAAGAGACTTGCACAATGGGCATCCAGGTGTGACCAAGATGAAAATGTTGGCCCGGAGTTATGTCTGGTGGCCAGGCCTCGACACCGACATTGAGAAGGTGGCCCAAAACTGCTCCATTTGCCAGGAGCATCAGAAGCTTCCGCCGGCCGCGCCCCTACATCACTGGGAATGGCCAGGGCGGCCTTGGGCACGCTTGCATGCAGATTTCGCAGGCCCTTTTCAAGGATCCATGTTCCTCTATTAATCGACGCCCAGTCTAAATGGCTAGAGGTGCATAAGATGCAGGGGACAACGTCCTGCGCAACAATTGAAAAGATGCGTTTGTCTTTTAGTACGCATGGCCTCCCGAGGTGCTGGTCACGGATAATGGCACTCCATTCACGAGTGAGGAGTTTGCGAGGTTCATGAAGGCGAATGGCATACGCCATATCCGCACTGCTCCTTACCACCCGGCTTCAAATGGGTTGGCAGAGCGCGCAGTGCAGACATTCAAAAGAGGCCTAAAGAAGCAGTCTTCTGGATCAATGGACACGAGACTGGCTCGCTTTTTGTTTACGTATAGGACAACCCCCCATGCGGTGACTGGGGTAGCTCCCGCAAAACTCCTAATGGGCCAGAGGCTTTGCACCCGCCTTAGTATGGTTTTCCCGGACATTGGCGCAAAAGTACGCTGCACACAAGAACGGCAGCGACAGGGATTTTCTCGGCATCGGCCGATTCGGCAGTTTGCGCCCGGTGACCCAGTGTTCGTTCGGAATTTTGCTGGTGGTGCCCAGTGGGTTCCTGGCGTAATCTTTTGCCAAACGGGTGCTATATCTTACCAGGTGCAAGCCCAGGGTCGTCTCCAGCGCAAACATGTAGACCACGTTCGGTCCAGAAGACTATCCCCTCCAAAGATTCCCCGCCAACGGAGCTCATTTCTACAGCCGCAGAGACCAGAGACAAGGGAAGGTAGTCCTCACAATCTTCCACTGGTGCCTCACTCAAAGCCTGCGCAGGTCGTTACAGAACCGAATGGAGATAGAGACGCTGACATGACAGAGGCAGCAGACTCTGACTCCGAGATGGAGACACAGGACGCATCAGAGGGGGAATCCTCAGGTCCACGGGCCGTGGATGTACAACCGTTACACCGTTCATCACGGAAGCACCAGTCTCCGTCTCGTTACACGCCGCCTGATCCAGCACCGCATGCAAATGGGGTCCAGACTGCGGCAAAACGAGTCCGAAGCCCTCCTTCGCCAGGGTCTTCGGTGGATTCCTTGGACTTTGGGGGGGAGGGATGTTATAACCTGCCTGATTACCATTGGCTGGGGACTAATGACAATCCCACAATCCTGTGATAGTATGAGCTTCCCCAATGAGGGGGGTAGAGAAACCATTAGTAAACTCCAAGTATAAATAAAGCTGGCGAGTTTGGAACCAGCAGGAAGGAGTGTGCAGCAAGGGAAGTTGCTGCTGCTATTATATATATATATATGTTATAGTAAATAAATGTTATTACTTTGTATCCTTAAAACGCGTGCTGGATTCTTCGTGGCCCTCACAAAAGTATAATAGTAAACAAAGAAATGGCTGAGCAACTAAATACATACTTTGGTTCTGTCTTCACAAATGAGGAAGCAAATCAGATATGTTGGGGAATGCAGGGTTTAGTGAGAGGGAGGACCTGGAGGAGATCAATGGCTTTGGGGAAATTGATGGGATTGAAGAATAAATTCCCAGGGTCTTATAATCTACATCCCCAAATACTTAAGGAAGTGCTCCTAGAAATAATGGATGCAGTGGTGGTCATCTTCCAGGATTCTATAGACTCTGGAACAGTTCCTGCAGATTGGAGGGTAGCTAATGTAATTCCACTTTTTAAAAAGGGGGGTAGAGCCAAGACAGGGAATTATAGACTAGTAAACCTGACGTCGGTCGAGGGGAAAATCTAGAATCTATTATCAATATTTTATAGCTGAGCACTTAGAAAACAGTGGCAGGATCGGACAGAGTCTGCATGGATTTATGAAGGGGAAATCATGCTTGACAAATCTACTGGAATCCTTCAAGGATGTAACTAGTAGAGTTGATGAGGAGGAGCCAGTGGATGTGGTATATTTGGACTGTCAGAAGGCTTTTGACAAAATCCCACATAAGAAGTTAGTGTGTAAAATTAAAGTGCATGGGAATGGGGGTAGTGTATTGAGATGGATAGAAAACTGATTGGCAGAGAAGAAACAAAGAGTAGGAATTATTGGGTCTTTTTCAAATTGGCAGGCAGTGAATAGTGGGGTACCGCAGGGATCGATGCTAGGACCACAGCTATTCACAATATATATTAATGACTTAGATGAGGGAACAAAATGTAATAATTTGCAGATGACACCAAGTTGGGTGGGAGGGTGAGGAGGATGCAGAGATCTTTCAGTGTGATTTAGACAGGTTGAGTGAGTGGGCAAATGCACGGCAGATGCAGTATAATTTGAAGAAATGCAAGGTTATCCTCTTTGGTAGCAAAACTGAGAAGACAGACTATTACCTGAATGGCCCTAAATTAGGAGAGGGGAATGTGCAACGAGAGCTGGGTGTCCACATACACCAGTCACTGAAGGTAATCATGCAGGTGCAGCAGGCGGTAAAGAAGGGATATGGTATGCTGGCCTTCATTGTGAGAGGATTCGAGTACAGGAGCAGGGATGTCTTGCTGCAATTATACAGGGCCTTGATGAGACCACACCTGGAATAGTGTGTGTAGCTTTGGTCTCCTTATCTGAGGAAGGATGTTCTTGCTCCAGAGGAAGTGCAGTGGAAGTTTACCAGACTGATTCCTGAGATGGTGGGACTGACATATGAGGGGAGATTGAATCGCTTAGGATTGTATTAGTTGGAGTTCAGAAGAATGTGTTTGTGGCGGGGGGCGGGGGTCGTGTCCAGAACCAAGTTGGGTGGGAGCGTGAGGTGTGAGGAGGATGCAGAGATCTTTCAGTGTGATTTAGACAGGTTGAGTGAGTGGGCAAATGAATGGCAGATGCAGTATAATTTGCAGAAATGCAATGTTATCCTCACTGTCTGAGGATACGAGGTAGACCATTTAGGACAGAGATGAGGAGAAATTTCTTCACCCAGAGTGGTGAGCCTGTGAATTTTGTTACAACAGGAAGTAGTTGAGTCCAAAACATTGCATGTTTTCAAGAAGCGGTTAGTTATAGCACTTAGGGCGAAAGGGATCAAAGGATAGGGGGAAAGCGGGATTCGGCTATTGAGTTGGATGATCAACCATGATCATAATGAATGGCTACCTCCTGCTCCTATTTTCTATATTTCTGTGAGATAGAAGATGGCGGTCTTTATGATTAAGGCTAGTTCTTTAGGACTCAAACTAGTTTTCAAACTATCAGAAAAATAAACAGGGAGAGGGATAGAATTGGTGGCAAGAATAAAGTGTTTCTGCTGGGGACCAAAGAAAATGGATGATAAATTGGAATTGTATGTATCTGTCTTTTGGTGCTACAATTACCCCAAGAGCTTCATAATAGCACCTAAACACATACTTTTGAGGTGAATCGCACCTGAGTGATGAATATCTGTGCACATTCAGTGATTGTCCACTGGAAGTATTAAATACAGACATATAATGATGATGTCAATCAGAAGGCAATGCTGATATGCCATTAGCAATGCCATTTTAGAGCTTGATGCTCTAGTTTTATTTTAACCTCACACAGCTGAACAGCAGGAACGATTCACCAGCAGTGCTGGTGGATAGACCATCAACTAATTATATGTTAGCTGTTGGTTCTTTTTATTTCTGGCTCCTGCTTCAATTCTATTATTGTTTGATGCTTTCTGTAGTTGTTACAAGGTCTACAGGAAGTGCTGTGGCAGATGCTGACTGAGAATTAGCTGATTTGAAAACTTGTCCACAACCCAGCTGTTGTCAGTGAACGAGCCAGCAGTTCATTCGGCATACAGCATGACTTGGAGAGTGAGCAGAGGTCGTATGGAGGAAGAAGAGAAGGGCTCGCAGAAGGAGGCAACATTTATCCGGGTTGTGCAGGGAGAAATTCTCCAATCAGAACCTCAGCAAGGAACAATAACCTCAATAAAGCCATCCTCAGTGAAATCTGCCAACTACTGCTACATAACTGCAAACCAAGAACAGGGGCAAAGGTTGCATTACCATGAAAGTGACAGTGGCGATGAACTTGTTTATGTTGGGATGGTTCTAGGCTAGAGTAGAAGAGTAGAAATATGTACTGTTGTTCAATGTTCCATATGGGAGGTCACTGAGGGTCTCTATACCGTGAGCGCACAATATATTTTCTCTGTTTCCCAGAGATAAACAGGCAGAAGAAGCATATGGGCTTCACCAAGCTTGCAGGCTGCATGCACACCACTTTTTGGATGCCACATATCAACAGTAGTTATTAAAGTCTTCAGCATGTAGTTATTAAAGTCAGTTGCATTTGCGACATCTCAGCAAACTAAGGCATGGCTATTACACATCAAGGTCTTTCACTGACTGCGTGGATGATCACTCCGGACTGCAAGTCATGCAGCAGGCCATGCAACCACACAAAATGTTGACCACTGGTAAGCTGAAACAATTGACAAGACTTTCCGACCCCGCCACAGTGAGATTTCCCATGGTGAATGTAACCAGCCATTCAAATCTCCATTGACTTCCTTGAGTCTGGGAACAGTGCTCTGCAGTCAGCATCGCAGTGAAGCAGTCTGGGAACAGTGACCTGCAGTCAGCATTGCAGTGAAGCAGTCTGGGAACAGTGACCTGCAGTCAGCATCGCAGTGAAGCAGTCTGAAAACAGTGTCCTGCAGTCAGCATCGCAGTGAAGCAGTCTGAGAATGGTGGCCTGCAGTCTACATCGCAGTGAAGCAGTCTGGGGGTGGTGTCCTGCAGTTAGCATCGCAGGGAAGCAGTCTGGAAACAGTGTCCTGCAGTCAGCATTGCAGGGAAGCAGTCTGGGAACAGTGTCCTGCAGTCAGCATCGCAGAGAAGTAGTCTGGGAACAGTGATCTGCAGTCAGCAACACAGAGAAGCAGTCTGGGAACAGTGACCAGCAGTCAGTATCGCAGAGAAGTAGTCTGAGAATGGTGACCTGCAGTCAGCACTGAGTGAAGCAGTCTGAGAACAGTGTCCTGCAGTCAGCATCGCAGTGAAGCAGTCTGGGAGCGATGACCTGCAGTCAGCATTGAGTGAAGCAGTCTGAGAACAGTGTCCTGCAGTCAGCATCGCAGTGAAGCAGTCTGGGAGCGATGACCTGCAGTCAGCACTGAGTGAAGCAGTCTGAGAACAATGTCCTGCAGTCAGCATCGCAGTGAAGCAGTCTGGGAGCGGTATCCTTCAGTCAGCACCTCAGTGAAGCAGTCTGGTATTTGGTATCCTACAGTCAGTCCTAGTTGAAGTAAATTTACTGAGAAGCACCAGGGATAAATAAAGTCAGTGCCGCCAGAATAAAGTGATAAGTAATTATAATAAGTAATACAAGGATAAGTCGGTCAAAGTAGAATTAGACAAATGGACGGAGTTAAGCTAAGAGGAATATCTTTATGACTAAGTAATTTGAAGAGTTAGCAAGTAAGATGAAGGACATTAAAATTCAAGAGATGGCAGGTGAGGTCAGCTGAGTGGAATGCGTGACCTGGCAGATGTGGGACATCATGGACCATACCAACACCCTAGATGACCACATGTGCAGGAAATTCTCACAACCACAGAAACATGAGCTCCAGGATTCGGATTGCTGGAAAGTGAGATAGGTAGATTTTGAAGGGCCTCTTCTGTACTCTATGATTCTATGACCAGAAGACCCTGCCAGCAAGAGGGGCCAGAAAATCCTACCCAATGTTTTTGTTGCCTGGACTGTTATGGAGGAACCCTGTAGAGAGCAGAGTGGATGCCAAGGTTCTGCATTATCTGCTGTATGCTGTACAATCTTGCCATCATAAGAGGAGGCAAACAGCTGAGGAGCTGGTGCATGAGGAGGAGGAAACTGAGGAGGGAGAATGAGGAAACGGCAGCCTGTCCATTTCTGACTGGGCAGGCTGTGAAGAACTCATCCAAGTATAATACCGGTATCTGTAATTCTCCATTCAACAATAATCCAATGCCATTCCTTCCCTCTGTCACTGAGCATCACACCATCAACTTGGCAACAATTTGGCGGCAGCATGATGGCGCAGTGGTTAGCTCTGCACTCTTACGGCGCCGAGGTCCCAGGTTCGATCCCGGCTCTGGGTCACTGTCCGTGTGGAGTTTGCACATTCTCCCCATGCTTGCGTGGGTTTCACCTCCACAACCCAAAGATGTGCGGGGTAGGTGGATTGGCCACGTTAAATTGCCCCTTAATTGGAAAAAAATTAATTGGGTACTCTAAAATTATTTATTTATTTGTTTGTTTTTTAAAATAAATTTAGAGTACCCAATTATTTTTTTCCAGTTAAGGGGCAATTTAACGTGGCCAATCCACCTACTCCGTGTTTTGTTGTGCCCTTGACGTAGCATAAGCTGCTTCCTTGATGTGCACTCTGACAAAGGAAGGTTCAGACTTGGAGATAGCTTTAACACATTTATTAAACTGTTAACAATTCTCCTACTTGGATTCGACGCTACTGTTAATCCTGCTATAGCTACTCAGACTAACTAACCAGTCTGCTACAATCCATGTGGTGGGAGTGATGTTCAATCAATCCTGTGTCTGTACTCACTGAGAGTCTCCACTGGAAAGAGACTGAGCATGTGTAATGTCTCCTTTTATATGGGTTGGTGTAATGCCTTCCTGTGGTAGTGTCACCTCTGTGTGTATCGTGACTGCCCATTGGTCATGTCCTATCTTACTGACCTATTGGTTGACTGTTTGTGTGCCATGCCTCTGGTGTTCCCTCTAGTGTCTAGCTAGGTGTAGTGTATGTACATTAACCCTTTGTGTACTGAGTGGTGTATATCACCACACCCCACACATGTTTGGGTTGTGGAGGTGAAACCCACGCAAACATAGGGAGAATGTGCAAACTCCACATGGACAATGACCCAGAGCCGGGATCGAACCTGGGACCTCAGTATCATGAGGCTGCAGGGCTAACCCACTGCTCCACCGTGCTGCCTTCTAAAATTGTTTTAAAAGACTTGGCAATAATGCAAAAATACAAGCCAGCATAATAAATGTAACAAATCAAATTGAAACATCAACCCTTTCCATATTACATGCAAATGTCAACTAATCACCTTTGTTCCCTTTGTGCCTGTCTTCCATGTGTCTTTGCCTGTCCAAGTGGCCTTATGCCATGCAACTCCAGTCGATTCAGGACAGCTGGCAGAAGGCTGCTAATTCCAGGGCTGGTGACTGCAGATAGAATCATAGAAAGTTTATGGCACAGAAAGAAGCCCACTTGATCCATTGTGCCCACGCTGGCTGGAAAACAAGCCACCCAACCTGATCCCACTTGCTAGCATTCGGTCCATAGCTTTGCAGGTTACGGCACTTGAGGGGCGTCATTCTCCGACCCCCCCGCCGGGTCGGAGAATCGCCGGGGGCTGGCGTGAATCCCGCCCCCGACGGTTGCCGAAGTCTCCGGCACCAGAGATTCGGCGGGGGCGGGAATCGCGCCGCGCCAGTTGGTGGGCCCCCCCGCTCGATTCTCCGGCCCGGATGGGCCGAAGTCCCGCCGATAAATTGCCTGTCCCGCCGGCGTGGATTAAACCACCTTTTGAACGGCGGGACAAGGCGGCGTGGGCGAGCTCCGGGGTCCTGGGGGGGGGGCGCAGGGATATCTGGCCCCGGGGGGGGTGCCCCCACGGTGGCCTGGCCCGTGATCGGGGCCCACCGATCCGCGGGCGGGCCTGTGCCGTGGGGGCACTCTTTCCCTTCCGCCTCCGCCACGGTCTCCACCATGGCGGAGGCGGAAGAGACTCCCTCCACTGCGTATGCGTGGGAAACTGTCAGCGTCCGCTGACGCTCCCGCGCATGCGCCGCCCGGGGATGTCATTTCCGCGCCAGCTGGCGGGACAACAAAGGCCGTTTCCGCCAGCTGGCGGGGCAGAAATTCCTCCGGTGCCGGCCTAGCCCCTCAATGTTGGGGCTCGGCCCCAAAGATGCGGAGCATTCCGCGCCTTTGGGGCGGCGTGATGCCCGTCTGATTGGCGCCGTTTTGGGCGGCAGTCAGCAGACATCGCGCCGTTTCGGGAGAATTTCACCCGAGGTGTTTATCCAGACACCTTTTAAGCAAGTTGAGGGTTATTACATCTACTACACTTTTTGGAAACAACTCTCTGGATGAAAAAAGTCTTCCTCATCTTCCCTCTCATCTTTCTACTGATTACCTAAATCTATGCCCTCTGGACATTGACCCTTCCCATCCACTCTATCCAGGCCCCACACAGGTTTGTACATCTCAATCAAAACCTTTTCTGTTTAAGAATAACAGCCCCAGTCTATCCAATCTTTCAACCATGGCTAACAAGGGAAATCAGGGATAGTGTTAAAGCCAAAGAGGAGGCATATAAATTGACCAGAAAAAGCAGCAAGCCTGAGGACTGAGATAAATTTAAAATTCAGCAGTGGAGGACAAAGGGTTTAATTCGGAAGGGGAAATAGAATATGGGATTAAGCTTGCAGAAAACATAAAAACTGACTGCAAAAGCTTCTATAGATATTTGAAGAGAAAAAGACTAGAGAAGACCCTGACACTTAGAATCAGGTGAATTCATATTGGGCAACAAAGAGATGGCAGACCAGTTGAACAATTACTTTGGATCTGTCTTTACTAAGGAGGACACAAATAATCTTCTGGAAATACTAGAGGACAGAGGGTCTAGAATGTAGGAGGAACTGAAGGAAGTCCTTATAAGTCAGGAAATTGTATTGGGGAAATTGATGGGATTAAAACCCGATTCGTCCCCGGGGCCTGATGCTCTGCATCTCAGAGTACTTAAGGAAATGGCCCTAGAAATAGTGGACGCATTGGTGATCATTTTCCAGCATTCTATAGACTCTAGAAGAGTTCCAATGGATTGGACGGTAGCTAATGTAACCCCACTTTTTAAAAAAGGAGGGACAGAGAAAACAGGGTATTATAGGCTGGTTAGCTGACATTTGTAATGGGGAAAATACTGCAGTCAATTATTAAGGATTAAATAACTGATCATTTGGAAAGTGGGGACAGGATCAGTCCAAGTCAGCATGGATTCACTACAGGGAAATCATACTTGACAGATATTTTGGAATTTTTTGAGGATGTGACCAGTAGTGTGGACAAGGGTGAACCAGTGGATGTTGTGTATCTGGACTTTCAAAAGGCTTTTGACAAGGTCCCACACAAGAGATTAGTGAACAAAATTAAAGCTCGTGTTCCCCTAACTATAGAATCCTCTACCACTATTCACATTTGAAGAACTCACCTTGGAATTCTCTCTCAAACATCGCCCCGCTCAGACAGCTTCAACAAAAATCCACCTCCAGTGTTTCAATCTTGCCTATCTAGATTCCTTTCCTCAGGATCTCTGAGTGCACTCAAGCTTCACATTCCAAGCACAATTTTAGATCTTTGGCCGTACCAAGCAGAACATCACTTCTCCAAAGAGTGGCTTTGCCCTTACAGCTCACAGCACTAAGTCACCAAAGATTGACTTCCCTCTCAGGTCTTCAAGGCTCCTCTTGAGCCCACTTTGCTTCAAGTCTGCTCCCAGAAGCTCCCTCTCTTTAATTCGGAGTAAATTGCTTTGCTCCTTTCTCTCCACTTTGTTTAACAGGATCAATTTCTGATCTCTGTCCTTATCTTTTACCTGGGCCTGTCTTCGAGGATCTGTGCTGTCCCACTCCCTTGTTTGGGACCTTCATCTTGGTTTGCGACCACTCCCTGTCCCTCTCGCTGCGTCCTGTTCTCTGAGTCACATTTTCTACAATGATGTGCCTCTTCAGGTCACCTGACCTGCAGTTTAACGCTGTTTTACTTTCCTCCTTTTTCTTCTGCCGCACAGGCGCATAGGGACAGTTCTCAGCCTGCAGGCTAAAAGAAATGAACTGCGCACATGCGCAGGGCTTGTTCCGGGCCTGAAGGCGTGAAAGACACCAATTGTGCACATGCGGCCTTTCTCCAGACAACAAGTGCACAGAAGCCCTGAGACCCACTGGGAACTGCATAACTTCCCAATTCTTATATTCTGTGACACAGCTAATAAAAGCAAGTCCATATGGTATCCTAAGTTCCTTATCTATCTGTCCAGCCACCTTCAGCGATCTTAGGTGTTCTTCCACACTTCTCAGTATCCTCCCATTTATTGTATATTCACTTGTCTTGTTAGCCTTCCCCAAATGCATTAACTCACAATTCTCGAGATTCTGTAGTTTAGTCGGGCAGTATGGTCGGCACGGGTTTGGAAGGCCGAAGGGCCTGTTCCTGTGCTGTACATTTCTTTGTTCTTTGTTCTTTGTTCAACTGTTCTGCCCGCCTGAATGGTCCACTAATACCTTCTTGCAGCCGACAACTTGTTTCTTCATCATCAACCATATGGTCAATTTTTGTATCATCTACAAACATAATCATGCCCCCTATATTTTAGTCAAAATCATGGCTACGTACCACAAAATGCAAGGGACTTAGTATTGAGCTTATGGAACTGCAATGGAATCAGCCTTCCAGTTACAAAAAAAAACCATCAACCATTACCCTTTGCTTCCTGCCTTCGAGCCAATTTTGGATCTAACTTGCCACTTTACCTTGTATGACATGTGATTTTAATCTGCTGACCATTTAGACATGCAGGATCTTGTCAAAGGTCTTGCTAAAATTTACATGGTCATCAAATGCAATATCCTTATCAATCCTCCTGTTACCTCCTGAAATAATTTAATCATGTTAGTCAGATATGACCCTCCCTTCAAAAAGCTTTTGTTGACCGTTACTGGTTATTCTGTGTCTTTCTAAAGAAGCTTTAACCTGTCCCTCAATATTTTCCAATAATTTTCCTAGCACTGAGGTTTGACTGACTGGCCTGTAATTGCTCAGCCCACCCCTTTCTCACTTTTTATACAATATTTGCTGTCATCCAATATTGTGGCCAGAGAGGATTAGGAAATGATTGGCAGAGCCTCCACTCCTCTTGATGCCCTGTACCGTCAAGAATAAATTTAATCTGGGTCTTGGAATATATCCACTTTCAAAGATGTTTAAACACCTTAATATTTCTTCCCTCATTATGTTAATTTCATTGAATGTTTCACACTCCTCGGGCGAAATTCTCCCCCAACGGCGCGATGTCCGCCGACTGGCGCCAAAAACGGCGCCAATCAGATGGGCATCGCGCGGCCCAAAGGTGCGGAAAGCTCCGCATCTTTGGGGGCCGAGCCCCAACATTGAGGGGCTAGGCCGGCGCCGGAGGGATTTCCGCCCTGCCAGCTGGTGGAAATGGCGTTTGTTGCCCCGCCAGCTGGCGGAAATGGCGTTTGGTGCCCCGCCAGCTGGCGCGGAAATGCGGCGCATGCGCGGGAGCGTCAGCCGCCGCCGACAGTTTCCCGCGCATGCGCAGTGGGGAGAGTCTCTCCCGCCTCCGCCATGGTGGAGGTCGTGGCGGAGACGGAAGGGAAAGAGTGCCCCCATGGCACAGGCCCGCCCGCGGATCGGTGGACCCCGATCGCGGGCCAGGCCACCGTGGGGGCATCCCCCGGGGTCAGATCGCCCCGCGCCCCCCCCCAGGACCCCGGAGCCCGCCTGGTCCCGCCGGTAAATAACAGCTTTGATTTACGCCGGCGGGACAGGCAATTTCTGGGCGGGACTTCGGCCCATTCGGGCCGGAGAATTGAGGGGGGCTCCCGCCAACCGGCGCGGCCCAATTCCCGCCCCCGCCCAATCTCCGGTACCGGAGACTTTGGCGGGGGCGGGGGCGTGTTTCACGGCGGCCAACGGCCATTCTCAGACCCGGCGGGGGGTCGGAGAATGACGCCCCTCTTTCTTGATTGCAATGTCTGTAGTGCTAGTCTTTTGTGAAAAAGGTGCAAAATATTACTTAACAACCATACCAACATCGTTTGCCTCCACACAGAGGTTACCCCTATGGCCCGAATAGGCCCTACTCATTCTTTAGTTATCATCTTGCTCTTTATGCATTGATAAAAAATCTTTAGGTTTACCTTGATTTTACTGGCCAATAACATTCCTTGCCCTGTCTTCGCTTTCGTAATTTCCTTTTTAATTTCACCCCTACACTTTTTATACCACTTCAGGTTTCCTAATGAGTCCTTAGTGTCGGTCATAAACCTTTCTTCCATAATTAGAGCAGCACGGTAACACAAGTGGATAGCACTGAGGCTTCACAGCGCCAGGGTTCCAGGTTCGATTCCCTGCTGGGTCACTGTCTGTGAGGAGTCTGCACCTTCTCCCCGTGTGTGCGCGGGTTTCCTCCGGGTGCTCCAGTTTCCTCCCACAGTCCAAAGACGTGCAGGTTAGGTGGATTGGCCATGTTAAATTGCCCTCAGTTTCCAAAACGGTTAGGAGGGGTTATTGGGTTACGGGGATAGGGTGGAAATGAGGGCTTAATGTGGGTCGGTGCCGACTCGATGGGCCGAATGGCCTCCTTCTGCACTGTATGTTCTATGTTCTAATTGCCTCTTTTAAGCCCTTTGACATCCAGGGGGATTTGTTCATACCACTCTTTTTCCTCTGCACACTCGGTCTCTACTATGAATGTCTCCCACTAATCTGGCACTGAATTACCTTACAAATACTTGTTTCCAATTCACTTTAACTACGCGGGCAGCACGGTGGCATAGTGGTTAGCACTGTTGCTTCACAGTGCCAGGGATGTGGGTTCAGTTCCGCCTTGGGTGACCGTCTATGTGGACTTTGCACTTTCTCCCAGTGTCTGTGTGGGTTTCCTCCGGGTGCACCGGTTTCCTCCCACAGTCCAACAATGTACAGGTTAAATGGATTGACCATGTTAATGTGCCTCTTAATCATAGAATTTACAGTGCAGAAGGAGGCCACCTGGCCCACCGAGTCTGCACCGGCTCTCGGAAAGTGCACCCCACCCAAGGTCAACACCTCCACCCCATCCCCATAACCCAGCAACCCCACCCAACACTAAGGGCAATTTTGGACACTAAGGGCAATTTATCATGGCCAATCCACCTAACCTGCACATCTTTGGACTGTGGGAGGAAACCGGAGCACCCGGAGGAAACCCACGCACACACAGGGAGGATGTGCAGACTCCGCACAGACAGTGACTCAAGCCGGAATCGAACCTGGGACCCTGGAGCTGTGAAGCAATTGTGCAATCCACAAGGCTACCGTGCTGCCCCGTGGTGTCCAAAGATGTGCAGGTCAGATGGGGTTACAGCGATAGGGCGGGGGAGTGGTCCTAGATAGGGTGCTCTTTCAAATGGGTTGAATGGCCTCCTTCTGCACTGTTGGAATTTTATAGTCAATTCTATGTTCTATAACATATCAGGTTAGTAAAGTTAGCATTTTCCCAATTGGGAACTTTTATTCTTGGGCTACCTTTGACCTTTTCTGTGATTACTCTAAATCTAACTGAGTAACGATCACTTCCACCGAGGTGCTCCCCAAGTGATACCACTTCCACTTGCACAGTTTCATTCCCTAAACTAGTCCAGAACTGCCCCCTCTCTTGTTAGTCTTGCTATATACTGGCTAAAAAGGTTCTCCGCAATACACTTTTAAGAATTCTGCTCCCTCTGTACCTTTCACAATTATTCTATCCCAGTTAATATTAGGGTAGTTGCAACCCCTATTACTGCCATATTGATTTTGCATTTCTCGGAGATTTCCCTCTATTTTTGTATTACTCTCTATCTCTGATTGTTTGGAGGTGTATTGTACAATTCCAGTTTTTTATTCTTTGATTCCATCGATAAGGCCACACTTGATGACTCATCTACCGTTTTCATCCCTCCTCACTGCTGTAATTGCTTCTTCAATCAATATTGTGATGACTTCAGCCTGATTTTATTTCACTCTCTATCCCACTTGGAAAGCCTGCAACCATAAACATTGAGCTGCCAATATTACCAAGTATTCTACTTCTCAACACCCCTCAGGCCAACTCACTTTGCAGCTCCATTCATTCATCTCTCTGCAGGCACCTCACTGAGCAGCAAATACTCTCATTACCTCAGCTTATTGACAGCTCACACCTACACTTCACGAATCATGCCTTTCTTCACCGCACTCAAGCCATGTTTTCTCCCTTTGCAAGGGAAGAACACACAAAACTTGGTTCAAGGAAGAGAACCAGGGGTGTGGTAAAGCCCTTATTCTACAGTTATAGGGACTTTGTTGGCAATTGGCAACATGTGCCCCACTGGGAAGGAGTTCCAGGAGGCTGCAGATGTCAGCAGTGACCTCCCCGTGATAGCCTGAAAATTCTGAGGCTCTGGTGCTCAGATATTTTGAGGGAGCTGATCTTCTGTCCGTAGATCCTGTGTTAGGGGTCCCACCTCCTTCCAGCTCAATCTCGATGACCCTCACATTTGCACTATAGAGGGGCATGAACTGAGGAAGAGGCAGTTGGTGCTGCTGCAGGATTTGCCCCTACTGTTGCTGTTGGTGTTGGTGAGGCTTCTGCTTTTGCCACTCAGCAGAGCTGGAAGGTGGAGCTACTTAAGTTGCTCTCATTCCGTGATGAACGCGGGCAGCAGAGAAGTTCAGCTGAAGGACAGTGAAGCTAGACAGGTGAAGTGCCTTCCAAGATGGTAGCAATCATCTGTCAAGCAATGACAGTACTCTGAGAGAAGTTCATTGAATATCAGTTTCTCAATGGCCATGGCTGAAGCTCTTCAGTGCAATTGATCAAACCCTTCCCAGCTTGGCAGTTATAATAAGGGAGTTCTTCCTGCTCTTCACTTGCCTTGGTAATGCTGTTGTGGTGCTGACAAGTCAGGCGACTGACTCCACGGCTGGGAAATTCAGGATTCAGCGACAAGGTAGCTCATCATTTGTTTCTTACCAACTTCAATAACTTCTCAATTGCTTACCCGGTAGATCTAAGAGGGTTCCCCACTTGTTTTCAGTCTGCATTAGGGAAAGATGGAAGAGTGTGGAATCACATTGGGATCCTGACCCAATATTAATTTACCCAATAGTTTGCTCACTCCTAACCCACCTCCAACAACTAGAAATTTCTGCCCAATATTTCAGGTTGATAATATTTTATCAGATAAGGATGAACAGTGGTGGGTACAACCATCACTTTCTAATCCTCTCTGGCTACCAGTGTAGTGCCAGAGGACTGAAGGACTGCTCACATTGTTCTGTTGCTTTAAAAGGGAGGAAGCATAGACCAAATAATTACAGACCAATCAGATATAACTTGATGGTGGGAAAAGTATTGAAAAAAAGTATTAAATATAATTTAGAAAGGCATAAAATAATCAAGGACAGTGGGCATGGATTTGTTAGGGCAAGGTCATTTCTGACTAACTTGACTGAATTATTTTTGAGGAGGTAACAAGGAGAGTCAATGAGAGTAGCGTATTTGATGTGGTCCATATATATTATAGCAAAGTGCTCAGAAAACTGAGAACCATGGGAACCGAGGTAAAGTGGCAAATTGAATCCAAAATTGGCTCAGTGAGAGGAAGCAAATTATTACGGTTGATGGGTGTTTTTGTGACAAGATGGCTGATGTTAGTAGGGCTCCACAGCGTTTAGTACTAGGTCCCTTGCTTTTTATTGCTTAGATTTGGATTTGAACATAGTGGGCATGATGAAAAAGTTTGCAAATGATACAAAAGTTGATCTTGCTGTTGATAGGATGAAAGATAGCAGTAAACTGCAGAAACATATCAATGGACTGGCCAAGTGGGCAAAAAAATGGTATTAAGATTTTAATCTGGAGAATTGGGAAGTAATACATTTGGGGAAGGCAAGCAAGGCAAGTGAATACACAAGTATGATAAGGATCTGAGAAGTGCAGTATATAAAAGGGTCCTTGAAGTGTATGTACACAGATCCCTAAAGGTAAAAGTATGGGTAGATATGGTAGAAACAGGATGATACGGAGGTACACGGAAGATATGGTGATACAGTGGTTAGCACTGCTGCCTCACAGTGCCAGGGACCAGGGTTCAATCCCAACTTGATGTGTCAAGTTTGCATGTTCTCCCCGTATCTGCGTGGGTTTCCTTCGGGTGCTCCAGTTTCCTCCCACAGTTCAAAGATGTGCAGGTTAGGTGGATTGGCCATTTCCCCTAATTGTCCAAAGGTTAAGTGGTGTTATGGGGATAGGGCAGGGGATTGGGCCTTGGTACGGTGCTCTTTTGGAGGGTCGGTACATACTCGATGGGCCAAATGGTCTCCTTCCCACACTGGGGGTTCTATGATTCTATCGTATTTAAGATGATAAAATGGATTCTTGAAGCACTGAATATAAGAGAAGGGTGGTTATGCTAGAACTGTACATAAGACTAGTTAGGTCACAGTTTGAATTCTGCACAGTGTTCTGGTCATCACATTACAGGTGAAATATCATCATAATCATTTAATTGGATAGGCTGGAGTTGCTTTCTTTGAACATAAGAGGGTAACAGGACATTTAATTGAAGTGTATAAAATTATGAGAGATTGAGTGGATAGGAAGGATTTATTTCCCTTAGTCAATAACCAAGGGGCATTGATTTGAAATAATTAGTGGAAGTAGAAGGCTGTTGAGAATTGTTTTCACCTAAAGGGTTGTGGGGCTCAGGAATTCATTGCCTGAAAGCTAGAGGCAAACACCCTCATCACATTTAAAAATTGCATGGATTTGCATTCAAAATACCACAACCTACAAGGCGACGGACAAAGAGCTGGAAATTGGAATTAAGTAGAATAGTTTTTTCAGCTGGCACAGACACAATAGACTGAATGGCCACCATAGATTTCTATGATTGATTCTATCTTCAAAATAGAAAATGCATGAGTGTTTGTGTATTAGTTTATTTATTATGGTGTAGAACATGGATTAAGGTTAACATCCAGGTCAAGCAGGATTAGACTGCTTAACTGTACCAAGTAGCAGACGCAGAGAAGGAGCGAGGATTGGATGAAGCCATAGACACAGAGATGGCAGCTGAGGACTGCGTTCAGCGGGAGATGGGAGGTTAATAGTCTGGGAAATTATCAGTGGAGTCTCACAGGATTCTGCTTTGGAAGCACTTTGTTTAATATTTCTGTAAATACTGTGGAGCAACAAGTTGCAAGCACAGTGGCTACATTTGCAAATGATAATTATCTTCACTAAATTAATTCAATTTAACGATTAATAATGTGATAAATTCCAAAACTGAACTGGGCAAGCTACAGGAGATTATGATTATGCATATACTCAGGAACAAGTGATAGATGTAATTTATTTTATTCTTTCACAAGATGTGGTCATAACTTGATATAGGCCATCATTTGGCAGCCATTCCTAATTGCCCTTAATAAGGTGATGGTGAGTCACCTTCAACGTAGTGAAATACAGCCATTTTCTGGGCCTTGGGGAGTTTCTCCTCAGTCTAGTCCACATTTAGAAATTTTATCTTCACTAGGGAGCTGAACTCGCCAACTAAACCAGTTCCTCAAAGGTCAGGGCGCAATCTTGAAAGGGTGCCTGATCTCTAAGTGAATTTGGGAGTTCCCCAAATGCCCCACCCATGGGCAGTGTCATCCCCTGCACACAGGGGCATTACCCCACGCTCCCTGAAGTAAGGATACCCCACTATGGGGCCGCTCATTGGTCCCCTTTTCAGGCCCCCACCCACCCCTTCTTTCAGGCTCCTCCCTTTCCGGACCCCCGCTGTTAACCCTCCCCTCCTCCCAACCTTTATGAGGCTCCTTCATACCACCCTTCACCCTCCCCACCCTTCATATCCCACCCTCACTCCCCCTTTCATTGGCAAGGCCCTCCTCAAGCCCTGTCCTTTGGCAGTGAAACCCTAACACTTCCACCCAGGCACCCAGGGTGGTAGTGCCAAGGTGCCAGGCTGGCAATTTCAAGGTACCTGGGTGCCAGTGGCATAGACAGGGGGCCACTCTGTCCTGTCCATGACCACCCAGGTGTTCCAATTGCCTTGGAACCCCCCCCCCCCACAAACCCCTGGTGCCGTTATGCCTGGTCCACATTTGTGGGGACCAGTACTAAATTGCACTCTGTCAAGCTCTTGCTGTGGAGGCTGTTAGTTCCTGGGCACTGGGAGAATCTGGCGAAGTGAGCCCAATAGCTCATTTAGATATGCTGATCTGGCTCTTGCCCAGTGAGAGCGAGATCCAGATTGTGACATCTCGCGAGGTTTGGTTGAATCTCGAGATAGGTCTCAAGCGTATGAATCTTGCGAGTGGCCTCTCGTGAGATTCAATGGACTCATTGCGTCACCAAATCAGGCACGACAAGGCTGGTAAATTGTGCCTGAAGTGTTTCACCTGGGAATAAAATATCTCAAAAGGGTCTATTACCCAAACTGAAATAAAATAAGGCACATTGGAAATCAAAGAGGCAGGGGCCATTGACAATTGAAACTATTACAATGCTGAATAGCAGTGAGTAAAGCAAATCAGATGTTGGGATGTTTGAAAAGTAAATAGTGAGCCAAAATAGTGCATTATTCATGTTTCTTTGCAAATCACTGATGCAAATGCACTTAAACTATGCACCATATACTGCTTGCTGCCACCTAGAGAGAATTGAAGTAAAAAAAAGCAACTATTAAAAATTAATTAATCCGCATGTATAGCAAATAGCAACGATAACCCACTACCATCGGACCGGCCATGTATACAAAACAGGATTTGGAAGCAATTACCACATACTAAGATGATGTACAAATAATTGAAACATGGCTACACAAAGAATAGACCAAGCAACTAAATATTGAAGGTCATAAACAAGAGGAACAAAAGGAACATAAACAAAAGAAACAATGAAGGTATGAGGCCTAAGTTGGCCAAGATAGATTGGAGAACTTCATTAAAAGGCTTGGCAGTGGTTAGACAATGGCTAATATTTAAGCAACAAATGTATGCATTGCAACAGTTATACATTTCTTTCTGGCGCAAAAACACAACACAAAAAGTGGCCCAACCATGGCTTACAAAATAAATTATGGATAGTATTAGATCCAAAGCAGAGGCATGTAAAGTTGCTAAAACAAAAAGTAGCAAGCCTGAGGATTGGGATAATTTCAATAATCAGCAAAGGAGGACAAAGAGATTGATTAGGAGGGGAGAAATAGTGTATGAGAGTAAACTTGCAAGTACATAAAAATGGACTGTAAAAGCTTCTATAAAAGAAAACGATTAGTGAAGATGAATGTAGATTCATTGCAGCCAAAAGCAGGAGAAATTATAATTGTGAACGAGGAAATGCAGAGCAATTGAACAATTAGTTTTAGTTCTGTCTTCATGGAGAAAGACACAAATAATTTCCTAGAAATGCTCAGGAATCAAAGGTCTTTTGAGAAGGAGGAATTGAAAGAAATTAATATTACTAGAAAAATAGTGACCGAAAAATTAATGGGACTGAAAGCCACTAAATCTCCTTGGTCTGATAATCTACATCCCAGGGTACTAAAGGAGGTGGCCATGGAAATAGTACATGTGTTGGTTATCATCTTCCAAAATTCTGCAGATTCTAGAACAGTACCAGCAGATTGGAGAGTGATAAATGCAACCCCACTATTTAAAAAAGGAGGGAGGCAGAAAACAGAATTACAGACCGGTTCGACTAAACATCAGCAATAGGGAAAATGTTGGAGTCTATTATAAAGGATGTGATAACAGCACACTTAGAAAACATCAACAGAATTATGAAAGGGAAATCATTTTTACAAACCTATGGGAGTTTTTTGAGGACATAACTAGTCGAAGTGATAAGTGTGAATGAAGTGTATGTGGTGTATTTAGATTTTCAGAAAGCTTTTGATACAGTCCTACATAAGAGGTTAGTGTGCAAACCTAAAGCACTTGGGATTGGGGGTAATGTATTGGCATGGATTTAGAATTGGTTGGCAGACAGTAAACAGAGTAGGAATAAATACACCTGGAGTATTGTGTGCAGTTTTGGTCTCCTTATCTAAGAAAGGATATACTTGCCATAGAAGGAGTACTGCAAAGCTTCACCTGACTGATTCCTGGCAACACCGGGATTCTGAGATAAGGACGCCACAATATCAAAGTTAATTGTAAGGCCACCCCTCACCACCCCACTCCAACAGAGTTCGTAACCCACCCCACGGAGTTCGGAAAACCCTTCCTGGAAATTGGGAACCACCCCAAGGAGATCAAGACCCCAAGTGGACAAGAGAAAAACCCTCAAGCCCACACACATAAGGGGCTATTCCTCCCCAATGCAAAGATCGAGGCACGCTCCCCCAACAACACAAAGATTGAAGCACCCCCACACCCCAACTCAAAGATCAAGGCAACCACCACACCCTGACCCCCAAACTCAAAGATTGGGCATCCCCGATGCAAGAATCAGTGACCAACCCACACCCTCCAGCACCAGGGACTTTCCCCAGGAAGTGTGCGCCCCGGTGTGGCCAACACAGCTGTTTTCATTTTTGAAAACCAGTAGATATTTGTCACGCTGGCTTGAGGGTTAGGCTGCGATACGCTATGGGATCAAGCCCAGACGATAATGTATCGAAATTTATGGAAATCAAGTTCACGTCCTTCACCGCTTGTGAAATTTCACGGCCATTATGGGATTTATGCGCAATCTAACAGAGTCACTAGATCACAGCCCTAGAAACTGAAAATACTATTGAGTCATAGAATTGCTACAGTGAAGAAGGAGACCATTCAGCCCATCGAGTCCGCACTGACCCTCTGAAAGAGCACCCTACCTAGGCCCAGTCCCTTATAGGGGCTGTTTAGCACAGGGCTAAATCGCTGGCTTTGGAAGCAGACCAAGGCAGGCCAGCAGCACGGTTCGATTCCTGTAACAGCCTCCCCAAACAGGCACCGGAATGTGGCGACTAGGGGCTTTTCACAGTAACTTCATTTGAAGCCTACTTGTGACAGTAAGCGATTTTCATTTCATTTCACTCCCTCACCCTATCTCCCTAACCTAACCTGTACACCAAGTTACCATGGCCAATTCACATAACCGGCACAACTTTGGACTGTGGGAGAAAACTGGAGGACCTGGAGAAAACCCATGCAGACACGGCGAGAAAGTGAAAACTCCACACAGGCAGTCACCCAAGGTCAGAATTGAATCCACGTCCCTGGCGCTGTGAGGCAGCAGTGCTAACCACTGTGCCATCATGCTGCCCTAATATAGGAAGACAATTAACTCACTGATTTTTAAAAATTCATTCATAGGATTTGGATGTTGCTGGGTAGACCAGCATCCATTGCCCTTAAGAAGGTGGTAATGAACTACCTTCTTGAACTGCTGCAGTCCATGTGTTGAATGAGCACCCAAATCACTGTTAGAAGGAAGTTTCAGGATTTTGAGCCAGCAATAGTATAGAATGGGCATGTATTGGTCAAATGAACAAAATAGCTAAGTGTCAGCGAGTACATTTTGAGGGAAAGGTAAAGGAGGAAACATACACTTAAAATAACTGCCGATATGGGACATAAGATGGAATTTTATTGTAGTGGTGAGTGTCCCAATAGCAGTAACAAAAAGTGAGCGGGATCACCACTCATAGGTGGGATTATTGACGACGCGCAATCACACAGCAGCCAACCAATTAGCTACATATGTACAGTCAAGGGGCATGACCAATTGTGTGGTGGGAGTGGGCAAAAAGTAATCAACCTTGCGGTTACCTCAGGGGGTCAATGATCCAGGCACCATTTTTAAAAGGCAAACAGCCAGGCAACCACACCCTGCAGGCCAGCATCATTATTCTAACTGCCTCAGATGTTGATTATGACCTTCAAACGCTGTCACTCCCTGCACAAATGCTACACTTGGATTCTAGAAGCTGCTGCCACCAGTTCTTCCAGGGTCAGCCATGCCTCAACCATCCTGGATAGCGATCACCTAAGCTCACTACAACATCATTCCACCCTACGGAGGCTGATATTTCTCCACATACAAAATTAAGCGCCACTGCCTGAAATACGTCTTGCTACCAGGAGCATCATTAAATTCTGTCCGTAGGTACAGAGGAAATGGGGGTACGGACCAATAAAAGTAGCAAAAAAACATTATTGAAGCAAACAAAGCACTGTGATTCCTTTGTAGAATAACAGATTTTAAAAAAAGAAATGTTATGTTGAATTTGTGTTCAAAATTGGAGGAAGCCTATAAAATAAGAGGCTCAGATTGCCCTGGAATATCAACAAAACAAAACTTGCATATCAACCCATACCTGGTCAGCCAAATATTGCACCTCCCAGATAGATTGAAGGAGTGGCTCTGGAGTACTTCCCATGACTTGGCAGCTACCCCTCTTAAAAGGCCAACATTGGCGAGGAAATCCAACAATGGATCAGCTGCACCAGCCCTGCCCTCTACAAGCTATGGCAGCGAATGTTTGACAGCTAAGACTTCCGCAAGTCAACAAGTGTCCTAGTGTACAGAAGAATTATTGTCACCATATTCCTGTACTACAGTGAGACCTGGACTGTGTCAGTGACACGTAAGCGTACTAGAAAAAGTCCATCAGCAATGCCTCCGCCACATCCTCTGGATACAATGGGAGAACCACCGAACAAATGCTCATGTGCCAATGGACAAACATTCAGGTGAAACTAGTACAATTTCAACTACATTGGATTGGTCACTGAGTTCGCATAGCTAAAAAATATCTTCCCTGCCAGGTCATAGAATCATAGAATAATAGAATTTGCAGGGCAGAAGGAGGCCATACGACCCATCGAGTCTGCACCAGTCCTTGTAGAGAGCACCCTACCTAAGCCCACAACTCCACCGTATCCCCTTAACCACACCCAAACTTGTTCCGACACTAAGCACAATTTAGCATGGCCAATCCACTTAACCTGCACATCTTTGGACTGTGGGAGGAAACCAGAGCACCCGGAGGAAACCCACACAGACAGGAGAAAGTGCAACCTCCACACAGACAGTGACCCAAGCCAGGAATCGAACCTGGGACCCTGGAGCTGTGAAGCAACTGTGCTAACCACTGTGCTACCGTGCCACCCATTTTGTTTGTTTTCTCAATTGTTTTCTCAACTGTCAAACAGCCAACGTTTCCGGGGAGGACAAAGAAAGCACTTCAAAGACACTCCGAAGCTCTGAAAGCACAGTAGCAATGACATTAATGACTGGAAGAGATTGCTACCAATTGTTCAAAACGACGACAAACTGTCCATTAAACTGCATCCATGCTCTGAGGCCAAACATCTTAATAATGGACAGAGCGGTTACACTGAAGGAAAGAAAAACAGATCCTGCATTCCGGATACCAATACCTCGTGCAACATCCTGATCCATGTGCCCAAAGATGTGTGGGTTGAGAATCAGCCTGTTCATGACATTAACTTGTGACCTTGAGTAGATGTTATTGTCGAATTAAGTGACTGCCGAAAGGCCAATGACAACAGATTTGCTGCAGCATGGTTAGGTTTGCACAGCTTTGATAAACTTTGATATCAACTTTGAAGCCTCAATATAGGTTATAATCAAATCATTTTGGAAACTGTCAGGTAAAAGGACAATTGTGCATGTTGTTTAATATTGATTATAACACCACCAAAGCTCCTCATAGTATGTTTTTATTGTTTTACTTAGAGCATTTAGTCTTTCACAATTTCATGAATCATTGAAGCCCTAATGAATTTCAAATCTGTATGATAAATTACTGAAGCAAATTTAATCTGAGTTTTATAATCAGAGAATATTTAGTGACATTTGATATGCACTAGTTTATTCCTATGGAATTCTGCTGTAGGCTCTTTCATATGTTCAGTGGGTTACTTACTTTAAATGGGTTAATTAATAGCTAAATAACAAAGAGAATTTACAGGTCTATAAACTAATATATTTATTACAACTACCTCAGAGCATTTTCAACATTTATCCCATCTTGCCTGTATTTGGCAAGGTATTGATTTTTATTGTTTATAACTCGGAATAAAATGAGATTTCATTCTGTAAGGATCATATTGATACAGAAAAAATATAGCTATGATTGATATTAGAAACCACTGCTGAGATCTCAATGCATTACTGTTTTTCTTAAACAGAGCTTTCTTCGAGATTTACTAAAGAAAGCAAATAGACCCTTTGATGAAGTGAAGCTAGAAGAGTATACCCTGACAACGGTAAGAGTGAAGTTCTATTAATTTACTTTCGAAACATTTATTGGTTGTGTGGTAGTATGCATTAGGGGTCATGTGGGACTGTGAAGCCGCGATGTCATTGGCTGACAGATCCCGGGTCATGGTTGGCTGTTGACCTCTAGCTCCGCCCTGAAGGCGGAGTATAAGAACCTGGAGTTCTCCCCCGCAGGCCAGTCAGCTACTGAACTGCGGGGAACTAAGTCACGCTTAATAAAGCCTCATCGACTTCATCTCTATTCGTCTCTCGTGAGTCTTTGTGCGCTACAGGTTGCAAACTAGTTTATTCTAGAACATTGAAGGTCAGAATGTAGTTCTTGCAGGCTCTCTGCGAGAGATCTTTATCTGGGCCCACTCCCCTACCCTTTCCCCCATAGCCCTGCAAAGTTTTTGCTTTCAGGTGCCTAACTGATTCCCTTTTGAAAACCACAAATAAATCTGCCTGCATCACCCTTTTAGGCAGTTCACTCTAGATTATAAACACTTGCTGTGTAAAAACCTTCCCCCCTTGTGCCCTTTGATTGTTTTGTCAATCATTTTAAATCTTTGTTCTCGTTTTTTTTTTTAAATTTAGAGTACCCAATTCATTTTTTTTCCAATTAAGGGGCAATTTAGCGTGGCCAATCCACCTAGCCTGCACATCTTTTAGGTTGTGGGGGTGAAAACCACGCAAACACGGGGAGAATGTGCAAACTCCACACGGACAGTGACCCAGAGCCGAACCTGGGACCTCGGCTGCGTTAGACCACAGTGCTAACCCACAGCGCCACCGTGCTGCCCTTGTTCTCTGTTTTTTGACCGAGCATGAAAGGAGACGGTTTCTCTCTATCTAGCTGGTCCTGACTCCTCATGACTTTGAACACCTCTGAATTGTATCTTAGCTTTCTCTTCTCTCAGGAGAGCAGACCCATCTTCACCAATCATTCCTCGTATCTGATGTCGCTCATCCCTGTAGCCATTGTCATTAATCTTTTCTGTTCAATTTCTAATTGCCTTCACATCTTTTCTAAACGATCAGCATAGTTTCCTTGCTTCTGTGCTCCTCATCCCTAGTTATAAAGCCCAGGATGCCATTTCATGATTTTGTCCACCTGCCCTGCCATCAATAATTTGTGTACATTTACGTTTAGGTCTCTTTGTTGATCTCTTTATAATTGTACCCTTAAGTTAATATTAAATATTAACAGAAGGAGAAAGAGGCCATTCAGCCCATCGAGTCTGCACCAACCCTCTGAAAGAACATCCCTACCCATGCCCACTCCTTGTCCTACCCTTGTAACCCCACCTAACCTGCACAACTTTGGACACTAAGGGCAAAATAGCATGGCTAATTCACTTAGCCCACACATCTTTGGAATGTGGGAGGAAACCAGAGCACCCGATGGAAACCCATGCAGACACAGGGGGATAGTGCACACAGACAGTCACCCAAGGCCAGAATTGATCCTGGGTCCTTGTGCTGTGAGGCAGCAGTGCTAACTACTGTGCCGCCGTGCCCCCTTGCATTTCTTCATCCTTCCGAGCAAAATGTATTATCTTGCATTTATCTGTGATAAATTTATTCTCCTACATGTCCACCCATTGCTTCAAGCCTGTATATGTCCTCTTGAAATCTATCACTATCTTCCTAATAGCTTGCAATGTTTCCAAGTCTACTACAAATCTTGAAATTGTGGCCCGGACACCGAAGTCTATGTCATTGATAGATATCAAGGAAAGCACTGATCCTATTACCCCTGAGGCCTATCACTGTAAATCTTTCTCCAGTCTGAAAACCAACCGATCCTCATTACTCTATTTCCTGTCACTCAGTGTGTCCTTTCATTCCATGCAGTATTTGTTTTTTTAATTGGTAGTTAAACACTATTTGGCATGCTGGCTTTCCTAACTAACCTATAATGGTCCAAATGGTTGTTAACTTTGTCCAGGATTATCGTTACTAAAAGTTTTCCAAATCCCAAGGTTAAATTGACTGGACAGACGTAAGGTGGGCTAACCTTTGTACTTTTTTTTTTGAACATGGCTGCTACAGTTACAGTTTTCAGTGTCCTGTATTTAAGGAGGATTGGAAGATTATGACCAGTGCCTCAATAATTTCCATTCTTATTTCTCTCAGTATCCTCAGATGCATCCCCATCCAGTCCTGGTGACTGCTCAACTTTACGTTCATCAAGCCTAATAGTTTATCTTTCAGTGTCAACTCATCAGTATCTCAACTACCTTCTCTTTCACTATGACTTTGGCAGCATCTTATTCATTGGTAAAGACAAATGATAAGTACTGATTTAGTATCTGCAGCATATTCTTTGCTTCCATTCCAGATCTCCTTTTGAGCTTGTAATTGGCCTCTCTCATCCTCTTGCTACCTGTTTACCATTTATATGCCTAAAGAAGACTTTTGCAGCTCCTTTTCATGTTAGCTGCCAGTCTCTTCTTATAGCCCAGCTTTGCCCTTTGTTATGGGCCAGGGTTTAGAAAACGCCAAGGTGTATCATGGAGTTTACCTGACCTAAAACTTTTAATAGATTTTGGTTATGAGGAGCACAAGGGCACACTTTCCAGGAGTTATGCCACAGAGACCTTAAGTATTTTTAAACAAAACAATGTTCATTCTATGAATTCAGTTAACATTTTATAAACACACAATAAACATTTTATCAACTACCAATACAAATATCCCCCACAGATACAGTACTCTTTAGGCAACCCTGAATAACTTTCCGAGCAACATCCATAAGCCAAACACCCTTTTTGACAAAGCAGTAGGTATACATTCTTTACACAAGATTGTTATTACTTTTAAATTATCAAGTGATCTGGACACCTTTTCACATACAGAGAGAGAGACAAAATGAACCTTCCTTGTCTAAATTCAGCTTTCAACTGCCTAAAATGAAAGTAAAACACAAAGCCACAAACAGCTTCCAGCTCAAAACAAAAGTAAAAGCCAGAGACACAACACAGATCCACCCACACAATTACATCACTGCAGCTGTTTGATAAACACCCATTTCGTAAAGGTACACTCCCATGACACCTTCTTATTTCCATCTTCACTTTCTCTCTGAACTTTTTATATGAAGCCTATTTTACCATCCTCCAAGAACTCTAGATAACTCTACTTTTCCATAGTGTGTATAAGCTTCATGGTATTATGATCACTATTCCCTAAATGTTCCCTTACTGATGCTTGACCTCATTCCCACAAACAAAATTCAGCAATGCCTTCTTCTTCATTGGGTTAGATCTAGAAAATTCCTCTGAACACTCTTCTCCTTCTCTGCCCTTTACACTATGACTATCCCATAACAAGCTTCTGTTATGACCAGTGAGAAGCAGTGAATTAGTTCCACTCTATTCAGCCTCCTCAGTCAGTCACAACAAAGGTTTAAATTTCCTTTCCATGAGGATCAATTCCCAAATTACTCCTGACTTTCAAGCAGGTTTGCTTCTTCAGCCTTACAAGGTCAAATCTTCTGGTGTCCTTTGAAAATCATCCAGCTCAGCCTGAATATTCCAGAACTAGCAAGACCCATCTCGGCGACTTCTTATTCCTTAAATCTTCAAAACGTCCATATGTTCTGCTCGCCTTTTAAAAATCGACTATCAGCTCTCACCAGCAGCCACCTTGTTTGACAATACAAAATCATATTCTCCTGCTTTTCACACATAGCCTAGCCACTGCTCCACACAGCAGCAATTAATTTTTCTCTCTCTGTCTGCCTCTATTTAAAAAAAAACAGCTGTCCTTCTGCCTGTGTCAAGGTGTGAAAACTGTCACTTGATTTTCAATAGGTTTCGGTTTGGATTTCTTTCCCCATGGCAACCAAATCACATGGGCCTGTCCTCAGGTAGAAGTCTAGCATGATCACCATCTCCCCATCTAGAACATACTATTATACCTTAATTTAAAGGACATATTTTAAAAGATAGCTGCCTTGTAAAGGCCCACATTCGTAATACCATTGATACATTCACCTTTTCCCACCCAGGAACACTGCATTACCCCATCAACTGAAATGCAGTCTCTTTGAAGGGGTAAGGAAAAAGAGTTATCTTAGGCCAAAAGAGCTCTTGGTAATTGTTTTCTTATTTCCTAAAGCAACGAATGAAGGCTTCAATTACAAAAAATAATTGCAACTATTCTTCCATTAACTTTCTGTAATGTGAAATCTCCTCAGCACCTTCAAATATACCCAGTTGCTTTTGAAGGATGCAATGAATCCATACTTCCCTACATTTTGGTCACCAATTTAAGAGGTCACTAATTCTCTGCGAGTACTTCCAATCTATCTTTATTTTGTAGTGATGTCCCTTACTTCTCCCATTCCTAACCAACTCAAATGATCTAGCTATTTCCTTCTTCTTAAAATCATCCCTCATACCACCTTGAATTCTGTGTTTCACCAAAGGAAAAATAAACTTTGCCTAATCTTTTCCTGGTAGTTAAGAGCTCTAAGTATAGGGGCTGCAATCTCTGGTCCCCCAGCTCCATGTTTCTCGATGGCATGCCATTCCCTGGCGGCGGGATTCATTGCTCCCGCTGCTTGCCAATGGGAATTCCCATTGAAGCTACCCCACACCCCCAGGAGACCCATGGGCAGGGATGCACTGCTGGCGGGAACAGTGAATTGCAATGGCCAGAGCATTCTTGCATAGGTATCATTCTGTTGGTGCATCCTGTAGACCTTCTCCTGAATGTTGCTTTGCCTCACCATTTGATGGGATCAAAACCGATCTCCCCATTTAATTTAAGTGGATATAAAATCCGGTATTTTGGTTGGGTTCAATCATTTTCCAAATAGAGCTGTCAGGATTGCTTCAGACTGGACATACCTGATTAAGGAGCCTTATAGGTGTGCTTTAAAAATGGTTCTTTAAAACAATCCCTTTGAAGGGGTAAAGAAAAGTGTTTTATGTTTGGCCAAAAAAGTTCGAGGAAATTATTTTTTTATCCCCTAAAGCAGCAAACAAACTCTTGGAGGCAATTGTTTTTCCCCTTAGAAATATGAAGCTGTTTATAATAAAAATGGTTTAGTAGGCAGAACAAATGGAATAAAGACTTGGGCTAATTTTTTAATCTTTGTACGTTAAAGAAAAAAATAGGCATAAGTAAACATGACTGATACTTGACAATATTGTTTTGTTAATTTTCAATCTTTCTACTCCCAGTGGTGTATGTAATGAAATTTGGGCACATACATTTGGAAATGTTTGAAGAATTTTAAATGGTCCAAGATGATGTGTTTCTTTGACAAAATGGTATTGGAGATTATCTGTCTGCCTGTACTCACTCTTTCTTCCCAGCATTAAAGCCATATGAGAATGATTAGGGATTCTCAGTGAAGTACTTCCCAGTAAAGGTATGGAGAAAATGTCACATTATGCTGCACATTCTTGTTATGGAGATGTGCTCACAAGGGAACTGGATATAGTGCATAACCAAAGACATGCAAACGCAAGTGTGGAAGTAATAATTGCTTTGATTGTCAAGTGACCTTTGTGATTGTATTGGACACATTTATAATTGAAGATGACATTGCAAAAGATTCTTTATTCAAAAGGTAAACTGCTTTGGGATGTTTTGAGAGTGTAAAATATGCTATAAAATAGAAGTTTTACTTTTCTCAGTAAATAAAGTCTCAGAGTGCACATGTTCATTTTGGTCTGCTTTTTAAACATGAAACTTAATTTGTGTGCAATAAAATTGTCAAATGTATCTCAAGTGGCATAGAGCACATATGCTGCTGGAATAAATGTGGCGTAAGTCTTCAAAGCTTTTTCCCTCTAGCATTTAATTATCCTTGTGATTGGTAAATATCCACACACTGCTTCTACTCTGCCTCCAGGTTAAGGATTAGCAGTGGTGGCTGCTTACTCTCCGGACTGGTGAAATATCCAGGATTCAGATATTGAACTCCTTGCCTCTGCAGCCAATTTGTAATCATGCCACGTTGCCCTCTGTGCTGTAATGGTCACAGCAACCACTTATGCAGGCCTTTTATAAGCATAACTCTGTTGCTGACAATGTTGTCATTCAATAACTCCTAAAGTTCATTACACAGCTGCCAGTCCGAATGGCCACCGTTTCCTGAGAGCAAATGATCCTCCTGGGCGTAGGAAAGCAGGCCTGAATTACCTTAATTGAAATAGCATTATTTTGGATGCCTGTGGGGTTATCTAATTAGCCAAAGTCAGCCTTATTTCCTACTTTGGCTTGAAATAGTCTCCACGACTAATAATCCTTTATCCATCTGTTCCACTTACACGGATCAGGTGCAGTATTTTCTGTTGGTAAGCCGGTCTACCGCAATTAGTGTGCTTCCATCGGGAACTCAAGAAAGATAGTCAGCAACTAAGGCTTCCAGCCTATACCTGCAATTCACAAATAGGAATTATTCACACATACCTGGGGCGTGATTCTCCCAGCCCGGGGTCGGGCCGGAGAATCCCCGCAACCGGGCCACGCCGCCCCGACGCCGGCACGCGATTCTCCGCAGAGCGGAGAATTGCCGCCATTGGTGCCGGTGCATTTGGCACGGCGCCGGCCGCGGGCTGCTGTACGCGGCCGGGCCGCCAATTCTCCGGCCCAGATGGGCCGAGCGGCCGCTCTAAAAAGGCAGAGTTCCGCCGGAAACGTCTACACCTGGTCACAGCTGGCGCAAACTCCGTGCGTAGGGTCATGGGGGGGCAGCCTGTTGGGGGGGGGAAGGGGGGCTCCGACCCCAGGCGGGGCCTCCGATGGGGCCTAGCCCGCGATCGGGGCCCACCAGTCGGTGGGCCGGCTTCTCGCTCCCCGGGCCCATTTTCATCCCCGCCGACCCCTGAAGTCCCGCATCATGGCCAGCGCGTTGAGCGAGGCCACCGTGCATGCGCGGGTTGGCACCGTCGCAAACTCTGCCTTTTTAGGGCGCCAGCGTGAACCGCTCCAGTGCTGTGCTGGCCCCCTGTAGGGGCCAGAATCGATACTCCCAGCGGCCCGTTCACGCCATAGTGAAAGGCGACGGCGTTTCCGATGGCATGGACACACTGCCGCCGAATGGGAGAATCCCGCCCTGGTGATTCATTGATCCTCAGTCAACCAGCATGTTCCAATATTTACCTCCACTTCAATTGCCTCATATACTATTCATTCAGTATCATAGCCTTTTCTTAATATGACCACATGATAATCAACCTGCTAACAAGTATTGACATGTGCATTAAATAATTTGGCTCATGTTTCAATTCACATTCCATTCATTAATGTAGCAGAGTATTCATGTTATCGTTTTCATTCCTCATTTTAAAAAGAAAATTCAAAGTTAAACGTTTCTCAGTGTATACTTAGGTCTAACATATGGGAACAGAACACCAAGCTTTAACTTATTTTTCATTTGTAACTTTAAAAGCTATAGTTGAAACTATCTGCTCTACATTTACCTTGTGTCCAATTTAGACACCCTCATGTACCCCCCTACACTATGTTAATCAATGTAATAAACATTTGCTTGTTTCATTCTAAATTTTTCAAGTTTAGTTAGAAGCATCAGTGATATATTTGTCACTCCCTTATTCCCAGGTTGAGAAGAAACGATATTCCTGACTAATCTTGATGCTCTTTTCCAAGTATTTATTTTGTACTTCTCTCAAAGTTCCTTAGTTCACCCAGTTTGTAACCTGGGGCGAGATTCTCCGACCCCCCGCCGGGTCGGAGAATCGACGGGGGCTGGCGTGAATCCCGCCCCTGCTGGTTGCCGAAATCTCCGGCACTGGAGATTCGGCGGGGGCGGGAATCGTGCCGCGCTGGTTGGCGGACCTCCCCGTGCGATTCTCCGGCCCGGATGGGCCGAAGTCCCGCCGCTAAAATGCCTGTCCCGTCGGCATAAATTAAACCACCTACCTTACAGGCGGCGCGGGTGGGCTCCGGGGTCCTGGGGGGGGCACGGGGCGATCTGGCCCCGGGAGGGTGCCCCCACAGTGGCCTGGCCCGCGATCGGGCCCACCGATCCACGGGCGGGCCTGTGCCGTGGGGGCACTCTTTCCCTTCCGCCTCCGCCACGGTCTCCACCATGGCAGAGGCAGAAGAGACACCCTCCACTGCGCATGCGTGGGAAGCTGTCAGCGGCCGCTGACGCTCCCGCGCATGCGCCGGCCGGAGATGTCATTTCCGCGCAAGCTGGCGGGGCACCAAAGGCCTTATCCGCCAGCTGGCGGGGCGGAAATTCGTCCGGCACCGACCTAGCCCCTCAAGGTTGGGACTCGGCCCCCAAAGATGCGGAGGATTCTGCACCTTTGGGGTGGCGCGATGCCCGTCTGATTTGCGCCATTTTGGGCGCCAGTCGGCAGACATCGCGCCGTTTCCGGAGAATTTCGCCCATGTTGTCAATCTTTCTGAGCCTAGAGCATAGGTTCCCAAATTGTAAAGGCTGGAAGGGAGGATGGCTCCAACCTTGTATAAACAAAATGTGTCAAAAGTCTGGTTTTCTTTATATTTGAAGAAACTGAGCACACTTAATTTTGAAACCAAAGAAAAATGTACACTGCGGTAGGCTTTCACATTGCAATCTCAGTACAATTTGCAATGTTTGAACTTGCGCTATTTTAGAAACAGAAATTGCAGCAAATAAATCTTCTTGTGCACAGTAGTCAGATATTTGCCAGAAACAGCCTTGATAGGCCCTACTTTGACTTCGAGAAATTAGAGGGAATTCAAACATTGTAATCTGTGCTTTTCATTGCCTGTCCAACCGATCCCAGCAGGAAGGGGCACGTGGCTATCAGTGGCAGTCTGCTGTTACAAACAAAATGTCAAATAGGCCAAGCAAAACTACATTTAAGTTGATCCCTTTAAATGAGAAATGGCTGTTCTGGACATGTTGCGTGATATTTCACCAAGCTCCATTCAAACGTAAGAGTATTTGAAAAGGGAAAACGCATACAAGTTCAACTTCTTGACACAATCTGATTCAGGAAAAGGCAGAATGTTCAAAGTAACCCAGTCGCAAAAGCAGTAAACTGTCATGATATTCACATCATGGTGCAAACACACATACACACTGATAGACAGATCAACAGACCGATCAAAACACACGCAACATCACAGCCAATCACAAGCAAGAGCATACACACTATAAAACGGGGAACACCACACTTCCCGCTCATTCCAGCAGGAGACAGCTCAGGGCACAGAGCTCACAGCAAGCCATTCAGACATTCACCATGTGCTGAGTGCCTCTCTAAGATAGTGTTAGGGCTGGGTCCACAGGTTAAAGGGGAATGAACAAACCACAGTAACCAGTTTACAGATGTTGTTATTGTTAGTAATAAAACAGAGTTGTACCATCTGCAACCGTGTTGGTTCGTCTGTGTAGCAGAGCACCCAAAACGACATAGTGCCAGGTTTGGAAACCTCGACGTCAACTGGAAGCTGTTTAAACAGCGCTTCCAGTTCTTCCTAGAAGCCACAGGGAGGGAGAATGCTTCGGACACCAGGAAAATCGCCCTCCTTCTCTCCACGGCAGGGCAACATGCCATCCACATCTACAACTCCCTGGTGTTCGCTGAAGGTGAGGACAAGACGAAGTACAAGACGGTCCTTCTTAAACTCGAGCAACACTTCAGCGTCGAGGTAAATGAGAGCTTCGAGAGGTACCACTTCCAGCAGCGCCTGCAGGGTAAGGATGAGCCTTTTCAAACAACAAAGAACAAAGAAATGTACAGCACAGGAACAGGCCCTTCGGCCCTCCAAGCCCGTGCCGACCATACTGCCCGACTAAACTACAATCTTCTACACTTCCTGGGTCCGTATCCTTCTATTCCCATCCTATTCATATATTTGTCAAGATGCCCCTTAAATGTCCCTATCGTCCCTGCTTCCACTACCTCCTCCGGTAGCGAGTTCCAGGTACCCACTACCCTCTGCGTAAAAAACTTGCCTCGTACATCTACTCTAAACCTTGCCCCTCTCACCTTAAACCTATGCCCCCTAGTAATTGACCCCTCTACCCTGGGGAAAAACCTCTGACTATCCACTCTGTCTATGCCCCTCATAATTTTGTATATCTCTATCACGTCGCCCCTCAACCTCCTTCGTTTCAGTGAGAACAAACCGAGTTTATTCAATCGCTCCTCATAGCTTATGCCCTCCATACCAGGCAACATTCTGGTAAATCTCTTCTGCACCCTCTCTAAAGCCGCCACATCCTTCTGGTAGTGTGGCGACCAGAATTGAACACTATACTCCAAGTGTGGCCTAACTAAGGTTCTATACAGCTGCAACATGACTTGCCAATTCTTATACTCAATGCCCCGGCCAATGAAGGCAAGCATGCCGTATGCCTTCTTGACTACCTTCTCCACCTGTGTTGCCCCTTTCAATGACCTGTGGACCTGTACTCCTAGATCTCTTTGACTTTCAATACTCTTGAGGGTTCTACCATTCACTGTATATTCCCTACCTGCATTAGACCTTCCAAAATGCATTACCTCACATTTGTCCGGATTAAACTCCATCTGCCATCTCTCCGCCCAAGTCTCCAGACAATCTAAATCCTGCTGTATCCTCAGTCAGTCCTCATCACTATCCGCAATTCCACCAACCTTTGTGTCATCTGCAAACTTACTAATCAGACCAGTTACATTTTCCTCCAAATCACTACAAAGAGCAAAGGTCCCAGCACTGATCCCTGTGGAACACCACTGGTCACAGCCCTCCAATTAGAAAAGCATCCCTCCATTGCTACCCTCTGCCTTCTATGGCCTAGCCAGTTCTGTATCCACCTTGCCAGCTCACCCCTGATCCCGTGTGACTTCACCTTTTGTACTAGTCTACCATGAGGGACCTTGTCAAAGGCCTTACTGAAGTCCATATAGACAACATCTACTGCCCTACCTGCATCAATCATCTTAGTGACCTCCTCGAAAAACTCTATCAAGTTAGTGAGACACGACCTCCCCTTCACAAAACCGTGCTGCCTCTCACTAATACGTCCATTTGCTTCCAAATGGGAGTAGATCCTGTCTCTAAGAATTCTCTCCAGTAATTTCCCTACCACTGAAGTAAGGCTCACCGGCCTGTAGTTCCCGGGATTATCCTTGCTACCCTTCTTAAACAGAGGAACAACATTGGCTATTCTCCAGTCCTCTGGGACATCCCCTGAAGACAGTGAGGATCCAAAGATTTCTGTCAAGGCCTCAGCAATTTCCTCTCCAGCCTCCTTCAGTATTCTGGGGTAGATCCCATCAGGCCCTGGGGACTTATCTACCTTAATATTTTTTAAGACACCCAACACCTCGTCTTTTTGGATCACAATGTGACCCAGGCTATCTACACCCCCTTCTCCAGACTCAACATCTACCAATTCCTTCTCTTTGGTGAATACTGATGCAAAGTATTCATTTAGTACCTCGCCCATTTCCTCTGGCTCCATACATAGATTCCCTTGCCTATCCTTCAGTGGGCCAACCCTTTCCCTGGCTACCCTCTTGCTTTTTATGTACGTGTAAAAAGCCTTGGGATTTTCCTTAACCCTATTTGCTAATGACTTTTCGTGACCCCTTCTAGCCCTCCTGACTCCTTGCTTAAGTTCCTTCCTACTTTCCTTATATGCCACACAGGCTTCGTCTGTTCCCAGCCTCTTAGCCCTGACAAATGCCTCCTTTTTCTTTTTGACGAGGCCTACAATATCACTCGTCATCCAAGGTTCCCGAAAATTGCCGTATTTATCTTTCTTCCTCACAGGAACATGCCGGTCCTGTATTCCTTTCAACTGACACTTGAAAGCCTCCCACATGTCAGATGTTGATTTGCCCTCAAACATCCGCCCCCAATCTATGTTCTTCAGTTCCCACCTAATATTGTTATAATTAGCCTTCCCCCAATTTAGCACATTCATCCTCGGACCACTCTTATCCTTGTCCACCAGTATTTTAAAACTTACTGAATTGTGGTCACTGTTACCGAAATGCTCCCCTACTGAAACATCTACCACCTGGCCGGGCTCATTCCCCAATACCAGGTCCAGTACCGCCCCTTCCCTAGTTGGACTGTTTACATATTGTTTTAAGAAGCCCTCCTGGATGCTCCTTACAAACTCCGCCCCGTCTAAGCCCCTGGCACAAAGTGAGTCCCAGTCAATATTGGGGAAGTTGAAGTCTCCCATCACCACAACCCTGTTGTTTTTACTCTTTTCCAAAATCTGTCTACCTATCTGCTCCTCTATCTCCCGCTGGCTGTTGGGAGGCCTGTAGTATACCCCCAACATTGTGACTGCACCCTTCTTATTCCTGATCTCTACCCATATAGCCTCACTGCCCTCTGAGGTGTCCTCTCGCAGTATAGCTGTGATATTCTCCCGAACAAGTAGCGCAACTCCACCTCCCCTTTTACATCCCCCTCTATCCCGCCTGAAACATCTAAATCCTGGAACGTTTAGCTGCCAATCCTGCCCTTCCCTCAACCAGGTCTCTGTAATGGCAACAACATCATAGTTCCAAGTAGTAATCCAAGCTCTAAGTTCATCTGCCTTACCCGTAATGCTCCTTGCATTAAAACATATGCACTTCAGGCCACCAGACCCGCTGTGTTCAGCAACTTCTCCCCATCTGCTCTGCCTCAGAGCCACACTGTCCCTATTCCCTAGTTCTCCCTCAATGCTCTCACCTTCTGACCTATTGCTCCCATGCCCACCCCCCTGCCATACTAGTTTAAACCCTCCCGTGTGACACTAGCAAACCTCGCGGCCAGGATATTTATGCCTCTCCGGTTTAGATGCAACCCGTCCTTCTTATACAGGTCACACCTTCCCCGGAAGAGCTCCCAGTGGTCCAGATAATGGAAACCCTCCCTCCTACACCAGCTGTTTAGCCACGTGTTTATCTGCTCTATCTTCCTATTTCTAGCCTCACTGGCACGTGGCACAGGGAGTAATCCCGAGATTACAACCCTCAAGGTCCTGTCTTTTAACTTTCTGCCTAGCTCCCTGAACTCCTGCTGCAGGACCTCATGCCCCTTCCTGCCTATGTCGTTAGTACCAATATGTACAACGACCTTCAATCTTTCCTAACACACCTCTGTATCCTCGCGCAGTCCTGCGGTTACGAGGCCACCTCCGATTCCATGATTCGGGACCAGATTGTTTTTGGGGTCACCTCGGGCACCCTACGCCAGCAGATCCTCAAAATTAAAAGCCTCACCCTAGCCACCGCCATCGAAGCCTGCGTCCTCCATGAAAACACGACCAGCCGCTACTCCCAATTCCAGGCAGCCGAATTGGCACAGCAGGGGTCCTACGCGGCTGAAGCGGCAAGGCAGGGGTCCTACGAGGCCGAGCGGGTCCAGTCAATCGAGTTCTTCCCGGTCCGCGGCCCGGACGAGGGTGGCCATTTTGCACGCTTTCCGCGGCCTCCCGCGCTTGTACGTGCCAAAAGAGATGTCGACGCAGAGGGACGTGACGTGCAGGCGCGCTCTACGCAGGACCGAACAGCACATGCGCGATGGTGCAACGAACGCCATGACGTCACGAAGTGCGGTAGCATTGTGGATAGCACAATTGCTTCACAGCTCCAGGGTCCCAGGTTCGATTCCAGCTTGGGTCACTGTCTGTGCGGAGTCTGCACATCCTCCCCGTGTGTGCGTGGGTTTCCTTCGAGTGCTCCGGTTTCCTCCCACAGTCCAAAGATGTGCAGGTTAGGTGGATTGGCCATGATAGATTGCCCTTAGTGTCCAAAATTGCCCTTAGTGTTGGGTGGGGTTACTGGGTTATGGGGATCGGGTGGAGGTGTTGACCTTGGGTGGGGTGCTCTTTCCAAGAGCCGGTGCAGTCTCGATGGGCCGAATGGCCTCCTTCTGCACTGTAAATTCTATGTTAAAATTCTATGTTAACTGTGGATCCGCACATTTAAAGTGGCAATGTCCAGCAAAGAACCGACAATGCCTCCGCTGTGGCAAGATGGGCCATTACGCTGCCTACTGTCGAGCAGCTCAACCTGCCAACGCTCCCCAATTCCAACAGCCTCGCAGGGATGTGCGGACCATTCAGCCTCCATACTCCGAGTCATACCCTGACGATATACAGACCAGTGATACAGACGACCGGGAAGCCTTCTGCGTTGCGGTCATTGACAGGAACCGGATGTCTCCAAGCAGGACCCATCAGCCGATGCCAGTGAACAGTGTCAATCCGGGTGATGAATGGTGTGCCACCCTAACGGTCAACTCGAATTCGTCGCCCAACTACTAGGCTGGACTTATGAGCCTGTTTGAACATTGGACTCACTAAAGTATTATGCCACAATGTTAATATATTTCTCTTTTTGTCGTTACAGGAGTTCGTTTTGATGCTTGCTGTTTACACTTGTTTTGTTTATGGTACAACCTCGTTGCTATGTTGCACCTGACACCTTCCTATGTATATAGTTTAGCCTCATGTACATGTTGTAGATATTGCACACACACACTCAGCACATTTTCTTGTAAAAAAGGGGGGGGGATGTCATGATATTCAGATAAACATCATGGTGCAAACACACATACACACTGATGGACAGATCAACGGACCAATCAACACACACGCAACTTCACAGCCAATCACAAGCAAGAGCATACACACTATAAAACGGGGAACACCACACTTCCCGCTCAATCCAGCAGGAGACAGCTCAGGGCACAGAGCTCACAGCAAGCCATTCAGACATTCACCATGTGCTGAGTGCCTCTCTAAGATAGTGTTAGGGCTGGGTCCACAGGTTAAAGGGTAATGAACGAACCACAGTAACCAGTTTACAGATGTTGTTATTGTTAGTAATAAAACAGAGTTGTACCATCTGCAACCGTGTTGGTTTGTCTGTGTAGCAGAGAACCCAACACGACATAAACTACAATAAAAAAACAGCCAGAGCAAGAAAGGTAGCAGGCATTCACCAGCTCAACAGCATTTCTTTGCTATATTTTGCGAAAAGTCTGGGCAAGTTTTGTCGACCACAAACGAGTCTGAACCGAGATGGTCAAAAGCAAACTTGGTTTATTGCAAAGCAATTATATTTACAATATACATCAGATCCCAGCTGGGTGTGCTCTGTCGGTTCCATACCTGGCCAACTTTATACAGATCTCAGTCATGAATATCCTCAGGTTCCCTCCCCGCTAAGTGGGGGAGCTTGTATTCGGCGAAACTGATTGCTCCAACCCCGTAGGTCTTTTGCGGGTTATAACATCCCTTCCCTCCAAAGTCTGAAGGCCCTTCTGACGATTGCAGAGTAGGGGAACGCCGGACTCTCTTTTCCCCGTGTCTGTGCTTCTTGCACTTGCAGGGCTGGATCGGCCGGTGTATATCTGGACAGCGAACGCTGCTTCCGTTCAGATGTTGTGGTGGATGCACTGTCTGAGGCTGCTGCACTGCTTGTTCCACATTGTAGATTCCAATGCCTGGGTTCCATGTCAGAATCCGTAAGTATGAACTCTCTCATTTTGGCGTCTTACCCCCTTGGGGTAAAGCTCTAGCCTCTCCTGGCACCGGATTTGGTTTGACTGTAATTTTCCTGTCCCGAGGAATCTTTCGTAAGATTGGTCTTCTGGACCTTATGTGATCAAAGTGCTTTCTCATAATGCGACCTTGTGCCTGAACTTGATAAGATACCGGCCCTGTCTGGCGGCCGATGGTCCCTGCGATCCACTGGGCGTTGCATACAAAGTTTCTAACATAAAATACGTCACCTGGTCCAAACAGTCTGGGCGGCTTTCTTAGAAAAGGGCTATGCCCGTGCTGCTCCTAATGTGGCGGACATTCCAGCCAATATCCGGGAAAGCCAGACAAAGGCAGGTTTGAAGCCTCTGGCCCATTAGCAATTGAGCTGGTGCTACCCAGGTCGCTGCATGCGGAGTGGTCTCAAAGCAGAACAAGAACCTGGCCGATCTCGTGTCCATTGATCCTGAAGTCTGCTTTTTCAATTCTCATTTGAGCGTTTGTACCACTTTTTCCACCAGCCTGTTGGAAGCTGGGTGATATGGGGCCATACGGATGTGCTGTACCCCGTTATTCTTTAGGAATCCTGAGACTTCCTCACTTGTTCAAGGCATTCGATTGTCGGTAACAAAAACTTCTGGGACACCGTGCATACTGAAAGACAGGTGCAATTTCGCAATGGCCATCCTCAAAGTGGTCGACTACATTCTATGGACTTAGCGTGGTCATCTATCCTGAGAACAAACATTGAGCCTTGAGAGAGAGCAGCACAGTCAGGTGTATCGGCACCCAACGTCGCCTCAGCCATTCCCAAGGGTAAAGGGGGGTGGCTGGTGTGGTGTTAGGCACACTGGTCTAACATTGGCTGCAACTGGATGCAGCTTAGAGCAGAAAGATACTCCAGACTTTGAAGTTAGTTCAATCAGGTTTATTGAACTAATAGCACAGTTCCCTGTGAGTTTGACTCTCTGCTAACTTAAGTGTGGTTACTCTGTCTGACTGAACCAGACTAGCTCTTAGCCACGTGGTGGAGGTGTGAGATTGTAACATCAACCTTGACTGACTCTCTAGATGTCAAAGAGGTGGAGTGTGTGTGCCTGGTGTCTTTTATAGTCAGATGGCACCCCTGAGTGTTCTGCCTGCTTATTGGTCATGTCCTGTTCTCTGTGTCCATTAGCTGCTTGTCTGTATATCATTACATCTCCCCTTTTTTTCATGTTTGGATGACATATGTGAACGTATTTACAAGAATAGGCCAATATTAACATATATACAGTACAAAGTCTTACAACACCAGGTTAAAGTCCAACAGGTTTGTTTCGATGTCACTAGCTTTCGGAGCGCTGCTCCTTCCTCAGGTGAATGAAGAGGTCTGTTCTAGAAACACATATATAGACAAATTCAAAGATGCCAAACAATGCTTGGAATGCGAGCATTAGCAGGTGATTAAATCTTTACAGATCCAGAGATGGGGTAACCCCAGATTAAAGAGGTGTGAATTGTACCAAGGCAGGACAGTTGGTAGGATTTCGCAGGCCAGATGGTGGGGGATGAATGTAATGCGACATGAATCCCAGGTCCCGGTTGAGGCCGCACTCATGTGTGCGGAACTTGGCTATAAGTTTCTGCTCGGCGATTCTGCGTTGTCGCGGGTCCTGAAGGCCGCCTTGGAGAACGCTTACCCGGAGATCAGAGGCTGAATGCCCTTGACTGCTGAAGTGTTCCCCGACTGGAAGGGAACATTCCTTGATCGGAGGACGGTCACCTCAGCACTTCGCTTTACCGCAAACCTACGGATAACCTCATGATGCTCCACTTCTCCAGCTTCCACCCTAAACACATTAAAGAAGCCATCCCCTATGGACAAGCGCTCCGTATACACAGGATCTGCTCAGACGAGGAGGAGCGTAACAGACATCTACAGACGTTGAAAGATGCCCTCGTACGAACGGGATATGGCACTCGACTCATCGATCGACAGTTCCAACGCGCCACAGCGAAAAACCGGACCGACCTCCTCAGAAGACAAACATGGGACACAACCGACAGAATACCCTTCGTCGTCCAGTACTTCCCCGGAGCGGAGAAACTACGTCATCTTCTTCACAGCCTTCAACACGTCATTGATGACGATGAACATCTTGCCAAGGTCATCCCCACACCCCCACTACTTGCCTTCAAACAACCGCGCAACCTCAAACGAACCATTGTTTGCAGCAAACTACCTAGTCTTCAGAACAGCGACCACGACACCACACAACCCTGTCATGGCAATCTCTGCAAGACGTGCCAGATCATCGACATGGATACCACCATTACACGTGAGAACACCACCCACCAGGTACGCGGTACATACTCGTGCGACTCGGCCAACGTTGTCTACCTCATACGCTGCAGGAAAGGATGTCCCGAAGCGTGGTACATTGGCGAGACCATGCAGACGCTGCGACAACGAATGAACGGACATCGCGCAACAATCACCAGGCAGGAATGTTCCCTTCCAGTCGGGGAACACTTCAGCAGTCAAGGGCATTCAGCCTCTGATCTCCGGGTAAGCGTTCTCCAAGGCGGCCTTCAGGACCCGCGACAACGCAGAATCGCCGAGCAGAAACTTATAGCCAAGTTCCGCACACATGAGTGCGGCCTCAACCGGGACCTGGGATTCATGTCGCATTACAATCATCCCCCACCATCTGGCCTGCAAAATCCTACCAACTGTCCTGGCTTGGTACAATTCACACCTCTTTAATCTGGGGTTACCCCATCTCTGGATCTGTAAAGATTTAATCACCTGCTAATGCTCGCATTCCAAGCATTGTTTGGCATCTTTGAATTTGTCTATATATATGTTTCTGGAACATACCTCTTCATTCACCTGAGGAAGGAGCAGCGCTCCGAAAGCTAGTGACATCGAAACAAACCTGTTGGACTTTAACCTGGTGTTGTAAGACTTCGTACTGTGCTCACCCCAGTCCAATGCCGGCATCTCCACATCATAACATATATACATGCAGTGGATGTGAACATATGTACATGTAAAAACAGCTGTCTAATGCGAGAACACAGAACATAGCAAACAGAACAAATGTTCATAAGTCCAGTCTCTGTGGCTTGCGTCTGATCCTGGTCGACCGCCGGAGAGGTGGTGGTGGGGACGACAGCGCCTTGGTGGGCAGGATTGAAGCCTGACTGGTGGCTTCGTGAGTCGAGGTATCAGGAGGTGGCAAAACAACAGAAGGAAACGGAGAAGAATGTGGTTGTGGGCAGGCAACTTTGCGCAGTGCCCGTCTGTTTCGTCGCACAACAGAACCATCAGCCAGGCGCACAACATACGAGCGGGGGGCAGCCTGTCGAACAATGACAGGTGGAACTGACCAGCTTCCATCAGGGATCTTGACCCAAACAGTGTCTGACGGGGATAACACGGGCAAATCGGTGGCATGTACGCAAGCAGCGCAAGGTGAATGTCAGATGCAGAATCCGCGGCCTTGCAGATGAGCTGCTTCACTATGTGTACCCCTTTCTCAACGTTTCCGTTTGACTGCAGATAGTGTGGGCTGGAAGTGATGTTTTTGAACTGATACGACTGTGCAAACAGAGACCATTCATGGCTGCTGAAGCACGGGCCATTGTCACTCATGACAGTGAGTGGGATACCATGCCTGGAGAACGTCTCCTTACAGGCCTTGATGACGGTCCGAGATGTGAGGTCTGAGAGCTTCACGACTTCAGGGTAATTGGAAAAATAATCAATGATTAACATGTAATCCCGACCATTTGCTTGAAAGAGGAGGATGCCAACCTTGAACCACGGAGAGGTTTCGATTTCATGCTGCTGAAGTGTCTCCTTACTCTGCGCTGGCTGGAAGTGTTGACAGGTCGCACAGTTAAGGACCATGTTCGCGATGTCCTGGCTGATCCCGGGCCAGTAGACAGCCTGCCTGGCTCTGCTTCTGCACTTTTCCACACCCAGGTGGCCCTCATGGATTTGACGGAGCACCAAGCTCTGGAGACTGTGTGGAATTACAAACCGGCCCAGTTTGAGGAGGATACCATCAATCACCGTCAGGTCGTCCTTTACATTGAAAAATTGAGGGCACTGCCCTTTTTGCCAGCCATTGGCTAGGTGTTGCATAACTCGCTGCAAGAGGGATCTTTGGCTGTCTCCTCACGGATACGAATCACCTTCTCATCAGATGCCAGGAGGGTGCTATCACACAGTTGCACCTGCGACTCAACCTGTGACTCAATTTGCCGGATGACGTTCAGTAGTTCACTAGGCACGGTGATGGAGCAGGACAGTGTATCGGCAATGATGAGCTCTTTGCCAGGCGTGTGGACCAGGTCAAAGTCGTTACTTCTGAGTTTAAGAAGGATGCGCTGCAACCGAGGCGTCTTGCCATTAAGGTCCTTGTGGATAATGGGGACCAGGGGCCTGTGATCCATCTCAACTGTGAATGTCGGCAGGCCATAGACATAGTCGTGAAACTTGAGAATGCCAGTGAGAAGGCCCAGGCATTCCTTCTCGATTTGTGCATACCTTTGTTCGGTGGGTGTCATTGCCCTTGATACGTAGGCAACCGGTGCCCAGGATGAAGTGTCATCGTGTTGCAGCAGGACCGCACCGATGCTATCCTGGCTCTCATCTGCCGAGATTTTTGTTTCCCTGTCTGGCCGAAAAATGCCAATACTGGTGCAGTGGTGAGCTTGGCTTCCAGCTTCAACCACTCTGCCTGATGGGCCATCTTCCACTCGAAGGCAGTGGACTTCTTCACTAGGTTTCGTAGGGCCGTGGTGTGTGAGGCCATGTTTGGGATGAACTTGCCCAGAAAATTTACCATGCCCAGGAAGCGCAATACCGCCTTCTTGTCTTCCGGGACCTTCATGGCTGTGATGGCCTTGACCTTGTCTGTGTCGGGGCACACGCCCTGCTGAGAGATCTGGTCTCCTAGGAACTTGAGTGTTGACATGCCAAAGCAACATTTGGCCCTGTTCAGCTTCAGGCCATTGGCGTGGACACGGTAGAATACCTGCTGGAGACGGGAAACATGCTCCTCAGGGATCGTGGACCATATGATGATGTCGTCCACGTACACACGAACCCCTTCGATGCCCTCCATCATCTGCTCCATGATGCGATGAAATATCTCCGATGCCGAATGGCATACAGTTGTAGCAGTACATGCCAAACGGTGTGTTGAAGGTGCAGAGCCTTCTGCTGGACTCATCCAGCTGGATTTGCCAGAATCCATGTGATGCATCCAACTTCGTGAAAAACCGTGCATGTGCCATCTCACTGGTGAATTCCTACCGCTTCGGGATGGGGTAATGTTCACGCATTATATTCTGGTTGAGATCCTTGGGATCAATGCAGATGCGCAGGTCTCCAGAGGGTTTTTTAACCACCACCATCGAGCTGACCCAGTCAGTCGGTTCGGTTACCCTGGAAATGATCCCCTGCTGCTGCAGCTCCTTGAGCTGTTCCTTCAGGCGCTCCTTCAGCGGAGCCGGGACCCGGCGTGGCGCACGGACCACTGGCTTGGCATCAGGTCGCAGTAGGATCTTGTACCGATATGGCAAAGTGCCCATCCAATCAAACACATCTGGATACTGAGCGAGGATGATGTCAATGCCAGCTTGAAGATCCACGTTGGAGGATGTCGTTGAATAAACCCGCTGCACCAGGTTTAGTTTTTTGCAGGCATGCGTGCCCAGTAGGGATGCCCTGTCCGGCTTCACAATTTCAAACCTTAACCGTGCATGGGTACTCCAGTTGGAGATGAGTAGATGGCAGGACCCCAGTGCTGTGATGGCATTACCATTATAGTCCAGGAGCTGGCAGGCTGCTGGAAGGATCTTGGGGGGCTTCTTGATGCGTTTGAAGTCTGCCTGTGAGAGGAGGTTGGCAGAAGCATCTGTATCCAGCTTGAACTGGATGGAGCAGCCGTTGACATGCATCACGGCACGCCATTCATCCTCCGAATCCACAGCGAGGATGGACTGAATGCAAGATGAGTTAGGTGTGGCATGTTCACGTGTGGTAATGATGCCCACTTGGTAGGCGGACTACAGGCCCTCGTCTTCTGGATCTGTTGTACTGCCAGGATCAGAATCCTGTAATCGTTGTTGCACATTCTGGACGCGCCGTCGTCGGAATTGGGAGCGCTGGCCTCTGACTGGTGGTGCAGATCTGCACAGGGCTGCATAGTGTCCAGGCTTCCCGCAGTTTAAACTTCGCCTGCCTCTTGCAGGGTCGTGTCCCTTTAAGTGGGCATTGCCACAGTTCGGGCACGTCATGACGTCGGCGTCGTGATGGGGTATACGTCGTTGCACATGCGCAGTGCAGTCGGCAGACGTCTGCACCTACGCAGTGTGAGTGTCGGCCGCTTTGTTGTCCCGTTCGCATCGCGCATGCGTGGGGCTCTGGGAAACGCGCGCAAGATGGCCGCTGTCTTCAATGCTGAGGCGCTGCATCCGGGTGATGGCCTGCACATTCACTGTCTCGTGGGAGGCAAGTTTCTCATTTTCAGCCGATTTGTATTGGGAATACCGATTTTTTGCTTGCTCATGCACTGTACATGTTTCAATTGAGACTAGCAGGGTCATATGCTTGATTTTTAAGAGCTGCTCTCTCAGAGGATCAGAGTGAACTCCAAACACGATTTGGTCTCTGATCATGGAGTCAGCAATATCACCAAAGTTGCAGGTCAGCGCTAGCAGGCGGAGGCTAGTTAAGAAGGCATTGAAAGATTCATCTTTACCATGAAGACGTTGTTTGAATATGTGGCGCTCGAAGATTTCATTGGTGTCCACTTCACAGTGACTATCGAACTTGTCCAGGATGGTCTGAAACTTTGTCTTGTCCTGGCCTTCGGTGAAGTTAAATGAGTTGAAGAGTTCGATGGCTTGATCACCCGCTGGTGAGAGGAGAAACACGATCTTTCTTGCATCAGACGCACCCTTGAGCTCTGAGCCTGCAATGTACAGCAGAAACTTTTGCTTGAATGTCCATCAGTTGGCACTGAGATTGCCGGAGGTCCTAAGCTGGTGAGAAGCCTGAATCTTCTCCATGGTGCCGGGATACATTTGCTGGTCATCACAGAACAAACTGAGGTAAGCCACCTTAAATTAGTAGTCTCCTGGTATCATGTCGTGTTAGGTTGTTGCTAACTTTTGGTTGGCTCTTAAATGTTGCTCGTTGTGTCTTTACTTAATTTGCTCTGTTTCTATAACCTTTGCTCTAGAGTCGCCAGGTATCTTTATAATACTGTCACGAGGTTCAAGTTCAAGTGCTGATCAATAACTCAATACACCAGTTAGTAAGTTTCAAATCAAAACACATTTATTATACACAGTCAATTACTACTCATGCATAAAACTCTACTTACTAGACTATCTCTATCACTAAAAGGCCTATACTTAGCTTTGGAACTGGCCCACCAGGTCAGGGGAACAAATGGCCTTTCGTTCGATTCTGAGTCTGCAGGATTCAAAGCTGGTATAGATTGGTAGCTAGGAGCGCCTATCTCATAGCGTGCGTTGACTGGAGACTTACTTGGTTGATGCAGCGGCTAGGCAGGTCACTGTCAAGGGTTGTTTCGAGCTGCTTAGTGACCCTGCCAAGAAGGACAAATTGAACTTGGGGACTCTATTTTATAGTCCCCAGGGGCTTCACGTAATTCGGGGTGGACCCCATACCTGGTTTCAAGTGATTGGACTACGTACTGATCACTTGGATCGATTTCTCCAATACTGGAGCTGTTCCCTGATCGCCGGGCGGTTCCTAATTGTCCGTTGGCCTTTCTTTGTCTTGGCTCCGAGGTTTCTGGCTTGGCCTTGTTCACCTTAAATGTTTCCAATTGTTCCCGGGGATCGCTCATTAATATGCAGATGGTGGTTAGTTTCAGTGCTGTCTGGGTTTCTGCAAGTTCTAATACACAGGAAACTTTGCACCTGCTTGTTTTTCCTGGCTTGACTGAATTTCCCTGCATTCTTTGCGGATCTCCATTTTAAGTCGGGAAGTGGCCAACCCAGGTGGCTACAAGTTACACTGGTCTAACACTGGCTGCAACTGGATGCAGCTTAGATCAGAAAGATACTCCAGACCTTGAAGTTAGTTCAATCAGGTTTATTGAACTAATAGCACAGTTAGCACAGTTCTCTGTGAGTTCGACTCTCTGCTAACTTAAGTGTGGTTACTCTGTCTGACTGAACCAGACTAGCTCTTAGCCACGTGGTGGTGTGTGATTGTAACAACACCCTTGACTGACTCTCTAGATGTTCATTCGTGGAACGAGGCGGAGTGTGAGTGCCTGGTGTCTTTTATAGTCAGATCCCACCCCCGAGTGTCCTGCCAGCTTATTGGTCATGTCCTGTTCTGTGTCCATTAGCTGCTTGTCTCTATATCATTACAGCTGGTGGAAGCTTTTGTTGTTCCTAACATACGCCGCACTGCTGGACAACCCTCTCTGGGCAAAATTCTCCCCCAACAGCGCGATGTCCGCCGACTGGCGGCAAAAATGGCGCCAATCAGACGGGCATCGCGCCGGCCCAAAGGTGCGGAATGCTCCGCATCTTTGGGGGCCGAGCCCCAACATTGAGGGGCTAGGCCGGCGCCGGAGGGATTTCCGCCCCGCCAGCTGGCAGAAATGGCATTTGGTACCCCGCCAGCTGGCGCGGAAATGCGGCGCATGCGCGGGAGCGTCAGCGGCCGCCGACAGTTTCCCGCGCATGCGCAGTGGGGAGAGTCTCTTCTGCCTCCGCCATTGTGGAGTCCGTGGCGGAGGCGGAAGGGAAAGAGTGCCCCCACGGCACAGGCCCGCCCGTGGATCGGTGGGCCCCAATCGCGGGCCAGGCCACCGTGGGGGCACCCCCCGGTGTCAGATCGCCCCGCGCCCCCCCCCAGGACCCCGGAGCCCGCCCACGCCGCCTGGTCTCTCCGGTAAATACCAGCTTTTATTTACGCCGGCGGGACAGGCAATTTCTGGGCGGGACTTCGGCCCATCCGGGCCGGAGAATTGAGCAGGGGGTCCCGCCAACCGGCGCGGCCCGATTCCCGTCCCCGCCCAATCTCCAGTACCGGAGACTTTGGCGGGGGTGGGGGCGGGATTCATGGCGGCCAGCGGCCATTCTCCGACCCGGCGGGGGGTCGGAGAATGACGCCCTCTATCCCAGCATCTAGGCCTGACCACCAGATGGGCGACAGGGTCTGGGCGGCACGATAACACAGTGGTTAGCACTGTTGCTTCACAGCGCCAGGGTTCTAGATTCGAATCCCGGCTTGGGTCACTGTCCGTGCGGAGTCTGCACATTTTACCTGTGTCTTCATGGGTTTCCTCCGGGTGCTCCAGTTTCCTCCCAGAAGTCCCGAAAGACGTGCTGTTAGGTGAATTGGATATTTTGAATTCGCCCTCAGTGTACCCGAACAGGTGCCAGAATGTGGCGACTGGGGGCTCTTAACAGTAACTTCATTGCAGTGTTAATGTGAGCCTACTTGTGACAATATTAAAGGTTATTACATGTAGCTACGGGCAAGCATTTTCATTTTGGGCACCCCCGGGTGCCATTGTGCAGGTCCCTCCAGATCAGGTCTTGCTAACACGGGACGGCAACACGCATACCCCTTCTACACTAAACTTACACATTTTCGTCGAGAATTCCCGTAACTCATTCGGCAGTCTGCTATGCTGGCCCCCATACAGGACCATGTGTTGTACTTTCGAAAGGACCGGGTCGGTATGAGTCCACTCATGGATTTGTGGTGCTGCAACAGGCAACAAATCCATAAAGTTGAGCATGGCCACTACCCAGTCTGCCCTGGGAGGAGAAGGAGGGCACGTGCCCGGCAAAGGCAGTCGACTTAATCCATGTTTCTGATCTGGGTATCTGGATGATGTTCAAATGAGTACTCATAGGTGGCCAGCAGGATGGCCCAACGCTGTATCATGGCAGAGGCGATGGGCGGAATCACCTTGTCTTCTTTAAAAAGACGTAGCATCGGTTTGTGGTCCGTGATGATCATGAACCGTCAACCGCACACATACTGATTGCATGTCTTCATGGTGGAGACAATTGCCAATCCCTCTTTCTCAATGTGCACATAATTGCGCTTGGCCACAGCCAGTGTCTGGGAGGCAAAAGCAATCGGTCTCTCTCTACCATCTTCCATGCGGTGTGATAAAACGGTGCCAATGTTATATGGTAACGCATCACACCTGGCTATTAGTTGTTTGGCGGGATCATACTGTGTTCACAAGACTGAGGAAGTCAATTTTGTTTGTACATTTGTGAATGCTACTTCCTGTTGCTTTCTCCATGCCCATTCCTGGTTCTTTTTCAAGAGGAGGTGTAGGAGGCCAACATGGTGGCAAGGCCGGGGGTGAACTTTCACCAATCCTAAAAGAGACAGCAACGTTGTGGTGTTTTCAGCTGAAGGAGCTTGCTGAATTGCCCGTACTTATTCCACAACCGGGTGTAACCCCTCGCAGACCACTCGGTAACCTAGGTATACCAACTCCCTCGCATGAAATATGCATTTTTCTCTCCACAGGTGGACACCCATCTCTGAGAAATGACAGAGAACCTCATCAAATTACTTAAATGGTCCTGCTCAATTGCCCCTGTGGCTAACATGCTGTCCAGGCACACTGCCACTAGCGGCAAACCTCTCAGTATGTTTTCCATTACCTTCTGGAATATGGCACAGGCCAGCGAACTCCAAAGGGTAGCCTGGTGTACTCGTATAGGCCTATCTGGGTGTTTATCGTGTATTTACGAGAGACAGGGTCCAATTCTAACTGCAAGTATGCGTGGCTCATATCGAGCTTCATAAATGAGTATCCACTGGCTAATTTTGCATATAGGTCCTCGATATGGGACATTGGGTAGTGATCCAACCAGGATGCCCAGTTGACCATCAGTTTATAGTTCCCACACAGTCTGACCTTGAGCACCAGGACAACCGGCACTGCCCAATCGGCAAAGTGTACTGGTCTAATGATTCCAAGGCCTTCGAGCCAGCTGAGCTCGGCCTCAACTTTCACTAATAAAGCGTAAGGGATCGGGCAAACCCAGAAGTACCTGATTGTGCATCCAGGTTGACCTGAATTCTTGCCATGGTCCCTTTTATTTTCCCCAGTCTGGGTTTTGGAAAATTTGCTGCCAATCAAAGTGCAGGCATTTCAGTCAATCACGGCCTAGCAGGACGATGATCAATGGAAGGCGCACCAAGTCCGCTAACCATTGGGGTCATTGTGGTTACTGCAATGGTAGATGTCACTAATCATGCCTCAGTGTCCTGCATGATGTAACTGCTGTACTCCTGTTTTTATCCAGTCGAAGGTCTGCTTCCCAATAACTGAAACCGCAGCTCCTGTGTTGAGTTCCATGTCTAATGGATGCCTATTAACTTGCACAGGAATCTTGATGGGGGCCATCGGGGTGCTTCATTGCAATTTAACTACATGCATTCCTCCTCTGGCTAGTCCAGGAAAGTGCAAGCTCTTGATTGGCGCCTACCTCTAACTAAGTGCAGGAGTTGCTAGCTAACTTCTGTCTTGTACTCCCTGTGGCTCTTGTGGCCACATGCCCGACAACATCTAGGGTCTCCCTCTACAGATTCTGGGGAGGTATCCCATTGGGACATTTTGGTCCTTGATCAATGGACCTGGCCTCTACGGTACTCTGTCCAGGGTGGGGTTTCTGTCATGGGAGGCGTATTTACCTACACTCCCTGGATCTCTTGCACTCCTCTCTCAGTGCTTTTGCAGGAAAGTAGAATTTGTGCTGAAGGTCTAGGGATGGTTCGGCTGACAAATTCTTTTGAGTAGCCATGTTACTTAAGCTGCAGACCAAAAGGTCGCGCAGCATTTTGGAAAGAGAAGTTCCATATTCACAATATTCGGCTGTTTTTCGTCGCCTCATCAAAAACTTGGTTATGGACTCTCCAGGAGTCCCCTCTGCTGTATTAAAATGGTACCTCTGTACTATAACAGATGGTTTAGGGTTGAAGTGTTGCACCACTAGGGCAACCAATTGGCCAAAGGTTTTAGTGGCTGGAGCTGCAGGGTTTTAATCACTTTTCGCAAGTATGAGCTCCACATGCAGTCAGCAATATCACTGTCTGTCGGTCATCATCTGTGATAGTGTTCCCATCTGTGATAGTGTTCGTCAGAAAGAATAACGTATGCTTTCTGCATAGTGTGTCCAATCCTCTAAGCTTGCATTGCACACGTACAATCGCCCACACAAAGGCATATTTGCAACAAAAAACAATTCTCCAAACTTAGTCCAACAATGGAAAGGAGGTGGCTATTCGTCTGATGGTGTAGCAGCTTCAACAGTAATCCAGTTTTAGCCTCATCGCCAGTTTAGTAGGCCACAAACAAGACCGAACTGAGATTGTCAAAACAAAACTTGGTTTATTGCAAAGCAATTATATTTACAATATACATCAGGGGCTCCGGCACCAGATATTCGGCGGGGGCGGGAATCACACCACGCCGGTTGGCGCCCTCTCCCCCAGCGATTCTCCGGCCCGGATGGGCCGAAGCCCCGCTGCTAGAATGCCTGTACCGCCGGCGTGAATTAATCCACCTCTCTTACCGGCGGGACAAGGCGGCGCGGGCGGGCTCCGGGGTCCTGGGGGGGGGCACGGGGCGATCTGGCCCTGGGGGGTGCCCCCACGGTGGCCTGGCCCGCGATCGGGGCCCACCGATCCGCGGGCGGGCCTGTGCCGTGGGGGCACTCTTTTCCTTCCGCCTTCGCCACGGTCTCCACCATGGCGGAGGCGGAAGAGTCTCCCTCCACTGCGCATGCGCGGGGATGCCTTGAGCGGCCGCTGACGCTCCCGCGCATGCGCCGCCTGGCAATGTCATTTCCGCGTCAGTTGGCGGGGCACCAAAGGCCTTTCCCGCCAGCTGGCGGGGCGGAAATCAGTCCGGATCGGGCCTAGCCCCTCAAGGTGAGGGCTCGGCCAGTCAAGATGCGGAGGATTCCGCACCTTTGGGGCTATGCGATGCCGGACTGATTTGCGCCGTTTTGGGCGCCGGTAGGCGGACATCGCGCCGATTACATAGAATTTTGCCCCAGATTCCAGTCTGTCTGTTCTGTCGGTTCCATACCTGGCCAACTTTATACAGATCACAGTCATGAATGTTCTCAGGCTTCTGGGGTGGGAGCTCATATTCGGCAAGACTCACTGGGAGACTGATTGCTCCAACCCGTAGGTCCCGTGCAAGTTATAACAAAGTTGTGCCAAAACTTCATTGATCTGTAGCATTAAAGTGTTCTGAAAGCTATATAACTGCAGTGACTGTGATATTTGGTATCCAACAATGATGAAAGTTTTTGTTTGAGGTTGTGGAAGGAACAAATAAAACAAGCAAAATAAAACCTGGAAATAGGACCCTTCCTGCCCAAACTTGGAATTAAATTCTCTAGTTCTGATGAAGATCGCTGACTGCAGTGTGTTGTCTGTGTTTAAGCTCTTCCAGTTTATGAAACCAAGCAAATTAAGACGTGACTTGGAGACTGAACATCCTGCCCTCAAAATTAATCCACAAGACTTTTTTTTCAGATAAAAAGCTCTCTCACCAGAAAGGACAGATGAAGGTAATCAAAAACGTTCTAAGGTTGATTCATGGCAAAAATTTATTGGCAAGAATCTGCAAATTCAAGGAGGAGATTTTTATATTCTCTGAATCATCATCATTTCCTCGATCCAGGTTTTTGTTGGGCTATCTGCACGGCAATGAGGTTAAACTTTCTTTGCCAGATAAGTAATGTAACATTTTTATCGTACATGAACAATAGAGTTTTGTCAGAAAAGTCTTTCGCCACGACAATGTAACTCTGTTGCCTTTGTCTTCAGACGAGGAAATGGTCAGAGAAGTTAAAGATGCTATGCTGGAACACTGGTCTCAGCCTTGCACAAAAATCAATCAATGTTTTCCTGAAACAGACAAATGAAGTGCAGGATTTTGCTGGGATTTCAATCCCATTTTCTGAGCACATTGTAACAAAGGCCAAAATTTCAGAGTCCAACAGAGAATTAAATCCACAGCACTGGTTTGACGCTTTTTTTGAGAGACAATTATAAAACCTCGGGCGGGATTCTCAGGCCCCCAGCCCCGCGTATCTTGGCGACGCGCCATTCGCTGGCGGCGAGATTCTTTACTCCCACTGCTTGTCAATGAGATTTCCCATGCCGACGGGCAAAGAGGATCGCAATGACCAGAGACTTCGGGCCCTCATCCAATGATTTGTTCTGCCTTTCAATGCAAAACGAATTGTCTGAGATATCTCAAAGAGCCGTCAAAAGGATTTTCATCACTCATTTACATAAACAAGGAAGTATAAAAGCATCTTGAAAATAGAGACTTGTTTATGGTTGAAACACTCCAAATCAAAACAAGATTTCATTAATCATGCTCCAGCAAATAGGCTCAATGGGCACACCAAGATAATGATTATTTGCAGCAGAGAGTGGGGCATTAAGGAGTGTCATGTGAGAGTACCTTTACGAAATGGGTGTTTATAAATGGCTGTGTATATAAGTATCTGTAGTGAGAGTACCTTTAAGAAATGGGTGATTACTACTGCAGTGATGTCAGAGAGTGGGTGGAGCTGGGCTGTTTGTCAGCTTTTTACTTTTGTTTTAGGTTGTTTGCTGCAGGGTGTATTTTAGTTTCATTTTCAGAGCTGGATAGCTGCAGTCACAGCCAGAAGGTGTATTAGAATCTCTCTCTGTAATCTAAAGACTGTAAATCGATCCTGGTGATTTAAAACTAATAACAGTAGTGACTTTAACCTGATGTGCTTCTGGAAAAAGGTGTTTTACGTCTTATGGATGTTAAAAGGAAAGCTTAAAGGATTACTTAGTGTTGTATTCTTTGGATGTTGTATTTGAATTAATGGTTGCTAACAAGTTCACTGTATGTTTTAAAAAGGTTAACTTGAGTTCATAGAATAAATATTATTTTGCTTTAAAAAATAATTTTCCATTTCTACTGTTTCACACCTATAGAGTGGGCCGTGTGCTTCCCATACCACAATCTATTAAAAGTTGTGGGTCAGGTGAACTCCATGATACACTTTGGGTTCTCTAAACCCTGGCCCATAACAGGAGCAAGACTTTGGAGCAGAGAATAGGGCTAGTCGCTACCCCCTGTAACCAGGAGCCAGGAAGAGCCGCCTCCACTCCCTGTAACCAGGAGCCAGGAAGAGCCGCCTCCACTCCCTGTAACCAGGAGCCAGGCAGGGCCACTCCCTGTAACTGGGAGCCAGGCAGAGCCGCTGCTCCCTGTAACCAGGAGCCAGGAAGAGCCGCCTCCACTCCCTGTAACCAGGAGCCAGACAGAGCCACTCCCTGTAACCGGGAGCCAGGCAGAGCCCCTCCCTGTAACTGGGAGCCAGGCAGAGCCCCTCCCTGTAACTGGGAGCCAGGCAGAGCCCCTCCCTGTAACCAGGAGCCAGGCAGAGCCCCTCCCTGTAACTGGGAGCCAGGCAGAGCCCCTCCCTGTAACCAGGAACCAGGCAGAGCCCCTCCCTGTAACTGGGAGCCAGGCAGAGCCCCTCCCTGTAACCAGGAGCCAGGCAGAGCCCCTCCCTGTAACCAGGAGCCAGGCAGAGCCCCTCCCTGTAACTGGGAGCCAGGCAGAGCCCTTCCCTGTAACTGGGAGCCAGGCAGAGCCCCTCCCTGTAACCAGGAGCCAGGCAGAGCCCCTCCCTGTAACTGGGAGCCAGGCAGAGCCACTCCCTGTAACCAGGAGCCAGGCAGAGCCCCTCCCTGTAACCAGGAGCCAGGCAGAGCCGCTCCCTGTAACTGGGAGCCAGGCAGAGCCCCTCCCTGTAACTGGGAGCCAGGCAGAGTCGCTGCTTCCTGTAACTGGGAGGCAGGCAGAGCCCCTCCCTGTAACTGGGAGCCAGGCAGAGCCCCTCCCTGTAACTGGGAGCCAGGCAGAGCCGCTCCCTGTAACCAGGAGCAAGGCAGAGTCGCTGCTCCCTGTAACCAGGAGCCAGGCAGAGCCACTCCCTGTAACCAGGAGCCAGGCAGAGCCACTCCCTGTAACCAGGAGCCAGGCAGAGCCGCTCCCTGTAACCAGGAGCCAGGCAGAGTCGCTGCTCCCTGTAACCAGGAGCCAGGCAGAGCCCCTCCCTGTAACCAGGAGCCAGGCAGAGCCGCTGCTCCCTGTAACCAGGAGCCAGGCAGAGTCACTGCTCCCTGAGCCAGGGGCTGTTTAGCACAGGGCTAAATCGCTGGCTTTGAAGGCAGACCGAGGCAGGCCAGCAGCACGGTTCAATTCCCGTAACAGCCTCCCCAAACAGGCGCCGGAATGTGGCGACTAGGGGCTTTTCACAGTAGCTTCATTTGAAGCCGACTTGTGACAATAAGCGATTTTCATTTTTTTTCATTTTCTGTAACCAGGAAGCAGGTAGAGCCCCTCCCTGTAACCAGGAGCCAGGCAGAGCCCCTCCCTGTAACCAGGAGCCAGGCAGAGCCCCTCCCTGTAACCAGGAGCCAGGCAGAGCCCCTCCCTGTAACTGGGAGCCAGGCAGAGCCCCTCCCTGTAACCAGGAGCCAGGCAGAGCCCCTCCCTGTAACCAGGAGCCAGGCAGAGCCACTCCCTGTAACCAGGAGCCAGGCAGAGCCACTCCCTGTAACCAGGAGCCAGGCAGAGCCGCTGCTCCCTGTAACCAGGAGCCAGGCAGAGCCATCGCTCCCTGTAACCAGGAGCCAGGCAGAGCCGCTGCTTCCTGTAACTGGGAGCCAGGCAGAGCCCCTCCCTGTAACCAGGAGCCAGGCAGAGCCATCGCTCCCTGTAACCAGGAGCCAGGCAGAGCCATCGCTCCCTGTAACCAGGAGCCAGGCAGAGCCGCTGCTTCCTGTAACTGGGAGCCAGGCAGAGCCCCTCCCTGTAACCAGGAGCCAGGCAGAGCCATCGCTCCCTGTAACCAGGAGCCAGGCAGAGCCATCGCTCCCTGTAACCAGGAGCCAGGCAGAGCCATCGCTCCCTGTAACCAGGAGCCAGAAGTGCCACCGCTCCCTGTAACCAGGAGCCAGGCAGAGCCGCCGCTCCATGTAACCAGGAGCCAGGCAGAGCCGCCGCTCCCTGTAACCAGGAGCCAGGCAGAGCCGCCGCTCCCTGTAACCAGGAGCCAGGCAGAGCCGCCCCTCCCTGTAACCAGGAGCCAGGCAGAGCCATCGCTCCCTGTAACCAGGAGCCAGGCAGAGCCATCGCTCCCTGTAACTGGGAGCCAGGCAGAGCCATCGCTCCCTGTAACCAGGAGCCAGGCAGAGCCATCGCTCCCTGTAACCAAGAGCCAGGCAGAGCCGCTGCTTCCTGTAACTGGGAGCCAGGCAGAGCAATCGCTCCCTGTAACCAGGAGCCAGGCAGAGCCATCGCTCCCTGTAACCAGGAGCCAGGCAGAGTCGCTGCTCCCTGTAACCAGGAGCCAGGCAGAGCCATCGCTCCCTGTAACCAGGAGCCAGAAGTGCCACCGCTCCCTGTAACCAGGAGCCAGGCAGAGCCGCCGCTCCCTGTAACCAGGAGCCAGGCAGAGCCGCCGCTCCCTGTAACCAGGAGCCAGGCAGAGCCGCCGCTCCCTGTAACCAGGAGCCAGGCAGAGCCGCTGCTCCCTGTAACCAGGAGGCAGGCAGAGCCCCTCCCTGTAACCAGGAGCCAGGCAGAGCCGCCGCTCCCTGTAACCAGGAGCCAGAAGTGCCACCGCTCCCTGTGACCGGGAGTCAGGTGGAGCCGCCACTCCCTATAACCGGGAGCCAGGCAGAGCCCCTCCCTATAACCGGGAGCCAGGCAGAGCCCCTCCCTGTAACCAGGAGCCAGGCAGAGACCCTCCCTGTAACCAGGAGTCAGGCAGAGCCCCTCCCTGTAACCAGGAGCCAGGCAGAGCCACTGCTCACTTTTTCCAGGAGAAAGGCGGAAGCGTCGCCCCACTCCACCACCCGTAACCACGAACCAAGCAGAGCCGCCGGTCCCTGGAACTGGGAGCTAGTCAAAGCCTTGTTTGGCCCTGCTGTTTATAGCTTACAACTATGCTTTTCAGCACCAACCTGGGACACAAAATGCTAATGCGGATGCATGAAGTCACCTGCCCTACCCGAGTGCGTATCACCACCACCGCTAACCCAACAGGTCATTCTAACCCGAATCATCCTAAAGATCCTGTAAGTGTCCACAGGCATTCCCACAGCTGGTTCCAAAGAGACCCATATTCTTTTGAAGGTTAAACAAATGTTTAAGATGTTCTTGGTGCTGGTAGATACCCATTCAAAGTGGCTACCAGTTCAGGAGATGGGGACCACTACCTCGGCAAACACAGTGTATGTCTTGCGCCAAGTGTTTGCCATTCATGGTCTTCCCAAGTCAATTGTTTTGCATAGCATCCCCTTCACTGATGATGATTTCCAGCATTTTGTGAGCTCAAAAGGCATACAACACACGAGGACAGCACCCTTCCATCCAACGCCAAACAGTCTGTCTGAGAGCGCCATATTTCAAGAATTCCATGAAAAGCAATCTGATAAATCACTTCACTAGGGGTTGGCTAATTTTTTGTTGTTGCACAACTCAACCCCCCATTCAACCGCAGGGGTCACATTCACTGAGTTGCTCATGGGGCATCAGTTGTGAACCCGATTGGACTTTATATTTCCAAATTTGGCAGGGCGGAGGAGACATTTCAGGCCTCCCAGAAGAGTCAGCGGTCAGAGCAGAAAGCTGACAGGTCATTTCGATCTGAAATTTTGCTGCTGGTTCACCTTGGTTAGAAGAACGGGTTGTGGCCCATTCAAAGGAGATGTCTTATGTTGGTGATGTTAACGGGAAGACTGTCGAAAAACACGTCGACCACCTGAGGAGTTGAGGGTGGCATCCCCGACGAGAAGTCAACAAGTCCAGCAAGCATCATGAATACTCATGTAACTCGGTCCAGTCACAGAAAGCCAGCGACTTCCATTTCTGTTCAACATTCTGTGTCTATTGAGGCTAGTCCACCTGTCGTCGAAGTGGTCCTTCCTGAGGTGGCATCAACTATGGACCACTTGATCATCCAAAAGGGTGCTGAGCCTATGGCTGGGCTACAGAAGTCTGGGAGGGTCTGGAGGTCTCCAGACCGATTGACTTTATGATGGACGCTCGTTCCTTGGTTCTCCCTGTTAACAATTGTAATGTTCGTACATAGTTTTGGGGTAGTGTGTTAAGCGACTTAAGGTGGGAGGGATGTGGGAATATGGCCCCTTTAAGGGGCCAGGCTCCAAAGACCATGTGACTGACTCAGGGCCAATCACACGGTAGCCTGCAAACCTCGGCCAATTGGGAATTTGTGCAGGTCCTGGGAGCTGGACCCTGGCCAATGTGGACCAGGCAGCCAAAGCGTAAAGACATGTTGGGCGTGATTTAACGCGCAAAAATCAAAGTCTCATTTTGGGCGCCTATAGCAGGGTCTTGGCATCTGCAACACCGAGAGAACCCTGCTATCAAATGGGACTCTATCGTTCTTTTCTGGCCTCGGTCGTGAATGCTCCATCGAGGAAGCACTTACATCACTGCCACTTGGCTGTGTCAAGTTGCTTGGGTGACAGCCGGAGTGCCAGGGTACTTCCCTGTCCAGAACTTGACCATCTAGGGGGGGCTCCGGTGGCCTGGGAGACCCCCCGAACTTCCATTATGTCTGGCCCATGTTTGTGTGGACCAGTGCTAAATGGCCCATGGCAAAGTCTCCCAGGCACGGTGTTTGTTCCCAGGTACTCGGGAGAATCAGGCGGCAACATATTTAAATGAGTCTAATGGCTTACTTAAATATGTTAATTTGGATCTTGCACTTGCTGCATATCTGCATATTGGTTTGTGGCTTGTTCACTAGCCTTGCAGAGGTTTATACCTTCTAACGGCAAAATTGGTCGTCTAAGTAAACGGTCCCGCAACCGCTCATCATACACACCAAACACGATCTGATCCCGAATTAATGAATCCGTTATGGAGGAAAAGTTACAAGACTGAGCTCTAGATCAGTGACAAATGAATCAAATGATTCTCCTTTTAGATGCAGCCTTTTTTTAAACATGTAGCACTCATACGTTTCATTCACTTGTGCTTTCCAATGAACATCGAATTTGTTCATGACCTGCTCATATTTTTTCTTATCCTCACTGTTTTTGAACTCAAATGAATTATATAATTCAAATGCCTGCGGTCCAGCCATATTTAGGAGGCATGGGATTTTGCGATGATCAGGAGCTGATTCTAACATGAAGGCAGATGAAAAACTTCAAATTACTGTTTGAAATTTTTCCAGATCGGGCTTAGTTTACCGGTCGTCCTGAAGTGTTCTGGCTTTTTCAGACCTTCCATCTTACAACCAGTAACTTGGTGCTGACTTCGAGATTCTGTTGAGTAGCGTGATTGTTCTTCTTTTCTTCTTAGAAGCTAATCTGACTTTCAAAACTTACTGCTATACTTTTAGAAACTCACTTCTGGCATCATGTGATGTTCTTTGTGATTCTTATTATCAGGATAGATGCCGTAGTGTTCACAAAGACCACAGAAGCTAAGTTCAATAACATTTATTACACTAATTAAAGCTCGACCACTTACTTCTATAGCAAGCAATAATCTCGTAATCTACAATCTAGTCTCTATCTATAACTGTACTCTGCACTCTCTAGACTTCTCCTCTGCACTCTCTCCAGCCCTCTCCCAGAAGCCGAGAGTCAGTGCTTTATATAGTTCAGCTTCTAGCTCCATCTAGTGTTCAATTATGATATTGCATTAACTTTTTATATTCTGGACATTCTACATAATGTCACAGAGTTTACTTTCACATAGGTAATGTTTTAGAGGGGCTTACTTTCAACTACTGACATTTACTGTGCACATAGCCACGATGACCATGAAATTATTTCCGATTGTCATTAAGACCCGTCTGGTTCACTATAATGTCCTTTAGGGAAGGAACCCTTCCATCCTTAGCTGGCCTAGTCTCCATGTGACTCCAGAACGACAGCAATGTGATTGACTCTTAACAAAATGCTCTCTGAAATGCACTGTTCAAGAGAAATTAGAGATGGGCAATAAATGGTGCCCCAGCCAACACCACCCACATCGTTTGAATGAATAGAAAAATAAAGCCAGGAGCGACCTATGCTGGGTTTTCAGTTTCTGTTCCGATTTGTTTTCGAGGGGATTGCTGTCAAAGGGCTTACTTTCAACTACCGATGCTCATGGCTCACATAGGCAGCTTGTTACTTCATACAGATACCTCCCAGGCAGGAGCACACTGACTCTGCAGTTTGTACAAATATTACCTCCATCATTTCAACAAGAAATTGAACTTTTACTAAAGTTCCTAATGTCTCAGTTGGCAAATTGCCTTCTGACTTCGCAACAATGCAGAAAGATCAGAAAATTACCCTGCAACTGCCTGTGCTGTACCCAATTTAAGTGATCATTGGATCCTTACAGTGCAGAAGAAGGCCATTTGGCCCATCGAGTCTGCACTGACACTCCGAAAGAGCACCCTACCCAGGTCCACTCCCTTGTCCACCCCACCCTATCCCTATAACATAACCTGCACATCCCTAGACACTAAGGGACAATTTAGCATGGCCAATCCACTTAACCTGCACATCTTTGGACTGTGGGAGGAAACCAGAGCACCCGGAGGAAACCCACGCAGGCACGGGGAGAAAGTGCAAACTCCACACCGTCACCCAAAGCTGGAATCAAACTCGGGTCCTTGGCGCTGTGAGGCAGCAGTGCTAACCATTGTGCCACCATGTCGCCCAATACGATGCTTCCTGCTTCAAATCCTGTGGTCTCTGCTGTATTCCTCTAAATGCAATAAGCTGAGTCGAAGCATGGTTTCCTTGAAAGTCAGTGATCGGCTTATATGCAAAATATATGAAAAATTAAGAAATTTGGTCAAATGTCGGTGGTCGACACTTCAATGAAATTGACTATTACTCAACGATATAGGATATAAGATTCATAGAAACCAAATTATTCAGACTCGACAGGGACAGAGGCAGTTGGCAAAATCATTCCTCGTATTCGAAAGGTTATTTTTTATTTTGTTGTGTGATCTAACATAGAATTCATATTTTAATGTCAGACATTAAATATTAAATGGGGGACAATCCACTCTACTTCACTTCATAGGCTCCAAACCATACTTGATGTTCAGGCCAAACAGTTTTAATTTGTTTTAAAAGCTGTAAAGTCCGATGGACTGGCAAATGAATCAGATTGCCACTCCACCTGAAATTACTTACCTGAAAATTCAGGCAATCCGACCTCGTCTGATGTTCCGCCTAGGCCAGGCAATATCTTTTTTGTGTAGTGTGCTCCTCGGGCCTACAGTTTAGTGTACCTCAGTCAAAGGTAGGTTACCAGTACCTCCATTTTTTATGGCACTACATGGAGGTGGGGGGGGGTGGTCTGTAGGAAGTCAGGTCTGGGAATGGAGGTGGGTCAGGCCAGGTGGGCAAGGGGAGGTCAGGCATTGAGCCTTGTGGAGAATCGGGGGTGGTTGGGTCAGGAATCGGACCTGTTGGAGGACTGGTGGGAGTTGGGCCTGGGGACGGGGGTGGTATCAGGAGTTGGGCCTGTGAAGGGGGGATTTAAGGAGTGGGACATAGAAGGGTGGTGGGGCGGAGCTTGCCTTGCGAGGGGTGGTCAAGGGTCAGGAGTTTGGCCTGGGGGTGATTGGAGTTGGGAGTTGGGTCCTGGGCGCTGGGTGAGTATGGTCTGGGAGGGTGGTTGAGGGTAGTAGGTGAGTATGAGGGTGTTTGGGAAGCCCCATGGGTGTTGGGGTGGTTCAGTGCTATAGTTACCCAGAAACTAGAAGAGGTTTAAATGCTCTAATTGTTTCTGGGTAACTATTGCTGAAACACAGTCAGAACCATCAGACATTGTGTTGTAAATTGCATTTTGGAATAGTTCATAATGCCGGACAATTGCCTATCAGAAGTTTGAACTTCATAGGCAATTGGCGTGCAAACCTTACCTGGGAACCTCTAGTGCTCGGGTGGGTGGGGTAGAAATTTCCAAGCGCATTTGTGGGGTACCCTCCAGATAAACCTGCCCTACAGCACAAACCTGGTGTGTGACCTGTTCACCTACTTACTGTCATTTTAAAACGTTTATTTTAGACATCAACAATGCTATTCTGCTGTATCTTGTAGCTGACCAAAGTTGAAATTGCTTTTTTGGTGAACTTTGCACTTATGGAAGATTCTGGTGGAGCAGAAACTGACTCAGATCACTTGTCGGGTAAAGTTCACTTTACATTCCTCTACAGACCACCATTCTCAGAAGTGAATTACATTTAACTAGATTAAATACAGTCTCAACATCACTGCTAAATTTAGCTCTGTTAAAATATTGCACAATTAGTGTCCTTATGGATAATGGCAGTGCTCAGGTCAATTTATAGTAAGGCTTCAGCTTTTAACTGCTGCAGGAAGATTTCAAGAACAACTATAGAAGGAACATTTTATGCTAATCAAACTAGGCTGTTATGTGCATATTTGGACATTTGATGGTAGGGAAAAGTAATTATCTTGATGCCAGTTTGACCATTTCATATATATTTACACTTTTAAATAACTGATGTGTGTGCATCAGATGTGCATCAGTGTGTGCATCAGATGTTGATAACATTACAAATCCTCCAAAGCTCTCTCCCATCCCACGACACACAATGCACGTTTGATCATCGATCTTTATCGATTAAAAATAATTGGAAAACTATTATGTTTCCCAGCTGTAAATGCTCATCTTCAGTTGATTATATACAACGATGCTGCAATTCGAAAGATACTAAAGAATAGAACAAATACAGGAAATTGGGAGAAGCTGACAGACTGCGGAATCTGCAAAGGAAAATCAAAATTGGTACTTAAAAAGTTATGTCTGTAGATTTCCTATAGATTTGTTTGCATGTCTCAATTTCCCCTGCTGGATATGGTGGACAATGGTGTAAATAATGTAATATTGTGCTCAAAATCAACACTTCTTGTTGGTAGAAATCTGGTCATATATCAGCCTACTATCAATCATATATCAATCATGCTCAAACGATACAGCTTAATATTCACTTGGCGAGGGGATTTCTTAAGTTAGATACTGGTGCAAGAAAACAAGAGCATGGAATAATAGCATAAAAGCATCAGGTCCTGGAGACAGAAAAGAGTACAGATGGGATATTTTTTTCAAACGATTAGAATTTAACTTATTTGCCTGCAAAGTGACATGAAAAGCTATATTTCCTAATGGCTTGTTTTTAAAATTCTGACTTTGTTTAAATTTGCTGAAAAAAATAAATGTTTGAATCATTTTAGAACATTTTTATTTTTATTTTTTAAGCTTAAAATGTTCGATTCAAATCATGATGGAAAGTTGGGACTGGGCGAAATGGCAAGGTATGTAGTTTTCAATACACCATTTATTTTTTTAAAGCAGCAATATTGTTTAGGCAGTATGAATGCATAAACTACATATATGTAAAATTTATTTTTTAATAGGTTGCTTCCTGACAAAGAAAATTTTCTCCTCAAATTTCAGGTAGGTGCTACTGTCTTTGGAGTGAGTATTTTTTCAATATATTTTAATTAGGTTTTTCATATTTTTAACAATAAAGGCAACAAAACAAAATTAGTGCAAAACACAGACAGAATGGAGCAAGACTTATAGCGAACATGGGAACAAGCAAGAACAAGTGAAATAAATTCAGGATAGTGTGCTTAATGAACCGGTGCCTCTAGTTTACATATTGGAGTAATTCAGCAACAGATTAACAAAAATTGAGCGGGGGGAAATGAAGAACTGTTCAATTCAGGACGCTTGTCTTTCTGAATTTCGAGAATTTCAAGACTACCAAAATGAAATTAAATGAAATGAATTAGGTCATGGATATCCCAACAGGAGTAAGTCAGCCAAGGTGGAGCCTATGAATTTAAGATAGGGGTCACATACCTTATGGATTCATCAGACGTAGAACCAATCACAGAGGTTAGGAATTCCATAGGGATGCATTTCATAATTAGCATATGCCAGTTTTGAGTTGAGGGATACTTGTCACTAATCTAGGAGCATCGTATATTCTTATGAGCTGCAAAGGTCAGGATATTGTACAGCCTCTTTTCATTACAATCAGTAATTCTCTGATCTGGGAGACCAAGAACCAGGAACACAGGTTTAGACTGTAAGGCTCTATCAAAAATCTATATAATTACCCTCAACGACCAGACACTTTAAGCACATCAAGGATGTAGCAGAATTAAGCCTGTGTCTAAGAATAAGGGTGCGATTTAACGGCCTCATCGCGCCCCAGGGGTGCCTTGCCCTTAAGAGGTGGGGTGACGGGAAGCGCGAGGACCCCGTAAGAGGTAAGTTGGGTGCTGTGGGGGGGGGGGGGGGGGCGGAGGCCATAGTAGAGGGGCTAAGGGGGGTTGAAAGATCGGGGAGGCATTTAAAAATGTCACCATAATCTGCAAATACTCTAGCTCGCCAGTGCAGGAAATGACTGAAGTGCAGTCGCGGCAAGGCATTCCTCGCTGAAGCCAAAAAAAATGGCTAAATAGCGGTGTAGTTTATGCTGAGAAACACCCGCTAACCGGGCCCAAATGGGACTCTGTTTTTGTCCCATTAATTTGAACCCGAGGTGTTATATACGAATGGTGTAGTATCTTCAATTGGGTTTCCTTCATTTTATTACAAAACAAAATTTTACCAGCGGTGTCCCATATATTACCCCATGTCTCCTCGCAAATATTGATTGCCAAGTCCTTTTCTCAAGACTGAAAAGCATCTATATTCTAACGTGGGATCTAGAATTTAAAGTATCATAGAACTTAATAATTAGTTGTTTAGGCTCCACAGAATTTAGGATTCTTCCCACCAGGGAAATTGAGGAATCAAAGTACAAAATTGTCTTCTTATAATAATAAAAATCTTCATTAGTCTTATAATAATAATCTTTATGAAGGATAAAGTCTCTAAGTTGCAAATACTTGAAAAAGGAGTGTCTTGGGATGTCAAATTGTTGACATAGCTACACAAAGGATGACAAGGAAGCATCTCTGAACAAGTCTCCCAGCCTACAAATGCTCTGTCTCTCCAAGTGTTGAATCCATAGTCGATTAGACTGGATGGAAATCTGGACTGCCCTGAATAGGAAAAAGAACGGAAGTCAGTTTCAATATCCCTTCTAATCGATGGCCTAATTTCCATGCTCTCAGAGAATTAATAATAATGGGATTATCCCACTTAGTAGAATGTGCCTTAAAGTCACCATAGAACAACAAGATCCTGTAGAGGGTAAACTGACTCGTCTGACACCCCCAAACCAGTCCACCATCAACAAGGCACGAGTCAGGAGTGTAATGGAATACTCTTCACTTGCCTGGATGAGTGCAGCTCCAAAAACACTCAAGAAGCTCGACACCATCCAGGACAAATCAGTCCGCTTGATTGTTCCACCTTCCACAAATATTCAAACCATCCACCACCGACGAACAGTAGCAGCCGTGTGTCCCATCTGGGCTGGGCTGGTTTAACACAGTGAGCTCGACAGTTGGTTTGTGATGCAGAACAAGGCCAGCAGCGCGGGTTCAATTCCCGTACCAGCTTACCCGAACAGGCGCCAAAATGTGGCGACTAGGGGCTTTTCACAGTAACTTCATATTTGTGACAATAAAAAGTTATTACTATTATTATCTACAAGATGCACTTCAGTAGCTCACCAAGGTTCCTTAGACAGCCCCTTCCAAACCCACGACTGCTACCATCTAGAACAGTGTTTTTCAAACTTTCTTTGCCCGCGACCCATTTTTACCAGCCGGCCATTCTTCAGGACCCATGCCAGCCAGCCAACATTTGCGACCCACACTGGCTGACCTTCACAACCCACGCGGCCCAAACCTCGCGACTGACTTTTTGTTTACCTTTAATATGATAGATGAGCCTGCGTGATCCTCACGATTTCACTTGCATTGTCAGTCAATGTTCCATTTCTGCTAAGGACTTCAGGTCCCCTCCAAGTCACTCACCACCCTGATTTGGAAATATATCGCCATTCCTTCACTGTCACTGGGGTAAGTCCTGGAACTCCCTCCCTAACAGCACAGTGGGTGTACCTACACCTCAGGGACGGCAGCGGTTCAAAAAGGCAGGTCACCACCACCTTCTGAAGCGCAACTTCGGATGGACAATAAATGCTGCCCTAACCAGCGATGCCCACATCCCATAAATTAATTACATTTTTTTGTTATTTTAAATTGACGAAGGTCCTTTTTAACCCAATCCCTTATAAACCTTAAATGAAAGGCCAGCTGATATAGCCTAATATTCAGGACATCTAACCCACCCTTAGGACCTGAGATCTGGAGCTTAACAAATTAACGCAAGGCTTCTTATTACAGATAAATAAACTGATCATTCTATTGATTTCCTTAACAACTTTAGCCGACAGTAGTGTACGCAGCATCTGCAGGGAATACAACAATCTAGGCAACGCGATCATTTTTATCAGGGTAATCCTTCCCAGCCAGAAAGCAGCAGGGCTGACCAACAAGCTAAATCCCAATTCGAGGGAAATTGGTCCCATATAACTGCCTCAAGCAAGGAGTAATTTAAATCCCAAGATACTTAAATCACAAGGGGGACCACCTAAAAAGGAAATTAACAAAAGGAGGAGGTTTACCTCTTAACACATCCTCAGCAGAGCCTCGGACTCAGTAAATTTGATCTTATAACCAGAGAAGGCGCTATATCTATCCACCGCACCAATAATGACGGGAACCATGACACCTGCTTTAGACACGAACGGCAGCACGCCATCCGCATAAAGCATAATCTTGTGCTGCCTCCCCCAACAATCTAGTCCCGATATTATGGGATCTTTTCTATTTAAAAAAAAAATTATTTTTTATTCTACATTTTCACATTTTCCTTCAAACATTTACACCCCACCCACAAACAGTAAATGGTAACAAATACAAAATCAAACCCCTTAACAATACCAATGATCCCATCCTCCCACCACCCCAAACAACGGCCACCTGTCAATATATGCATCCAATAAACCAAACCCTCCCACGGTGGAAACAAAAAACAAAAGAGAAAAAGAAAAAGGAGCCCGGGACCGCCCGTGGTCACCATTTACCTATAGAGTCCACTCCCCCGCCCCCCGCCTACACTCAACGCCATCCAGCCTCTGAAAGAGTACCGTACATGATACCCAAGAATTGTACAACCCCCCCCCCACCCCCCCCCAACCAAGTCTCCAGCTCCTCCCGTCCACTGCCTCTTGTAATACTCCTTCCCCCCAACTTTCCACCCCGGCTACACCACTCGGACCCGATGGCCGCAGCCCCTCCCCCCACCTCACTCCCGTTCACTGCCCGGCTTAAACCGGCCAGCGTGGAGATCCCGCCCGGGTCCCTTTCCCCCTTGCCCGGCCCTAGGAAAGCCCAGAGATCCCCTTTTAGCACACAAACCCCGCATATCCACCTACACCCCAAAGAGCCCTCATTTCGGGTGAAAGTCCCATCACTTCCCTTGTCCAAATATATACCACATTGGCTCCTTTAGCCCCTACACCCGCGCGCAGTGAAACAAAAAAGAAGAAAATACAGTCATGAGGTTACATCGGCACATGGCCATTTCTCAGTTTGTCAGTTCTGCCACAGTCCTTCTGCCTTCGCAAACTCCTCCGCTGCTTCCGCTGTTCCAAAATAAAAGTCCCTGTGCTTATAAGTCACCCTCAGCTTCGCTGGATACACAATGCCGCACTGCACCTTGCTAATGTACAGTGCCCTCTTCACCCGGTTGAAGGCAGCCCGCCTCCTCGCCAGCTCCACTGTAAAGTCCCGGTATACACGTATACCAGCTCCAGCCCACTGCACCACCCGCTTCTGCTTGGCCCAGCTCAGGACCTTCTCCTTCACACTATACCTACGGAAGCACAGAGCCACTGCCCTTGGCGGCTCACTCGCTTTTGGTACAGGCCTACACGACTGATGAGCCCGATCCAGTTCATATCGGGAGGGATCCCCGCTCGATTCTCCGGCCTGGTTGGGCCGAAGTCCCGCCGCTAAACTGCCTGTCCCGCCGGTGTAAATTAAACCACCTACCTTACCGGCGGGACAAGGCGGCGCGGGCGGGCTCAGTGGTCCGGGGGGGGGGTGCGGGGCGATCTGGCCCCGGGGGGGTGCCCCCACGGTGGCCTGGCCCGCGATCGGGGCCCACCGATCCGTGGGCGGGCCTGTGCCGTGGGGGCACTCTTTCCCTTCCGCCTCCGCCACGGTCTCCACCATGGCGGAGGCAGAAGAGACTCCCTCCACTGCGCATGCGTGGGAAGCTGTCAGCGGCCGCTGACGCTCCCGCGCACGCGCCGCCCGGAGATGTCATTTCCGCGCCAGCTGGCGGGGCACCAAAGGCCTTTTCCGCCAGCTGAGGGGTGGAAATTCGTCCGGCGCCGACCTAGCCCCTTAAGGTTGGGGCTCGGCCCCCAAAGATGCGGAGCATTCCGCACCTTTGGGGCGGCGCGATGCCCGTCTGATTTGCGCCGTTTTGGGCACCAGTCGGCGGACATCGCGCTGTTTCCGGAGAATTTCGCCCCACAATAGTGCCATTTTGGAGGGGTGGAAGGCGGATCAGCGGCAAACCGGCGCCGGTCCCAATTTCGGAGTCGGAGCTCATTCTCCTCCTGATTTTGATTTTGGCGTCGGGCTAGGGAGAATCCTACCCTATGTTCTCCCTCCAGAGGAGATTTGCTATTGATTTACGTTCCCCCTGTGAGTGCTCATCAGGAAGCAATTCACTATTCCTTGCCATGCAAATTAATGCATCACGAGGAATAAGTGGGATTCCCAGGGGAATCCTGCAATCACAGAATCACAGAAAAATACAGCACAGAGGAGGCCCTTCAGCCCCTGCAAATGGCCGATGATGTCATCAATATCTCATGTGATCAGACTCTTAAAGTGACCTTGTTCCAACTAGGAACAAACAAGAATACACAACACTTTCATCCGTCTTTATATTAGAGGTTCCTGCAATGAAACATGATGGGCGAAATTTTCCGATTGGGAGACTAAGGGTGGGATTCTCCGGCCGCATTCGCCCAGCAACTGGAGAATCCCACCCGAGGTCAATGGATTTTTCCATTGTCGGCGTCTCGCCCGTGGCGTTCTTGTGGCGGGCGCGGAGGGAGAATCCAGCCCTAAATGTGGACACGAGGACTGAATTGCGTGAGGTTCACTTTCCTGTTGGTGACGCAATTTGTGGAGCAATTCAGAACATGCTAATGACCCAGCCCTCTGCTGACATGAATTCCGAGCAAATTCCAGCCTGATGGGTGTTCTAACTGCTGGGGCCAGAGTTAGCACCAAAGAGCCTGTCAGCTAGAGCTGTTTTTAAGCATTCCATTTACCACACATTCACTGCAGCCACCAAGATGGCTCCTGGAAGACCTCCCCACTGATGTTGGGAGTCTGGGGCGAAATTCTCCGTTATCGGCGGAAAGTCCGCCGATCGGCGCAAAAAACGGCGCAAATCCGACTTCCGTCACATCGGAAAAATGGGTCGAAAGTCTCCGGCTCTAAATGGGCTAGCAGCGACGTAACGGGATCCGCGCTTGCGCACGTGGTTCACGCCGTGCAGCGTCATACGCGCCGCACGGCGTGACGGCTCATAAGGCCGCGCTGCTCCCCCCCACCCGACCGGAACACCCGACCGGAACACCCGACCGGAACACCTGACTGGATGGCTGGCCGCCGCTCAGCCCCGAGGTTCGAGTCACGGGATGTGGAGGCGTTCCTGGACGCGGTGGAGCAGAGGAGGGACGCCCTGTATCCCGGGCATGGCCGCAGAGTTGCCCCACGCCACAGCCGGCGTCTGTGGAGGGAAGTGGCAGAGGCCGTCACCGCTGCGGTCCTGACACCACGGACAGGCACCCAGTGCCACAAGAAGGTGAACGACCTCGTCAGGGCAGGCAGGGTGAGCCTCCCCCATATCCCCCCTCCCCCATATCCCCCCCTCCCCCATATACCCCCTCCCCCATATCCCCCCTCCCCATATCCCCCCTCCCCCATATCCCCCATGTCCCCCACTCCCCCATGTCCCCCCCTCCCCCATGTCCCCCCTCCCCCAATCCCCCCTCACCCATATCCCCTCTCCGCCATATCCCCCCTCCCCCATATCCCCCCTCCCTCATATCCCCCATATCCCCCCTCCCCATATCACCCATATTCCCCCTCCCCATATCCCCCTCCCCATATCCCCCTCCCCCATATCCCCCCTCCCCCATATCCCCCCTCCCCCATATCCCCCCTCCCCCATATCCCCCCTCCCCCATATCCCCCTCCCCCATATCCCCCCTCCCCCGCTAATGTCTATGTTGCCCTGGATGAGGAGGAGGAGGAGGAGCGTGCCAGAGAGGCGGCGCAGGCTGCCGCAGAGGGACAGGCGGCAGCCGCCCAGGCTGGAGGGACACCTGACCGACAGGACGAGGAGGGGGAGGAGGACGTCGCGGCCCCACGGCAGCGGAGGCACCCGAGGGCGCCCCGTGTGTACCGGCCCCGGCAGTCATACCAGGACCTCACGGACCGGGAATGCAGGAGGAGACTCCGGATGAGGCGGGAAACCGTGGCACACATCTGCCACCTGCTGGCACACCTGTCACCGCGTGGCACTGGCGGGGGACACCCTCTCCCCGTGTCCGTCAAGGTTACGGTGGCCCTGAACGTTTATGCAACGCGGTCATTCCAGGCACCGAGTAGGGACCTGTCCGGCATATCGCAGACATCGGTGCATCGGTGCATCCGGGCAGTGACAGATGCCCTATATGCCATGGCGCACCGCTACATCCGCTTCCCTGTGGACCGGGCCAGCCAAGATGCCCGGGCCGTGGGCTTCTCTGCCGTGGCCAGGTTCCCCATGGTCCAGGGCGCGATTGATGGGATGCACGTCGCCGTGCGGCCACCTGCAGATAACAGGGCCGTGTTCACCAATAGGAAGGGGGCCTATTCGATGAACATACAGGTGGTCTGCGACCACCGCATGATGATCCTGCACGTCTGCGCCCGTTACCCAGGCAGTGTACACGACTCATACGTGTTGTCGCGGTCATCCATCCCCGGCATGTACGAGGGACGCCATCTCCGGCTGAGGGGCTGGTTGCTGGGCGACAGGGGCTACCCATTGCGATCGTGGCTGATGACGCCTATACGGAGGCCACGCAATGAGGCGGAGAACCGCTACAATGATGCCCATGTAGCGACAACGGGAGTGACAGAGATGTGCTTTGGCGTGTTGAAGATGCGTTTCAGGTGCCTGGACCTCTCTGGGGGCGCCCTCCAGTATCGGTCAGATAGGGTCGGCCGCATCATTGTGGTGTGCTGCGTCCTGCACAACATAGCCCAGCAGAGGGGCGATGTGCCGCAGGCAGAGGAGGGCAGAGTGGAGGAGCAGCAGGAAGAGGCGCAGTCCTCCCCAGATGAGGGGGATGGGGGTAATGGTCAGGGCAGACGGGGTAGACACAGGCGGGTGGCTGTCCACCGTTACCGGCTGGCCAAGCGGGCACGGGACAGACTGATAGCCGCCCGCTTCACAGACTAGATGGGCGTGGGAATCGGGTAGTATGGCCGCAGACCACACACCATGGCAACAGCCGACCACCCACACCCCCCACCCATCCACCCACCCAGCACCCTCACCCCCCTCCCCAACCCCACCCATCCCACCCGCATGCACACCACCCCCCCCCCCATTGCCGATCCACCTGCGGCACAACGGGCCGGGCTCACACAGTTGCGGGTGGACGCGTGTCTATTGCAGGCCATGGAGGATGATGACAACCCGCCCTGCGGTGAGCTCCTGGCTCCACATCGTTGGACTATGTCTGACCCATGGCCACAGTACCAACATCCACCCGGACCATCCCTGCATGCGGCTGTGACACTGCAGCGCACGGTCCCGTCCTCTGCCCGGGGGATGTTGATGGCGGCCCAGGGGGAAGGGGGCAGACTCACCTGGGACTGAGGTAAGACCACCCCTCACACACACACTTGCGCTCAACGTACATGACACCCCCGCACGCTTTGGACAGAGCACAAAGGCAGCTTCTGTAGGTGTAACATTGACTTTAATAACCAAACGAGTTCATGCACGTGCCCTAGCCCCTAAAACTCATCTGTGCCCTGCACCCGTGCCAACTTACTCAGTGTCTAATTGTTTGGCCTTACGTGCCCTTTGACTACGTCTACGTGGTTCCCCAGACGGTACAGCAGAACTGGAGGTGGACTACTGTGATTCCTGCCCTCTGACACTGGATCCCTTTGGCGGCCGTTTCCTGGGGCGTCCTGGCCTAGATGGGCCAGGCTGCGGCCCGGGCGACTGGGATGGCGAGCTGCCAGCCTGACCGATGCACCTGGGACGGAAGGGGGGGAGTCCGAGGTGTCGCGGTGTTCCCGGACCTCCCCTACAGGGGGAGCCGGGACGGACCACACCACCTCCTCCTCCCTCGGGGTGCTCGATGGCTCCCAGGCCTCTACATGGGTGGGGGATGCGAACGGACTGGCCATCTGACGCCCCCCCGGCATCTGGCGCTGCCAGTCCTGGAGGCCCGTGCTGGTATCGACGGGGGTCTGCAGGTTTGCAGCCATGGAGCCCAGGGGGTTGGCAAACCCTGTCTGTGACAGTGCGACGCCGGCTCGCACATGGCCACTGGCGCCGATGCCCTCAGCGATGGCCTGCTGAGACTGGGCGATGGCCTGCAGAGACTGGGCCATGGCCTGCTGAGACTGGGTCTTGGCCTGCAGAGACTGGGCTATGGCGTTGAGCGCTTCTGCCATCTGGCGCTGGCACTGGCTCATGGCCTCCTGTGAGAGGGCAGCCATGTCCTGGGCCACAGACGCCGCCTGCACGGAAAGCCCCAGGCCTCGCAAACCGTTCCCCATGTCTGACACTATCGCACCCATTGCCTGCACCGCGGACGCCACCCGTGCGGTGTCAGCCTGGGTGGCACGCATGACCAGCGCCAGTCCCAGCTCCTGGACGCGGGTGGACTCCTCCACCTGCGAATGCAGCCGCCGCAAGCCGGCCGTCACCCTCTTCGCTCGTCTCCGGGTCGGTGGTTGCATCGGATCTATGTGTGGGTGTGGTAACTCCAGGAACCCGGGATCCATCTGGGCGGCAGATGTTCGCCTGGGCTGGGCTGCCCTCCGACCGCCCCGCCCCTCTGCTGGTCCTACCTCCACCTGCTGTACCGGGACGGCTGTGTTGTGCGCACCAGTGAGTGTAGCGGACGCCTCATCACTAAAGTGCCCAACCGAGGTGAGTGTTTCTGTGATGGTGGAGGGTGTTGGTGACAGCAGTGGCGTTGTGTTGTGCTCTTCGTCCCAGAGAACCAGAGTCCCTGGTTCTCTGCCACTCCATGGCACTTTGGGGTGGGGGTTCGTCTCCACCCATCCACTCTGAGTCACTGTCCGGTATTTCGTCTTCCTGGGTAGTGCTGTCCCGGGTAGGGGTGTCCTGGGTAGTGGTGTCCTGGGTAGTGGTGTCCTGGGTAGTGGTGTCCTGGCTCGGATGTGACGGGGGCCTGTGGCTGCCCCCCTCGTCGCTGGGTGGTCGCTCCCGCACGTGACGGGGGTGTCGTCTCCCTGTTGCTCCAGGTCTCTCCGTCTCCAGTAGTGTGCGAGGGGCATCCTGCGGGCGTCGCATGCTGGAGGGTCCGGGTCTCTCTGTCTCCCGTGGCCTCCGAGGGGCATCCTGCGGGCATCGCATGCTGGAGGGTCCGGGTCTCTCTGTCTCCCGTGGCCTCCGAGGGGCATCCTGCGGGCGGTCTGCATCTGCGGGGATGGGTGCCTGGATGTTTGGTCCTGCGATACACAATGAAGCATGCATGGTTAGACATCAGGCAGTGATCAGGTGATATGGGGGAGGGGGATATAGGGGAGGGGGGATATGGGGACGGGCTGTCGGTGGCTCACTTGCTAGTACGCCCCCGACCTCTGCATCAGCAACCTCCCGGTCCTCAGGTCCGCCAGCCAGTTCTGGGGGGTCGGAGAATGACGCCCCTGAAGTGGATCAACAGTGAGGAGTAGAGGGACATCCTCTTCCCCAGTATGGGCCGCAGACTCAGGCCTGCCCACTTGAACACAGCCTGGGAGGTGGTGGCAGAAGCAGTCAGCACTGCCAGTCTCACCAGTAAGAGACAGCTGGTCACTGGTGAGTCCTCTTCCCAGAGAGTGGCAGAGAACCAGGGAGAATTCCAAACGCTGCAGTGCAGGTGTCCTGTAGATGCGGTGAGCTCTGCTGATCCCCTGCTTCCTCTGCAATGGGGCAGCGCTTCTGAGGAGTGCCAACGCCTTCTGGGCTCCTGATTGAGCTTCATCCTTGATGATACAGCTGGGGTATGAGGGTGTCCAGAGGGGTGGGCTCCCAGATGACCAGAGGACGTCTGAGCATTTAAAGGACAGAGGCAGCACTCAGCAGTGTGCGCAGTAAGTAACACCAAAAGGTTGTATTTAAAAAGCAGACTGCAGCAATGGCGGACTGAGCCCGAGGGTGACACCCCAAGTTCACGACTTAGCACCAAGTCACTACACGCTACTGCCCTAGCCCAGTCAGCCATTCCCCAGCAAGCCTGGCAGTTTACAACGGTTCTTCAATGTCTCCTGCTCCACCTCTGCAGCCATGAAATGAAATGAAAATGAAATGAAAATCGCTTATTGTCACAAGTAGGCTTCAAATAAAGTTACTGTGAAATGCCGCTAGTCGCCACATTCCGTCGCCTGTTCGGGTACACTGAGGGAGAATTCAGAATGTCCAATTCACCTAACAAACATGTCTTTTGGGACTTGTGGAAGGAAACCGGAGTGCCCGGAGGTAACCAACGCAGACATGGGGAGAATGCGCAGACTCTGCGCGGACAGTGACCCAAGCCAGGAATCGAACCTGGGGCCCTGGTGCTGTGAAGCAACAGTGCTAACAACTGTGCTCCGGCGCCGCCCATGGCACTCAGTCCACTTCTGTTGGAACAACATAGGTGCGGACATGATGCCAAATGGAAGTCTTTTATATCTGATTAGCTGCTATGTGTCATGGTTGTCAAATATTGTTGTTAACCTGGGGCGAAATTCTCCAGAAACGGTGCGATGTCCGCCGACTGGCGCCCAAAACGGCGCCAATCAGACGGGCATCGCACCGCCCCAAAGGTGCGGAATGCTCCGCATCTTTGGGGGCCGAGCCCCAACATTGAGGGGCTAGGCCGACGCCGGAGGAATTTCCACCCCGCCAGCTGGCGGAAACGGCCTTTGTTGCCCTGCCAGCTGGCGCGGAAATGACATCTCCGGGCGGCGCATGCGCGGGAGCGTCAGCGGCCGCTGACAGTTTCCCACGCATGCGCAGTGGAGGGAGTCTCTTCCACCTCCGCCATGGTGGAGACCGTGGCGGAGGCGGAAGGGAAAGAGTGCCCCCACGGCACAGGCCCACCCGCGGATCGGTGGGCCCCGATCGCGGGCCAAGCCACCGTGGGGGCACCCCCCGGGGTCAGATCGCCCCGCGCCCCCCCCAGGACCCCGGAGCCCGCCCACGCCGCCTTGTCCCGCCGGTAAGGTAGGTGATTTAATTTACGCCGGCGGGACAGGCAATTTATCGGCGGGACTTTGGCCCATACGGGCCGGAGAATTGAGCGGGGGGGCCCGCCAACCGGCGCGATTCCCGCCCCCGCCGAATCTCCGGTGCTGGAGACTTCAGCAACCGGCGGGGGCGGGATTCACGCCAGCCCCCGGCGATTCTCCGACCCGGCGGGGGGTCGGAGAATGTCGCCCCTGGATCCACATTTATCTGGAGATAAGCTTGATTAAGGTCAACTTCACTGGGATGCTGCCCCCCCCCCAACCAACCCAGCAAATAAATCAGCAATTAAGGGCAGAGGGTACTGCTTTGCACACAGTACCAAATTGATAGTAACTTTAAAATTGGCATGTATCAAATCATCTTTCTTCATCATGGATACGATCATCGTGGCCCAATCACTTACATTAATGCATTTGAGGACTCCTGTCTTGACCAGCCTCTCTAATTCTGCCTGATGGCGTACGGCACTAACCTAGCCTTTGAACATCTTGCTTGGCTTTCATCCTTAATCTTTAGCTTGACCGAGATCTCTTTCATGCTACCCAGCTCTCCATTAAAGACAATGGGATGATCTTTAAAATCTTCGGTAGACTTGCTACGCACTCTGACATGAGATTCACCTTGGCCCAGTTTAGTTTAATTTTCTCTAGCCAGGTTCTTCCCATTAGGGCTGGATAGTTACCTTTAACGATGTGCAGGGACAAGTCTGCGGTATATTGTTTACATCGATTTGGCTCCTCAATGGAACCATTTCCGCAGTATAGGTTTTTAGTATTATCTTTGAGGGTTTTAAGGCAATATGTCTTAATTTCTCTTGGTAAACAGCTTCTGGTAACAACAAAACTGTTGCTCCATTGTCCACCTCCATTTTCACTAGTTATCGTCCAGTAAAGGAATGACCCAGTAGTGGTTTGTTGCGCCCGCAATGGCCAGCACGTTCAATGACAGTTAATCATCTGACTGTGATCTGCTCCTTTTTTGCACCTTTTTTGTATCATGTGAATCCTTTTCCTTTATTCGGTTCCGCATTTGATACACTTGAGACTGTATTTCAGTGGCTAAGTGCCGGCTCGATCGGAGAATTTTCAGGAGGTTTACGATGAATTGGCGCCGACCCCTCACTGATTCGGGGACCAGTGAGGGGCTAGCAGTGGCGCCGGGTGAAACTCCCGGCTCCCATGCCGAAAATAGCCGGAGAATGGCCTGGTCCGTGGCTGCGTATGCGCACGGCTGACGACCTGCAGCAGTCGCGCCGTACAACATGGCACCGGCCGTGCGCGGAGCCGACCTGCCATCCGTGACCCCACAGCCCACCCGTCGACCACCCCCTGGCCACCCCCCACCAATCCCCCCAGCCCTCGCCAGCCAGCGGCACGAATCCCGGCCAAATGAGTCGGCCTTGGACACAGTCTGCAGCTGCCATGCCGGGTTCCTGCACGGCTGAGACCACACGTGTCCCGCGCCATCGGGAACTCGGCCCATCGGGTGCAGAGCATTGCGGCCGATGACGCGCCAATGCCGTTGTAATGGCGTGTGCCGTGATGATGCCATTTCCGAGGGGGCGGAGCATGGCTGACCGGCGTCACTCTGGTGCTGGCCCAAATTGGGCATCTAAGTCGATTATCCGCCCAATCGCTGATTACGATATCGGCGTCAGGCAACGGAGAGTCCAGCCCTTGGCTCTTGGTTTTTCTAACTCTTGTTTGGAAAAATGAAGCAAAAATAGTGCTCAAAATTTTGCGGCACATCATGCTTATGCAAGGCCTTTGCATAGTAAAAATGGCAGGAACTCAGCTACCTTTATTTTAACCTCCAATGCCACCCACCCTCGGCTGACCCCGAGTCCCTCCATTGCAATAAGATCTGTCTCCAGGCTATCAGGGAGGCAAAGGCCAAAACGTCGGCCTTCCTTGTCCCCTGGACTCCTGCGTCTTCTGACACTCCAAAGATTGCCAGTTATGGACTCGGCACGACCTTTACCCTCAGCACCTCAGACGTAACATCAGCAAACCCCCGCCCGAATCGCTTCAGCTTCAGAAAGGCCCAAAACATGTGGACATGGTTCGCAGGACCACCTGCGCACTGTCCACACCTATCCTCTACCCCCTCGAAAAGCCCATTAATCCTGGCCACTATCATATGTGCCCTGTGGACTACCTTTAACTGAATAAGGCTGCCTTGCACACGAAGAGGATGCATTCACTCTCCTCAGAGCCTCTCCCCATAGCCCAGCCTCCAACTCCATTCCCTGCTCTTCCTCCCACTTGCACTTGACTGCGCATATAGGGGTGCCCTCCCAGTCCATTAACTCTTTGTAGATCTACAAGACTCTGCCCTCACCCACCCCTGTTTTTGACACAACCTTTTCCTGCAACCCCGGGGGCAGCAGGTCGGGAAAGGACGGCACCTGCTTCCTCACATAGTCCCTTACCTGCAAATACCGGAACCCATTCCCACTGGGCACCTCATATTCCTCGACCAACCCCTCCAAACTTGAGAAGCTGCCCACAATGAATAGGTTCCCAAACCATTCAATCCCCATCCGCCGCCACCCCCGGAACCCCGCGTCTCGCCCACCCAGAGCGAACCTATGATTCTAGCTGCTGGTGCCCAAACCGAGGCCCCCTCCAGCCTCGGGTGCTGCAGCCACTGTCCCCACACCCTCAGTGCCGCCACCACCACCGGACTTGTGGAGTACCTGGCCAGCGAGAATGGCAGAGGCGCTGTCAACAGTGCCCGTAAGCACGAGTGCTTACAAGAGGCTGCCTCCATCCGCTCCCATGCCGCCCCCGCCCCCACTACCCACTTCCTCACCATGGCTATATTTGCTGCCCAATAATAATTCATCACGTTTGGCAGAGCCAGCCCCCCCCCCACCCCCCACCCCCCCACCCTCGTCCCTGCCCTAGCAGCACCTTCTTTCCTGTGGGGCCTTACCTGCCCACACAAAAACCCCGAATTCAATGCATTAACCCTCCTAAAAAGGGTCTTTGAAATAAAGAGCGGCAGGTTCTGGAACCGTCATCTTCACAGGCTGCACCCACCCTGCCAGCGACAGTGGGAGCACGTCCCACCTCTTAAAACCCCCCTCATTTGCTCCACCAACCGGGCCAGTTTCAACTTGTGTAACTGCTCTCACCCCGCGCCACCTGAATGCCCAAATACCTGAAACTCGCCTCCACTACCTTGAACGGCAACTGAACCAACATTCCACCTGGTCAAAGACCTTCTCCGCATCCATCGCGACCACCACCTCCACATTCCGTCCCTCCGGGGGCATTAATATAACGTTCAACAAATGCCTAATATTGGCTGAGAGATGCCTCTCCTTTACAAATCCTGTCTGGTCCTTCCCTATCACCCCTGGCACACGGTCCTTAATCTGTGAGGCCATGATCTTGGCCAGCAACTTGACATCCACATTCAGCAATGAAATTGGGTGATAGGATCCACACTGCTCCAGGTCCTTTTCCCTCTTTAAAATTAAGGAAATCGAGGCCTGTGACAAAGTTGAGTGGAGCTCCTGCTTTTCCATTGCCTCATTTAATGCCCTTACCAGCAGTGGCCCCAGGTTTCTCGAGAACTTTTTATAAAACTACACTGGGAAGCTATCCGGGCCCGGGGCCTTCCCTGGCTGCTTCGCCCCCGTACCCTCCAGGACCTCCACCAATCCAATGGGCACTCCTAGCCCCTCCACCAGGTCCTCCTCCACCTTGGGCAACTCCAGCCCGCCTAAAAAACACCTCATTCCCTCCACCCCGGCTAGGGGTTCCAAATCATATAGCCTCTTGTAAAAGTCCTCAAATACCCCATTGAGCCCCACCAGGTCTAAGACCATGGGCAAAATTCTCCCCCAACGGCGCGATGTCCGCCGACTGGCGCCCAAATCGGCGCCAATCAGACGGGCATCGCGCCGCCCCAAAGGTGCGGAATGCTCCGCATCTTTGGGGGCCGAGCCCCAACATTGAGGGGCTAGGCCGACGCCGGAGGGATTTCCGTCCCGCCAGCTGGCGGAAATGGCGTTTGTTGCCCCGCCAGCTGGCGCGGAAATGCGGCGCATGCGCGGGAGCGTCAGCGGCCGCTGACAGTTTCCCGACGCATGCGCAGTGGGGAGAGTCACTTCCGCCTCCGCCATGGTGGAGGCCGTGGCGGAGGCGGAAGGGAAAGAGTGGGCCCCGATCGCGGGCCAGGCCACCGTGGGGGCACCACCCGGGGTTAGATCGCCCCGCGCCCCCCCCAGGACCCCGGAGCCCGCCCACGCCGCCTGGTCCCGCCGGTAAATACCAGGTTTAATTTACGCCGGCGGGACAGGCAATTTCTGGGCGGGACTTCGGCCCATCCGGGCCAGAGAATTGAGCGGGGGGTCCCGCCAACCGGCGCGGCCCGATTCCCGCCCCCGCCCAATCTCCGGTACCGGAGACTTCGGCGGGGGCGAGGCGGGATTCACGACGGCCAACGTCTATTCTCCGACCCGGCGGGGGGTCGGAGAATGACGCCCCAGATTACTCCTCATATCCTTCACTTTTTCAATCTCCCTCGTCGCCTTCTGTTTCCTCAATTGGTGTGCCAAAAACATAGTCGCCCTTTTCCCATATTCATAGATTGCACACCCCCCCCCCTCCCCCTCCCTCCCCCCCTCTCGCGGGCCTTACTCAGCTGCCCCATCGTCTTATCTGTAGATATCAGTCCAAACTCTATATGGAGTTTCTACTGCTCTTTCAACAACCCAGCCTCCGGGGCCTCAGAATACCTCCTATCGATCCGGGAGTACACCCTACGTAGATTGGGAGAAGAACGAAAATTCCTTCGCCCTTGGCCTACCAAACATTCACGGGTCCGCCCCTCCCATATGCTCCATAAACCCTTTCAATTCCCTCGCCACCACTGATACCCTCCCTGACCTCGGACTCGACCTGTCCGATTTTGTCTTAAAACCCTATTAAAATCTTCCCCCCATTATCAGCCAGTGCGGGTCCAGGTTTTTCCCCATCACCCGCCTCATGAATTCAACATCGTCCCAATTAGGGGCATAAATATTCACCAGGAGCACCAGCATTCCCGCCAATTTCCCACTCACCATTACAAACCTTCCCCCTGAGTCTGCTACTATATTTCCCCACCTCAAATGCTACCCGCTTATTTATTAGGACTGCCAACCCCTGCGTCTTCATATCTAATCCTGAATGAAAGACCTGGGGCGGGATTCTGCCGTAATCGGTGAAGTGGGCAACTCCGGTGGGAAGGAGTGGCGTGAACCACTCCAGCGTCAGGCCACCCCAAAGGTGCGGAATCCTCCGCACCTACAGGGGCTAGGCCGGCCCTGGAGTGGGTTGCGCCCCGCCGAGCGGCGGGGAAGGGGCTTGGCGCCATGGCAACCGGTGCTGAAGGGCCTCCGCCGGCCGGCGTGAGTTGCCGCATCCGCGGGAGCACCAGCGTGTGCTGGCGCCATCCCCGTGCATGCAGAGGGCTTCGTTTCCGCACCGGCCATGGAGGACCGGTACAGCCGCCGGTGCGGAAGAATAGAGTGCCCCCACGGCACAGGCCCGCCCGCGAATCGCTGGGCCCCAATTGCGGGCCAGGCACCATGGGTGCACCTCCCGGGGCCAGATCCCCCCGCGCCCCCCCGAGAACCCTGGAGGCCGCCCGCGCCGCCAGGTCCCACCAGTAAGGACTTACTCCAATTTATTCCGACCCGGCGGGGGGTCGGAGAATCCCGCCCCTCGTCTACCCACCCTTTCCTTAGACTGGTCTTATCCCCGATCTTCAGGTGTGTTTCCTGCAAGAATGCCCCATCCACCTTTAAACTCCTCAAATGTGCGAACACGAGGGACCTCTTGACTGGCCCATTCATTCCATGTGATCCGCCTGGTCAGGGGACACCCTACCCCCCGTCGATCAACCATAGTCCTTCTTAAGACTGCCCCCGGCCCACATCACGCAACCCTTCAGGCCTGCCCTCGGATGTCCACCGTCATCAACCCCCCTCCTATCATACTTCAAAAGCCTCACCCCTATCAGCAGTCTCTCCCCCCAAACAAAACAACAATCCCAACCCCCACAACCCACTAATCGCCTGCTCAACCCCCACTGCGCTCCCGTGAACTACCCCGCCCAGCTACCCTGACAACCCCCACCCATGGCGCCTAACATCCTCCCCCCCCTCCCACTGATTCCACTCCCCCCCACTCACACAGTCTCATGGTGCAAACAGCAATGTCAATAAAAAAGAACGAGAAAAGGAAAATAACACCCATCAAATAACCCTGAGTGAGGTAAAAAAAAACAAAGGAGGTTCTCCTCCGACCCCCATCCCCGAGAAACAAGAAAATGACAACAATAACAGCCAGACAAAATATGGAGAGAAACCTCAAACGCCCAGCACGGGGGGCAGAGTGGAGCAACCTCCCCAAACACCTGCTCCAAAGCTCAATGTCCTCCTTCTCCTACAAGTCCATTGTCTCTAACAATCTCCATTGCCTCCTCTGGTGTACCAAAGTAGTACTCGCTACCATTGTGGGTCACCCAGATGCAGGCCGGGTACAACATCCCGAAATTCACCCCCTTCTTAAAGAGGGAAGACTTTACTCAGTTGAAACCTGCTCTTCTCTTGGCCAGTTCCGCACCCAGGTCCTGATAATCCGGAGCTCGTTGCCCTCTCAGGTACATCTCCTCATCTGCCTGGCCCACCTTAAGATCCTTCCCTTATCCAGGAATTGGTGTAACCTCACCACCATCTCTCTCGGCGGCTCGTTCGCCCATGGCTTCCTCATCAGCGCCCTATGTGCCCGATCCACTTCCAGGGGCAGGTCGAAGGCTCTCTCCCCCAGTAACCTCTCCAACATAAGAGCCAGTGTCCGCTCCCTCAATGCCCTCCGACAATCCTACAATACTCAAGTTCTGTCTTCGGGAGCGGTTCTCCAGATCCTCCACTTTCTCTTTAAGCCGCTTCTGGGTATCCCTCAATATCCCAATTTTGGCCGCCTACGAGGCAAACTGCTCCTCATGCTCCCCCACCATTTCCTCCATTTTCTGGATCGCCTGACCTTGGGTCTGCAACCTCAGCTCCACAGATCGATCTCCGCCTTCAGCGGGTCTACCGCCTTCGCCAAGTCCTCCAGAGCCTCTTTTCTCTGCTGGCTGATCTTCTCATTCAAGAAGTCCACCAGCTGCTCCATCGACCATTGAGATGGTACGGCCAATCCCTTGCTCTCCGCCATCTTTTCCTGTACCACAGGAAAAGTTTCTTGCTCCAACAGCTCCTTTTGCCTAAAACCACTTCTGGTCCACGAGTCCATCCACTGGTGGAGTATAGTTTTCCTCAACCACTCCTGCACCTTTTTTCGTCAAAACATCTACCTGTTAATCGGGGAAAGGGACAAACAAAACCACCACGAGCGGGACCTCCCACATGTGTGACCACTCACACCATGGCCGCCACCGGAGGTCCCTGGTGCTGTGAAGTTTTAAGCTTCTTCGTCCTTTTAGCATGTTTGCGCACGGATCGACGATTTTTCTGATTTTGTTCCTTTTCCTGGAATCTGCTGGCTTGGTTCTGACTTCCTCGTCGCCAGCTTTCTTTGAGGTATTTTTAAAGGTTCGACTTGCAGACCATGTAGGTACAAACAAATAAGTTTCATTGGAATAATGTTTACTCTACCAGCTATTTGGATGGACTGCATTTGCTGTGCAAACAACCGATAACATCAATACACCATGTGGCCAGACTCCGAAAGTGACCTTGTTCCAACTAGGAACAAACATGAATATACAACAGGATGCAGAGGTGGGCATTGCTCTTGTCTGCACACACATACATGATCAAATACCGTCAAGCCATCATGGAAACGCTGATGGGCTTTTCCAACTACCTTTACCCAATAGTTCATAGGTAAGCAGTTTGTGTAGAAATATTTTCCACTTCAAGAAAATAGATAACACTGCTGTAACCACAGGATAAATTAAAAGGCATACCAGAAATGATCTAATACAGGGCAACACGGTGGCGCAGTAGTTAGCACTGCTTCCTCACGGCACCAAGGTGCCAGGTTCGATCCCGGCTCTGGGTCACTGTCCTTGTAGAGTTTGCACATTCTCCCCTTGTTTTCGTGGGTTTTGCCCACACAACCCAAAGATGTGCAGGCTAGGTGGATTGGCCACACTAAATTGCCCCTTAATTGGAAAAAATGAATTGGGTATTCTAAATTTATTTAAAAAAAGAAATGATCCAATACTGTCAGAGGTCATGGGCATGTTGTTTCTAGGAAAGACTTCAGGAGCAAACCTTGGGTTAAAGCATATTCTACTAGAAAATTTTAACTATCCATTCCCCTCTCATTCCACCGCTCCAAAGGAAATCATAGAATTTACAGTGCAGAAGGAGGCTATTCGGCCCATCGAGTCTGCACCGGCCCCTACAAAGAGTACCCTACTCAAACCCATGTATCTGCCCTATCCCTGTAATCCAGTAACCCCCACTTAACCTTTTTGGACACTAAAGGCAATTTAGCATGGCCAATCCACCTAACCCGCACATCTTTGGACTGTGGTAGGAAACCGGAGCACCCGGATGAAACCCATGCAGACACGGGGAAAACGTGAAGACTCCGCACAGACAGTACCCCAACCGGGGATCGAACCTGGGACCCTGGAGCTGTGAAGCAACTGTGCTCATCACTATGCTACCGTGCGTAAATCAATTACACAAAGAACACTGTGATATTGTAAAGATGAAGGAGATAACCAGGAGCTATTTTTGGTGGCCGAGATTGGATGCTGAAACCAAGGAGAAGGAGGCTATCTGTTTGTCTTGTGCAAAAGTGTTAACCTGCTGCCATTAGTCCCATTACACACATCAGAATGGCCAGAAGAAGCCTGGCAACAGGTACATGTTGATTATGCCAGACTGTTTGGAGTTGTATATTCTCATTCTAATTGATGCTCACTCAAAATGGCCTGAAGTTGCCATCATTAAGATAACGTCAGCGGAGAAATCAATTGAGAGAACAATTGAGAGATTGGGTGAAACCTTCAGAAGATTTTGTTCCCATGAACACCTCGTGAGCGATAATGAGCCACAGTTCATTTCGCAAGAGTTCGTACACCACTTAAAGGAGAACGGAATTCAACACATCGATTCGATCCTTATCATCCTGCCACATATGGGTTGGCAGGTTGAACATTTTGTACAAACGCTGGACATTGGAACATAAGCATTAGGAGCAGAAGTTGGCAGTTCAGCCCCTCGAGACTGTTCTGCCATTCAATCAGATCATGGCTGATCTCTTCCTGGTTTCAAATCTACCTCCCTGCCTGTTCCCCATATCCTTCTAACCCGTTTTTAAAATCAGAAATATTTGTATCTCCTTCTTGAAATCATTTAATGATTCAGACTCCACTGCACAATGGGCAGCATGTCCCCCAAATTCACCACCCTCTGCGAGAAGTAGTTCCTCCTCATCTCAGTTTTAAATCTAATGCCTCTCACCCATATCTGTGACCTCTCATTCTAGATTGCCCTACATGGGGGAACATTTGGTCCATGTTTACTTTCTCAATCCTTCTTAGTATTTTACGTATCTCGATCAGATCTCCTCTCATTCTTCGAAACCCCAGTGAGTATAAGTCCAAACTGTTCAATCTCTCCTCGTACGTCAACCCTTTCATCCCCGAATCAATCTGGTGGACCTCCTCTGGACTGCCTCCAATGCCACCACATCCTTCCTCAAATAAGGAGACCAAAACTGGACACAAACTCCAAATGAAAGATTCATTAAAGGCAACAAGACAACAACGTTTATTGTCTAAACGCTTGAGCCAATTCATACAGGAATACTGTGCACTCAACAACCCAAGTTTCACTGGCGTTGCTAATGGTTAAACATCAACTACACAGAGCATTCAATTTTCAAAAAACACCCAAGACAAAATAAATTGTTGAGAAAAAGCTGCAGGTCATACAAGGCGAAATGTTGTGTTTTTCACCAGGGTCAAGAGGGGCAAGGAAATATACCACAAGTGAAAACTGGATACTGTAGCCACGTAAAATGGCTGCGTTCCGATTAATCTGGCCAAAACCCAGTTTGAAATGGCTAACCTGAAAGACTGCTGGGAAAAGCAGCTAACAAGACACAAGCAGGCAGCTGCAGACAGTATTGCATATTCGGCTCTGGGGAAGTTAGCCCAGATCGATACTCAGGGCTATCAACAGCCCATCAACCCAGGTATTTGCAGTTACATTCAGGACTGTTTGCAGCCCACCTTTCCAGACATCTGCAGTTAAATCGGCTATCCCCGGGAACAATTGCAACATATTAGCAATTGAATACCAGGCCAGACCTGTCGGCGCCTGCAGTGGCCGAAACAAAGACAGGTGAACGACCACCCCCCCGATCGAGGAATCGCCTCACCATTGGACACATCGACCCCAGGGATTGGGAACAAATCCAATCACTTGGGACTCAGGGTCAAGGGCTGCCCCGGGAGGCGGGAAGCCCCTGGGCCCTATAAAAGTGAGGGGCCAAGTTCAGATTTCTCGCTCTATCCTCTTCGCCTGCTCGAGACCTTCGCAAGAACAGCAACCGGCAACAGTAAATTTGAATCCAGCGATCGCTATCCGGTAGAGACACCTAGCCACCGACCTGTAGCAGCCTTTTGAATCCCGCGGGCCAGATCTGATTGGACAAGCCATTCGTTTCCCTGACCTGGTGGGCTCTTCCTAAGTTAAGTATTGGCCAGTGGTGATAGGTTTATTATATAGATAGTAGTATTAGTGTATTAATATTGCTCGTTGTATATAATAAATGACCATTGTTTTAATCCTTACTAAGCGGTGTGCTGTATTATTAATCATAGCCTGAACTTGAACCACGTGGCGGTATCATAAAGATACCTAGCGACTCGTGAGCAAAGGTGACGTAATCAGAGCAAATAGACTAAGGTTAAAAAGAGCAACAATACTGACACCAATTTAGCATGACAGGACCAGTCTCTTAAACTGTACACGCCCAGACAATACAATATGGAGGGGATATGGGGATCAACTTTTGGCGACAAGAACCAATCTGCCAGAGACAGAACCTACAAGAGAGTTCAAATCAAGTTGCGCCAAGAGACGACCTGGACCTTCCTGAGAACCTGACACTAATTGAATCAATTGGGGAAAGCAGTACCTCAGCTGAGAACCAGACACTGAGTCAATCTCAGATCACTACGTCAACTCCAGTTAAGACGAATATGGACAATGTCCAAACCAAGCCAAAGACACCAGAGGTGGCAGCGAGCACTAAAAGGCAGAGGCTGAGGTTCACTGACAACTACTTAGAGAACGATGGCCTCTGAAGCGTCTGACGTAGTGACTTGTTGTTGATTAATCATTCATGTATTACTGTTTATTGTGTAAGGGATCTTTGATTTACAGGGGGAGCAAAATATTTCTATTCATGCTATTTCTTGTTTTTGCTCACTCGCAGCGGAAAAGGGACACTTTAAAAGAACGATCATGGGACGTCATTGGCTGATTGCACGGGCAAACGGGTAGTGTAACATAGCAGCCTGTAGTATTAACATCTTCTAAATAAAGCTCTTCATTTGTTTGAACCTCTGAGGTCTGCAGACTTAATTTTAAAACCACCACAAGACCCACAGTAATGAGGTTGACTCTTAACTGCTCTCTGAAATGGCTGAGCAAGCACTTCAGTTCAAGGGCAATTAGGGATGCAGAACAAATGTTGTCCTGGTCAGCGACGCCCACATCCCATGAAATAATAAGGGCGTGATTCTCCGTTCCCCGACGCCGATTTCGTAATTGGCAATCGGGTGAAGAATCCCTTTTTATGACACAATGGGGGGCGGCGCCTGCTTGATGCAGGTTTCGTGTGCTCTGCCCCCTCCGAACTGGCATCATCTTGGCACATGGCGCACGCCGTTGGGACGGCCTCAGCGCATCACCTGAAGGCCTTTCCCCGATGCTCCGTCCCAATTGGCCGAGTTCACGACGGCGCGGTTCACTTCTGGTCACAGCCATGCGGGAACCCGGTGTGGCGGCTGCAGACTGTGTCCAGCACTGCCACAGTCGGGAGGGAACTGTACTGTTGGCCGGGGGGGGAGGGGGGGGCCTTTCATGAGGGCTGGGGGACTGGAGGGGGGTGGCCAGGGGGTGGTACAGGGTATCCAGGGGGGGCACTATCTGGCAAGTTGGGTCCGCGCACAACCGGTGCTATGTTTTGCAGCACGACCGCTGGAGGGTCGGCACCATGCACGGCCACGGACCCGGCCATTCTCCGGATGTTTATTTTGTGGAGGCCGGGAGTTTTACGCGGCATGGCTGATTGCCCCTCTCCGGTCGCAGCATGGATGAGGGGGTGCCACTGATTTTTTGCCACGGATCCTCAGAAGTGGAGAATCTGGCACAAAGTGTTTTGAACACTTTTAAAACTATTCCTACAGGTTTTTTATGCTACAGTAGAAAACCAAAGTTTATTTAAACTGAATCCACATCAAGCCCTTATTCTTCCTCCTCTTTCTCACTTTTCCCACTGCTCATTAACTTGGTCTCTCTTAGATATCAAGGAGCACCTCAGCACTATCCACTTCATTTTTATACCAACTCGTATTCTCCATAATCTCTGACTGGCCATAGGAAATTTCATGGAATGATCAATTATATCATGACTGTTCATAGATTTATCAATGTTACAGTAATCAGTTGCAAGTTACAGAACCATCATTTACTTCAGCATTCTGGCACTATGATTTCTTTTTAATTTTTCAGGGTGTGAATCTGTCTTCAAAAGAATTTAATGATATCTTTGACTATTATGATCAGGTAAGCTTTCTAAAACCTAATTTGTGAGCTTTTAATCAGCAAAGTATATCATCAGAGACATGTTGCTACAAGAGAAGCAGTTTTACTATCTTAAAGGGGAAAGTTGCCATTTGGGTATGAAAGGAGTTCATAGAACCAAATGTTATTTAATTATTATACAAAGCACAATAATATTCAACAGCTAAACATTTTCCATTGTGAAGAACAATATCAGATGTAGAAAATGTGTTCTGTTGTACATTTCAGAGGGGGACATCTCCTCAAAATCAGGTGGGATTGTGATGAAGAATGAAGGAAAATTTGGTCGGTAAGGCCCTCATCACTGATTAGGATTTCCCTTTCACATTCACTGCACCAGCAGCTGACAGCTCCTTTCTCACATGCTGCATTAAAACAATGGCAGGAAGAGGCATGGCTCACTTTTGTCCGACCCACTTACTACCCCTTCCTGGAGCCACCATGTGGAAGGTGTCATTGGATTGCAGAGTAACTGAGTTTTCACAATGTGGGTGGGTTACATTGTAGAAGCTTCCCTACCTCTAAGTTGTGTCCAGCATTTTGCTGCTTAAAGTTCTTGTCTTATCCAATGCTCAGGTTTTCAGTGGATGTCTAGTAGCCATCTTCAGTGTCCTTCTGAAATCTTCGGATCATTTTCAACTTCTCCTGCTGTTGCAGCTGCATTCTGGATTTCAGCCCTTAAACTGGCATGCTTTTTTTTTGACAGACGGCATTCCACAACTGATCTTTGAAATCCTAAAGCAGAACATTAGCTCAGGTTCCACTCTGTGGTATTGTGCTCTAAATGGGAAGATCGCTCTCCAGAGAGTCTCAAAACTTGGCAAATACATTTTTGGGCAAATAATCCAATCATTTGATAAGATTAAAACAATTGACAATTAATCTTGGCCAAGTATGCATTGTGCAATCTGCAACGATGACTTGAATGAAGGAAACAAATCTATGGTAGCTAAATTTCCCAATGGCACAAAGATAGGTAGGAAAGTAAGTTGTCAAAAAGATGTACAACAGTGGTCGTCAACCTGCGGCCCAGGGGCCACATGCTGGCTTCTGAGTACAGCTCACAAGATATTTTATTGACTGTTGCCCACGTGCAGGGTTGCCACATTCCACTAATTTCCATCTGCATAGTTTTTTTCCTACTTGTATAACTGAAATGATATGTGTCTAAAGCAAGGGCAAGTGAAGTGAGGTGCATGCTGATTGCACAAAACAGTGACTGTGAGAGCTGTTTGCTCCCTCTGCATCCAAAGTGTAAATATTTCTTTTGATGAATCTCATTCATTGGGGTCATGTTTAGTGAACAAGCCTGATTTCAGTCTTGCGGCCCCCTGAGATGAAGGAAGGCCACTCATATACCCCACTCAATAGCATAGGTTGCCCATTACTGATGTAGAGGATCTGCAAAGGGATACAGGCAGGTTGGCTGGATTTCTCTAACTGTTCCCATTGGCCGGACGTTTTGGTCCGGCCAATGGCAAACCTCTCCCATGGTTTTCCCAGTGGCAGGGAATGCATACAACGGGACAACAGTGGGACCAGAAGATCCCGCCATTGTGAAACACGCTGCGGGAGAGTGTGGAAAATCTCACCCGTTAAGTGAGAGGGCAAATATTTTGCTGATTGTGTATTATGTGGGAAAATGTGAACATGTTCACTTTGGCAGGAAGAATAGAAAAGCAGTCCACTATTTAAATGATGAGGGATTGCAAAGTTTGGTGGTGCAGAGGTGTCCTGGTACATGAATCACAAACAGTTAGTTTGCAGGTACAGCAAGTGATTAGAATGGCAAATGCAATATTGGCATTTATTGCAAGGTGACTGGATGATAAAAGGGGGGCTGTTTTACTGCAGCTGTACAGGGCCTTGTTGAGACCACTCCTGGAGTACTGGGTACATTTTGGTCCCCTTTTTAAAAAATATATATAATTGCATTAGAATCTCATTTGACTCATTCCTGGGATGAGGAGTTTATCTTATGAAGAAAAGTTGACCAGATTGAGCCAATAGTCTTTTGTGTTTAGCAGAATAAGAGGTGATTATATAGAAACATTCAAGATCCTGAGGGGACTTGATAGATTAGATACTGGGAGGATGTTTGCACTTGCAGTAGTGATTAAAACTAAGCAGCACAGTTAAATCATAAGGGACCCTGCTTTTAAGGTGGAGATAAGAAGAATTTTTTCTCTCAGAGGTTCATTAGTGTGTGGAATTCTCTTCTACAGAAAGCAGTGGAGGCAGGGTCAGTGAATATTTTTAAAGCTGAGTTAGATAGATTCTTGACTGACAAGGATATCGGAGATAGACAAGGACGTAGCGGCCACAATCAGGTCAGCTGTGATCTTGTCAGATGACAGTGAAGCACGATAGCACAAGTGGATAGCACTGTGGTTTCACAGCGCCAGGGTCCCTGGTTCGATTCCCCACTCGGTCACTGTCTGTTCTCCCCGTGTCTGCGTGGGTTTCCTCCGGGTGCTCCGGTTTCCTCCCACAGTCTAAAGACGTGCAAGTTAGGTGGATTGGCCATGATAAATTGCCCCTAGTGTCCAAAAAAGGTTAGATGGCGTTATTGGGTTACGGGGATAGGGTGGAAGTGAAGGCTTAAGTGGGTTGGTGCCATTCGATGGGCCGAATGGCCTCCTTCTGCACTCTCTGTTCTATGAAGGTGGAACACTGGACCGCGGAGACTTAGTTATTAAAAGAGACCATAAATAGGACTTATCAGTCTTAAGAAAGGTTAGAAGGTTTCATCGAGGTGTACAAAATTGGGGCGCAGTGGGGAAAGGCAGTTTGAAAAGGGAATAACTATTTTTACTGGTTGATGAATCAGTAAACAGAAGGCATAAATGTAGCATCACCACTGGAGATAAGTTAGGAGCAATATTATTCTGCAGAGCTTTCAGGACGTAGAATACTATATCGTAAATGGCTGTGGATACAGAATGCATTATGGCTTTTAAAAAGAGCATGTATGAATGTTTTAAAAATTTATATGTACAAAGGATGAGAACATTTTCAGTTCTGTAAAATTTGATGATGCGATGTGTCAAGTCATAACACACATTAATGACTTAGACTTTCGCATAATTATGAAATTTGCAGTTGACATGGAACTTGGAAGTACAGTGAAAAGTATGAAAGATAGCAATACACTTTGTGAGGACGTAGGCTGGTGCAGTGGGCGTACATTTGGAAGATGAAATTCAACACAGAAAAAGTGTGATACATTTTGGAAGAATGTGGAGACACTATGTGCTAAGTGGAACAATTTTAAAGGGGTGCAAGAAGAGAGAACCTTGGGTATTTGTGTACAAATCTTTGAAGGTGGCAGGACAGGTTAATCTGTCCATACGGAATCTTGCCTTTGTAAATAGAAGCAGAGTACAAAAAGCCCAAAGTTATGCCAAACATGCACAAAACACGAGTTCAGTTCTAGCTGGAGCCACCTCTGGGCACTACACACAGGATTGGCATGTAGGCTTTGGAGAAGGTACATAAAAGATTTACTAGAATGGTTTCAGGGCTGAGCGATGTGGATAGACTGCAGAGAAGCTGAAAAGGATATTTGGAGAAGGTACATAAGGTTCTCTCTTCTTGCACCCCCTTTAAAATTGTTCCACATAGCATATAGTGTCTCTCCACATTCTTTGGAGGTAGATGGGAGGTACCCTGGGGACCCGGGTATCCTGGCAAAGAGGAAGGAGTTGCAGGTGAGGTTTGACCTGTTGTCCACGGGGAAAGCGATGTGTCAGCTGAAAAGCGCAAGGGGAGCTGTCCATGAGTATGGGGAGAAGGCTTGGCGTATGTTGGCCGGTCAGCTCCGAAGGGAGGCCACGGCGAGGGAAATAGTTCGGGTGCATGATAAGGCGGGGGAGCTGATGCTCTCGATCAGAATAATAAAGCGTGCGAGGAATATTATCGGGACCTGCATAGGTCGGAGCCAGCGGAGGAGGAGCGGGAGATGAGGGAGTTTCTGGGTGGGCTGGAGTATTCAAGTTTGGGAGAGGTGAGAGTTGGAGGAGGCGGTGGGGAGCAGGAGGTGAAGGTGGCGATTGGGAGGATGCGGGCAGAGGAGGCAGGGCCAGATGGGGCCCTGATCGAATGTTGTACAAACTTTAAGGACAGGTTGGCGCCGTTGATGGTGGGAATGTTTGAGGACACGATAAGTATGCGGTGCCTTGCTGCAAACAATGGGGCAGGCTTCCATCTCACTGTAGTTAAAAAAGGACAAGGATCCGGTGGAGTGTGGGTAATTTCAGCCCATCTCTCTTCTGAATGTAGATGCCAAGATACTGGCAAAGATGATGGTGTTAAGGTTAGAAGAGTGTCTTCCAAAAGTGATCGGGGAGGACCAGATGGGCGAAGGGAAGACAGTTAAGGAGGTTGCTGAACGTGGTGCTCTCTCCGGCAGAGGGGAGACAGAGATGCTGGTGGCGTTGGGTGTGGAGAAGGTGTTTGATCGGGTGGGGTTGAATTATTTGATGGCGGTACTGGAGAAGTTTGAGTTTGACCCGTAGTTTGTGGCATGGGTGCAGCTACTATATAAGGAGCCGATGGCGAGCCTATGCACAAACAGTATGAATTCAGGGTATTTTATGTTACATCGGGGCACAAGGCAGGGATGCCCTATGTCCCGCATTCTATTTGCCTTGGCTATTGAGCCCTTGGCCATTGTGGTGAGGAGCTCGGGGTTGTGGAAGGCGATAATGGAGTGGGGGGGGGGGGGGGTAACATAGGGGGCGAGACTCTCCATTAGCTGACGCCGAAATCAGGAAAAGCGATTGGGTGGATTATTGGTTCTGACGCCAAAATGGTGGCAGGTGCCAAATGGCAATTCTCCAGCACCTCGACAGTGGTGTCAATGCATTCCAGAACGCATGTACAATCAACATCATTTGCATATCATTAGCGGGCCCAACCCGTTATCCTCTGGGGCCTCCCCACTTCTCGGCCTCCAATGGGCCGGGTTCCCGACGGCGCTTATCACTTGTGCTTTTAAAAATCGTGAAACCGGTATGGCAGCTGCTGAGGGAGAGAGAGGGGGTAAGGAAAGTGTCCGACATCACCATAGTTTGCTGACAGGTTATGGGAAGAAGGCAGGAGAATGGGGATGAGAAAAATATCAGCCATGATTGAATGGCGGAGCAGACTCGATGGGACAAGTGGCCTAATTCTGCTCCTATGTCTTATGGTCTTATGGGCAGTGGGGTGGGGGTGGATGGGCACGGAACATATTTGCGGCAGCCGGCAAGGCAGCCATGCAACTGTGCACACTGCTAACAGCCCACTTTGAACTTAGTGCCACGTGTCGTATAGCTGTCCCCCAGGGCACCCCCTTCAGTGACCTCTGGCCCCAGCTGACTCATCAGCAGAATGGGCGTGCTCCAGCACAGCCAGTACCATCTTTTTGGCTGGGGTAAGTGTGTGTGGGGAGTGAAGTGTGTATATGCGGCTGCAGCTTGTCAGCCTCCCTAGTGACAATCGCGGAACCGACGAACCTGGCACCATTTTTCATTGGAATCGATTGTGTTCCATGTGGCACCGGTGCTAGCCCCTTAATAGTAGCGGAATCGGTGCAGGTGTGGCGGTCATTTTTCTGTCATGATAGTCCACAAATTATGCGTTGGCGTCAACACTTAGTCTCAGAAACGGAGAATCCCGCCCAGGGTGACCTTATATGCAGGTGATTTGCTGCTGTATATTTCGGAACCAAGCACATCGATGGGGTTGCTCCAGAGATTTGGGATGTTTTGAGGGTACAAACTGAATTTAGGTATATCCCTGCTGGGAGTGGGAGCGGGGGTGGGGGAGCTGTCATTCTGCCTGGCAGCATCTCACATGGAGGTACAGGTGGCCGGGATTGGGCAGGGCTTCGGAAGTTTAATTTCACTAGTGTAGTGGGTTAGGTAGGAGGCAGATTTGAGGTGGGACAATCTCCCTCTGTCGTTGGCAGGCTGCGTGCAAGCAGTTAATATGAATGTTTTGCTGCGAATCCTGTTTTTGATTCAATCTCTGCCTATATTTTTGCCTGTCAAGGTTGATTTCCTTGTTTGTTTGGGGGTGGGGGGTGGGGGAGGTAGCCAGGATTAGGAGGATGATACTGCAGAGGGGGGTTTAGGTATCCCAAATTTGTTGTATTATTATTGGGCGGCAAATGCAAAGAAGGTGCGAGGTTGGAGCAGGGAGGGATTCTGTGGGTGAGGATGGAGGTGCGCTCCTGCAGGGGGCCGGGGTTGTGGGAGCTGGCAACGGTGCCAATCCTGGTGACCCCAGGGATGTATACAGTGAGTCCGGTGGAGGTGGCTACGTTGAAGATTCGGAGGCAGTTTAGACAGCACTTTCAGCTGGGAGCAGGGTCAGGGAGGATGCCGATTAGGTGGAATCATGGGTTCGAGCCGGGGAGGCTGGGTGCAAGGTTTTGGGAATGGGAAGAGAGGGGGGATTAAGGAAATGAAGGATGTTTGTGGGAAGGCAATTTGCGAGTTTGGCGGAGTTGGGCAAGACGTTTGGGCTTGCGCAAAGCAAAGGTTTGGCCTTTGACAAGGTACCTCATGGTAGACTGGTACAAAAGGTGAAGTCAAAAAAGATCAGAGGAGAGCTGGCAAGCTGGATACAGAACTGGCTTTGGCACAGAAGACAGAGGGTAGCAATAGAAGGGTGCTTTTCTGAATGGAAGGTGGTGACTAGCGGTATTCCACAGGGATCAGTTCTGGATCTCTGTTGTTCGTAGTGTATATAAATGATTCAGAAGAAAATGTAGCTGGTCTGATTAGTAAGTTCGCAGGTGACACAAAAATTGGTGGAATTGCGAATACTGAAGAGGATTGTCAGAGGATACAGCAGGATATAAACTGGTTGGAGTCTTGGGCGGAAAAATGGCAGATGGAGTTTAATCTGGACAAGTGTGAGGTAATGCACTTTGGAAGGTCCAATGCATGTAGGAATTACACAATAAATGGTAGAACACTTGCGAGTACTGACAGGCAGAGAGGTGCATGGCCACCAATCACTGAAAGTGGCAACGCTTGTGGATAAGGTGGTCAAGAAGGCATAGGGCATGCTGGCCTTCATTGGTTGGGGCATTGAATATAAAAATTGGCAAGTCATGTTGCAGCTGTACAGGACTTAGTTAGGCCTCATTTGTAATATTGTGTACAATTCCGGTCGCCACACTACCAGAAGGATGTGAGTGCTTTGGAGAGGGTACAGAAGCGGTCAACTAGGATGTTGCCTCGAGTGAAGGCCACATGGGCGTCAACCTGGCAGACGAACCCCTCTGGGTCACACGGGGTGTTGACTGTGCTGGACAGAGCGTCGGCTATGATCAGGTCCTTGCCCGGGGTGTATAGGAGCTGGAAATCGTACCTCCGGAGTTTAAGCAAAATGCACTGGAGGCGAGGGGTCATATCATTCAGGTCTTTTTGTATAACGTTGACCAGCAGGCGATGGTCGGTCTTGACAGTGAATTGAGGGAGGCGTACACGTAATCATGAAATTTGTCGACCCCAGTCAGCAGGCCCAGGCACTCCTTTTCAATCTGCATGTAGCGCTGTTCCGTGGGGGTCATGGCACATGACGCATATGCAACGGGGGCCCATGATGAGGCCTCATCGCGTTACAGGAGCACCGCCCCAATGCCGGATTGGCTGGCATCTGTTGAAATTTTTGTTTCCTTCGTGGAATCAAAAAATGCCAATACCGGGTCCGTGGTAAGCTTGGTCTTAAGCTCCTCCCCTTCGCGCTCGTGGGCTGGAAGCCATTGGAAGTCTGTCGTCTTCCTGACCAGGTTCCGGAGAGCTGTGGTATGGGAGGCGAGGTTGGGGATGAACTTCCCCAGGAAGTTGACTGTGCCAAAAAATTGGAGGACCGCCTTCTTATCCGCTGGCTTCTGCATGGCCGTGATGGCTGCCACCTAGAACATAAGAACAATACAGCGCAGTACAGGCCCTTCGGCCCACGATGTTGCACCGAAACAAAAGCCATCTAACCTACACTATGCCATTATCATCCATATGTTTATCCAATAAACTTTTAAATGCCCTCAATGTTGGCGAGTTCACTACTGTAGCAGGTAGGGCATTCCACGGCCTCACTACTCTTTGCGTAAAGAACCTACCTCTGACCTCTGTCCTATATCTATTACCCCTCAGTTTAAAGTTATGTCCCCTCGTGCCAGCCATTTCCATCTGCGGGAGAAGGCTCTCACTGTCCACCCTATCCAACCCCCTGATCATTTTGTATGCCTCTATTAAGTCTCCTCTTAACCTTCTTCTCTCCAACGAAAACAACCTCAAGTCCATCAGCCTTTCCTCATAAGATTTTCCCTCCATACCAGGCAACATCCTGGTAAATCTCCTCTGCACCCGCTCCAAAGCCTCCACGTCCTTCCTATAATGCGGTGACCAGAACTGTACGCAATGCTCCAAATGCGGCCGTACCAGAGTTCTGTACAGCTGTAACATGACCTCCCGACTCCGGAACTCAATCCCTCTACCAATAAAGGCCAACACTCCATAGGCCTTCTTCACAACCCTATCAACCTGGGTGGCAACTTTCAGGGATCTATGTACATGGACACCTAGATCCCTCTGCTCATCCACACTTTCAAGAACTTTACCATTAGCCAAATATTCCGCATTCCTGTTATTCCTTCCAAAGTGAATCACCTCACACTTCTCTACATTAAACTCCATTTGCCACCTCTCAGCCCAGCTCTGCAGCTTATCTATATCCCTCTGTAACCTGCTACATCCTTCCACACTATCGACAGCACCACCGACTTTAGTATCGTCTGCAAATTTACTCACCCACCCTTCTGCGCCTTCCTCTAGGTCATTGATAAAAATGACAAACAGCAACGGCCCCGGAACAGATCCTTGTGGTACTCCACTTGTGACTGTACTCCATTCTGAACATTTCCCATCAACCACCACCCTCTGTCTTCATTCAGCTAGCCAATTTCTGATCCACATCTCTAAATCACCCTCAATCCCCAGCCTCCGTATTTTCTGCAATAGCCTACCGTGGGGAACCTTATCAAACGCTTTGCTGAAATCCATATACACCACATCAACTGCTCTACCCTCATCTACCTGTTCAGTCACCTTCTCAAAGAACTCAATAAGGTTTGTGAGGCATGACCTACCCTTCACAAAGCCATGCTGACTATCCCTGATCATATTATTCCTATCTAGATGATTATAAATCTTGTCTCTTATAATCCCCTCCAAGACTTTACCCACTACAGACGTGAGGCTCACCGGTCTATAGTTGCCGGGGTTGTCTCTGCTCCCCTTTTTGAACAAAGGGACCACATTTGCTGTCCTCCAGTCCTCTGGCACTATTCCTGTAGCCAATGATGACATAAAAATCAAAGCCAAAGGTCCAGCAATCTCTTCCCTGGCCTCCCAGAGAATCCTAGGATAAATCCCATCAGGTCCCGGGGACTTATCTATTTTCAGCCTGTCCAGAATTGCCAACACCTCTTCCCTACGTACCTCAATGCCATCTATTCTATTAGCCTGGGGCTCAGCATTCTCCTCCACAACATTATCTTTTTCCTGAGTGAATACTGACGAAAAATATTCATTTAGTATCTCGCCTATCTCTTCAGACTCCACACACAATTTCCCATCCCTGTCCTTGACTGGTCCTACTCTTTCCCTAGTCATTCGCTTATTCCTGACATACCTATAGAAAGCTTTTGGGTTTTCCTTGATCCTTCCTGCCAAATACTTCTCATGTCCCCTCCTTGCTCGTCTTAGCTCTCTCTTTAGATCCTTCCTCGCTACCTTGTAACTATCCATCGCCCCAACTGAAACTTCACACCTCATCTTCACATAGGCCTCCTTCTTCCTCTTAACAAGAGATTCCACTTCCTTGGTAAACCACGGTTCCCTCGCTCGACGCCTTCCTCCCTGCCTGACCGGTACATACTTATCAAGAACACGCAGTAGCTGATCCTTGAAAAAGCCCCATTTATCCAGTGTGCCCAACACTTGCAGCCTACTTCTCCACCTTATCCCCCCCAAGTCACGTCTAATGGCATCATAATTGCCCTTCCCCCAGCTATAACTCTTGCCCTGCGGTGTATACTTATCCCTTTCCATCATTAACGTAAACGTCACCGAATTGTGGTCACTGTCCCCAAAGTGCTCTCCTACCTCCAAATCCAACACCTGGCCTGGTTCATTACCCAAAACCAAATCCAACGTGGCCTCGCCTCTTGTTGGGCTGTCAACATATTGTTTCAGGAAACCCTCCTGCACACACTGTACAAAAAACGACCCATCTATTGTACTCGAACTATATCTTTTCCAGTCAATATTTGGAAAGTTAAAGTCTCCCATAATAACTACCCTGTTACTTTCGCTCTTATCCAGAATCATCTTCGCCATCCTTTCCTCTACATCCCTAGAACTATTAGGAGGCCTATAAAAAAACTCCCAACAGGGTGACCTCTCCTTTCCTGTTTCTAACTTCAGCCCATACTACCTCGGAAGAAGAGTCCCCATCTAGCATCCTCTCCGCCACCGTAATACTGCTCTTGACTAGCAGCGCCACACCTCCCCCTCTTTTGCCTCCTTCTCTGAGCTTACTAAAACACCTAAACCCCGGAACCTGCAACATCCATTCCTGTCCCTGCTCTATCCATGTCTCCGAAATGGCCACAACATCGAAGTCCCAGGTACCAACCCATGCTGCCAGTTTCGTATACTCCTGGCATTGAAGTAGACACACTTCAAACCACCTACCTGAACACTGGCCCCCTCCTGCGACGTCAAATCTGTGCTCCTGACCTCTATACTCTCATTCTCCCTTACCCTAAAACTACAATCCAGGTTCCCATGCCCCTGCTGCATTAGTTTAAACCCCCCCAAAGAGCACTAACAAATCTCCCCCCCAGGATATTTGTGCCCCTCAGGTTCAGATGTAGACCATCCTGTCTGTAGAGGTCCCACCTTCCCCAGAAAGAGCCCCAGTTATCCAGAAATCTGAATCCCTCCCGCCTGCACCATCCCTGTAGCCACGTGTTTAAATGCTCTCTCTCCCTATTCCTCATCTCACTATCACGTGGCACGGGCAACAACCCAGAGATAACAACTCTGTTTGTTCTAGTTCTGAGCTTCCAGCCTAGCTCCCTGAAAGCCTGCCTGACATCCTTGTCCCCTTTCCTACCTATGTCGTTAGTGCCAATGTGGACCACAACTTGGGGCTGCTCCCCCTCCCCCTAAGGACCCGGAAAACACGATCCGAGACATCACGTACCCTTGCACCTGGGAGGCAACATACCAAACTTGTCCGCATCCGGCCGCACACCAACCGGGAAATGTGGTCCCCTAGGAACTTGAGTTCCGTCTGGCCAAAGGAACATTTGGCTCTGTTGAGGCAAAGGCCTTGGTCCTGTATTCATTAGAAAACGTGCTGGAGGCGACTGATATGCTCCTGCGGGGTGGTGGACCAAATTATGATGTCGTCAACATAGACGCGCACACCCTCAATGCCCTCCATCATTTGCTCCATGATCCGGTGGAATACTTCTGATGCCGATATAATCCCAAACGGCATCCTGTTGTAGCAGTATCTGCCAAACGGGGTATTTAAGGTACACAGCTTTCTGCTGGACCTGTCTAGTTAAATTTGCCAGAATCCTTTCGAGGCGTCAAGTTTGGTGACGATGTTGGCCTGGGCCATCTCACACGTGATCTCCTCGTGCTTGGGGACAGGGTAATGCTCCCTCATTATGTTGCGATTCAGATCCTTTGGGTCACTGCAGATCCGGAGCTCGCCGGAAGGCTTCTTTACGCACACCATGAAACTGACCCAGTCGGTTGGTTCCGTCACTCTGGAGAGCACTCTTGGTCCTGGAGGTCCTGCAGCTGCTGCTTGATGCGGTCCTTGAGGGGTGCTGGGACTCTGCGAGGCGCATGAACCACAGGCGTGGCGTCTTGGTTGAGCAGGATTTTGTAAGTGTATGGAAGCGTGCCCATGCCTTCGAAAACGTCGCGGTGCTGGTCGATGATGGCATTGAGTTGCGCCCTGAAGTCTGCATCCTGGAAGGCAGACGTGTCCTCTGGAGAGAGAGAGTGTACTCGTTGAATGAGGTTCAGGAGTTTGCACGCCTGTGCGCATAGCAGAGAGTCCTTCGAGGAGCCCATGATCTCGAAGGGAAGGATGGCTTTTCGCGAGTTGTGCGTCACTTCGAGTTGGCATGAACCGGTAGCAGGAATGACGTTGCCATTGTAGTCCACTAGTTGGCAGGTCGACGGAAGAATGGTTGGTTTAACCCCAAGGGTCTGAAAGTCTGACCACGCTAGATTAGCGGAAGCACCTGTGTCCAGGCGGAATCGTATCTGGGATCGGTTGACCGTCAGGGTGGCACACCACTCGTCAGCAGGGTCAATGCTGTGCACCGACAGCGGCTGGTGGTTTTGATTCGGGGACAGCCTGTTCTTTGTTATAACAGCGACTCGAAAAGGCTCCCTCGGGTCCTCGGTGTCACTGATCTGTGGCAAGTCGGAATCGGACTCGGTGAACGTGGGTTGAATTGCCCGAGCGTTCCTGTGAGGCTGGCTGAAGCGATGCGAATTGGCAGGCTGAGCTGCTCGACAGCAGGCAGCATACTGGCCAAGTCTGCCACATCATAGGCATTGTCACGATTTTGCAGGACATTGCCACTTTAAATGGGCGGAGCCACAGTTGCCGCACACCGTGTCGTCAGTACCTTCGTTGCGCCACCGCGCATGCGCGGTGCGATCCTGCATGGTGCGTGCCTTCGCATCATGTTCCTCCACGTCACCATCCCCTCGTTTGGCGCATACAAGCGCGGGAGGCCGCGAAAAGCACGCGAAATGGCCGCCATCATTCAGGCTCCAGCCTTGGAGCTCTTCAATTGTTTGGACCCGTTCCGCCTCGTGGGGACCTTGCCGTGCCGTTTCAGCCGCCTGTATGTGGGAGTACTGGCTGGTGGCATTTTCATGCAGGACACAGGTCTCGATGGCAGTCGCTAGGGTGAGTTGCTTAATTTTGAGAAGCTGCTAATGCAGGGGGTCCGACAGGACACCAAATACGATCTGGTCGCGTATCATGGAGTCGGAGGTGGGCCCGTAGCCGCAGGACTGCGCAAGGATGCGGAGGTGTGTTAAAAAGGATTGGAAAGGCTCATCCTTACCCTGCAAGCGCTGCTGGAACAGGTATCTTTCGAAGCTTTCATTGAAGTGGGTATTGAATTTGAGGAAAACCGTCTTGTACTTTGTCTTGTCCTCGTCGTCTGCGAATGTGAGGGAGTTGAAGATGTGGATGGCGTGTTGCCCGGCCGTGGAGAGGAGCAGAGCAATCTTCCTGGTGTCCGTGGCATTCTCCGTCTGTGGCTTTGAGGAAGAGCTGGAAACGCTGTTTAAAAGTCTTCCAATTGACCCCGAGATTGACGGTGATGCGGGGCAGCGGCGGCGGGTTGATGTTCTCCATACTTCAGGATGCTGATTAGTTGCAGGTGGGTCTCAGAAGTGCTAGTATGCAACCACTCCTTGTACCATGATGTGTTGGGTGTTCTGGATAACAAACAGGTCACCAGCACTGGAAGTGGTGCAACTCTATTTTATTATAAGGTTAACTATATTAACATACTTGAACTGTGGGTAAATGCAATACCAGCTTTAACTGTTGACCCTTGCCTAGTCCTAACCGGGTGATGCACTCAGCACATGGTGAATGTCTGTGTTGCAGGCTGTGAGCTCTGTGCTCTGAGCTGGCTGCTACTAGAATGAGCAGGAACTCTCCTGAACCGTGTCTTTATAGTGCCTGTGCTCTCATTGGTGATTGGCTGCGGTGTTGTGTATGCTGATTGGTCCCACTGCATGTCCATCAGTGTGTGTGTGTATCTGCACCACAATATACTGGTGTATATTATGACAGGTGGCATATAGGGTACACCTCACAAAATCAAGGATGAACCGCTTGTTCAAGGGGGTGGAGGATGTCTGTGAGCGATGTGGGCGGGGCCCTGCGAACCATGTCTATATGTTTTGGTACTGCTCGTCGTTGGAGAGGTTTTGGAGGATGGTGTTCAGTACTATCTTGGGGATCTTACATGTGGATGTGGAGCCCAGTCCCCGAGCAGCCAGCCAGAACTGCAGACGGGTGCAGATGTTTTAGTCTTCACAACACTGATTGCTCGCAGGTGGGTCTTGTTGAAGTGGAGGTCAGCTTCTCCACTCTGTGGCTCGGCGTCTTGGGGGGACCTGCTGGAGTTTTTGATACTGGAGAAGGTGAAGTTCACGCTGAAGGGGGCGAGTGAGAGGTTCTACAATTGGGGTTTGTTCATCATACACTTTCGCAAGTTGGTTACCGTTGACTGTGGCGGGGGAGGGGGGGGTATTATTTTGGGATTGTTTTTGTCTTGTAAAATTGTTGAAAATTTGGTGAATAAAAATACTTTAAAAAAATGATTTTATGGATTGGGAGGGTATGCGCCGCCTCCAAAAAACACACGGTGGATTGGTCGGTAAATCACACTCAATTTTTCGAGTCCATTGGCCTGTTCATCAGAACTGAGAGAGAGAGGGGGGAAATCTGTTTGATATTATAATGTAGCTGGAAGAGATTGCAATAAAAGTGTAGTAATCTTAAGAACAAGAGATAGATAACCAGATGCAGGGGGAAGGAGTGTTTTTGCATTGAGGCAAAAATGTACAGAATATAAAAAAGGGATTAAAATGGAGGAGAAAGGTCAGTCTAAAGTTGATGAACTCAATGTTGATTCTAGCAACTGCAGCATTTTGCTTCCTGCAGCTGGTGAGATTTGAACTCAATAAAAATTGGGAATTAAGTCTAATATGACAATGAAATCATTGTCGATTGCTGTAAAAAACCATCTCGTTCACTACTGTCTTTCAGGGAAGGAAATCTGCTATCCTTACCTGGTCTGGTCTACATGTGACTCCAGATTCACAGCAATGTGGTTGACTCTTAACTGCCCTCTGAAATGGCCTAGCGAGCACTGAGTTCAAGGCTCGCTCAGCCAGCAATGTCCACATCCCATGAAAAATAAATAAGGCTACCCTGAAAGACCTACAATTATTTAATTAATTTAAAAGGTCGTCAGTAGTGGAATCCTTCCATTTATGTAAGATGGTGGACATGCAGCAAAACAAATCCATGGAGATGAGGTAGGTTTATTTGATGCACTTTTGATGATGTCTGAAGAGACTAATCCTTAAGGGGAAAGTTCAGCCACAAGTGCCACATATCCAGTGGTCAACAGGAGTCATTGTGGATTGTTGTTTTCAGTGTTGGCATCTATTGCCAAGTCACTGTAGCCACACCAGCCCACAGGTGATGACCATTTTTCTGTCAGCTAGTATCTCCCAGGTGTGGAAATCAAAATCCGTCATATCACGCTTGCAAAATTCCTTCAAGCAGAGCTCTGGATTGTTAAGCTCTGATTGTGTCTTTGTAACAAGAACTAGAAAGCAAGTCTTGGCTTCTTCAACTTCAATTTTATTTTATCCTAGAATCACGTTTCCTCCAACTCCACAGTGCCACCTGTATCCCTTTTATATTTATATTGTTAAGTCTGTCAAACAGTAAGTGTGGTCTATTAAACAATTAAAGCTCTAATTCTAACTTAAACATTGGCGTACATTAACTCTTTCCTAACATGTCCTACTGGTCTTCTGGCTCCAGTTACTTCACTATACAGAAAATCTTTTCCCATTTGACCATCTTCCACCCTGTGAATGTGCACAAGCCAGCAAAATCACCTCTGCTTGATGAGTACCACATAGTTGAAAGCTTTGCCTACTGCATTTATGATTTTGTCCTTCTATTAGATAATTTAAAAGGATTATATTCAATACAGTATGTAAAAACCTTACTATTTATATAACAAGCTGCTGAAAGAGCAATATGCTGAATTGGAGAACAATGACTCATTTTGTTTGCCCACCTCCATAAACACATCTGTTTACATTGATAAGGCTGCTAGCTTTTTAAAAATGTAGTCTCTTGGTTCTACCACGTCCTTCTTATTTAGTATAACACCTATTATTAACTTAAAAACAAAGGAAGCCAGGAAACATCTATTATTAATAAATGATTTTGTTTATGCTACAGTAAATATAATCTTCCATGACCTTAGCATTGAGAACAGTATTACAAATGCATTAGGTACAGAGTTTTCTGACATAACAAGTTTCCCAACGCATCAAATTTGAATTCACTATAAAACATAACTTGAAATGAAAATCGCTTATTGTCACAAGTAGGCTTCAAATGAAGTTACTGTGAAAAGCCCCTAGTCGCCACATTCCGGCACCTGTTCGGGGAGGCTGATACGGGAACTTATTGTGTGAAGTAAAACCAAAGAACTCTAATGAGAGATCACTTTAATTATCTATTCACAATTGCTGCCAGACTTGCTAAGTATTTTCAGGATGTTATTGTTTATTTAATAGTTCCAGGACCTGCAGTATTTTAATTTTGTATTATTATATGAAGTGTTTTAAGATATTTCAATCTCCATAAATGCAATAAATATACAGGTGGTTCCACTGCCACAAAATAAATTAGTTTGTGTTTCTAAATGTTTAGTTTTTTTGAACAGCTTAGTCTCTTTTTAAGCATCCATAATTCAAATCTTTCCACCAGTGGTGGTCACATCATCAGCTGCCATGCAACTAAATTCTGGAATTCCTTCCCCTACTCTCTTCACCTCTTTCTTCTTTTAAAGCACTAATCAACCATTTCCTTACGTGGCTCAGAGTCAAATTTTGTTTGATGACATTCCTGTGAAACAACTTAATTGGGATGTGTTGCTATGTTCAGGGCACCATATAAATACAAACTGTTTTTATTAGTGATTGAAAAAGACAAGTTGAGAAAAGCAACATTATGCTCTTTAAAAGCTATCTTGAGCTTTTTTTGCAGCAGCTCAGGATTTGTCTAATTTCTGGTATAACTCGATTTATGTTAGTTATGGTTCTATTGTTCTTTATGTGCTCCTTGTTTATTATATCATGTTCGTGCAAGCACATTATCACAACAATTAGCATTTTATGACTAAAAACTATGGATAGTAGCAATAATATGCAGATGTTTGCATTGAACTGCTTAGTTTTCCATACTGGCTCTTTAGTCACTTGATTTAGGCAATGGACTTATCACTTTACATCTATATTGTTAAACCACACAGTTAGCAATACTCATTAATTAGAGTGAATGCGCGTTGCAATGTTAACTGCCCATGAGGGTTTCAATATTATAATTATTTCTCACAATTTCCAAAGGAGAAATGATATATTGATGTTCAATGGTATGTTATCATTGTTTTGTTTATTTTTAAAAAAATAGTGATTTCTGATTTGCAGAATTCTGAAGGTCTTTTCCGCATGTTTTATGCGACGAAGTTGTGACTTGTCAGACTTTTACCAAATGACAACTGTAAATTGTCAGAGTGACTTAGTATTTCAGAAACGTATCATACATGCACTATAGAGTATTTACTAATGATAACAGATTGATTGGGATGGTTAAGAGATGCATTGTACAACATAGAAGTGCCTCAATCTTGCATGTTTCTTTTGCTTAGGATGGCAATGGATACATAGATGAAAATGAATTAGATGCACTATTAAAGGATCTCTGCGAAAAGAACAAAAAGGTAGCAAAAACACATTTCAGAACCACTAATTTTAATGATATGCACAAAATGACAGCATATTTAAAAGGTTGTTCATGGAATTAACTGTGACTTCTATTTTTTTTTTAAATTCAGGACCTAGACATTCAAAACCTTACAACATACAAGAAAAGCATTATGGTTTTGTCTGATGGAGGAAAACTCTTTCGGAAAGATTTGGCATTAATCCTCTGTGCTGAAGAGTTTTAAATATCTTGCATTCTCATGTGCTTGTGATTTGTGTGACGATAGCTGTGTGCTAAAAGGGTGTAGGAAATGCTTTCCTTCCACCTGTGAAGTTCACTGATTGCATATAGATTAATCAGTAGAATGTGCAACACATTCTTTCTGATCTGTTGTATCTATACTCTTTGTAATTTACTGCTTTTGTATCTACAGAATTCATACAATAAAGTATACTACTGAAACAGATGACAGAAAATGTGGTGTAAAAAAACTGCTTTTGTTTAGCACTGAAAGAAGGGTTTATATTAAATGTTTACCAAACTGCTGAAAAGATTGTTTAATAAATGCACTGAAGGTGTAAAGATACATTGTCATTTGGTGGTACAGGACTTGAGTATTGCTGAAAAAAGAGACAGGTCAAAGTACTCACTAGGACACTTTGAAAGAATACTGGTATAAGTGTAAAACAATTTTTTTATTTTTAAAAAATAAAATTAGAGTACCCAATTATTTTTTTCCAATTAATGGGCAATTTAGCATGGTCAATCCACCTAACCTGCACATCTTTGGGTTGTGGGGGTGACCCAGGGCCGGGATTTGAACCCGAGTCCTCAGCGCCGTAGTACCAGTGCTAACCACTGCGCCACGTGCCGCCCTGGGTAAATCAATTATTTATACTGTATGAGAAGAAAGTATTGATTAGTGGGAAGTAGACTCTGATTGGTAGAGGCATTGCCAAGGAGAATTTACCAGATGACTGACAGTTAACTGCCAAGCATTGTTTGAAATTTAAACCAGGCAGTTTGACCCTGGTCAAGGCATTGCTCTGACGAATGAGTCTTGGAATGGCTGTCACTGATTTTGTTCAGCTGACGCTGACACCCAATTTAAGATTGTCAATTGGATTTTCAGTGTCTTTTATTTGCATATACTGGAATCTACATATAGTAATACACACAGTACTGTTTTTGTGGACAGAAAGAATGTGGACACACATTACACCTGTTTCAGTTAGAAAACACAATGCAAATCAAGTAAAATCGAATTGAAATTGAAGCTGTTTTGGTACTACATAATTTATTAATGAGTATTAAATTCAAACCCATTTAACTTATTTCCCTATTTATTCTATTTTATCTGTTTGCTTTTATTGAAATTTTGTTCTGTTCATTCTTTGCCTACGTCTGGGATATATAAAGGTGGATGGGAAACATTACGTAAATACAGATGTTAGGAAAACAAAGGTAGTTTTAAGGAATTTCTATTTGTATTGATAAACAATAGAAATAAAGTATGGTTTTAAAGGGGTTTAATTTAACGTTTCTGTGTCGGAAGGGTAACACCTATAGTTAGATTCATGCTGGACAAAGAGGTCTGTATGCGTGAGGTTAGGTTTCAAATCTAGCTGTGATTGTGTTGAGCTCAGAGAGGGCTAAGGCATGAAGAGTAAATAAACCAACAGTGGTTACTTAGCAACTGCGGTCTTGTAAGGTAGAAAGTGTTTAAGTTTTAGTTTTGTTAATTTGATTGCAGTTGAAGATAGGTACTGAAAGAGAACACAGGTCTGCTATAAGTTGGTTTTCGAAGGCTAAAGAGGGAACATCTGTCTCAGCCTTGCCAGAAGAAAAGCCATACTAAGGAGTAATGGTTAAGAAAACAGATGCCGGAAACCTAAAGCCCAGCTAGAAAAGGAACCAGAGAAATGAAGAGATGTTTCCATGAAGTCTGGAGTTAACGGAAGAGAAGAAAGTGGGAACCAGAAGAAGAAAAGTCACAGAGTTGAAAGGCATTGGATTGTGAGAGGCCAGAAAGAGATCTCCAGTAATGATAATGTTTGTGAGAAATTACTACAGTTTGGGAGACAATTTATTGGGCGCGATTCTCCACTCCCACACCGAAGTGGCCGGGCCGTCGTGAACGCCGACGAGGTTTATGACGGCGCGGAACGGCCCTGATCCCGACCGATTCAGGGCCCGAAAAAGGGCTAGGATCGGGGCCGCGAGAACCTCGGGGAGGCGTTCCATGAAGGCCGCGTCGTCACCGTGCGACGCCCAAATGACGCACCGCTGCGTCATAATTTGCGCGAACCGCGCACAGAGGACCCGGAGGAGAACTGAGGAGATGGCTGAGACCCGAAGAGCCGCACCGAGGTTCCGGGATACGGACCTGGACACCCTGGTGGATGAGGTGGAGCGGAGAAGGGACACCCTCTGCCCAAGACGTGGGCATCGCCAGCCATCCAGCGCGGTGACGCATGGCTGGCGGGAGGTGGGCACTGCAGTCAGTGCAGTGGGGCAGATCCCTCGGGCGGGGGAGCAGTGCCGCAAGAAGCTGCACGACCTCACCCGGGCTGCCAGGGTAAGTGCCATGAGGGTGCCCCCAGGCTCCCCCCCCCCCCCCCCGCCCCCAACCCCGGCACGGGGGGGGGGGGGGGGAAGTGGAGTTGGGGGGGGGGCGTTGGGAGTGTTGGGGGGGACTGGGGCATCAGGGGCGATGTTGGGGGGGGTCACGGTGCCCAACTATCTACTCGACCCACATGAGCCGGGGCCCGGGACCCCCCTGGAGTGAACCCATGGCGTGCTGTCTCCCGAACCAGCAACAATGTTGTCAATATCTGCATGCCCTGATGATACCCGCCTAATGGTGATGCTTTATCCAACACCCCCACCCGCCCCCCCCCAGGACAGGACAGCGCATAACCAGCGGGAGCGCATGAGAACCGGAGGGGGTTCTCCGGTCCTGCACCCCCTAACCATTCACGGGCAGAGGGCCCTGGACCTCGCTGGGGGATCCGCCACCCGGGAGATCGCGCCATGCCAGGTCGGAGGCGCAGAAGCAAGTGAGAGAACCCTGCATGTCCTCTCCACCCCAACCCGTCATCGCCCCCCTCACACTCTGGCCACTGCACCCCAGATCCCATCCCCCCTCACACTCTGGCCACTACACCCCAGATCCCATCCCCCCTCACACTCTGGCCACTGCACCCCAGATCCCATCCCCCCTCACACTCTGGCCACTGCACCCCAGATCCCATCCCCCCTCACACTGTGCACCCACCACCACCATACACCCGGGCCACCGTGTCTAATGAATCCCGAATCTGTTATGTTCCCCAGGGCCATCCGCCGAACCTTCAGGGACTTTCTCGCCCAGGAAGCAGCGCAACGTCACCCACCGCAACGGCACCCAGGGACGCACGGCAGAGGTTGGCAGTTGGTCGGACAGGAGGGCAGACCTCACAGTCTGGGACACAGGACCGGGACGCTGAGACCTCCGGGACAGACATCAGTCAGGGACACAGGGTGGACAGTAATGCCGAAGCCCACATCACGGCCACACACCCGCTGGATCGAACTGGAGGTCAAGACGACATGGCCCGCATGGAGCTTGCGCCTGGCCATGAGGGGGAACAATACACACCAGACTTCTTGGCGGATGATGACCTCGAGCTTGCGGCACTGCTGTCTCCCACACCGTTCACCATCGCAGAGTCACTCACCTCGGTTGGGCATATAAGTGATGATGCTCCCGGGTCACGGTCTGGTGTGCACCCCACAGCCGAGCCGGTACAGCAGGTGGAGTTTGGAGCAGCCGAGGGGCTGGACGGTCGGAGGGCAGCCCAGGCCCAGCAACCAGCTGCCACCCAGACGGTTCCCGGGTTCATGGATGTAATTGACCCACCCGGACAACCGATGCGTATGGACACCCAGGGACTGAGTAACGGGATGAGGGCCATCTTCCAGGACCTGCACACGCAGCTGGAGGAGTCTATCCGCGTCCAGGAGCAGGGAGTGGTGCCGCTCATCGCAGCCACCCAGGCCGACACCGCACGGGTGGCGTTCGCGGTGGAGGCAATGGGTGAAGGGGTTTTGGCCATTGGTCAGGTTCTGCAAGGCGTTGGGCTTCACGTGCATGCCTCATCCATGGCCCAGGAGCGGGCTGCCCTCTCACAGGTAGCCATGTGCCAGAGCCAACACGACATTGCCGCCGCTCTCCGGGCCCTGGCTGAGTCTCACCATGCCATGGCCCAGTCCCCGCAAGCGATGGCTCAGTCCCAGCAGTCAGTCGCGGAGAGCATAGACAGCCTGGCACACATGATGGATGGCGTAGCGCACTCACAGGTTGAGATAGCACAGACCTTGGCAGGAATGTGGCACTCCCTGGGCCCCGTCTCGGCGAACATTCGGACCGTGGTCGATACCGCTGCAGGCCTCCAGGACTGGCAGCGCCAGATGTCGGGGGTGCGACGGGGCATGTCTCCGAGCGCATCTCCGTCCCACAGTGAGGCCCGGGGGCCACCGGGCTCCCCGAGGGAGGAGGAGGTTCTGGGGCCCGTCCACCAAGAGACGTCCCGGTACACTCGGCCTCCCCCCGTTCCGTCCCTGGCGCATCTGGTGGGGAGCGGGCAGGTCAGGGTGGCACCACGCCATCCAGCACGCCCGTAGAGCAGCCTGGCCCATCGATGCCGGGCCGCTCCAGGAAACGTGTGCTGAAGGGGAGCCATGTCAAAGGGCGTGATTCACAGCAGTCCACCTCCACTCCTGCTGTACCATCTGGGAACACACCTGGACGTAGTGGTAGGGCCCGTAAGGCAAAGTCGTTAGGCACATAAGACGTTGGCACGGGTGCAGGGCACAGTCTAGTTGTAGTGGGTAGGGCACCTATGTTCACCACACGAATAAACGCACTGTTAAATTTGACTTGTAAGACTGTGTGCTATGTCCGGTGCCAGGGGGCTCGGGAGGGTGCCCGGTTGGCGTCGTGGTATACGAGCCGTTCAAGGTCTGTTCCGGATGTGGTGACCCTTCCCCCCCCCCCGCCCCCCCATAATCGGACACCGTTGTCCTCGGTACACCGACGCCAGCCACCCCACACGGGCATGTGGTGAAATATCCGTCACGAAGGCTGTGACCACCGGAGTGCATGGTTCAGCTATAGCCATGAGTCAGACCTTGGCTGGCAAATCTGAGCTCACAGCTTATCGCAGAGCGGGCGGTCATCATTCAACATGGCACTGATCACACCCGCTTACCCAATCAGCAATGTTGTGCAATCCCGTAGTGCCGCAATGGTAAGGTGATGTGGAATTGTTGCCGTGAACACGGTGCGGGGGCGGGGGGGAGGTGGTGGCTGCTGTGTGGTGCCCGTGTGCAGGAGTGATGGTGCAAGTGGCAGTGTTCAGCGAATCCCACCCCCATAGTGCGTGAACCGTGCGGCCACCAACGTGTCGCGTGCCCGCTGTCCCCGGCGGTGTCGTCGCGCAGCCTCCTGGGCGTAGCGAGCTGCCGGGCAGTGTCTGCGTCCTGCGCCCCTCCCCCCACCCTGGTGCACCCCATCATCCTCATCCTTCGCATCCTCCACTTCCCTATCCCCCTCGTTTGCGTTGGCTCCGGTGCCGTCGGGTCCTCCCTCCGGCTCCTCCACCAGGTCATCGCCCCTCTGCATGGCAATGTTGTGCAGCGCACAACAGACCACAACTATGCGACCGACCCTGTCGGGCCGGTACTGCAGGGCCCCTCCTGATGGGTCCAGGCATCTGAAGCGCATCTTCAGCAGCCCGAAGCACCACTCCACCACACCCCTGGTTGCTGCATGTGCCTCATTGTATAGGCTCTCCGCGTTGGTGTGAGGCCTCCGTATTAGCGTCAGCAGCCATTACCTCAATGGATAGCCCTTGTCGCCCAGCAACCAGCCCATCAGCCAGGGGGGGCATCCATCGAACATTGCGGGGATGAACGACTGTGCCAGAATGTAGGCGTCATGCACACTGCCGGGGTACTTTGCACACACGTGCATGATCTTCATTTGGGGGTCGCACACCACCTGAATGTTAATGGAGTACGCGCCCTTCCTGTTCATGAACACGTCCTTGCTGTCTGCAGATGGGCGCACGGGGATGTGCACATCATCGATGACACCCTGGACCATCGGTATCCCGGCCACCTTGGCGAATCCACGTGCCCGTGCTTCCTGCTGTGCTCGGTCCTCGGGGAATTGAATGTACCTGTCCGCGATGGCGTACAAGGTGTCGGTGACGGCCCTGATGCACCTGTGGACCGATGCCTGTGAGATCCCGGATAGGTCCCCGCTCGGCGCCTGGAAGGAACCGGTAGCGTAAAAGTTTAGGGCCACCGTCACCTTGACGGACACTGGTATCGCGTGTCCTCCTCCCATTCCACGTTGTGCGAGGTGCGCCACGAGCTGGCATATATGTGCGACCGTCTCCCTGCTGAACCTTAGTCTCCTCCTGCATGTGATGTCCGGTAGGGCCTCGAACGACATTATATCACGGTACACCCTCGGCCTTGCTGGACACCTGTGGCGCCCTGGCACCACCATCAGTGGATCCTCCTGCTCCACCTCCTCCTCCTGCTCCCCCCCAAGCACTTCCTCTGCATTCCTCATCGTCTGGCGGTCAATGTTCCCCTCGGCATCCCCCTGTACATTCGGGTCCTGAGCGCCTGCGGCCTGCGTGTCGACGACGGGCCACTCCGCAGCCATCCCCTCTGCTGTACCGGCGACCGCTGCATCTGCAGCCACTGTGGGCCGTCCGACTCTATGCTGCCGGATGGCAAACTCCAGAACTGCGGCTCCAACCACGGCAGTGAACATCGCTGTCTGGTTGGCACACATGGTGACCTGCAGGAGGGTGGTGGGGGACAGAGAAACGACATGTTACACGGAGGTTCTTCCACACCTTGTCAGCCGGGCTGCATGGGATACCCGTGTGCCCCGGTGGCCTGGTCGCGCTGCAGATACGCAGCCAGCCTAACACCTGGTCACTGTCTGCGCCCAACGGTCACTTAACACCGTACTGCTCACCAGTGTGCCACTCGCCTGTGCCCATCAGCCACACGCACCCTGCGACCGTGTCCTCGTCACCGTCCTGCCAGATCAGGGCGGCTGACATGTGGCATCCGCGGATGGACGATACCATCCACACTCTCCCTCACCCCTCTCCCACCTGCACACTCTCCCGCACCCCCCCTACCTGCACACTCTCCCTCACCCCCCCCACCTGCACACTCTCCCTCACCCCCCCCACCTGCACACTCTCCCGCACCCCACCCACCTGCACACTCTCCCTCACCTCCCCCACCTGCACACTCTCCCGCACCCCCCCCCCACCTGCGCACACTCCCTCATCCCCCCCCCCACCTACACTCTCCCGCACCCCCCCCCCACCTGCACAGTCTCCCTCACCCACCCCCTCCCACCTGCACTCTCCCTCCCCCCCCACCTGCACAGTCTCCCTCACCCACCCCCTCCCACCTGCACACTCTCCCTCACCCCCCCCCACCTGCATACTCTCACTCTCCCTCACCCCCCCACCTGCACACTCTCCCTCACCCCCCCCCACCTGCACACTCTCCCGCACCCCCCCCCCATCTGCACACTCTCCCTCACCCCCCCCCTGCACACTCTCCCGCACCCCCCACCCCCACCTGCACACTCTCCCGCACCCCCCCCCCCCACCTGCACACTCTCCCGCACCCCCCCTTTGGCCGCAGCCTTCTCAGGGAAGCCGACCCGGTCTCCGTGCGCTGCGCTACAGTCCGCTCACCTCCTCCCTGCTCAGCGTCAGCCAGCACGACTGGCTGACGACTTTAAATAGCAGGTGTGAATGGCGACGGCGTGAACTGGGGTCACGCCGTCGGGACTTCGGCCCATCCGGGCCTGAGAATAGCAGGGGTGCCGGAGAATCGCCGTTTTGGGTGTCTTGGGCGATTCTCCGGCCTGCGGCCCGCGAAACTCGACCGTGCCGTTCCCGCCGCTTAGGAGAATCGCGGGAGGGCGTTGGACCGGCGTCGCGGGAAATTATGGCGGCCCAGAATAATTGTAGAAATTGGTGGCTGGACCTCGGAGTTTGTGTAAAATTCTTTAAGACATAGGAAACCTGAAGGGAGAGGTGTAAAACCTGAAACCGACACCTTGATGGAAGCAGAGGAGAGAAAACGTAATTTAAAAGATTAGAAAGTGTGACTTTTAAGCGGAATTTGAAATCACTAATGTGGAAGCCGAAGTTCAGTGAGACAAGGTGGCTCACAGTATAAGAATCAGCTGGGGGATTTTGAGGAGAAATCCACAGGCATTCACTTGGATTCAGAGAGGAATGTCTCTTACCACAGTCATCTATGCGCTTAAAAGGGACGATTGTGTTAATGAGATCATTGTACCTTAAAATGTACTCTGTAATCTGTGCTAATCTTAAAATCAGTGTCTGATTGCAAAGCTAAAGGGGGAGTAATGGAGTATTGTATTATAATCCAATCTTTCCATGTTTAATAAATGTTTTTTCTTGTTAAAACTAAGTAGCGGTCCTGTGACTCTGTTCCTCCACCTTTTATAAGAAAAAGTAAAAGTAATGGTCTTTTGAGCCTGGGTTCCAATCTGGGATCTTCCCGCCATTTAGAACATCAACTGGGATCCTATCAAAAATGGGGGCTCCTGCGGGATTTCAAAATGTGGAGTATGGGTTATTGGATGCTGATTAGTAATAATTTGTTGGGAATATTTTGAAACATGGAAAGCATGATACTGAATAGTAACATTTTGTCTGGGATTTATTGTTAAATGGTGGGATTTGAGAGTCTTTAAAAGGAGTAAATGGGGTATATTGTACATGTTAGAATCAAAAATGGTGTCGGAAATTGCTAAGACTTCCCCAAAGATGGAAGATGTAACTTTGACTGGTTTATAAAAAGTAATCAAGAATCAGTTAACTGAATTGGCAGATGAATTGGAGTTGGGATTACCTTCAGGCGTAAGGAGAGCTGACATTATTGAAAGCATATTGAAACATTTAAAATTGCAAGGAGTGTCTGATAGACCAAGTATTTCACAACGTAAGGAAATTGAATTTGCTAAAATTCAATTACAAATAAAACAATTAGAAATGGAAAAAGAGAGCTTTTGAAAATTAAATGTAAATGAGAGAACTTGATGTCGAAGTGGAAGGATTGGAATGTCAGAAAGAGAAAAAGGAGAGAGGGAATTTCAACTTAAAATGCTGAAAGTTAAAAAAGAGACACTCGAGCAGGTTGAGGAAGGAAGTAATTTGAGCCATGAACCTCATGGGGGAATACTTACATTTCTACAAGCTCTTCCAACATTTGAGGAAAAGGGTGTAGAGGCATTTTTCTATTTCTTTTGATAAGGTAACTAACCAGATGAAATGTCCAAAAGAAATTTGGACATTACTTTTATCACGTAGACTGGTAGGTAGAACAAGTGAGGTGTACGCATCATTGTAGGAAAATATATCTGTGGATTAAGATGTAATTTTAAAAAGCTATCCTTAGTGCATATGGGTTGACCCCTGAGGTGTAGAGGCAGAAATTTCAAAACGCAGGAAAAGAGCGTGGACAACTCATATTGAATTTGAGAGGGTGAAGCAAAATAATTTTGACTGTTGGATATGGGTGTTAAAGATAGCGAGAACATGTGAAGCCCTTAGAGAGGTGATTGTTTTAGAATAATTTAAAGATTCACTTCCTTTGGTTATTAGGATGCTTGCTGAGGAACAAAAGGTTAAAACCTCTAGACGGGCAGCAGAGTTAGCTGATGATTACGAACTGGTCTGCAGAACCAAAGGATCACATCGTCATCATTTTACACATGAGAAAGACAGAAAGTGGGAAGGAGAAAAGAAAACAAATAGTCAAGAAAGAGGTGAAACAGTCGGGAATGGTCAGGAAATTTCACCTCAGATCAAAGTGAAGTTGTTGAAGGTGGACATGACATTTGGAGGCCTAAGTGTTTTCATTGTAACAAAATGGAACATATTAGGGCAGATTGTTCAAAATTAAATGGAAGGTCAGTCGCAGTAGTAGGAAAGGAAGCATCTGGAAAGGTAATGGCTGTTAACATTGCCTTCCCATATATAGATGATAATGCTGTTAAAGGTTATTGTCTTTGTTTAGGTCAAATCACTGTCATTATATAAAATTACATTTGCTATTGTGAATTAAGGAAATATGCTTGTATGATGTAATAGATTGTGGTTAGATATTTATGATGTTAAGTTTGTGTAAAGTGGATGTAACACCAGTGTAAAGAAATATTCATAATCATCTGCTTTGACAAAGGATCATCTGGACTCGAAACGTTAGCTGTTTTATCTCCCTATAGATGCTGCCAGACCTGCTGAGATTTTCCAGCATTTTCTTTTTGGTTTCATAATCATCTTCTTTCAAAGGGGAGGTGTTAGGAAAACAAAGGTAGTTTTAAGGAATTTATATTTGTATTGGTAAACATTAGAAATAAGGTATTGTTTTGTAAGGGTCCTTCCTGTTGATTCCTTTATTTCCCATTTGTTTTATCTTGTGGTTATCATTATTACCCATGGATGTTTAATGGACCTATGGGGAAATCAAAATTTGCAAAATAGTACACTGTGCTTCTGAACAGGACATCTCAGACTTATTGGCACCCAAGAGATCGGAGAGATTTGGTTGTCCGGTGGCTAATAAATTGGCCAAAGGCCGTATTCTGCCTGGCAACAGACGGTGATTGAGTCCTACCCGAGTGGAATGATTTTCAGAGGAGGCAGGGTGTGACAGTTGGATCCTGATCGCTGAGAGGAGCAGCTGTGAGGGTCTGTCTCTCTCTCTCTCCAGAAATACTGCCCAACTACTGGTTTCGGAACGTGCAGAGAACCTGGATGAATCTAAAGTGAAAACCATTACAGACTGAAAACAAAAACCTCCAACTGAAGGTCTAGATTGAAGAAAGCTGTACTGGAACATCGTAAACAGAGACCCTTATCCTTTCTTCATTATTTTACACTCCTCTTTTCCCTCAGTTTTACAGCCTTGTGTGTGTAGAGGGTGGGGTAAGTTATAGAGGGAGTAGGATTGAGATAATAGATAACCAGTTGTATTTGTTGCATAGCGAATTATAGTTATTGAGATTCATAAAAAATATTGTTTAAATTTACAAACCTGGTGACTGTAGTTACTGGACAGTCAAAGACCAGAGACATCTGGTATTTGCTAAGAATTAATTGTGTTGCGACTCCGAGTCAAGTGTGGCTGGAATTGATCAAGCACTAGCCCAGGGTGTTGTATCAAACAGTTTAAGTGGATTTCATTTTAGGTTTCTGTGCTTGGAAGAGTAAAACCTATAGTTAGATACAGCTGGACAGTGGTGTTTGTATGTGTGTGGGTTTGTTTAAATTCCAACTGTGATTCCATTGTGTTTAGAGGTGCTAAGACATGAAGTGTAAATAAACCAGCAGTTGTTTAGCAACTTGGACCTTCTAAGGTAGAGATGGTGTACAATTTGTCCAGCGCCTTCTTCACTTCTGCCTGGGGTGGGATGTAGATTGCTGTGTTGATGGCTGAAGTGAACTCACGTGGAAGGTATTCCAGGTCCGGGGAGCAGCAGGTCGCCAGGGTCGCCACATTTGAGCACCAGGAGGAGTTGATGAGGAAGCAAACCCCTCAACCCTTTGCTTTGTCTGATGACACTGTGCGGTCCGTCCGGTGTATTGAGAAGCCTTCAACTGCAATCAAATAGGCTAAACTAAAACTTCGAAGCTTCTCTAGTTATAAATAACAATGAAACAGAATACCTGGAGGCCTTGTTCATTGTGGCCAGGGACTTCAACAAGGTTAACTTCAAGAGTGTACTGCCAAAATTCCACCAGCACATCTCCTGTCCCATTAGGGACAGACAAAACTCTCGACCACGGCTACACAAAAATCAAGGGTGCCTACCGATCCAATACCCAACCGCATTTCGGAAAATCGTTCCATCAGACGGTTCTCCTTCTTCCGACATACAAGTAGAAACTGAAGCGGGAGAATCCGGTTTAGAAAGTCGTGCACTCAGATCCTGCGCGGACCAGCTGGCAGATGTGTTTGCACACATCTTCAACCTCTCCCTACTCTGGTCCGAGGTTCCTACCTGTTTCAAGAAGACCACCATCTCGGTGCCAAAGGAGAACTGCAACTGGATCCCTGACTTCCTGACCCATAGACAACAATCAGTAAGAATAAACAACAACACCTCCTCCACGATAGTCCTCAATTCAGGGGTCCCGCAAGTCTGCGTACTTAGCCCCCTACTATACTCCCTATACACACACAACTGCATGGCAAAATTTAGCTCCAACTCCATGCACAAGTTTGCAGATGACACGACCGTTGTGGGTCGGATCTCGAACAACGATAAGTCAGAGTACAGGAGGGGATAGAGAACCTAGTGGAGTGGTGGAACAACAACAATCTCTCCCTCAATTTCAGCAAAACTAAAGAGCTGGTCGTGGACTTGAGGAAACAAAGTACTGTACACCCCTGTCTGCATCAATGGGGCCGAGGTGGAGATGGTTGACAGCTTCAAATTCCTAGGTGTGCACATAACCAAAAATCTGACCTGGTCCACCCACATCGACGCTACGACCAAGAAAGTACAACAGTGCCTATACTTCTTCAGGAAACTAAGGAAAAATTTGTCATGTTCACATTGACTCTTACCAACCTTTACAGGTGCACCATAGAAAGCATCCTATCTGGCTGCATCACAGCCTAATTTGGCCTAACTGCTTGGTCCAGGACCATAAGAAACTACAGAGAGTCGTGAATACCGCCCAGTCCATCACATGAACCACCTCCCATCCTTTGACTCTGTCTACACCTCCCGCTGCCTTGGGAAAGCGGACAGCATAATCAAAGACCCACACCCACTCAGCTTACTCACTCTTCCAACTTCGTCCATTGAGCAGGAGATACAAGAGTCTGGCCCTTTAACAGGTTCAAAACCAGCTTCTTCCCCGCTGTTACCAGACTCCTAAACGACACTGTTATGGACTGATGGACTGTTCTGACCTCTTCACACATCTTCACCCGATGCCTATGTCTATGTATTTACATTGTGGTTTTTGTTTGCCCTTTGATGTATTTTCCTTTCATGTACGGAATGATTTGTTTGAGCTGCACGCAGAACCATACTTTTCACTGTACCTCGGTACACGTGACAATAAACCAATCCAATCCAATTCAATTCAATAATGAATAACTTCAGCTGGTACGGGAATTTAACCTGTGCTGTTGGCGTCGCTCTGCATCACGAAACAGCTGTCCAACTAACTGAGCTAACCTTAATGATCTTGTGACTCCGTTCTTCCACGTTTTTTGAGCCAGGGTTCCATTCTGTGATCATCCCGTCCAGTTATAACATCAACATGGATTGTAACACAGAGGATGCAGAGACTGAGGAAACAGTTTGAAAATGCGTGAAGTATGGGGAAACTAAACAAACAGGAAACCTTAAGCAAACTGACAAAAGGCCATTACCAGACATAAACACATCCAGCGTTGCAATTAATCTGTACTTTTAATACGGATTCCACATCAGAGTATCATGGACTTTTTTTTTGTTTATAACTTGGTCACTGCAGCATCAGTGGACAGAGCAGTGCTTTTGGACTCACTTTTAAGTTGATATTTCAAAATTAAAACAAGTCATTAAAAAATTCATTATATAAAATCTAATATCAAGCCCCTATAATTGTTTTTAAACATTTACTTTTCAAACTGTTACATGTTGAATTTGAAAGGAATTGTATACTATGCTGTTAATATAATAATCAGGTATCTCTTTCTGTCCAAAAATGTTAATTTACAAATTTAAACAATCATCCTCAATTCCTATTTCTTGGCACCATGCAAGTATGAGATATAATGATAGACATAATGATGAGAACAATATGCTGCATGGAAAAAGTTCCAGAATTGCTCAATTCCACTCTGCCTTATGGCTGTTGGAATAGATTTGCACACTGCAATTGTCAAACGATGATTCTCCAACCAGCGTTAAATTAAGTAATATATTTCCTCGAAAGATATTTCAAGTTTGAAAATAATTATTTTAAAAATGAATTAAAATAACTCAAATGAAAACCAAGAACTCTTTTACTTGAATAAAATGATCACATTGCCTGACATAATATTCTTGATGTGCATTATTGTGAATTATATTCAGTTGATTGCAAGATCTATTCCATGCTTAGGAGCCTTTGGTTTTTCTGATCAAAGATTCTAGCTTATCCCATTCCTCATTTGTAACCTAGAATTTTAAAAACAGGAAAATCTTGTTAGTTTCTTGGCAAATTAAGATCATAACACAATTCAAATAGAGATAAATGCATTGTATATGGTTTCATATTTTTGAAAGATGCATATGGAAACCAAATAATTATAATAAAAAGTAATATATTACCAACCAGTAATAGGGAAATGAACTTTATCTCGTGAGTATACATAACAAATTCTTGTGCATACAATTGATGCAGGGTCTTAGTGTTGATACACTTACTTCGGGTCAGAAAAATGTAGTTTTTGGATCAATACAAAGACTGCCGACAGCTTTCGGATCATGGGAATTAGGAGCACAAATAGGCAATTCAACCCTTCGAGCCTGCTCCGCCATTTAATCAGATCATGGCTGATCTCTTCCTGGTCTCAAAGCCACCTCTCTACCTATTCCCCATATCCCTTTAACCATTTTGTTAAAAATCAGAAATATATCTACCTCCCTCTTGAAACCATTTAATGATTCGGACTCCATCGCGCTATGGGGCAGCAAGTTCCACAAATTCGTCACCCTCTGTGAGAAATAGTGCCTCCTCTTCTCAGTTATAAATCTACTGCCTCTCAATCTATATCAGTGACCTATGATATATATAACTATTTTGTTCTGCCTCCTTTATATGTAGGGAAATCAGAAACTAATCCTAGGAGAGAGGGGTTATAGAACAATGGAATATTAGCTGAATTTGACATTACCTTCTGTAGATTGTTAAATTCACCAGCTATTGAAACATATTCACCACCATCAAATCTTATTACCTAAAACAACATAACCACAAGGTTAATATTCAATTACATTTGACTTGAAACTTTAAAAAACATATTTCTTATACTACAGAAATTTCCCCATGCAATATTATGGAACATTACGATTTGATGTTATAATTCAGGAATAACGCTGGCAAAGCCAGCATTAATTACCCCTTCATAGTTGCCTTTAATGGTGGGCGTCTGTAAACCACTGCTGTCCATGACGTGAAGGTAGCTAAAAATGCTCTCACGTAGGGAAGTCAAAATATTCTGACACATCAACAATTAAGATACTGTTATGATCCCCATAGTGACCAATCGATTCCAAAAAGGGATGAATTTCCCATCAAATGATGGAAAGAACCCAACATTTGACCATAGTCATGGTATTCGTACAGCTGGTCCAGTTGAGGTTTTGGTCAATGGTAATCCCACTGAATATCAAGGGAAGTGGTTGAGTTCTGTCTTATTGGAAATTATCACTGACTGGCACTTATGGGTTTATTCTTAAGAGCATGTGTGTTCAATAAAAAAACAGTCCAAATGTTAAAACAAAACATTGAATGCGAGAAATCTAAGCTAAAAGTACAAAATGCTGGAAATACTCAGCAGGTCTGATAGCACCTGTAGAGAGAAACAGTTAATATTTCAATATGATAAACTTTCATCAGAACAGATGCTCCCAGACCTGCTATTTCCAGCATTTTCAATTTACATTTCACTCCAAATATGAACTTACCGCTCCTGAAACCCAGCTAGCATAATCGCTGCAGAGATAGGCAGCAAGGTTTGCAATTTCATTCACTGTCCCAAAGCGGCCCATTGGAATTCTCTTTAGCAGGTCTTTTTCAAACGTACCACTTGGGTCAAGTCGACTGAAGGCACCCTATAAAATGCAAACGATATAAATGATTCTCTGCATACATTATAAATTTAATTTGAAAGTCATCACGACAATACTCCTCAACCACATCCTCCCAATGGCTGAAGAGCTCCTCCCTGAGTCTCAGTGCGGTTTTCGCCCATCAAGAGGCTCAATGGACATGATCTTTAGTGCATGACAAATCCATGAAAAGTGCAGAGAGCAGCATCAATCTCTGCACAGGGCCATCTTCGATTTCGTAAAGGCCTTCAACTGTCAATCATGGGAGATTGTGGAGCATCCTCCTCAAATTCGGCTGCCGGCAGAAATTCGTCAGCATTCTCCACCTGCTCCACGATGACAAGCAAGCCTGAATCCTCAACAACTGAACCAGACCTGATGTGTGTGCAAACTGGGGTCAAGCAGGGCTGCATTATCGCACCAACGCTCTTCTCCATCTACAGAGTCTGTCCCTGTTGCTCAGAACGGAAGGGGGGAGAGGAGTAGAGCATTAGTCATTGGAGACTCCATAGTTAGGAGAATAGATAGAAGATACTGTGGGAACGAGAGAAACTCGCGGTTGGTGTGTTGCCTCCCAGGTGCCAGGGTGCGTGATGTCTCGGATCGTGTTTTGGGGATCCTAAAGGAGGAGGGGGAGCAGCCCCAAGTCGTGGTCCACATAGGTACCAACAACATAGGTAGGAAAAGGGATAGTGATGCAAGGCAGGAATTCAGGGAGCTAGGGTGGAAACTTAGATCTAGGACAGAGTTATTAACTCTGGGTTGTTACCCGTGCCACGTGATAGCGAGACGAGGAATAGGGAGAGAGAGGAGTTGAACACGTGGCTACAGGGATGGTGCAGGAGGGAGGGTTTCAGATTTCTGGATAATTGGGGCTCATTCTGGGGTCGGTGGGACCTCTACAAACAGGATGGTCTACACCTGGACCAGAGGGATACCAATATCCTGGGGGGGAAATGTGCCAATGCTCTTCGGGAGGGTTTAAACTAGTTCAGCAGGGGGTTGGGAAACTGAATTGTAGCTCCAGTATACAGGAGGTTGAGAGTAGTGAGGTCATGAGTAAGGTTTCAAAGTTGCAGGAGTGTACCGGCAGGCAGGAAGGTGGTTGAAAGTGTGTCTTCTTCAATGCCAGGAGCATCCGGAATAAGGTGGGTGAACATGCGGCATGGGTTGGTACCTGGGACTTCGATGTTGTGGCCATTTCGGAGACATGGATAGAGCAGGGACAGGAATGGTTGTTGCAGGTGCCGGGGTTTAGATATTTCAGCAAGCTCAGGGAAGGTGATAAAAGAGGGGGAGGGGTGGCATTGTTAGTCAAGGACAGTATTACGGTGGCAGAAAGGACGTTTGATGAGGACTCGTCTACTGAGGTAGTATGGGCTGAGGTTAGAAACAGGAAAGGAGAGGTCACCCTGTTAGGGGTTTTCTATAGGCCTCCGCAAAATTCCAGAGATGTAGAGGAAAGGATTGCAAAGATGATTCTGGATAGGAGCGAAAGCAACAGGGTAGTTGTTATGGGGGACTTTAACTTTCCAAATATTGACTGGAAACACTACAGTTCGAGTACTTTAGAATGGTCCGTTTTTGTCCAATGTGTGCAGGAGTGTTTCCTGACACAGTATGTAGATAGGCCAACGAGAGGCGAGGCCATATTGGATTTGGTACTGGGTAATGAACCAGGACAGGTGTTAGATTTGGAGCTAGGTGAGCACTTTGGTGATAGTGATTACAATTCAATTACGTTTACTTTAGTGATGGAAAGGGATAGGTATATACCGCAGGGCAAGAGTTATATCTGGGGGAAAGGCAATTATGATGCGATGAGGCAAGACTTAGGATGCATCAGATGGAGAGGAAAACTGCAGGGGATGGGCACAATGGAAATGTGGAGCTTGTTCAAGGAACAACTACTGCGTGTCCTTGATAAGTATGTACCTGTCAGGCAGGGAGGAAGTGGTCGAGCAAGGGAACCGTGGTTTACTAAAGCAGTCGAGACACTTGTCAAGAGGAAGAAGGAGGCTTATGTAAAGATGAGACATGAAGGTTCAGTTAGGGCGCTCAAGAGTTACAAGTTAGCTAGGCAGGACCTAAAGAGAGAGCTAAGAGGAGCCAGGAGGTGACATGAGAAGTCTTTGGCAGGTAGGATCAAGGATAACCCTAAAGCTTTCTATAGATATGTCAGGATATGCCAGAGGAACTGAGCATTCGAAGACCTAGACTTCAAACCCTGCACCAAGTTCATGGTCTACAGAACAGCTGTTATCTTCAGCCCTCCTGCAAGCTTCAGAAACATGCACAATGTACAGCAGACATCTCAAATCCTTGGAGAAATATCACCAATGCTGCCTCCACAAAATCCTGCAAATCCACTGGCAGGCTAGGCATATCAACATGAGCGATTCTTCCTGGCCAATATCCCCAGTATTGAGGCACTGGTCATGTTCGGCCAGCTGCGATGAGCGGGCCACATTGCCCGCATGGCCGACACAAGACTCCCAAACAAGTGCTCTATTCCAAGCTCCGCAATGGCAAGCGATCACTAGGAGGCCAGAGGAAACGCTACAAGGACACTCTGAAAGCCTCCCTATTTCCCACCGACACGAGGGAATCGCTTGCCTTAGAAAAAGCATCCGCGAAGGTGCCAATCACCTCGAGTGTCGTAGAGTAGATCACGCGGAGACCAACTGTAAACAGCAGGAGAGCACAGAATCCAGAGCATCCCACCACCGACCTCATCAAGCACCATCTGCCAAACTTGTGACAGAGTCTGCGGATCCAGGATCGGACTATCCAGCCACTGCAGAACCCACCACCCCAGAATGGAAGCAAGCCATCCTCAACGCTGAGGGACTGCCCAAGAGAGAGAATTGGAAAGTCAAAATATGTTTCAGTAAATGAATGCTTAGTTTGCACTTAAATACAATTATTTCTCTGGGTCACTGTCCGTGTCGAGTTTGCACATTCTCCCCGTATTTGCGTGGGTTTCGCCCCCACAACCAAAGGTGTGCAGGTTAAGTGGATTGGCCACATTAAATTGCCCCTTAATTGGAAAAAATGAATTGGATACATTAATTTTAAAAAAAAATAATAATACTACTTCAGCCGCTTACATATTAATGAGGGCATAGCATGATTCTGATACATTATTTATAAATCTTGCCCGAAAGAGAAATGTAGTAAAATTACATTCATTCTTGCAAATGAACAATATATCTTGGGGAAACAGAATAGACTGATACTGGAAAGACAGCAATTATTGTCCACCACTAGTTGCTCTGATGGTGTTAAGAGCTAACCAACTGCATGTGGGACTGGAGTTAGGCGTTCTTCCTGGTTTGAACTGTAGAAGTGACCCATTTAAGTAACAACTTATACAGCAACTTTTGTGCTATTTTTCTTGGCATCAATCAATAAATTACTAGACTTAATTGACTTCAATTCCAACCTGCCATACTAGGATTTGAATTCACAAAACCAAAATAATGTGTTTTCTGGAAATCTGAACAGAAAATGCTGGAAATACGCTGCAGGAAAGGCAGCATATATGAGAGAATTCAGTGTGTAGCTTAATAGTGCAATATCATAACCATGACAAATTTGCTGCTTTAGAATTGCCAAATCACTCTCGTTTTTGCAGCTACATGGGTCTACTGACACAATTGTTCTGAGTGAAATGTTTTAAATATAATCCACTCAAAAAAAAGTATGCATCTGGAAGAAGGCTAAAAGACATAAGATCCACCCACCTAACTGCTACATCAAGGCAAGGGCAGAATAAGTTTTAAGATCAGCCTTAATAGATTTTTAAATACATCTTCCTGACAAAAATGTTTTTAATTGTCCACCTTACACTAGACCAGCTTCAATTCAGACTTTAAATTCAGTTGATATTTTGTGATACTCAAACCACAGCCTTGACCAGTAGGAACCTAAGTGCAATATTATTGAAGTTGACATTCACCCATTCATAAAATCTACTCTAGTTAAAATCCTAAAACAGTCAGCTCCACTATGAAAACTTGGTAAAACTGACCATTTCTGGTACAGACGAGAAAGCTTAATGTTATTTTCTGATGATATCAGAAACATTTTGCAGAAATGTTTTATTCATCTAAACTGTCTCGAGTTAACCAACCTTTACTGCCCTGATCTCACGTAACTTCAAATACTGGTTGCTCGTGTTTGGATCATTATGCCATGAATATCAGTTTCATGAGCAGTCATTGGATATAATCAATCTGAGTAATAACACATACATTTGTTGCAATAATTAATCCGTATCCAGGCTGCCATCTGAATAAATGGTTATTACCACTATCACTTCACCTCGACTTGCAGGTGACCTGCATATAATTAAATTGTTAAATTGTAAATGTGGAAAAATGTCCCAAATTGTCCCGGGCCAGGAGAAAGTGAACACTGTATAAAAGGTGGTGTTAGGGATGGTCAAAAACTAGACCAACAAAAAGGTCACTTTACAAAGGGGAGTATACATTTTCCGTAAAGGGGCACATATCCCATTAATGCTCCGAGTTTAGCTCGCCTGCTGCACCAGGGTGACAACTGAAATGTGCTTTAGTTCATCAAGCTAAAGATCCATGCCAGGCTTCTCCGCATAAAAGATTGGTTCATAGCTTGCCCATAAACCTAGCAAAAGTGGATTTGTAGCTTATCAAACTTTGTGTTTCAGTGCTCATTTTCTGACATGTTAAGGGCTATTTATACTATTGACTCATACAAACACCAGGTGGATCAAATAGATGACTCATAGATAGCTTGAACATAAAAAAAATTCAAGCCACTATCCATTTGGATGGCATGACAACAAGATGCAAAGAGACAGCTCGGGTAAGAGCAGGGCTCTCACAAACAACGCTGGCCATTGATTTGAGAACAAACATTTTTTTAAGGAATTGCGTGTGGCACTGGGAGTGATCTGGAGATTACTACTTTTGAGGCCCTCCTTGCTTATTTCCTACCTAGCTCCCTAAATTCTGACTGCAGGATCACATTGCTCCTTTAGCCCCAGGGTGCTCTGCAGCCACTCACTAACATCCTTGATCCTGGCACCAGGGAGGCAACACAACATCTTGAATTTATGTCTACAGCTGCAGAAACGCCCCATGCTAGTCCCCATGCTATTGAATCACATATCACTATTTCTCTTCCAGTCTTCCTTGCACAACCACCACTCCAGCACTTAAAAACAAAAGACCCATTAGCTACTCACTTGCTATTTATTCTTAATACTTTATAATATTACAATTTTTAATCTGCCATTTGTTTAGATTCAGTTCAGAAGCAGGAATATTCACTGGTCAATCAACTTATGACATTACTGTGGTGTCACACCTTGATTTTTGTTTTGGATGTGGCTCTGAACCCACAAGTTGTGTATCAGCAGCTGGTCCCAAACATTTGTTATCTCCCGCTGCTTGGATGGCTCTGAACTCTCGCTCTCTCTTTCGCCACCTTTTTGCTCCCAAAGTTTGCTCCTTTCCCAACCCCCAGAAAAAATAGAACCTCTGTCGATGCAGCCTCTCCTCAGCAGTGCACTTATGTGTCAGCAATGAATTTTGTGCACCAGTCCTGGAGTGGTATTTGAAGCCACACTCTCTGACTCAGAGTGCTACCAACTGAGTCATGGGTGACACACTTTGAAGAAGAAAAAAAATGCATGGTAGGACAAAGAGCAGGACTAATTAGATTGCTCTTCCATGGCGTCGGTGTTGCATGGCCACCTTTTGTGCTGCGCTATTCTATGATTCTACCTTCAATTTTGTAAACGCTTTTGCTTAATGTTCTATAATTAAAACAAGAAATCAACAAAATTATAGATCCTGATGATCAGCAACTAATGAATATGTTCAGGATGCTCTCATATCATTACTAACTGCTGATACTATATTAGATTCATTTTAAACTTTACATACTGACAATGAAAATGAATACAAAATGGAAATAGGATGATGGAGGTGTAGAGGAGTGAGGGACCTAGGAGTGATTGTCCACAGATCCTTGAAGTTAGCAGGACAGATTGATAAGGTGGTTAATAAGACATATGGAAACCTTTCCTTTATTTTGTGAGGTACTAAATAAAAGAGCAGGGAGATTATGCCGGAACTATATAAAACATTATTTAGGCCACAATGTAAGAACTGTGTTCAGTTCTGGTCACCACATTATGGAAAGGGTGTAACTGGTTAGAGAGGGTACAGGGTAATTGCCAGGATCAGAAAATTGCAGGAAAGGTTGGATAAGATGGGGTTGTTCTCCCTCAAATAGAAACAGCTGAGGGGAGATTTGATTGAGAAATACAAAATTGTGAGGGGTCTGGAAAGAGTGGATGGGAAGGGCCTATTTACTTTAGCGGAGGGGTCCGTCACTAAGGGGTATAGATATAAAGTGATTGGTAAAAGATTAGGGGGAGGAAAATATTTTTTACCCAACAAGTTGTGGGGTTCTGGATTTCACTGCCCATAAGGGTAGTAGAGGCAGAAATGCTCAACTAATTTCAAAGGTGCCTGGATATGCACCTCATATAGGGCAGCACGGTAGCATGGTGGCTAGAACAATTGCTTCACAGCTCCAGGGTCCCAGGTTCGATTCCCGGCTTGGTCCACTGTCTGTGTGGAGTCTGCACGTTCTCCCCGTGTGTGCGTGGGTTTCCTCCGGGTGCTCCGGTTTCCTCCCACAGTCCAAAGATGTGCAGGTTAGGTTGATTGGTCATGTTAAAATTGCCCTTAGTGTCCAAAATTGCCCTTAGTGTTGGGTCGGGTTACTGGGTTATGGGGATAGGGTGGAGGTGTGGGATTGGGTGGGGTGCTCTTTCAAAGAGACGGTGCAGTCTCGATGGGCCGAATGGCCTCCTTCTGCACTGTAAATTCTAATTCTAATTCATGTACCGTAATATGCAGGGCTGTAGACCACATACTGTAAAGTGGGATTAGGCTGGGTGGCTTGTTCTTCAGCTGGCACTGACACAATTGGGCAAGTGGCATCTTTCTGTGCCATAACCCTTCCATGATTCTATTAATAAAAACTAGGCTAATATTCAAATTAATTTGCACAATGTATTTTGCAATCTGGATACACATGAAGAACAAATTAAGAAAGAAAATATTTGATGAAAGTAAAAATAAATGCCTACTTCATAGACAAGGAAATAATAGTGTTTGTTCTAAGCACAATTACCAATACCTTTGTTTTAATAGGTCCTGGTTGAATCACATTGAACCTCATACCATATCGGCCCCATTCAGCAGCAAGTGATCTGTAATATTAAACCAAAACTTTATAAACTTTGCAACATTTCTGCATTGGTCATGCAATAAAAACACTACCTTTGGCAACTTGATAATGATAAAATAGGAAATAGAAATTCCAAATTTTAAGCATGTTTATTATGCACAGCAATCTTCAAAGACATAGGGATGGATTATCTGTTTTGAAGACTAAATGATGACGCTGGCGTGTGAACAGTGGTGTTTTGTGCCCGAAAAACAGCGCAAAAGCTTCACCAATCCTCCGTTTGGTGGGGGGGGGGGGGGGGGGCTAGCAGGCCGCAGCATAAAGCCCCCTGCTCTAGTTGCGGATTCGGCTGGTAAATTGCCAGTTCCATGGCTGCGCATGTGCACGGTGGCTGCCTGCAGTGGCCACGCCATGCAACATGGTGCCAACCGTGCACGGACCCGGCTTGCCAAATAATGTCCCCCAGTAACCCCCCTCGCCACCCCCAGACCACCCCCCACCAGTGCCCCAAGCCCCTGCCAAAGCCCCCCTGCCCGCGGAATGGCTCCCACCTGACTGTGGCGGCGCTGAACTCAGTCCGCAGCCTTCACACCGGTTTCCCGAAAAGGAAAAATAGCATGAGTGACCCACGCCATCGGGAACTCGGCCCACTGGTGGCGGAGCATCGGGAGAGGGCCTCAGATGATGTTTTGGAGGGGGTGGAGCATCTCAAAAGTGGCACCGCCCCCAATTTAAGCGCAAACGGGGATTCTCCAGACGATCGCCGAACCTGATTTCAGCAGCGGAGATCGGAGAATCCCATCCATAATTATTTCCAAAACACTAAATCCACTCCCTGATCCTGAAATAAACTGTAACGCTTGTTGCTGGTTGACTTGAAATGTCACTGCACACTAATAAATAAAATTATTTATGTGATAAAAGTTGACGATCACTACCTTTTCTACTATTCTGAGTGTCCAAAAGATATTCTTTTCATCCAGCTTTTCAATGAACAAAACAATGTAAAATCTCAAAGGTGACAGCTTTTTAGCTGTGTCGAAGACAAGTTGAAAGAAACTGTGGACCACAGATTTATTTTTATAATACATCACAGGAATAGGATACTTCAACAAAATGCCAAACATCAAACAACTAAGTTTCCCTTTGAGTTCAAAAAGATTCATTTGCTGGGTTTTAAGTTGCCTGTCAAAAGCAATGAATGCCACAAAACCTACGTAGGACTCATAAAAAATGTGGTAGCTTTGACTGGCACAATTACTTTCAAAGTATTTTGCAGAGCTCATTTTTCACACTGATCGATATCGAAGCAACTGGAGAATATTCAGAAAATGGCACATTTCAGTACAGGAATCTTCTAACTGTAAGGAGTACTGTGATACCTTAAACCGAACGATAGGATAGGTTGACATCAATTAAATGCTTTAGTCTCTCGGAAAGCTAACGTAATAAAAATGGTGCTGCTTCTGGGATGAAGATACTGTGTAAACTTAGTAAATAATTTCAGAGCAGATTAATTGTAGGAACTTAAAAAAATTTTTTTTAAGAGTATCCAATTCTTTTTTTCCAATTAAGGGTCAATTTAACGTGGCCAATTCACCTACCCTGCACATCGTTTTGGGTTGTAGGGTCAGACCCACAGACACGGGAAGAATGTACAAACTCCACACGGGCAGTGACCGGGGGGCCGGGATCGAACCAGGGTCCTCAGCGCCTTGAGGCAGCAGTGCTAACCACTGCGCCACCATGCCGCCTCTATTGTAGGAAAAAATAAGATAAATAAATAAATAAAATGGACACTAGTTTCAGAAAATGTAAAGCAACATATTCATTATATCTCTAAAAACTCAAACAGGAATTCTATACTACCTGATCTTAAGACTCAGACATCAAATTTGTGTAATCTGAAATGCACTGTAAAAATGTGCTGGGATTCCATTATATTACTTGCAGCAACTTGTTTCTGGCAGGAAAACCTCACATATTAAATGTATATCAAACTCCATATAACATAAGACTGAAGAGGTCACGAAAAGGCCATAGAGATGATTGGAGGTGAGAGTGAGAAATCTGGGGCGAAATTCTCCGTTATCGGCGGAAAGTCCGCCGATCGGCGCAAAAAACGGCGCAAATCCGACTTGCGTCACGTCGGAAAAATGGGTCGATAGTCTCCGGCCCGAAATGGGCTAGCAGCGACGTAACGGGATCCGCGCTTGCGCAGTGGTTCACGCCGTGCAGCGTCATACGCGCTGCACGGCGTGACGGCTCATAAGGCCGCGCAGCTCCCTCCCACCCGACCGGAACACCCGACTGCAACACCCGACTGGATGGCTGGCCGTCGCTCAGCCCCGAGGTTCGAGTCACGCGATGTGGAGGCGCTCCTGGACGCGGTGGAGCAGAGGAGGGACGCCCTGTACCCCGGGCACGGCCGCAGAGTTGCCCCACGCCACAGCCGGCGTCTGTGGAGGGAAGTGGCAGAGGCCGTCACCGCTGTGGCCCTGACACCACGGACAGGCACCCAGTGCCACAAGAAGGTGAACGACCTCGTCAGAGCAGGCAGGGTGAGCCTCCCCCACATCCCCCCCTCCCCCATATCCCCTCTCCCCCATATCCCCCCTCCCCCATATCCCCCCTCCCCCATATCCCCCCTCCCCCATATCCCCCCCCTCCCCATATCCCCCCTCCCCCATATCCCCCCTCCCCCATATCCCCCCTCCCCCATATCCCCCATATCCCCAAGTGAATCCAGCCCTAACCTTAACCTCTGTATTGCACGCGCAACCGATGACGTGCATTCATATACCTGCCTAACACTGTTGCCTTTTACCCCTGCCCCCCCCCCCCCCCGACAGGAGAAGCGCGCACACAACAATAGGGAGCATGTGAGGACTGGAGGAGGGCCCACTGATGAGAGGCCACTGACCGTACACGAGGAAAGGGCCCTGGAACTGGCTGGCGGACCTGCGGACCGGGAGGTTGCTGATGCAGAGGTCGGGGGCGTACTAGCGAGTGAGCCACCGACAGCCCGTCCCCATATCCCCCCTCCCCTATATCCCCCTCCCCGTATCACCTGATCACTGCCTGATGTCTAACCATGCATGCTTCATTGTGTATCGCAGGACCAAACGTCCAGGCACCCATCCCCGCAGATGCAGACCGCCCGCAGGATGCCCCTCGGAGACCACAGGAGACGGAGAGACCCGCACCCTCCAGCATGCGATGCCCGCAGGAAGCCCCTCGGAGACCACAGGAGACGGAGAGACCCGCACCCTCCAGCATGCGACGCCCGCAGGATGCCCCACGGAGACCACAGGAGACGGAGAGACCCGCACCCTCCAGCAAGCGACGCCCGCAGGATGCCCCTCGGAGACCACAGGAGACGGAGAGACCCGCACCCTCCAGCATGCGACGCCCGCAGGATGCCCCTCGGAGACCACGGGAGACGGAGAGACCCGCACCCTCCAGCATGCGACGCCCGCAGGATGCCCCTCGCACACCACGGGAGACGGAGAGACCTGGAGCAACAGGGAGACGACACCCCCGTCACGTGCGGCAGCGACCACCCAGCGATGAGGGGGGCAGCCACAGGCCCCCGTCACATCCGAGCCAGGACACCACTACCCAGGACACCACTACCCAGGACACCACTACCCAGGACACCACTACCCAGGACACCACTACCCAGGACACCCCTACCCGGGACAGCACTACCCAGGACACCCCTACCCGGGACAGCACTACCCAGGAAGACGAAATACCGGACAGTGAGTCAGAGTGGATGGGTGGAGACGAACCCCCACCCCAAAGTGCCATGGACTCAGAGTGGGACGAAGAGCACGACACAACGCCACTGCTGTCACCAACACCCTCCACCATCGCAGAAACACTCACCACGGTTGGGCACTTTAGTAATGAGGCGTCTGGTACACTCACTGGTGCGCACAACACAGCCGTCCCGGTACAGCAAGTGGAGGTAGGAGCAGCGGAGGGACCGGGCGGTCAGAGGGCAGCCCAGCCCAAGCGAACATCTGCCGCCCAGATGGATCCCGGGTTCCTGCAGTTACCACACCCACACATAGATCCGATGCAACCACCGACCCGGAGACGAGCGAAGAGGGTGACGGGCGGCTTGCGGCGGTCGCAGGTGGAGGAGTCCACCCGCGTCCAGGAGCTGGGAGTGATGCCGGTCATGCGTGCCACCCAGGCTGACACCGCACGGGTGGCGTCCGCGGTGGAGGCAATGGGTGTTACGGTGTCAGACATGGGGAACGGTTTGCGAGGCCTGGGGCCTTCCGTGCAGGCGGCGTCTGTGGCCCAGGAAATTGCTGCCCTCTCACAGGAGGCCATGAGCCAGTGCCAGCGCCAGATGGCAGAGGCGCTCAACGCCATAGCCCAGTCTCTGCAGGCCATGGCCCAGTCTCAGCAGGCCATGTCCCAGTCTCTGCAGGCCATGGCCCAGTCTCTGTAGGCCATCGCTGAGGGCATCGGCGCCAGTGGCCATGTGCGAGCCGGCGTCGCACTGTCACAGACAGGGTTTGCCAACACCCTGGGCTCCATGGCTGCAAACCTGCAGACCCCTGTCGATACCAGCACGGGCCTCCAGGACTGGCAGCGCCAGATGTCGGGGGGGCGTCGGATGGCCAGTCCGTTCGCATCCCCCACCCATGTAGAGGCCTGGGGGCCATCGGGCACCCCGAGGGAGGAGGAGGTGGTGTGGTCCGTCCCGGCTCCCTCTGTAGGGGAGGTCCCGGTACAACCGCGACACCTCGGACTCCCCCCCTTCCGTCCCAGGTGCATCGGGTGGGCAACGGGCAGGACAGGCTGGCAGCTCGCCATCCCAGTCACCCGGGCCGCAGCCTGGCCCATCTAGGCCAGGACGCCCCAGGAAACGGCCGCCAAAGGGATCCAGTGTCAGAGGGCAGGAATCACAGGAGTCCACCTCCAGTTCTGCTGTACCGTCTGGGGAACCACGTAGACGTAGTCAAAGGGCCCGTAAGGCCAAACAATTAGACACTGAGTATGTTGGCACGGGTGCAGGGCACAGATGAGTTTTAGGGGCTAGGGCACGTGCATGAACTCCTTTGGTTATTAAAGTCAATGTTACACCTACAGAAGCTGCCTTTGTGCTCTGTCCAAAGTGTGCGGGGGTGTCATGTACGTTGAGCGCAAGTGTGTGTGTGAGGGGTGGTCTTACCTCAGCCCCAGGTGAGTCTGCCCCCTTCCCCCTGGGCCGCCATCAACATCCTCCGGGCAGAGGACGGGACCGTGCGCTGCAGTGTCACAGCCGCATGCAGGGATGGTCCGGGTGGATGGTGGTACTGTGGCCATGGGTCAGACATAGTCCAACGATGTAGAGCCAGGAGCTCATCGCAGGGCGGGTTGTCATCATCCTCCATGGCCCTGCGATAGACACGCGTCCACCCGCAACTGTGTGAGCCCGGCCCGTTGTGCCGCAGGTGGATCGGCAATGGGGGGGGGGGGGGGGGGGGGGGGTGCATGCGGGTGGGGTGGGTGGGGTTGGGGAGGGGGGTGAGGGTGCTGGGTGGGTGGATGGGTGGGGGGTGTGGGTGGTCGGCTGTTGCCATGGTGTGCGGTCTGTGGCCATACTACCCGATTCCCACGCCCATCTAGTCAGTGAAGCGGGCGTCTATCAGTCTGTCCCGTGCCCGCTGGGCCAGCCGGTAACGGTGGACAGCCACCCGCCTGTGTCTACCCCGTCTGCCCTGACCATTGCCCCCATCCCCCTCATCTGGGGAGGACTGGGCCTCTTCCCTGCTGCTCCTCCACTCCGCCCTCCTCTGCCTGCGGCACATCGCCCCTCTGCTGGGCTATGTTGTACAGGACGCAGCACACCACAATGATGCGGCCGACCCTATCTGACCGATACTGGAGGGCGCCCCCAGAGAGGTCCAGGCACCTGAAACGCATCTTCAGCACGCCAAAGCAACCTCTCGATCACTCCCCTTGTCGCTACGTGGGCATCATTGTAGCGGTTCTCCGCCTCATTGCGTGGCCCTCCGTATAGGCGTCATCAGCCACGATCGCAATGGGTAGCCCCTGTCGCCCAGCAACCAGCCCCTCAGCCGGGGATGGCGTCCCTCGTACATGCCGGGGATGGATGACCGCGACAACACGAATGAGTCGTGTACACTGCCTGGGTGACGGGCGCAGACGTGCAGGATCGTCATGCGGTGGTCGCAGACCACCTGTACGTTCATCGAATAGGTCCCCTTCCTATTAGTGAACACGGCCCTGTTATCTGCAGGTCGCCGCACGGCGACGTGCATCCCATCGATCGCGGCCCCTGGACCATGGGGAACCCGGCAACGGCAGAGAAGCCCACGGCCCGGGCATCTTGGCTGGCCCGGTCCACGGGGAAGCGGATGTAGTGGTGCGCCATGGCATATAGGGCATCTGTCACTGCCCGGATGCACCGATGTCTGCGATATGCCGGACAGGTCCCCACTCGGTGCCTGGAATGACCCCGTTGCATAAAGTTCAGGGCCACCGTAACCTTGACGGACACGGGGAGAGGGTGTCCCCCGCAGTGCCACGCGGTGACAGGTGTGCCAGCAGGTGGCAGATGTGTGCCACGGTTTCCCGGCTCATCCGGAGTCTCCTCCTGCATTCCGGTCCGTGAGGTCCTGGTATGACTGCCGGGGCCGGTACACACGGGGCGCCCTCGGGTGCCTCCGTTGCCGTGGGGCCGCGACGTCCTCCTCCCCCTCCTCGTCCTGTCGGTCAGGTGTCCCTCCAGCCTGGGCGGCTGCCGCCTGCCCCTCTGCGGCAGCCTGCGCCGCCTCTCTGGCACGCTCCTCCCTCCTCCTCCTCCTCATCCAGGGCAACATAGACATGAGCGGCTGCCACCACGGCGGCCAACATCGCTGGATGATCTGAAAACATGACGGCCTGGTGGGGGGGAGGGGAACGACGACATGTCATCATTGCCCATATCCCCTCCTCCCCCCAGCCAGGTGGCATGGACCGCATGGGTCCAACTGTCGGAGGCTGGCACCCTGGCCAGGTGGACCAACTCACTTGCCCTCCCATCCCCCTCCTCGGCACGGACCCCCCCCAAACCTCCACCCCAGCACGGACCCCCCCCCCCCCCAAAACCTCCACCCCAGCACGGACCCCCCCCCAACCTCCACCCCAGCACGGACCCCCCCCCCCAACCTCCACCCCGGCACGGCACGGAACCCCCCCCAACCTCCACCCCAGCACGGACCCCTCCCCAACCTCCCCACCCCAGCACGGACCCCCCCCAACCTCCACCCCAGCACGGACCCCCCCCCAACCTCCACCCCAGCACGGACCCCCCCCCAACCTCCACCCCGGCACGACACGGAACCCCCCCAACCTCCACCCCAGCACGGACCCCCCCCCAACCTCCACCCCAGCACGGACCCCCCCCACCTCCACCCCAGCACGGACCCCCCCCCCCCCCCCAACCTCCACACCGGCACGGACCCCCCCCCAACCACCCCGGCACGGACCCCCCCCCAACCTCCGCCCCAGCACGGACCCCCCCCCCAACCCCCAACCTCCACCCCGGCACGGACCCCCCCCCCCCCCCCCAACCTCCACCCCAGCACGGCACGGACCCCCCCCCAACCTCCACCCCGGCACGGACCCCCCCCCAACCTCCACCCCAACACGGACCCCCCCCCAACCTCCACCCCAGCACGGACCCCCCCCCCCCAACCTCCACCCCGGCACAGACCCCCCCCAACCTCCACCCAGCACGGACCCCCCCCAACCTCCACCCCGGCACAGACCCCCTCCCGGCACTCCCCCGGAGCCCAGCCTACTCTAACCACCCCCCCCCCCCCCCCCCCCCCCCCCGCCGCGCACACACACACAACCCGAGACACACCTCTCCCCACACATTCAGACTGCGGCCACGCCATTTCCTGCCCAGAGCCAACCCCCCAGGCCGTCACTCACCTCCACGCTGGTCGGCGTGAGCTGGAGCACCGGCTCACGCCGATGAAAAGGAGGTTTGATTCACGTCGACGTGAACGGTCATCACGTCGACGGGACTTCGGCCCATCCGGAAGGGAGAATATCGGCAGGCCGAAAATCGGCTGCCTTGCGCAGACCCGTGACATTCTCCGCGGCAGCGGCGCCATTAACGCCCCGCCAACTTTTCTCCCTTCGGAGACTTCGGCAACCGGCGGGGGCGGGATTCACGGCGGCCAACGGCCATTCTCCGACCATCTGGGGGGTCGGAGAATGACGCCCCTGAAGTCAACAGGTTGAGGCATTTTGAGTCAGTGACGGATGTGGGAGAAAAAAAATGACAGGAGATTTGGAGAGATTTTCAGTGGAAACTGCAAAGTTTCGGGCCAAGGCAGTTGTTCAATAGTGGGGCAAAAGGGAACAATACTGCATTGCAGGTCAAAATATGAGGAAACGTAGAGAACTTGGAGGATTATAATGTTGGTGAACTTTACTGATATCCGCCACCGTGCTGCCCTATGTAACTATATTTTAATACTGTGCTAGTGTTAACGTTTGTTTCAATATATCTTATCCATATTTTCCATGAAATCACTCCTGAAGTGAGGTATCCTTTCCTCAGACATACAAAATTAAAATAAAATATTGGGCTTTCTGTTCACTATCTGTTAGGATCGTAACAGAAATTTCATATGTTATAATTAATAGGGGTAATGGAAACATGAACAAAGTGCTCTCAGCCAGATAACCAGGCAATAAACGGTAGGATAGGAGCCTAAATTTGCACACGCAAGCTTTTATTTTCGGTGGTACATATTGCAAACACTCCAAAACCGACAGCCATAGTTTCAGTCTGTATGTAGTGTATCCCCAGTTAATGTTCATCACCTGAGTACATTTAAGCACTTAATTAATAAACATTTAATATCATGGGGAAGAGGTGGAGGAAGACAGGGATCAACAGCACAAATTATAGAGATCTACAAAATTATGAGGGGCATAGACAGAGTGGATAGTCAGAGGCTTTTCCCCAGGGTAGAGGGGTCAATTACTAGGGGGCATAGGTTTAAGGTGGGAGGGGCAAGGTTTAGAGGAGATGTACGAGGCAAGTTTTTTTTAGGCAGAGGGTAGTGGGTGCCTGGAACTCGCTGCCGGAGGAGGTGGTGGAAGCAGGGACGATAGTGACATTTAAGGGGCATCTTGACAAATACATGAATAGGATGGGAATAGAGGGATACGGACCCAGGAAGAGTAGAAGATTGTAGTTTAGTCGGGCAGCATGGTCGGCACGGGCTTGGAGGGCCGAAGGGCCTGTTCCTGTGCTGTACTTTTCTTTGTTCTTTGTTATGTTTATACGTGCCTTTGTCAATGAAATGGCTCAGGGCGCTTAACATTGAATAATTGAAAAACATGGATATCGAGCCAAACAGGCTACCAGTAGACATGATGAAAGGTTTGGTCAAAAATGTGGATTTTGAGGAAGGGCTTAAAGAGTCAGTGGTGGACAGTTATAGAGAGGGAATTCCAAAGTGCGAGGCCTAGGTGGTTGAAGAAAATGGTGAGGTAATATTCGAGGCTAGGCTCAAGAGGCCTGAATCAGAGCAATGATTGTTTGGGGTTGTGGGAAATAGGTGGAGGCACATTTGTTTAGCTGGAGGATCTCAGAGAAATAGGGAAAGCAAG